>NC_140585.1:8504688-9722325 GCF_964204655.1 Triturus cristatus
AGAGAGGTGTGTAGAGAGATAGAGAGGTGTGTAGAGAGATAGAGAGGTGTGTAGAGAGAGCGAGAGAGAGAGAGAGACGGGTGTGTAGACAGAAAGAGAGGTGTGTAGAGAGATGTCAGTAGAGGGAGAGAGAGAGCAAGAGAGAGAGACATGGACTGCAGGAGAGTTCATTTCCTTGGGTGCTGGGAGGCCTCCCACTCTACGTTGCAGAACTCAAGAGTTTGCTGTTGTCCACAGTGGCTCAGCCATCTTGCGTATTCTTTTACTCCTTGAGGCAAGCCGACATTTTAGCATCTACGAAATATTCATTTTGGCTTTTTCCTGAAAATATGAAAGTTTACCTGGCATGAGGGAACGCATTTTAAATACTTACAAAGAAGAAAAACTAGCAGCCTGTTCTAGTGAGCCCTAATCTAGGGCCACCTGACATCCTTGCGTGTGCGGACCGTTTATTGGATAAGATATGAAAACTCAGCTTCAGAGGAAACTCTTAAGCAGCACATGCTCCAGACATGCCCTGACTTACCCTCGCTTGGCGAGTCCCTCAGATCTTGCTGGTCTGCACCGCAGTCCTTTCTCTGAATTCCAGTGGCTTGCCGTTGCCAAGACTTGTTGTGTCCATTCTGGTCGCTGACACCGCAGCACTCAACATACTACAAGACACCCATCAACTCACCTGAAGCACCCGAAATCTGTGGGCATTGGTCCATCCTGCCCTCGGTCACTGGTAAGTGACCCAGACTCTGTCCCCTCTGCTTTCAGGTTCCTTCCATCCTAGATCCAGGCTTGGATCTCTTCGGACACTTCTCTTCACGGGCAGCAGCAGTTCTTTGCAGGCTTCCATTGAAATCGACGACGCGACCCGACACCAAAAGACACCTATGCACCCGGCTTCCCTGGGTGAGGTAACTTGAGTACTCCGGTGCTCCCATGGGTGCTAGCCCTAGAACTTCCGAAGTCCAAAAGGGTTTGGTCCCGACTCAATTAGAAGTGTCCGTAATCTTTAAATTTCCAACTGCGACATTGCCCATAGAAGATCACGGGAACCCGCGGTTGTGTTTACACACTGCACACAGTCCTCATGGGTCCCCTGTGTCACTACCTTGGGTGGTTCCTTGGGGTCCCAGCGATTCTACAGGCTCTAGGCCCTGTGTCTACCTCAGTTGTGGTTCTTATACCACTTTTTTTGGTATATGGTTTGGTACGCCCCTAGGGCCCAAACGTGTATTTGTGCTATTACTGATGATTGCTATCTTGTAACTTAAGTACTTCGAACTTCAGTCTCATAAAGAGACTAGAGGGGTGTGTTTTAACCTAAATACATATATTTTAAATATACACCTTGTGTGGTTGTCCTTTAATTTGATCATTCAAGAGATTATAGACTGGTAAAACAAGCTGCTTTACATTCCTTCAAGACTTAGCCTGAAGGCTGCTCTCCATAGCTACCACTAGGATAGGTTTCATATAAGGTTGTCTTTAACCAATCACCATAAGGAGTTGTTTGGACTGATACAAGGTGCCCACTAGAACTAGTGGACAGCATATACCAGGACACCTTCTCACAGTTAACAAAATGTCACTCTATTTCCATGCAGGACAAATCATGATTTGCTGGTGTATATCATTTCAAGTAGGATAGGCTTAGATGTGTAAGCATTTCTTTCTTTTTTTCATATATGCTTTTTATAAGGTGATCCAATGCATTTCAAAACTGCTAGAAAACGATGACATAAAATGTCACACAATTTAGGCCAACGCCCAGAGCCTCCCTCCCCATCCCCGGGAACGGAGAGCGGGTATGGACCATTGTGCACAGCAGGAGGAACCTATCTATATTGCAAGGGGGTGCCCAAAGAAACGTTCCAGTGTGTGGGGCAAATGGTGGTCGTATTATGGACTCGAAGAGGGTTGTATGTAAGAGGAGAGGTATGGGACCAGAGGTCTAGAGAGACTGGTATGGCACTTTGTTGCAGGTTCTCTGCGCGGACCCTCAAAAGGTGTGCTTTGTTCATGTTTGTGATGAAAATCTAATAAAAATGTTCTTATTACAAAAGTCACATAATTTGCCTTTAATGGCATTCCTTACCTGAGCAACTAGCTTTCTTTCTTCCTTTGGCTGTGTGGGCGAGTCAAACTAGAAGCATAATCCCAGCTCCCCCACCCATCGCTCCCTGCCATGACACATCAAATGCTAATCCCAGCATAATCCCAGCCCCCCCACCCATCGCTCCCTGCCATGACACATCATATGCTAATCTCAGCATAATCCCAGCTCTCCCACCCATCGCTCCCTGTCATGACACATTATATGCTAATCCCAGCATAATCCCAGCTCTCCCACCCATCGCTCCCTGTCATGACACATTATATGCTAATCCCAGCGCTCCCACCCATCGCTCCCTGCCATGACACATCACATGCTAATCCCAGCTCTCCTACCCATCGCTCCCAGCCATGACACATCATATGCTAATCCCAGCTCACCCACCCATCGCTCCCTGCCATGACACATCAAATGCTAATCCCAGCATAATCCCAGCTCCCCCACCCATTGCTCCCTGCCATGACACATCATATATGCTAATCCCAGCATAATCCCAGCTCTCCCACCCATCGCTCCCGGCCATGACACATCATATGCTAATCCCAGCTCTCTCACCCATCGCTCTCTGCCGTGACACATCATATGCTAATCCCAGCATAGTCCCAGCTCACCCACCCATCGCTCCCTGCCATGACACATCATATGCTAATCCCAGCATAATCCCAGCTCTCCCACCCATCGCTCCCGGCCATGACACATCATATGCTAATCCCAGCTCTCCCACCCATTGCTCCCTGCCGTGACACATCATATGCTAATCCCAGCATAGTCCCAGCTCACCCACCCATCGCTCCCTGCCATGACACATTATATATGCTAATCCCAGCATAATCCCAGCTCTCCCACCCATTGCTCCCGGCCATGACACATCATATGCTAATCCCAGCTCTCCATCCCATCGCTCCCTGCCATGACACATCATATATGCTAATCCCAGCATAATCCCAGCTCTCCCACCCATCGCTCCCTGTCATGACACATTATATGCTAATCCCAGCATAATCCCAGCTCTCCCACCCATCGCTCCCTGTCATGACACATATGCTAATCCCAGCATAATCCCAGCGCTCCCACCCATCGCTCCCTGCCATGACACATCATATATGCTAATCCCAGCATAATCCCAGCTCTCCCACCCATCGCTCCCTGCCATGACACATCAAATGCTAATCCCAGCATAATCCCAGCTCTCCCACCCATCGCTCCCTGCCATGACACATCAAATGCTAATCCCAGCATAATCCCAGCTCTCCCACCCATCGCTCCCTGCCATGACACATCATATGCTAATCCCAGCTCTCTCACCCATCGCTCTCTGCCGTGACACATCATATGCTAATCCCAGCATAATCCCAGCTCTCCCACCCATCGCTCCCTGCCATGACACATCATATGCTAATCCCAGCTCTCTCACCCATCGCTCCCTGCCATGACACATCATATGCTAATCCCAGCTCACCCACCCATCGCTCCCTACATTCTAACCAAGATTCTATCTACCTCACAGGCACGCAGACGGAGCAGCACGGAGATGACGGATTGCACGACAAGCATAACATAACACAAGGACTCTTGCTATCTCAAGAGCAGGCCCCATACCAGCTGGGGGGCAGGTCCACACACACAGCAAACTTTTATTACATGTGTTTTAGAAATGTCTGCAGATGGAGAAATAACAAGTAGTGTCTTTGAAGTCATCAAAAGGTATGACATCGCTCTTTACAAAACCAAGAACCAGGGATCACTACCAAACTGCAACCCCCAGACAGGCACACCCCTCTCACCATGACACAGACTTGACTTTTCGTGGAAAACCAATTGTTGTTGGACTGAGTCAGCAGTCATGGGGAAGCAGTAGGCATGTGAACTTTCAAATCTCCTTGAATCTCCCTCCATGACCAGCCCTGAAACACAGGTTTTTTCTCCAAAAATGCCTTTTGTGCCACTTCATATGAACAGAAAATGATGCATTGTGAGCACCCAACAAGACAGACAGACAGACAGACAGACAGACAGAGAGACAGACAGACAGATAGAATGATAGATAGATAGACAGACAGACAGACAGACAGACAGACAGACAGACAGACAGACAGACAGACAGACAGATAGATAGATAGATAGATAGATAGATAGATAGATAGATAGATAGATAGATAGATAGATAGATAGACAGATAGATAGATAGATAGATCGATAGACAGATAGATAGATCGAATGATAGACAGACAGACAGACACATCTGTTACCCGAACAGGACAAGTTCACAACTACATATATGATGTCACCCGGCTCCAGACAAATGAGAACACAGAATACTACCCCCCAACATTCAATGACAAAACTAACTTAAGTGAGAATTGACAATTGTCTTCCAATAGAACCGGTTGGTTGCCTTTTTACTTCCCCTAGCTCCTCCTCTGGGGTCTGCATTATAGTTTACCAATGAACATGGCTCAGCAGAGCATGGTCTTTCCCTGACTGTACTCGTGAGATGTAAATTTCATTAGAAATGTTCTATATTTGTAGAACACATGAAACCTGTCATGAAAACCTGTCGATAATATGTTTGCTACAGGCTGGTTGTGACATCACTGCTCTGCTGAAAGAACCTACAACCTTGAGTTGTGTCATCACAATTCCTGCCAGAAGCAGCAGACACACAGAAACGCAGCTTCATGGGCAGACAGCTTGACTGCCACTAAAAGAATTCAAAATATGAGCAGCTTGTGGAAATGTGGATTTTCCTGATCAGTTGTGTCCCCTATCTTGGACCCCAACGGTTCTATATGCATGTTACAAATGCATGTGTGTTCCCTCCAGTTCCAGTTTCCAAGACGCAAACATATGTGTGTCTACCGTCGACATGTTCCCTGTCAGATCTGCCATCAATGGGCTGGATATTCAATTCCTAAGTATGAAAAGCCACCGACTTTATATGGCTAAGGTACTCCATTTTTACAGTTCAGGCAAGTAGGCCCGATTCTTTCCTCAAAGCCTTTCCCTGCTCTCTGTCTCTGACAGTTTCAGCTTGAGCTCGCATCTGTATCCATGAACTTTGTCCTACTCCCTGTGCAGCTAACGGTGCCTGCCTCGGCCAGTTTTCGCCTGCCCGCCAAGAAGCTGTATTTCACCTTCGAATTATCTATTTTGCTCTTCAGCCGATGCATTCCTGTCTAGTGATTTAGGTAAACATTTCCTTTAGCTCACAAGCAAAGGACTCAGCCTTTCCGTCCTCCTGCAAGTGATTCATAGCCCTGTTGCCATGGAAAGTTTTCTGCCCCTCGCTTCTCATATAGACACTTAGACGCTTGTACACGCACATACAGTTAGTATAGAATAGATTCTGTCCGAGAGTCCTTCCTTGTGGATAACATAGTTCTCTAAACATAGGATGTTAGATATGATTTGGGATTAGGTTGACATGACCCCCTAGACTTCTCGTCTCCACATGTAGAGCTAAATGTCAAGTCCCCTTCACCCCCTAGTTGCACGTCAATCACACGTCATGCTGCTGCGCACGCATCCATGTTAAGTATTATCGTATAGATCCACCTATGTAAGATAATGAGAGCCAATCATGTTTCTTTTTGCTCCTTATTACGCCTAGTTTCAATTACGTATCACTATGTTAATTTATCTTATCAATTGTTACGCCTTTCTGCACTTGTTTCATTGTAAATGTATGACCTATAAAAGTTACTTCTTGTCAATAAAGTATTGTACTTCACTTCCTGAACCCTCGTGGTGACGGAACCTGAAGGCCGCGACTCGAGTCGGCCATTTTGGATGGAATAAAGCCCATTTAGAAAACCTCTTATACCACGGATTCTGCCTCTTGTTATTCTGAGCTATTTTACTTTATTTTAAAGATTCCGTATGAAATTCAGTTTCGGTAAAAAGAATATTTACCACAAGCTGGTCAGCCTCCTTTCTTGGATGCTGTCAGCTCTGAACCCCAGTCCTTCGCTGGTTATGGGAACAGTGATCTGTGTGCCAGTAACCCACACATTCCAAGACACAGACGCAGTTTGTGTACAGGGTAACTGTACACTGGATACAAGCATTTATTTGCGAGGAATTACTTGGGTTTTTTGTGTTTATTTTTATAGTAGGAATCCCTAATTTATTGTACATTATCTGAACCCCGAAGATCTGATGGGAAACGCAAGAGACCAGAGACCTGACCCGGGAGGAGTGTGCGAGCTTTTCTCTACCCATGTGTTTTTAGAAATAAAACAACCATTAAGTTCCTAAAAAGTATGTGCAGCAAACCAGGGCGGAGTTTATTCACCTTGTTAAAGGGACTCGGCCTTCAGTCGAGTTTCTCTGTAGCTTGCAGCATCCTTCTGATGTATGGGAGAGGGCACAGTATAGAAAATATAATAGCGTGTGGCTTTCAAGTTTCTTTAGACTTGTCCGAGGTTTGAGCAGTGATGGTGTGTCCTAAGAGGAGGCCAGGTGCATCACAGACAGGGACAGTGTAACTCGACGGGGCTGAACTAGTTAAACCTCCTCCAGAACATGGTCCGAGTGCTTTTTTTGGGGTCTGTTGACTGCGCTGTGCAGGGGTGTCCTTCTAGGGGGCTCTCTGGATTTCCGGTGAGGATTTGTAAGGTGATGTCCCAGAGAGCGGCCCTAAGGGTGGCATGGCTAGCAGTGACCGGGTGGACCGCAGTCTGAGGATGGTGGGGACAGGTTAGCTGTGCAATCGGCAGACACAGGAATGTCACCGAGGTACAAGTCGAGTCCCTACCTCTGTTTCTCCACTGCTCGGGTGCACTCCACCTCTCTCAAACAGCACGGGTGAGTGCTGTGGTGACTGTGCCGCATAAAGCGCCTCGACGTCTATTCCTGCAGACAGCAGCGGCCCCACCCGTGCCACTGCGGCAGGATCCGTCCCCTTCTGCTGGTTACAGTCCACCTTGCATGGCTGACCCCGGGTGCACTCCACCTCTCTCAAACAGCACTAGTGAGGGCTGTTGTGACTGAGCCGCATAAAGCGCCTCGACGTCTATTCCTGCAGACAGCAGCGGACCCACCCATGCCACTGCGGCAGGATCCGTCCCCTTCTGCTGGTTACCGACCACCTTGTATGGCTGACCCCGGGTGCACTCCACCTCTCTCAAACAGCACGGGTGAGTGCTGTGGTGACTGTGCCGCATAAAGCGCCTCGACGTCTATTCCTGCAGACAGCAGCGGCCCCACCCGTGCCACTGCGGCAGGATCCGTCCCCTTCTGCTGGTTACAGTCCACCTTGCATGGCTGACCCCGGGTGCACTCCACCTCTCTCAAACAGCATGGGTGAGTGCTGTGGTGATTGAGCCGCATAAAGCGCCTCGACGTCTATTCCTGCAGACAGCAGCGGCCCCACCCGTGCCACTGCGGCAGGATCCGTCCCCTTCTGCTGGTTACAGTCCACCTTGCATGGCTGACCCCGGGTGCACTCCACCTCTCTCAAACAGCACGGGTGAGGGCTGTGGTGACTGAGCCGCATAAAGCGCCTCAACATCTATTCCTGCAGACAGCAGCGCCCCACCCGTGCCACTGCGGCAGGATCCATCCCCTTCTGCTGGTTAAAGACCACCTTGCATGGCTGACCCTGGGTGCACTCCACCTCTCTCAAACAGCACTAGTGAGGGCTGTTGTGACTGAGCCGCATAAAGCGCCTCGACGTCTATTCCTGCAGACAGCAGCGCCCCACCCGTGCCACTGCGGCAGGATCCGTCCCCTTCTGCTGGTTAAAGACCACCTTGCATGGCTGACCCCGGGTGCACTCCACCTCTCTCAAACAGCACGGGTGAGTGCTGTGGTAACTGTGCCGCATAAAGCGCCTCGACGTCTATTCCTGCAGACAGCAGCGGCCCCACCCGTGCCTCTGCGGCAGGATCCGTCCCCTTCTGCTGGTTACAGACCACCTTGCATGGCTGACCCCGGGTGCACTCCACCTCTCTCAAACAGCACTAGTGAGGGCTGTTGTGACTGAGCCGCATAAAGCGCCTCGACGTCTATTCCTGCAGACAGCAGCGCCTTACCCGTGCCACTGCGGCAGGATCCGTCCCCTTCTGCTGGTTACCGACCACCTTGCATGGCTGACCCCAGGTGCACTCCACCTCTCTCAAACAGCACGGGTGAGTGCTGTGGTGACTGAGCCGCATAAAGCGCCTCGACGTCTATTCCTGCAGACAGCAGCGCCCCACCCGTGCCACTGCGGCAGGATCCGTCCCCATCTGCTGGTTAGAGACCATCTTGCATGGCTGACCCCAGGTGCACTCCACCTCTCTCAAACAGCACGGGTGAGTGCTGTGGTGACTGTGCCAAATATAGCGCCTCGACGTCTATTCCTGCAGACAGCAGCGGACCCACCCATGCCACTGCGGCACGATCCGTCCCCTTCTGCTGGTTACAGACCACCTTGCATGGCTGACCCCGGGTGCACTCCACCTCTCTCAAACAGCACGGGTGAGTGCTGTGGTGACTGTGCCGCATAAAGCGCCTCGACGTCTATTCCTGCAGACAGCAGCAGCCCCACCCGTGCCACTGCGGCAGGATCCGTCCCCTTCTGCTGGTTACAGACCACCTTGCATGGCTGACCCGAGGTGTCTGTTGACCCCAGGTCCACTGAAGCCGGAGTGGGTAAGACATGGCTGACACGTTCAGGGCAGGCTTCTGACTGTATGTTCTTAACTCCGCATCCCTTCCAGCGCTCCACGGTCCGTGAACGAAGGTTTACACATTATAAATACTTGTGATCAAGAGCTCCACTAGCAATCTTAGTGGCAGTAATATGTATTCAGACTATTCAATTGTTTGAAATCACTAAGCCGACATGATATTGTATATTATGTTTTATATAACGTATATAGATAGTTCTCTATAGGGGATCTGAAAGTGCGCATTTTAGCAGCTAGAAGTCGCCTGTCTCGCTTTTGGCGCTGCGTGCATCTAAATTCTAACAGTAGGCGACAGACACACACGCGCAACAGTCAAGAATGCCCCTTCCCCCTCCACTCTACCCTCAAGCCGTCGCTAGATTTTCAGCGCCTGGACCAATCATGTTTTACCCCCCACGCTTACCCCCACCGCTAGCAAGGATACTGAAGTCTCTGTTACCTGCAAGGGTCATGTTCGTGCTACA
Source organism: Triturus cristatus (assembly GCF_964204655.1). Taxonomy (NCBI): domain Eukaryota; kingdom Metazoa; phylum Chordata; class Amphibia; order Caudata; family Salamandridae; genus Triturus; species Triturus cristatus. Next base: position 8,513,934 of record NC_140585.1, read on the forward strand.
TAAAACTTTATAAATAAATTAAAAAAATAACATAGGCTCCCTAACTGCGGTGATTATTCCGGAGAGTTGATGACATACTGTTGGCCTGTAAATGAGGAGAGAACCGCACCCCTTACTGCACCCACTGCTGCTCTGAGGCGGTCTGTGGAACTGGTCAGCAGCTGCCCTGGGTACACCGTAATATAGTATACGTGTCCCCGCGGGTGGTGCAGGTAAAGGGCGCCTTTTTAATGTTCTCAACTAGTTTCACAGGGCATAGAATGTTTACGGGTACGTTGCGCTTCCAACATCAATCCAGTGTTGTTAAACTAGACTTCTACAGAGAAGGGAGTTTAGGCACATAAAGATACCTTATTCGTCCAGGATCACACACCCTTTCCAAGCAGGAGAGCTGGGACTAGAGTTCAGGTCGTTCAGTACAGCAGTCGGTGGACAACTCCTTTCAACAATACAGCCACACTTGGCGGCGTACGTTCTAGTGTGTGCATCTGCCCTGCCCCACTTGGAGGACTGAGGGGGCCCCAGTCTGCAGTTCAGCGAATAGGGGGGCACAAAGACACTGGCACTTCACAGTCCAGTGATCTCTGCACTGATTATCGGTGCCTAACCCGAGCCAGAGTTTACTGTCTCCGAATTTTCTCCGTGACCAACCAAACAAACTCCAACCAAGCAGCACAAACTCCAGAGCGATGGACCAAACCACACCTCGTTATGGTAAACCAGAGCACTGTGCCCAGGCGGCATCTAATCTTTCTGCATGTTTCAAATGGAACCAACTCAAGGCCTTTTACGCACAGAGGCTAGATCGTAGTTTTTGGGAAACACAGCCAACTGAAACGCGGACCTCGCTGGGGCGTGGACAGTGACGGAGATAAAAGACTTCATGGCGCGTAGTTCAGCGCTACCTGCATCAGCTACACAGGGCATCTTGGGCTGTGCTTGCGCGGGTGCGGTTTATATTGTCACTCGTGGGCTGATGTGCACGGCACAAATGCCAACACCCTCCGTACCATACGCACGGCTCAAAAGTCCCAAGAACCCCGTTACTGTCCCTTGCAAAGCCCCACTCTCCTGTAGTGTGGTGTGTGTATAGTGTCGGCTCCACTGGTAAAAGTGTTTGTTACTGACGTATTTGGATGGCTCGGGGTCCTTTCTCCTGTTCCTCAGACTTTCAATGCATGGACTATTTAGAGGACGAGAGGGAGGGGCTGACAAATTTTCGCCCAGGGCTCTCATCGTGTCAGGCCAGCTCGAGTGGTACGGCATGCAACAGGAGGTTCGCCTGCTCCAGACTGCTTCTTTCCCCACACTCCCGCGATACTCCGTGGCTTGCAATGCCGTGTTGAGTGTATAGTTGTCTAGAAGTTTTTTTGTATGGTTCCAGAAAAGAATGTAAACTCCATATGAAAAGGGGGCCTTGCAGCATATTCTATGCATTGTTCTGTTAACCGTCTTTCTGATGCGAGCAGGTTGAGTGACCTGGTCACGGCGCGGCCTCCTCGGTCTTGGCACCGTTTTCATGGCGTCTTCCCTCCGCTCAGCCGATGGAGTTTAGTTACAGACCTGGTCTGGCTCACGCCCGTATTGAAAGAGTCCAGTTTCGCCGGACCCCTGCTGCTCTTGTAAACAGATAGCAAGTCATTAATTAAGGAGTTTTTTTAGGCCTTCCTCCAGTGTCAGAATTGACAGAAAGGAGCTTGCAATAAAGGCAGTTTGTTCCTTCCTTGCTCGACAATGACTTTGGGGGTTTAAACAAGTTAACTGGCTGAATGTGTGACGAACAGCGCCGCTGGCACCGTGCCTTTAATGGAAATAGGAAACGTCAGAATCTTTAATTAAAACAAGCGCGGTCCTGAAAGTGAGGGGAGGACCGCCTGCAGCCGATCTCTTGTCTTTATGGGGCCATATGTTTTAAACACATGGCCCCATAAAGATAAGAAACTTTTTGTGATGCACTGAAGGCAGAGGAGCCAGTCCAAGTGGGACGGCTCAAAAAGCCAAAAGTGAACGTCACAAAGAGCTCTTTCCCAATGGCTGGCCACCATTTAGCATAAACGGTGACGCCGACCAATGGGAAAGAGGGGTGGGACTTACCGCCCTTTACAGAAAATACCCAAAAACATTCAATCTCGCAAGCGAGACTGCACATATGCGCAGCCCACGCCAGCCGAGACCTAACAAGGACACGAGTGGTGCACGCTTGCATGCCGGGAAAAGTGAAAGCAGCTGTGGTGAGTGGTGTGCGCACACCATGACACGAGGAAAGCCAGATGGCGCATCTACTCGTCATTGTGCGCGTAGCCGCACGCTCTATGCCGCCCGATCGCACTTTTGAAAATCCACTCACTAAATGTCTCACCAGAGCAGCGCATGCGCTGGCTCAGGCGAGACCTAAAAACCGGATGGGTCTTTTACTCAGATAGCTGCCCACAATGGTCAATCTACTAAGGATTCTGGGACTTGAAGTCCTAATAGCACATTGCAGTGTGAAAATGTGTGCCTGATATTTTTCAGTAGATTGCATTGGACGGTGGAGATCACAGCCACTTGATGAGTTATTGTGTGATTTTGTCCTTTGGCGCATAAGTCAGGAGTCCTCTGATAGGACATAATGACGCTACTCCCGCCTCTAAATCTCTTTCTTGGACTAGGTTTGCTCGGGTGTTGACTTTGAAACCTTTTTCCCCAGACTTGAAGCAAACAAAGCTGATGCAGTTTCCCCTTCATCATTCTTTGTTTCATATCCTTTCTGACAGTCCAAAACCTTTTTTGACTTCACACTCTGGTTGTTCTTGAATTATTCTGGGCACTAGTCAATTCCGATGACTAAACGGAGTGTGTTTTAGTAGTGACGTGTCAAACACCGGACATATGCTCTTTGAAGTGGGAGCCTCATTTGTAAGTTACGGGGTCCACTTGTTTCTCCACCAAATACGGGAAATATGGGATAACTTATTTCAACAGAATTTAGTGTTCGAGATATATACGCAACAGGGTGCAACTGACCATGTGTCTCATTCCGCTCCGATAATATTGCTTATAAATCGATGTCTCAAGTGTCTGCTTCAGCTATGAAAGGGAGGGTTGGGATGGGATGACAAGATCAACTCAAGGCTGGCTTTAAACGGTGAAATGCCTTTTCTGCAGACCAAAATAAAGGTGCTTTTCTCTAAGAATGCTTGTAATCGGTGCAATGACATGAGACATGGTCAATAAATCATCCGTAGATGTCAGCGTATCCCAAACAGCAGTTTTTAGATTTGACAAATTTGCACTTTTCCATCGTCTTTTTCATGCCAGATGGCGTCAGAACTCCCTCAAGAAACTCTACATCGGTCATGTGGAAACCAGACTTAGTGAGCTTGCAAAATATATGTTTTATGTAAGGGAGACAAAACCTCTGATAGGTGTTAATGCAGCCACGTGCATCAGATGAATGAACCTATCACCAATTTATATAATGTGAAACTGGTCAAGGAAGTCAAGTAAAACACATTAAAAAAAAATACTTAAAAATCTAGGGGCACCATAAGACGCAAACAGCATCACGCCGTATTCAAACAAACGTAACACATTTAAACTCTATTCTCCGCTTGAACCCATCCCTCCTGAGCACTGAATATGCTAGGCTGATATCAAAATTAGTACAAATAGTAGTGTTGTTAACCTGATCTCACATACAAGGAATCAAAGACAGGAGTTGAATGCACAGTGTTCTATGTATGGACGGAAAGCCCTGTCTCACAATTAGAAGCTCCAAGTAGCGAAGAGTTTTTATTACAACACATATGATCCCAGGAGGAGCTCTTGTTACGAGGAACCAAGAGACCCTCATACCAAGGAAGGTCTGCTGCTTACATACGTAATTGGTAGCACAGCAGGCTGGTCAAGGAAAAACATTGGACAGAAAAGGGGTCGCAAGGACCACAGATCAGTTCTGTTTGGAACACAACATCCTCGTCCTGTAGTGACTTGAAATATATGCGAGTGTTGAGAGACGGGAAGATAAGCACACATAGAGGAAGGTTCGCTTATCAAATATCCGGGGCCTTCCTGTCTTGTTCAGGGGCTCTCTCTTAATCAACACGGGCAGCTGTTGTCCCTTGCAGGACACTTGAGTCCTGGAAAAAGCTTGTAAACAAAGTCCACAGCACAAAGAAACAAGCATTTGCAATGCAATAGGTCTCGCATTTATGCGAGTTTAAGCTATTGGCATTGCAAATGACAATGCCTTTTATTTATGTTTTGCTTTTTAAAACATAAATAAAAGGCATTGTCATTTACAATGCAAGTAGCTTAAACTCGCATAAATGTGAGAACTATTGCATTGCAAATGCTTGTTATTTTGTGATTGTGGGTCCTGACTAACAGGCGCCCTGCCCAGCTGCGGCATCTGCCTACCATCTTATCTGGAAAAAAATGCAATCGTATTCTTGCACAGCGAGTGTAAAGTAAAGCGCCTCGAGGCTCTCTCTGGTGGGTAGTCCTGCTTGAAGGGGGGGTGGGCGAAGAGCGCGTGCTCGTGTTGCTCACTAAGATCCTGAACTGCTGCCCGTGTGCTTTGAAGAAGGCTTAGTGATTTGCTACATTTATATAGCGCCTTCTATCAGACCGGCCTGCATGTACCTTAGGCACATTTAACCCATTGCACCCTGGTATTGGGTAAATAGATTTTTTTGGTTTAAAAAAAAAATAAAAACATACATTCATGAAAAATTCCCATGGGATGAACCAAGCATGCAGACTGAGCAGAGTATAATGTGCTATTTATCACCATTAGCAGGAACATGTTGACCTATATGATGCCGGAGGTTAGCGCTTCTAGGCACCCTGACTCCAACTTTAGCCATCGCTTCATTCTCCAGCAATAAAGTCGTGTCCTTGAGAAACTTCTAGAGATTTTTACTCTGATAGTCAGAAACCCACACCATCACTTCACATCTCCTATATATTTAATATGTTACTACGAATCCCCGAATGTCTTTGCTTGTTGAACGAACGTGAGACTTGGAAACACCAAAGCGGTACATGGCCCCCCGATGCAAGGTGGGTACGTATTTTGGGTCAAAGGGGAGGTGCGAAGGCATGAGGCACGTAGCATCTGCTGACGGAGTGCGCCCTGTGGGGTCATGCACATGCTCCCCGCGACATGACAGTGGGGGTTGGTGGTGCAACGGGAAAGGGTCTCTGTAGGGCCCCTCCTTTCACTTGGATGGAATCAAAAGCAGGGTCATTAAATAATCTTCTACGATCGATGTACTTATTGTATGCGCTCGTCGAAGCTGTGCCGCTGGCGTCCGCCTCTCCCCCAACCTCCAACCAAGCAGTCAATTTGTTCTTTTAATGGGACAGAGAAACGCCTTATATTGTTAATTTACACGGGCATATAGCAGACGCAATTCAGAACCCGGAACAAAAAACTTGAAGAAAACCAAGGCGGTGCCATGAAAGGACAAGCATTTGCAACGCAATAGATCTCGCATTTACGCACGTTTGAGCTATACTCATTGTAAATGACCATGCCTTTTATTTACGTTTTGGTTTTTAAAACGTAAATAAAAGGCATTGTCATTTACAATGCTAATAGCTCAAACTCTCGCAATGCAAATGCTTGTTTAGAGAGTTGCCGAGGATGTGGCTTGATGGCCAAAGCGGACAACTTTGAAGTTGGAAAACTAAGTTTGTGTCAAACATCCTGTGATTGTCGACAGATTACTTAATCTCCCCATTCCTATAAATAATGATAAATAAACGAGTCCCTCTGAAAAGTGTTGCTAAATAAACCTGGCGAAAAGCAGCACCGGGCGGAAAGAAAAAGTTGTGCTCTTAAAGTAATGGAAGAGCGCTGCAAAGGTAACAATACCGTACTTAGCCGGTGCTGCTCTGCTGAACAAGGGAAGTGAGGTATCGCGGGCTGTACCAATTATGATATCAATCATACACTGGTTCTGTCGGGTAAAACATATCCTACTAGATATACAGCATAAGTCTTGCGTTATTCAAAAAAAACAGTGAGTCAAAAGTGACACAAGGATCAAATTTTTCGGTACTTTTAGTTTTTTATATACAAATTAAATCATTTATATATATATCTCTCCAACAGTTATTGGGAAAGGCCATCACATACGGCTGATGGAGTGAACAAATTGTAAGGAGTTGTGATAGCTACCGAGTGAACCCCGGCTGGGGTCGATTACAATTCTTTAGGAAATTGATTGTGTATTTTTTGTCTGAGTGACAACATTGGAAGGCTGTCCTCATTTTGTTCATCATTGTAGCTCTGAGGAAGACCCGCTGTGATGTGCATTTAACACATAACTACAGGGCCGAAACATTGATGGCAAGGTCTATTGTCCCACGTCAGTTATTCTAAAATCGATAACAGGATATTCTGAACATTTGAATCTGGACATTTGAGATTATATTTTTTTCACCGTTTCATGTATTTTGTATATGGACACTGGGATATGTGCATTTACACCATGTAAATGTATGGGTTTTTTATGCAACTGATGTGACTTGGACAGCATACTGAAAAGAAATAAGTAAAGGAAATTGCTTGATTGAGAGTAAGTTGGTTAATTGACAATGAAAATACCTAACTAGAAATAGCATCTTGTGTTGTGTGGTATTTCTTTAACTTTGCAGTTTACTAATTTTTTGCAAGATTCACCACTTTAGTGGCTACATTCAGTGCCAGCAGATGTTAATTGCTAGTCTTAATTATTAAAACACCACCTACTCTTAAAAGGGGATCATTTAGTGACCCTTTGGTACAGATGTGAATTTTTTCACAATTCCTGGCTAAGAATTGTGGCACCCAAAAGAACCCTTTGTATTCTTTAAAATTGTATATCCAGGTTCTAAGGGACAATGGGCAACCCCATTATATTGAATGGGCTAACCAAGCCACAGCAAGGTCTTGTTGAACCACGGTAAGACCTTCACCACATCATTAAAGAGTCTGAGCCACTCAAGAGGGCTCAATGCGCAGGCTTGTTATTTATGAGGAGTAGTCTCTGTCCTCAGGAGTGGGAGATGCTCAACAGGGCCCACCTCCAGGCACCTCTGACTGCAGTGGTAAAACATCGGCAGAGCCAGGAGAGGAGGGTTTAGGAGAACAACAGCAGGGAGGGAGTTGTGCAGGAAAAGAACGGAAACCTCCTGAGAGTATGAAAGATTTTTCAGGCCTACACAGCTATTTCTGAAATTTCAGGAATTGCCTTTAATAAATGGAAGTTTCCTACTGCCTGCTTGTGGAAAGAGGAGGACGAGTGGAGCCCGCTAACCTGCTGTGGTACTTTGAATATTTATCCAACGACTGAACAAGCTATTAAGAATTTTTCACCATGAGCCCCCGCTAAGTTACAACATTCCAGCAAAACTGTGCATTACTGTGTCAACAGTATAACATCTAGAGTGCTTTTGGTTAATGGGGCTTTCAGGTGGAAATATAGAGTTAAAGTGAATTATCAGGTCAACAGGCCAAAACACATTGCTGCAGTGGTTCATGGGGTGAACAGACGAAAAGACTGCTACAGTGAAAATAGATCGATCTTGTTGTATTACTTTTTGTTGTAGAAAATTTCCTTTTTAGTGAAGTTCCTGGCATACGCTGTGCATCGATAAGATACTCTTTTGTGTGCTTTCTTTGGTGCCGTTGAAGATGTGCCTTTCAAAATCTCTGCTAACACTTGGCAGAGTGATAAGGCCTTTCTCAAGTGTGTAATGTTTGGTGCCGTTGAAGATGTGCCTTTCGAGTAAAGCTCTTCTTACACTTGGCACAGTGATAAGGCCTCTCTCCTGTGTGTATTATTTGGTGTTGTAGTAGATGTTCCTTTCGAGTAAAGCTCTTCTCACACCCAGTGCACTGATGAGGCTTCTCTCCTGTGTGTAATCTTTGGTGATGCAGTAGAGAGGCCTTCCGAGTAAAGCTCTTCTTACACTTGGCCCAGTGGGAAGGCCTCGTTCCCGTGTGTGTTCTTTGATGCTTTAGAAGAGCGGTCTTTCGACTAAAGTTCTTTTCACACCTAGTGCAGTTGTAAGGCTTCTCTTGTGTGTGCATTCTTTGATGTAGTCCAAGACTGACCGTACCAGTGAAGCTCTTCTCACAAACAGTGCAGTGATGCAGTGTCTCTCGAGTGTGTATTCTTTGGTGCTTTAGAAGACTTGACTTTTGATTGAAGCTCTTGTCACACACAGTGCAGTGATAAGGCCTCTCGCCTGTGTGTATGATTTGATGTCGTACAAGGGTTCCCTTATGAGTAAAGCGCTTGGAACACACTGTGCAGTAATGAGGTCTCTCTCCTGTGTGTGTTCTTTGATGCTGTAAAACAGTTGCCTTTTGAGTGAAACACTTTCCACACGTTCCGCAGGGATATGGCCGGAGGCTGGTGTGTCCTTTTTTGTGCCTCACAAGAAGTGTCTCATTGATAAATCCTTTGTCACACAAATTGCAAGCAAAGTGTCTTTCCCTCAGTTGCATTTTGCGTTGTTTTCTTAAGTAGATATTCTGAGTAAAATTCATCTTGCCTCCGGAACCTTTATGGCTCTCTGTCCCATTCAGACTTTCTAGATGTGATTCTTGTCCTGCAGAATGGAAAAAACATTTAAAAGTACACATGGAAAATATTTCTTGAAAAAGCTGCATTGTTAAAATATGGAGAGGTGGACAGTTACAATTCAGAACAAGCATTTCCAATGCAATAGGTCCTGCATTTGCGAGAGTTGGAGCTGTTGGTGTTATAAATGAAAATGTCCTTTACCCATGTGTGTAGGTTTGCATTGCAGTGGCCTGTGGGAGCTCATAAGGAAGCAGTCACCAAGGCAAAGAAGGACGCTGCAACATGCGAAGGTATCCAAAGATCAGCTTAGCGTAAAGCCCCACGTCTCCCAGGCCCCTCTCCGCCTCCCCGGCCCCTCCCCGCCTCCCAGGCACCTCCCCGCCCGCCTCTTAGGGCCCTCCCCGCCCACCTCCCAGGCCCCTCCCCGCCTCCCAGGCACCTCCCCGCCCGCCTCCCAGGCCCCTCCCCACCTCCCATGCCCCTCCCAGGGCCCTCCCCACCCGCCTCTCAGGGCCCTCCCCGCCCGCCTCCCAGGCCCCTCTCTGCCTCCCCACCTCCCAGGCCCCTCCCCACCTCCCAGGCCCCTCCCCACCTCCCAGGCCCCACGCCTCCCATGCCCCTCTCCGCCTCCCAGGCCCCTCCCCACCTCCCAGGCCCCTCCCCACCTCCCAGGCCCCTCCCCGCCCGCCTCTCAGGGCCCTCCCCGCCCGCCTCCCAGGCCCCTCTCCGCCTCCACGGCCCCTTCCCGCCTCCCAAGCACCTCCCCGCCCGCCTCTCAGGCCTCTCCCCGCCCGCCTCCCAGGCCCCTCCCCACCCGCCTCCCAGGCACCTCCCCGCCCGCCTCTCAGGGCCCTCCGCGCCTCCCAGGCACCTCCCCGCCCGCCTCTCAGGGCCCTCCCCGCCCGCCTCCCAGGCCCCTCCCCGCCTCCCAGGCACCTCCCCGCCCGCCTCTCAGGGCCCTCCGCGCCCGCCTCCCCAGCCCCTCCCCGCCCGCCTCTCAGGGCCCTCCCCGCCCGCCTCCCAGGCCCCTCCCCGCCTCCCAGGGCCCCGCCCACCTCCAACGCCACTCCCCGCCCGCCTCCCAGGCCCCTCCCTGGCCCCTCCCCGCCTCTCAGGCCCCTCCCCGCCTCCCAGGGCCCCGCCCACCTCCCCGGCCCCTCCCCTCATGCAATGAAAAATGCTCAGGTTATATTAGAAGCTCTAAACAATTCCACTAGGCGCTTAAAAAAAAGTCGATTGTGAAAATGACACAATTACTACCGCTGTTGGTGGTCAGGTTAAAAGGGACGTAAGTGTATTTTCTACTTCCCTGGTTGAAAGGCAAATAGTACATAATATGTTGTATGTAACAGACAGCCTGGGTAAATAGATTAGTATCTTGCGATCTGCGCCCCAGAGGAGTCTTGCCAGGACATAACATCTGCTATTTAGTTGAGATTATTTGCCTGCTAGCGGCCATATGCTGCATAAAGTCTGCTATTTACGCCTTGACTATCTAAATAGCGAATAAATGTTATTGTTGCTTGGTCAGCTACTGAATAAAGGGGTTACTGTAATTTTTTTGTTAAATTAATTCTGACATGACAAAGCTCATTGGCTACAACGACTTATAGTACTTGCTTCCCTGCTTGTATCGTTGCTCTAAAGTCAAGCAAAAAAGTACATAAATAAACTTAATGTAACATGAAATTTAAGACATATGTTCCATAAATACATGATGCCAGCAGATGCCTGCGTGAGCTTTAGATGCTACAGATTCTGCCATTGTCATGGTTCCCTTCCCCACCAGACATGTACTCCACGCCGGCTTTTGAAACATGAAACCCAGAGACGGCGAATCACCTGTGCACCGCGTAGCTTGTCTGCCTGATGTCACAACAAGTTATTCTGGCTACTGTTTAAGGCATTTGAGCAGCTTACGCCACGGGGCGAGGAGATTATGTAATAGTATAACATGCACATAAATTAAACAAAGCCCAACATGCGCAAAGATGTCCTTTCAACGGAACGGTCTCGCCTGACCCAGCATGCGCTGGGTCAGGCGAGACCTAAAAAGTGCGTATATTAGTCCCAGTTAAAACAGAACAAAAGCAATCGTTCTCAAAACACGGGCTGGGCAGAAAGCATCTAAGATGGACCTTGCCTATTGGGCGCTGAGTGGATGTTGTGAAGGCAGGGAGGGAGGGGCTCTGGAAGAGAAACTCATGACCAGAGGCTCTTTAAACTGAAAGGAAAAGCACTTGTTCTACACTTCTGTGTGATGAAGGGAACTCGCCTCCCATGTGCTCACAGGAAGCTCAGGGAAGCAATAGGGAGGAAGGGGTCAAGGGTGGGTGCACGGTGGAAGGATGACTCAATGAGGAAAATAGAGTTAAACCCCCTAAAAAAGCATATTGTCTTGAAGCGAGGAGGGGGTTAAACATCCAAAGCTGCCAACTTTGGAGCTGGGGGAACAGCTAAACATTCTGTAATTATTCGCATATTATGGAATGGAATGACATTTATAAAGCGCGATGGCTACCCAGGGGCCTCCCAGCGCTGCGGACGAGTACAGGGGAAGAACAGTAGAAAAAGATACAGAACGAAAACAGCCAAGTTTTTAAAAGCTTGAGAAATGAGAGAAGATTAGGCTCTTTCCACAATTGACGTGGAAGAGCATTCCAACCAATAGCACCATTATACGAAAAGGATCGCCCGCCACATCTGACCCTCCTTATTCTGGGTTCAAGAGCGAGAAAAGAGACAGATGACCGAAGGTCTCTCTTCGGTTGATAGGGAGTGATCAGAGATTGGGTGGGCCGTTCTTCCAAAAGGCTTTATGGACCAAACACATAGCCTTGAACAGGATCCTTTCCCTGATCGGCAGCCAGTGCAAGCACTTTAGTGCTTGTTTAGTGGACTGCAGACAAGGAATCTTAAGAAGTCTGTGGGCGGCACAGTTCTGAATGATTTGGAATTTGTTGATGGTAATGCGGAGCTCCCAGATATAATGCATTTCCATAATCCAGGCGAGAGAGGATAAAAGCTTGGACCATGATCCTTCTCGCGTGGAAAGGAAGAAGGGAAGAACCTTACGAAGCATCGTTAGTAGCCCAAAGCAAGTTGCAAAAAGCTTTGCTGCCTGATGACTGAACGTGAGGGAGTGGTCAATCCAGATGCCAAGGCTCTTAATTTGATCTTTAGGGTCCGGGCCGGGCCTAGGCAGTCTGGCCAAAGAGTTACCGGATTGAAGGCAGGGGAGTTACCCAGGAGCATAAGCTTCGTCTTCTCCCCATTAAGTTTAAGGCATGAGAGTTCTATCCATTTGGCGACCTCCTCTAGGCAACAGCCTAGGGTGCTAGATGACCCCTCGGGGTGGTTAAGTGTCACCACAAGCTAAGTGTCATCTGCGTAGGAAATCATTGTTATGCGAAATGGATGAACAATCTCTGCCAAGGGTCTCATATATATATTAAACAGCATGGGGCTTAGGGCAGAGCCCTGGGGAACCCCACAGCTGAGAGGGAATTGATTGGAAACGGCATCTCCCTCAAAAACCCTAAAAGAATGGTCACTAAGAAAGGACTGCAACCACTATTGCCATACTGGACACTCCCGAATTCTGGAGTCTGAGGAGCATAGGAGTATGGTTCACAGTGTCGAATGCGGCACTGAGATCAAGAAGGATAATAGCCGCAGTGCCCCCTCGATCTAGAATCGTTCTTGCTTCCTCTGTCACTGCAAGGAGAGCCGTCTCAGTTCCAAGCTGGGGACGAAACCCTGTCTGAGAGGGGTGCAGTAAGTTATTAGTTTCCAGAAAGGCAACAAGAGTATTGTTTACATGCCTCTCTAGAATCTTACTCACCCACGGCAGAAGAGAGCTAGGGCGATAGTTGGCCAGATTGGTCTGATCCAGATTAGGTTTTTAACCCTTTAACATTACATAATCCTCTGCCCGGGGTCTAGCAATTAAAAATAAATAATAAACAGCGCAGCTCTGGGTCGATCACGCAGTGGGTGGGAAGAGACAAATAAAACAAGCAATGAGGCAGGAGGCGGCAGTAACACAACTGTGGCATTAAGAGGCAGTGGGGGGGGAATGCTATACGTAAAGGAAAGCAGCTAGGGCACTGAAGCTGAACACAGATAAACAGTAACAGAGCAGGAAACCAAGGAAAATCAGTCTTTCAAAGAACAGATGAAGAACCATAGCGGAATGAGACAGTACCAAGTCCCTGCTCTTTGGGAGGAACAGAAGAGAGAAAGGAGGGACAAAGAGGCAGCACTGACCCCTAGCAAGCAAGGATATTTTAAAGGGCACTGACACAGAAAATGAAAATCAATGGCAAGAAGGGGGATGGACTAGAAGCCCACAGACTGATTACATCAGATCTCGAAGAGACAGCGAATGCGCTGTCTAGCTCGACCTAAAAAAATGTATGTTCTAACAAGAAGAGCCACAATTCAATGTGAGACACAAATGCTGGCTACTCCTCGCACACTAAGTACAGTGAATTAGTCCTGCAGGAGGAGCATGCCGGGAAATCAAGTCATTCACAAGAACCACTCACTGTAGAGACTGAACCACAGCAGCTATAAGCAGAGTACTTATTGGGTACCTTCACCCCGAGAGCCAGTGACATAAAGAGACCATCAATAAGAAGTGGAACATTCTAAATAGGGGCCAAATGAACGCATTTCAAATTGTTTGCATTTAAAAATCCATGAACCTGAGACCAACCGGTACATACATGAAGAACTGAAGTTGACCCCGACTCAGTCATGTACACTATTATGGGGCTTTCCCAAGATAAGGTGATATTACCCCTGTGGGAATTGTAACATTTGCCACTTGACAGAAGCGACCAAACAGATGGACTTAGGCCTACCCAGTAAAGTGGGGCATACGGGGCCATGCAAATTCAAATACAAACAACCGCATATGCTTAATTCTAGGTCTGTGTAAAATGTTCAATGTAGGTGTGACCACAAGATTGGTAAAGATAAGGATTAATGAACATCACAGCAAGATGAGATACCAACAAACAGCAACAAAACTTACCAATCATTACGTTTCTAAACAGCATACTACATATGACATTAAGAGGAATTACCGGATGACCCACAATACACTATAGACTACTGCTGCAAGCACAACGTTGGGTTTTCAAGCTTCAGACTGACATTCGCTGCGTTGTCAATGAAACACCTTGGATCTCACTCATTAATCATTCCTATCGCTGTGAGAACAAGCTTCACACTGACATCTACAACCTTGCTTTTGATACACCTTGGATTTCACTCCTGAAGAATCGATGCTACTGTCTGGAGAACAAGCTTCACACTGACATCCACGGCCTTACCAATGATATAATTTGGATCTCACTCATGAAGAACCGATGCTACTGTCGGGAGAACAAGCTTCACACGGACATCCACAGCCTGACCAATGATATAATTTGGATCTCACGCATGAAGAATCGAAGCTACTGTAATGAGAACATTGGGTTTTCAAGCTTCACACTGACATCCACGACCTTACTAATGATATACCTTAGATCTCACTCCTGAAGAATCGATGCTACTGTCGGGAGAACAAGCGTCACACTGACATCCACGGCCTTACCAATGATGTAATTTGGATCTCGCTCATGAAGAACCGTTGCTACTGTCGAGAGAACAAGCTTCACAAGGACATCCACGGCCTGACCAATGATATAATTTGGATCTCACGCATGAAGAATCGAAGCTGTCGTGAGAACATTGGGTTCAAGCTTCAGATGGACATTCACTGCGTTGTCGATGAACACCTTGGATCTCACTCATTAATCATTCCTATCGCTGTGAGAACAAGCTTCACACTGACATCCACGGCCTTACCAATGATATACCTTGTATCGCACTCCTGAAGAATCAATGCTACTGTCGTGAGAACATTGGGTTTTCAAGCTTCAGACTGACATTCATGGCCTTACTAATGATATACCTTGGATCTCACTCTTGAAGAATCGATGCTTCTGTCGGGAGAACAAGCTTCACACCAACATCCACGGCCTGACCAATGATATAATTTGGATCTCACTCATGAAGAACCGATGCTACTGTCGTGAGAACAAGCTTCAGACTGACATTCATGGCCTTACCAATGATATAACTTAAATGCCACTCATGAAGAATTGATCCTCCGAACAAAAAAGTGCCTTGCGGGTTTTCAGTGGTTCATGCCGACTGCTTTTGAAGGTTAACCCTTTAATATTTAATATCTGGAGGGAGAAATCATGTCATTCTCTTGCAATTATGTAAAGACCTGTAAAGTAACCCCATATGTGACAACACTTCATATCAAGGAGCTTACAATACATCTGATACTTGTTTAGGATAATTAACCACGTTGAGAGAGTAGCAAGGCGCTCACTCTTCAGTGACATCCACAGTGACTGTTTGCGAACTGAAACCCCCAATATGGCGACATGTTCTTTATTTGCGATTACACTTCAAACACTGCATGTAGGGCCTTTTTGTTTATATAATCTAAGTTGCCAATTTTGAAAGGCACGCAGAATGACTATAAAAACATTATGTATATATTTCCACTTTACATGCAGTGTCAAGCTACTTGTTTACATGTTTTAAAAACCTCCTCACTACATCAAATATGGCGCCCGACAGCACCACCACATATGTTCACATTTCAGTTCAACAATGGGGATTACAACATGTCAAGGGGGAAACTGCATCCTGTGATGGATTTTTGCAGCACCCTCATAGAGCTGAAATGATAGCACGCCCACGTCCATCGGCAGAAAAGACTGGCACTTGACGGGTACTCTGTCAGAGTCCAGTCGAGTGGGTAGGTTCCCCACAATGTCATTCCTTAACGTAAGTAAGTGTCCACTATTTACTTTCATTTTAGGTATCTGTTTCCTAAAAATGAGAACCTCAGACTCATGACCTTCCTCTAAATCAACTATTTCCTTGCTACCGTGCACCGTGCGCGCACCCTAACGTGCGCGAGCGTAATTGTGTTTGGTGGTTACATGTCAGTCAACATTCGATTCGGTCGAATTCAGAAAGTGTCGGCTGCCATTTTGTGTGCGACAGTGAAAAAGAAAGGTGGAGAACGTGAAAAGGGGGCAGGGTACAGAGTTCCTGACCCCCTAGCCTTTGTCAGGGGGTCCCTGAAGGACCCCGAAGGGTGAAAAAAACATTTAATTTTTTCCAAAAAATCGCGCGGCGGAAAAAAATCATAAACAAAATAGAATTAAAAATCAAATTTAAGTGTTTAGATGTTAGGTGGCTCTAAAAAGAGCTGTTGTGTTAATTGAGGAACAAAAAAATGAAAAAAATTATGGGGTGCCGCATGTGTGCTGCTGTATCTTGCTCTCTATTAGGGGAATGCTGGTGTCACCATAAGAGAGAAGAGCATTGCACGTATTGCACCGTATATGCACCCTCTGGAACAGAGGGTGCATATCCAGAGGAACAGAAGCAGGTGAAGCTGCCGCCACAGATGAAGTGCTCGGCTGAGCTGTCGATATGATCGGCTGAGCAGCTGCGGATGTGCTCGGCTGAGCTGCTGGAGGGTTGTCTCTAGCAGCTCGAGCATAAGCCACAGGATGTACTCCTTTAACGTGCCTGATCATAGTGAAAATACTAAAAGTATTTCTTTTTAGGATCGCCTCTTGATAAGACAACACCACAAATAGTGCAGGCGACTTTCTTTCTGTTTCCTCTGTCTCACAAGGGTCTCCTGCTCACTCCCAGAAGATGACTGCTGCTCTGCCATTCTCAAGTACTGGAGTACTGGAAAAGCTGCTCAGCTCCTTCTCCCAGGGAATCAGAAGAAATAATGAGGGGAGTGGGTGTGGTGTCGGAAGTTTCTGGAACTGAAACTACTATAAACCAATGAAAAGTGTTGTTTCTTAATCACATGACTTGCCGTGCGCGTACGGAGCACGCGCGTACGGAGCGCATGCGGAGCACGCGCGTACAGAGCACGTGCGCAGCACGCGCTTACAGAGCAAGCGCGTACGGAGCGCATGCGCGTACGGAGCACGCGCGCATGCGCGTACGGAGTGCATGCGCGTACGGAGCACGCGCGCACGGAGCACGTATGCATGCGCGCACGGAGCGCGCACGGTCAAAAACCCTTAAAGAAAAAATAAATAAATAATTAAAGTGTTTATAAGTTTATAGAAGATCACTATGCTGTTCAACTTTATCCAAATTAAAAAAAAAAAAAAAAAAAAAAAAGAAGAGCTGAGCCATTCTATATTACAGGATACAGTCAATCTATAACTATATACATAGGTAGCTTATTGTAAAATAAAAATTAAAAAAATATCATACATTCATACATTCATAAATTAGCATTTAAAAAACCTTGCAAATTCACTGAAAAAACCATAGGTTTCAGGGGTGTTATAGTTAGCTGGACATTTCCCTCGTACAAAACCCTAGAAATTCGCCTGTTATAGTTAGTTCAGCTAACTATAACTCGCGCCCCCGCAATGCACTGCTGATGACATCACATATTACATCACTCATGACATGGTCAGTGACATCACTGATGACATCTCAAATGACATCACTGATGACATCATCCATGTGATAAATTACTGCATCTTCTCACACCCTAATTTAACCGTTGATACACCAACTCAAAATTTCAGACGTCCATTCTCAAAACCATAGATACTCCAATACCAATAACTACATACCCACTTATTAACTCTTAGGTCTACATACACCTCCACTCATTCACCTGTACAGTCACTCATACTTACATTTACTCCGTACAAGACTATCATATGCATTTATACACCTACATAGACACTCGCACACCACCAATCATCCATAGAGGTACTCTCACACCTAGTCAGTCATGCAAATAATTAATCACACTCCCATTTACTTACCTATGCAGTTATAAACACACAAGTTCACTTACTCATAAAAATAGTACCACATTCTTACGCTCTTATATAATCATGGATACAAGCACACACTCATCCATACAGCCACTCTCACAATCACACACTCTCACATATACCCACTTATATACTCTTACACGCATATATACTGCCTTTCACATATGTGGTTAGTCACAAATGTACCACTGAGATATACATTCAATCCCTAACACACCCATACATACACTCACTCAACCATACAGTTCATCACAGATGCACTCTTAAAACCATGGACCCATAGAATCACCCACTCACACATCTATGCACAGAGTCACACACAGCCTACGCACACAAACACTCAGGCACCCATACAGATACTCAGACAACCAATCAATAACCCATATAGACACTCATATAGCTATTCACAAAACCATGCAGCCACTTATACACCAACAGACAGAAACATACCGACATTCACACAGTTTAGTCACTAGTCTGCAGTAAGATACATTTAATGACTCACATAGAGTCAGTTACGCACCTAGAAAATCATACATTCACACACTTGTACAGCCACTCATTCTTCCACAGGCATTTCACTATAAATATATAAAACATATTTAAACTTTACAGAAACACAGTCACTGGATGATGTCATCAGCGGTGTCATTTGAGATGTCATCAGTGATGTCATGAGTGATGTCACTGACCATGTCATGAGGGATGTAATATGTGACGTCATCAGCAGTGCATTGCGGGGGTGCGAGTTATAGTTAGCTGAACTAACTATAACAGGGGAATTTCTAGTGTTTTGTACGAGGGAAATGTCCAGCTAACTATAACGCCCCGGAAACCTTTGGTTTTTTCAGTGAATTTCTAAGGTTTTTTAAATGCCAATTCCCAACTATAACGTGCATGAAACCTATGGTTTTTTCAGTGAATATATATATATATATATATATATACATACATACACACACATATATATATACATACACCCCCCTCCCCCAAAGTTTGTCCAGAAAGACAAAGCTGCACACGTCTAATTTCATGGAAATGACAAAAGTAAAATCACTGGAAACAGCTTTGCCTTACACGTTTCGGAAAACATATCCTTGATCACAGGCTGCCATTCTGATCTGGTGCCACTTCAAATCTAACCCATCATTTGTTTGCCCATCCATGTGGGTTTCTTTTTATTGGTCACAGACACATCCATGTCGCATTGCATTATGGAACATGTGGTTTAGAAATACATTTCTACCCTCGTTTGTTTTGCTGTCAGATAAATACATTTCAATTACCCGAGTGGGTTCACACTTTTGCCATAAAGCAGCATATCGCATTTCCTTTCGGCATTCCGCACAAGTCTCTAAAAAGGCAAGGACACATGGGCCTGCTTTCCCTTCCAGCAACGGTACACACTTCACGCTCGGACCACCATTTCAAATGAATGCCAAAGTTAAGGATAGGTTTTCCGAAACGTATAAGGCAAAGCGGTTTTCAATAATTTTACTTTACTTTATTGTCATTTCCCAGAAATTCGACATGTGAGCAGCTTCGTCTTTCTGGACAAACTTTGGCAATCATTTGAAATTGTGGTCGGACGTGAAATGTGCACCGTTGCTGCAAGTGAAAGCAGGTCCGTGTGTCCTTTCATTTTTAGAGACTTATGCAGAATGCCAAAAGGGAGTGTGATATTCTGCTTCAGTAGTTCCTGAGAAATGTAAACATTTCTAAGTTATACAAATATGGCCGCGGAGGTTCTGCGAACCCCCCGATCTCGTGCCCGCGATCTGATTGACTGCCAACAGTTCCAACCAGGAAGTATTGGTAGCCATTTTGTGACTCAGTTGAACGGAGTCACAAGGAAAAAGGTTCAAAAACATTAAAAATAAAGAAAAGGGGGCAGGGTAGAAATACTCCGATCCCCTAGGCCTGCTCAGGGTGTCCCACAGGGACCTCGAGGGCCCAAAAAAGTATTTCTTTAAAATTTTCAGCAGGATTGACACAGGGTGCGCGAATCCAGACGAAAAGTTTCTGAAAAAATGAAGCTCAATCTCCCGCGCTTCGTTTTCTTTAAGCTCCCGGGTGGGCCAGGTCCCGGGAGCAATTATCTAAATAGATGCGGGGCCCACGTAGGCCACGGCAGGCCAGGGGACCACCACTTCCCTGTGGCTTTTTAAAAAACAAATGCATGGGAGGCTCCTGCCCCCCACACACGGAGCCCCGGGGACCGCCACCTCCCTAGGGCTCCATTGAAAAGACTCATGCGTGGGGGGGGGGGGCTGGACCCCCCGGAGCCGCAGCGACCTCCATCTCCCCTGGGCTTCAGTATGGTAATGCGGGTGCCCGGGGGACCACCACCTCCCTGGGTCAAGATTTCAACATGCGTGGGGGGGCTCCAGCCACCCCACGCAGCCACCCACATGCAGCCCCAGGGACCGCCACCTCCCTGGGGCCCAAAATAAATAAAGACAGGGGACGTTGGGGACCAACACCCCCACGGGGCTACAGAGAAGATGGGAGGGGGTCCACGCGGCAACCCTCCAGGAGCCCTACATGGCTCTGGGGACTGCCACCGCCCAGGGCCGATTCCAGCAATGTCCTGGGGTGCCCACCCCGGGGACATTGCAGTTTGCTATAGCATGGCGGGAGCACTGCCATAGCAAACTCTGCTTTGCTTCTTAAAAGCTAGAGCATGAAAAATGCACCTGCTTCCATGAAGCGAAGTAGAATTGCTTTTGGGCAGAGGGAGCTGCACGTTTGTAGCTCCCTCTGCCCAAAAGCAATGCCAGCTCCCGCAGGAGGAGGGGAGCCGGCAAGGGCCTTGGGGCTCCCCCTGCAGTCCCTAAGGACATGGCAATGCCCAGGGGGATGGGGTCCCCGGGCATTTTCGTTCTAATCTGGCAGGGCACTGAAGAAGAGGTCATGAGTTTCATCAATAAACTGAACAACGAATAAAACATTAAACTCACATCCAACATGAGCAATAGAGTTCCTGGACATGCTAGTCACAGCTACTCACGACACCTTGGAAACAAGCCTGTTCTGTAAAACCACCGCAGGTACCACCCTCCTGTATGCCCTCAGCCGTCATCCTGACCATCTCAAAAGGAGTATTCCATACAGAGAACTGTTGAGGGCCAGGAGGAGCTGCAGCACTGAAGACACATTCACCACAGAAAAGGGACAAAATGATCACAAGGTTCCACAACAGAGGCTACCCTAGATGGGTGTTAAAACGGGCCCTGGATAAAGCCCGTAAGATCGACAGAACCCAGACCCTGAAAGCACATGGTCAGGACGTAGGTAACACCAACAACTCTGAACTTCAAGACAGCAGGGTGATCACTAGATACAACAGGAACTCGCAACAGATACACAGGATCCTCACACAACACTGGGCGATATTGGCCAGTGACTGTCACGGGCAATTCCATCCATTCTCCTCCGAGAATGAACTACAAAAAAGACCGTAGCCCGGGGGACATTCAGGTTCACAATGATATCACTCAAATCCAACATCAAGGTGACCACAATCTCAAGGGCTTTTTCCCTTGTGGACATTGCAAGGCTTACCGCAATAGTCTCATGATCAAATAATTCTCTATACCACGGAGGGGAACAGCTCGAAACATGTTGAGAAAAAAACATTACTGAGACAACCAGACTCATGAAGGTCAGGTTTCTTCTCAGTAAACGGCCCGTGTTTAACCAAACCAACTAGGGGCGGGAATAAAGGAGTGGCCAACTAGTTAGGTATTTTTACATTTTCTGTCCCTTTCCGCTGCACATCACTGCACTACACATAGTCTACAATAAAAAGTGCTCCTACGTAATTCGCAAGACGCAGCACGCCTCAATCCGTAGAGGATTGAGAGGAACCCCAATGATGAACCCTGGTGGGTGAGGAGTCTAGAAAAGAAAAAAGTCTTCTCTAGACGAGGGATTACAACGAATTCTTGCTGTATCCAATCTAATTCCCTAAGGGCGGGTTTTCTTCTATAAACTCGATTTTTCTCTAACTACGTAACTGTCAGGAGGATAAACCTAGCCTCTGCCTCTACCTCCCCCTCTACTTTGGTAACTGTGGGCCAAACTAACCATCCCTTCCAATTGGGGTGTGAAGTATTGTTCTACATGATGTCATCTATTGCATCCCCTCCACGTGAAGTAAAGTGGATGTGTGGGAATTCGAGGCGTGTTCAAATCCTTGTTCTTGGCTAGTCCAAGACAGGAAGTCTGGCACAGTTTCATATCTGCTGTGGAATGAGGCACGCTCTAAAGAGTGCTTCTGTTCCCTGAACTTGCCATTCCTTTGACCCCCAGACTGATTTTGTGTCTATTGTGTCCTTCCGTGAGTCGAAATAAAGGATGCAAAATAAATCTGTTTGGTGTTAGTCAGCATATTTTTCTGTACAGGTGTAGGTGCCACCTTATAGTAATATGAGGTCAGGTCAGAAGTGTTAAACCCTGAAAAATATGAAAATTTTGATGCAAACGTCTTCGAATTACCTTTTCATAGTGTTGGACAATGTTCCTATTGGTGGTACGTGAAAACATTTCTTGGGATATTGGATTTGTGTAAAAAGTATAATAGCTCATCAGGACTCCACGGGGTCCAGCCCCGTTTGTACCACTCCTAGTGAATCCTGTAATAAGGACACAAACCATGCACACCTAATGCTCACAGAATACATACAGTTCTAGTGATTAATCCATGTTCCTGAAGATGCTATATTATTGCATCATGGTCAAAGCCAGGGTTTGAGGGGCTTGTAGTCACATTTTCGTAAAAGCCGCCTCTGGTACAGTAACCTACTTCTCTCCCTGGAGACCGCATACTAGTTTGGCCCACAGACACCAACCAACAGATGTCAGTCAAGAGTCAAGGGTACAACCGAAGGGTTTAGTATCCACAGGCCAGACCCATACTATGTACAAAGACAACATCTGGGGGAGGTGACATCATACAGAGGTGGGAAGATGTGCCTCGATTGGCTAGTAACCTCAACACTGTCCCAGGTGAAGCAGCACTTACCCTCTCAGATTAGGTGGATCAAAGGGGTTTATTATTAGGCCCCCGGAAG
The DNA here is from genome assembly GCF_964204655.1 of Triturus cristatus. NCBI lineage: Eukaryota > Metazoa > Chordata > Amphibia > Caudata > Salamandridae > Triturus > Triturus cristatus. The sequence continues at coordinate 8,536,482 of NC_140585.1, forward strand.
CCACCTCAGAAACGTTTCTATTACGCTGTCTATAGTGAAATCTGGACAATCTCTCAACCGGAAGCTGCGGGGAGACTTCGTGAAATGGATAAAAATTAACCTAGAAAAGGCGTTCGCTGTAGTTGACAATGGTCTGACTACATTAACATTCAGGATTTATTCACTGGGAAACAGTGCATCTTCTGCTATTGATGTACTAGAAAAAGAATTGTCCATACAACTACACGGACAATCTCAACTACGTTCTATTATGCTATTAAGCTGGACGCTGCAATCATTGTGCGCTTGTTATGTGCCTTGGCGGTTTATCAACAGTACGTAACTCTTTTCTGTGAATATTCTAAGTGAAATGCAAATAGCAATGGCACAAAGAGGAGCAAAGTATACAATGCTGTGTATTTAAAAACTGGACAAGTTACCTTTTACTGTGGCAGCGTCACCGTCCACAGAATGGTTAATCCATGGCCAAAACTTTCCAGTTTCAGGATTGCCTAGAACAAGAACAGGCAGGCAGATACGAAGCGGTGGGTGGGGAATTCAGCAAGGAATCTTGGGAATTACCATACAGATTTCGATGTAGGAATGGGGACAGCGAAGTGTTCCTTAGCGGTACCAACTGCGAGAATTCCCTAAGTGGATCTCTCATATGCCAGGATATCATGCTTCTTGGGGCCTGTAATGGTTCAGTTGCTCATTTATCCGGTCACTTGAAAGGTTCCCCAGCTGCCGTGATTAATCCGGTGTTCAAGTTACTTTCAAATGGGAGTTACTTGATGCTGAACGATCAAGGTTGTTGTGGGATGCTCCCGGACATCGCATATCTTGTCACTGTAAGCTCCAGGGTTACTTGCTGTATGCAAGTATTGTTTCCACTGACCCATACATTCAGGGAGGCGTCGTTGAATGTTTCCTTTATACGGTTTGATACTTTCAGCCGGATGAAAGCCCTTAACCTCCGCCCGAGAAACTTATGATTGCCAGATTGCAAGGTCCTTGGCTGAGATGCAGGCACTAGTACGAACAAACTGCCCTTTCCATGTCACAGAAATGGTGCAATCTATCTTTAACATGTCTGATATAACGGGTATTGTCCACCTATTTAAGACTATAGGTTCTGGTCTGTTGCGCACCTTTCAGATAATCCTCGGAGGAGCGCCGATACCGCAATCTCATGGTACTCCATCTGAGCACACCTCATCTTCAAGAACTGAGCAAGTCTTGGTTCTTGTCATTTAGACCAGTCTGGATCGACTGCATTCTGCCTGTCCTCTGGTGCATGTTCTGCAGACAAGAATGCGTGTTGAATCTCTGTCTAACACTTCCATCAGTTGCGCCACCGGACGTGGATGCTTTAACTGGACCCAATAACGGCCCATGTGCGGCAGTGTCCTCAGCGTATTCCAATGTTGATGTCTGCATTCTTAGAGCCACCACAGGATGCTTCAGCTCCTATAGGAAAGAATACCGGTTCCTCAACAAATACTCAGACCTTGGATGACACTGATACATCCCCAGCAGCGGCTGTGGTGAATACGGAGGAACATTTGTGCTCGATTGACCCGTCACACCCGCCCCTTCGTTTCCTTCTTCCACTGCTGCCCTCCTTTTGAACACGAGGTCAGCCGTCAAACACCAGACTGAAATATTTGATCTATTAGACTCCAACTCCCCATACCTACTGTTTTTAACTGAAACATGGTACAGGTCGGACTCCCTACCCAGTATTCTGACAGCCCTCCCGCCTCACTACTCCATGCTCCGCGCAGACCGCTCGGAGAACAAAGCAGGCGGCGGGGTAGCAAAGACCTTCATTTCCAGATACTTGCATCACCCACGATACCAGCAGCCGATTGCCTCGTAGCTCGCTCTACCTCTTTCAAGATCCCAATTACCTGCGTACTAACATATCGGCCACCCCAATCATCTCCAGGCTTTCTCTCTGCCTTCCAGGACCTATTGGCCACCTTAGTAGTCAATAGCGCCTCCGTTCTCGTCCTGGGAGATTTTAATTTCTGGCCTACTGACCCAGCTGAGGATACTAAATCTAAGGACTTTACACAACTGTTTCTCGGCCTCAATTTCATCCAGCATGTTCAAGGCCCTACTCCTATTCAGGGCCTTGATCAGATATGGACACTAAACATCCCGACGTCAGTCCCTACTATTTCCCCCTGTCCATGGTCTGACCACTCCATGCTCGCCTTTTCCTTGGATTTGAGCCACAAAACAACTCCTTCCTGCCCAAAAAACACCCGGGTAAGGAACTGGAATCGAGTCGATATTCCTTCCCTGTGTAACTCATTAATTACTACTTGCCCAGACCTATCGGGCCTGATCCCTCACTCCCAGGCTATCATTCTAGATCGCTGGCTCATTAAAGCCTGCGACGCAGTGGCCCCCCTGAAGCGGATTACCATCAACCGTACCCACAATGCCAACAAGTGGTTCAGCTCTGGCCTCAAAGCTAAAAAATTGGAGTTACGGCAGGCCGAACGAGCTTGGAGAAGAGAATACTGCCCAACCCGGAAACAATACTACACCACCATTCTTAGCGAATACAAACAAGCTATTCTGGCAGCTAAGACAGAATACTTTTCGGAGCGTATTTAAGCTGCAGAAAGCCAGCCACGGGAGATCTTTGCCACCGTCCACGAGTTGGCATCTTCGGACAGAACTCTGCCCAAGATCCTCCCTTCTCAGGTGCTATGCGACTCGCTTAACGAATTCTTCATTGATAAAATAGCTTGTATCAAAGCAAATATTCCCCCCCCTTCGCTCACTTTTTCCCCACTCCCTCCCTCCAGGCAATACCTTGTCCCTTACTTCCATCCCCGCACTCACTAGAGAATCCCGGTTTCCCTTGCTTAGCCGTGTCAAGTCAGGTTCTCCAGTTGACATCTGCCCGGCACGCATTCTTCGTCAGATCTTTGCCGAATGTCCATCCCCTGTCCTTACCCTCCTCAACGACTGCTTCACGCATGGCCTCGTCCCTGCCCCTTTCAAGACTGCTATAATCTTCCCCATACTAAAAAAACCGGGGGCAGATCCTTCCTCCACGACAAACTACCGCCCGATATCCCTTCTCCCTACTTGGGCAAGATAGCAGAGTCCCACGCCACCCAGACACTTATCACCTTTATTGAGGACAGTAACTATCTTGCACCCTGCCAGGCGGGCTTCCGTCCCCGCCATTCCACCGAGAAGGTGGTTATTTCGGTCATGGATCAACTCAGGGAGGGTCTTGATACCAACACTCCTTAGGCCTTGGTCCTCCTGGATTTGTCCGCTGCTTTTGACACGGTGGACCATTCTATTCTCTTGTCCCTCAGGGCTCCTCTCTCTCCCCCTTATTATTTAACCTTTATATCTTCCCCCTTATTTTCGCGCTGCAACAAATGGCGGTCACAGTCTACAATTATGCTGATGACCTCCAACTCATTTTTTATTTCTCCTCCCCCTCACTAGCTGTTACTGCCTTCCACTCCGTCATGCTGTTTATCCGGGATTGGATGAATGCGAACCATCTCAAACTTAACCCGGACAAAACAGAGATGATTCTGACGGGCGGCAGTGGCAACCCTTGGTCTTCTTCCTTTTGGCCCCTCTCCCTTTGCTTACCCCCCACACCCTCCTATTCAGTCAAGAACCTTGGTATCACACTTAATCATCATTTGACACTCCACTCCCACATTAGTTCAGTTGTTTCTTCCTGTTTCTTTACCCTGCGTATCATTAGGAAAGTATCCCGGTTTCTCTCCCTCTGCACTCAAATTGATTGTAACGGCCATGGTTTTATCCAAGATCGATTATGGGAACATTATTTATAATGGTGCCCCCGGTTACGCACTTCAACGTCTTCAGTTGGTGCAGAACCAGGCAGCTCGCCTGGTACATGGCCTATCTAAATTTCACCATTCGTCACCCCTTCTCATCGCCCTTCATTGGCTCCCCATTAAGCAACGGGCCCTGTTCAAACTTGGCTGTCTTACCTTCCAAGCCCGGATGGGCACAGCCCCTGCCTTTATAAATTCCGCTATTATCAACTATTGCCCTTCCAGAGTTCTTCGTTCATCCACCAAATCCCAATTAGTCATTCCTCGCTTCAAGAAGCAAAGATCAGGAGGCCAGAAATTTGCGGTGCTTGCGCCCACTTTCTGGAACACCCTCCCTTTTTATATCAGACTTTCCCCCTCCTACATGGAGTTCCGCAAGGCCCTCAAGACTTTCCTGTTCAAGCAGGCCTTCAGCATATAGTCCTCCGCACTCTTCTTGCCCAGGAATCCCTCTAGCGCCATGAAACTGCATTGTGAACGTGCGCTTTATACATTTTTAAAAATTCAAAATTCACACGATGGCGCAGGGGGGTGGATTGGTGTGCGGTCCAGGAAAAGCCCTTGTACAAAGCCAAGGGGTGAACAAAGAAACATCGCAAAATGTGGGGCAAATGGGTGGGGGTGATAGAGGACTGACACTCCCCTTGGGCGGCTGTGGGCCCGTGGTGGGCGCTACTCTGTTCTCTTTCTTGATCTATGAATATCCAGGACGTATTCGATGTCATAACAACTCCATGATTCTGCTGTGCATTCATGTCTTTACTTGCTGCTGGTCTTCTGTTTTCCTTTTGCTTGCTTTTTCACAAAAATCAATAAAATTGGTAATCAAAAAAATAAACCCAAATAATCAGCAGACAATAATGACAACAGTTTTGAACTATAGTGGGATCACACCACTTAGGAAAACAGCCAAGCCGTCAGAGTAATGCAAGTTGCCTGAGACACCACCATTAAGCAATAGTAGTATGAATTTGAATAAGATACTAAGTTAAAAACAGAAACCTTGATAGCCTAGCAAAAACCAAGGTTAGTACATGACCTTACTTTATGAATAAAGACACATCTACGGATGATCTAGAGAAAAGCCCTCATACTGAAACCAGAAATTTTTTTTTAATGAAAGTTATGGCGCAAAAGAAGACACACATTACAAGATTAAGGCTCAATAAGTCACCTCGGCATCATGGCGTACAATACAGTAATGTTACAGGCCCACGGGCAACTTATGTGCCCACCACATGTGTTCATGTAGCATTATTAAAAAGGCAACAAATTTGTCAGGTAGCATTGATCTAGCCAGGCGGCGCCCAGCCAGCATCTCGGCAAGGTCTTCTAGCCCATTCCGGGGGTGCCCCTGGGAGGCAGCCGGCACAGCCTGGTCAGGCCCCTCCGGTGCCGTGACAGTCCTATGTCCAAGGTATGTAATGAAAGGCTCACAAATGTCTATGGTCCTGGATCCTGCACGCATAAGGTCCCAGTACATGGTGAGTTGTTCCTATCAGTAGGAGACATCTGATAGCCACGCGGTGCAGGTGTGTGTTGGTTTACGACCTCCGTGTAGTGCTACTTGCGCTTTGCAAGTAGGAGAATCATCGCCACCAGAAGGCGAAGTGCGTTAGGCATTTCTTTTACAAAGCCAAGGAGGCATATCTGGGGGTCTGGCAGGAAGGGGTTTGCTATAATGTCATCTATTATGCCACACACCATCACACCATCACCCAATAAATCACCACCCTCGGACAAGTCAAGGCCAAGTGTAAGAACGTGGCCCCGGTCGCTGAGCAGCGCCAGTAATTTAAGTTTCCTAGCAGACCCATCTTTTGCAGTTGCAAAGGTGTGCGGTATACTCTGTGTATTTGAAGTGCATTCATTGTAGCCTATAGTTGGGGGATAATCACTCCGCATGGCCACAGCAGAAGTCCCACCTGCCTGCCGGAATTTCATAGCCCAGCCCTTTTCCCCAAGCCACCTGAGCCTTTGAGGCGTCAAGCTTTTAGGCAGTCCTTGTGATTGAGTGGAGTCGGGTGTTAAGTCTACCTGGCAACATAGTGGTGTAGACGTGCTCTAGAGCCACAGCGACCATGGGGGGTCTGGAAGGTGTCGTATGTCACACGCCAATCTGGTAGTACGTTTATTGCGGAGGGCGTACACGTAATCTGGGAATAGATCTGGGAATAGAGGATTGAGAGGAACCCCAATGATGAACCCTGGTGGGTGAGGAGTCTAGAAAAGAAAAAAGTCTTCTCTAGACGAGGGATTACAACGAATTCTTGCTGTATCCAATCTAATTCCCTAAGGGCGGGTTTTCTTCTATAAACTCGATTTTTCTCTAACTACGTAACTGTCAGGAGGATAAACCTAGCCTCTGCCTCTACCTCCCCCTCTACTTTGGTAACTGTGGGCCAAACTAACCATCCCTTCCAATTGGGGTGTGAAGTATTGTTCTACATGATGTCATCTATTGCATCCCCTCCACGTGAAGTAAAGTGGATGTGTGGGAATTCGAGGCGTGTTCAAATCCTTGTTCTTGGCTAGTCCAAGACAGGAAGTCTGTTGCACAGTTTCATATCTGCTGTGGAATGAGGCACGCTCTAAAGAGTGCTTCTGTTCCCTGAACTTGCCATTCCTTTGACCCCCAGACTGATTTTGTGTCTATTGTGTCCTTCCGTGAGTCGAAATAAAGGATGCAAAATAAATCTGATTGGTGTTAGTCAGCATAGTTTTCTGTACAGGTGTAGGTGCCACCTTATAGTAATATGAGGTCAGGTCAGAAGTGTTAAACCCTGAAAAATATGAAAATTTTGATGCAAACGTCTTCGAATTACCTTTTCATAGTGTTGGACAATGTTCCTATTGGTGGTACGTGAAAACATTTCTTGGGATATTGGATTTGTGTAAAAAGTATAATAGCTCATCAGGACTCCACGGGGTCCAGCCCAGTTTGTACCACTCCTAGTGAATCCTGTAATAAGGACTCAAACCATGCACACCTAATGCTCACAGAATACATACAGTTCTAGTGATTAATCCATGTTCCTGAAGATGCTATATTATTGCATCATGGTCAAAGCCAGGGTTTGAGGGGCTTGTAGTCACATTTTCGTAAAAGCCGCCTCTGGTACAGTAACCTACTTCTCTCCCTGGAGACCGCATACTAGTTTGGCCCACAGACACCAACCAACAGATGTCAGTCAAGAGTCAAGGGTACAACCGAAGGGTTTAGTATCCACAGGCCAGACCCATACTATGTACAAAGACAACATCTGGGGGAGGTGACATCATACAGAGGTGGGAAGATGTGCCTCGATTGGCTAGTAACCTCAACACTGTCCCAGGTGAAGCAGCACTTACCCTCTCAGATTAGGTGGATCAAAGGGGTTTATTATTAGGCCCCCGGAAGCCACCTCAGAAACGTTTCTATTACGCTGTCTATAGTGAAATCTGGACAATCTCTCAACCGGAAGCTGCGGGGAGACTTCGTGAAATGGATAAAAATTAACCTAGAAAAGGCGTTCGCTGTAGTTGACAATGGTCTGACTACATTAACATTCAGGATTTATTCACTGGGAAACAGTGCATCTTCTGCTATTGATGTACTAGAAAAAGAATTGTCCATACAACTACACGGACAATCTCAACTACGTTCTATTATGCTATTAAGCTGGACGCTGCAATCATTGTGCGCTTGTTATGTGCCTTGGCGGTTTATCAACAGTACGTAACTCTTTTCTGTGAATATTCTAAGTGAAATACAAATAGCAATGGCACAAAGAGGAGAAAAATATACAATGCTGTGTATTGAAAAACTGGACAAGTTACCTTTTACTGTGGCAGCGTCACCGTCCACAGAATGGTTAATCCATGGCCAAAACTTTCCAGTTTCAGGATTGCCTAGAACAAGAACAGGCAGGCAGATACGAAGCGGTGGGTGGGGAATTCAGCAAGGAATCTTGGGAATTACCATACAGATTTCGATGTAGGAATGGGGACAGCGAAGTGTTCCTTAGCGGTACCAACTGCGAGAATTCCCTAAGTGGATCTCTCATATGCCAGGATATCATGCTTCTTGGGGCCTGTAATGGTTCAGTTGCTCATTTATCCGGTCACTTGAAAGGTTCCCCAGCTGCCGTGATTAATCCGGTGTTCAAGTTACTTTCAAATGGGAGTTACTTGATGCTGAACGATCAAGGTTGTTGTGGGATGCTCCCGGACATCGCATATCTTGTCACTGTAAGCTCCAGGGTTACTTGCTGTATGCAAATATTGTTTCCACTGACCCATACAGTCAGGGAGGCGTCGTTGAATGTTTCCTTTATACGGTTCGATACTTTCAGCCGGATGAAAGCCCTTAACCTCCGCCCGAGAAACTTATGATTGCCAGATTGCAAGGTCCTTGGCTGAGATGCAGGCACTAGTACGAACAAACTGCCCTTTCCATGTCACAGAAATGGTGCAATCTATCTTTAACATGTCTGATATAACGGGTATTGTCCACCTATTTAAGACTTTAGGTTCTGGTCTGTTGCGCACCTTTCAGATAATCCTCGGAGGAGCGCCGATACCGCAATCTCATGGTACTCCATCTGAGCACACCTCATCTTCAAGAACTGAGCAAGTCTTGGTTCTTGTCATTTAGACCAGTCTGGATCGACTGCATTCTGCCTGTCCTCTGGTGCATGTTCTGCAGACAAGAATGCGTGTTGAATCTCTGTCTAACACTTCCATCAGTTGCGCCACCGGACGTGGATGCTTTAACTGGACCCAATAACGGCCCATGTGCGGCAGTGTCCTCAGCGTATTCCAATGTTGATGTCTGCATTCTTAGAGCCACCACAGGATGCTTCAGCTCCTATAGGAAAGAATACCGGTTCCTCAACAAATACTCAGACCTTGGATGACACTGATACATCCCCAGCAGCGGCTGTGGTGAATACGGAGGAACATTTGTGCTCGATTGACCTGTCTTATGTTCAACTTCTTGGCATTGCCTCGTCTAAGCCCGTCACACCCGCCCCTTCGTTCCCTTCTTCCACTGCTGCCCTCCTTTTGAACACGAGGTCAGCCGTCAAACACCAGACTGAAATATTTGATCTATTAGACTCCAACTCCCCATACCTACTGTTTTTAACTGAAACATGGTACAGGTCGGACTCCCTACCCAGTATTCTGACAGCCCTCCCGCCTCACTACTCCATGCTCCGCGCAGACCGCTCGGAGAACAAAGCAGGCGGCGGGGTAGCAAAGACCTTCATTTCCAGATACTTGCATCACCCACGATACCAGCAGCCGATTGCCTCGTAGCTCGCTCTACCTCTTTCAAGATCCCAATTACCTGCGTACTAACATATCGGCCACCCCAATCATCTCCAGGCTTTCTCTCTGCCTTCCAGGACCTATTGGCCACCTTAGTAGTCAATAGCGCCTCCGTTCTCGTCCTGGGAGATTTTAATTTCTGGCCTACTGACCCAGCTGAGGATACTAAATCTAAGGACTTTACACAACTGTTTCTCGGCCTCAATTTCATCCAGCATGTTCAAGGCCCTACTCCTATTCAGGGCCTTGATCAGATATGGACAATAAACATCCCGACGTCAGTCCCTACTATTTCCCCCTGTCCATGGTCTGACCACTCCATGCTCGCCTTTTCCTTGGATTTGAGCCACAAAACAACTCCTTCCTGCCCAAAAAACACCCGGGCAAGGAACTGGAATCGAGTCGATATTCCTTCCCTGTGTAACTCATTAATTACTACTTGCCCAGACCTATCGGGCCTGATCCCTCACTCCCAGGCTATCATTCTAGATCGCTGGCTCATTAAAGCCTGCGACGCAGTGGCCCCCCTGAAGCGGATTACCATCAACCGTACCCACAATGCCAACAAGTGGTTCAGCTCTGGCCTCAAAGCTAAAAAATTGGAGTTACGGCAGGCCGAACGAGCTTGGAGAAGAGAATACTGCCCAACCCGGAAACAATACTACACCACCATTCTTAGCGAATACAAACAAGCTATTCTGGCAGCTAAGACAGAATACTTTTCGGAGCGTATTTAAGCTGCAGAAAGCCAGCCACGGGAGATCTTTGCCACCGTCCACGAGTTGGCATCTTCGGACAGAACTCTGCCCAAGATCCTCCCTTCTCAGGTGCTATGCGACTCGCTTAACGAATTCTTCATTGATAAAATAGCTTGTATCAAAGCAAATATTCCCCCCCCTTCGCTCACTTTTTCCCCACTCCCTCCCTCCAGGCAATACCTTGTCCCTTACTTCCATCCCCGCACTCACTGGAGAATCCCGGTTTCCCTTGCTTAGCCGTGTCAAGTCAGGTTCTCCAGTTGACATCTGCCCGGCACGCATTCTTCGTCAGATCTTTGCCGAATGTCCATCCCCTGTCCTTACCCTCCTCAACGACTGCTTAACGCATGGCCTCGTCCCTGCCCCTTTCAAGACTGCTATAATCTTCCCCATACTAAAAAAACCGGGGGCAGATCCTTCCTCCACGACAAACTACCGCCCGATATCCCTTCTCCCTACTTGGGCAAGATAGCAGAGTCCCACGCCACCCAGACACTTATCACCTTTATTGAGGACAGTAACTATCTTGCACCCTGCCAGGCGGGCTTCCGTCCCCGCCATTCCACCGAGAAGGTGGTTATTTCGGTCATGGATCAACTCAGGGAGGGTCTTGATACCAACACTCCTTAGGCCTTGGTCCTCCTGGATTTGTCCGCTGCTTTTGACACGGTGGACCATTCTATTCTCTTGTCCCTCAGGGCTCCTCTCTCTCCCCCTTATTATTTAACCTTTATATCTTCCCCCTTATTTTCGCGCTGCAACAAATGGCGGTCACAGTCTACAATTATGCTGATGACCTCCAACTCATTTTTTATTTCTCCTCCCCCTCACTAGCTGTTACTGCCTTCCACTCCGTCATGCTGTTTATCCGGGATTGGATGAATGCGAACCATCTCAAACTTAACCCGGACAAAACAGAGATGATTCTGACGGGCGGCAGTGGCAACCCTTGGTCTTCTTCCTTTTGGCCCCTCTCCCTTTGCTTACCCCCCACACCCTCCTATTCAGTCAAGACCCTTGGTATCACACTTAATCATCATTTGACACTCCACTCCCACATTAGTTCGGTTGTTTCTTCCTGTTTCTTTACCCTGCGTATCATTAGGAAAGTATCCCGGTTTCTCTCCCTCTGCACTCAAATTGATTGTAACGGCCATGGTTTTATCCAAGATCGATTATGGGAACATTATTTATAATGGTGCCCCCGGTTACGCACTTCAACGTCTTCAGTTGGTGCAGAACCAGGCAGCTCGCCTGGTACATGGCCTATCTAAATTTCACCATTCGTCACCCCTTCTCATCGCCCTTCATTGGCTCCCCATTAAGCAACGGGCCCTGTTCAAACTTGGCTGTCTTACCTTCCAAGCCCGGATGGGCACAGCCCCTGCCTTTATAAATTCCGCTATTATCAACTATTGCCCTTCCAGAGTTCTTCGTTCATCCACCAAATCCCAATTAGTCATTCCTCGCTTCAAGAAGCAAAGATCAGGAGGCCAGAAATTTGCGGTGCTTGCGCCCACTTTCTGGAACACCCTCCCTTTTTATATCAGACTTTCCCCCTCCTACATGGAGTTCCGCAAGGCCCTCAAGACTTTCCTGTTCAAGCAGGCCTTCAGCATATAGTCCTCCGCACTCTTCTTGCCCAGGAATCCCTCTAGCGCCATGAAACTGCATTGTGAACGTGCGCTTTATACATTTTTAAAAATTCAAAATTCACACGATGGCGCAGGGGGGTGGATTGGTGTGCGGTGCAGGAAAAGCCCTTGTACAAAGCCAAGGGGTGAACAAAGAAACATCGCAAAATGTGGGGCAAATGGGTGGGGGTGATAGAGGACTGACACTCCCCTTGGGCGGCTGTGGGCCCGTGGTGGGCGCTACTCTGTTCTCTTTCTTGATCTATGAATATCCAGGACGTATTCGATGTCATAACAACTCCATGATTCTGCTGTGCATTCATGTCTTTACTTGCTGCTGGTCTTCTGTTTTCCTTTTGCTTGCTTTTTCACAAAAATCAATAAAATTGGTAATCAAAAAAATAAACCCAAATAATCAGCAGACAATAATGACAACAGTTTTGAACTATAGTGGGATCACACCACTTAGGAAAACAGCCAAGCCGTCAGAGTAATGCAAGTTGCCTGAGACACCACCATTAAGCAATAGTAGTATGAATTTGAATAAGATACTAAGTTAAAAACAGAAACCTTGATAGCCTAGCAAAAACCAAGGTTAGTACATGACCTTACTTTATGAATAAAGACATCTACGGATGATCTAGAGAAAAGCCCTCATACTGAAACCAGAAATTTTTTTTAATGAAAGTTATGGCGCAAAAGAAGACACACATTACAAGATTAAGGCTCAATAAGTCACCTCGGCATCATGGCGTACAATACAGTAATGTTACAGGCCCACGGGCAACTTATGTGCCCACCACATGTGTTCATGTAGCATTATTAAAAAGGCAACAAATTTGTCAGGTAGCATTGATCTCGGCAAGGTCTTCTAGCCCATTCCGGGGGTGCCCCTGGGAGGCAGCCGGCACAGCCTGGTCAGGCCCCTCCGGTGCCGTGACAGTCCTATGTCCAAGGTATGTAATGAAAGGCTCACAAATGTCTATGGTCCTGGATCCTGCACGCATAAGGTCCCAGTACATGGTGAGTTGTTCCTATCAGTAGGAGACATCTGATAGCCACGCGGTGCAGGTGTGTGTTGGTTTACGACCTCCGTGTAGTGCTACTTGCGCTTTGCAAGTAGGAGAATCATCGCCACCAGAAGGCGAAGTGCGTTAGGCATTTCTTTTACAAAGCCAAGGAGGCATATCTGGGGGTCTGGCAGGAAGGGGTTTGCTATAATGTCATCTATTATGCCACACCATCACCCAATAAACCACCACCCTCGGACAAGTCAAGGCCAAGTGTAAGAACGTGGCCCCGGTCGCTGCGCAGCGCCAGTAATTTAAGTTTCCTAGCAGACCCATCTTTTGTAGTTGCAAAGGTGTGTGGTATACTCTGTGTATTTGAAGTGCATTCATTGTAGCCTATAGTTGGGGGATAATCACTCCGCATGGCCACAGCAGAAGTCCCACCTGCCTGCCGGAATTTCATAGCCCAGCCCTTTTCCCCAAGCCACCCGAGCCTTTGAGGCGTCAAGCTTTTAGGCAGTCCTTGTGATTGAGTGGAGTCGGGTGTTAAGTCTACCTGGCAACATAGTGGTGTAGACGTGCTCTAGAGCCACAGCGACCATGGGGGGGTCTGGAAGGTGTCGTATGTCACACGCCAATCTGGTAGTACGTTTATTGCGGAGGGCGTACACGTAATCTGGGAATAGATCTGCCGCGGTTTTCATTCTGAGTGCAGCAGCTCGGCTAGCTACACCCCTGTCCTGTAGTGGGGGTAACATGGGCGTATTCGCCAGTGGAGCTCATGGTTCATACAATATTGTGAGTCGAGGGCGTCGGCGAATTCTATCCCATGCATTCTACTGTCTTTACTTCAGCCTTAGGTGCTTTTTGGGGTTGACACAGTGCCATTGTCAACGGCGCCGCCTGGTCATGCTCCACTGCCAGATGCGGCTGAAATGGGGTGGGATGGAGCCAATAATGCAGGAAGCCTGCCTGTGCACAGAGGGCATATAAATTGTAAATCCGGTGCACCAAACCCCTCGCCCGCGTGGGGTAATGTTAGGAGTTCGTACGTTACTCTGGGCAGGCGGCCGGCCCATGCGAGCGTGATTATGTTACATCTCAGCTACTTAATGAACTGCGTTGTGAGTGGCACAGGGATATTACAAAAGAGGTACAAGAATTTCAGGTGCACGACCATTTTTGTGACTGCTATTCGCCCAGCGAGCGATAATGGTAGTTTATTCCATATCTGAATGTGCAACTCCAGCCAGTCCACTGTGCGCCCGTAATTTACCCTCCAGAGCCCCTCCACATCCCTACTCAACCAGACACCCAAATATTTGGTTGGTTCAGTAGACCATTTTAGCGGGTATTCTGTCAGGTATGGTGCAGCGGCCTCCATGAGCAGGAACATTATTGACTCCCCCAGTTGATCTGTATTCCCAAATATCCCCCAAATCAAATTACTTCACGCGTCATGGGCTGAAGGTTTTAGCGCTGCTAACGGATATAAAGAGTGATGTCATCAGCAAACATTGACACAACAAGTCCCCGGGTGGAGAACCGGATGCCGCGTTCAGCATGATGATGCCGCAGTCTAGCGGCCAGTGGCTCCATGGCCACCGCAAATAAGAGGGAAGACAGGGGGCAGCCTTGACTGGTGCCACGGGTAATCGCAATCGGCTCAGATATGTGCCCGTTTGGTCTACTACGAGCCATGGGGAGGATATATAGGAGTTGAATCTTTCGGATAAAATTGGGACTGAACCCCAGTCATTGAAGTAATGAAAAGAGGAACGGCCACTCCAGGGAGTCAAATGCCTCAGTGGTATCCAGAAGAGCCGCCACAGCTGCTAGGGAGGGGCGGATAGGATGCATTACAGTGAATATTGTGCAGAGGTTGCGCGATGTGGTGCGCCCCGGCACGAATCCCGACTGGTCTGACCTAATGATTAGGGGCATGAGCAGCAGCAAGCGGTTCTCCAGGACTTTCGCATATATTTTACAATCAATATTTATTAGGGACAGGGGTCGGTAGGAGTCACAAAAGTGTAGATCACTGTCTGGTTTAAGGATAGTTACAATAATAGATCCTCTGAGGGATGGGGAAGCTGTCCCGATGTCAAAGAGTTATGATACATCTCTATGAGACGAGGGATGAGTATGCACGCGTATTCTTTATAGAATGCGGGTGTGAGCCCATCTGAGCCTTAGGCTTTACGGGCCGGTAGGCTTGCTATAACCTGGGTAATCTCCTCCTGCGTTGTGGAGGCATCAAGAACTTCTCTGTGCCCAGATTCCAGCCAGAGCAGTTGGCTAGTGTTGAAATATTCTAATAGGGATTCCGGGTCACCTGAAGGTCCAGCAGCATAAAAAGAAGACATAACCGCAGGCCATGCCGATGGGAGGTGACCCTTTTGAGTTGCTGCCCATCAGTTCGGTCACATAGGCAGCGGCATGAGGCCTGCGCAGTAGTCCCGCCAGTATTCTACCAGGGCGATCCCCTCCATCATACAGTCGTGCCTCTTTCGCCAAAAAAATCACCTCCCCGTCCGCTTCTTCGCAGTATTGCGATATTTTACCCCTGATATCAGCCTGTATGGCCTAATTATGGTCAGCAATGTACATCTGCTCCATGCTGCGGATTTCAGATTCCAGCTTACTCAAGGATCCTCCAAGCGCATTTAACACTCCAGATTGTTTAGCAATACATGCCCCTCGTATCACCACTTTGAACGCCTCCCACAACGTGGATGGCGATTCAACCGATCCTACATTGCCCTTGTGCCAAGCACGCCTACAAGAACACCCAGCAGAAGCATTAGGGGGGGGGGGAGAGGTCCAACTCACCCACCACTGCTGACCAGAACCTTTGAATGATGCGGCACAGCTACATGACAAAATCAGCAGGAGCATCGCCACATCGTGGCAGGAGGGCTCGGAAAAAACAGTCTCTCTCAGAGGAGTCCGGCCAGAGAGACCATACAGGTAGTATGTTTGGATCAGATGCAACTAGGAAGAAGTTGTGACCATCCTTGGCGACATCAGTATGTCACACCAGTCATCCTCCAGAGGTCCCAGCCATGCCTCCCATCTAACCCGGAGGTGGTCTGGGGTATTAATTATCAAGGCGTGGTAAATTTTGGAGACTTCCCCATTAACCAATTCACCCATCAACAGCTTAGCCTCTAGTGGACTGAACTGCGGGAGTGAATGAACTTGGAGAGAGCTGTAAATAAGGTTCAAGTCTTAGCTGGAGGAATTTATAAATGTGTGTATGGGATAAGATATATGTGGTTTGAAGTTCCTGATAGGAGCACATATGGGTCCTTGACTAGATATTCCCAGGCTGTGGGATCCCAATAAGGTTGAATCTGCCAAAACCGCGCAGAGACGCCACTTCTACCAAACAGGCACCATGCCAAAGAGGTGGTGCTGTGGGAGTTTGGTATCCCAGTGTATGCGCTTTAAAGCAACCCCCCATCGCTGCAGGGCCAGTTTGGTCTCTGAGGGTGTACAGTTATAAATAAGGGAACCATACAGCACAGACAGAATGTTGGGGGAATCCCATTAGAGTTAGCTCCTGGCGATAGGCAGGATCTGACCATTCCTCGTTAAACCAGTCATGGATAATCAGAAGGTGTGACACTAAGCGATATCAGCAAAGGTTGGTCATACCCAATCCACCGTCGTAGGAGCCCCGCTGGCATTGTGCAAATGCAAGGCAAGCCCTAAAACAATGCCATACAAAGGAGATCGCTATCGGGAGCCCAAGCCATTTCAGACGGTATGAGGAGTGGCAAGTTTAGAAAGATATAAAGAAAACAAGGTAAAATTATTGTAGAGGGTGATAAGTCCCAGTACAATTAGTGGGAGGGATTGCCATCTAACCAAGTCAGCTCTAACCTTCCCAGTAAGGGGTTCCATATTAAGGGACAAGACGAGCTCAGGATGTAGTGCAATCTAGACGCCCATGTATTTGAAACTCAGACGGCGGATGGGTATGGCATCCTTCCAGTCAACACAGTTCTGAGAGGGGGCCAGAGGCACCAATATCGATTTAACGGGGCTTACTCTAAGGCCAGAAGCCTCTTCAAAGCAACATAAAATGTGAAGACAGCGGGTCTGCTCTGTGCAGGATACACCAAGTAAATCAAGTATTCATGATCTGCACTAATTTCCACCCATGGGTCAGTACGTCTACTCAGATAATTGGCACCAGAGCCTTATTCGCAGGATTTCCCTGAGCCAGGCAGCCAGATGGGTAGCAAAGATCTGAACTTCCCCGCTGTTTAGCGATATCAAACGATAGTCAGCATATGCAGTAGACGGAGGCAGCGTTTCGGGGATCACCACTATTGTGGCAGTATGTAGGTCTATGGGAAAGGTACCCAGTTTCCCCACCTCTTTATAAAGGGCAAGGAGTTGCGGGATCAAAGTATCTTGGAATGCCGGATAGTATTCCATGGGGAACTCATCGAGACCAGGGATTTTCCCAGGCACCACTGTTGACAACACAGCCTCTATTTCTTCAATCGAGAAGGGCACGTTTAGGGCCTTAGCTTCGTCCCATAAAAGGCACAGAAGGGGACATCAGAGAGGAATTGAGCAGAGAAGACCGTGTCTTTTCCAGGTAGGGAAGCGTATAAGTGATGATAATAACGAGCAAATGCCTGCGTAATCTCAGGGAGGGAATCACTGTGTTCATTGATGATCACTCGTACAATCCTCTCCACATGATGGTGGGAGGCCAGCCAACAGAGCAGCTTCCCATTGTTGAAACCCAACCCGTATATCCCAACCGTTGTGGCACACAATAGAGGTTTGGCAGCTTCTAGAGGTTGGAGGTGAATTTCCTCGTAGAGGAGAGACAATTCTCGGGGGTATTACCATCAGGATCTGTCTCAATTTAAGTTTTTAAGAGTCATGTGCAGAGAATGGGTATCCTCCTGTGCTCAGATTTTTCCTGTGGCAAACCCGTGCATGGTGGCAACCGAGCCTTCACTATTATGAAAATATGTTTGCAGTTCTTCCCCAAGGGCTTGGACATACTTGTCTTGTAGGATGAGGCATTGAGACACCACATGGGTCACGGACCCTCTCTGGTAGAGCAAGGGTGGAGAAGGATCGAAGCATGATCAGATATACCACAAGCTAAATTCTGGACATGGACAATAGCACAACCATCTGGGGTTGGCACAAAGATGAGGTCTATATGAAGGGGGGGGGGGGGGAGAAAGAGGTGTGTGTGTGTGTGTATATACACACACACACACTGAAAAAACCATAGGTTTCAGGAGCGTTCTAGTTAGTTGGACAAAACTATTGAAATTCCCCCGTTCTAGTTAGTTCTGCTAACTATATCTCGCGCGCCCGCAATGCACTGCTGATGACATCACATATTACATCACTCATGACATGGTCCATGACATCACTGATGACATCATCCAGTGAATGTGCGTTTTCCTGAAAATTAAATATGCTTTATATATGTATATCTCAAGGTCGATGGAAGAATAAGTGGGTATATAAGTGTCTAAATGGATGATATTTTTAATGAAAAATTGATTGTATAACTGACTGATTAAGTGTATCTTAGTGAATAGATGGGTTAGTGAGTAATGTTTAAATATATAAATATCTGTATCACTCTCTCACTTTGTGTATAAGTGGCTGCATGGGTTGGTGAGTAGCTACATGAGTGTCTATATGGGTTATTACTTGGTTTTTCGAGTGTCTGAGTGTCTGTATGGTTCAGTGGTGGGTATTACTTAGTGCATACATGCATGAATGAGTGAGTGAGTCACTATTTGTATGAGTTGAAGACAGTATATGTGCAGGACTGTATATGTGGATGAGTGTGTGTGTATGGGTGTGTTAGTGAGTGAATGACTGTCAATAGTGTCTTTATAAGTAACTACATATATTTTAAACTAGTATATGTGAGTATTGGTGTATATAAGTGAGTATGAGTGAGATTGGAAGAGTTCCTGTAAGAATAAGTATGTTTCTATTAGTGATTGTTCAAAAGAGTAAGTATGTGTAGGTTTCTGTAGAAGTAAGTGTGGTGGTGTGTGTATAACTGTATATGCAAGTAAATGGATGTTTGATTCTTTATTAGAATGAGTGACTGTGTGAGTAACTATGGATGAGTGGCGGTGTGTAACAGGTGGTATAGGTATACGAGTACATATGATGAGTGAGTACATGTAGGAGTGACTATATAGGACTGTTGGTGAATGAGTGGATGTGTATGTAGATCTTAGAATTACTGAATAGGTTGTTGTAACTGGTATTGGTATGTCCATTGTTTTGACATTTTTAGTTTCTATTTTTGTATGTGTGTATCACAGGTTATCTGAGGGTGAGAGGAGGTCTGCCACTCTCACAAGGGTCATCAGTGATGTCATTTGTGATGTCATGAGTGATGTCATGAGTGATGTCACTGACCGATGTCATGAGTGATGTAATATGTGACATCATCAGCAGTGCATTTCGGGCAGGCGAGTTATAGTTAGCTGAACTAACTATAACAGGAAATTTCAATGGTTTTGTACGAGTGAAAAGTCCAACTAACTATAACGCCCCTGAAACCTATGGTTTTTTCAGTGAATTTTTAAGGTTTTTTTAAATGCCAATTTCTAACTATGCCTACAGAGATAGAACATGTGCAGAAAGAAGAAAAAACGCACAGAAAGAAAAGAAAGAAATGCAGAAAGAAGCAACAGAAGTCCTCAAAGACGAAGAAAAGTGCTAAAGAAGATATAACGTGCAGAAAGAACAAACAGAAGAGCATAAAGAAGCCTTGTTGCAAAATCATCCTGTAGTGGAGAAGTCTGGCTCAATGATTAGAGCGGCAGACCCTGATGCAGAGGTCTAGCCCGGGACCAGGGTTCAATTGCCCGCCTCGGCGGGTCTTGGGCTCAAAAAAAATTCCACGGACCTGATAATTCTCGCCTCGGTGCCATTCCAGTCATGGAGTCCCACTCTGCAACTCTGGGCAATAGCTTGCTTAATCTCCACAACGGCCTCCACAACGCTAAGGATGCCTGGCCTCCACCTTGGGGGTGCCCAGGAGTGGACGCCTCACAGGGAAAGCCAGGATGGGTTCCACAGCGGTATTCGTACAAGTGCCTTGAGACCCTTGCGGGTGAGTAGTGCGCTATACAAGTATCAATTTACATTTACATTACCCTCAACTTTTTCAGACGGATACTGGTGGTAACTGAGTCTGACTAACCAGTCCTAGAGCCAGTGCTATGTTAAAAGATACTCAGAATACAGTGAAAACACCTACATACACTAGGGAACACTATGCGTTGGGGTCCCCCTGAGATAAGCATGACCTCTGTAAGCCCCTAGTATATAATAGGGCAGGGGATTAAAACTACCTCTTAAAACGCGCCACAGAGCGTGTTTGCACACGTCACCTCAGGCCCCGTCCCCGCCCTTCCCCGCTGTGTAAACGCGCCCTGTGGCAGTTTTAAGTTGGGAAAGTAAGTCCCGTTGAATCCGGAGGGTCCCTAGGGTCAAACGAGCCCACTAGGTACCTCCAGTAAGCGCCACAGAGCTGCATTGCAGACAGGTGTAAAAATGGGCATGGCCTCTGAACACCTCTGCAACGCAGCTCCCAGACGTATACTGGATGTACCTGGTGGGCTTTTTGGCCCTCAGGGACCCTCAGTATTGAAGGGGAATTAATTCCCCAACTTACAACTCGCCAGGAGGTTCGTTTGCACAATGTTGAATGAAGGGGGCGGGGTCTGAGATGACATGTCTGCAAACACGCCCTGTGGCGCGTTTTAAGTTGGGGAATTAATTCCTCTTCAATCCTGAGGGTCCCTGTGGGCCAACTAGCCCACCAGGTACCTCCAGTATGCGCCAGAGAGCTGTGTTGCAGAGAGGTGTTCAGAGGCCACGCCCCTTTGTACAACACTCTGCAATGCAGCTCCGTGGTGCTTACTGGAGGTACCTGGTGGGCTAGTTGGCCCACAGGGACCCTCAGGATTGAAGAGGAATTAATTCCCCAACTTAAAACGCGCCACAGGGCGTGTTTGCAGACATGTCATCTCAGACCCCGCCCCCTTCATTCAACATTGTGCAAACGAACCTCCTGGCGAGTTGTAAGTTGGGGAATTAATTCGAAGGATCGAAGGGGAATTAATTCCCCAACTTAAAACGTGCCACAGGGCGTGTTTGCACACATGTCACCTCAAGCCCCGCCCCCTCCCTGGGGATTAACTCTCCTTGAATCCTGAGGGTCCCTGGGGTGCAACTAGCCCACCAGGTACCTCCATTAAGTGCCACAGAGCTGCGTTGCAGAGAGGTGTAAAAAGGGGTGTGGTCTCAGAACACCTCTCTGCAACACAGCTCCCTGGAGCATACTGGAGGTTCCTGGTGGGCTAGTTGGCCAGGGACCTCCAGTATTCAAGGGGAATTAGTTCCCCATCTCCAAATGCGCCAGGGGCCGCGTTCGCAGAGTGGTGCAGGGAGGGGCGGTGCCTCCAAGCGATGCCAGTCTTTTTTAAAAAAAACTTTAAGAAAGGTGCCTGTGTGGCCCCCCTTCTTTTCCTAATTAATTGGCCCTAGGGACCCCATCCCCCAGGGTCTGCCCCCAATTATTATATATATATTTTTTTAACTTTGGAAGGGGGACCCTCCTCCCTAGGCCATAATCGGCCCCGGGAACCCCATCCCCCGGGGCCTGGCCATTTTTTTTTTTTATAATAGATTTGGAGGGGGGCTGCGTTGCCCCCCTCAGGCCACTTATGGCCCCGGGGACCCCATCCCCTGGGGCCGGCCGTTCCTTTATTTATTTTTTTATATTTGGGGAGGGGGGGCCGCATGGCCCCCATCCCGGGCCACTAATAGCCCCAGGGACCCCATCCCCCGGGGCTGGCCCTCTCCGTTGGGGACCGTGGGGGGGGGGGTGCCCAATCCCACCACGGTCCCGCCGGCTCCCCACGTCCTTCGGGAGCCGGCATTGATTTTCCAAAAGGGAAGCTGCAGCTCCCAGTGTGGAAAAGCAATTGTCTTCGGTTTTTGGAAGAGAGAGCAGGTTTCCTGCTCTCTTCCAAAAACCAACGCATTTTGCTATGGCAGGTTGGGAGCTGTGAGGCTCCCGCCCTGCCATAGCAAACTACAGTGTCCCATGGGTGGGCACCCCAGGACACTGCAGGAGCCGGTCCTGGGGGGTGGCGGTCCCCAGGGCCATCACAGGGCTCCAGGAGGGGGGGACGCGCGGCCCCCCTCCCACCTTTTTCAAAGCCCTGGGGGGGTAGTGGTCCCCGGGGTTTTGGGGTCCATCACGGACCCCCAAATGTGCACGAATCTCAACTATTTCTTTTTTGGTCCCTGGGGGTCCTTGTGGGACCCCCTAAGCAGGCCTAGGGGGGTCAGGGTGTTTCTACCCTGCCCCCTTTATGCGTTTTGTTCTCTGCTTTCTTGTGCCTCGGTTCTACCGAGGCACAAGATTGCTGCCAACACTTCCTAATTTGGAGTGTTGACAGCCAATTAGTATACAGCTCGTGATCGGGAGGGTGCGCTGATCCAGCGCGGCTATATATGTGTACGATCTTACTTTTGATTTTCTCAGCAACTACTAAACGGATTTATACCATTTAACAAAAAGGCACCTTTCTGAACCAAGGGCTACCCCTTTCCCAAATTTGGTGCAATTCCGTTCAGCAGTTCGGGCTGTAGCTGCGACTAAAGTTTACTATGGAAAATTGCATGGGGAAAACATGTTTTGGGAACCTCCTTTTTTCCTCGAACCCGCTTGACAAATCACCCCGAAACTTTCAGGATAGGAGCGGACCGGAGCGCCCCACGAGTTTTGAAAATTACGCGAAGATTCGTCGACCGGCGCCAAAGTTATTGTAAATAGAATGTTGCAGATTTCCAATGGAAAATCAATCCTTACTATAACGATCTACTGGCGACCGCCAGTAGATTATATATTAGTGGTGTCTTGGATGCCAGGTCCTCCAGACGTCGCAGAGTCCCAGGGCTGTAGCCCAATCAGATAGTCTGAGGGACCAGCACGCCTCGATACTGAAGGAGGTCCGGTAATGTCAGACTGAGGTACGGGGTCCACGTTAAAGTATCCGCCTATTACCGTCAGTCCCTGTGGAAGATCCAAGAAGGTCTTAGAAAGGTTGCGAAAGAATGTAAGGTGTGCTCTCCAGAATGAATGTTTGGCCTTCAGGAATCGACCCTGCAGATCACAGATTTCCTGGGAGACCACGAGGAGAAAGGATCACCAATGGCCACCCCTGCCGCCCCAAGAACCACGGGAACAGCCAGCATGGAAGACCCTATTGTATCCACTGCGTGCTAGGAAAAGGCATTGATTGCCTAAGAGATTAATCTCTTGGGGCTGAAGAACTGCGAGTGGTGGGCAGAGGTTAGGACCGCAGCGCACTACACTCAGTCCAGGAGGCCATTAACATTCCAGGAAAAAATGTGAAAGGACACCATCACGGGGATGAGCAGGGAAGAGCATAGCAAGAAGGAAATAGGAGGAGGTACTCCTATTGACTTGAGGACAGGGGCACCAGCGTGCTGTCCAGGAAGAGGAGCCAGAACATCACGTGGCATAGGATGTGTATGTGTGTCGGTGTGAACCTGAAAACATGAAACAAGCATTGAAACAAGTCCATAATAACAGCTGAAGCAGTAACAATAGCTTTGTATGAACCCCCAATTTCCCACCTCACCCCATACTTCTACTCTAGAAGCATCTGCCGCCCTATTAAGGAAACTTAGAAGAAGAAAACATTTTCAAGTGGGGAACCGTACACGTTAGATGCCTTCATATATAAAGAATAGGGGTCAGAATAAGCCACCTATAGTAGGGAGTGTGTCCAAGTCCCATAAACTACAACTGATAGAGACGTCAAGGTGCAGGACTTTGAGAAAGATATAAATCGGGTGATGTCTCAGCACGCATTAGAGACGCCATGTGAAAATGGATCTCTTTATCGACTTCTTGTACTCCCTCATCAGAAGCCGGGGGAAGTTGTGACAATGAAGGAGAAAGTTCCCACGCTGGAGGAGATCCAGAGGGTAAAGTGGAACGACGGGCAAGACGATACCTTTGGGTGCCGATGTGCATCCAGGTGGTCCCTCAACCCCTACTCCTTGAGGCGAGGTTTTTACAGGGGTTCAAAGGGGTTGTTCCTCCGTGATCCATGACTAAACGGACTCTGGAGTTTTGAGAAAATAGGATTTGTTGGCGTGGATCACTCAGAGCTAGGCAGGAAACAGAAGACAGTATTGGAGACCAATTGCCCTAAGTTTCTGTTTGACTTCGGTGTAAGAACGGTGCCTCTGCTGCACCTCCCGGGTGTAATCGGGAAAGAGGACGACTTTGGCATCCCTTCAAAATAAGTTTGGTCTGGAGTGAGCCTCCGATAGGATCACATCTCTGTCTCTAAAGTTTAGGATCCATGCAATTATAGATCTTGGAGAGGCACCTGGAGGTGGTTTCGTTGTCAAAACGCGATGGGCCCTCTCAATCGCGAACCAGGATGATGTGAGGCATCCAGGATTTTACTCAGGTCTCTAAAAAGTTCACAACTTGCTGGGGCTTGGTTTCTTACTTGTGTCGAGATCAGTTTTCAGCATCTTCTACGTAGTGGCATGGCTCTGATGTGATACACCTACTCACTCAACCATATACCCACTCACACACAGTCACAGACCTATGCCATCTCTAGCGCACCCACTTACACGTCCATATAGCCATTTACACAGCCTTTCACTCACTCAGCCAGCCACTCTCACACTGAATTACCCATATAGCCACTGGCACACCCACTTACTCACCCATACACCCATTCACACATCCACTCACTTACCCATACCACCACTTACACACTCACTAATGCACATATACAGCCACTCACACCTAGTCACCCACCCATACAGTCACTGACACACACACTCACCTATATAGGCACTCACACACAAACCTCATTCAGTCGCTCACTCACCTGTACAGCTAGTCACACACTCACTTATTCACTAATACAGTTAGTCACACACCCACTCACTCATATAGCCACTCGCACACACATCAATATACCACTAACACACCCATTCACTCACGTATACATGCACTAATGCACCAATACACGCAGCCAGTCACTCACCCATACACCACGTATATACCCACTACCTCAACTACTCAAACACACTTACTAACTCATACAACTCACACCCACTCTCTGACTTATGAAGTCACTAAGGTACCCACTCACTCAAGCAGACACCGTCACAGCCACTCACTCTACCATAGAGCTAATCACACATCCTCACTAACCCATAGAGGCACTCACAAATACACCACTGATGCAGTCACTCACTTACGCATTCAGCAAATTATACACTCCCTTGTTCACTCATACAGCAAGTAATTTTTTTTAAACGACTCCCTCAGTCATAAAGCCACCCACTCGCACACATAAGGCTCTCATGCACCTACTCTCTCACCCATTGTCAGAGCTCACCTTCAGCTTCTCGCTGGGTACCGTTGTCTTGCACAGGAACAGAAGTCGCTAGCTTCCCGACTCCCACTACTAATCACTCAGCCCCAAGAAATGTCTTTGGCTCTAACTGATCAGCAAGGGGGAAGGGGGAAATTGGATAAAATAACAAACGAGAGAAGAGACTGGTTCTGGACCTTCTGGTTTTCCTATCTGGAATTCTTCTTCAGCTATCACTCTGCTACTGAAGATTCCCGAGGTAACTAAGCACACAACATTATTATTATTCCTCCTCTACTCTATTCTGTCTCTTTTCTTCTCTTCTCTAATGGTGTTTTCTACCTACCCAGTATCCTGAACTCTGTGCCTCTCTTCTTGTTCAACTCTGCCTTTTCTTCTTTCTGGTTATTGATGTCACTAATTATCTGTAAAACATATATTCGTCTTTATTATACCCATTTATCTTTTAGTCTTAATATCTTTTAACTTTCTCTTTTGACCTACCATAAATCTTTCTTCTCGTGGTTTCTCTTCTTTCTTTTCTTGCTTCTAGCTATACTAATAACTGTTGTCTTCTAGATGAGTCTTTGTGCTTTAACTTCTCCAGTTGCTTCCTCTCCTATGGTTACTGCGAACTGTTATAGCTCTGGTAAGTGTTTCTCCTTACTTTCCTAGTTGACTGTTCTTATGGTCTTTAATATTTTTTCCCTTAGAAACCTCTTCAGAATATACTACAATTTACTTCTTTTCGTTTCAGGACTCGGTATGCAGATCTCTGCTGTCTCTGGTAAGTCTTTACTTATTGCGTCACCCAACACTACTTATCATTTTAATGTGACCGTAGATAATCTGTCAGTAATTCACTTAGCTTTCTGCTGTCTTCACTTCAGGTGCTGTAGAAGTCGTATCTCGTCTCCTGGAGCGACGAGGAAAAAACTCCGAACTCTCTCAGTAAGTTGCCTCTACGGACTCTGCGGCTTTTTCTGTTCTCTTCGGTAAGTATCGACACAACTCTCTTGCGTCACTCTGGATAACTTCTTAGACAAGGTATTCTCTTCAGAACTGGGAACTCTCTCGAACACGTCTTCTCTGAGGAAAAGTCTTGGTGAAGTGCGCACTACCTCAGGCGCGCGCGCGTCACATCGTCTCCCTCTAGATCTGTTAGCAACTAGACCGCCGACCCCAGCGTCTGCGCGGCCATCTTGGAAATGCGGGCATGCCACAAACTCGACCATTGAAATCCATTCAAGACTGAAGCGCCCATAGAACTTAATTCCTTGCGCTTCGTTTTGGAACTCGCATTAGGGGTTCTGACAGTACCCCCCACCACGGATGGTCCTTCCACTCTGGGCTTGGTTGGATTGCGCTGATAAAAAAAGTTTTATTAGCCTAGGAGCATGAACATCTGAATCTGATTCCCAAAATCGCTCCTCTGGACCGTAGCCTTTCCAATCTACCAAATAGTACAGTTTACCTCTGACTAATTTTGAGTCCAGAATTTCCTTCACCTCAAACTCTACTCCTGTATCTAGCTGAATTGGTTTTGGAATTGGTTCTTTTCTCAAATCAGAAACTGCCTTCTTCAAAAGGGAAACATGAAATAATAGGTGAATTTTGAATTGGGGGGGTAAGGTCAATTTATAGGTCACTGGACCGATCTGCTCTGCAATTGGGTAAGGGCCGATAAATCGTGGCTGAAATTTTCGGTTCCCTTTTAGCCTTAAAGTTTTTGTATTCAACCAGACTTTATCTCCTATTCCTAGTGGAGGGGGTTCCTTTCTTTTCTTATCTGCGTATTTTATACTTTTCCTTAGCCTGTACTAGATTCTTTGATGCTTCTTCATGCACTGACTTTAAATGAGCTACCAAATCCTTGGCTGCTGGGACTGTGAGCTCCACATCTTGTACTGCGGAATTAGGATGTCTACCATAGTTTAAGTAGAACGGGGAATATCTAGTGGACACATTCTTCGCGTTATTATGAGCGAATTCTGCTGTCCACAAGTAGTCCGGCCATTCTCCCTCCTGTTTCAGCAAGAACAATCGTAAATATTGCTCCAATTCCTGGTTCACCCTTTCCGTTTGTCCATCCGTCTCCGGATGGAAACTGGTGGAAAAACGAGTTTCTACTCCTAACCCTCTCATAAAAGCCTTCCAGAAATGTGAAACAAATTGGGTTCCCCGGTCTGATATTACGATCTTGGGTATTCCATGTAATCTGACAATCTGTGTACTAAAGTGTCTTGCTAACTGTTTTGCTGTAGGGATTCCCTTTAAGGCCAAGAAGTGTGTCATTTTTGTGTATGCATCTACTATTACGGTATTTGTCCCTTGACAGGATGGCAAGTCTGTAATTAAGTCTAGGGTGATTGTATGCCAAGGATGAGGAGGAATGGGAAGGGGTTGCAACAGCCCTTGTGGAGCGTGCCGTTCTGATTTTCCCTGAGCGCATATCTCACAAGTCTTTACATATTGTTCTATGTCTTTACTCATCTGTGGCCACCAATATTTTCTTTTAATTAGATCGGCAGTCTTGAACTCTCCCTTGTGGCCTGCCAACAGATGATCATGGCATTCCTGCAAGGCTTGCTTCTGCAATGCTGTAGTCGGCAAATACAATGCACCTTCCTTAAATGGTAATTCATCGCGAACTTCTCTTCCAGGTTCTAGTTGCGCCCATCTCTGCATTTCTTCTGGGGTTAGAGCTTGGATTACCTTTTCCTTAAAGTTCAATATATCATTGGCGCCTATAATCTTGGTATCTGGTATGATCACTTGAGCGCTTAGTGGACTTCTTTCTTCTCCGGTTCCCAACCTAGACAAGGCATCCGCCTTTCCATTCTGTGCCCCCGGCCGATAGGTTATCACAAAATCATAATCGGCAAAGTACAGAGACCAACGGAGTTGGCGAGGTGTCAAGGTTCTGGCTGACTTAAGGAATTTTAAGTTCCGATGGTCCGTGTAGACTGTTACCACGTGGTGGGCCCCCATTAGATAATGTCTCCACTCCTTGAAGGCGTCTTTTATCGCCAGCAACTCTTTTTCCGTAATCGTATAATTGATTTCTGCTGGTGTCAACTTCCTGGACCGATAAGCCACCGGGTGTAACTGGCCCGTTTCCTTATTCCTTTGAGATAGAACTCCACCAATCGCAAGGTCCGAAGCATCTGTCTCGACATAAAAGGGCTCCATCGGATCGGCATGAAGGAGGATAGGCGCAGTGGTGAACTCTATCTTCAAATCTTTAAAGGCTTGCTCAGCTTCCTCCGACCATTCGAATCGTGTTCCCTTCTTCAGTAGTCGTGTCAAAGGTAGTATTCGTCGGGAAAATTCTCCGATAAATCTCCGATAGAAATTTGCGAACCCAATAAACGCTTGGACTTCTTTCACACAAGTGGGCGACTTCCATTCTTGTACGGCCTGAATCTTTCGTTTGTCCATATGAATGCCTGCTGGTGAGATTACAAAGCCCAAGAACTCTACCTGTGGAACTCCAAAAGCACATTTCTCCAACTTGACAAATAGTTTGTACTCTCGCAGTTTCTGCATTACTCCTCGAACCTGTGTTTGATGCTCCTGCGTATTCGTTGAGTAGATTAGTATATCGTCAATATACACAATTACGCATTGATCAATGAATTCACTGAGCACATCATTTATGAAGTGTTGGAACGCTGCAGGCGCATTACACAACCCATAGGGCATCACCTGGTATTCAAATAGGCCCAAGCGTGTCCTGAAGGCCGTCTTCCACTCGTCTCCCTCTCTCACTCGAATAAGGTGATAAGCTCCCCTTAAATCCAACTTCGTGAACATCTGTGCTCCTTTGATCTGGTCCAACAAGACGGAGATAAGGGGAAGAGGATACCTGTTCTTCTTTGTTCTTCGATTTATGGCTCTATAATCAATGCACGTTCTCAACTAGCCCTGCTCCTTCTTAGGCACAAAAAATAGTGGCGAGGACACCGGCGATTGGGATGGACGTATAAATCCATTGGCCAGATACTTGTCGATATACTCCCTTAGGTGATGATTCTCTTGTTCCGTCAAGGCGTACACTCGACTACAAGGCAAATTTGCCCCTGGCTCCAAGTCTATTTTGCAGTCGTAAACACGATGAGGCGGCAGTTGCTCGGCTTCCTGTTCGTTGAAAACGTCCTCGAAATCTTGATATTCTTGTGGAATTGTTTGCGTATTTATTACGCACGCAGAGGCTTCCGCTGAACATAAGGCATAAGCCGGGTTCTGTTTTCTCGTTGCCTCGTGGGCCCCAAAACAGTTCTCTCTACAATATGCCGAGTTCATTTCAATTGTTCTGTTGCTCCAATTGATTGAAGGATTGTGCTCTGTGAGCCAAGGAAGCCCCAATATAAGTTGAAATTGGGGGGCATCAATTAAGTTAAAGTGCATAGCTTCTCTATGCCCATCTTCTTGAATCAGCTCTATCAACTCTGTGTGACTCGTGATTGGCCCTGAGGATAGATTGGTACCATCGATTGCTCAAACTGGTTCACTTTTAGCCTTGGCAATTGCTTGCAGCCCAATCTTAGTCGCGAATTTCTGATCGCAGAAATTACCTGTGGCTCCTGAGTCCACCATCACAGTCACTCCTTTCATTATTTTTTCACAAAAACGGATTGTCAAAGATAAAATCAAATGAGGCGAAGACGACTGTAATGTATTCGCCAGCCGATGTTCCTGAGGAGTGGATTTCTGATTCGCATCCACCTGCACAACTCCTTCTACAGGTGGTGCTGCGAGTTTTCCTTCGGCTTAAATGAACCCTTTGGCTTTTTTGGACAATTTCGCACAAAATGTCCACTAGATCCACAATACATACATAAGTTGTTGGCTCGTCTTTTCTCCTTCTCCTCCTTTGTGAGCGGTCCTCGAATCGTTCCTATTTGCATAGGTTCAGATCCTGAGGTTCCTTCTGTACTTCTTCCTGTTTCTGCCTTAGCTCGGTCGAATCGTGGAACTGTACTTCTGTACTCTCGTCTTCTCTCTCCTCTTCTCTCTCCCTGCCGGAAATCCAGTTCTAGCACTAGGTCTATCAGGGCGGAAATTTCAGTTGGACGATTCGGTATTTGAGCCAAGCCATCTTTTAATTCATCTTGCAGGCCTCGATAAAATATTGCTGTCCTCTTGTTCTCCGGCCAATCAGTTTCCATTACAAGTTTGTTGAATTGAGCTAGATAAGCCACTAAGTCTCTATTTCCCTGCTTCAATTCCAAGAGCTCGTTATCTACTGCTTGAGAGATCCGTCTTCGGTCAAAGATTCTCAAAAATTCTTTCTTGAACTCATCAAAATTCTGCAATAATGGATCATCTCGTCACACTATCGGCATCGACCATGCTGCTGCATCTCCACTTAAATATGACAATATGAAGGCTACTTTCGACTGCGCATCAGGAAAGATAGAAGGGCGAAACAAGAAATGAAGTGAACATTGTGTAATAAACACCTGCACTTTTTGTGGGTCCCCACTAAATCTCTCTGGCGCTGCCAACGGTATTTCTGGCGACAAGGAATGTATTACTTGCGTTGTTAGCTTATTTGTGTCTTCCATTGAAGTGGTGGGACCCTCCCTTCCAGTTAAATACGGTTGTCTTATCCTCTGTGCTAATTCTGCCGTCTCTTTCCTAGAATTCATGACCTCCTGCCTTAGACTTTGATTCTCTTCCTTAACTCCTACCAATTCCTTTTGTATCGCCTCTAGGACTGACCATAAGGTCTGTAAATTTATTCCCTCAACCATTTCTTTTCTGTTCGGGTGCAAGATTAATACGTGGGCACTTCACTCTGTCAGAGCTCACCTTCAGCTTCTCGCTGGTTACCGTTGTCTTGCACAGGAACAGAAGTCGCTAGCTTCCCGACTCCCACTACTAATCACTCAGCCCCAAGAAATGTCTTTGGCTCTAACTGATCAGCAAGGGGGAAGGGGGAAATTGGATAAAATAACAAACGAGAGAAGAGACTGGTTCTGGACCTTCTGGTTTTCCTATCTGGAATTCTTCTTCAGCTATCACTCTGCTACTGAAGATTCCTGAGGTAACTAAGCACACATTTTTATTATTCCTCCTCTACTCTATTCTGTCTCTTTTCTTCTCTTCTCTAATGGGGTTTTCTACCTACCCAGTATCCTGAACTCTGTGCCTCTCTTCTTGTTCAACTCTGCCTTTTCTTCTTTCTGGTTATTGATGTCACTAATTATCTGTAAAACATATATTCGTCTTTATTATACCTATTTATCTTTTAGTCTTAATATCTTAACTTTTTCTCTTTTGACCTACCATAAATCTTTCTTCTCGTGGTTTCTCTTCTTTCTTTTCTTGCTTCTAGCTATACTAATAACTGTTGTCTTCTAGATGAGTCTTTGTGCTTTAACTTCTCCAGTTGCTTCCTCTCCTATGGTTACTGCGAACTGTTATAGCTCTGGTAAGTGTTTCTCCTTACTTTCCTAGTTGACTGTTCTTATGGTCTTTAATATTTTTTCCCTTAGAAACCTCTTCAGAATATACTACAATTTACTTCTTTTCGTTTCAGGACTCGGTATGCAGATCTCTGCTGTCTCTGGTAAGTCTTTACTTACTGCGTCAGCCAACACTACTTATCATTTTAATGTGACCTTAGATAATCTGTCAGTAATTCACTTAGCTTTCTGCTGTCTTCACTTCAGGTGCTGTAGAAGTCGTATCTCGTCTCCTGGAGCGACGAGGAAAAAACTCCGAACTCTCTCAGTAAGTTGCCTCTACGGACTCTGCGGCCTTTTCTGTTCTCTTCGGTAAGTATCGACACAACTCTCTTGCATCACTCTGGATAACTTCTTAGACAAGGTATTCACTTCAGAACTGGGAACTCTCTCGAACACGTCTTCTCTGAGGAAAAGTCTTGGTGAAGTGCGCACTACCTCAGGCGCGCGTCACATTGTCTCCCTCTAGATCTGTTAGCAACTAGACCGCCGACCCCAGCGTCTGCGCGGCCATCTTGGAAATGCGGGCATGCCACAAACTCGACCATTGAAATCCATTCAAGACTGAAGCGCCCATAGAACTTAATTCCTTGCGCTTCGTTTTGGAACTCGCATTAGGGGTTCTGACACCCATAGACCACTGATGCAGGTACTCACTCATACATACATTACTCATGCACCCACTAACTTACCCATAGAGACTCCTGCATCCTTTCACTCACCCATGCATGTATTCATTAACCCACTCACAACTCACACATCCAGCCACTAAGACGCCCACTCACATTTATGCTCTGACGCATGCTTGCACTCACACACAGCGACTAAAACACCAAGTCACTCTCCCATACAAATACTAACTCACCTACTCACTCACTCACTCACATGTACAGCCACTTAGACACACACTTACTCACCCATAGTCACTCAGGCACCCACTCACTCATCTCTACAGTGAGTGACACACCAAAAGAAATAATAGTACACATTTACACTGTTACAAAACATACATGTAGTTTTTCCTTTCTTTAAACCAGAATTGGTGGTTCTAACAAACTATGGTTTCTTGTACTTTTTTTAATTTTCTAACAATTTTGTGGTTATTTTTATTAGGTTTTTTTGTTTAAAAAAAACTGAAAGAAGTGTATGGAAAGCACATATGCTCAGGAAGAACTGTAACTAGAAAAAAATAAAACATTTATAAGTGTTCAGAATTTCAACTACAGCAGGGATGGACCGCTCCCCCATGCTCAAATGTTTCAGCATTTGAGGCAAAGTTGTAAGACCTATACGTCCACTTTTTAAGGTTACACATATCATTTAGGAAACAATATATATTTTTTAAAGTTTGTAATTCACCAGAAAAACCAAAGATTACAGTATGGATAGGAAATAGCATTAAAAACTGTAGAAAGTCACTTAAACAACACAAAGGTTACAGGGACATTATAGTCAGGAAATAGAATTTAAAAAAACTTTGCAATTCACTAAAAACGTACAAATGGTTACACAAACGTTATACTAAGGCTCAGATTTCACTGGTACAAAACTAGTGAAATTCAGCAGTTATGGTTACCTGAGCTAACTATAAAACTTACACCCCCGTAATGCACTGTTTATGACCTCACATATTACATCACTCATGACATGGTCAATGACATCACTAATGACATCTCAAATGGCATCACTGATGACATCATCCATAGAACTACTCACATACCCACTCACAACCCCATACAACCTCTCATATGCCCATTCACACACCCACACAACCACTCTCATACCAATTCACAAACCCATGCTACTACTCACAAACTCCTACTCACTCAAACAGCCAGTAACACAGCCACTCACCCACCCGTGCAGCCACTCACACACCCACTCACTCACCCACCCATATAGCCACTCACAAACCCACTCACTCACCCATACAGCACCTCACACTAGCACTCACTCACCCATACAGCCACTCACTTCACATACCCACCCACATATCCATAGATGCACTTGCACTCCTTTACCTATACAGCCACTCACACACCTACTCACTTACCCATACACCCACTCAAACAGCCACTCACTGACCCATACACCCACTTGCACACCCAGACACTCACCCATACAGTCATTCACACAGCCACTGAGTTAGCCATACAACCACTCATATACCCACTCACCTACCAATAGCCACTCACACAGCCAGTTTGTGACCGATACAGCCACTCATGCACATTCAGCCACCCATACAGCCACTCATACAACCACTCACACAGCCACCCATACAGCCATTCACTTACCAATACAGCCACTTACAGTCACCTGCTCATGCATACAGCTTCCCACACACCTACTTATTCACCCATACAGCCACTCACATACTCATTTAGCCACTTGACACTCATGTAGCCACTTGGCAACCACTCACAGTAATGCAGACGGAGGCACAAACACTCATATGGCATAATGTAGAAACACTATCATTCATTACTAATACAAAAAGTATAGTAACTGTTATGAGCCCCAATGTACCCTAATATAGGCCTAGGAGTTGCACGAACTTTTGTCAGGAATCACATCAACATCATTTCTCTTATTCAGAGTAGTAGGAATAAGAGAAAGAAGAGCAATGGCAAGATCCTAGTGAAACCCTCAATGATCAATCATTGGAAAAACCTGCAGGGTTAAATCAGATCAAATGTTATAAGATGGCCGCTGCATTTTTCGTAGTATTTTGAGGTTAATATTGCTTGAGAATTCTTGCGATATCCGATGCATTAAGATGTGAGCTCGCGCACCCCTCTGCGCACTTCACAATTCTAAATTGAAGAGAAAGTGTGTTTATTTCCCGTTCCTCCTCAAATTCCCCTGAGTGGGGTTACAGTCTTTTTAGGGCTGTCAAACTATTTCAGGGAGGCATCTATCACACCGCCGTGGGCAGCCAATCTGTATTTCGTCGAGAGAGTAGTGTCTCTCTCCAGAGCATAGATTTTTTGATTCCTTCTCCTCAGAGGTACGAGTAGCGTCTCAGAGGAGAGTAGCTCTTGCCGAGTCAACGCTAATCTCCTTGTCTAGCGTCTCTTCGAAACATGCCGAAATGGTCTTCCTGAGAGTCTGAATGAGAATCCTGTCTTCCCATCAACTCTGGGATTTCAAGTTAATTCAGCTGCTTCCCAGATCCTGTACTCCGACTCTTCAATAAAGTAATACTCCTTCTTTCATTTACCTAAACCGTTCCTGTTAGAAGAATCTGCTGAGTGAACACTGAGGAGAAATTACTAAGAGCGCTTGCTACAGTCCTAATGACACTTCGTACCACATTTTGCCTCAGCGTCCCTTGAGTGTTCCTTCCTTATCCTTTCCTTCCTTCTTGTTCCTCCCCTGGTTCCTTTTTGCGCGCTCTTCCTATGATATTGGAACTCAGTTTCTGGAGTCACGCAAAGTTTGACTGCAATTTAAGAATTCATAGTGTATGGAGAAAATTCCTCATTAATCCAAGGATAGACATTGACTGAAAGTTATTGGAGCTTAATTGTCTACCAAAACTGTTGCCCTCTGAGCAGAATTGTAGTCAATTAGTGAAGCGGTTCTTATCTATACAGAAGAGAAGCGATAACTCCTGCAAACTCTGGTAGGGAGAGTTAAAAACATAATAAGACATAGGAATTTAAAGTAAAGGTTATGTATTAGGGGTGATTTAGATTTTGTCTCTTTTCTTCCCTCTGTGCGTTAGGTACTCTCCCTTCCAGGAATCAGTATTGTTTTCTATAAGAAGAAAACCTAGTAAAGGCTCTGGTGGAGAGAAAGCGCCAGCAGTAATCAGAGTGGTCTCTTCTTTATCCCAATCCCCTTTCCCCCTTGCTGGTGAAGCCCATTGGGAAACCATAGGTGGGAAGCACCGGTAGGTAGGCATTGGGAAATAGCAACCATTCTGCGGAGAACGAGGTACTGACACCTTTTACCTAGATTTGCTGTGTCTCCTTGTAGAGCCTCAGTTGGGCTCAGTCAGACCAGTCTCTGCTGAGTCGGAGGTTCCTTTAGAGCAGTGACCTATCCCTGGAAGGTGAGGCCTACTGTGTCTCCTTGTACAGCCTCAGTTGGGCTCAGTCAGACCAGTCTCTGCTGAGTCAGCGTGAGACAGAGGTTCCTTTAGAGCAGTGACCTATCCCTGGAAGGTGAGGCCTACTGTGTCTCCTTGTACAGCCTCAGTTGGGCTCGTTCAGACCAGTCTCTGCTGAGTCAGCGTGAGACAGAGGTTCCTTTAGAGCAGTGACCTATCCCTGGAAGGTGAGGCCTACTGTGTCTCCTTGTAAAGCCTCAGTTGGGCTCGGTCTGACCAGTCTCTGCTGAGTCAGCATGAGACAGAGGTTCCTTTAGAGCAGTGACCTATCCCTGGAAGGGGAGGCCTACTGTTGTTGGGGCTGCACAGTTCTGTTTTCATCTCTACCGAGGTGACAGGCATTGCTGGCCTTCCATTGCCCGTGCTGATCCTTTACTACGGATTCAGACTTGAGTTGACACCGGGATTCTTGGCCGTCTATCGCCCGTATTCATCCACGGTCACATATATCAATTTCCCATTGCGATATGCACTTCATCGCATGATTGAGTAGGTCACCACGCCTTGGGTTGATAGGCCACTACACATATGGATTCAGGTTTTCAGTCTTAAGGTGACATCGGCATTTTTGACCCTTTATTGCCCGTATTGTTCCACTGCCACGGAGTCAGACTTGAGACGAAACTGGCATTGTTGGCCGTCTACCAACCATATTTATTTACGGTCACAGACAATGATTTCTTAGTGTGATATGCGCCCGATTGTATGTTTGAGCCGTCCACCACGCTTTGTGTTGCTACGATACTACATATATGGATTGCATGGATTCCCGACTCGTTCTGGCTGGGCCCCCTTGTGCTAACGTAGAAACTACCTTTAGTGTCTATTGTGAGAAGGTTTCACGTAACTTCAGATCTCTTTTCTTTCTCTACATTAATGCAGTTCTACGAACAAGGATTGTCGTGAGATTGTGGGATCTGTGGATCCACAAACCTATATTTATGGTTTGCATGAATACGTGATTGCGAAAATTTGTGTCCCCGCCCGTTTATTAAGTAAGTTCATTACAATTAGGTCTGACATTTTTTGGCCTTTTGACCTAGTCACTGTTCTTTTAATGTTCGTTCTTTAACTTAGGGCCAGATTCCCCTCACTACCGCCTGATTGGGTAATTTATTTCCCTTCTTAAGAGCATTCACTTCCCGTGATTAGGCCGCATATCAGTAATATGGAGTATTCAATGATTTCAGGTTGCTCCCTTTTCTGTCCTGATGAAGACCCCACGGAAAGGATTGAACAACCTTGAACATTGACAGGGGTTGACACGTTGACTACTTTTCTCCTTAAGCCAAGCTCTGACGACTGAAATGGAGTGTCCGTGTCCCTGCATTGCTATGTGTCTATGTCTTAGCATATTGCCGGTTATAGGCTGGACAGGTTCAACGATGTTAATATAATGTATATGTCACATCCTGAGCCCCCCCTTTTTTTCTCCTCTACCTGAGCACCTTCTCTTGTCTCAAATATATCGACAATTGTAATATCTTAAAGGAGCGATTGATAGCTTGAAATAAACTGCATGCATTGCAGATTTAAAACACAGTTTTGTGAATGCCATTATCTTTTTGCTCTTCTGCTACTTTGACCAATTTTCTATTGTACAGGAGTTTTGACCTGGGTCTGGTAGCATTTCGGGTTACGCCATTGATACTTAACACTTAAAACAATTCATAACTAACTTGGGACTGAACTAGAAGTCGGAGGGTGAACTCACAGGTCACACATAACAATCACTTTCTGTATCGGTCTTTCAAAACATGGAGGTGTGCACTCTTAAAGAACCCTGCAGTGGCAAGAACATCCCTGGTCAGCCCTCCTGTTGAGGCTGAATACAGACTAGGATTTTTATATCAGGAACTGGAGACGACTGCGTCTTACCCAATGTAACTGTGCAACAGGAAACAGTTCCCTCTCTAGACTGCGCATGTCTGCTATTCTCAATGAACACCACATCACTTGCATCCAACTATTAAGTTTGATTCCAACCAGTAATTCCTCCCATGAATGGCGCCATTTCCAGTTCCTCAGCCTGGAATGGGGACGGACAAGGAAGGACGAGAGCTACTGGCCTGCTTGTCTCATGCAGAGTCCCATAACCAGGCCTGTTTCTGCACAGGAAGGATGCAGTCCTGTGTGGAACCAGAGAAGAGTGCAGGGACACATCTGCACCCAGCGTACTCTGGGGTCAGTATCGCTCAGGGGGTTCCACCCAAACCATATTAATCCCCTCGAAGACTTACTAAAATCTACACACATGCATTTTGGAGAGGTTACATGTGTTAGTACGCACTCTGGGTGTCTATGTATAGCGAAACACATACCTGGGGTGGCTTTGGACGGCAATAAATGTGACTGTGTTGGTCCTGTCTCCATTGAGTCTGAGGGGGCGTCTTCATCTGCAGTAATTGTGTCCAGTTCTACGCATGATGGGGGCACAGGCGGACCCCGCCCTTCAGGACAGTGCAGTTCTGCCTTGCAGTTCTGATGTTGATGCTGTGATTCAGGGTGCAGTACCTCGAGTATGCAGCTCTGATCTGAACCCTGTGCATCAGCACAAGCTGGTTCTAGCTTGTAGTTCTGATTTGAATCCTGCTCCTCTGGGTGTAGTGGTTCCACCGTGTTGTTCTGATCTGTTTTTTGTGCTTCAGGAAGCACCGATTCACTCTCTCGATCCTGTGAAGCAGTGTGCAGTGGTTCGACCTTGTAGTTCTGATCCGAACCCTGTGCATCTGCACAGGCTGGTTCCAACTTCTGGCTCTGATCTGATTCCAGTGCTTCAGGACGCATTGATTCTAGCTCACAGTTCATGTTTGGGTCCTGTACATAAGGAGGTTCCTGCTTCAAGCATAGGTGTTGCTGGAGGCACTGGGTTTGCTGTGACCCCAAGCCACCAAAAGACAACAGCCCAGACTCTAAGTTTTCATCTGGTGCCTTCCCATCAGGTGACACGGGTTGGAAGCACTGGTTCTCCTGAGGATCTTGGCAATCAAAACACATCAATTCTTCCTCCAAGGGATCATCAGGTCCCTTCCCATCTGGTAGCGCGGGTTGTATACGGTGGTTTTGCTGCGGTTCACGTCCATCAGGAAATACTGGGTGTGGGCAGAGGTTCTGTTGCTGGTCCCAGCTATAAGTAGACAATGGGGATGGTTCTTGCTTCAGGGGCTCATCTGGTTCCCTCTTTTCTGGGAACGCTGACTGTACGCTCTGGTCTTGCTCTGATGCCTGCCCGTCAACAAATTCTGAGGGAAGACACAGGTTTGCCTCCAGTGATCTGCCTGGAGGATCGGTCTGAGGGCATCTGGATAGAGTACAATCCTGCTGTAGTCCATTTCCATCTGGAAACCCAGGTTGCATGCACTGGTCTCGCTGCAACTCATGTACATCTGGAAACCCAGGCTGCATGCGCTGGTCTCGCTGCGACTCGTGTACATCTGGAAACCCAGGCTGCATGCGCTGGTCCTGCTGCGACTCGTGTACATCTGGAAATCCAGGTTGCAAGTACTGGTCCTCCCGTGGGTCACGTCGATCTGGAAACATTGGCTGTAGACAAAGGTTTGGCTCCTCTGGACGCACTTGACTATTGGTCGGAAAAGAGAGCACAGAGTCCTGCTTTGGTGCATGCCGATCAGAAAACACTGTCTGAAGACACAAGCTCGGATCCCCTGGCCTATCAGGTTGAGGTGTCGCCGGAGACCGGCTAACAGCACAATCTCTTATGCTCACTGGACAGACCATCTCCAAAGACACCCCACCATTATCTAGGTAACCTCGATCCTTTTCTATCCAGATTTTCTTAATC
Source organism: Triturus cristatus (assembly GCF_964204655.1). Classification (NCBI taxonomy): domain Eukaryota; kingdom Metazoa; phylum Chordata; class Amphibia; order Caudata; family Salamandridae; genus Triturus; species Triturus cristatus. The sequence continues at coordinate 8,575,892 of NC_140585.1, forward strand.
AGCCCAGCGACTCTAGAAGGGACGTCCTCCACGGTGTTCAGCAAGTTATCCAGTTTGGCTTCCAACTCCTCCAGCATGGATAAAAGGATAATGTGGGGCAGGTTCTCCGATAGCGGTTCCAGGTCCTGGTCCCTCGGAGCATCATTTCGGGATCTTGAAGCTGAGACGTCATGGAGAGGTAAAGATGGAACTGTGGCTCTTACGGATTCACGTGAACACTGCGCTGTCGCTTTCTCTCCTGGAGCCCGTCTTCTGCCCATTCTGGTACTCTGATTTTCAAGTCTCAAGTGTCTGCAGAGGGGAGGAAAAGAGAAAAGAAAACACGTTATCACAGGACAGCTGGGTCAAAATACTGCTTCCCGTCTCACCAAGCCCGGTGTGATCGGAGAACATCGCTCATTTCTAAAACCAGAAAAAAATGGAATCATTAAATTTCACAATAAACACAACATAGTTCACATATTATGAAAGGCACGGATTTCAAATGTGTTTCCACTGTGCTACCAAAAATAGAATACTTTAACAGCCGTGCAGCAATGAAAGGTTTATAGTACCCTAGCCGACAAGACTGCGCTATCATCCTCACTTCAACTGTACAGTTCTCTTTTGCAATAGTCGGTTCAGTGACTGAAGCACGCCCCAACATACCAAACCTCTACAGGATCTACAAAACGCTTGTTATGTCATTGGATATGTAGAGAGCATGTTCTTACCTGGGATTTCTTGGCACTGAATCAGAAATACATAAAAGGAGAAGACAACAAATCAGACCAGGGAAGAATGTAGGAGGAGTAGGATTGTGGGTGGTCAGATTTCTGGACGGAAGGAGCTTGTACCAAAGCTGCGTCCACCGGATCTGATCTTCTGTAATTTCGGAATAGACAGTAAATTCAAGTGAGATCTCTGGTTTGGTATGGGTATATGCATTTCCACCTGGTCTGCAATAAAGTGAGGGGCTAGACCTCTCACCCCTTTAGGGCAGAGGCAGAGGGCCTTAGAGGGGATTTGTTATTTTAATATAGGTGTGGCGTGTGTCCACCTCGGTAGATGATGTAGTAAACAAGCTGTGTCGCTGTGAATTACTTGTAGTCTATGAATGGTGATACTGGGTATTCTTACATATACTCGGTTGGCATAATGCGATCTAGATAGGACTCCGTCGCCGCTATTGCTTTTCTTGCCTAAAGTGGGAGGAGGGGGGTTATTCTCTTAAGTAGTTGAGACATAAATCTGCATTTAGATCCTACGGCTCCAGCAGCCGGTTCTTGCTAAGATTGCTATCGATGATCACGCCCCGGCTCTTAACTGCGGGTTTAGGCTTCATTAATAATCTCATTTTTGTTGGTTCCAAACGTTGGTCTTATTCTTTAGAATTACAATCTCAGTTTTGTCAATATTCAGTTTTAGCTGATTCAAGCTCATCAAGTAATCATCAAATTGCATCATATTTTGAACCTGGAGTGGTGAGGCTGACATTCCATCGATAAAAATTAACAACTGAGAGCTGATGTGGTTATAAAGCCTGGAACCTCTTGAAGAAAGTTCTGACCAATAGCTTAACATTCAAGTAACAGGTGCGGGAAAAATTATTATATTTGCCAAATTTACTACCTGACAGTGATCGGTTAGGAAGGGTTTCATCCATTCCACGGCAGAGCCCTGAGAGCCAGCTTCTTCTAAATGATCGACCAACATATGATGGTTGACCCCGTAAAAGGCGACCAACAAATGTGAACGCGCCAGAGCAGAGATCAGTTCTAGATTATTGTCCCATCTTAGGTTATCAACTACAGATAGGATGACCGGTTCCGTACATTGGACGAAAGCCTGATCGCAGGGGGTGGAGAAAGTTTGTGACTGAAGGGGATCGCAGTCCTCTTAAGCAACGTGAGGCTGTAAGATTTTTCAGTAACGGAAGCACTAGAGCATTTTTAACAATAGTTGGAACTTCAGCTTGAGCCAGTGATTTTTTCAAAACGCTCTGCAGGGGATTTCTCCTACATCGCCAACAAGACCTAGAACGACCTGCCCCACCTGGCGGACTTCAGCAAGAAACTCAAGACCTGGCTTTTCAATGGAGACATAGACGCTCAGCGCGCAGCTACCCTGAAGGGTGCGCTTTACCAATACTCATTGCAGAGGTCAGAGATTCTATGACTGCCGGAGGGTAAGGGTCAAGTTGTGACCCACATTTAGCCTTGATCATAAATCCATGACGCTTGCTCATTTCTTGAAACGAGGATGGGGTGGTAGCGTTCTTTTCAATTCAACTTCCGAATTACTGCTGCTGTAATTGTTCATACATCTTTAATCAACTTTGTTTATTAAAAAAAGCATTTAGATTATCACAGAATGCACTGGTGGAGCACGGGGTAGTTTGGATTTCATCTGGGGATGGCAAATCATTCTGAATATCAAAAAACAATTTTTATTACTCGCTCGTATGATTAATTTTATCCTAGTAAGAGGACTTTGCATGTTGCATTTTTGCCTTCATATTCTAATGGAGTTAGGCAATTTTATGGTTATGGCCCAACCAGTGGACAAGACTCGAATTACTGATTTTGGTTCTAACCATGCTTTAATGTTACGTTATACGTACCTCCACTTCTCTCACTGTCTTGCCGACACATAACAAGCCGCATAGGCATTTTACAGCATAAATCAATTTTTAAGAATTATAGATTGACGTATGATGTAATTTGATGGCTTTGCCCATTTTTTGGATACAACATCGTATTGCCTGTTATTATATTCCCACAGTGAATGCAGTTATGACATTGTTGCATTACTTTGTGGTTCACGGTTATTGAAAAGATTACAGTAAATCTAAAAACTTACGTACAAAAAGGTTCTTTCACAGCGAGAGACGTTCTGGATAAAGCATCTGGACAGGTTTTTACCTAATGGTCTCAATGGCAAGTTGGAAATGATTTGTTTCTTATAAGGCATCAACCTGTTCTACACATCGCTCACACACTGAACATATTCCATCAATATATAAGAAATACTGCCAGCTAGCCTTGACACACTAACTTTATATTGATTTCTTGTATTTTACTTTTACTTTCCTGTTCATGTTGCATTGCATGTTTTAATTGGGGATGTGCGAGAAGCTGGCTTAGTATATGGTGCTCACTTATGGAACTGTAGCACCCTGCACTAATCCAGGCAACCCTCTTGGTGATTTTAGTGGTCTAGACAACCTTAGAAAGCTCTCTAAGTGGCAGCCGTGGAGGGCATCCCCGTATCCACAGAGCCAGAGCGGGTGGCAGATCATTCTCCTACCTCACAAAAACGACCTGGAACAAACTCCCCCTCAGCATCAGATGAAGCCCCACACAGCACCAGTTCAGAAAGGACCTCAAGACCTGGCTCTTCGAATGACCTCGGACCTGCCCGAACCTCCCCCCAGCGCCTTGAGACCCTTAAGGGTGAATAGTGCGCTCTATAAATCCCGTATTGTTTGTTTGAGTCAAGCCTTCGGGCTTAGTGCAGAAGGAGCGTAAAGCAGCTTGTTTTACCAGTACCTAATCTTATGGTGTAGGTTAAGTGAAAAAGAACCAGTGTAGTTATGAAAATATGTATTATTATTAACACTCACTAACACAATGTATTATCTCCTACCTGGCGATACAACACAATACATACAATACTTTGTCAACAGAATACATAAATTGCACGGAATACACACAGGCCCCCAGGGGAGACCAAACCATATACTAAAATAGTGGAATGCAAACCACAACCTAAGTCGAGAACGGACCCAGAAGACGTAGAAGAGGTGGGGACCCAGTGAACCACCCAAGATAAGTACCCAGGAACCCCACGGAGACCGTGTGCAGAGTAGGAACATGACCGAGTGATGAACACAAGTCGGTTGCAATTTTAAAGAAGGACCCTTCCCAGCGGACCCCGAAGAAACCCCGTGGACGATGGAAGGTTGGAGAGTCACCCCACCCGTGGATACCCCAGGAATCAGGATACCTACACCAGGAAAGCAGGGTACATAGGTGCGAAGTGACAGTCGGAAACCGCCGCAGACCACAATCGAGGTCTTCAGTTCAGATGCTGCTGGAGACAAAGGTGAAAGTGTCCGATGGAACCCAAAGGTGGCTTCAAGATAAGAGGTACCTGCAAGCAGAGAGGACGGAGTCTATGCCACTCTGAAATGACCAGAAGGCATGCAAGACGAATGTCCACCGATGTTGGCGATGCAGGAGAGTTGACGGTGCTCTTGAAGTTGCAGCTGTACGGACCAGGCGACGCAGAGGAGGACCAGGAGCTGTGCACGAGCTGTCCCACGTCGGATGTCATGAGCCAAGGAGTCAGTGTCCGGCAGGGGTACTAACCAGCCTTGGCAACGGCAACCAACATACTTGAAGAAAAAGGTGCAGTTTCGGGACCAGCAAGGTCTAAGTGCCTCGCCATGAGCAGGTAAGTCAGAGCAGGCCCGGGCAAGCAGCCAAAGAAGACTCTCCAAGGTACTCACAGGCCGAAGGCACGAGGACCTCAAGCAGCTCACCCAAGGATAAAGGCCCACGATGGAAAGGATGCGATGTAGGGGAAGATCTTGGTTGCAGGAGATGCTTGAGGTTCTTGGAGCCCTGAGATCTCTGGAGGACAGAGTCAACAAGCCTTGGCAATGGCAAGTTGTTGTGGTGCATAGGGGTTCTGTTCCAGCGAGGGATACTGGCCTTAAACTCAGTGAGAAGACAGCGCAGGCCTCGAGGGAGTTGCAGAACCACTACATATGTTGCTGAGCCTTTGAGTTTGTGGGAGCCCAGGATCAGCAGACGGGTCAGCTGTGTTGCGGTGCCTGCAGATGCAGGGGATGGACTTCTTCACTTCGGGTGTGTTGGAGGTCCACAGGTTCTGTGAAGAATCTGTATGGAGCACAGGCACAGACGTTGCGACTGACTTGCAGGACTACAAGACCAAGAGCAGCAGGCGTCTTCCCAGTTGGAGTCTCGGTTCCCAACGTGATGTCTGGCGAGGTCCAGAGTGCACAAACGGTTGAAGTTGAAGTGGTATGTGATCTGAATATTGTCCCATGACGAATCTAGGGACCCACCCACAGGCAAACCCTTATGTACCCTAAGGAAAGGGTTGGAATAATTCAGGGGTCCCTCCCAGGGGAGGGGATGGACAGTGGGGAGGATACTCCCATGTCCTTTGTCCAGTTTCGTGACAGAGCAGGAGGCAACGGCTTCGTGAACTGGTTTGGAATGGAGTATGCAAGGAGGGCACCAAATGTGCCTTCCAAGCAGTCTGAGTGGTGCTGGCGAGCGCCCCCACCGTGTCTCAATACACTAAGTCCTGTCTGGGAGGCGGTCAGACCTCCCTATGACAGGATACCTATTGTCATGACTTCCTCTGCTCAAGCTTGGCTCAGCAGCAGAAGGGCAGAATTGTGTCTCTGGTGGCAGCAGCCATAGCCTGATATCTGGGTCTAGCAGACTGGTACCGGGTGCACTGAGGGCCTCCTGGAGGAGCTTTACAGTGCATGGAATCATACCTCCCACACCGTTCATGGTGTGGGGGTAGGATTTCTACATGTTTGATACCAAACACAACAAGGTTCGTTACTGCCAGTTTAGAGATGGTCATCGCGTATTGACGCATGGGTACTCTATGTATCTTAATGGCTGATGCACTTACAACCTGGGGAATGGTCTCCGAAGGTTGTAGGGGTGTTCTGCTCATGCAGGGGAACCCTCACAGTTAGAACCGACCACCCTGCCTTCAGGATTGAAAGGCCTGCCTTAGGGGTGACCTATAGTTTTTAAGTGCAGTGACCCCAGATGTAAGAAATCCTATCTGTTGTAAGTGGTGCTAGCGCCAGCTCACACAGGCTGCAATGGCAGGCCTGGAGTCTGTTTGAGTGGTCTCTCATGGGTGGCTTAATACATGCTTCAGTCCATGGGAGACCCCTGGTGTACCAATGCCCTGGGTACCTTAGTACCATGTACTAGGGACTTATCAGGTTAAACAAATATCCAATCTGGAGTGTACCCAAGAACTCACCATGTCCAATTTAGGGAGGAAGCACAGAGACTGGGGTCCCGATTTGCAGGGTCCCAGTCAGACTAGTCAGAAAAACATAGCACCAGGCAACAAGTGGGGGGTGACCTTCCGACAGGATGTTTGAGCCAATATATTGATCTGGGGTTTCTAGGTGTACTCATTTGTATATATTCTACGTTCAGGGGTTCAGTAAACACCATAAATATGTTCACATTGTTTTTGCTTTCACATTCGTCATCATCTATTCAGGATCGGACTGTTTTGGGGGTTCATATTTGAAATGCTTGTTCGAATACTGCACACAATCCACTGTCTTTTCCATTTTGAGATCTTCCTGCCGGCATGCATACCTTTGTTATGGTTTTATTGTGACTCCCCGGACTCTTCAAATCGTTCATGTGGCACGAGGGATCGGAGAATGGGAATCGACCTTGTAGAACAAGTTACTTACCTTCGGTAACGATGTATCTGTAAGAAACATTAGTTAGTTAGCTGTAAGAAGGCAGAAACAGCTGAAAGATATCCCTTGATGGTGCCCAGAGCAGAGCCCTGCTGGGCCAGGGAAAGAAGAAAGAGGAGAACCTCAGAAAGAGGGGCAGAAAGGGGATCCACAGCCTTAGCTGCGCATCATGCCACAAATTTGTTCCACCTGCAGGCGTATACCGTTTTAGTGGAGGGACGCCTGGCTGCCAGAATGATATCACAGACTTCAGGAGGCAAGTCAAATGGCATCAACTGCCGCCGCTTAACCTCCACGCATGAAGGTGGAGGCTGGAAAGGTTCGGGTGGAGGACCGTCCTCTGCTGCTGCGACAGAAGGTCCTCCTGAAGAGGCAGTCGAATCAGGGGATCGATTGACAGATTGAGTAGCTCGGGATACCAGTATCTTTGTGCCCAATCCGGAGCCACAAGGATGACTTGGCCCGGTCACGCCTGATCTTCTTCAGCACTCTGGGCAGAAGTGGTATAGGCGGAAAGGTGTATAACAGACCGCAACTCCACTCGCGACGAAAAGCGTCTGAGCGAGTGCCGCCTTGGAAATTCCAACATGCAGAACTGATGACATTGCGCGTTCTCCTCGGTGGCGAATAGATCTAACCAAGGCTCTCCCCACTGCCGAAAGAGGCCTTGTGCCACGTCCGAGTTTAGACGCCATTCGTGATCCATCAGGCACCGACGGCTGAGTTAGTCTGCTCTGGCGTTCAGAGAGCCCGCCAGATGTTGAACCACCAGGAGGATGCCTTGGTGTTCCAGCCATGTCCAGAGGCGCAGAGCCTCCTGACAAAGGGTCCATGACCCCACCCCGCCCTGTTTGTTGCAATACCACATGGCGGTGTTGTCCGTGAACACCTGCACAATACTTCCCCGGACAGAGGGAAGGAATGCTTACAGTGCAAGCCGGATCGCTCTCAGCTCCAATAGATTGATATGGAGTAGTCTCCGCCGGAGACCAAAGTCCTCTGATCTCCGCCTCCCCCATGTGGCCCCCCCATCCCAGGAGAGACGCATTTGTCACTACTCCGTGCTCCGGTTGGGGTAGGGAGAGGGATCTGCCGCTGAGCCAATCGCAGTCCGTGAGCCACCACTGCAACTGAATCGCAGTGCCCTCCGAGATCAAGACATGGTCGGACAGGTTGCCCCGATGCTGGGCCCACTGAAACTTCAGGTCCCACTGCAGAGCCCGCATTCGCCACCTGGCGTAATGCACCAACAGGATGCAGGAGGCCATCAGCCCCAGAAGCCGCAGCACCAACCTGACCGAAACCCAGGATAGAGGCCGAAAGATGGGAATCAGAGTCTGAATATTCCGGACCCGCTGTTCGAGGATAGGCCCGGAACTGCGCCGAATCTAGAACCGCTCCGATAAAGAGGAGCTTCTGGGAGGGACTCAGGTGCGACTTCGGCACGTTGATGGAGAACCCCAGCAAATGCAGGAGGTCGGCCGTAGTCTGGAGGTGGGAGAAGACTTGCTGGGGCGAGCCCCCCTTCAACAGCCAGTCGTCAAGATAGGGGAAGACTGGAACCCCTGATCTGCGCAGATGAGCTGCGACCACCGCCATCACTTTCGTGAACACCTGAGGGGCACAGGTGAGGCCGAAGGGGAGCACGGTAAACTGAAAGTGCTCCGGGCTCATCGTGAACCGCAGGTAGCGCCGGTGGTCCGGCAGGACGGGGATGTGAAAATAAGCGTCCTGCAAGTCCAACGCTACCATCCAGTCTCCAGGGTCTAGGGCAGCCAGAACCTGAGCTAAGTTGAGCATCTTGAACCTCTCCTTCCGGAGGAAGGCGTGGACGTTCCTGAGGTCCAAGATAGGGCGTAGGCCCCCTTTGCCCTTCTTGGGAACCAGAAAGTAGTGGGAATAGCAACTACGACCTACTTCCGGACCAGGAACGCGCTCGACGGCCTCTTTGGCCAAGAGGGCCGTAACTTCCTCCCGCAGAAGATTCAAGTGATCCCCCGATATACGGTGGTACTGCGGTGGCATGGCTGGAGGGGTCGTCTCGAAGGGGAGGGAGTAGCCCCTTCGGACGATTTGCAGCACCCACCTGTCCAATGTGATGGAACGCCAGTGGAGCAGGTGATGGCGAACTCTGCCGCCCACTGGCGTGGTATGGGCCTGAAAGCTCGGACTAGGAGGGCTTTGAGGCAGATGCTGCCGGGGTGAATGTGGACTGACCGGCACGTTGTCCTCCAGTACAGCCTCGGCGGAATCCACGTCTGCGTGCAGGTTGGTTCTGCGGCCGGTGGCTAGGCGGACGTGAGGAGGCGCCCCTTCCTTGGCCATGAAAGGGACGAAATGCAGAAGTTTGCGGCCGCGGGGCCGAGAGACCCAAGGACTTGGCTGTAGCCCGGGAGTCCTTGAAACGAGCCAGCGCACTATACTCCTTCTCGCCAAAGAGGCGAGTGCCATCAAAGGGCATATCCATGAGGGTACTCTGGACATCCCCCGAGAAAGACGTGGACCGTAGCCAGGCGTGGCGAAGGAGCGCCACTGTGGTCGAAATCGCCCTACCCAGAGAGTCTGTGGTGTCTAGTCTGCACCGTATGGCATGCCGTGCTGCATCTCGCCCGTTAGCAAGCGCCTGGGTGAGCTGTGACCGGGCCTCCTCCGGACACAGGGGCAGCACGTCCTCCACCGTATCCCACAGAGAGTGGGAATAACGGTCCAAGAGGCAAGTGGTATTCAAGGACCGCAGTCCCAAACTCAGGGAAGAGAACAGCTTCTTTCCGAACTGTTCCAACCTCTTGGATTCCCGATCCAGAGGAGCGGACGGGAAGGAGGATTGGGAAGTCGAGGCCTGGATAACCAGACTCTCGGGGGTGGGGTGTTGGGACAGAAAACCGGGGTCGCCCGGAGCAGGGCGGTGGCGCCAGGCCACGTTCCGATCCACAGGAAGTGCTGTGGAGGGCTTGGACCAGGTGCCCTGCAGAACGTCTATTAGTGCCTCATTGAACTGCAGCAGAGGCACTGTGGAGCTTGCTGACGGTTGAAGCACTTCTGTGAGGATGTTAGTCCTCACAGCCACAGCAGGCAACTCCAGCCCAAGGGCTTCGGCTGCCTTGCGCAGCACCACTGCAAAAGCTGCACCTTCCTCCGAGGCCATAGTCGGAGGAGAGCTGAAACCAGCGTCCGGGGAGGTGTCCAGACCACTGGCATCCCCCAGTTCATCTGCCCAGTCCTGTGAAAGTACGGCCTGTCTGGCCATAGGGTCCTTAGACCCCTCCCAGTCGCCCCCGTCATCCAATTCCTGATAAACAGGAGGAATAACCAGAGGCGGGTGGTAGATGAAATGCTAATCCATCTGCATCGGATGCGCAGTCGAGCGGCGCCGCACCGACGCCAGGCCCGGACCGGGGAACGGCATCGGGGACCTGCGGCGTCGGGACCTAAGTGGTCGCCGGGGCCAGAGCTGTCGGCTCGCAAGGTCGCCCAGTCGAGCCCGCGGGGCCCGAAGGCGAGCCGGCAGGCGTCGACGACGGAGCCAGGCCCCTCATGGCCAAGAGGAAGGCGCTGATCTCTGCCAGAGTCGCGTCAGTCCCAGGGACCGGCGGGTATGGGGACGGATGCGGCTCCTGCGGCTCTGACGGAGCCGCGGGGGTGGGACCACCCTGACCCTCGACAGAGTCGCGCGACCAGCGAGGGGAGTCCAAAGAGCAGTGTCGCCTCTTGGACTTCTTTGAGCGCTTCGACTTACCCGAAGACTTCGAGCCCGACGAGCGATGATGGTGGCTGCGGCTCCGCGACCGGTCCTTGGACCTCCTCCTGGAACAGGACCGTGAATGGCGCGGAGCCGAGTGCCGAAGCTCGAGAAGCTTACGGGACCGCTCCCGCCTAGCCTTCGAGGTCAAGGCCTGACAGCTGAGGCACGACTCCGCATCATGGTCAGCCCCCAGGCAGTAAAGGCACCGGCGATGGTGGTCCGTCACCGACCTCAGTCGATGACAGGAGTCACAGGCTTTAAATCCAGGCATCATACCGGCACCAGAGTCGAGTCAACAGAAGACCAAAAAGAGTCAAAAATTCTAGTCAAAAAGTGACTAAGGGGTAAACTCTTCCCGGATCGGCGCTGTCTGGCGCGGAAAAAAGAAGAACAAGAACTGACGCCTGAACGCGAGGGCGGCGTCTAAGGACTCCGACGACGTCATTCCAGTGCACGACGCTAACGACGGACGCGGAGCCGCAGACGACGCCTAGCGATGCACAAGGGGTATTGCTACGAAAAATCTTTCTGGATCCAGCCTGACGCCTGGGGATATTCGAAGGTGAGGAATCTAACTAACGTGTTGCTTGGGGTCGAGTTGAACATGTTTTCGTCTTCAACCAAACTTCATGTTGAGATTTTTTAAACTTGGTTATATTGAAATATTGTAATAATTAAATGATGCTTTACTTCAGCAAGTCATAGTTATAATACTTTATGTACATTTCATTTCAATCTTTCTGGTTGCTGCAAAATGAAATTGAGCTAGGAGTCTTCCACAGCATGTAAAGTAATACCGATGCTTGGGTCTTTTTTAGAATTAGCTCAATTCTACCATGTTTTTGTTTCAGGTTAGAGTCTTTATGTACTTTATGCTCTTTTTTTGTTTTTTTTCATGTCTATCAGAGCTTTCATCACGCACTATGATGTGTTAAATAGTGTGCACTCGGGTTGACGTCATTGCATGAGGGTCGGCATGGGTACTCGCTGTGCATGACTGAGTTTCAATAAGCAGGTAATGTGCACTCAGGAATTGTATCCCCGCAAGTTCAGCTTTCTCCAATGTATTGGAATTGAGATTTTACAGCCTGATTTTGTGGCACTAGGTCGCTGCAGCCAAATGCTCGATTTTTTGGGTCTGTCTGAATGTCAATATATGGGGGTTGCGTCATATCGCAGCTTTCTTTGCATGTTTAGTATCATGAGTTCTATTCAGATTATGCAGGTCCTGCAGGTTTTCCATCGAAGACAGTTCACCAGCGATTCTAGTCCGGAACGACCACCTCTGTACCTAGTAAGAACATGCCCCCACACAGTTCACACGATGCACGCTGGGAACCAAAGACCCTCCGATACGTTGTGGACGCGTTGATGTGCACGTGACACGGATAAAGAATTTGCTAGCATGCGCGTCAAGACACAGAGGCGAGGATTACTGCTTCTCTTTCTTTACTGTTGAAATCACAGCAGCCAATGAAAACGTTTCAACACATAAATAAAACTACACTTCATATGATGCTTTTGCAACCAATCATATCTCATCAGATCCTATAAGAGGCACCCTCTGCTTCCCAACTGCCTTTCTTTGCTCGAGTCCTGGAGTCCAAATGAACATTAATTCGAAAACCAATAACGTCATCCTCCAACGTGGTAGATCATGAAACAAGAACTGGGACGTCGTCCAATCGCTTTGGCCAGAAGAACGCTTATTCCGCCTTCTTCTCTGAACCTGAAATAAATGAAACAGACAACCCGTAATCTCTGTTGAACAGAATACATACGACATACGGGTGGGTACTTTATTGCAATAATCATGGAAATACAACCGGGTGGGATAATCCTCGCCTCCGTGTCCTTAACAGAATTGAAAATTCTCAACCCAAATGCTAGCAATTTTTTTATTCTACCACTGGACCGGAGGCTTCGGATTATTGCTCGTTTAATGCTTATCAAATACCACAGTAGTTCTATTATCCACCGGTTTATAATAAAACTGCTTAAACGTGGCTTCTGAGGACCAATCAGCCGATCTCATAATTTCCTGAATAGTTGAACCCAACAGAAGTGTTTTGGATGCCATGGCACCACGTACAGAATGTGCCCCAAATATCTGGGTATCAATACCAGCTTCTTTTATGACCGACTTCAAGCATCTTTGTAGCCGCTGAGACTGGTTTAAACGTTTTTTGCAAAGTAATTAATAGTTGGTTAGAACCCTCTGGTCGCAAAGACGGGGGTACATTCTTCATAGTCTTTAAGGCGTTGCCCTACACATAACTTATTACTAGGAAAAACATACTCAATACTACGTCACAAGGTTTTCGTTCTGCCAGTAGTGTTGAAAGAAACACCTCCGGAATAAAGACTCTACCTTTAAGCTCCAGGGCACCTAGATCTGAAGAGCGTCTGCAGCAAGATAAACACAGAAGCATGGCCAGTTTGGCCGACAGTCACTTCCTGGATAACAAAGCCTTATTTGGCCATTTTTCAAATAGGGATCTGACTAGCAATGCATCCCCCAAAACAAGAATACTTCGCTTTGGGGGGGGGGGGGGGTCCGGGGGGGGGATTAGCCACTCTAATACCTTTAAGTAACTTACATACAACTGGATGCATACCCACCGGTTTGCCGTCCACTTGTATATGTCCTGCGGATAAGGCCATCTGAAGTTATTGACTGAACAATATGCCAAACCTTTAGAAGCTTTATCGGACAGGAAATTCACAAAATGGAATAACTCTGCCCCCACGGGATCCATGTGCCATTCCAAGCACCAACATACCCAGCCTTTCCAACGCTGAGGAATATCTTTCCCTTGTGGAAGGGGCCCAGGCTTGCTTAACGAACGCAGAAGCTTTGTCAGAAAAACCTGGCATTTCCCATTGTTGCCGGAAAGCCTCCATGCCATCAGGGACATCTGCCCCGATGTTCCAATCGGATGCAGTTCTCTGTGAGGGCCCTGGAGCATCGTCTGAGTCCAAGGGAGCATCCTGGGGAAGTCGCAGCTTATCTCCAGTAATATCGGGAACCAGGGCTGCGACTTCCACAGGGGGTCACCAAGATCACTTCTGCGTGTTGTCGGGCTACATGGGTCGTCACTCTGGGGATCAGAATGAAAGGAGGCAAAGCATAATTCAGGCTCCCTGACCAATCCTGAGAATGCGTCTTGTCACTTTCACTAAGGGTTCTGGCCTCCAGCTGAAGAATGTCTGTAGTTGAAGGTTCAATCTGGACGCAAAAAGGGCTATCATGCAAGGACCCCACACTGCCTGCAATCAATGGAACAGTTAAAGTGGAGTTACAAATCGCTGTAGTTCTGTAGATACCTGGAATTCCAGCCCACAACAGTGTTTGACTATTCCGAAATGTATTCCGCTATCACTGATATCTGATGACTCAGGCAATAGTGCCAACAGTCCTTTGCTATCTCCACTAGTAGAGACGACCTTGTACCTCCCAACTTGTTGATATACCTCACTGCCGAGATATTGTCCATCCTGAAAAGGATGCAACAAGAGACTTGCTTTGGGGAGAGCATCCGTATTGCAAATGACCCTGCCAACAACTCCAAACAATTTATGTGGAGGGATAGTTCTTGGAGTGACCACCTTCCTCCTGTGGAGATATCTCCGCAACGTGCTCCCCAGCCCTAACGGCTGGCATCTGATTCTATGATGACCTCCGTTTCAGAGCCGAAGATAGCTCTGCCGTTCCACGCTCCTATGTGGCCCAACCACCATTTCATTTCTTCCCTTCCTTCCTGGGACAAAGGGACCAGGTCTGTATAAGACAGACCCTTCTGTAGGTGCTGAATTTTCAGTCTCTGAAGGGCCCGGTAACAAAGGGGACCCGGAAAGATAGCCTGTATTGAGGATGCCAGTAACCCCACTATTCTGGCAATTGTCCTGAGGGAGCCGTCTGCTTGGCAAGCACCCGAGGTGAGCTCCTTCTCGAGATCCCGTAACTTCGACCGGGGAAGGCTCAGTTGAGCAGTCTGTGAGTCCATGACAAACCCTAGGAAGTGCATTGTCTGGGAAGGACAAAGGGCAGACTTGGACTCGATCACAAACCCCAAATTCTGCAGAAGGGACACCGTCGTTTGCAAATGTTGGTTGGCTAGGGATTGTGACTGAGCCATGATTATGTTGTCTAGATACACTATCATGTGAATGCCCTGTTCTCGCAAATGAGCTATCACCAGTTTCATTACTTTGGTGAAGCACCATGAAGTCGAGGAAAGCCTGAAAGGAAGGGCCAAATAGTCCAACCACCAGTTCCTCCATTGAAACAGCAGGAAACGACGATGGGGAGGAAAAATTGGAATCCTCAGGTAAGCATCCTTTAGATCCAACTGGACCATCCAATCTCCTTTGAGTAAATCCGCTAATAGATTGATACCGTCCATCTTGAAGTGTTTATAGACCATAAACTGGTTGAAGTTTCTCAGGTTTAACACCAACCTGTGACCACCACCCTTCTTCTGCACTAAGAAGACATTGCTGCAGAACCCGCGAGCCCCGCTGTCACAGTAAGCAATCGCGTGCTTCCACAGCAATTCCTCTATTTCTGCGTCTATAAAAGCACACTCTTGTTGGGAAAAACTGAGTTGTCTCGGGTAAGAGTCTTGGAATGGAGTTTGATAGAAGTCTAGGTGAAAACCCTGAATGGTCTGCAAAATCCATGCATCTTGTGACGACAGCACTACCCAATTGGGAACGAAGAACTGAGTATGATTCCCAAGGGTCAGTGAGAAATTTCGGTAACTATTACCTGTAGCGTTTTGGGTCTGGAATCCTGCACGGTGACCACATCTGTTGAAGCGCTGCTTGTTGAACCTCTGTCACGTGGATAGAAGGTTCCGCCTCTGATAAAGTCCCAGTCACCTCTACCGTGTCCGTAGTCCCCTTAAGGAGGACCTTGGTAGCACTGACGGCCTAGCGGGTGTAGGAAGGTGGAATCTGACTATATGGTTGCCCCCACTTTTTGCCTGGAGTTTTGCTGGTTTATGTCTTAATTGGACTGGGATCCTGCTATTCAGGGCCCCAGTCTATCTGCTTTCTCTGTAAAATGGTTTGCATGTACATTAGGTACATTCCTAATTGGATTCTGGAGTGCCTTATAAGCCCCTAGTATATGGTATACTATGTACCTAGGGCATAGGTACCTCAGAGGCCTACCAGGGGCTGAAGCATGTATTTTGCCACCCCTGGGAAGCACTCCAAAATGGCACCACAGGTCTGCTACTGCAGCCTGGGTAAGGGTGTGCTTGCACCCCTTACCGTGGTATAGGCTGCCTATATCCATATATATATATATATATATATATATATATATATATATATATATATATATATATATATATATATATATATATTTTACCTACTGGCGGTCGCCAGTAGGTAGTTATAGTTAGGACCACGTTTCCATAGGAAATCCGCAACATTCTATTTTGAATAACTTTGGCGCCGGTCGACGAATCCTCGCGAATTTTTCAAAATAGGTGGGGCGCTACGCTCCGCTCCTACCCTGAAAGTCTCGGGGGGATTCGTCAAGCGGGGGCTGAGATAAAAGGGGGGTCCCAAAACGCGTTTTTCCCATGCATTTTTCCATAGGACCTTTAGACAGGGCTACAGCCCGAACGGCTGAACAGAATTACTAGAAATTTGGCAGAGAGGTAGTCCTCAGGTCAAGGAAGTGCCTTTTGTAGGTTTGGTGTAAATCTGTTCAGTAGATTCTGAGAAAATAGCCTTTAAATCAATATATATATCTGAGCCAGCTTACGGTGCGCTTACGGTACGCTTACCGTACGCGTACGGTGGCGTGCGCGAGCGCGATTATGATTGGCTCTTAGTAAACATTCGAATCGGCCGAAACCAGGAAGCGGCGGCCGCCATTTTCTCTCTCGCACTGAGAGAGATGATTAACAAACAAAGCACAAAAACATTTAAAGGGGCTGTTTTGACAGCTCCCACACACATAGCCATGTAGAGGGAGTCCCCAAAGATCCCCCAAGGGCAAAAACGGAATTTTTATTTTTTCGCTAATTTCGCCGATTACGCTTACCGTATGCGTACGGTAAAAATATGTAAAAAAAAAATATTATCCACACTAACCCCACTCCGTGTGCAATTGGTGACCGAAGGTCACCAATTGTGCATGGATTATCAAACAAGTGAAAAACGAAAATATTTTAAAAAAAAATATTTAAAAAAAAAATTATCCACACTCTCTCCACCCCGTGTGCAAATGGTGCCCGAAGGGCACCATTTGTGCATGGCTTATAATTATTGCGAAAAATTCAAATATTACCTTTAAAAACGAAGTGCATCATATGTCCTCCATGTGCGCACGGTGCGCGAAGTGCATCGTGCGTACATGGCCCATCTAGCGTAACGTAGGCACGCGGTGCGCGTAGCGCACCGCGTGCCCACCGTGCGTGCACGGCACTAACTGCGTAAAGTGGGCGCGCGGTGCGCGAAGCGCACCGCGTGCTCACTGTGCGCGCACGGTGCGCGAAGCGCACCGTGCGCGCATGGAACGAACTGCGTTAAGTGGGCGCGCACGCCACGAATGGCGTAAAGTAACTTAGCATTTAAAAAACCGTACAAATTCACTGAAAAAACCATAGGTTTCACACACGTTATAGTTAGGAATTAGCATTTAAAAAACCTTGCAAATTCACTGAAAAAACCATAGGTTTCACACGTTATAGTTAGCGGAAATTTTACTGATAAAAAACCAATGAAATTCCCCCGTTATAGTTAGTGCAGGCAACTATAACTCACGCGACCGCAATCTTCTGCTGATGACATATGTGTCTTTATGAAAAAAAAATATTTGTAATGTATGTATAGCTAAAAATGTATGGAAGAAGACATGGGTAAATAAGTGTCTAAATACAGTATTAGCATCAGCAGAGGATTGCGGTCGCGTGAGTTATAGTTGCCTGCACTAACTATAACGGGGGAATTTCATTGGTTTTTTATCAGTAAAATTTCCGCTAACTATAACATGTGTGAAACCTATGGTTTTTTCAGTGAATATATATATAGACACAAACCTACAAGCCACTCTTATGGCAGGTCTTAACAATCCTGAAGGCAGAGTGCTTGGTTTTGTGTGCGAGGGTGCCCCAGCATAAGCTGAGCCCCTCTGCAGCTTTCAGAAATACTTCCTTATGGCGGTTCTGTGATACAGCCATACCATATACTCTTAAGTGCATTATAACCTTGCGGTAAATGCTAACTTTGGAATGGCTGCGTCGAGTTTGGTGTCAAATGCTTTGGAATACTACCCCCCCCCCCCCAAGCCAGTTCTGGCGGGTGGGGTAGCATTCCACCCTTCTAGAGGGAGAGACATGTTCACTCTGGCTAAACCCGGTAGGAATTTCCTGAGCCCTGGAATCACAAAATGGATGCCTCTGCCACAGACACGGGTCTGGCCTCCTGCTGCTGAATGAAACTCCGGCAGGGGAGGCCTGGACAATAGGTTTCCTGTCGAAAGGAGGTGTAACCACCTCCCCAGACAGGCAGATGTGTATTGGGGCTGGGGGGGGGGGGGGGAGCACTCTCTGGTGCTTTGAAGTCCTGCACTGGGGGCACGTTTGGTGTCCCTGTGCATAGTCCAGTTCAAACCGGTTGCAGGGGCTTCCTGGCCCTGCTCTGGCATGAAACTGGACAAAGGAAATGGGTGTAACCACCCCTCTTTCCAAGCCCACCCATAGGTGGGGCCTTAGAGTTAATCCATCCCCTAAACTTAAGTATAGGAATCCAGTCCCTAGGACTTTAGATTACCCTGGACGAAACTTTGCAACATATATCCTGGACCTTCGACATTCTACTTTAACTAGAAGACTGAAGAAATCTCCCTTGGTGCAAAGGAGTGGCTCCCCTGCTTGGCAGGCACCAAAGAAGCAACTGACCGGGCTGCATCGCTGAAGCTCCCGTCGGACGCCGAAGTCTTTGCATCACCAGAGGTGGATTTCCAGACTTCCCCAAGGCTACCCTGAATTCACAGCAAAGCTGAGGCCCGTGGCTATCGTGGGTAACGTGAAACCGTGACCCCTGGACACCGTGAACTTTTGCAGGAAGAACACCTTCCTGGTCATCCTCGAAGTTGTGCTTTGGGCTCAGAGTAGCCCTGTTGGAGGGAGGACCACCGGGGAGTCGGGGAGGCTATTCCGGGGCACCTTCCTACCGCAAAGTTATAGCCGAGCGCCGCTGAGAAGCCCCCTCGGGGAGGTCTTTCTCCTATGATCGTACTAGGCCCAGTAATACCACCACAGGACTCGGTATCAGTTGCTTGACTTGGTTCTTTATCAACAGTAGTACGTTCAATATTTACAGTGGGATCGAGGGATCCAGTAAGAGTCTCAATGTCTTTTAGAGGGATAGGGTAGCGGGACAGTCTTAGTACCAACCAGGTACGGGAGGGCTCTGCGCCAGACCTTGAGTGCTGGTCTCAGAGCGGCTCGGACGTGGGGAGCCGCGACGGCGTCTGCAGGGCTCGGGTGGTAGTTCCGCTTGGGTCGAGCCGCGACACAGTCAGCAGGGCTCCGGTGGTAGGTCAGCTTCGGTCGAGCCGCGACGAGGTCAGCTGGGCTCTGATGGTAAGGTTCAACAAGGTCGGGCCGCGACAGCGTCAGCAGGGCCCAAAAGGTTCGTGAAGGTCTTTAAGCACGGTGGAGCCGCGACGTCGTCAGCAGGGCTCAGAGGGTGGGTTCAGGATGAGTCTTCTTCCGTAGGGTCAGCCGCGATCCGATCAGCAGGGCTCTTGACTCCAGGATACAACTGTTGTCCTGTTGTCGGGTCGCCCCAGATATAGGACTGGAGCCCTTTGATGTCCGGACCCTTGCGCCCGGAGGGGGCGGAGAGGCCGGGTAGGGAGCGGCCAGACGCCCAGCAGGAGAGGCGCCAGGCCCCAGAGAGCTGTGGGGCGATCGCACCTAGGTGTGGAAGGACGGTTGGGGGTCCCATCGATACTGCCCTCCGCCGGGAGTGGGAAGGGTTCACGTGGTATCCCCCGGGCCAGGGGTTGGCGCCTCGATGTCGGGCCTCGCTGGGACAGAGGCCGGGGTCATGTAGGTGGTCACGTGGAGTGACGTATAACCCAAAATGGAGGAGCCCCGAGGTGCATGGGACCTCGTGCGGCTTAGCGAGGGGGAACAGGTCCACGCCACGAGGCCGGCTCCAACAAGCCCCATCCTTGAGCACCTCCTGCACCGAAGATTGCTGGCCTCCACTCCACGAATGACCCGTGGGCCCGCTCCAAGTGCGACCGCTCGAGGCTCCTTCGCGATCACTAGCCCGTTGGCTAGCAGGTCCCCACGAAGACAACTCCACTTCTAACTGTGCTGTTCTGGTTGCTCCAGACTTGCTCTTACTTACCCTCGCTGGGTGAGTCCATCAGACCCTGCTGGTCTGCACCGCAGTCTTTTCTCCGATTTCCTGAGACTTGCCGTTGCCAAGGCTTGTTGTGTCCTTCCTGGTCGCAGACACCGCAGCACTCGACAGACTTCGTGGGACAGCTCGAATCTGGCTCGTGGACTTAGTTGACGCCTCCTGGACCTCGTGGCTGAAGAGTCAAGACATCCATCAACTCACCTGAAGCACCCGACATCTGTGGGCATTGGTCCATCCTGCCCTAGGTCACTGGCAAGTGACCCAGACTCTCTCCCCTCTGCTTTCAGGTTCCTTACATCCTAGATCCAGGCTTGGATCTCTCTGGACACTTCTCGCCACGGCAACAGCAGTTCCTTGCAGACATGTGTCAGTTACCTGTACGGAATGTAATGGCTTTATGCTTATATCAACAAATGCCAATAAAAAGAATTCTCAAAAAGAAAAAAAAAAAAAAACAGCAGTTCCTTGCAGGCTTCCATTGGAATCGACGACGCGACCAGACACCAAAAGACACCTATGCACCCGGCTTCCCTGGGTGAGGTAACTCAAGTACTCCGGTACGGTCGAGGGTGCTGGCCCTAGAACTGTCCAAGTCCAAAAGGGTTTCGTCCTAGTGCGATTAGAAGTGTCCCTAATCTTTAAAATTCCAACCGCGACATTCCCAATAGAAAGTAATAGGAACCCGCGGTTGTGTTTCCATACTGCATACGACTCCCGTGGGTCCCCTGCGTCACTACCTTGGGTGGCTCCTTGGGATCCCAGCGATTCTAGAGATAATAGGCACCTTGCCCATTTCAGTCGTGGTTCTTATACCACTTTTTTAGAATATGGTTTGGTACGCCCCTAGGGCCCAAACGTGTATTTGTGCTTTTACGGATGATTGCTATCTTGTAACTCAAGTACTTCGAACTCCAGCCTCATAAAGAGACTAGAGGGGTGTGTTTTATCTTTAATACATATATTTTGAATATATACCTGGTGTGGTGGTCTTTTCATTTGATCATTCAATAGGTTATAGACAGGTAAAACAAGCTGCTTTACATTCCTTCAAGACTTAGCCTGAAGGCAGCTCTCCATAGCTACCACTAGGACAGCTTTCAATAAAGGTTGTCTTTAACCCATCACCATAAGGGGTTGTTTGGACTGATACAAGGTGCCCACTAGAACTAGTGGACAGCATATATCAGGCCACCTTCTCACACTATCTGCTTAAGTAAAGACTTGCGTCTGTCCATAGAGACGGAGCAATTGGCGTTCCCTAATAAGCATATCGCCCTTTATGTCCAGCCCGCTAGGATGTCTGAATCCACAGGAGCAGTTGATTCCTTGGCTACAGGGGCAATCTCTAGGATTTTGGCCAAGGGTCCTGCCACATCCTGGAGTTTGTCCTGGCAGCCCCGCTGGGCACGATCAATCCCCTTTTTGGGATCCTTAGCGAACTTCTTGAGGAAAGGTAAAAGGCTGGCATCGGTATCAGAAATCTCTGCCACCTTATCCGGGATATCAGACCGAGGGCACTTGGAACGCAACCCGTTTCGCACTTCTTTTATCAAAACCTTTTCTTCGGTTATCATGCAAGGCGTCTGCCACTTCAGGGGCTGGAGCCCAATCGGATGACCTGGGATGTATGATGTCCATTGGGTTAAATGTGATGAGGGGTGTTGGGATTTTGAGGCGTCATATCGGGCACTATGATGAGTGCCTTTTAGGGGGGGCTCCTCGTCGGTGGTGTTTGTCAGTAGTGTCGGGGTCAACATACACTTTGTTTGCGTTTCACTTAGCCACCTTCTGTGGTAACTTGTGTAGCATAGCCATGTTTCTCTGCCTTCGCATGGGCCCATGTTCCGGACTTCGCCTTGCTTTTGCCTGCTGGAATGTCATTTTGGGGATCAAGGGGGGTTATGGAACCCTTGGCGCTTTGCAAAACTTTCCAGTTGTTTGGTAATTGATTTCAACGCTGCTGCCAAAGCTTGTTGCAGTGTTCGGGCCGTACTTTCAATTGCCCTGCTGACCGACTGCTATACCGATACATCCAGAGTGTCAACTAGATTATCTTCTAATACAGCCTCCTGCTGTACATCATAGTAGGGTTCATCCTCCTCATCATCGTCATATCTAACCCAATCTTCCATGATGGAAACACTTGTCACTCTCTTGCCAATAGGAACTGTAAGTGTTTAAGGCAAGGTAGATAAAGGAGGAGTCAGGGGGGAGCCAACCCCCATTCACAAAGTGAAGGAAAAAATACAGAGTACCTAGCTCCTCAGCAAAGCTGTAATCATATTTTTTGCAGCTCCAGTCTCAGGGTGTAGGAGCCAATTCTCAGATTTTCTGGAGCGTGTGCGCACTCCCTGGGCGGACTACTATTCCAGCCGTGAGGCGTCTTCTACACGTGTTGCTCGTTGTGGAGTACGGGCTATTTTTAGCCTCGAAACAAGCGAGGGGAAATGCGAGACATGCGTAGCCCAAACGTAGCCCAATAGGGCTACACACGTCAGGCGACGTTTGGCTCACGTTGCACATGTCGGGCCCGATCAGGGAAGGAACCGACTAAGCTCGAAGGTCATGCTCCCAATAAAGCAAAAAATTCCACAATTACACACCGCCTACCTCGGTTTTGCACCCATGCTCCCCGCGGGAGCTAAAATCTCAGAATCTGCCCGATACGGGCCAAGGCCACGACCGAACCTACCTCCTGAGGCGGAAGCCGGGAGAGCAAAACAGAGCTAAGCATTTTTTTAACAAATATCACTGTCATTTGTCTGTGTGCGCGCTTTGAACTCACCACGCCGCAGGGCACTTGATAAGTCACGACCTGGCACGGGTAGCGGATTTCAGCTCACCTGATCTCTCCTCCCGCCGCCAGCACCGCGAGGAAGCGGGACACGCCCCTTTTAGGCCACGCCCATTGGCCCTCCCTCTCGGCCACCGCATATAACATGTGCCTCGACAGGAAGCGCAGCGGACGAGCGCAGCGGGAGTGCCTAAGGCATGCCCCATGCTACACCGATCCCATGCCCACTAAGAAACACCCAGGAAACCCTGCTCGGGCTAAGGAACCTTCCTCCCGCGATCTGTCATGGTAGCATTATTGTAGCGGATTGACACTCCCGATGTTTAAGCTGTGCATACAGGCTAACCCCACACCCCCCCCCTAAACCAAGTTGGCTCAGGCTGGCTCTGCTGAACTGCAGATCACTCCCAAAGCACCAGGTAGAAATCAATATACTCCTGCAGGAGTCGGAAATCGAGGCCCTCTTTCTCACAGAAACCTGGCTGACTCCAGACTCGGAGCCAGATATCATCCAATCACTCCCCCCTGGTTACCTTATAAAGCACCAAAACAGACCGTCCGGTATTGGAGGCGGAATAGCGATTATCTACCGAGATCACCTGTCCTGTCAGTTTAAAGAAAGCCCCATTTTGGATTGTGATAACGTACATTTCTCTATCCACCAGACCCCATCCACTACCATCTCAGGGATACTAATCTATCGCCCGCCAGGCCCACAACAACGATTTTGTGACTCCCTAATGGATATCACCTCCTCCCTCGCCTGCCTATCCCCAAACTTTACGGTATTGGGAGACTTTAACATCCACTTCGATGATCCCTCAATCAAAACAGCTGCCGATCTCAAAGCAGATCTAGCCTCCCTGAATCTCCATCTACAAAGCAACCAGCCCACCCATAACAAGGGTCACCTGCTGGACCCCATTTTCACCAACCTCTCGAGAATAATTGTTAATACCCCCGTCCCCATCCCATGGTCAGACCACTTCCTAGTCTCCTTTAAGCTACAATTCTCGGCTGCGACACCAGAAAGACCCCCCCCCCCCCCCCCAAGAACCCTCCCGCCCTTGGAAAAATCTGGACATAAACGCCTGGACACAAGCACTCACTTCCACCATACCAGCACTGGACCCAGACCCCTCCAAAACAGACGCCCAACTACACGATTGGATCACCCAATCCCTCGACAATACCTTGCCAGTCAGACCCCTTCCCAGTAAAAAGAAATCAGCCAAATCACCGTGGTACACCCAAGAACTACGCATCCTCAGGAAAAACTGCAAAAAACTAGAGCGACTTTGGAGAAAGATCTGGACAACGGAAAGCAAAAAAAGAGTACAGGGACGCCATCAAACACTACAAAAATTGCGTAAAAAACACCCAAGCAACCTACTTTGAGGAAAAAATAGCAGCGGCTTCCAACTCTGCGAAAGAAACCTATCGCATTGTACGCTCACTTACCAAAATTCCAGACCCCTTACCCATACCAGATCCATCAGGCATCAGATGTAACCAGCTTGCTGAGTTCTTCTCCTCAAAAATCGACAAAATTCTGACTTCACTTCCAGCCCCTAACTCCCCTCAAATTCCAGACATCTCCCCCCAACGCCTCGAAGCTCCACGCCTCCAAAGTTTTCCCCAGATTACCACGGAGCTATTTCTATCCACTCTACAAACCGTAAAAAGTGGTGCTCCTTCAGACCCAGCCCCCATGAGCAAATTAAAGTTAGTCGCCCCCACTATTGCCCCTCCTTTTGCCCACCTCATTAATGCCTCTCTCTCACTGGGCTCGGTTCCAGCCAACTGGAAGAAAGCCACTGTCAGGGCTCTTCTAAAGAAACCCCACCTCGATCCCACGGACCCTACCAACTTCAGACCCATCTCTCTTCTTCCGGCTATAAGCAAAGTAGCCGAACGAATCGTTAACCACCAACTCTCCAACTTTCTGGAAACCAACAATCTCCTTCGCCAATCTCAGACAGGGTTTAGACCTGGTCAGGGAACTGACACCGCGCTGCTAGCCGTGGTCGAAGAGGCTAGAACCATCATAGACGAAGGAGGATCAGTGGCAGTGATCCTCCTCGACCTGAGTGCTGCCTTCGACACGGTGGATCATGCCATCCTCATCCACCGACTACGTTCGATAGGACTCTCTGGATCCGCCCTGTCTTGGATCAAATCCTTCTTGAAAGAAAGAACCTTTCAAGTGTCGGATGGCTCAACAGTATCCACAGCCCAGCCCCTTCAGTGCGGGGTCCCCCAGGGCTCCTCCCTGAGCCCCACACTTTTTAACATCTACATGTCCCCTCTAGAAGACGTTATTGCCCCATTTGGCATAAAAACAGTCATGTATGCCGATGACACCCAGCTGGTGGTCTCGGTCAACCAGATGAGTAAAAGCCTAGACAATCTGGCAAGATGTCTCGAGTGTATTTTCCACTGGATGTGTGATTCCCGATTAAAACTAAACGGAGAAAAATCCGAGATCCTTCTCCTGGGTAACCCTCACAAACTCCCGCCATCCCTCTCCTGGCCACCATGTATGGGAACGCCTCCTCCTCCCAAACCTGAAGTCAAAAGCCTTGGCATCTGGTTGGACCAAGACCTCAACTTTAAAACTCAGGCCAGAAAAACCACGGGCACCTGTTTTGGCCTCATTCGAACGGCGCGAAAGATCCTCCATCTGGTCCCATTCCAATCGAGGAAATGGTTACTGCAAGGGTTGGTGAACTCCAGACTGGATTACGGCAACGTCCTGTACCTGGGGGCACCAGCATCAGTCATTCATAAACTGCAATGCGCTCAGAACGCCGCGGCCAGACTTCTAACCGGAATCAAAGCGAGATGCTCTGCAAAACCAGCACTCAAAAGTTTGCACTGGCTTCCAGTCAAAGAAAGGATTACCTTTAAATCCCTTTGCATCTCTCACAAGATAATGCACGGTAAAGGCCCCCAGATTCTGAGATCCTTCATCAAACCCCATATCTCTAGCAAACAACTCAGATCAGACTCCCTCTCCCTTGCCAGCGTTCCCAGAATAAAAAAATCCCGATCCGGGGGGCGCTTGTTCTCCTACAACGCCCCTAAATTATGGAACGCCCTTCCACTTCTCGTGCGGAGAGAACACAATCTTTTTGCCTTCCGTAGGAAACTAAAAACTTGGCTCTTTCCTTAAACCATCACCTCCCATTCCCCCCCCTCTAGAACGGTAGGCTAGGCCAGCGCTGGGACGCCCCTGGGTAGCTACGCGCTTTACAAATCCCAATTCAAATTCAAAAAATTCAAGGCACGAGCGCGCTAGTACACGTACAATCAGTGTAAATGAAAAATATGTCAAGCATGAAATAAATGCTGACACAAGGCTGAACAAACAAAATGATGCACGCACACTGGCAGCTCGTTCCAGCAAGCGCACGCGCCTAAAGGAACAGCTGACTGTACACATTACAAGCAATGTAATAATAGAAATCGAAAATGCACTTATCTCTGCCGTGAGAAGCAAAGAAAGGCAGATGGGAAGGAGAGGGTGACTCTGAGAGGGCCTGATGAGATAGGATTGGTTGCAAAAGCATCATGGGAAATGTCGTTTTATTTATGTGTTAAAACGTTTTCATTGGCTGCTGTGATTTCAACAGTAAAGAAAGAGAAGCAATGATCCTCACCTCCAGTCCTATAATAGAATAAAGGCTTCATTGAGCTCTTTTGGGGCCACGCTGATTATTATCGGTAACAAACAGTGGTTTGGTGTGAGCGATTACAGGTCATGCTCGAGGGCATATTGATTATTGTTTAACGGGCCTGCATGATATATTTGGAAACACTATACAGTTTGTGTGGCTTCGATAACGATAACTGTTTTTCTATAACAAACTGTCGTTGATTGTGGGTTGCCTTGTATTGTCACAGCGATTGATTTTAGCAGCGTTTGTTTATCAAGCATAAGTGGAGCATTAACCCATTCCATGAGTCAGACGGTCCCCGGCCGTCCGACGTCACGGTGGGCGTGTGCGTCGGACAGCCGGGGGTCGTCCGAATCACGCACACGTGGAATTCGCCCGCACTGCGGGGGAATCCCACGCGCGTTCAAGGGGTTAAGGAGAAGGCTTTCAGTTTTCTTTTCCCTTTTTCGATCACTTCCATTCCGCAACTTTTAAAAGTTCTTTCCTTTTGTTGAGATGGCAATTTACCTCATGAGAACTATACTTTGAAATAGTAATGTTCAGTTTATTCACCTATAATTACACCTGATGAAGGGTGAAATCACCCAAAATGCATTGGGTTGCTACAATCAAGCAGCTGTCACAGCACTGATCTACGTTTGAATGTACATTAATAGTCTGACGATTGTGAAGCAACATTTGTATGACGGTGCAAATACAATGTATAATATGTTCAAATGAGGTCATTAAATAATGATGCATGTTGACCCTTTGTTTAACTTTTGAACTTAGAACACAGATGTCAAGTCTAGCCTACAGGCTCCTTATATATTGTGTTTTAGTCCCAGCTAGTCGTTTGGTTGTCTAGTTTCTTTCAAGGTTTTAACGGAGACAGGCAGGCTCTGTTCCAAGACAGCACATTTTTACAGTTTACTTTGATTATGTTGAAAACAATTTGTAAACTTTGAGTGCATGGTATCACTACAATTTGTAATAAGAGTTTACTTGCCAGATCGACATGGCAGTGTGAAACTGCGCACACAGGCTCTGCAGGGGCAGGCCTGAGACATCGTTAAGGGGCTACTTATGTGGGTGGCACAATCAGTGCTGCAGGCCCACTAGCAGCATTACATTTACAGGCCCTGGGTACATGTAGTGCACTTTACTAGGGACATTAAATAAGAACAAATATTACCATGCATAGGGGAGAAAGCACAAGCACTTCAGCACTGGTTAGCAGTAGTAAAGTGTGCAGAGTCCTAAAGCCAGCAAAAACGAGTAAAGAAAAATGGAAGGAGGCGGGCAAAACGTTGGGGGAGGACCACCCTAAGGCTGTCAGGTCTAACAATAGCCGCATAAAATATTGTTGCAAGTATAAAATCTAGATCCAAGCTCAAAAATAAAGAGTTTTATCAATGCTTGTTCACGTTTCTTACAGTCTGGCCGATGGGCTCCAAGCAGCTCGGGCTTTTAGCTGCTTCTTCCAGCCTAGATTTCAGAAGGTTTAACAGGACTATTTTTTTTTTAGCATTACAGGCACTCCAAATGAGCCTAAAAGCAGTCATAAATTCAAATGTATTTCAAATCGGAGCCTCAAATATGTGTTGCCCAGGGCCCTAGAAAGCCTCAATATCATAGGGAACTATAAGTCGCAGTTTTACATTCTAGTTATGAATAAAAACAACCACGTTACTTTAGGGAACAAAGTTAGGATAATGAAGAGAGTTTTTGTATATAGCGCAATCTCAACCGGAGGGTATCAGAACGCTTTACATGAGCACTAGTTCCGTTATTTTTTGTTAGGTATGGAGAGATTAAATGATTTGCCCAGAATCACATGATGTTGAGCGTCCCTGCCGAGACTCAAACCCAGTTCCCCAGCTTCGAGGTCGACCACTCTAGCTGTTAGGCCACATCCTCTATAACTATGTACTGTGGACAAAGGAGCTCAATACAGAAATGTATTCTGAAAGATGAAACTCGTATTTTGCTATATAAATATGCTTTTTTTCACTTCTAGCATATATCTTAGTCCATAATCTCCCCGAAAATACAAATATCGAAGTACAAGTTGTGAGCAGGTGTTCGTAAAAATGAATAAGAACATTGAATCTTTGATGTAGTAACGAGGTTATCGAGTGCATTGCATGGTGCACCTTAAGTCCTGAATTTTAGCAAGGATACATAGCATTCTGGGACATGTAGTTTAGATCTAAACACTGTTAGTATGGGTGAATAAATAGCATGAGGCAATGTGCTGTTTAATGAGCCATGGGTAACTGAAGGGAGTCGTATACAACAGGGGGCCATGCAGTCTCACCATTACTAAACATTACACAATCAATGACAACAAGAGTCTTCCACTCACGACAGGGCTCTGCCTGCCACACCCTGGGCTCTTGGTAAAAGGACACTTATTGATTTAATGAAGACCAAAATGGTGAAAATTGCTGATTTTATTTCATCTCCAAAACGAATCAGATGCAGAGGATGCGTTGGCGCAAGATTATAGCGTTAACGACCCTGCATCCGGGAGCAGGTGAAACGTTGGTGGTCCCCTGAAAATCTGGACCAATATGAACGAGGGGGATGGTGTAAGCACCCCAGAATCCCCAAACACTAAGCAGCAGTGCTGGGGAGCTTGGGGCCCAGATCCTTGCGGCCACGTCCACGGTACTGAACAAAGCTGAAGGACTGAAGCATAGTGTGGGGCTGGGGGTCCGTCCCACCAGGACTGCAGGATAGTGGACCCATGGCCTGAGACATCTGCAGACAGTGGCAAGGCTCAGTCTCTCACCCACAAGTCCTCTAGGATCCTGCCTCTTGCTGACCCCAGCACAGTGGCCGGAGCAGAGCGGTCAAGGTTTCAGACTGCTTAGGTGTGTCATTTTCATAATTTCAGTGTCATTATGAGGGATGTTCCATGACTACGACGAGCACTTTCACGTGAGCAAAAACCAAGCAATGAAGAGGAGGGAAACAGAAATATCCGAAATAACACCCATCTGAGCAACGAGAAACACGAAGCACCTGAAATGGACGGGCACTAGTCGACATGACAGAGCCCTGACCCCAAGCAGGCTACTTGCTACTAGTAGGAAGTCTCATCTTCCACGTTCACAACCATACTAGAGTGCACGTTAGTGGTATTAGAAACGTTAACAAAGTACAGAGAAAAGCCACGAAGAACAGGGCAGCTCTGCAGCCAGCCCGCACTTCGTTGTAGCTCATGTAACACTACACAACCTTCTGAATGAAACAACACGTCAAACAAAACAGAAAACAGAAGATGACATTAATTTTCTTCTAATTCGATGACAGGACCGGGGGCTCAGATTATGCCAGGTCTTTCTTCGCTTTAGTACTTGACAAAAGTCATAGCGGCCCAAAAGACAAACCTAACGCAAAAAACACCAACTCCCATGAACAATAGGGAATTCCAAAACATTATAGCGCTTTCACAGTGTCCATTAATCTGCCTGTCATTACAAGACATGTTGTTACTCAATCAGTGTGATAAATGCTATTTACTAACATTCTTATACTGTCATAAACATTCTCTGACATCTACATACCTTTCTCTTTTTATCTCCTCACTCTTCTTTTTCTGATCTATTATCTAAAAATATGAAACATAACACTATCTGGTTCATGTCTATGTGACTTTTACTCTGAAATATATGTGTATACGTCGCATGAGTACCCTGGTCGCATATCCTACTTCGCCATTGGAATATATGTGGAACACTTTGGTTGAGTGCCACCAATGGGTTCCACATAACGTGGTGATGCTCAATATTACAATTCCGGTGAGACCTCATGCGCCACTATTTTATCTTAATTGTATTTGGATCACAATGGCCATTATTGCTTGTAGAGTTTGTGATATCACTATCTCGTCTTTGTTAGTATCAACACTACAAGATGGCCGCCATAGATAAGTTACGCCCCTTCTGCACTTCTTATATCTTAGGTGTTCGTAATTTATGGCGGATTACTCAACCATCCGTCGCAGTCTAGACTTAAATTACAAATATTATCTTACATGCCCAGTATCACCATTAAATTAGATGCCCTTCGTCCATTTTTTAGATTTTGATCAGCAGCGATATATGGCAGTTTGTTAAAACGATCGTTAAAGCTGGAATCCTATTGTGACTGCACACTTTCTAATAATAATCGATTTTATTTATGAATTGAGGTACGGGTGATTGCGCGGGCTTATTAATAATATATAAGCCCTGGCTTTAACAATTGACCATCAGCCACTATAATATGGCCGCCATTTAAGTACCATATGCCCGTCGTTTATTATGAGCACGATTTTGCCGATTCACGTGACACGTTCATCACGTGATTGTACTCGGAGTTGGAACGCGGGAGACCGGAGGAGGACTTTAAATTACGAGTCTTGCCACTTGGCCAGTTGATACTTGACAGCTACCCTGCTGGTTCGGAATGCTGGAGACAAGGTAGGAGGTCTTGTTTCCTGCATATGCTCACGCTCCTCTGTGGCTTCTTGATATGGGGACTAATTGTTGGTGGAGATATAATTATGGACAGGCGTGTTTCTTTGGAGAGCTTCTTAACGTTCGTTGGTTCGTCTAACTTACCTGTGCAATTATGAATATAGGCCCGTTTTTTACTGTGGTTAACGCAGCGTCGCAAACCTCTTGCATTATTTGCCATTATCAAGGTACTATAGATATGACCCACATACCCAAGTTGGGGTTTTTAAAGTTGTTTATAAATTTATTACTCGATGTGGCTTATGATTGTTTGTGTCTTAACAAGCATTACTGGGGGGTATAGAATGATTGGCATTATTAATGCTGTGATCGTTTATATAATCTTTTGAATATTGATACCAATGATTGTGTTGATATAGGTTCTTATGGTACTCCCTATAGGAATCTCCCTACTCCGAATGCGTCCCATTATTGAAACCGTATGAGGGTCCAATTGTATTAATTTATACATGGGATGACCAAACACAAGGTGAGCTTATCTGTGCGTCTGTGTATATATTTTTATCTAGGGATTACTATTGCCTTGTGATTATTTATCTATCTACCTTTTGATAATATGTCTTATTTTTATATAGGAATGAAATAATTTTCATATGTCCTTTTAATTCTGTCTACGACGTAACGAGCCACACAGGAGCATATACTGCCCTAGGAGTATCCAACCATATCTATACTCTACTCTTTTTGAAATAGGTGAGATGCCAATCGACTTGTTGTAGATTGGGTTTGATATTAATTATCGCTTTGATACCCGAGACGCTGCACTATTCATTGCGCTCCAATGAGGGTCATAATATTAATTGCTATTTAATGGGTACAGTACTTACTAATTTATGTATATCTTTTTCTAATATATGTTTGTACTCTGTTACTTTGGATTATTTGAATGTTATTTCTTATTTACTTTGTTTCATCTTATTTGTATACCTTAATGCATTTAAATTTCTTTCTTCCTTTTTAACTTTCTTCTACTCTTCCTGCCTTTTTCTTCATTATACGTTTTTTGTCAGTCATATAAGTCACGTGCATTATTTACAATCATTTTGTTCTCAAATGGTGAACATTGTTGTGTTGTTCAAATTATAATTTTTTTAGTATGTGTCATTATAATGAAAATATTCTTTTTACGTGTATATATTATGTATTTGTAGATATTTGTATGCCTAGGGTCGTTTATATGTATGTCCCTTTTTTCCTTGTGTGCCATCCTCTCTAAAATTCGAGCAGCATTTGTTTGTTTTTATATTTGTCGTATATAGATGTTTAAGTGTTATTTTTTATGTTTGTAATTATTGCAGCCCTGATGAAGTTCCTGTACGGAACGAAACGCGTTGGCTGTACTTTGTTCGTGTTTGAATGATCGTGAAAAAATCTCAAGAATTAAAAGAAGAGAGAACTTATACTGTTTGGACTATTTGATTTAATGTGTCCGAACACAAGGAGTGCACCTTCCACCTTTGGCTATGTGCTCTGGGACTATCTACAGATTCGACTCTGGAACGACGAGAGCCCTGCTGACGTGGTCGCGGCTCCCTTGCAACCTTGGAACATCTGAGCCCTGCTGAGTGACTCGTGGCTCCCCTGAAGATCGTAAGACCTCCGAACTTGTGCTTGAGCCCTGCTGAGTGACTCGCGGCTCCTAAAGACTCCCTCGGTCCGGCTGGACCACAGCGTATCCCCCAGCTTGAAGATTGTGAGCTGTGTGTTGGGTATGCCCCTGCATTGATCCGGATCCCCAAAGACTGTCCCGCTACCCCCTTTCCCTAACGAGACTCACTGAGCCCGTGCTCTATTTGTACATATCCACCTGGTTGATCATAAAGATCTGACGAAGCTGAATAGATAATGATCTGTTCCCAAGAACCTACCGTGTGGTGTCTTTGTCGTGTGGTGCAGTGTGTACGATCCTAGATACGAGACTCTTTCCCTGAGGAGTCTCCCGCCAGTGCCCGGCTGCGATACCCAGAGGGTAGGCCTCAGGGTGTTCAGGTAACCTCTCTCCTCTGGGGTCGCCTTCTAACATTGGTGGCAAGCGACGGGATTCGGGCCCATAATCTAGAGATCGTACCGTAAACGGCTGACGCACTACCGGCAAAAACGGCAGACGAAAACGCCATGAGTCTCACAGAAACCAACGCGAGTGCTGTGTTCCAGGGGGAACAACTGGAAGAGTACACGCACAAAGAACTGAAGCAATTCTGCAAAGAACTAAAAATCGCTACCACTGGTCTCAACACCAAAGAAGATATGCAGAAGGCACTGAAAGCTTGGGTGGAATCCGGAGCCCCCCGCCCAGAAGGAGCGGTGGAGCTCCACGACGAAGCTGGACTCTCACCAAGAGAAAGCAGCAGCAACCAGGTACGAAGCTTCGTACCAGATGGGGGTCTATCCCCGGAAGAACTCACAGACAGAGAAAGAAGTCGTAATCACGAACTCGAACTGGCCAAACTGAAAATTGAGGGCGAGTTGAAATTAGCTGAGAAGAAGCTAGCAGTGGAACAGATGCGAGTACAAGGCGAACTAGAAGAGAAGAAACTCCAACGGGAGCACGAAGGAAGAAGACTTCAACTGGAGCACGAACGCAGCTTGAAAGAAATTGAGCTCAAAGCAAGCAGCGAAGAAGCTCGACCCCCGGAGAACCGGGGGGCGCCACCACCGGCGGAACAGAAGGTCCACATCCCAAAGATGTGGTCAAGGAATATTACAAAAACGATGACATCCAACAATGGTTCAAGGCCTACGAGGTCGCCATGACCTCCCACCGAGTCCCGCTGAAAGATGGGGGGCCGGGTTGTGGGGCCGATTTTTGAGCGAGGGGAGAGACACTCTGCTCGACCTACCATCCTCCATGCAGACCTCCTACAGCCACATGAAGGAGGCCCTCCTCACAAGGTACGGTCTCACCCCGGAGATGTACCGCCAGCGGTTCCGGGACTGCACGAAGATCCCCGGCACCACATGGGTGGAGTATGTGAACTTTTTCAGCCGTGCATTTGACGGGTGGATTAAGGGCAGCAAAGTAACCACCCTGGACGAACTAACCGACCTCATGTTATGGGAACTGTTGGACAGGCCACACGAAGGGCTTGCTCCCTCCCCGCATGACAGGGCCCAAGCCCCGGCCCCCCAGGCGCGACCCACGAGAATCACCCGCACCCCGTCTCCCGACGGAACTCCTGCCCTCGGACCCCCATGAATCACGGACCCAAGCCACCACCGGCTCCCTCGGCCGGGTCAAGCCGCCATCTTGGGCCCTGCGCCACGAGGCCGCGTGGCCTCCCCCCGACCCTAACCCTGGGCCTGGCCGGCCCCGACATCCCGGCACCACCATCCACCCAGGAGGTGAGCGGACCACTTGGCAGGTCAATGGGAGAACGAAGCGCCAAGGACTCTTCCCCGCCAGGTGACGATCGCCTCCAGCTCCCCCAGGCACCGGCTCCACCCCCCGCTGGGTGTCTGGACACCTTCATCCCGGACCCCCCGACCTCCAAGTGCGAGGGTCCGGACATCAAAGGGCACCTGCCCTATAACTGGAGCAGCTCCGGAGCAGGAAGGCAGTTGTATCCTGGAGTCGAGAGACACCGAGAGAACTCAGCCTTGACGGACTACTGGCGCTGCCGTAGCCCTATCTTGTGAACTATCGACCTGCCTGCTGGCGCTGCCGCGGCCTTCTGCAACATCCATCCTCGTCGGGACCTGCTGGCGCTGCCGCGGCCCGTTGTAACGACCATCTTCACCGGGACCTGCTGGCGCTGCCGCGGACCGTACATCGACAATCTTCACTGGGACCTGCTGGTGCTGCCGCGGACCGTGTATCGACCATCTTCACTGGGACCTGCTGGCGCTGCCGCGGCCCGTACCAGCTAGACCACCAAGCTCGAGGATTGTGAGCTACCCACCATTCCACCTCAACTACCAGACTGGTAACCAGACTATCCCGCTACCCCCTTTTCCCATCTTGAGAGACTTGAATCGAGGGGACCCCTGAGTCCAGACCTCCTTGTACCTTTTCATCGTACCTTAAGTGCTTATAAAGAACGCTAACTCATCTCCTGGTGTGGTATCTGTCTGTGGGGGGGAAGTTATTGGTCTGTACGATCGCTGGAGACGGCTCTCCCCGGAGACCTCTCCCCTTGTCCTCGGCCGACCCTCCCGGTCCGTCTAACATTGGTGGCCAGCGGCGCGATCCGAATCAACGCGTAATCGTACAGAGAGTAGCTCACCCCACGACAAAACCACGATGTCAGCCAAAGATAGCGGTTCCAATGAAAAGTTCCAAATGGATAAGTTGGAAGAATATAGCCACCGCGAACTTAAACAATTTTGCATGGAACTAGGCATTGCTACCACCGGCCTGAGTACCAAAGATGATTTGAAGCGCGCCCTTGAGTCGTGGGCAGAAACTGGGATCACCGGATCCTCCGACCAAAACAGTGTTGCACCAGAGGGGAACGCCACGGCTCCCGAGGAGCGGGGAACGGGCCTCTCGCAGGAGGAGATCCAGGAAAGAGAAAGGACCAGATTACACGAGTTGGAAATGGCACGACTCAAGATGGACGGTGAACTAAAGTTAGCCGAGCAGAAACTAAATCTAGAGCATCTGCGGCTCCGAGAGGAGCGAGAAGAAAAGCAGAGACAGAGAGAGCTTGAGGAGAAAAGAATAACACTCGAACACGAGCGCAAACTGGCGGAAATAGAACTTCGGAAACAGAATAAAGAACCGGGGGTGCCTGAGCGACCGCACACCCCAGGGGCAACCGAGAAAAAAGTCCACATCCCCAAGGATGTTGTCCGAGAGTATGTCCGAGAAGACGACATACAGCAGTGGTTCAAAGCCTACGAGATCGCCATGACCTCCCACCGGATCGACCGGAGTGATTGGGGAGCTGGACTATGGGGGAGGTTCGTCAACGAAGGTCGCGATGCCCTGTTGCAGCTCCCAGATCACCAAATGTCGTCCTACGACCACATGAAGGCTGCCCTCCTCACCCGCTACGGCCTCACACCCGAGATGTACCGCCAGAGGTTCAGAGATTGCACCCGGATCCCGGGTACAACTTGGGTGGAGTACGTAAACTATTTCAGCCGAGCCTTCGAGGGTTGGATCAAGGGGAGCCATGTAACGACCTACGAACAACTCTTTAACCTTATGGTATGGGAACACCTGTCGAACAACTGCTTCGTCGAGCTCAGGCAGCACCTCCTCGACAGTAAATTGACCGACCCCCGGCAGCTCGCCGCTGAAGCTGACCGATGGGAGAGCACCCGAGTGGGCCGGAGAGGACCGCACGAGCAGAACCGAAGCAACCAAGGCCAGCACCGTCCTCGGGGAGGAGGAGGAGGCCAGGGGCGAGGGAGAGACACCCTCCCGGCAACACCCGTAGCCAGCACCCCGCCCCCGGCCGGCCGGGGAAACCCCCCGATGCGTCCAGGGTTCCGAGCCAATGTCACGTGCCACCGATGCCAGCGAGTCGGCCACTACGCCAATGACCCGAGCTGCCCGCAGAACCAAACACCCAAGCCCCGCCAGGTAGCTGCCGCCGCCCTGGGGGAAGAACGACTGTCAGAGGAACAGGAAGAGTATGAGCCGGCCCAGCAAGAGTGGGAACCGGCCGCCATGGTTCTAGCGTGCCTAGGGGGAAAAGACATAGTCCCGCGGGCTCCCCTACCCGCCAACACCAGGAAATACGGTCAGTGGGTGACCATTAATGGGCATCGGGCCGAGGCCTTACGTGACACAGGTGCCAGTGTGACGGCCGTCCGCTGTCACCTGGTGAAACCCGAGCAGATCCTGCCGAACATTCTCTGCCCCGTCCGCTCAGCCGACAATTCCGAAAGTCTGTGTCAAATGGCCTGCGTCCCCTTCGAATGGGGAGGGGTCTCCGGCCTGTTGAAAGTGACGGTCCGGGATGATGCCCCCGTGGACTGCCTCCTGGGGAATGACCTTGAGAGTTCCCCGTGGGCCACCGTCGAGAGAAGAGAGCACCTGGGGATGCTGGGCCTCCCGGACTGGGCCTGCGTAACCACCCGGTCCATGGCCGCCCGTGCCGTTCCCCGACCAGAAGAACCGGAATGGCCAGCACCTCCGCCCCCGGTCGCCCCAGTAGAAGACAACGACGAGGCCAACCCCCCGGAGCCAACGACCGAAGGGGACGCGCAACCCCAGGACGTCCCCGGCCTGGCTCAGTGGCGTCAAGAAGGGGGGCCCACCCAAGAACAGTTCCGCCAGGAGCAAAAGACCTGCCCCTCCCTCGAGGGACTCCGCCAACAAGCCAGCGCCCAGAGCGCAGGGGACTCCACCGGAACTCACTGGGTCTACTGGGAGAACGACCTGCTATACAGCGAACAGAGAATCGCAGAGCTAGGGGCCGGTCGAGTACTGGTGGTACCTCTCCGCTTCAGAGACTTCCTGCTCAACCTGGCCCACGATGTCCCCCTGGCTGGACACCTGGGCCAAGACAAAACTTACAGTCGCCTAGTGACCCACTTTTTCTGGCCGAAGATGCGGAACGACGTCCTGAACCACTGCCGGTCCTGCCCCACGTGCCAGGCCAGCGGGAAGAGTGGCCGTAAGCTGAAGGCCCCTCTACAACCCTTCCCGGTGGTCACCACCCCGTTCGAGAGGGTAGGAATAGACATTGTGGGGCCCCTGGACCCCCGCACGGCACAAGGACATAGGTTCATCCTGGTACTGGTGGATCACGCCACCCGCTACCCCGAGGCGGTGCCTCTACGAACTGTAACAGCTCCGGTGGTTGGCCCTAATGGGGATCTTCTCCCGGGTGGGCTTCCCCCGAGAAGTCGTCAGCGACCGAGGCACGAACTTCATCTCCAAATACATGAAGTCCCTCTGGCAACAGTGCGGGGTCACCTACCGATTCACGACCCCCTATCACCCCCAAGGGAACGGACTAGTGGAGCGATTCAACCGCACTCTCAAGGGGATGATTGGGGGATTGGAAGAGCCCCTCCGTCGCCAGTGGGATGTACTACTCCCGTGCCTCCTCTTCGCCTACCGAGAAGTTCCCCAGAAGTCCCTCGGTTTTAGCCCTTTCGAACTCCTGTACGGGCACCCTGTGCGAGGGCCCCTCAGCCTAGTCAAAGAAGGTTGGGAGATGGCCCCCCTAAAGACCCCTCCAGACGTCTTCAAGTACCTCCTGGCCCTACGTAATCAGACCCGGCGCTTCAGGGAGATGGCCAAGGCGAACCTCGAGGCCAGCCAGGAAGACATGAAGAGATGGTATGATCACAATGCCTCCTCCGTCGAGTTCGAACCTGGACAGCACGTGTGGGTGATGTCCCCCACCGAACCATGTGCCTTGCAAGATAAGTGGACGGGGCCCTTCAAGGTGGTCGAGCGCAAAAGCCCCGTCACTTACCTCATCGACATGGGGACCCCCCGGAACCCCTTTCGGGTCCTCCACGCCAACAGACTCAAACCACACTTTGTGCGCTCAGAACTCAGCCTCCTGATGGCTACAGACAGTGGAGCAGAGGAGGACTCCGAACCCCTCCCGGATCTCCTGAAGACTCAGGAGAACGACGGTTCCGTGGACGGGGTCCGGCTCTCCGATGCCCTCACCCCAGAGCAACGCCAGGGCTGCCGGGACCTCCTGCTGCGGTTCGCTTCACTGTTCTCCCTCACTCCCGGGGTTACCCCTTGGTGCTTGCACGACGTGGACACCGGGGACAGTCCCCCTATCCGACACCGGGCCTACCGCGTACCAGATCGGGTACGGGCCTGCATACAAGAGGAAGTGGCCAAAATGCTCACGATCGGGGTCATCGAGCCCTCGGACAGTCCCTGGGCCAGCCCGGTTGTATTGGTCCCCAAAGCCGCTGCCCCCGGCACCACACCTGAACTGAGATTCTGCGTCGACTACCGGGGCTTGAACGCTGTCACCCGAACCGACGCTCATCCTATCCCCAGAGCGGATGAATTGATCGACCGGCTGGGGGCCGCCCGCTACCTCAGTATCTTCGACCTAACCGCGGGCTACTGGCAGATCGGCCTCACACCCCGGGCTCAAGAACGATCCGCCTTCTCTACCCCCGATGGCCACTACCACTTCAAGGTCATGCCCTTTGGCATGAAGAACGCCCCCGCTACATTTCAACGTCTTGTGAACCAGGTCTTGGCGGGGCTCGAAGAGTTCAGCGCTGCCTACCTGGACGATATCGCTGTATACAGCCGCCACTGGTCCGACCACCTCCTCCACCTCCAGGAGGTCCTACAGGCCCTCCAGCGGGCCGGCCTCACGATTAAGGCCGGCAAATGCCAAATTGGTCAAGGGTCCGTGACCTACCTGGGGCACCAGGTGGGGAGCGGGCTGGTGGCCCCGCTGCAACTTAAGATTGCTGCCATCCAGTCCTGGCAGCCCCCCGTCACCCAGACCGAAGTCCGAGCCTTCTTGGGGCTCACCGGCTACTACCGGCGGTTCGTGAGGGACTACGGCAGCATTGTGGGGCCCCTCATGGGTCTCACGTCCAAGAACCAACCGAAGCGGATTAACTGGACCCCCGATTGTCAAGCGGCCTTCGAAAAGCTGAAGGCCGCCCTGTGTACCGCCCCTGTGCTCCAGGCCCCCGATTACAGTCGGGAATTCGTAGTACAGACAGACGCCTCCGACCACGGCATCGGAGCGGTTCTTTCCCAAGTGAACCCCGAGGGTCATGACCAGCCGGTGGCCTTCATCAGCCGACGTCTCCTGGCCCGAGAACAGCGCTGGAGCACCATCGAGAGGGAGGCCTTCGCAGTGGTGTGGGCCCTCAAAAAGCTCCGGCCCTATCTCTTCGGTACCCACTTCCGGGTACAAACCGACCATAGACCCCTGCAGTGGCTGATGCAGATGCGGGGGGAAAACCCAAAACTATTGCGCTGGTCCATCTCCCTGCAGGGAATGGACTTCACCGTGGAGCACCGACCGGGCCAAGACCACGCCAACGCAGATGGCCTGTCCCGCTTCTTCCGCCTCGACGAGGAGAGTCCCCAAGGAGATGGGTGACTCTCCCCGCCTTCAGCTGGGGGGACGCATGTTGGACAGGCCACACGAAGGGCTTGCTCCCTCCCCGCATGACAGGGCCCAAGCCCCGGCCCCCCAGGCGCGACCCACGAGAATCACCCGCACCCCGTCTCCCGACAGAACTCCTGCCCTCGGACCCCCATGTATCACGGACCCAAGCCACCACCGGCTCCCTCGGCCGGGTCAAGCCGCCATCTTGGGCCCTGCGCCACGAGGCCGCGTGGCCTCCCCCCGACCCTAACCCTGGGCCTGGCCGGCCCCGACATCCCGGCACCACCATCCACCCAGGAGGTGAGCGGACCACTTGGCAGGTCAATGGGAGAACGAAGCGCCAAGGACTCTTCCCCGCCAGGTGACGATCGCCTCCAGCTCCCCCAGGCACCGGCTCCACCCCCCGCTGGGTGTCTGGACACCTTCATCCCGGACCCCCCGACCTCCAAGTGCGAGGGTCCGGACATCAAAGGGCACCTGCCCTATAACTGGAGCAGCTCCGGAGCAGGAAGGCAGTTGTATCCTGGAGTCGAGAGACACCGAGAGAACTCAGCCTTGACGGACTACTGGCGCTGCCGTAGCCCTATCTTGTGAACTATCGACCTGCCTGCTGGCGCTGCCGCGGCCTTCTGCAACATCCATCCTCGTCGGGACCTGCTGGCGCTGCCGCGGCCCGTTGTAACGACCATCTTCACCGGGACCTGCTGGCGCTGCCGCGGACCGTACATCGACCATCTTCACTGGGACCTGCTGGTGCTGCCGCGGACCGTGTATCGACCATCTTCACTGGGACCTGCTGGCGCTGCCGCGGCCCGTACCAGCTAGACCACCAAGCTCGAGGATTGTGAGCTACCCACCATTCCACCTCAACTACCAGACTGGTAACCAGACTATCCCGCTACCCCCTTTTCCCATCTTGAGAGACTTGAATCGAGGGGAACCCTGAGTCCAGACCTCCTTGTACCTTTTCATCGTACCTTAAGTGCTTATAAAGAACGCTAACTCATCTCCTGGTGTGGTATCTGTCTGTGGGGGGGAAGTTATTGGTCTGTACGATCGCTGGAGACGGCTCTCCCCGGAGACCTCTCCCCTTGTCCTCGGCCGACCCTCCCGGTCCGTCTAACAGGAACACCTGGCGGCAAACTGCTTTGTGGAGCTACGCCAGCATCTGCTCGACAGCAAGCTCACGGATCCGAGGAAGCTGGCTGTCGAGGCGGATCGCTGGACCAACACCCGGGTCTCCCGGGGCCCTGTAGGAGAATACCCCCGAGCCAGTCAGGGACCACCCCGCCAGAGAGGGGGGGAACCAGGGAGGGCAGAGGGAATCCCAGTCCGGTCCTCCAAAAAACCAACCTCCGCACTTCCCGGCACCCCCACCAGCTGTATCCGGTCCACCCGTGAGACGGGGGCACCGGGTGACCATCACTTGTTTCCTTTGCCAGAAGCCCGGGCATTACGCCAATGACCCCGAATGCCCCATGGCCCTGCGCATCCCCACTACAGCCCCCCCAGCCAGACAGATAGCCAATGTAGCCCTAGGGGAGGAGATTGAGGAGACTGTAGAGTGGGAACCCGCCGCCATGGCCTTAGTATCATTAGGAGACAGAGAAATGGTCCCTGGGAGCCTCCTGCCCTCCAACACGAAGAAATAAGGGCAGCTAGTGACGACCAATGGCCAACAGGTAGAGGCCCTTCGTGACACCGGGGCGAGCATCACCGGTGTCCTCAGCCACTTAGTCCACGAAGACCAGATCCTCCCCAATATATTTTGCCTGTAATTGCAGCTGACAACACTGAGAGCCTCTGTAAGGTAGCCCTGGTGCCTTTTGAATGGGGCGGAGTGGTCGGTAAATTGAAAGTAGCAGTAAGAACCGCCCAGCCGGTCGACTGTCTCCTGGGGAACGACCTGGAAAGTTCCCCCCTGGAAGCAAGTCGAGCGCAAGGCCCACCTAGGGATGATGGGTCTCCCCGAGTGGGTGTGCGCCACCACCCGATCTATGGCAGCCCGACTGACCCCCCTTGGGGAAGTCGAAGACGCCCCGACCACAGAAGACAGGATGGTCCCCGCCGAGGGGCCCCACATCCCCCCACAAGGAGGGTCGGTCGCCAGCGACGAACCCCCATCTTCCGACTCCGCACAGGTCACCGAGTTAAGCGATCTGCCCGAGTTGGCCCAGTGGTGCCACGAGGGGGGCCCCTCCCGAGAGGAGTTCTGCCAGGAGCAAGCTACCTGTCCCTCCCTGGTCGGACCCCGGCTGCAAGCAGAGG
Organism: Triturus cristatus; assembly: GCF_964204655.1. NCBI lineage: Eukaryota > Metazoa > Chordata > Amphibia > Caudata > Salamandridae > Triturus > Triturus cristatus. The sequence goes on from NC_140585.1 coordinate 8,617,787, forward strand.
CCCAAGCCACGGGCGACCAATCTGGAACACACCGGCTATATTGGGAAATGACCTTTTGTACAGCGAGCAGAAGTCGGTGGAGCTAGGATCAGCCCGGGTGCTGGTGGTACCCCTACGCTTCCGAGACTTCCTCCTGCGCTTGGCCCACGATGTCCCCCTCGCAGGGCACTTGGGCCAGGACAAAACCTACAGTTGCCTAGTGGCTTACTTTTACTGGCCTAAAATGAAAGCAGATGTCGAAGCCCACTGCAAGTCCTGTCCGACGTGCCAGGCTAGTGGGAAAAGTGGAGGAAAGCGCAAGGCTCCCCTCCAACCCTTCCCTGTCTTCAGTACCCCTTTTGAACGGGTCGGGATCGACATCGTGGGGCCCCTGGACCCCCCCAACCTCACAAGGTCACCGCTTCATCCTCGTCCTAGTGGACCATGCCACCCGATACCCGGAGGCCATTCCCCTCCGCACCATCACCGCCCCCATGGTGGGCCGGGCGTTGATGGGGATCTTTTCCCGTGTGGGTTTTCCCCGCGAGGTCGTGAGCGATCGCGGGCTGAACTTTATCGCCAAATACATGACGTCCCTGTGGCAACAATGTGGAGTGTCCTATAAGTTCACCACACCGTACCATCCCCAAGGAAATGGCCTAGTAGATTGGTTTAACCGGACTCTGAAGGGGATGATCGCGGGCCTGGAAGAGCCCCTCCGGCGCAAGTGGGACGTCCTGCTCCCCTGCCTTTTGTTCGCCTACCGGGAAGTTCCCCAGAAATCCTTGGGGTTCAGCCCCTTTGAGTTACTCTACGGGCACCCCATCCGGGGGCCCCTCAGCCTGGTCAAGGAAGGGTGGGAAGCGGCGCCCCGAGGCCCCCCCCCCCCCTGATGTGTTCCGATACGTTCTGACCCTCGGAAACCAGACTAGGAAGTTTCGAGAACTGGCCGAGGCCAATCTGGAGGCGAGCCTGGAAGAAATGAGGCGCTGGTACGACCAGAATGCCACTCTAGTCGAGTTCCAGCCGGGCCAGCAGGTATGGGTCATGGCCCCCGTGAAACCTTGCGCCCTCCAGGATAAATGGACCGGGCCCTTCAAAGTCGTTGAGCGGAAGAGCCAGGTCACGTACTTGGTGGACGTCCAGTCACCTCGGGATCCCCTTCGGGTCCTTCACATGAACCGCCTAAAGTCTCACTTCGTGCGGACAGAGCAGAGTCTACTGCTGGCCACCGATGACGGGGCTGAAGAGGAGTCAGATCCCCTCCCTGACCTCCTGTGTACCAAGGAGAAGGATGGCTCCGTGGAAGGAGTGAACCTCTCTCCATCCCTCACTTTCCAGCAACGTGAGGACTGCCGCCAGCTCTTAGGGCAGTTCCGACTTATTCTCTCTTGTCCCCAAAGTCACCGACTGGTGTGTCCATGACGTGGACACCGGAGACAGCCTGCCGGTGAAGCAACAAGCCTACCGAGTCCCTGATCGAGTCCGGTCCTGCATTCAGGCCGAGGTCTCGAAGATGTTGACCTTGGGGGTGATCGAACCCTCAGACAGCCCCTGGGCCAGCCCCATGGTACTGGTCCCGAAAGCAGCGGCCCCCGGTGTCGCCCCAGAACTCCGATTCTGTGTGGACTACCGGGGACTCAATGAAGTCACCCGAGCTGACGCTCACCCCATTCCCCGAGCAGACGAGCTCATTGACCGTCTCGGGTCTGCTCATTTCCTCAGCACATTCGATCTAACCTGCGGGTACTGGCAAATTGCGCGCACAGAAGGAGCCAAGGAGCAGTCCGCCTTCTCCACCCCGGATGGGCACTATCGCTTTCGCGTGATGCCCTTCGGGATGAAAAATGCCCCGGCCACCTTCCAGCGACTGGTAAATAGAGTCCTGGCCGGGCTAGAAAAGTTCAGCGCCGCATATCTGGACGATATCGCGGTTTTCAGTTCCGAATGGAGTGAGCACCTCCAACACCTCCGGAGGGTGCCAACGGCCCTGCGCCAGGCAGGCCTCACAGTAAAAGCCAGCAAGTGTCAGATTGGGCAAGGTACTGTGGTCTACCTAGGGCACCGGGTCGGAAGCGGGCAGGTCGCCCCTCTGCAGCCTAAGATCGACGCCATCCTAGCCTGGGAACCACCCACTACCCAAACGGAGGTCCGAGCCTTTCTGGGCCTCACCGGCTACTACCGGAGATTCATCCGGGGGTACGGCAGCCTTGTCGGTCCCCCTCACGGAACTCACGTCCAAGAAACAGCCCAAGAAAGTGCAGTGGACCTCTGCCTGCCAGGAGGCGTTCGATGCCCTGAAAGCGGCCATGTGTACTGCCCCCGTGCTCCAGGCCCCCCGACTATTCCAAGGAGTTTGTGGTACAAACTGATGCCTCCGAGCATGGCATTGGGGCAGTCCTGTCACAGGTGAATGACCAAGGCCTAGACCAGCCCGTAGCCTTCCTCAGCCGAAGGCTGTTACCCAGAGAAGAGAAATGGAGCACCATTGAGCGCGAGGCGATGGCCGTAGTCTGGGCCCTCAAGAAATTACGACCCTATCTGTTCGGCACCCATTTCAAAGTCCAAACCGAATATTGGACCTGGCCTCGTGGCGTGGTCCCGAACCCTCCTACCCGACCCGACGGGGGAAGCCCCCACCCTTCGGGGTCCCTCCGGATTGTACTTTGCTACCCGCACCAGCCTGCGCGACACGGCTCGACACGGCTCGCCCCGGCCTCGGCCCCAGCGAAGCCCCGACATCGAGGCACCAAGATCCGGCCAGGGGGTACCAAGTGGCCACTCCACCGATCCCGGAGGAGGGGAGTTTCGATGGGACCCCCAACCGTCCCTCAACGCCTGGCTTCAATCGCCCTCCGGCCCTCCTGGGCGCTGGCGCCTCTCCCGCTGGGTGTCTGGCCTCTCCTATCCCGGCCCCTCCGCCCCCCAGGCGCAAGGGTCCGGACATCAAAGGGCTCCATGTTAGACCCGGCCCTCGTAACATAGCTAGACCTGACCCCTGCACCTCACACCAGCCCCCAAACCCACGGCCTAACCGATCCTTCCCACCAGAACCCGCACGCACCCAACCTGGACTTCCCCGTCCGAGACCTTCTGCCCTTCGGCCACACCGGGCCCGCGTGCCCACTTCATGCAACAAGATGGCCGCCCGGCCCCAGCGAGACCCTGGCCTAGAGGCGCCACTCCGGCTGGAGGACATCACGCTCCCCTTGGGATGAGAGAGGGAGGAGCAGTTTCTATCACACCTCTGCGCTCCCCTGGGACGGTGGGTTTCGATTGACCTGCCGGCCTCCCCGAGGGCTGGCTCCACGCCTGCTGGGTGTCTGGGACTCCTCCCGACCCGGCCCTGAAAGGATCAAAAGACAATGACAGGAAACCCCCAACAAGCGACCCCCAGGTGACAAGACTCCCTGCCTGCCCAGGCTCCGGACATCAAAGAGGGGTCGCCCTATAACAAGGGGTGCTCTGGGACTGTCCGGCAGATTCGCCTTGGAACACCTGAGCCCTGCTGAGTGACTCGCGGCTCCCTGAAGATCGTAAGACCTCCGAACTTGTGCTTGAGCCCTGCTGAGTGACTCGCGGCTCCCTGAAGATCGTAAGACCGCCGAACTTGTGCTTGAGCCCTGCTGAGTGACTCGCGGCTCCCTGAAGATCGTAAGACCTCCGAACTTGTGCTTGAGCCCTGCTGAGTGACTCGCGGCTCCTCGAAGATCGTAAGACCACCAAACTTGTAACCGAGCCCTGCTGAGTGACTCGCGGCTCCCACAGACTCTTGGTCCCGCCGGACCCCACGACGACAACCGTATCCCCCAGCTCGAGGATTGTGAGCTGTGCGACGGGTACGCTCCTGCATTTGATCCACATCCCCAAAGACTGTCCCGCTACCTCCTACTCCCCTCCAAGACTTTGAGAGCCCACGCTCTGCTTGTATGTATTTGCTGTGCTGATCATAAAGATCCTACTACTCCAATCTGATAAAGATTTGCTCGTAAGAACTCCTAGTGTGGTGTCTCTCTGTTGTGTGGTGCCGAGTGTACGATCCTAGATACGAGGTTCCTCCCCTGAGGAGTCTCCCGCCAGTGCCCGGCTACGATACCTCGAGGGTGGGTCTCAGGGCAGTCAGGGCCCCCTCCGGGCCCCTCTGAGGTCGCCTTCTAACACTCCAGACCTATATCTGGGGCAACCTCAAGCCAGGACGGCAGTTGTATCCTGGAGTCAAGAGCCCTGCTGATCGGATTGCGGCTGACCCTACGGAGAAAGACTCACTACTTGGAACTTTGACCTCTGAGCCCTGCTGACTGCGTCGCGGTTCCCCCCTTTTGCTGAGAAGATCCTCCCGGAACATCGGAGCCCTGCTGACCTCGTCGCGGCTCGACCTCGCAGAAGTAAACCATCGGAGCCCTGCTGACCTCGTTGCGGCTCGACCTCGCAGAAGTAATCCATCGGAACCCTGCTGACCTCGTCGCGGCTCGACCTCACCGCATCAATCCCCCGAACCGTGCGGACGACGTCCCGGTTCACGGAACCCCCCCGGCTCGAGGATTGAGAGCTAGGCGCAGGGTGTCCAGTACCAGGCTAAGACTGAGACTGTCCCGCTACCCCATCACAACCAGACTTTAAGACTCTCTTGGATCCCTCGATCCACCTGTAAATATTGCCACAGAAACCTGCCTTGATAACCGATAAAAGCTTATAAGAATAAATACCCTGGCGGTGTCCCTTTGTGGTGGTGGGGTTGCTTGGCTGATACGATCTTAGGAGAAGGACCTCGCCCAGGAGGCTTCTCAGCGGCGCTCGGCTACTCGCCTACTGAACGGTGGCTCTCGGGGTGGTCAGTCCGACACCATCGGGCTCCCGGAGGGCGCCCTTCTAACACCGGCCATCGCCCCCTGCGATGGCTCATGCAGATGCGAGGGGAAAACCCCAAACTATTGCGGTGGTCAATCTCCCTCCAGGGGATGGATTTCACCGTAGAGCATCGCCCTGGTACTGACCACGCCAACGCTGACGGCCTCTCCCGGTTCTTCCGCCTCAGCGAAGAGAACCCCCAAGAGGATGGGTAGTTCTCTCCGGCTTTCAGCTGGGGGGAGGGGGGGGGGGGGGATGTCGCGTGTTAGACCCGGCCTTGTGGCATGGCCATCCCTGACCCCTAGCCACACCCCCTGACCCGTACACCTCATTCAGTCCCTCAGTACACAGCCTAGCCGATCCTTCCCGCCAGGCCCCACACACACCCGACCCGGACTTCCCTGTCCGTGCCCTCCATCTTCCCAGCACCACAGTGCCCGCGTGCCCTCTTCATGCACCTACGATGGCCGCCCGGCCCCAGCGCAACCCAAACCTAGAGGCGCCGCCCCGGCTGGGGGACATCGCGCTCCCACTGAGTGAGAGAGGGAGGAGCAGTTTCCATCGCACCTCTGACCTCCCCTCGGGAGATGTGTTTCGATCAGCCCTCCGGCCTCCCTGAGGGCTGGCTCCACGCCTGCTGGGTGTCTGGACTCCTCCCAACCCGGCCCTGAAAGGATCAAAGGACAACATGGCAGGAAACTCCAACGAGCGGCCCCCAGGCGCTAAGACCCCTGCCTACACGGACCCCGGACATCAAAGAGGAGTTGACCTATAACAAGGGGTGCTCTGCGACTATCTACAGATTCGACTCTGGAACGACGAGAGCCCTGCTGACGTGGTCGCGGCTCCCTTGCAACCTTGGAACATCTGAGCCCTGCTGAGTGACTCGTGGCTCCCCTGAAGATCGTAAGACCTCCGTACTTGTGCTTGAGTCCTGCTGAGTGACTCGCGGCTCCCCTGAAGATCGTAAGACCTCCGAACTTGTGCTTGAGTCCTGCTGAGTGACTCGCGGCTCCCCTGAAGATCGTAAGACCTCCGAACTTGTGCTTGAGCCCTGCTGAGTGACTCGCGGCTCCCCTGAAGATCGTAAGACCTCCGAACTTGTGCTTGAGCCTTGCTGAGTGACTCGCGGCTCCTAAAGACTCCCTCGGTCCGGCTGGACCCCAATGACCACAGCGTATCCCCCAGCTCGAGGATTGTGAGATGTATGTTGGGTATGCCCCTGCATTGATCCGGATCCCCAAAGATTGTCCCGCTACCCCCTTTCCCTACCGAGACTCACTGAGCCCGTGCTCTATTTGTACATATCCACCTGGTTGATCATAAAGATCTGACGAAGCTGAATAGATAATGATCTGTTCCCAAGAACCTACCGTGTGGTGTCTCTTTGTCGTGTGGTGCAGTGTGTACGATCCTAGATACAAGACTCTTCCCCTGAGGAGTCGCCCGGCTACGATACCACAAGGGTAGGCCTCAGGGTGTTCAGGTAACCTCCCTGTCTCCTCTGGGGTCGCCTCCTAACACACGCTTGGGTGGGCCGCGGGGGGGGGGGGGAAATCGGGGCAGGCACAGGGAGCATGGTTACAGAGGGGGGTGAGCTTGGGTGGGCCGCGGGGGGGGGGGGGGGGGAAATCGGGGCAGGCACAGGGAGCATGGTTACAGGAGGGGGTGAGCTTGGGTGGGCCGCAGGGGGGGTGAGGGGGGGGGAAGAGGGAAATCTGGGCAGGCACAGGGAGAATGGTTACAGAGGGGGGGGGAGCTTGGGTGGGCCCGGGGGGAGGGGCGGGGGTGGTCGGATCAGGCACAGGGAGCATGGTTACAGAGGGGGCTGAGCTTGGGTGGGCCCCGGGGGGATCAGAGCAGGCACAGGGAGCATGGTTACAGAGGGGGGGGGTCAGCCTGGGTAGGCCCGGGGGGTGGGGTTGGAGTAGGCCCAGGGTGCATTGTTACAGAGGGGGGTGACCTTGGATAGGCCCTGAGGGAGAGGAGCAGGCACAGGGAGCATGGTCACAGAGGGGGGGTGAGCATGGGTGAGCCCCGGGGGGGTGGTGGAAAATCGGAGCAGGCACAAGGAGCATGGTTACGGAGGGGGGTGAGCTTGGGTGGGTCCCAGGAGGGTCAGAGCAGGCACAAAGAGCAAGGTTACAGAGGGGGGTGAGCTCGGGTGGGCCCCGGGGGGGCGGGGGGGGGTAAAATCGGGGCAGGCACAGGGAGCATGGTTACAGAGGGGGGTGAGCTTGGGTTGGGCCGCGGGGGGGGGGGGCGGAAATCGGGGCAGGCACAGGGAGCATGGTTACAGAGGGAGATGAGCTTGGGTGGGCCGCGGGGGGGGGAAATCGGGGCAGGCACAGGGAGCATGGTTACTGAGGGGGTGAGCTTGGGTGGGCCGGGGGGGGTCGGATTTGGCACAGGGAGCATGGTTACAGAGGGGGCTGAGCTTGGGTGGGCCCCGGGGGATCAGAGCAGGCACAGGGAGCATGGTTACAGAGGGGGGTCAGCCTGGGTGGGCCCGGGGGGGGAGGGGTGGGGTTGGATCAGGCACAGGGAGCATGGTTACAGAGGGGGGTCAGCCTGGGTGGGCCCGGGGGGTGGGGTTGGAGTAGGCCCAGGGTGCATTGTTACAGAGGTGGGTGACCTTGGATAGGCCCTGAGGGAGAGGAGCAGGCACAGGGAGCATGGTCACAGAGGGGGGTGAGCATGGGTGGGTCCCAGGAGGGTCAGAGCAGGCACAAAGAGCAAGGCTACAGAGGGGGGTGACCTCGGGTGGGCCCCGGGGGGGGGGGAAGAGAAATCGAGACAGGCACAGGGAGCATGGTTACAGAGGGGGGTGAGCTTGGGTGGGCCGCGGGGGGGAAATCGGGGCAGGCACAGGGAGCATGGTTACAGAGGGGAGGGGGGGGTCAGCCTGGGTGGGCCGGATCAGGCACAGGGAGCATGGCTACAGAGGGGGTCAGCCTAGGTGGGCCCGGGGGGTGGGGTTGGAGTATGCCCAGGGTGCATTGTTACAGAGGTGGGTGACCTTGGATAGGCCCTGAGGGAGAGGAGCAGGCACAGGGAGCATGGTCACAGAGTGGGGTGAGCATGGGTGAGCCCCGGGGGGTGGGGGAAAATCGGAGCAGGCACAATGAGCATGGTTACGGAGGGGGGTGGGCTTGGGTGGGTCCCAGGAGGGTCGGAGCAGGCACAATGAGCATGGTTACAGGAGGGGTTGAGCTTGGTTGGGCCCGGAGGGGGGGGGGGGGTGTCAGAGCAGGCTCAAAGAGCAAGGTTACAGAGGGGGGGTGAGCTCGGTGGGCCCGGGGGGGAAAATCGGAGCAGGCACAGGGAGCATATTTACAGAGGGGGTGAGCTTGGGTGGGCCGCAGGGGGATCGGAGCAGGCACAGGGATCATGGTTACAGAGGGGGGTGAGCTTGGGTGGGCCCCGGGGGATCAGAGCAGGCACAGGGAGCATGGTTACAGAGGGGGGTCAGCCTGGGTGGGCCCGGGGGGGGAGGGGTGGGGTTGGATCAGGCACAGGGAGCATGGTTACAGAGGGGGGTCAGCCTGGGTGGGCCCGGGGGGTGGGGTTGGAGTAGGCCCAGGGTGCATTGTTACAGAGGTGGGTGACCTTGGATAGGCCCTGAGGGAGAGGAGCAGGCACAGGGAGCATGGTCACAGAGGGGGGTGAGCATGGGTGGGTCCCAGGAGGGTCAGAGCAGGCACAAAGAGCAAGGCTACAGAGGGGGGTGACCTCGGGTGGGCCCCGGGGGGGGGGGGGGGGGGGGGAAGAGAAATCGGGACAGGCACAGGGAGCATGGTTACAGAGGGGGGTGAGCTTGGGTGGGCCGCGGGGGGAAATCGGGGCAGGCACAGGGAGCATGGTTACAGAGGGGAGGGGGGGGTCAGCCTGGGTGGGCCGGATCAGGCACAGGGAGCATGGCTACAGAGGGGGTCAGCCTAGGTGGGCCCGGGGGGTGGGGTTGGAGTATGCCCAGGGTGCATTGTTACAGAGGTGGGTGACCTTGGATAGGCCCTGAGGGAGAGGAGCAGGCACAGGGAGCATGGTCACAGAGTGGGGTGAGCATGGGTGAGCCCCGGGGGGTGGGGGAAAATCGGAGCAGGCACAATGAGCATGGTTACGGAGTGGGGTGGGCTTGGGTGGGTCCCAGGAGGGTCGGAGCAGGCACAATGAGCATGGTTACAGGAGGGGTTGAGCTTGGTTGGGCCCGGAGGGGGGGGGGGGGGGGGGGGTGTCAGAGCAGGCTCAAAGAGCAAGGTTACAGAGGGGGGGTGAGCTCGGTGGGCCCGGGGGGGAAAATCGGAGCAGGCACAGGGAGCATATTTACAGAGGGGGTGAGCTTGGGTGGGCCGCAGGGGGATCGGAGCAGGCACAGGGATCATGGTTACAGAGGGGGGTGAGCTTGGGTGGGCCCCGGGGGGGGAGGGGGGGGGAGGGAAAACGGAGCAGGCACAGGCAGCATGGTTACAGAGGAGGGTGAGCTTGGGTGAAGTGGATCGGAGCAGGCACAGGGAGCATGGTTACAGAGGGGGGTGAGCTTGGGTGGGCCCCTGGGAGGAATCGAAGCAGGCACAGGGAGCAAGGTGGAGCATGGTTACTGTTAGACGGACCGGGAGGGTCGGCCGAGGACAAGGGGAGAGGTCTCCGGGGAGAGCCGTCTCCAGCGATCGTACAGACAAATAACTTCCCCCCCACAGACAGATACCACACAAGGAGATGAGTTAGCGTTCTTTATAAGCACTTCTTAAGGTACGATGAAAAGGTACAAGGAGGTCTGGACTCAGGGGTCCCCTCGATTCAAGTCTCTCAAGATGGGAAAAGGGGGTAGCGGGACAGTCTGGTTACCAGTCTGGTAGTTGAGATGGTATGGTGGGTAGCTCACAATCCTCGAGCTAGGTGGTTTAGCTGGTACGGGCCGCGGCAGCGCCAGCAGGTCCCGGTGAAGATGGTCGATACACGGTCCGCGGCAGCGCCGGCAGGTCCCAGTGAAGATGGTTGATGTACGGTCCGCGGCAGCGCCAGCAGGTCCCGGTGAAGATGGTCGTTACAACGGGCCGCGGCAGCGCCAGCAGGTCCCGACGAGGATGGATGTTGCAGAAGGCCGCGGCAGCGCCAGCAGGCAGGACGATAGATCACAAGATAGGGCTACGGCAGCGCCAGTAGTCCGTCAAGGCTGAGTTCTCTCGGTGTCTCTCGACTCCAGGATACAACTGCCTTCCTGCTCCGGAGCTGCTCCAGTTATAGGGCAGGTGCCCTTTGATGTCCGGACCCTCGCACTTGGAGGTCGGAGGGTCCGGGATGAAGGTGTCCAGACACCCAGCGGGGGGTGGAGCCGGTGCCTGGGGGAGCTGGAGGCGATCGTCACCTGGCGGGGGAGAGTCTTTGGCGCTTCGTTCTCCCATTGACCTGCCAAGTGGTCCGCTCACCTCCTGGGTGGATGGTGGTGCCGGGATGTCGGGGCCGGCCAGGCCCAGGGTTAGGGTCGGGGGGAGGCCACGCGGCCTCGTGGCGCAGGGCCCAAGATGGCGGCTTGACCCGGCCGAGGGAGCCGGTGGTAGCTTGGGCCCGTTGATACATGGAGGTCCGAGGGCAGGAGTTCCGTCGGGAGACGGGGTGCGGGTGATTCTCGTGGGTTGCGCCTGGGGGGCCGGGGCTTGGGCCCTGTCATGCGGGGGAGGGAGCAAGCCCTTCGTGTGGCCTGTCCAACATGCGTCCCCCCCAGCTGAAGGCGGGGAGAGTCACCCATCCCCTTGGGGACTCTCCTCGTCGAGGCGGAAGAAGCGGGACAGGCCATCTGCGTTGGCGTGGTCTTGCCCCGGTCGGTGCTCCACGGTGAAGTCCATTCCCTGCAGGCAGATGGACCAGCGCAATAGTTTTGGGTTTTCCCCCCGCATCTGCATCAGCCACTGCAGGGGCCTATGGTCGGTTTGTACCCGGAAGTGGGTCCCGAAGAGATAGGGCCGGAGCTTTTTGAGGGCCCACACCACTGCGAAGGCCTCCCTCTCGATGGTGCTCCAGCGCTGTTCTCGGGCCAGGAGACGTCGGCTGATGAAGGCCACCGGCTGGTCATGACCCTCGGGGTTCAGCTGGGAAAGAACCGCCCCGATGCCGTGGTCGGAGGCGTCCGTCTGTACAATGAATTCCCGACTGTAATCGGGGGCCTGGAGCACAGGGGCGGTGCACAGGGCGGCCTTCAGCTTTTCGAAGGCCGCTTGACAATCGGGGGTCCAGTTAATCCGCTTCGGTTGGTTCTTGGATGTGAGACCCGTGAGGGGCCCCACAATGCTGCCGTAGTCCCTCACGAACCGCCGGTAGTAGCCGGTGAGCCCCAAGAAGGCTCGGACTTCGGTCTGAGTGACGGGGGGCTGCCAGGACTGGATGGCAGCAATCTTAAGTTGCAGTGGGGCCACCAGCCCGCTCCCCACCTGGTGCCCCAGGTAGGTCACGGACCCTTGACCAATTTGGCATTTGCCGGCCTTAATCGTGAGGCCGGCCCGCTGGAGGGCCTGTAGGACCTCCTGGAGGTGGAGGAGGTGGTCGGACCAGTGGCGGCTGTATACAGCGATATCGTCCAGGTAGGCAGCGCTGAACTCTTCGAGCCCCGCCAAGACCTGGTTCACAAGACGTTGAAATGTAGCGGGGGCGTTCTTCATGCCAAAGGGCATGACCTTGAAGTGGTAGTGGCCATCGGGGGTAGAGAAGGCGGATCGTTCTTGAGCCCGGGGTGTGAGACCGATCTGCCAGTAGCCCGCTGTTAGGTCGAAGATACTGAGGTAGCGGGCGGCCCCCAGCCGGTCGATCAATTCATCCGCTCTGGGGATAGGATGAGCGTCGGTTCGGGTGACAGCGTTCAAGCCCCGGTAGTCGACGCAGAATCTCAGTTCAGGTGTGGTGCCGGGGGCAGCGGCTTTGGGGACCAATACAACCGGGCTGGCCCAGGGACTGTCCGAGGGCTCGATGACCCCGATCGTGAGCATTTTGGCCACTTCCTCTTGTATGCAGGCCCGTACCCGATCTGGTACGCCGTAGGCCCGGTGCCGGACAGGGGGACTGTCCCCGGTGTCCACGTCGTGCAAGCACCAAGGGGTGACCCCGGGAGTGAGGGAGAACAGTGAAGCGAACCGCAGCAGGAGGTCCCGGCAGCCCTGGCGTTGCTCTGGGGTGAGGGCATCGGAGAGCCGGACCCCGTCCACGGAACCGTCGTTCTCCTGAGTCTTCAGGAGATCCGGGAGGGGTTCGGAGTCCTCCTCTGCTCCACTGTCTGTAGCCATCAGGAGGCTGAGTTCTGAGCGCACAAAGTGTGGTTTGAGTCTGTTGGTGTGGAGGACCCGAAGGGGGTTCCGGGTGGTCCCCATGTCGATGAGGTAAGTGACGGGGCTTTTGCGCTCGACCACCTTGAAGGGCCCCGTCCACTTATCTTGCAAGGCACATGGTTCGGTGGGGGACATCACCCACACTTGTTGTCCAGGTTCGAACTCGACGGAGGAGGCATTGTGATCATACCATCTCTTCATGTCTTCCTGGCTGGCCTCGAGGTTCGCCTTGGCCATCTCCCTGAAGCGCCGGGTCTGATTACGTAGGGCCAGGAGGTACTTGAAGACGTCTGGAGGGGTCTTTAGGGGGGCCATCTCCCAACCTTCTTTGACTAGGCTGAGGGGCCCTCGCACAGGGTGCCCGTACAGGAGTTCGAAAGGGCTAAAACCGAGGGACTTCTGGGGAACTTCTCGGTAGGCGAAGAGGAGGCACGGGAGTAGTACATCCCACTGGCGACGGAGGGGCTCTTCCAATCCCCCAATCATCCCCTTGAGAGTGCGGTTGAATCGCTCCACTAGTCCGTTCCCTTGGGGGTGATAGGGGGTCGTGAATCGGTAGGTGACCCCGCACTGTTGCCAGAGGGACTTCATGTATTTGGAGATGAAGTTCGTGCCTCGGTCGCTGACGACTTCTCGGGGGAAGCCCACCCGGGAGAAGATCCCCATTAGGGCCCGGCCAACCACCGGAGCTGTTACAGTTCGTAGAGGCACCGCCTCGGGGTAGCGGGTGGCGTGATCCACCAGTACCAGGATGAACCTATGTCCTTGTGCCGTGCGGGGGTCCAGGGGCCCCACAATGTCTATTCCTACCCTCTCGAACGGGGTGGTGACCACCGGGAAGGGTTGTAGAGGGGCCTTCAGCTTACGGCCACTCTTCCCGCTGGCCTGGCACGTGGGGCAGGACCGGCAGTGGTTCAGGACGTCGTTCCGCATCTTCGGCCAGAAAAAGTGGGTCACTAGGCGACTGTAAGTTTTGTCTTGGCCCAGGTGTCCAGCCAGGGGGACATCGTGGGCCAGGTTGAGCAGGAAGTCTCTGAAGCGGAGAGGTACCACCAGTACTCGACCGGCCCCTAGCTCTGCGATCCTCTGTTCGCTGTATAGCAGGTCGTTCTCCCAGTAGACCCAGTGAGTTCCGGTGGAGTCCCCGGCGCTCTGGGCGCTGGCTTGTTGGCGGAGTCCCTCGAGGGAGGGGCAGGTCTTTTGCTCCTGGCGGAACTGTTCTTGGGTGGGCCCCCCTTCTTGACGCCACTGAGCCAGGCCGGGGACGTCCTGGAGTTGCGCGTCCCCTTCGGTCGTTGGCTCCGGGGGGTTGGCCTCATCGTTGTCTTCTACTGAGGCGACCGGGGGCGGAGGTGCTGGCCATTCCGGTTCTGCTGGTCGGGGAACGGCACGGGCTGCCATGGACCGGGTGGTTACGCAGGCCCAGTCCGGGAGGCCCAGCATCCCCAGGTGCTCTCTTCTCTCGACGGTGGCCCACTGGGAACTCTCAAGGTCATTCCCCAGGAGGCAGTCCACGGGGGCATCATCCCGGACCGTCACTTTCAACAGGCCGGAGACCCCTCCCCATTCGAAGGGGACGCAGGCCATTTGACACAGACTTTCGAAATTGTCGGCTGAGCGGACGGGGCAGAGAATGTTCGGCAGGATCTGCTCGGGTTTCACCAGGTGACAGCGGACGGCCGTCACACTGGCGCCTGTGTCACGTAAGGCCTCGGCCCGATGCCCATTAATGGTCACCCACTCACCGTATTTCCTGGTGTTGGCGGGTAGGGGAGCCCGCGGGACTATGTCTTTTCCCCCTAGGCACGCTAGAACCATGGCGGCCGGTTCCCACTCTTGCTGGGCCGGCTCATACTCTTCCTGTTCCTCTGACAGTCGTTCTTCCCCCAGGGCGGCGGCAGCTACCTGGTGGGGCTTGGGTGTTTGGTTCTGCGGGCAGCTCGGGTCATTGGCGTAATGGCCGACTCGCTGGCATCGGTGGCACGTGACATTGGCTCGGAACCCTGGACGCATCGGGGGGTTTCCCCGGCCGGCCGGGGGCGGGGTGCTGGCCACGGGTGTTGCCGGGAGGGTGTCTCTCCCTCGCCCCTGGCCTCCTCCTCCTCCCCGAGGACGGTGCTGGCCTTGGTTGCTTCGGTTCTGCTCGTGCGGTCCTCTCCGGCCCACTCGGGTGCTCTCCCATCGGTCAGCTTCAGCGGCGAGTTGCCGGGGGTCGGTCAATTTACTGTCGAGGAGGTGCTGCCTGAGCTCGACGAAGCAGTTGTTCGACAGGTGTTCCCATACCATGAGGTTAAAGAGTTGTTCGTAGGTCGTTACATGGCTCCCCTTGATCCAACCCTCGAAGGCTCGGCTGAAATAGTTTACGTACTCCACCCAAGTTGTACCCGGGATCCGGGTGCAATCTCTGAACCTCTGGCGGTACATCTCGGGTGTGAGGCCGTAGCGGGTGAGGAGGGCAGCCTTCATGTGGTCGTAGGACGACATTTGGTGATCTGGGAGCTGCAACAGGGCATCGCGACCTTCGTTGACGAACCTCCCCCATAGTCCAGCTCCCCAATCACTCCGGTCGATCCGGTGGGAGGTCATGGCGATCTCGTAGGCTTTGAACCACTGCTGTATGTCGTCTTCTCGGACATACTCTCGGACAACATCCTTGGGGATGTGGACTTTTTTCTCGGTTGCCCCTGGGGTGTGCGGTCGCTCAGGCACCCCCGTTTCTTTATTCTGTTTCCGAAGTTCTATTTCCGCCAGTTTGCGTTCGTGTTCGAGTGTTATTCTTTTTTCCTCAAGCTCTCTCTGTCTCTGTTTTTCTTCTCGCTCCTCTCGGAGCCGCAGATGCTCTAGATTTAGTTTCTGCTCGGCTAACTTTAGTTCACCGTCCATCTTGAGTCGTGCCATTTCCAACTCGTGTAATCTGGTCCTTTCTCTTTCCTGGATCTCCTCCTGCGAGAGGCCCGTTCCCCGCTCCTCGGGAGCCGTGGCGTTCCCCTCTGGTGCGACACTGTTTTGGTCGGAGGATCCGGTGATCCCAGTTTCTGCCCACGACTCAAGGGCGCGCTTCAAATCATCTTTGGTACTCAGGCCGGTGGTAGCAATGCCTAGTTCCATGCAGAATTGTTTAAGTTCGCGGTGGTTATACTCTTCCAACTTATCCATTTGGAACTTTTCAGTGGAACCGCTATCTTTAGCTGACATCGTGGTTTTGTCGTGGGGTGAGCTACTCTCTGTACGATTACGCGTTGATTCGGATCGCGCCGCTGGCCACCAATGTTAGACGGACCGGGAGGGTCGGCCGAGGACAAGGGGAGAGGTCTCCGGGGAGAGCCGTCTCCAGCGATCGTACAGACAAATAACTTCCCCCCCACAGACAGATACCACACAAGGAGATGAGTTAGCGTTCTTTATAAGCACTTCTTAAGGTACGATGAAAAAGGTACAAGGAGGTCTGGACTCAGGGGTCCCCTCGATTCAAGTCTCTCAAGATGGGAAAAGGGGGTAGCGGGACAGTCTGGTTACCAGTCTGGTAGTTGAGATGGTATGGTGGGTAGCTCACAATCCTCGAGCTAGGTGGTTTAGCTGGTACGGGCCGCGGCAGCGCCAGCAGGTCCCGGTGAAGATGGTCGATACACGGTCCGCGGCAGCGCCGGCAGGTCCCAGTGAAGATGGTTGATGTACGGTCCGCGGCAGCGCCAGCAGGTCCCGGTGAAGATGGTCGTTACAACGGGCCGCGGCAGCGCCAGCAGGTCCCGACGAGGATGGATGTTGCAGAAGGCCGCGGCAGCGCCAGCAGGCAGGACAATAGATCACAAGATAGGGCTACGGCAGCGCCAGTAGTCCGTCAAGGCTGAGTTCTCTCGGTGTCTCTCGACTCCAGGATACAACTGCCTTCCTGCTCCGGAGCTGCTCCAGTTATAGGGCAGGTGCCCTTTGATGTCCGGACCCTCGCACTTGGAGGTCGGAGGGTCCGGGATGAAGGTGTCCAGACACCCAGCGGGGGGTGGAGCCGGTGCCTGGGGGAGCTGGAGGCGATCGTCACCTGGCGGGGGAGAGTCTTTGGCGCTTCGTTCTCCCATTGACCTGCCAAGTGGTCCGCTCACCTCCTGGGTGGATGGTGGTGCCGGGATGTCGGGGCCGGCCAGGCCCAGGGTTAGGGTCGGGGGGAGGCCACGCGGCCTCGTGGCGCAGGGCCCAAGATGGCGGCTTGACCCGGCCGAGGGAGCCGGTGGTAGCTTGGGCCCGTTGATACATGGAGGTCCGAGGGCAGGAGTTCCGTCGGGAGACGGGGTGCGGGTGATTCTCGTGGGTTGCGCCTGGGGGGCCGGGGCTTGGGCCCTGTCATGCGGGGGAGGGAGCAAGCCCTTCGTGTGGCCTGTCCAACAGTTACAAAGGGCGGTCAGCTTTGGTGGACCCCGGGGGGGATCGGAGCAGGCACAGAGAGCATGGTTAAAGAGAGGATGAGCTTGGGAAGTGCCGGGGGGGGGGGGATTGGAGCAGGCGCAGGGTGCATGGTTACAGAGGGGGTGACCTTGGGTGGGCCCTGGGGGATCAGAGCAGGCACAGGGACATGGTTACAGAGGGGGTGAGCTTGGGTGGGTCCCAGGGGGGTCGGAGCAGGCACAGGGAGCATGGTTACAGAGGGGGGTGAGCTTGGGTGGGCACCTGGGGGGGATCGGAGCAGGCACAGGGAGCATGGTTACAGAGGGGGGGTGAGCTTGGGTGGGTCCCGGGGGGGGGGGGTCGGAGCAGGCACAGGGAGCATGGTTACAGAGAGGGGTGAGCTTGGAAGGGCACCGGGGGGATCGGAGCAGGCACAGGGAGCATGGTTACAGAGGGGGGGATGAGCTTGGGTGGGTCCCGGGGGGGGGGGTGGGTCGGAGCAGGCACAGGGAGCATGGTTAAAGAGGGGGATGAGCTTGGGTGGGCCCAGGGGGGGGGAGGGGAAATCGGAGCAGGCACAGGGAGCATGGTTACAGACGGGGTAAGCTTGGGTGGGCCCCGGGGGGGATCGAAGGAGGCACAGGGAGAATGGTTACAGAGGGGGGTGAGTTTGGGTGGGCTGTGGGGGGGGTCAGAGCAGGCAGAGGGAGCATGGTTACAGAGGGGGGTGAGCTTGGGTGGGCCCCAAGTGGATCAGAGCAGGCACAGGGAGCATGGTTACAGAGGGGTATGAGCTTGGGTGGGCCCAGGGGGGAATCGGAGCAGGCACAGAGAGCATGGTTAAAGAGAGGATGAGCTTGGGAAGTGCCGGGGGGGGGATTGGAGCAGGCACAGGGTGCATGGTTACAGAGGGGGGTGACCTTGGGTGGGCCCTGGGGGATCAGAGCAGGCACAGGCACAGGGACATGGTTACAGAGGGTGGTGAGCTTGTGTGGGTCCCAGGGGGGGGGTCGGAGCAGGCACAGGGAGCATGGTTACAGAGGGGGGTGAGCTTGGGTGGGCACCTGGGGGGGGATCGGAGCAGGCACAGGGAGCATGGTTACAGAGGGGGATGAGCTTGGGTGGGTCCCGGAGGGGGGGGGGAGGGGGGGGGGAGGGGGGGGGGAGGTAATCTGAGCTGGCCCAGGGAGCATGGTTACAGAGGGGGTGAGCTTGAGTGGGTCCCGGGGGGGGGGAAATCGGAGCAGGCACAGAGAGCATGGTTACAGAGGGGAGTGAGCTCGGTTGGGGCCTGGTGGGGGATGGAGTAGGCACGGTTACAGAGGGGGATGAGCTTGGGTGGGTCCTGGGGGGCGGGGGGGTGAGCTTGGGTGAGCCCGGGGGGGGGGGGGAGGTCGGAGCAGGCAAAGGGGGCAAGGTTACGGAGAGGGGTGAGCGTGGGTGGGCCCCGGGGGGGATCAGAGCAGGCACAAGGAGCATGGTTACAGAGGGGGGTCAGGTTGGTTGGGCCCGGGGGGGGGGGTTGGAGTAGGCCGAGGGTGCATTGTTACAGAGGGGGGTGACCGTGGATAGGCCCTGAGGGAGAGGAGCAGGCACAGGGAGCATGGTTACAGAGGGGGGTGACCTTGGGTGGTCACCGGGGTATCGGAGCAGGCACAGGGAGCATGTTTAGAGAGGGGGGTGAGCTTGGGTGGGCCCCGGAGGGGATCGGAGCAGGCACAGGGAGCATGGTTACAGAGGGGTATGAGCTTGGGTGGGCCCGGGGGGGGGGGGGGGGGGGGAAATCGGAGCAGGCACAGGGAGCATGGACACAGATGGGGGTGAGCATGGGTGAGCTCCGGGGGGTGGGGGCGGGAAATCGGAGCAGGCACAATGAGCATGGTTACAGAAAGGGGTTGAGCTTGGTTGGGACTGGGGGAGGGGGTGTCAGAGCAGGCACAAGGAGCATGGTTACAGAGAGGGGTGAGATTGGGTGGCCCCAGGGGGGGATCGGAGCAGGCAGAGGGAGCATGGTTACAGAGGGGGGGGGGGATGAGCTTGGGTGGGTCCGGGGGGGCGGGGGAAGGAGGGAAATCGGAGCAGGCACAGGGAGCATGGTACAGAGGGGTATGAAGCTTGGGTGGGCCCAGGGAGGGGGGGGGGGAAATCGGAGCAGGCACAGGGAGCATGGTTACAGAGGGGGGTGGGCTTGGGTGGGCCCCGGGGGGATCGGAGCAGGCATAGAGAGCATGGTCACAGAGGGGGGGGGTGAGCTTGGGTGGGTCCCGGGGGGGGGGGGGTCGGAGCAGGCACAGGGAGCATGGTTACAGAGGGGGTGAGCTTGGGTGGGCCCTGGGGGGGGGGAAGTTGGAGTAGGCCTAGGGTGCATGGTTACAGAGGGGGTGAGCTTGGGTGGGCGGGGGGGGGTCGGAGCAGGCACAGGGAGCATGGTTACAGAGGGGGGTGAGCTTGGGTGGGCCTCAGGGGGGATCGGAGCAGGCACAGACAGCATGGTTACAGAGGGGGTGAGCTTGGGTGGGCCCCTGGCGGGATCGGAGCAAGCACAGAGAGCATCGTTAAAGAGGGGATGAGCTTGGGATGTGCCGGGGGGGATTGGAGCAGGCACAGGGTGCATGGTTACAGAGGGGGGTGAGGTTGGGTGGGTCACAGGGGGGAGGGGGGGGGGTCGGAGCAGGCACAGGGAACATGGTTACAGAGTGGGGTGAGCTTGTGTGAGCCCCGGAGCGGGGGGGGGGGGGTCGGAATAGGCACAGGGAGCATGGTTACAGAGGGGGGTGAGCTTGGGTGAGTCCCGGGGGGGATCGGAGCAGGCACGGGGAGCACGGTTACAGAGGGGGGTGAGCTTGGATGGGTCCTGAGGGGGATCGGAGCAGGCACAGGGAGCATGGTTACAGAGCGGGTGAGCTTGGGTGGGCAGGGGGGGGGTCGGAGCAGGCATCGGGAGCATGGTTGTAGAGGTGGCTAAGCTTGGGTGGGCCTCGGGGGGGCGGGGGAATCAGGGCAGGCACAGGGAGCATGGTTACAGAGGGGGGTGAGCTTGGGTGGGCCAGGGGGGGAAATCGGAGCAGGCACAGGGAGCATGGTTACAGAAGGGGGTGAGCCCCAAGTGGATCGGAGTAGGCACAGGGAGCATGGTTAAAGAGGGGATGAGCTTGGGATGTGCCGGGGGGGATTGGAGCAGGCACAGGGTGCATGGTTACAGAGGGGGGTGAGCTTGGGTGGGTCATGGGGTGGGGATGGAGGTCGGAGCTGGCCCAGGGAGCATGGTTACAGAGGGGGTGAGCTTGAGTGGGCCCGGGGGGGGGGGGGGGGATGTGTCAGAGCAGGCACAGGGACATGGTTACAGAGGGTGGTGAGCTTGTGTGGGTCCCGGGGGGGGGGGGGTCGGAGCAGGCACAGGGAGCATGGTTACAGAGGGAGGTGAGCTTGGGTGGGCACCTGGGGGAGGAACGGAGCAGGCACAGGGAGCAAGGTTACAGAGGGGGATGAGCTTGAGTGGGTCCCGGAGGGGGGGGGGATGGAATCGCAGCTGGCCCAGAGAGCATGGTTACAGAGGGGGTGAGCTTGAGTGCGTCCCGTGGGGGATGGAGTAGGCACAGGGAGCATGGTTACAGAGGGGGATGAGCTTGGGTGGGTCCCGGGGGGAGAAGAGAATCGGAGCTGGCCCAGAGAGCATGGTTACAGAGGGGGGGGGGAAAATCGGAGCAGGCACGGGGAGCATGGTTACAGAGGGGGGTGAGGTTGGGTGGATCGGAGCAGGCACAGGGAGCATGGTTACAGAGTGGGTGAGCTTGGATGGGCCCAGGGGAGGGGGGGGGGGGTCGGAGCAGGCACAGGGAGCATGGTTACAGGGGCGGCTGAGCTTGGGTGGGCCGCGGGGGGGGGAAATGGGGGCAGGCACAGGGAGCATGGTTACAGAGGGGGGTGAGCTTGGTTGGGCCGGGGGGGGTCAGAGCAGGCACAGGGGGTATGGTTACAGAGGGGGTGAGCTTGGGTGGGTCCCAGGGGGGTCGGAGCAGGCACAGGGAGCATGGTTACAGAGGGGGGTGAGCTTGGGTGGGCACCTGGGGGGGATCGGAGCAGGCACAGGGAGCATGGTTACAGAGTGGGGGTGAGCTTGGGTGGGTCCCGGGGGGGGGGGGGGTCGGAGCAGGCACAGGGAGCATGGTTACAGAGAGGGGTGAGCTTGGAAGGGCACCGGGGGGATCGGAGCAGGCACAGGGAGCATGGTTACAGAGGGGGGGATGAGCTTGGGTGGGTCCCGGGGGGGGGGGGGGGGTCGGAGCAGGCACAGGGAGCATGGTTAAAGAGGGGGATGAGCTTGGGTGGGCCCAGGAGGGGGGGGGGGGAAATCGGAGCAGGCACAGGGAGCATGGTTACAGACGGGGTAAGCTTGGGTGGGCCCCGGGGGGGAAATCGAAGGAGGCACAGGGAGAATGGTTACAGAGGGGGGTGAGTTTGGGTGGGCTGTGGGGGGGGGGGTCAGAGCAGGCAGAGGGAGCATGGTTACAGAGGGGGGTGAGCTTGGGTGGGCCCCAAGTGGATCAGAGCAGGCACAGGGAGCATGGTTACAGAGAGGGGTGAGCTTGGAAGGGCACCGGGGGGATCGGAGCAGGCACAGGGAGCATGGTTACAGAGGGGGGGATGAGCTTGGGTGGGTCCCGGGGGGGGGGTGGGGGGGTCGGAGCAGGCACAGGGAGCATGGTTAAAGAGGGGGATGAGCTTGGGTGGGCCCAGGAGGGGGGGGGGGGAAATCGGAGCAGGCACAGGGAGCATGGTTACAGACGGGGTAAGCTTGGGTGGGCCCCGGGGGGGAATCGAAGGAGGCACAGGGAGAATGGTTACAGAGGGGGGTGAGTTTGGGTGGGCTGTGGGGGGGGGGGTCAGAGCAGGCAGAGGGAGCATGGTTACAGAGGGGGGTGAGCTTGGGTGGGCCCCAAGTGGATCAGAGCAGGCACAGGGAGCATGGTTACAGAGGGGTATGAGCTTGGGTGGGCCCAGGGGGGAATCGGAGCAGGCACAGACAGGATGGTTACAGAGGGGGTGAGCTTGGGTGGGCCCCGGGCGGGATCGGAGCAAGCACAGAGAGCATGGTTAAAGAGAGGATGAGCTTGGGAAGTGCCGGGGGGGGGATTGGAGCAGGCACAGGGTGCATGGTTACAGAGGGGGTGACCTTGGGTGGGCCCTGGGGGATCAGAGCAGGCACAGGGACATGGTTACAGAGGGTGGTGAGCTTGTGTGGGTCCCAGGGGGGGGGGGTCGGAGCAGGCACAGGGAGCATGGTTACAGAGGGGGGTAAGCTTGGGTGGGCACCTGGGGGGGGAATCGGAGCGGGCACAGGGAGCATGGTTACAGAGGGGGATGAGCTTGGGTGGGTCCCGGAGGGGGGGGGGGGGGAAGAAATCGGAGCTGGCCCAGGGAGCATGGTTACAGAGGGGGTGAGCTTGACTGGGCCCGGGGGGAGGGGGAGGGGGGGGGGGAAGGGAATTTGAGCTGGCCCAGGGAGCATGGTTACAGAGGGGGTGAGCTTGAGTGGGTCCCGGGGGGGGGGGGGGGAAATCGGAGCAGGCACAGAGAGCATGGTTACAGAGGGGAGTGAGCTCGGTTGGGGCCTGGTGGGGGATGGAGTAGGCACAGGGGGCATGGTTACAGAGGGGGATGAGCTTGGGTGGGTCCCGGGGGGCGGGGGGGGGGGGGGTCGGAGTAGGCAAAGGGGGCAAGGTTACAGAGAGGGGTGAGCGTGGGTGGGCCCCGGGGGGGATCAGAGCAGGCACAAGGAGCATGGTTACAGAGGGGGGTCAGGTTGGTTGGGCCCGGGGGGGGGGGGGGGTTGGAGTAGGCCGAGGGTGCATTGTTACAGAGGGGGGTGACCTTGGATAGGCCCTGAGGGATAGGAGCAGGCACAGGGAGCATGGTTACAGAGGGGGGTGGGGGGTGACCTTGGGTGGTCACCGGGGGATCGGAGCAGGCACAGGGAGCATGGTTACAGAGGGGTATGAGCTTGGGTGGGCCCAGGGGGGGGGAAATCGGAGCAGGCACAGGGAGCATGGACACAGATGGGGGTGAGCATGGGTGAGCTCCGGGGGGTGGGGGCGGGAAATCGGAGCAGGCACAATGAGCATGGTTACAGAAAGGGGTTGAGCTTGGTTGGGACTGGGGGAGGGGGTGTCAGAGCAGGCACAAGGAGCATGGTTACAGAGAGGGGTGAGATTGGGTGGCCCCAGGGGGGGATCGGAGCAGGCAGAGGGAGCATGGTTACAGAGGGGGGGGGATGAGCTTGGGTGGGTCCGGGGGGGCGGGGGAAGGAGGGAAATCGGAGCAGGCACAGGGAGCATGGTACAGAGGGGTATGAAGCTTGGGTGGGCCCAGGGAGGGGGGGGGGGAAATCGGAGCAGGCACAGGGAGCATGGTTACAGAGGGGGGTGGGCTTGGGTGGGCCCCGGGGGGATCGGAGCAGGCATAGAGAGCATGGTCACAGAGGGGGGGTGAGCTTGGGTGGGTCCCGGGGGGGGGGGTCGGAGCAGGCACAGGGAGCATGGTTACAGAAGGGGGTGAGCTTGGGTGGGCCCTGGGGGGGAAGTTGGAGTAGGCCTAGGGTGCATGGTTACAGAGGGGGTGAGCTTGGGTGGGCGGGGGGGTCAGAGCAGGCACAGGGAGCATGGTTACAGAGGGGGGTGAGCTTGGGTGGGCCTCAGGGGGGATCGGAGCAGGCACAGACAGCATGGTTACAGAGGGGGTGAGCTTGGGTGGGCCCCTGGCGGGATCGGAGCAAGTACAGAGAGCATCGTTAAAGAGGGGATGAGCTTGGGATGTGCCGGGGGGGATTGGAGCAGGCACAGGGGGCATGGTTACAGAGGGGGGTGAGGTTGGGTGGGTCACAGGGGGGGGGGGGGTCGGAGCAGGCACAGGGAACATGGTTACAGAGTGGGGTGAGCTTGTGTGAGCCCCGGAGGGGGGGGGGGTCGGAATAGGCACAGGGAGCATGGTTACAGAGGGGGGTGAGCTTGGGTGAGTCCCGGGGGGGGATCGGAGCAGGCACGGGGAGCACGGTTACAGAGGGGGGTGAGCTTGGGTGGGTCCTGAGGGGGATCGGAGCAGGCACAGGGAGCATGGTTACAGAGCGGGTGAGCTTGGGTGGGCGGGGGGGGGTCGGAGCAGGCATCGGGAGCATGGTTGTAGAGGTGGCTAAGCTTGGGTGGGCCTCAGGGGGGGCGGGGGAATCAGGGCAGGCACAGGGAGCATGGTTACAGAGGGGGGTGAGCTTGGGTGGGCCAGGGGAGGTGTGGGGGGGGGGGGGGGAAATCGGAGCAGGCACAGGGAGCATGGTTACAGAAGGGGGTGAGCCCCAAGTGGATCGGAGTAGGCACAGGGAGCATGGTTACAGAGGGGAGTGAGCTTGGGTGGGCCCTGGGCGGGATCGGAGCAAGCACAGAGCATGGTTAAAGAGGGGATGAGCTTGGGATGTGCCGGGGGGGGATTGGAGCAGGCACAGGGTGCATGGTTACAGAGGGGGGTGAGCTTGGGTGGGTCATGGGGTGGGGATGGAGGTCGGAGCTGGCCCAGGGAGCATGGTTACAGAGGGGGTGAGCTTGAGTGGGCCCGGGGGGGGGGGGGGGATGTGTCAGAGCAGGCACAGGGACATGGTTACAGAGGGTGGTGAGCTTGTGTGGGTCTGGGGGGGGGGGGGGGAGGTCGGAGCAGGCACAGGGAGCATGGTTACAGAGGGAGGTGAGCTTGGGTGGGCACCTGGGGGAGGATCGGAGCAGGCACAGGGAGCAAGGTTACAGAGGGGGATGAGCTTGAGTGGGTCCCGGAGGGGGGGGGGGGATGGAATCGGAGCTGGCCCAGAGAGCATGGTTACAGAGGGGGTGAGCTTGAGTGGGTCCCGTGGGGGATGGAGTAGGCACAGGGAGCATGGTTACAGAGGGGGATGAGCTTGGGTGGGCCCCGGGGGGGAGAAGAGAATCGGAGCTGGCCCAGAGAGCATGGTTACAGAGGGGGGGGGGGGGGGAAATCGGAGCAGGCACGGGGAGCATGGTTACAGAGGGGGGTGAGGTTGGGTGGATCGGAGCAGGCACAGGGAGCATGGTTACAGAGTGGGTGAGCTTGGATGGGGAGGGGGGGGAAGGTTGGAGTAGGCCCAGGGTGCATGATTACAGAGGGAGTGAGCTTGGGTGGGCCCCGGGGAGGGGGGGGGGGTCGGAGCAGGCACAGGGAGCATGGTTACAGGGGCGGCTGAGCTTGGGTGGGCCGCGGGGGGGGGGGGAAATGGGGGCAGGCACAGGGAGCATGGTTTCAGAGGGGGGTGAGCTTGGTTGGGCCGGGGGGGGGGGGTCAGAGCAGGCACAGGGGGCATGGTTACAGAGGGGGGTGAGCTTGGGTGAGCCCCGGGGGGGGGGGGGGGGGGAGGTCGGAGCAGGCAAAGGGGGCAAGGTTACAGAGAGGGGTGAGCTTGGGTGGGCTGGGGGAGTGTGGGGGTCGGAGCAGGCACAGGGAGCATGGTCACAGAGGGGGTGAGCTTGGGTGGGCCCCGGGGGGGGGATCAGAGCAGGCACAGGAAGCATGGTTACAGAGGGAGGTCAGGTTGGTTGGGCCCGGGGGGGGGGGGGGGGGGGAAGGGGTTGGAGTAGGCCCAGGGTGCATTGTTACAGAGGGGGGTGACCTTGGATAGGCCCTGAGGGAGAGGAGCAGGCACATGGAGCATGGTTACAGAGGGGGGTGAGTTTGGGTGGGCCCCGGGCGGGATCGGAGCAAGCACAGAGCATGGTTAAAGAGGGGATGAGCTTGGGATGTGCTGGGGGGGGGGGATTGGAGCAGGCACAGGGTGCATGGTTACAGAGGGGGGTGAGCTTGGGTGGGTCACGGGGGGGGGGAGGTCGGAGCAGGCACAGGTAGCATGGTTATAGAGGGGGATGAGCTTGAGTGGGTCCCAGAAGGGGGGGGGGGGGGGAGAAAATCGGAGCTGGCCCAGGGAGCATGGTTACAGAGGGGGTGAGCTTGAGTGGGCCCGGGGGGGGGGGGGGGTGTCAGAGCAGGGACATGGTTAGAGGGTGGTGAGCTTGTGTGGGTTCCGGGGGGGGGGGGGGGAAATCGGAGCTGGCCCAGAGAGCATGGTTACAGAGGGGGTGAGTTTGAGTGGGTCCCTTGGGGGATGGAGTAGGCACAGGGAACATGGTTACAGAGGGGGATGAGCTTGAGTGGGTCCCGGAGGGGGGGGGGGGAAATCGGAGCTGGCCCAGAGAGCATTGTTACAGAGGGGGGGGGGGGGAGAGCTTGGGTGGGTCCCGGAGGGGATCGGAGCAGGCACGGGGAGCATGGTTACAGAGGGGGGTGAGCTTGGGTGAGCCCCGTGGGGGGGAGGGGGGGGGGGAGGTCGGAGCAGGCAAAGGGGGCAAGGTTACAGAGAGGGGTGAGCTTGGGTGGGCTGGGGGAGTGTGGGGGTCGGAGCAGGCACAGGGAGCATGGTTACAGAGGGGGGTCAGGTTGGTTGGGCCTGGGGGGGGGGGGGAAGGGGTTGGAGTAGGCCCAGGGTGTATTGTTACAGAGGGGGGTGACCTTGGATAGGCCCTGAGGGAGAGGAGCAGGCACAGGGAGCATGGTTACAGAGGGGGGTGAGCTTGGGTGGGCCCCGGAGGGGATCGGAGCAGGCACAGGGAGCATGGTTACACAGGGGGGTGGGCTTCGGTGGGCCCCGGGGGGGTGTGGGGGGGGGGAAATCGGAGCAGGCACAATGAGCATGGTTACAGAGGTGGGTGAGCTTGGGTGGGTCCCAGGAGGGTCGGAGCAGGCACATGGAGCATGGTTACAGAGGGAGCTGAGCTTGGGTGGGCCCGGGGGGATCAGAGCAGGCACCGGGAGCATGGTTACAGAGGGGGGTCAGCCTGGGTGGGCCCGGGGGGGGGTTGGAGTAGGCCCAGGGTGCATTGTTACAGAGGGGGGGTGACCTTGGATAGGCCCTGAGGGAGAGGAGCAGGCACACGGAGCATGGTTACAGAAGGGGTTGAGCTTGGTTGGGACCGGGGGAGGGGGTGTCAGAGCAGGCACAAGGAGCATGGTTACAGAGAGGGGTGAGATTGGGTGGCCCCGGGGGGGATCGGAGCAGGCAGAGGGAGCATGGTTACAGAGGGGGATGAGCTTGGGTGGGTCCGGGGGGGGAGGGAAATCGGAGCAGGCACAGGGAGCATGTTTACAGAGGTGGGTGAGCTTGGGTGGGCCCCAAGTGGATCGGAGCAGGCACAGGGAGCATGGTTAGAGAGGGGTATGAGCTTGGGTGGGCGTGGGGGGGGGGGAAATCGGAGCAGGTACAGGGAGCATGGTTACAGAGAGGGGTGAGATTGGGTGGCCCAGAGGGGGATCGGAGCAGGCAGAGGGAGCATGGTTACAGAGGGGGATGAGCTTAGGTGGGTCCGGGGGGGAATCGGAGCAGGCATAGAGAGCATGGTCACAGAGGGGGGTGAGCTTGGGTGGGTCCCGGGGGGGGGGGGGAGGAGGGAAATCGGAGCAGGCACAGGGCGCATGTTTACAGAGGTGGGTGAGCTTGGGTGGGCCCCAAGTGGATCGGAGCAGGCACAGGGAGCATGGTTAGAGAGGGGTATGAGCTTGGGTGGGCGCGGGGGGGGGGGGGAATCGGAGCAGGCACAGGGAGCATGGTTACAGAGGGGGGTGGGCTTGGGTGGGCCCCAGGGGGATCGGAGCAGGCATAGAGAGCATGGTCACAGAGGGGGGTGAGCTTGGGTGGGTCCCGGGGGGGGGGGGGGGTCGGAGCAGGCACAGGGAGCATGGTTACAAAGGGGGGTCAGCCTGGGTGGTCCCGGGGGGGGGGGTTGGAGTAGGCCCAGGGTGCATGGTCACAGAGGGGGGTGAGCATGGGTGAGCTCCGGGGGGCGGGAAATCGGAGCAGGCACAATGAGCATGGTTATGGAGGGGGGTGAGCTTGGGTTGGTCCCAGGAGGGTCGGAGCAGGCACATGGAGCATGGTTACAGAAGGGGTTGAGCTTGGTTGGGACTGGGGGAGGGGGTGTCAGAGCAGGCACAAGGAGCATGGTTACAGAGAGGAGTGAGATTGGGTGGCCCCGGGGGGATCGGAGCAGGCAGAGGGAGCATGGTTACAGAGGGGGATGAGCTTGGGTGGGTCCGGGGGGGATCGGAGCAGGCATAGAGAGCAAGGTCACAGAGGGGGCTGAGCTTGGGTGGGTCCCGGGGGGGGGGGGGGTCGGAGCAGGCACAGGGAGCATGGTTACAGAGGGGGGAAGTTGGAGTAGGCCTAGGGTGCATGGTTACAGAGGGGGTGAGCTTGGGTGGGCGGGGGGGGGGGGGTCGGAGCAGGCACAGGGAGCATGGTTACAGAGGGGGGTGAGCTTGGGTGGGCCTCGGGGGGGGGGGGGGAGAGAAATCGGAGCAGGCACAGACAGCATGGTTACAGAGGGGGTGAGCTTGGGTGGGCCCCGGGCGGGATCGGAGCAAAGCATAGAGCATCGTTAAAGAGGGGATGAGCTTGGGATGTGCCGGGGGGGATTGGAGCAGGCCCAGGGTGCATGGTTACAGAGGGGGGTGAGGTTGGGTGGGTCACAGGGGGGGGGTCGGAGCAGGCACAGGGAGCATGGTTACAGAGGGCGTGAGCTTGAGTGGGCCCGGGGGGGGGGTCAGAGCAGGCACAGGGAACATGGTTACAGAGTGGGGTGAGCTTGTGTGAGTCCCGGGGGGGGGGGTCGGAGCAGGCACGGGGAGCATGGTTACAGGGGGGGGGTGAGCTTGGGTGGGTCCTGAGGGGGATCGGAGCAGGCACAGGGAACATGGTTACAGAGTGGGGTGAGCTTGTGTGGGCCCCGGGGGGATGTCGGAATAGGCACAGGGAGCATGGTTACAGAGGGGGGTGAGCTTGGGTGAGTCCCGGGGGGGATCGGAGCAGGCACGGGGAGCATGGTTACAGAGGGGGGTGAGGTTGGGTGGGTCACAGGGGGGGGGGTCGGAGCAGGCACAGGGAGCATGGTTACAGAGGGCGTGAGCTTGAGTGGGCCCGGGGGGGGGTCAGAGCAGGCACAGGGAACATGGTTATAGAGTGGGGTGAGCTTGTGTGGGCCCCGGGGGGGGGGGTCGGAATAGGCACAGGGAGCATGGTTACAGAGGTGGGTGAGCTTGGGTGAGTCCCGGGGGGGGGGGTCGGAGCAGGCACAAGGAGCATGGTTACAGAGGGGGGGGGTCGGAGTAGGCACAGGGAGCATGGTTACAGAGGGGGTGAGCTGGGGTGGGCACCGGGGATCGGAATAGGCACAGGGAGCATGGTTACAGAGGGTGTGAGCTTGGGTGGGCCCTGGGGGGGGGGGGGTCGGAGCAAGCACAGGTAGCATGGTTACAGAGGAGGGTGAGTTTGGGTGGGCGCGGGGGGGGGGGAGATCGGATCAGGCACAGGGAGCACGGTTGCAGTGGGAGGGGAGCTTGAGTGGGCCCCGGTGGGATCGGAGCAGGCACATGGTTACAGAGGGGGGCGAGCTTGGGTGGGTCCCAGGGGGGTCGGAGCAGGCACAGGGAGCATGGTTACAGAGGGGGGTGAGCTTGGGTGGGTCCCAGGGGGGGGGGATCGGGCACGCACAGGGAGCATGGTTACAGATGGGGCTGAGCTTGCATGGGTCCCGGGGAGGCCGGTGTAGGAGAGCAGGATCTGCTTCACATGGGTACCCCCACTTTTTCCTGGTGTTTCACTGTTTTTCTACGTTAGTGTGGCTGTGGCCATGCTAATCAGGACCACAGCCTAGCTGCTTCCTCTCTAAAATGGTTTACATGTACATTAGGTACATATCTAATTGGATTCTGGAGTGCCATATAAGCCCCTAGTATATGGTATACTATGTACCTAGGGCTTGGTACCTCAGAGGCCTACCAGGGGCTGCAGCATGTATTATGCCACCCCTGGGAAGCACTCCAAAATGGCACCACAGGTCTTCTACTGCAGCCTGGGTAAGGGTGTGCTTGCACCCCTTACAGTGGTATAGGCTACCTATATCACTACCATTGCACACACATATAAAACCTATAAGTGACTCCTATGGCAGGCCTTAACAATCCTGAAGGCAGAGTGCTTGGTTTTTATGCGAGAGGGTGCCCCAGCAGGAGCAGAGCCCCTCTGCAGCGTTCGGAGTATCTCCTCTGATGATGTTTGTGGTGCAGCCTGACCATATACTCTTAAGTGCATTATAACCTCGCGCTAAGTGCTAACTTTGGAATGGCTGCACAGAAACATGTTGTGTTTGGTGATAAACTCTTTGGAATTCTACCCTCCTGGTTACAGAGGGAGGTGAGCTTGGGTGCGTCCCGGGGGGGGGGGGGAAATCGGAGCAGGCACAGGGAGCATGGTTACAGAGGGAGGTGAGCTTGGGTGGGACCCGGAGAGATCGGAGCAGGCACAGGGTGTAAGAGTAGGATCTGCTTCACATGGGTACTGTTAGACGGACCGGGAGGGTCGGCCGAGGTCAGGGGGAGAGGTCTCCGGGGAGAGCCGTCTCCAGCGATCGTACAGACAAGTAACTTCCCCCCCACAGACAGACACCACACAAGGATAAGATTTAGCGTTCTTTATATGCACTTCTTAAGGTACGATGAGATAGTACAAGGAGGTCTGGACCCAGGGGTCCCCTCGATTTAGGTTTCTTAGGATAGGGAATGGGTAGCGGGACAGTCTGTTTACCAGTCAGGTAGTTCGGATGAGATGATGGTTAGCTCACAATCCTCGAGCTTGGTGGTGTAGCTGGTACGGGCCGCGGCAGCGCCAGCAGGTCCCGGTAGAGATGGTCGATACACGGTCCGCGGCAGCGCCAGCAGGTCCCAGTGAAGATGGTCGATGTACGGTCCGCGGCAGCGCCAGCAGGTCCCGGTGAGGATGGTCGTTACAACGGGCCGCGGCAGCGCCAGCAGGTCCCGACGAGGATGGATGTTGCAGAAGGCCGCGGCAGCGCCAGCAGGCAGGACGATAGTTCGCAAGATAGGGCTACGGCAGCGCCAGTAGTCCGTCAAGGCTGAGTTCTCTCGGTGTCTCTCGACTCCAGGATACAACTGCCATCCTGCTCCGGAGCTGCTCCAGTTATAGGGCAGGCGCCCTTTGATGTCCGGGCCCTCGCACTTGGAGGTCGGAGGGTCCGGGATGAAGGTGTCCAGACACCCAGCAGGGGGTGGAGCCAGCGCCTGGGGGAGCTGGAGGCGATCGGCACCTGGCGGGGGAAGAGCTCTTGACGCTTCGTTCTCCCATCGACCTGCCAAGTGGTCCGCTCACCTCCTGGGTGGATGGTGGTGCCGGGATGTCGGGGCCGGCCAGGCCCAGGGTTAGGGTCGGGGGGAGGCCACGCGGCCTCGTGGTGCAGGGCCCAAGATGGCGGCTTGACCCGGCCGGGGAAGCCGGTGGGGCTGGGGCCCGTGATGCATGGAGGTCCGAGGGCAGAAGTTCCGTCGGGAGACGGGGTGCAGGTGCTTTTCGTGGGTCACGCCTGGCGGGCCGGAGCTTGGGCCCTGTCGTGCGGGGAGGGAGCAAGCCCTTCGTGTGGCCTGTCCAACATGCGTCCCCCCCAGCTGAAGGCGGGGAGAGTCACCCATCTTCTTGGGGACTCTCCTCGCCGAGGCGGAAGAATCGTGACAGGCCATCCGCGTTGGCGTGGTCTTGGCCCGGTCGGTGCTCCACGGTGAAGTCCATTCCCTGCAGGGAAATGGACCAGCGCAATAGTTTTGGGTTCTCCCCCCGCATCTGCATCAGCCACTGCAGGGGTCGATGGTCGGTTTGTACCCGGAAGTGGGTACCGAAGAGATAGGGCCGGAGCTTTTTGAGGGCCCACACCACTGCGAAGGCCTCCCTCTCGATGGTGCTCCAGCGCTGTTCTCGGGCCAGGAGACGTCGACTGATGAAGGCCACCGGCTGGTCATGACCCTCGGGGTTTAATTGAGAAAGAACGGCCCCGATGCCGTGGTCGGAGGCGTCTGTCTGTACCACGAATTCCCGACTGTAATCGGGGGCCTGGAGCACAGGGGCGGTGCACAGGGCGGCCTTCAGCTTCTCGAAGGCCGCTTGACAATCGGGGGTCCAGTTAATCCGCTTTGGTTGGTTCTTGGACGTGAGACCCGTGAGGGGCCCCACGATGCTGCCGTAGTCCTTCACGAACCGCCGGTAGTAGCCGGTGAGCCCCAAGAAGGCTCGGACCTCGGTCTGGGTGACGGGGGGCTGCCAGGACTGGATGGCAGCAATCTTAAGTTGCAGCGGGGCCACCAGCCCGCTTCCCACTTGGTGCCCAAGGTAGGTCACGGACCCTTGGCCAATTTGGCATTTGCCGGCCTTAATTGTGAGGCCGGCCCGCTGGAGGGCCTGTAGGACCTCTTGGAGGTGGAGGAGGTGGTCGGACCAGTGGCGGCTGTATACAGCGATATCGTCCAGGTAGGCAGCGCTGAACTCTTCGAGCCCCGCCAAGACCTGGTTCACAAGGCGTTGAAACGTGGCGGGGGCATTCTTCATACCGAAGGGCATGACCTTGAATTGGTAGTGGCCATCGGGGGTAGAGAAGGCTGACCGTTCCTGAGCCCGGGGTGTGAGACCGATCTGCCAGTAGCCCGCTGTTAGGTCGAAGATACTGAGGTAGCGGGCGGCCCCCAGCCGGTCGATCAGTTCGTCCGCTCGGGGGATCGGATGAGCGTCGGTCCGGGTGACAGCGTTCAAGCCCCGGTAGTCGACGCAGAATCTCAGTTCAGGTGTGGTGCCGGGGGCAGCGGCTTTGGGAACCAATACGACCGGGCTGGCCCAGGGACTGTCCGAGGGCTCGATGACCCCGATCGTGAGCATTTTGGCCACTTCCTCCTGTATGCAGGCCCGTACCCGATCTGGTACGCGGTAGGCCCGGTGTCGAATAGGGGGACTGTCCCCGGTGTCCACGTCGTGCAAACACCAAGGGGTGACCCCGGGGGTGAGAGAGAACAGTGTAGCGAACCGCAGCAGGAGGTTTCGGCAGCCCTGGCGTTGCTACGAGGTGAGGGCGTCAGAGAGCCGGACCCCGTCCACGGAGCCGTCATTCTCCTGAGTCTTCAGGAGATCCGGGAGGGGTTCGGAGTCTTCCTCTGCCCCACTGTCCGTAGCCATCAGGAGGCTGAGTTCTGAGCGCACAAAGTGTGGTTTGAGTCGGTTGGTGTGGAGGACCCGAAGGGGGTTTCGGGAGGTCCCCATGTCGATGAGGTAAGTGACGGGGCTTTTGCGCTCGACCACTTTGAAGGGCCCCGTCCACTTATCTTGCAAGGCACATGGTTCGGTGGGGGACATCACCCACACTTGTTGACCAGGCTCGAACTCAACGGAGGAGGCATTGTGATCATACCATCTCTTCATGTCCTCCTGGCTGGCCTCGAGGTTCGCCTTGGCCATCTCTCTGAAGCGCCGGGTCTGATTGCGTAGGGCCAGGAGGTATTTGAAGACGTCTGGAGGGGTCTTTAGGGGGGCCATCTCCCAACCTTCCTTGACTAGGCTGAGGGGCCCTCGCACAGGGTGCCCGTACAGGAGTTCGAAAGGGCTAAAGCCGAGGGACTTCTGGGGGACTTCTCGGTAGGCGAAGAGGAGGCACGGGAGTAGTACATCCCACTGGCGACGGAGGGGCTCTTCCAATCCCCCAATCATCCCCTTGAGAGTGCGGTTAAAACGCTCCACTAGTCCGTTCCCTTGGGGGTGATAGGGGGTCGTGAATCTGTAGGTGACCCCGCATTGTTGCCAGAGGGACTTCATGTATTTGGAGATAAAGTTCGTGCCTCGGTCGCTGACGACTTCTCGGGGGAAGCCCACCCGGGAGAAGATCCCCATTAGGGCCCAGCCAACCACCGGAGCTGTCACGGTCCGTAGGGGCACCGCCTCGGGGTAGCGGGTGGCGTGGTCCACCAGTACCAGGATGAACCTGTGTCCTTGTGCCGTGCGGGGGTCCAGAGGCCCCACAATGTCTATTCCTACCCTTTCGAACGGGGTGGTGACCACAGGGAAGGGTTGCAGAGGGGCTTTCAGCTTCCGACCACTCTTCCCGCTGGCTTGGCATGTGGGGCAGGACCGGCAGTGGTTCAGGACGTCGTTCCTCATTTTCGGCCAGAAAAAGTGGGTCACTAGGCGACTGTAAGTTTTGTCCTGGCCCAGGTGTCCAGCCAGGGGAACATCGTGGGCCAGGTTGAGTAGGAAGTCTCTGAAGCGGAGAGGTACCACCAACACTCGACCGGCCCCTAGCTCTGCGATTCTTTGTTCGCTGTATAGCAGGTCGTTATCCCAGTAGACCCAGTGAGATCCGGTGGAGTCCCCTGCGTTCTGGGCGCTGGCTTGTTGGCGGAGTCCCTCGAGGGAGGGGCAGGTCTTTTGTTCCTGGCGGAACTGTTCTTGGGTGGGCCCCCCTTCTTGACGCCACTGAGCCAGGCCGGGAAAGTCCTGGGGTTGCGCGTCCCCTTCGGTCGTTGGTTCTGGGGGGCTGGCCTCGTCGTTGTCTTCTACTGGGGCGACCGGGGGCGGAGGTGCTGGCCATTCCGGTTCTTCTGATCGGGGGACGGCATGGGCGGCCATGGACCGGGTGGTTATGCAGGCCCAGTCCGGGAGGCCCAGCATCCCCAGGTGCTCTCTTCTCTCGACGGTGGCCCACGGGGAACTTTCGAGGTCATTCCCCAGGAGGCAGTCCACGGGGGCATCGTCCCGGACCGTCACCTTCAACAGGCCGTAGACCCCTCCCCATTCGAATGGGACGCAGGCCATTTGACACATACTTTCAGAATTGTCGGCTGAGCGGACGGGGCAGAGAATGTTCGGCAGGATCTGCTCGGGCTTCACCAGGTGACAGCGGACGGCCGTCACACTGGCGCCTGTGTCCCGCAAGGCCTCGGCCCGATGTCCGTTAATGGTCACCCACTGACCGTATTTCCTGGTGTTAGCGGGCAGGGGAGCCCGCGGGACCATGTCTCTTCCCCCTAGGCACGCCAGGACCATGGCGGCCGGTTCCCACTCTTGCTGGGCCGGCTCATACTCTTCCTGTTCCTCCGATAATCGCTCTTCCCCCAGGGCGGCGGCAGCTACCTGGCGGGGCTTGGGTGTTTGGTTCTGCGGGCAGCTCGGGTCATTGGCGTAGTGGCCGACTCGCTGGCATCGGTGGCACGTGACGTTGGCTCGGAACCCAGGACGCATCGGGGGGTTGCCCCGGCCGGCCGGAGGCTGGGTGCTGGCCACGGGTGTTGCCGGCAAGGCGCCTCTCCCTCGCCCCTGGCCTCCTCCTCCTCCCCGAGGACGGTGCTGGCCTTGGTTGCTTCGGTTCTGCTCGTGTGGCCCTCTCCGGCCCACTCGGGTGCTTTCCCATCGGTCAGCTTCGGCGGCGAGCTGCCGGGGGTCAGTCAGCTTGCTGTCGAGGAGGTGCTGCCTGAGCTCGACGAAACAGTTGTTCGACAGGTGCTCCCATACCATAAGGTTAAAGAGTTGCTCGTAGGTCGTGACATGGCTCCCCTTGATCCAACCCTCGAAGGCACGGCTGAAATAGTTAACGTACTCCACCCAAGTTGTGCCCGGGATCCGGGTGCAATCTCTGAACCTCTGGCGGTACATCTCGGGTGTGAGGCCGTAGCGGGTGAGGAGGGCAGCCTTCATGTGGTCGTAGGACGACATTTGGTGATCTGGGAGCTGTAGCAGGGCATCGCGACCTTCGTTGACGAACCTCCCCCATAGTCCGGCTCCCCAATCACTCCGGTCGATCCGGTGGGAGGTCATGGCGATCTCGTAGGCTTTGAACCACTGTTGTATGTCGTCTTCTCGGACATACTCGCGGACAACATCCTTGGGGATGTGTACTTTTTTCTCGGTTGGCCCCGGGGTGTGCGGTCGCTCAGGCACCCCCGGTTCTTTATTTTGTTTCCGCAGTTCTATTTCCGCCAGTTTGCGCTCGTGTTCGAGTGTTATTCTTTTTTCCTCAAGCTCTCTCTGTCTCTGCTTTTCTTCTCGTTCTACTCGGAGCCGCAGATGCTCTAGATTTAGTTTCTGCTCGGCTAACTTGAGTTCACCGTCCATCTTGAGCCGTGCCATTTCCAACTTGTGTAATCTGGTTCTTTCTCTTTCCTGGATCTCCTCCTGCGAGAGGCCCGTTCCCCGCTCCTCGGGAGCCGTGGCGTTCCCCTCTGGTGCGACACTGTTTCGGTCGGAGGGCCCGGCGATCCCAGTTTCTGTCCACGACTCAAGGGCGTGCTTCAAATCATCTTTGGTACTCCGGCCGGTGGTAGCAATGCCTAGTTCCATGCAGAATTGTTTCAGTTCGCGGTGGCTGTATTCTTCTAACTTATCCATTTGGAATTTTTCAGTGGAACCGCTATCTTTGGCTGACATCGTGGTTTTGTCGTGGGGTGAGCTACTCTCTGTACGATTACGCGTTGATTCGGATCCCATCGCTGCCACCAATGTTAGACGGACCGGGAGGGTCGGCCGAGGTCAGGGGGAGAGGTCTCCGGGGAGAGCCGTCTCCAGCGATCGTACAGACAAGTAACTTCCCCCCCACAGACAGACACCACACAAGGATAAGATTTAGCGTTCTTTATATGCACTTCTTAAGGTACGATGAGATAGTACAAGGAGGTCTGGACCCAGGGGTCCCCTCGATTTAGGTCTCTTAGGATAGGGAAGGGGTAGCGGGACAGTCTGTTTACCAGTCAGGTAGTTCGGATGAGATGATGGTTAGCTCACAATCCTCGAGCTTGGTGGTGTAGCTGGTACGGGCCGCGGCAGCGCCAGCAGGTCCCGGTAGAGATGGTCGATACACGGTCCGCGGCAGCGCCAGCAGGTCCCAGTGAAGATGGTCGATGTACGGTCCGCGGCAGCGCCAGCAGGTCCCGGTGAGGATGGTCGTTACAACGGGCCGCGGCAGCGCCAGCAGGTCCCGACGAGGATGGATGTTGCAGAAGGCCGCGGCAGCGCCAGCAGGCAGGACGATAGTTCGCAAGATAGGGCTACGGCAGCGCCAGTAGTCCGTCAAGGCTGAGTTCTCTCGGTGTCTCTCGACTCCAGGATACAACTGCCATCCTGCTCCGGAGCTGCTCCAGTTATAGGGCAGGCGCCCTTTGATGTCCGGGCCCTCGCACTTGGAGGTCGGAGGGTCCGGGATGAAGGTGTCCAGACACCCAGCAGGGGGTGGAGCCAGCGCCTGGGGGAGCTGGAGGCGATCGGCACCTGGCGGGGGAAGAGCTCTTGACGCTTCGTTCTCCCATCGACCTGCCAAGTGGTCCGCTCACCTCCTGGGTGGATGGTGGTGCCGGGATGTCGGGGCCGGCCAGGCCCAGGGTTAGGGTCGGGGGGAGGCCACGCGGCCTCGTGGTGCAGGGCCCAAGATGGCGGCTTGACCCGGCCGGGGAAGCCGGTGGGGCTGGGGCCCGTGATGCATGGAGGTCCGAGGGCAGAAGTTCCGTCGGGAGACGGGGTGCAGGTGCTTTTCGTGGGTCACGCCTGGCGGGCCGGAGCTTGGGCCCTGTCGTGCGGGGAGGGAGCAAGCCCTTCGTGTGGCCTGTCCAACAGGTACCCCCACTTTTTGCTGGTGTTTCACTGTTTTATGACCTTAGTCTGGCTGTGGCCCTGCTAATCAGGACCACAGCCTAGCTGATTCCTCTCTAAAATGGTTTCCATGTTGTTGGACAGGCCACATGAAGGGCTTGCTCCCTCCCCGCATGACAGGTCCCAAGCCCCGGCCCCCCAGGTGTTACCCACAGAAACAACCCGCACCCCGTCTCCAGACGGAGCTCCTGCCCCCGGACATCTATGTATCATGGGGCCGAACCACTACCGGCTCCCCAGGCCGGACCAGCCGCCATCTTGGACACGGCACCACGAGGCCGCGTGGCCTCAGCTCGACCCTAACCCTGGGCCTGGCCAGGCCCCGACATCCCGGCACCACCATCCACCCAGGAGGTGAGCGGACCACTTGGCAGGTCGATGGGAGAAAGAAGTGTCGATGGCTCTCCCCCGCCCGGTGCCGATCGCCCTCCAGCTCCCCCGGGCGCTGGCTCCACCCCCCTGCTGGGTGTCTGGACTCCCTCATCCCGGACCTCCCGACCTCCAAGTGCGAGGGTCCGGACATCAAAGGGCGCCAGACCTATAACTAGGGCAGCTCCAGAGCAGGAAGGCAGTTGTATCCTGGAGTCGAGAGACACCGAGAAGAACTCAGCCTTGACGGACTACCGGCGCTGCCGTAGCCCTGCCTTGTGAACTATCGTCCTGCCTGCTGGCGCTGCCGCGGCCTTCTGGATCCTCCATCCTCGTCGGGACCTGCTGGCGCTGCCGCGGCCCGTTGTAACGACCACCTTCATCGGGACCTGCTGGCGCTGCCGCGGACCGTGTAACGACCACCTTCATCGGGACCTGCTGGCGCTGCTGCGGACCGTGTAACGACCACCTTCACCGGGACCTGCTGGCGCTGCCGCGGCCCGTCCAAGCTAGAACACCGAGCTCGAGGATTGTGAGCTATCCATCATCACATCTACCAGATTGGTAACCAGACTGTCCCGCTACCCCCTTTCCCAAACCAAGAGACTAGAATCGAGGGGACCCCTGAGTCCAGACCTCCTTGTACCATTCCATCGTACCTTAAGAAATCGCTTATAAAGAACGGTAAATCCTATCCTTGTGTGGTGTACATCTGTGGGGGGGAAGTTACTCATCTGTTCGACCGCTGGAGACGGCTCTCCCCGGAGACCTCTCCCCTTGTCCTCGGCCGACCCTCCCGGTCCGTCTAACACATGTACATTAGGTACATATCTAATTGGATTCTGGAGTGCCTTATAAGCCCCTAGTATATGGTATACTATGTACCTAGGGCATAGGTGCCTCAGATGCCTACCTTGGGGTGCAGCATGTATTATGCCACCCCTGGGAAGCACTCCAAAATGACACCACAGGTCTGCTACTGCAGTCTGGGCAAGGGTGTGTGTTAGAAGGCGACCTCAGGGGAGCCCGGAGGGGGCCCTGACTGTCCTGAGACCCACCCTCAAGGTATCGTAGCTGGGCACTGGCGGGAGATTCCGCAGGGGAGGAATCTCGTACCTAGGATCGTACACTTGGCACCACACGACAAAGAGACACCACACCGAGGGTTCTTAGGATTCAAGCTTTATCAAATCGAAGTGGTAGGATCATTATGATCAGCAAGGCAGATATTTACAAGCAGAGCGTGAGCTCACAGAGTCTTGGCGGGGGTAGGAGGTAGAGGGACAGTCTTTGGGGGGATCGGATCAAATGCAGGAGCGTACCCGGCGCACAGCTCACAATCCTCGAGCTGGGGGATACGCTTGTCGTAGTGGGGTCCGGCGGGACCAAAGAGAGTCAGGGACAGCTGCGAGTCACTCAGCAGGCTCCAGCACCAGTTCGGAGGTCTTACGTTCTTCGGGGAGCCGCGAGTCACTCAGCAGGGCTCAGAGGTTCCAAGGCTAATCTGCCGAACAGTCCCAGAGCACCCCTTGTTATAGGTCGACCCCTCTTTGATGTCCGGAGTCTGTGCAGGCAGGGGTCTTGTCACCTGGGGGTCGCTTGTCGAGGTTTCCTGCTATTGTCTTTTGATCCTTTCAGGGCCGGGTCGGGAGGAGTCCCAGACACCCAGCAGGCGTGGAGCCAGCCCTCAGGGAGGCCGGAGGGCCGATCGAAACCCATCGTCCCAGGGGGGTTCAGAGGTGCGATAGAAACTGCTCCTCCCTCTCTCATCCCCTGGAAGCGTGATGTCCTCCAGCCAGAGTGGCGCCTCTAGGGCCGGGTTGTGCTGGGGCCGGGCGGCCATCTTGGTGCACGAAGTGGGCACGCGTGCCCGGGGTGGCCGAAAGGAGAGAGGCCATGGACGGGGAGGCCCGGGCTGCGTGTGTGTGTTCTGGTGGGAAGGATCGGCTGGGCCGTGTGCTTGGGTTCCCTGGTACCAGGTTAGGTAGTGCGAGGACAGGAAGAGCCATGCTACGAGGCCGGGTCTAACAGTGTGCTTGCACCCTTTACTGTGGTATAGGCTACCTATATCACTACCCTATACAGACACATATAAACCTATAAGCCACTCCTATGGCAGGCCTTGACAATTCTGAAGGCAGAGTGCTTGGTTTAGTGTGAGAGGGTGCCCAAGCATGAGCTGAGCCCCTCTGCAGCTTTCGGAAATACTTCTTTATGGCTGTTCTGTCATACAGCCATACCATATACTCATAAGTGCATTATAACCTCGCGGTAAATGCTAACTTTGGAATGGCAGCATCAAAACATGTTGTGTTTGGTGTCAAACGCTTTGGAATACTACCTCCCCCCCTCCCCCGCCAGTCCTGGCGGCGGGGGTAGCATTCCACCCTTCTAGAGGGAGAGACGTGTTCACACTGGCTAAACCTGGTAGGACTTTCCTGAGCCCTTGCATCACAAAATGGATGCCTCTGCCACAGACACAGGTCTGGCCTCCTGCTGCGGACCGAAACTCCGGCAGGGGAGGCCTGGACAATAGGTTTCCTGTCGAAGAGAGGTGTGACCACCTCCCCAGACAGGCTGATGTGTATTGGGGCTGGGCGGGAGCACTCTTTGGTGCTTTGAAGTCCTGCACTGGGGCACACTTGGTGTCTCTGTGCATACTCCAGTTCAAACCGGTTGCAGGGGCACTCAGCCCCTGCTCTGGCGCGAAACTGGACAAAGGGGAAGGGGTGTAACCACTCCCACCCCAGGCCCACCCATAGGTGGGGCCTTTCGAGCTAGTCCATCCCCTAAACTTAGTATAAGTATAAGAATCCAGTCCCTAGGACTTTAGATTACCCTGGACGAACATCTGCAACATATATCCTGGACCTTCGACTTTCGATCACGACTAGAAGACAGAATAAATCTCTTGGGGTCAAGGAGTGACTCCCCTGCTTGGCAGGCACCAAAGAAGCAAATAACCAGTCTACAATTCTGAAGCTCCCGCTGGACGTCGAAGTCTCTGCATCCCCAGAGGTGGATTTCCAGACTTCCCCGAGGCTACCCTGAGTCCACAGCAAAGCTGAGGCCCGTGGCTATCGTGGGTGACGTGGAACCGTGACCCCTGGTCACTGAACTTTTGCAGCAACACTACCTTCCTGGTCATCCTCAAAGTTGTGCTTTTGGCCCTGAGTAGCCCCAGCCTGGAGCACCTCCTGCACTGAAGATTGTTGGCCTCCACTCCACGAGTGACCCGTGGGCCTGCTTCAAGTGCGACCGCTCGAGGCTCCTTCGTGATCACTAGCACGTTGGCTAGCAGGTCCCCACGAAGGCAACTCCTCTTCTGCTTGGGCTTTCCTGGTTGGTCCAGACGTGCCCTTACTTACCCTCGCTGGGTGAGTCCCTCAGACCTTGCTGGTCTGCACCGCAGTCCTTTCTCTGCTTTCCTGTGACTTGCCGTTGCCAAGGCTTGTTGGGTCCTTTCTGGTCGCCGACACCGCAGCACTCGACAGACTTCGTGGGATAGCTCGAATCCGGCTCGTGGACTTAGTCGACGCCTCCTGGACCTCGTAGCTGAAGAGTCAAGACACCCATCAACTCACCTGAAGCACCCAACATCTGTGGGCATTGGTCCATCCTGCCCTCGGTCACTGGCAAGTGACCCAGACTCTGTCCCCTCTGCTTTCAGGTTCCTTACATCCTAGATCCAGGCTTGGATCTCTTCGGACACTTTTCTTCACGGCTTTGCAGGCTTCCATTGAAAATCGACGACACGACCCGACACCAAAAGACACCTATGCACCCGGCTTCCCTGGGTGAGGTAACTCGAGTACTCCGGTACGCTCGAGGGTGCTAGCCCTAGAACTGTCTAAGTCCAAAAGGGTTTGGTCCTAGTTCGATTTGAAGTGTCCCTAATCTTTAAATTTCCAACTGCGACATTTCCCTTAGAAAGTAATAGGAGCCCGCGGTTGTGTTTCCACACTGCATACAGAAAACAGAAATGGGAGGAGATGGGTGTATGTTGAGAAGAGGGAGAAAAATAAGAGGGTTGTCGCAGAACAAGTAAACAAGAGTTTGGCGTAGGAGGGACTAACTGACAGTGGAAGAAGCCGATGCTATTACGTAGTGATAGTGGAAAGAGGACTAAAACCATTAAAGATTTTACGAACAAAAGGCCCGATTGAGGTGGCTATCTTTAAATTGCATTAATTCTGTAAACAATACAGAGAAACCTTTTTCTTTGTGAATTCTGGATTTTTTTGCCAGTGCTTGGAAACATCCACACATCACTAAACTAGCACAGAATTACTAAGAACACCGAATATATTATTGCGTCAAAAAGACCTGACCAGTGCATTCGAATCAAGAAAACCTGAGCTCTGTCCATGAACTATAAAGAGCGTTTAGAATAGCCAAACATTGGTATTCATACAACGGGAGACGCGTAAATGTCAGCTAGCTCTTGTGCGCGTCGTAGCCCTCAAAGATTGATAGCTATGCGGTGTGAGACCGGCCTCACGGCGTTGCCCTCTCCATCACCCAGCCAACCTGCAACCACCCTCAAGACACGACATCTCCGACTCCGGCCGCCCCAGCCACCCCCGATCCGCGGGCCGGCCAGAGGCCTGACAGACTCAACACCCTACCACGCATGTCCAACTGAGGGAGCGGGAACCCTCGAGCCAGACCCAGAGGCGCCAGCCCAGTCACACCTCGGGTCGCCTTCCCCGGGAGGACTTGATCGGCCACCAGGCCCCTGGGGAGCAGGCGCCTCCCCTGCCGAGCGTCTGGGGTCCCTCCCAGACCCACCTGAAAAGACCAAAGAAGTGAGCGGCAGGAAATCCCGCCGAACCCCCTCCGTCACCCCAGTCCCCCCTCTGCGAGCACTCCGGACTTCAAAGAACCAGCGGAGTATAACAAGGGGTGCCGGAGAAGCGAGTGCAGAGAAGACCTGGAACCATCCGAGCCTGCAGACGCTGTCGCGGCTCCTGAATGCTGAAGTTACCTGGGCCTGCTGAGTGACTCGCGGCCTCTTGCTATTGAACCATCTGAGCCCTGCGGACGAGGTCGCGGCTCCCGAA
Organism: Triturus cristatus; assembly: GCF_964204655.1. Lineage (NCBI taxonomy): Eukaryota > Metazoa > Chordata > Amphibia > Caudata > Salamandridae > Triturus > Triturus cristatus. Next base: position 8,660,293 of record NC_140585.1, read on the forward strand.
CACTGAACCACCTAGGCCTGCTGAGTGACTCGCGGCCCCCAGCTATTGAACCATCTGAGCCTGCTGACGGAATCGCGGCTCCCGAACTCCGACCACCTGTGCCTGCTCAGAGACTCGCGGCGCTCCCCCCTTGAGGACGACTCAGTAAGAGATCGCCCAGAGACACGACACCCTCCAGCTCGAGGATTGTGAGCTTTCCGCAGGGTATTTCGCAGAGACACTATCTTGAAAGACTGTCCCGCTACCCCCATTCCCCCCGACCGATTTGTGGTACGTTGTGCCACTGCTGTACTGCTTGCATCTTGGATCATAAAGATCCCTTGAAATCATCGATAAAAGAACCTATCGTCCTACAAAGAACCCGTGTGGTGTCACTCTGTTCGTAGTGTATCTCAGGGTGTGCGCGCCTGGTTCGGCCTACTTGGGAGAGGTGGGTCAAAGGGGTGGGCAGGACGTGTATCGAACCCCCCTCCGGCGAACGCCTTTCCAACATGCGGTATCTTAACAGCGGCTCCTCACAGTATCATGTTCTTCATGTTTTGCCCTCAGTCGTTCCCTCGGGGCAGCGCAGGCTCCCTCTGTTTAGCTAACACTAGTCTTGCTCCCATTGGCTGCAGTTCTGGCAGGGTACGCAATTGGTTCAAATTTAAGTTTGGGTAGATGCCCTAGGTGTGCAGCGGGCATCGGCGAGATTGGCGCCTTTTTCATAACAGAGACTCTGTTCGCTGTGGCTTCTTCAACCATTGCACCCGTCGGTCTCCTGACCAGAGAAAGTGTATACTTGAGGGCTTAGGCAGCCAAGTACTGATAAAGGTAAAGAGGAAGGAGGGTGAATATTGTCAAGGGAGATGAGGGCAGAAAAGTTCAGGACCAAAACAAAGGAGATAATGAAGACCAGCACGCGCGCACCTCGCGCTGAAAGAGGAGTAGGCAGCAGGGGGAGGGGAGAGAGGAGGGGGCCTGCAGCAGTTTCCCTTGCGGGAACCATATGTTAAAGCTCACTCCTGCAAGGCAATCGCCAAACGTGCACTCGTTGCATTCAAAGCAATGCAATGCGTGCACGTTTTTGGCAGCAAAGCTGAAGCGATTGCTAAAGGTCTTTTCCTATGCAGCGCATGCGAGACCTAAAAAACGGCACAAGCTGCTGAAAAAAGGGTGAGAAGGCAAGTCATGAAAGTACAAGAAAGATAAAGAAAGGGGTAACTACGATACAGGAATACAAGAAGGAAGGGTGTTTTCAAACGCAACAATATCCATTCAATGAGAATTGAGCTGGGAAGGCGCAATACCGTTAATGCATGTCTGTCAAATAGTAAGGCAGACTTGCAGTGATGGCGGAAGCTATGGTTCTAAGTCGCTTGGGCAGCGTCTTTCTTGGAGCACAGTATATCAACTAATGCATTAAGCTGCAGTGAAGTGACCTAGCAGCGATACACATCATTGGCATAGGAACAGTTACCAAGTTACACATAGGGTAGGTACAATACGTGGTGTAAGCATAAACACAGCAAGAGTATGCACAAAAGTATACTACAAACAGTGATAATAATGCTAGTGTTGGAGGTGTGAGGAAAGGTGTGCAAAAGGGTGGTGGCGAATGGGGTGGAGTGGATTGTGGCAGGGAGGGGGCTCTGCCAGCCTCCTGCCCACCCCAGTGCCTCTCGCTGTCTGTCCTAGGTAGGGCTTCAAGGCCCACGTGGGGAGATGTCAAGCATTTGAGGAGGGATTGGATATGTATGAGATGCTGCAGCTGCCACAGCATGTTTGGTGTCTGTGTGCAAGGTGCTCGGATGTCAAACTGACGTGCTCAGCGCTATGCAGGACTAGTAATCAAAATTTGGTGTCATTAAAGGGACACTGTTTGCCTTTAATCCACGGATGGTTCTTCTGAGTCACACCGTGTACTTCCCTGTACAACGTCGAAGTTTGAGGCCAACTGCGATTCAGGAGAGAGTATACGTTAGAAAGGCTAGCCTCAGGGACGGACAGACAGGTACCTGACCCCCCTGCGCCTCACCCTTCCGGGAGAAGTAGCCGAGCACTGGCCGGAGACCCCCACAGGGCTGGGTCTCGTACCTAGGATCGTACACGCCGATTTAGTACCAGGCAACACAGACACCACACTGTAGATTCTGGAGTACGTATGCTTTATCTAGAGATATCAAGATCTTTATGATCCGCAGAGGCGTATGTACAAGTAGAGCAAGGGCTCACAAAGTCTTGCTTGGGGTAGGGGTAGCGGGACAGTCTTAGGCTCTGGGTCAATGCGGGAGCGTATCCGGAGCACGGCTCTCAATCCTCGAGCCAGGGGATACGAGACGATCTTTGGGGCCCAGCCGGACCGGAAGGTCTCTTGAGTGGGTCCCAAATCTGCAGGGCTCTAGTCCGGGTGTCGGAGGTCGGACAATCTTTCAGGAGCCGCGAGTCACTCAGCAGGGCTTAGAGTTCTCTAGGGTGCAAGGTGAGCCGCGACCACGTCAACAGGGCTCGGATGTTTTTAGGCAGAAGTCTGTCTCTGCCAGGGGGAGCCGCGACGCTGTCTGCAGGGCTCACCGAGGTTCCAAGAGTTCCGTCGGATTTTGGGAGGATGTTCTTCAGCCGCGACTGTCGTACTTTAATATTCGGGACCGCGTAGGGGACAGGGCCCTACCCCTGTCTATCTTGGTATTAGCGAACCGCAAATGGTAAATGCGGCATGTACGAGTGCTTTATATACCGTTCTAGCTATGAATGCACTGTGTACACGTTATTCTGCTTCACTACGCGGGTTCCATTTTGGAAGCAGTGGCCATCTTGTCATTGCCCTCACATAGGCTATAATGGAGTAAATACGGGCCTCACAGTACATGGGCTTTCCCTCTGACTTCTCTGTGACCTGGGCAGCTGGCTCTGCTGCCCCGGGTCAAACCGGTCTCACGAGCTCCCCTTCCTCCGTCCACCTGTGATTAGCATCAGGGCTTGACCCGTCATAAAACCCTTTCATTCTACACAATCCTCCGGCTAATCTCTTCCACACCTGCTTGTTCCTGCTTTATGACTTGTTTCCCAAAACAGGAGATGCTCATGTTTATTGGGGGGTCTATTGACATACAATGTGGGATCTGAACCTTACTGTGTAAATCATTGTGGGCTGGCCGAACTGGAATGTGGGATGGTCATCATGACTCTGCTTTTTCGTTTGTAATGTATACCTTTATATGGCCATATCATAAACCAAGGAATGTGTGCCTGGAGCATGATATTTTGTACTTAAGGAGAAGTCCGTTCCTATGATTTTCAGCAGTCTCCTGAGAACATACACGCTGTTGTACTTCTAGGATACCTGTCATTGGTCTGCAGCCAATAAACGAATCTTTGACTTCACCCAGAAGACTCTGTGTTTCTGTAGGTCCGGAACAGGGTGAACCCAGAAGTCATAGGGTGTGTGCCCCTGCACCGCTGGGTCTAAATTACCCAGTACTTCACGACCACGTCAGCAGGGCTTGTTCTGTTCCAGGATTCAATTGCCAAGGGTCCCAGGGCGCCCCTTGTTATAGGTAGATTCCTCTTTGATGTCCGGAGTCCTCACGGGCAGGGGTCTTAGCGCCTGGGGGTAGTTTGTTGGGGGTTCCTGCCACGCGGCCCTTTGATCCTTTCAAAGCGGGTGTTAGAAAAGGTAGACGGACCGGGAGGGTCGGCCGGGGTCAGGAGGCGAGGTCTCCGGGGAGAGCCGTCTCCAGCGATCGTACAGACAAGTAACTTCCCCCCCACAGACAGATATCACACACGGATAAGGTTCAGTGATCTTTATCGACACTTATTTAAGGTACGGTAAAATGGTACAAGGAGGTCTGGACTCAGGGGTCCCCTCGATTAGAGTCTCGTAAGGTAGGGAAGGGGGTAGCGGGACAGTCTATTTACCAATCAGGTAATTCGGATGAGATGGTGATGAGCTCACAATCCTCGAGCTTGGTGGTTAGGTGGTATGGGCCGCGGCAGCGCCAGCAGGTCCCGGTGCGGATGGTCGATACAACGGGCCGCGGCAGCGCCAGCAGGTCCCAGGAAGATGAAGGTTGCAGAGGGCCGCGGCAGCGCCAGCAGGTCCCGGTGAGGATGGTCGGTACAACGGGCCGCGGCAGCGCCAGCAGGTCCCAGGAAGATGAAGGTTGCAGAGGGCCGCGGCAGCGCCAGCAGGTCCCGGTGAGGATGGTCGGTACAACGGGCCGCGGCAGCGCCAGCAGGTCCCAGGAAGATGAAGGTTGCAGAAGGCCGCGGCAGCGCCAGCAGGCAGGACGATGGTTCACAAGAGCGGGCTACGGCAGCGCCAGTAGACCGTCAGGGTTGAGTTCACTCGGTGTCTCTCGACTCCAGGATACAACTGCCTTCCTGCTCCGGAGCTGTCTTAGTTATAGGACTGGTGCCCTTTGATGTCCGGACCCTCGCGCTTGGAGGTCGGAGGGTCCGGGATGAAGGTGTCCAGACACCCAGCAGGGGGTGGAGCCAGCGCCTGGGGGCTGCTGGAGGCGATCGGCACCTGGCGGGGGAAGAGCTCTTGACGCTTCGTTCTCCCATTGACCTGCCAAGTGGTCCGCTCACCTCCTGGGTGGATGGTGGTGCCGGGATGTCGGGGCCGGCCAGGCCCGGGGTTAGGGTCGAGGTGAGGCCACGCGGCCGCGTGGTGCAGGGCCCAAGATGGCGGCTTGACCTGGCCGGGGAAGCCGGTGGGGCTGGACCCCGTGATGAGTAGGGGTCCGAGGGCAGAGGGTCCGTCGGGAGACGGAGTACAGGGGCTTGTCACGGGGGTATGCTGGGTGGGCCGGAGCTCGGGCCCTGTCGTGCGGGGGGGGGAGCCAGCCCTCTGTGTGGCCTGTCCAACAGCGGGGTCGGGAGGGATCCCAGACACGCAGCAGGCATGGAGCCAGCCCTCAGGGTGGCCTGAGGGCCAATCGAAACCATCTCTTGGGAGGAGGCCAGGTGTGAATGAAACCACTCCTCCCTCTCCTGCTCACCAGGAGCTCCCTCTCCCCCCAGCCGGCATGGCGCGGCTAGGCCGGGGTTGCGCTCGGGTCGAGGGCGGCCATCTGGGGTGCTGGGCCGGGTCACTGGAGGCCGCGAGGCCGATGGAAGGGGAAGGGTGCCCGGTGTCGGGAAGATGGAGGGGGGGGGGGGACGGGGGTGACCCCGGGTTCTGGGTCGGATAGGCTACGTTAGTCAGGGTCATGTGGGGTGTAGAGGTTAGTTTGGTGTCGCTATGGGTCTGAATGGGCCACGCCACGAAGCCGGGTCCAACAGTATAAATATGCAAAATATAGACAGATAGGAAAGCCGTATCGTTTACACATAGTGTCTACATCTACATGATGGAGTGACTACATGATGGAGTGATTCAGACAATGTGAGGCCACTAGGCTTTCCACAGGCCTCACAAAGGTTGGGTTCACACTGACAATTACATAATGATGACAATTCAAACACATTTTGTATCACGGACCAGAGTCGCTCACAAAACAGGATCATAATAAAAAAATAAAAAAACAATTAAAAAAAAAAAACACTAGTTCAGCTATAATGTGGAGTATCCCTTGGTGCCTTCTCACTGGGGTGTGGCGCGAGGCCACCACGCCAGAAGGGGGTTGTGGTGGAGGGGGGTTTAGGGATACTAAGCGCTCCCTGCTCCTTCCTCCCTCCCCAGCATGCCCACACCAGTGCAACACAGGTCCAGGCGAGGGAGGTGCAGCATATACTATAGAAGGGATATGGGACGTCAGAAAAGGTTTATGCAACAAAAGCGTCTTCACATACAGGAATTGGAAGGAGTCACAGCTGGCTAAATGGGAGCTAACAGATGGTTTCTAGTGGATTTTTTTATACTGTAATACTAGTATTGAAATATGGAGGGATGGACTGTCTGTTAACTGTGTTGTTATAAAAGAGGTCAAACTCGATCGTCAATTAAACGTTAAACAGAAGGAGTTTTCTCCAGAGACTCTTCACTGTTCATATGTTAAGAAAGCAAAAAAAACAAAAAAACACAACCAATTAGGCCATAGGGAAAGAAAGAGCATGTAGCCTGGATGAAATGAGGTGCTACCCAGTGATAAGTGTTGAGAGGTGAAACAGGGATCAATTGGTACTACTGAGAGCAATTTAACTGCATGCAGCAGAGCTGAAGGAGACTCTGTTCCCAAAAATAATGTCAAGGATAGTAAAAGGAACCTAGGAGGCATGGAGGGAGAGGCGTGGGGTCGCTCTAAGGACATAGCTGGTAGGAAGGCACACATTTTGGAGGAGAGCCAAAGACCGCAGCTGCTGCATAGCCATGTGGTCATGTAGAATGGAGCATAAATATTAATAAGTTGCTTTCAATTATAGGTTATGAGCAGGAAAGAGTCTCGTCAGGTGGCAAAAAAGGGTATTGTTCAGAAGCTGGGTAAAGCATTGCAGGAATTAGGAGCACAGTAAACGGGCGGAGAAGGATGTAGCATTTGGAACAAGTCAGCGGTAGTGGCGTTGTTTACAGACTTTTGTGAACTTTGCAGCTAGAGTTTCAATTTCAACAGACAATTTTAAGGAGTTGGTGGTGCAGGGAAAACACTTTGTGGTGTGGGCCAAAGTTGCAAGTAAATATAGGTCCTGCGTCTCAAAGGATCTGACAGCAGTAGTATGCAATGTAAAGCGGAATGGTGCATTGCCAAAATGAAATGATTTGTTCTCTGGGATGGGCCACCTGTGAATTAAGTCCAAATGTGGGCTTTCCGGACTATTGAGCTGATACCAACAGCCAAAGGTGACAAACGCAACAGATACCCCTCCCCCTTTGGTTAAGTATAGCTAATTCAGACCGCACAACATAGCCTTTTCAGTTAGGCCATTTAAAACAGATTAAATTAGCAGCTGACCCTGAATCACTGTATGTAGCATAGAGGTGGACAGCCCTCATTGCCCAGTTAGGCTCCTGGCTGGGTACATGCCTAACTTGCAGGAGTCTATCACTAGGATACATCCTCACCCACAAAATGGGATGCCAGAAGTTCAGGGAGAACTTTGTGTGGACATCGGTGCAAAAAGTAATGGAAAAATGTAACGCTTAAGCAGTATATTAAAATCATTACTAAGATATTTTTGTTCACCATTGCTTTGTTTGTGTTCTACTTCACAGAGTGCAGAGCGGTGTTGGGTGATCGAACACTTGCCTTTCGAAGGCTGCAGACAGAGCTGGCGGCAATATTGGGGGAATTCAGCATTCCTCTTTCAACGTTCAAGGGTGCACCGCTTTAAAGACTCAAAAGTGCAGCACCCGGTTAACAAATGCTAATGTTGTGATCATTGACTTCGGTAGGAAACATCTTCCCAACCATAGGAAGGGGCAACTTCTTTCTCATTATAAAGAAATACCTACTAACTTGGCCAGGAGCATGTATGACACAAAGTTGATACTCAGATGATTCCCGGGAGGTCCCTGGCAGGGGCTCCATGCCAAGGGGGGGAGTTACACAGTGGTCAGATACAACCATAAACGACCTCATGCCAAATCTTTTACGGAACATATGGCCAATATTTAATGCAAAGTGTTGTTGGTGTATTAGAAGAACTGAGGCACAGCTTTGGCGGGGGGCCTTCCTGGCAGCAAAAGCTCCCAGAAAGGCTTGGCGGTACTTACAAAGCGATGCTACGTAAACGAAGCATTTGCCGAAGGGGAACAGGCCACAAATAGGTGACAGTTAGGAATTAGGGGGTACTGGCAGGCTACCGCAATGGCCTTGGGGGTTGAACCCAAAGAATAGTCAAGGACAGAGGCTGTGGCCCGGAAGAAGTTGGGAGGTGTGACGGCACCGAAGTGTAAGGTCACCTGATCGGGTTGGAAGCAGATGCTTACTCGGAAGGAAATTATTGTAAAAGCAATGGGGTGACCCTGTGTCCCTCAGAACCTGGGTAGAATTATTACAAAAAACAATGGTTCTGTCGGGTATCTAGTAAAACAATCGCTTTGTTATGTAAATAAATCAAGAGATGACCACACAAACTAAGAGTACAAATCACACTAATGCTAGATTTGGAGGGTGTGATGTCGTTTTTTATATAAATTTCTGCATTTATATAGAAACACCCATATTACTTGTAACGCAGGGTTACCAATGAAATAAACTTTAACGTGAAGCAGTGAATCGGTGACAAGAGTGACAATTATGTGCACAGTATTTACAGTGATCAAATACAAAAGAAACATTCTATGTACATCATATACGAAGGAAACATTCTATGTACATCATATACAAGAGGAGGGCCAGTATCAGGGAACACAATGGCGCTGTTTCATGAATGAATCAAAATGTATTCGAAAAACAGGTCTTGAACTGGTCCTAACACTTTATCGTCGACGTTTCAACCCAGATTATGCGAAATTGAATCGTCATGCAGGGTCTTCATCAGGACATTAAGAAGGTAATGGCAACCTGCAAGTGCAAGTAAAGTATACATCAATATCGTGAAATGCTAATGTTTGGTGTGTGGTCTAGAGAGGGATAGCCAAGACTCACCTAGCCAGTGGTGTAGGATGGCCTGGCAATCCGTTTAGTGCGTTTCAAAGGGCAGAGCGCCTCATCAAATGTGGTCTCTGTAAATGAAAGGGGGATTCATTGGTTCGAAGAAAAGGGCATCTCCGATGTCATTGTTCAACAAAGCGCGGGATGTGACAATCAAAGATGATTGAACCCCATATGAAGGAATCATAGTCTCTATAAATACGACCGGGGCGTGTGTCGTCCCTATTAAACAAAAGGAAACTATGTAGAAAAGGAGGGTTGTTTAAGGAACTAAGATGCCCCTGTTGTGGAGGTGGGCTCGACAAACACGGGTGGTGGGGAGCCGACAACGGTGTTGGGAGCGTGCCTGTGAAGCATGCATGTTCGATTGACTCCTAATGTGAAGAGTTCAAAAAAGCCAGCCACGGCAAACATGCTTTGAAAGAAACTTTAAATGAAAAGGGGGGGGCGGCTCACCTAAGCGGGCGAACCGCGTCCGATTAGTGGGATACGTCTGGGATTCAAACAGAGTTCTGTAATAAAAACATTCGTTGAGGGCACCATCATAAACGGGTGATTAATCCTTAAGGCACAATAAGGGGATTCGATGCTTACTTGAATTAGAAGGCAAACGATAATGACTCACGCTGCTGCAGCTCCTCTCACAGTCAGAGGAAGCCGCAACTGACAGGACGAATGCTAAATGAAAGGAATTCGGGGCAGTCCGGTCTGACGTCGACAGTGTTACGTGTCAAGCAAGTTTCATTTAGCAACGAATGTTTTTATTACAGAACTCTGTTTGAATCCCAGACGTATCCCACTAATCGGACGCGGTTCGCCCGCTTAGGTGAGCCGCCCTTCCCTTTTCATTTAAAGTTTCTTTCAAAGCATGTTTGCCGTGGCTGGCTTTTTTGAACTCTTCACATTAGGAGTCAATCGAACATGCATACTTCACAGGCACGCTCCCAACACCGTTGTCGGCTCCCCACCACCCGTGTTTGTCGAGCCCACCTCCACAACAGGGGCATCTTAGTTCCTTAAACAACCCTCCTTTTCTACATAGTTTCCTTTTGTTTAATAGGGACGACACACGCCCCGGTCGTATTTATAGAGACTATGATTCCTTCATATGGGGTTCAATCATCTTTGATTGTCACATCCCGCGCTTTGTTGAACAATGACATCGGAGATGCCCTTTTCTTCGAACCAATGAATCCCCCTTTCATTTACAGAGACCACATTTGATGAGGCGCTCTGCCCTTTGAAACGCACTAAACGGATTGCCAGGCCATCCTACACCACTGGCTAGGTGAGTCTTGGCTATCCCTCTCTAGACCACACACCAAACATTAGCATTTCACGATATGGATGTATACTTTACTTGCACTTGCAGGTTGCCATTACCTTCTTAATGTCCTGATGAAGACCCTGCATGACGATTCAATTTCGCATAATCTGGGTTGAAACGTCGACGATAAAGTGTTAGGACCAGTTCAAGACCTGTTTTTCGAATACATTTTGATTCATTCATGAAACAGCGCCATTGTGTTCCCTGATACTGGCCCTCCTCTTGTATATGATGTACATAGAATGTTTCCTTCGTATATGATGTACATAGAATGTTTCTTTTGTATTTGATCACTGTAAATACTGTGCACATAATTGTCACTCTTGTCACCTTGTCACCGATTCACTGCTTCACGTTAAAGTTTATTTCATTGGTAACCCTGCGTTACAAGTAATATGGGTGTTTCTATATAAATGCAGAAATTTATATAAAAAACGACATCACACCCTCCAAATCTAGCATTAGTGTGATTTGTACTCTTAGTTTGTGTGGTCATCTCTTGATTTATTTACATAACAAAGCGATTGTTTTACTAGATACCCGACAGAACCATTGTTTTTTGTAATACTCGGAAGGAAAGGCATGGTGGTACCGAAAGTGAAAGGTCACCCGATCAGGTTGGAAGCAGACGCTTACCCGGAATATAGTGTGTGGTGGCACCGAAAGTGAAAGGTCACCCGGTCGGGTTGGAAGCAGACGCTTACCCGGAATAAAGTGTGTGGTGGCACCGAAAGTGAAAGGTCACCCGGTCGGGTTGGAAGCAGACGCTTACCTGGAATAAAATGTGTGGTGGCACCAGAAGTGAAAGGTCACCCGGGCAGGTTGGAAGCAGAGGCTTACCCGGAATGAAACGTGTGGTTGCACGGGAAGTGAAAGATCACCCGGTTGGTGTTGAAAGCAGATGCTTGCCCAGAGTGGAACTAATTGTTAGAAGGGCCAAACTCAGGAAAGGACAGAGTGTGTACCTGACCGCCCTGCGACTCACCCTCCCCGGGAGATGTAGCCGAGCACTGGCGGGAGACCCCCTCAGGGCAGGGTCTCGTATCTAGGATCGTACACGCTGACTTAATACCATGCAACACAGACACCACACCGTAGATTCTGAAGCACGTATTCTTTATCTAGAATATCGGGACCTTTATGATCCGCAGATTCGTCTGTACAAGTAGAGCAAGGGCTCATAGAGTCTCATTGGGGGTAGGGGTAGTGAGACAGTCTAAGGGTCAATGCAGGTGCGTATCCGGCGCCGGGGGATACGGGACGGTCTTTGGGGTCCAGCCGGACCAGGATAGTACTTGAGGGCGACCAAGTCTGCCGGGCTCGAATTCTCAAGGTTGCGAGGGGAGCCGCGACGGCGTCAGCAGGGCTCTGATGATTCAGGCAGAAGTCCGTCTCTGCCAGGGGGAGCCACGACGCTGTCTGCAGGGCTCACCGAGGTTCCAAGAGTTCCGTTGGATCTTGTGATGATGTTCCTATAGCCGCGACCACGTCAGCAGGGCTCTCTTCGTTCCAGGTTCAATCTGCCGATCGTCCCTGAGCGCCCCTTGTTATAGGTCGACTCCCCTTTGATGTCTGGAGTCCTCATGGGCAGGGGTAGTTTGTTGGGGGTTCCTGCCACGCGGTCCTTTGATCCTTTCAAGGCGGTGTCGGGAGGGATCCCAGACACGCAGCAGGCGTGGAGCCAGCCCTCAGGGTGGCCGGAGGGCGATCGAAACCATCTCTTGAGAGGAGGCCTGAGGTGTGAGTGAAACTGCTCCTCCCTCTCCTGCTCACCGGGAGCTCTTTCTGCCCCCAGCCGGCATGGCGCGACTAGGCCGGGGTTGTGCTGTGGTCGGGGGCGGCCATCTGGGGTGCAGGGCCTGGTCACTGGAGGACACGAGGCCGATGGAGTAGGGAGGGGGCCCGGTGTCGGGAAGATGGAGGGAAGGACGGGGGTAGCCCCGGGTTCCGTGGGGGGGGGGGGAATCAGGTGTGGTGTTACTACGGGGTGGGGGGGGGGGGGATCAGGTGTGATGTTGCTACGAGTCGGAATGGGCCACCCGGGGGAGGGGGGGGGGGAAGGGGGGGGGGGTTGTGCAGCTCCGAATCAGTTGAAGAGCTAGGTCTTGAGGTACTTCCTGAACGTGTGCAGGGTCTGGGAGCGTCTGATGTTGACAGGGAGCTTGTTCCGGTCTTTGGCTGCGACGTAGGAGAAAGCTCTTCTGCCTCTCTGGGTCTGTGGATGCGGGGGGTTTCTGTGAGGGTGTGGTCTACAGTACGGAGGTCCCTCTTGGGTACATGGAAGGAGACTTGCTCGTTGAGGTATTTGGGTCCGATGTTGAACAGTGATTTGTAAGGGTGGGTGAGCAGTTTGAAGGATACTCTTCTCGACGGGGAGCCAGTGGAGGTCACGTAGGTGTTGGGTCATGTGTTCGTGCCATGGGGTTTCAAGGACGAATCTGGCTGCGGCGTTCTGGATGGTTTGGAGCTTGTGGGGAAGGGTTTTGTTGATTCCATCGTAGAGGGCTTTTCCGTAGTCCAGTCTGCTGGTTATGAGAGCGTGGGTGAAGGTTTTTCTGCATTCTGGTGGGTATCCATTTACAGGTCTTGCGGGGGATCCGAAGGCACTTGAAACTGGTAAGGCGATGGAGTTGATCTGGCAGGCCATGGTGAGGGAGGAGTTGAGGATGAAGCAGAGGGCCACCAGGTCTTGTCCCAGGCAGAGGTGGAGGGTCCGAGGAAGAGGACCTCGGTCTTCTCCAAGTTAAGTTTCAGGCAGCTGCTTTTCATCCAAGCGGCTACATCCCTCATTCCTTTCTGGAAGTGGTGTCTGGTGTCTTCTGGCTTCTTTGTGAGGGAGAGGATGAGCTGGGTGTCGTCGGCGTATGATACTATGCTGAGCCCGTGTTGTCAGACGATGGTGGCGAGGGGGGCCATGTAGATGTTGAAGAGCGTGGGGCTGAGCGATGATCCTTGGGGTACTCCGCAGTTGATCTGTGTGGGTTCGCAGACGAATGCGGGGGGATGTGTGGGGGGGGGTGGGGAAGTATGATCCTCTGGATTCTGCCAGACAGAAAGGATTGGATTCAGGAGAGGACGGTTCCTCGTATCCCAGCGTCGTGGAGTCTGGCTGTGAGTGCGATGTGAGTCGGTGTTGAAGGCTGCGGAGAGGTCTAGTAAGATGAGGGCTGCGGTGTCCCCCTGGTCTAGTAGCATGCGGATGTTGTCAGTGGTAGCGAGGGGGGCCATCTCAGTGCTGTGGTTGCTGCAGAATCCGGACTGGGAGGCGTCAAGGATGGAGTGCTCTTCGATGAAGGCGGTCAGCTGGGTATTTAGGAGTCTCTCTGTGACTGATTGCGAAAGTGAGGAGAGACATGGGCCGGTAGTTTTTCAGGTCTGTCGGGTCGGCTTCTTGAGGAGGGGAAGATGCGGATTCGAAAGAGGTTGATGGTACGTCCTTTTTTGGGTGCGACGGCGGCGGCGGCCCTGTGGTAGATGTGCGGTAGGCTGGGGTCCGTGGGGGCTCCTGAGTGGGTGTTCTTCATGGGCACAGTGGTGTGTTCGACGGTGGCCGGATTCCAGGTTGTGATGATCGGCTCTGAGTCCCTGGTGGTGGCTAGAGGGGGTGGGGAATGTCTGTGGTCTGTACGCTGAAGTTGTCATAGAGGGCCTTGTTCTTCAGATGGAAGTAGGAGCTGAGCTGGTTGCAGAGTTCCTGGGATGGTGTGATGTCTGTGGCTTCACTGGGGGGGGGGGTTTGGTGAGTTGCAGTAGGATGTTGAGTTCTTTAGTGTTGGTCGCGTTGGTGTGGATCTTATTCTTGATGAAAGTACGCTTGGTGTCTCTTAGGCGCTAGTGGTATTCCTTCAGGGCAACCCGGTAGCTGTTCAGGTCTTCCAGATTTGCCAGGTTTTCTCGAGTCGTCTGCAGGAGCGCCTGGCTACTTGGACTACAGTGATGAACCAGGCGGCTTTCAGGGGTCGGTTTTTGCTGGAGTGGCAGAGGGGTGCGAACTTGTTGGCGCAGCTGGAGATCCAGCGGTGAAATTCCTTGGCTGCAGAGTTTGCGTCGGTCATGGCGCAGGGTGGGTCTAAGAGGAGGGTGGTGTTGAGGTGCTCCTCTGTGATCTTGCTCCAGTTCCAACGAGGCAGGCATGGGGTGGGTTTGGGTCTGAGGGAAGTTTTGAAGGTGAAGTGTACGCAGTGGTGGGCTGTGAGGTGTGGCTGAACTGGATGTTCGGTCCTCCTGCGAAGATGGGGTCGAGGGTGTCTCCTGCTCTGTGCGTAGGGGTGGTGTCGAGCTGCTTCAGTCCGAGGTTGGAAAGGTTGTCGAGGAGGGTGATGGAGTTGGGGTCGCTGCGGTTGTCAAGGTGGAAATTGAGGTCTCCGAGTAGGTAGTACATGGATGTGATGGCGTGGGGTGCGACGAGGTTGGCGATGGTGGTTGCGGACTGTGAGCGGTCCTGGGGGGCGGGGTCTGTAGGCGAGTGCCTTGTAGCGTGGTCCTGGGGATGGAAGTGGAGGTGTTCTGTGTTGGAGTGGGAGTCGCTCATGTTGGAGGTGGAGAGTCAAAGGGAGGTCTTGTGAGAGATGGAGTGTCCTCCTTCATGGCGGTGGGCGCGGTCCCTTCTCTGGATCTTCTATCTGTCAGGGATGGCGGTGGCAATGTCAGGGCCAGAGGTGGCGTTTGTCCAGCTTTCAGTGAGGAAGACGACATCAGGCGAGAGAGGGTGTCCAGCAGGTCCCAGATCTCTAAGGCGTGTGTGTAGGGAGCATAGGTTGAGGGGGATGCATGACAGGGCTCCAGTGGTGCGGGTGTCGACGAATTTTCGGCAGTCTTGTGGGCGCAGTCAATGGTGAATGATCGTCAGCAGTGTCTGCAGGAGAACTGTCCCTGGGTGGTGTTCGGTGTTGCTCTTTGGCAGTCATTGTGTCTTCCGGGGTTGAGTGCGTGGAGGGCGGCAGAGATGCATCGGCGGGGTTCGGGAGATCCAGGGTTCCTGGCACTGACCGTGGTCAGGTCAGGTCGCGGGCAGACAGGCTTGCCTTAGGCGCGCCAGCGGCGCGACCGCGCAGCGGGGCAGGAGGTAGGGGAGGCTGGAGCGGGGGCTGTGTCAGGGGAAGAGGCCGCAGGGGAGCAGCGGCGGCAAAGCCGGCGGGATGCGAGGAAACAAGATGGAGTTAAATACAATTAAATAACCACCAGGGAATTGCTAACTGTGGGCAAAGGGAGGAATTTTTTAAAAAAAAGTAAATGATGGCCATCAGTGGTTGTAGGGCACAGTGCTTCTGGCTATGGTACAAAGGTCAGAGGCTTCTAAATAAATTAAAGTAATGCATGTTAAAGGATCGCTTTTAAGTTTAAAACTGCCTAATAAACTGCAGCCTCAATTCTACCATAACATGAAATTGGTGTGGTCTAAGTTTCTGGGGTCTACGTGGGGCGACCAGGTAGGGGGTGCCTTCGCTAAGAAGCCTTATACTGTAACCTGTACTAGTGGGTGTAAGACAGGGAAAGAGGCCTTTTACTGTAACCTGCACTAGTGGGTGTAACACGGGGGAAGAGGCCTTTTACTGTCAAACCGGCACACGGCTAAGTTACAAGAGTTGCAGTAAAAGGTCTCACTTCACTTAGACATAACATGTGTTTCTTGTATAGGGCGTGTTCCATCTCGAAGGGTGTCTTCTATAACAGATGTTTATTGCTGAGCTAATCACCAGAGTACTAATAACATTGTAAAATATGGTACAAGAATACTTGAATATGATATTAAAAAATATCTATAGAAGGGAAAGTCTTGGCTCTTTTATTTCACTCCCACCTTAAAGCCCAAGGGTCCGACTAAGACTCCCCCACCCCCTCTCCTTCGCTCCCTCCTCTGTCTCAGATCCTCCTAAGACCCTCCGTCTCCCTCCCTCCTCTATCCCTCTCCTGCCCCTCTCCCTCGCCCCCTCATCTGCCCCTGGCCCCCTCCTCTTCCCCTCACCCCCTCCTCTGCATCTACTGCATCCTCTGCACCTCGCCCCCCTCTTCTTCCCCTCGCCCCCCTCTTCTTCCCCTCCCCAGCTCCCACCCCCCTCCTCCGCTTCTCGCCCCTCTCCTCGGCCCCTCCACTGCCCCTTCCCCCCCCTCCACTGCCCCTCGCCCCCCTTCACTGTCCCACGCCCTCCCTCTGCCCCTCTCCCCCTCCTCTAGCCCTTGCTCGCCGCCTCCTCTGTCTCTTGCCCCCCTCCTCTGCCCCTCCCACCTCCTTCTCCCTCCTCTGCCCCTCTACCCTCCTCTGCCCCTCTTCCCTCCTCTGCCCCTGTTGGACTTGGCCCTTCTGGCAGGTTCACCCCCAAGACTTTTTGCTTTGTATTGGTAACTTGGTGTAGTGATTTTGGGTTTCCGCGCACTTTACCGCTGTGTCCCAGGGTAAAGTGCGTGCGTGTGTTGAGGTTGGCCTGCCCTCCCATAGGAATGCATGGGGGAATGTATGTGTCCTGGTAGTTCCTGATGCGTGGGGTGTGCAGGCCAGAGTTTGGTATGTGCGGACTCGTGTGAGTGAATGCTGCGCGATGATGTGTGCGGCGTGCATGTACCTAGTGTGGAAGTGCCACTTCTAGAAGTGGGCACTTCAGTGTGCAGGATGAAATGTGTGGCTTGTCTGGCGATTGGCTGGTGGAGGTCATGTGATGGGCTAGGGATTCCCCAGAGTCAGGAGGAGTCACCCAGTGGTGAATGGGGAGTTAGCATGCTGATGGCTGGGGAGGAGTATACCTGGGTCCTGAATAGGACAGGGCTTTCCCCACTGTTAGACGGACCGGGAGGGTCGGCCGAGGTCAGGGGGAGAGGTCTCCGGGGAGAGCCGTCTCCAGCGATCGTACAGACAAGTAACTTCCCCCCCCCCACAGACAGACACCACACAAGGATAAGATTTAGCGTTCTTTATATGCACTTCTTAAGGTACGATGAAATAGTACAAGGAGGTCTGGACTCAGGGGTCCCCTCGATTTAGGTCTCTTAGGATAGGGAAGGGGTAGCGGGACAGTCTGTTTACCAGTCAGGTAGTTCGGATGAGATGATGGTTAGCTCACAATCCTCGAGCGTGGTGGTGTAGCTGGTACGGGCCGCGGCAGCGCCAGCAGGTCCCGGTAGAGATGGTCGATACACGGTCCGCGGCAGCGCCAGCAGGTCCCAGTGAAGATGGTCGATGTACGGTCCGCGGCAGCGCCAGCAGGTCCCGGTGAGGATGGTCGTTACAACGGGCCGCGGCAGCGCCAGCAGGTCCCGACGAGGAGGGATGTTGCAGAAGGCCGCGGCAGCGCCAGCAGGCAGGACGATAGTTCGCAAGATAGGGCTACGGCAGCGCCAGTAGTCCGTCAAGGCTGAGTTCTCTCGGTGTCTCTCGACTCCAGGATACAACTGCCATCCTGCTCCGGAGCTGCTCCAGTTATAGGGCAGGCGCCCTTTGATGTCCGGGCCCTCGCACTTGGAGGTCGGAGGGTCCAGGATGAAGGTGTCCAGACACCCAGCAGGGGGTGGAGCCAGCGCCTGGGGGAGCTGGAGGCGATCGGCACCTGGCGGGGGAAGAGCTCTTGACGCTTCGTTCTCCCATCGACCTGCCAAGTGGTCCGCTCACCTCCTGGGTGGATGGTGGTGCCGGGATGTCGGGGCCGGCCAGGCCCAGGGTTAGGGTCGGGGGGAGGCCACGCGGCCTCGTGGTGCAGGGCCCAAGATGGCGGCTTGACCCGGCCGGGGAAGCCGGTGGGGCTGGGGCCCGTGATGCATGGAGGTCCGAGGGCAGAAGTTCCATCGGGAGACGGGGTGCAGGTGCTTTTCGTGGGTCACGCCTGGCGGGCCGGAGCTTGGGCCCTGTCGTGCGGGGAGGAAGCAAGCCCTTCGTGTGGCCTGTCCAACATGCGTCCCCCCCAGCTGAAGGCGGGGAGAGTCACCCATCTTCCTGGGGACTCTCCTCGTCGAGGCGGAAAAATCGTGACAGGCCATCCGCGTTGGCGTGGTCTTGGCCCGGTCGGTGCTCCACGGTGAAGTCCATTCCCTGCAAGGAAATGGACCAGCGCAATAGTTTTGGGTTCTCCCCCCGCATCTGCATCAGCCACTGCAGGGGTCGATGGTCGGTTTGTACCCGGAAGTGGGTACCGAAGAGATAGGGCCGGAGCTTTTTGAGGGCCCACACCACTGCGAAGGCCTCCCTCTCGATGGTGCTCCAGCGCTGTTCTCGGGCCAGGAGACGTCGACTGATGAAGGCCACCGGCTGGTCATGACCCTCGGGGTTTAATTGAGAAAGAACGGCCCCGATGCCGTGGTCGGAGGCGTCTGTCTGTACCACGAATTCCCGACTGTAATCGGGGGCCTGGAGCACAGGGGCGGTGCACAGGGCGGCCTTCAGCTTCTCGAAGGCCGCTTGACAATCGGGGGTCCAGTTAATCCGCTTTGGTTGGTTCTTGGACGTGAGACCCGTGAGGGGCCCCACGATGCTGCCGTAGTCCTTCACGAACCGCCGGTAGTAGCCGGTGAGCCCCAAGAAGGCTCGGACCTCGGTCTGGGTGACGGGGGGCTGCCAGGACTGGACGGCAGCAATCTTAAGTTGCAGTGGGGCCACCAGCCCGCTTCCCACTTGGTGCCCAAGGTAGGTCACGGACCCTTGGCCAATTTGGCATTTGCCGGCCTTAATTGTGAGGCTGGCCCGCTGGAGGGCCTGTAGGACCTCTTGGAGGTGGAGGAGGTGGTCGGACCAGTGGCGGCTGTATACAGCGATATCGTCCAGGTAGGCAGCGCTGAACTCTTCGAGCCCCGCCAAGACCTGGTTCACAAGGCGTTGAAACGTGGCGGGGGCATTCTTCATGCCGAAGGGCATGACCTTGAATTGGTAGTGGCCATCGGGGGTAGAGAAGGCTGACCGTTCCTGAGCCCGGGGTGTGAGACCGATCTGCCAGTAGCCCGCTGTTAGGTCGAAGATACTGAGGTAGCGGGCGGCCCCCAGCCGGTCGATCAGTTCGTCCGCTCGGGGGATCGGATGGGCGTCGGTCCGGGCGACAGCGTTCAAGCCCCGGTAGTCGACGCAGAATCTCAGTTCAGGTGTGGTGCCGGGGGCAGCGGCTTTGGGAACCAATACAACCGGGCTGGCCCAGGGACTGTCCGAGGGCTCGATGACCCCGATCGTGAGCATTTTGGCCACTTCCTCCTGTATGCAGGCCCGTACCCGATCTGGTACGCGGTAGGCCCGGTGTCGAATAGGGGGACTGTCCCCGGTGTCCACGTCGTGCAAACACCAAGGGGTGACCCCGGGGGTGAGGGAGAACAGTGTAGCGAACCACAGCAGGAGGTTTCGGCAGCCCTGGCGTTGCTCCGAGGTGAGGGCGTCAGAGAGCCGGACCCCGTCCACGGAGCCGTCATTCTCCCGAGTCTTCAGGAGATCCGGGAGGGGTTCGGAGTCTTCCTCTGCCCCACTGTCCGTAGCCATCAGGAGGCTGAGTTCTGAGCGCACAAAGTGTGGTTTGAGTCGGTTGGTGTGGAGGACCCGAAGGGGGTTTCGGGAGGTCCCCATGTCGATGAGGTAAGTGACGGGGCTTTTGCGCTCGACCACTTTGAAGGGCCCCGTCCACTTATCTTGCAAGGCACATGGTTCGGTGGGGGACATCACCCACACTTGTTGACCAGGCTCGAACTCAACGGAGGAGGCATTGTGATCATACCATCTCTTCATGTCCTCCTGGCTGGCCTCGAGGTTCGCCTTGGCCATCTCTCTGAAGCGCCGGGTCTGATTGCGTAGGGCCAGGAGGCATTTGAAGACGTCTGGAGGGGTCTTTAGGGGGGCCATCTCCCAACCTTCCTTGACTAGGCTGAGGGGCCCTCGCACAGGGTGCCCGTACAGGAGTTCGAAAGGGCTAAAGCCGAGGGACTTCTGGGGGACTTCTCGGTAGGCGAAGAGGAGGCACGGGAGTAGTATATCCCACTGGCGACGGAGGGGCTCTTCCAATCCCCCAATCATCCCCTTGAGAGTGCGGTTAAAACGCTCCACTAGTCCGTTCCCTTGGGGGTGATAGGGGGTCGTGAATCTGTAGGTGACCCCGCATTGTTGCCAGAGGGACTTCATGTATTTGGAGATAAAGTTCGTGCCTCGGTCGCTGACGACTTCTCGGGGGAAGCCCACCCGGGAGAAGATCCCCATTAGGGCCCGGCCAACCACCGGAGCTGTCACGGTCCGTAGGGGCACCGCCTCGGGGTAGCGGGTGGCATGGTCCACCAGTACCAGGATGAACCTGTGTCCTTGTGCCGTGCGGGGGTCCAGAGGCCCCACAATGTCTATTCCTACCCTTTCGAACGGGGTGGTGACCACAGGGAAGGGTTGCAGAGGGGCTTTCAGCTTCCGACCACTCTTCCCGCTGGCTTGGCATGTGGGGCAGGACCGGCAGTGGTTCAGGACGTCGTTCCTCATTTTCGGCCAGAAAAAGTGGGTCACTAGGCGACTGTAAGTTTTGTCCTGGCCCAGGTGTCCAGCCAGGGGGACATCGTGGGCCAGGTTGAGTAGGAAGTCTCTGAAGCGGAGAGGTACCACCAGCACTCGACCGGCCCCTAGCTCTGCGACTCTTTGTTCGCTGTATAGCAGGTCGTTATCCCAGTAGACCCAGTGAGATCCGGTGGAGTCCCCTGCGTTCTGGGCGCTGGCTTGTTGGCGGAGTCCCTCGAGGGAGGGGCAGGTCTTTTGTTCCTGGCGGAACTGTTCTTGGGTGGGCCCCCCTTCTTGACGCCACTGAGCCAGGCCGGGAAAGTCCTGGGGTTGCGCGTCCCCTTCGGTCGTTGGTTCTGGGGGGCTGGCCTCGTCAATGTCTCCTACTGGGGCGACCGGGGGCGGAGGTGCTGGCCATTCCGGTTCTTCTGATCGGGGGACGGCATGGGCGGCCATGGACCGGGTGGTTATGCAGGCCCAGTCCGGGAGGCCCAGCATCCCCAGGTGCTCTCTTCTCTCGACGGTGGCCCACGGGGAACTTTCGAGGTCATTCCCCAGGAGGCAGTCCACGGGGGCATCGTCCCGGACCGTCACCTTCAACAGGCCGGAGACCCCTCCCCATTCGAATGGGACGCAGGCCATTTGACACATACTTTCAGAATTGTCGGCTGAGCGGACGGGGCAGAGAATGTTCGGCAGGATCTGCTCGGGCTTCACCAGGTGACAGCGGACGGCCGTCACACTGGCGCCTGTGTCTCGCAAGGCCTCGGCCCGATGTCCGTTAATGGTCACCCACTGACCGTATTTCCTGGTGTTAGCGGGTAGGGGAGCCCGCGGGACCATGTCTCTTCCCCCTAGGCACGCCAGGACCATGGCGGCCGGTTCCCACTCTTGCTGGCCCGGCTCATACTCTTCCTGCTCCTCCGATAATCGCTCTTCCCCCAGGGCGGCGGCAGCTACCTGGCGGGGCTTGGGTGTTTGGTTCTGCGGGCAGCTCGGGTCATTGGCGTAGTGGCCGACTCGCTGGCATCTGTGGCACGTGACGTTGGCTCGGAACCCAGGACGCATCGGGGGGTTGCCCCGGCCGGCCGGAGGCGGGGTGCTGGCCACGGGTGTTGCCGGCAAGGCGTCTCTCCCTCGCCCCTGGCCTCCTCCTCCTCCCCGAGGACGGTGCTGGCCTTGGTTGCTTCGATTCTGCTCGTGTGGCCCTCTCCGGCCCACTCGGGTGCTTTCCCATCGGTCAGCTTCGGCGGCGAGCTGCCGGGGGTCAGTCAGCTTGCTGTCGAGGAGGTGCTGCCTGAGCTCGACGAAACAGTTGTTCGACAGGTGCTCCCATACCATAAGGTTAAAGAGCTGCTCGTAGGTCGTGACATGGCTCCCCTTGATCCAACCCTCGAAGGCACGGCTGAAATAGTTAACGTACTCCACCCAAGTTGTGCCCGGGATCCGGGTGCAATCTCTGAACCTCTGGCGGTACATCTCGGGTGTGAGGCCGTAGCGGGTGAGGAGGGCAGCCTTCATGTGGTCGTAGGACGACATTTGGTGATCTGGGAGCTGTAGCAGGGCATCGCGACCTTCGTTGACGAACCTCCCCCATAGTCCGGCTCCCCAATCACTCCGGTCGATCCGGTGGGAGGTCATGGCGATCTCGTAGGCTTTGAACCACTGTTGTATGTCGTCTTCTCGGACATACTCGCGGACAACATCCTTGGGGATGTGTACTTTTTTCTCGGTTGGCCCCGGGGTGTGCGGTCGCTCAGGCACCCCCGGTTCTTTATTCTGTTTCCGAAGTTCTATTTCCGCCAGTTTGCGCTCGTGTTCGAGTGTTATTCGTTTTTCCTCAAGCTCTCTCTGTCTCTGCTTTTCTTCTCGTTCTTCTCGGAGCCGCAGATGCTCTAGATTTAGTTTCTGCTCGGCTAACTTGAGTTCACCGTCCATCTTGAGCCGTGCCATTTCCAACTCGTGTAATCTGGTTCTTTCTCTTTCCTGGATCTCCTCCTGCGAGAGGCCCGTTCCCCGCTCCTCGGGAGCCGTGGCGTTCCCCTCTGGTGCGACACTGTTTCGGTCGGAGGGCCCGGCGATCCCAGTTTCTGTCCACGACTCAAGGGCGTGCTTCAAATCATCTTTGGTACTCAGGCCGGTGGTAGCAATGCCTAGTTCCATGCAGAATTGTTTCAGTTCGCGGTGGCTGTATTCTTCTAACTTATCCATTTGGAATTTTTCAGTGGAACCGCTATCTTTGGCTGACATCGTGGTTTTGTCGTGGGGTGAGCTACTCTCTGTACGATTACGCGTTGATTCGGATCGCGCCGCTGGCCACCAATGTTAGACGGACCGGGAGGGTCGGCCGAGGTCAGGGGGAGAGGTCTCCGGGGAGAGCCGTCTCCAGCGATCGTACAGACAAGTAACTTCCCCCCCCCCCACAGACAGACACCACACAAGGATAAGATTTAGCGTTCTTTATATGCACTTCTTAAGGTACGATGAAATAGTACAAGGAGGTCTGGACTCAGGGGTCCCCTCGATTTAGGTCTCTTAGGATAGGGAAGGGGTAGCGGGACAGTCTGTTTACCAGTCAGGTAGTTCGGATGAGATGATGGTTAGCTCACAATCCTCGAGCGTGGTGGTGTAGCTGGTACGGGCCGCAGCAGCGCCAGCAGGTCCCGGTAGAGATGGTCGATACACGGTCCGCGGCAGCGCCAGCAGGTCCCAGTGAAGATGGTCGATGTACGGTCCGCGGCAGCGCCAGCAGGTCCCGGTGAGGATGGTCGTTACAACGGGCCGCGGCAGCGCCAGCAGGTCCCGACGAGGAGGGATGTTGCAGAAGGCCGCGGCAGCGCCAGCAGGCAGGACAATAGTTCGCAAGATAGGGCTACGGCAGCGCCAGTAGTCCGTCAAGGCTGAGTTCTCTCGGTGTCTCTCGACTCCAGGATACAACTGCCATCCTGCTCCGGAGCTGCTCCAGTTATAGGGCAGGCGCCCTTTGATGTCCGGGCCCTCGCACTTGGAGGTCGGAGGGTCCGGGATGAAGGTGTCCAGACACCCAGCAGGGGGTGGAGCCAGCGCCTGGGGGAGCTGGAGGCGATCGGCACCTGGCGGGGGAAGAGCTCTTGACGCTTCGTTCTCCCATCGACCTGCCAAGTGGTCCGCTCACCTCCTGGGTGGATGGTGGTGCCGGGAAGTCGGGGCCGGCCAGGCCCAGGGTTAGGGTCGGGGGGAGGCCACGCGGCCTCGTGGTGCAGGGCCCAAGATGGCGGCTTGACCCGGCCGGGGAAGCCGGTGGGGCTGGGGCCCGTGATGCATGGAGGTCCGAGGGCAGAAGTTCCGTCGGGAGACGGGGTGCAGGTGCTTTTCGTGGGTCACGCCTGGCGGGCCGGAGCTTGGGCCCTGTCGTGCGGGGAGGGAGCAAGCCCTTCGTGTGGCCTGTCCAACACCCACACAATGCTGGCGCCGGCCCCTGTGGTGCGTCTAATGACCCTAGCCCTGCCAGTGAATAGGGAGAGGGGCTGAGCAAAACAAAGTGCTCAGGAACCTGTTGTAACTGGTTCGCCCCTTCCCTGCACCTTCAGACAAAGACTTTTACTGTATAAAAAGGGGCTGTGTCCCCTTACAATTTGTTCTCTTGCAGGATCCACTTGAGGGGGGGCCTGCTGCTGCTGGGCGCCAGGAGAGACCGCCACTGGGGACTGCCTCCCTGCTGGAGGGCCCTGTGAGCTGGCTCTGGGCCCAGTCTTTGACCCCCTGGCTTTTGAAAACTTTATTGCTGGACCCTTTTGCTTGTAGCGCCTGGGAGCGCTGTGATTCACTGCATAGCGCTAGGAGCGCTTCATTTTGATGCCCGGGCGCTGCCAGCGCGCTCCGGTGTCGCCCCGTCACAACCGAGGGAATCCCCGGCGTAGGGATTCCCCCCCTTGGGTATCGGATCGAGCGAGAGCCCACCCCGCATTGTGTGTTTGTTGGCGGGTGCCCACCCCGCTTATCTGAGCCTTTCGTTGGCGGGTGCCTACCCCGCTTATGGGTAGTGGTTATCGAGGGAGCCTACCCCTCTTACGAGCCAAGGATCACCGCCGCGGCCGGGGAAGCCCCGGAAGTCAGGCAGCGCTGACTAGGACGGGGGCGTGGCCCAACCAGGAAGCAGACGGGAGCCTACCCCGCGCTCCTGGGATCCTGACGACGAAGGAGGAGGAAGCCGCGTAGGGATCGAGGGAAGCGGACGGGAGCCTACCCCGTGCTTCCCCACGGAGAAGAGGACGTGACTTCCCGGCCCCGGAGCAAAGAGAACGGAGGCGACGCGGGAGTCCCCAGAGCAACGGCCCGGTGAGTGCAGAAGGGCTGGGGGACTCCACGCATGTGCTGGGGGTGCGGGGGCAGTGCTTACGAGCCCCGTGAGGCTCCAACATTCTTAGGGGGCAGTGATTGTGTCTCAGAGCCTGCGAGGCTCCAACGTTCTAGGGGGCATTGACTGTGAGCCCACGAGGCTCCACTGTATACGGGGGCCATTCCTTTTTGTGTGTCCAGAGCGGCCCTGGAAGGCAGCGGGCCGCTCCAACGTATTTGGGGTCAGTGTTCGGCAGTGGTCTCGAGCCTGTGAGGCTCCAATGCGCCCCTCATTGTTCAATTCCGAGTGCGCTCCAGTGGGAGAAGGTTCGTGTAGAGCCCCGAGGCTCCCACAATTGCCATATTTGTTTTCCCAGGCACAGTGGTGCCCACGCTCGCTTTCTCCAGCTGCCCAGCACTTAGTGGGCAGCTGCAACGTTTAGGTGGTGGCCTCTGTGTTTTAGCTTGCGCAGCTGGCGCAGCCGTGCCCTGACTTTTCCGGACACAGAGCGTCCTAGCCTGGACAAGGCCAGTTGGCCTAGGGACTGCCACAGGTGGTGGCATATGAGTTCTTGCGCAATTGTTCCTTTCCTTGCACCTCTGAATGTGTTTTCATGCGTCATGTGCCATTGCTTTACACCTCTGAATGTGTTTTTATGCATCATGTGTTTTCCTTCCCTACACCTCTGAATGTGATGCATCATGTGTAACGTTCTATTACCCCTACAGGTATGGTGATACTTCGGTGGTTGGTTGCTTTCTCCTAGTACAGGTGGTGCTAGTGAGGTCCTAGTTCCCTGCGTGACAGTCTCCTAAAGTAGTTAGGGTTACGTAGGTGGTACTTCCCTGATACCAGTAAGTACTGGTTGTGTGCTATACCTATTATTTTTGTGCTACAGTAATTTTATATATTTTATGTGCTGAGTTCTAAAAGTGCTAATTCCTGACAGTGGTCCAAGTGGCCCTGTCTTGTACATAGCCCTTGTAAATTCTGCCCGTGCCTGTTGGCACATTGTAAAGTGTGTGTTTTTATCTAATGTGTTGTGTATAATACAAAGGCTATTTTTATAGAATACCTTGTGTGGAGTTTCCTTTGTGGTGGGCCTTGGGTGTTGTTGCTGGGTGCGCGCGCAAACGCTTTACACATCGCCTCAGAGATAAGCCTGACTGCTCGTGCCAAGCTACCAAGGGGGTGAGCAGGGGTTATCTTTGGCGTGTAACTTCCTTGCCCTGACTAGAGTGGTGGTTTCTGCCTGGCTTTGGCGCAAGCCCTAGCCAACCAGAAATCCCCATTTCTAACAGCCCCTCGCCCCCCTCCTCTGCCCCTCGCCCCCCTCCTCTGCCCCTCGCCCCCCTCCTCTGCCCCTCGCCTCTGCCCC
Organism: Triturus cristatus; assembly: GCF_964204655.1. Taxonomy (NCBI): domain Eukaryota; kingdom Metazoa; phylum Chordata; class Amphibia; order Caudata; family Salamandridae; genus Triturus; species Triturus cristatus. Next base: position 8,686,267 of record NC_140585.1, read on the forward strand.
TTGACCCACCTCCCTACCCCTCGCGCCCCCCTCCTCGCCCCTCTGCCCCTCTCCCCCCACTCTGCCCCCCTCACCCCCTTCCTCTGCCCCCCCTCGCCCCCTTCCTCTGCCCCTTGCGCCCCTCCTCTGCCCCTTGCGCCCCTCCTCTGCCACCGCCTCCGCCCCTCTGCCCCCTCATCCCCTCCTCTGCCCCTCGTCCCCCTCCTCTTCCCCTCCTCCTCCGCCCCTCGCCCCCCTCATCTCCTCTGCCCCTCGCCCCTCTCCTCTACCCCTCCACTGCCCCTCCCACTTCACTGCCCCCCGCCCCCTCAACTGCCCCTCGCCCCCTCCTCTGCCCCTCGCCCCCCTCCTCTGGCCCTCAATCGCCGACCTCCTCTGGCCCTCACTCGCCGACCTCCTCTGCCCCTCAGCCCCCTCCCTCCGCCCCTCAGCCCCCTTCCTCCGCCCCTCAGCCGCCTTCCTCCGCCCCTCCTGCCCCTCCTCTGCCCCTCGCCCCTCCATCCTCTGACCCTCTACCCCTCACCCCCCTTCCTCTGCCCCTCGCCCCCTGCTCTGCCCCTCGCCCCCTCCAGCCTCCCTCCTCTGCCCCTCCTCCATCCTCCCTCCTCTGCCCCTCCTCCATCCTCCGCCCCTCCTTCTCTGCCCCTCGCCCCCCTTCGCTGCCCCTCGCCCCCCCTTCGCTGCCTCTCGCCCTCCCTCCTCTGCCCCTCGCCCTCCCTCCCTCTGCCCCTCGCCCCCTCCCTCTGCCCCTCGCACCATTCCTCCTCTGCTCACTCCCCCCTTCTCTGCTCCTCCCCCCTCCTCTGCCCCTCACCCCCTCCTCTGCCCCCTCCACCGCACCTTGCCCCCTCTGCCCCTCCCCACCACCCTCCCCCTTCTCTGCCCCTCACCCCCCTCCTCCTCCCTTTGCCCCCTCCTCTGCCCCTCGCCCCCTCCTCTGCCCCTCCTCCTCCCTTCGTCCCCCTCCTCTGCCCCTCATCCCTCTCCTCTGCCCCTTGCTCCCTACCCCCTCCTCTGCCCCTCGCCCCCCTCTGTCCCTCACCCCTCTCCCCCTTGCTCCCTCCCCATTCCTCTGCCCCTCGCCCCCCTCATCTGCCCATCGGCCCCCCCGCCCCTCCCTCCGTCCTCTGCTCCTCGCCCCCCCTCACCCCCCCAGCCTCCCTCTGCCCCTCCCTCCTCTGCTCCTCGCCCCCATCTGCCCACCGCCCCCCCTCTGCCCACCGCCCCCCCTCTGCCCCTCGCCACCCTCATCCCCTCCTCTGGGCCCTCCTAAGACTCACCCTCTCTCCTCTTTCAAGAGTCTCTTCTCCTTCACTGTTATGAACAGGCCTGTGAGTACTATAGTGTCCGGGTCACCTGGGGCAGAGTCAGCACCAGCAGCAGAGGCTGAATTAAGTATCCTCTCAGGATAACCCTAACCCTGCCCCCTCCCTCACACAAATGTCTGCTTCCGGGTAAGCGGCAGCAAAGTCGGCGTCAGTACCGGATGCTGATGAGCTCCTTTGTGGCTGCAGGTCGAATAGTATCCGGGTCACCGGGGGCAGCGTCAGCACAAGCAATGAGTCCTGTCCGGTCCCGGACTCCCAGACTCCTGCAGGGGGGAGAGGAGCCCTGAGGGTCTGTCTGTCTGTCCAGTGGAAGGAGGAGCCCTGAGGGTCTGTCAGTCTGTCCAGTGGAAGGAGGAGCCCCCGAAGGTCTGTCTGTCTGTCCAGTGGAAGGAGGAGCCCCCGAAGGTCTGTCTGTCTGTCCAGTGGAAGGAGGAGCCCCCGAAGGTCTGTCTGTCTGTCCAGTGGAAGAAGGAGCCCTGCCTTCAGTTTCAGTCGGGGTAAGTTAGACGTTGGATAAAGTGTGCCCTGAGCCCCTCACAACCATCGTGCAACCTATGAAGTGTGAATGCAGCCTGGGGATGTACTGACCTCACACCATCATGGGGGGGCAGTTGTACTGACACCATCAGCAGGGGGCAGATGTACTGACCTCACACCATCATCGGGGGGATGCAGGGGGCAGGTATACTGACCTCACACTATTATCGGGGGGCAGGTGTACTGACCTCACACCATCATCAGGGGGTGCAGGGGGCGGGTGTACTGACCTCACACCATCATCAGGGGGGGCAGGTGTACTGGCCTCGCACCAACATCGGGGGGATAGAGGGGGCAGGTGTCCTGACCTCACAACATCAGCAGGGGGAGCAGGGGGCAGGTGTACTGACCTCACACCATCATCGGAGGGGGCAGGTGTATTGACCTCACACCATCATCAGGGGGTGCAGCCTGCGAGTGTACTGACCTCACACCATCATCGGGGGGATGCAGGGGGCAGGTTTACTGACCTCACACCATCATCGGAGGGTGCAGGGGTGTAGTAAGTAGATTATATTGTATTAGCTAATGTGTTGTGTATCTTTATGGAATGTATCTAGGTAAGCTGTAGGTAGAATGTTACTGGGGATCTAGAATCTCTGTGGGAAGGCAGATGAAGACTGGATCTTGTTGGGATATGTCGTGGGTTCTTTCCTCTGAGAATAAATTCTACTTTTACTGAATATACAGTCCCTGTGACTTCTTTATATGCTCCGAAGGTGAAGAGAGCATACTACATATTTTGGCGACGCACTGGATGGGATCTGTGTAACTTCGTAAGATTTTGTTCTGTTTTGAACTGTGGAAAAGTGGCAGTTGGTCACAGCTGGAAAGGAAAAACCCACCGACGCTGATATCCTGCTTAAAATTCGCATGCGAGGCTGTGAGTACATCGACAATATCTATTTTGGTTGGTTTTGCCAGATGCCTTACCCGTTACGCCTCAGCATCATTCAAACAGCGCGTTGATTCTTTTGGAGGTCCGCGCTCGTGTTTCAACTGCTGACAGCTCAATCGGAAGCGGCAACAAAGAAGTGACGTCTATGCGCGATTGCATCATCACGTTTTGGCGGCCATTTTGTAAGGTTGGGATCGCTTGCCTTGCAAATCATCACGGACACGTTATTCGGTTCGTGTATTTCATCAAAACATCGTTTTTTCTCGTTTAAAAAAAAAAAAAAAAATTAATTATTTCTCTCATCATCACTATCAGCATTGGCCACAAAACGGATTAACTCTCAGGTGTGTTTTGTCTTCAAGTTTTTTTTTTCTGTGTTTTGAGTTCTGCACTATGGCAAGATCTAATGAAAGTATTGTGGCTCCTCCGTGTTTTTTAAAGGTTGTGGGTAAGCCACCCATTCCTTGGCCAAAGTGGTTAAGAGTCTTTACTAACTATTTGGAAGCCATTGATGCACTTGAATATTCTGCTTCTAGGAAAAGAGCCATATTATTTAATCATCTTGGTGATGCTGGTCAACAAGTGTTTGATAGTCTTCCTACTGTCACGAATCCTTCAGCTGACGATTCTTGGAATGTTTACTCAGAAGCTTTAGCTCGTTTGGGTAAACAATATAAAGATGAGCCATCAATAATGATCGAAAGACATGTTTTTTTTAAACAAAAACAGTCTGCAGAAGAATCCATTGAAGATTATTTAGCTACTTTGAGGGTGTTGGCTACAAAGTGTGAATTTGGGTCCTATTTAGAGACAGCGCTTCGAGACCAACTTGTTTTTAATTGTTACAACAAAAAAATACAGGAACGCATACTAACTTGCAAAAATCCTACTTTAGACGAAGTGATTACTATTGCTAAGAGTATTGAATGTTCTGTCACATCATCCAAGATTTTAGCAGAGACTTCTAACGCTTCTTGTAGCCCTAAGGTCATGAATGTTGATATGGATCAGAGTAACCAAATAGAGGTCAATGTGGTTGCAAATCGTTTAAAGAACACAAAAGTTTTTGAACGTAAAAATAAAATTTTTTGTTACAGGTGTGGTTCCAAGTTTCATGTTGGTAACAATCCAAAATGTCCGGCTCAAGGAAAAAGGTGCAATAATTGTAAAAGAATTGGTCATTTCTTTACTATGTGTAGGTTGCCTAAAGACAAAAGTAAGGTGAACTATATTTACAATGAGGACGAAATATGTGACGCGTTAAATGTGTCTTCATTATCAATTCATATTAATTCTCTTGAAGGGAACAAGATTAAAGGGCCTAATTGTGCTGTGTTAATTGGTCAAGTTGAAATGGAAGTAATGGCTGATTCAGGTTCGCCCATTACGATTTTAGATGAAAAAACATTTTACAGGTTATGGACAAACATAGAATTGTTACCTACTGATGTTAATCCAAAAGCCTTCGGGGAGTATGACATAGTAATGAGAGGGTATTTCAATGACACTATTAATTTTAAAGGTAGGGTGATCAATACTAAAATTTACGTGACTTTGGATGGCAGAGACATTTTGGGTTGGCGTGACCAGGCCAGTTTGGGTATTTTCTTAAAACCGGGTCATCCGGAGCCTGTGGTTCTGGGTGACTTTCCAGTTCTATTAGTCAATGGCGATAATTCACATGACCCTGTTCTGGACGAATTGTTTAACAAATATAAATTGGTGTTCAGCAATGAAATTGGGTTGGTTAAGAATTTTGAACATACCATCAAACTTAAAGAGAAAGTTTTCCCTGTTGTTCAGAAAGTTTGTCCCGTTCCACTCTCTGTAAGGGATGATCTAAAAAAACACTTAGATCAATTGTGTGCACAAAATATCATTTGTCCCGTAGAATCATCAGAGTGGGTTTCTGCTGCTGTGGTAGCTCGTAAACCCTCTGGCGATATTCGTCTATGTGCGGATTTGAGGATGCTGAACCGCAATATTGTTGTAGATGCCCACCCGTTACCCAAGATTCATGATATGCTTGCCAAATTAGGTCGCAGCAAATTCTTTTCCACCATCGACTTACGCTCGGCGTATCATCAAATTCCACTTTCTGTTAAGTCTCAACCTTTGACTACGTTTGTTACACCATTTGGTGTTTTTATGTACAAGCGACTTCCTTTTGGTTTAGCGTCTGCTGCCAGTATATTCCAGAGGTTAATGGATAAAATGTTTGATAATTGTGATGGCATTCAAGCCTTTCAGGATGATATCTTGGTACATTCTGAAACGTTGGAACAGCATTACACTCGTCTTGAAGAAGTTTTATGTAAATTGCAAGATAATGGTATGACAGTGAATATCGACAAATGTAAATTCTTGACACAAAATGTTGACTATTTAGGTCACAATTTATCTAAGGAAGGTATTAAACCTAAGAATTCTTTATTGGATGCTATCAAAAATGCACCAGCCCCACTAGATAAGGACTCACTAAGGGCATTCCTTGGGTTAAGTGAGTATTATGCTCGCTTTGTTCAGGGGTATGCTCTGGTGGTACAACCTCTTCGCAACTTGTTAAAAAAACATGCTAAGTTTGAGTGGTCTGTGGAGGTTGAGGAGGCATTTAAATCGGTTAAACAATTAATAGTCTGTGCTCCTGCAATTAAGCCATTTACTTATGGTGTTCAAAGCATAATTACGGTTGATGCCAGTGCGAAAGGTTTAGGTGCTGTGTTGAGCCAGATAATCAATGGTCAAGAGTGTACAATAGCCTTTGCTTCTCGTACTCTAACTAGTGCTGAGATCAATTATAGTACCATAGAGCGAGAAGCTTTAGCGTGTTCTTGGTCTGTAGAGAAATTTCGCACATCTATTTGGGGGACTCGATTTCAGCTCTACACTGATCATAAACCTTTGATGTATATGCTTGCGGATAGTTCTTCCAATAAAGCATCTTCTCGTCTAGTTAGGTTGTTAGCTAGACTCCAAGAGTTTAACTTTGACATTAAATATCTTCCTGGTGGCAAAAATGTTCGTGCGGATTGCCTTTCGCCTATTCCGCTTCCTCATACTCAAGAAACTTTTCATGCGGATGATGAGTTTGAGTGTGTGTTCTCGGTAGAGGATGTCATACAAACTCACAAAATCACGCATGATGACTGGGTGCAATGTTTCCAAAAAGATGATTGTTTGCAAAATGTCAAAAAGTTTCTTGTTAAGGGTTGGCCACTGGATCGGAGTTTATCATTAGAAGAGAAGAATTTTGCACAAGTTGCCTCAGAGTTATCTTGTTGTAATGATATTTTAATGCGACAAGATAAATTTGTTCCTCCTAGAGGTATCAGGGATAAAATTATTTTGCTTGCTCATGAGGGGCATCCTGGTTCTACGGCTACAGTTAACAAAATTAAAATGTCGTATTGGTGGCCTGGCATTGACAATCAAGTGAAAACTCATGTGAATCAGTGTGCTCAGTGTTTGTGCTCTGACAAACATTGGAAGTCATCTAATTCTCCGTTATGTCCTGTTGAATGGCCCTCTGCAGCATGGAAGAAAATTGGCTTGGATTATTCTGGTCCGTTTTCGGTTTTCAATTCAGAAAAGAAATATCTTATTGTAGCCGTTGATTACTTTTCTAAGTGGATTTATTTTTCTATTGTCAAAAATGCAGATTCTGACACTGCTATTTTATTTTTGCAACATTTGTTTTACACTGAAGGTACACCTGATGATATTGTAACTGACAATGGATCTCATTTTGTTAGCCATGATTTTGAATTGTTTCTAAAAAAAGTTAGATGTCAAACACACTCTTGCTCCTTTATATAGTCCCTCTACAAATGGGTTGGTTGAGCGTGCCAACAGAGTGTTGAAAGATGCAGTACAAACTGCAGTCAGCAATGGGTTAAATATTCCTTCTTTCTTGTTTCAGAGAATTTGGAATTACAATACTACTCCACACACTACCACTGGTGTTTCACCTTTCACATTATTAAGGGGCAGAATACCAACTTCCAAACTTAATCCTTCATGGTTGCTTGAAAAACAATCTCAAGTTCCTCTTGATTTGAGTAAAATTAGAGATTGTGTGATGAAAAAACAATGTAGTTACAAACGAAACTATGACAAAAAGTTTCATGTTGTTGAGAAACCTTTGTTTGTTGGTGATTGGGTTTTGATTCGGAAACCCATTAAAGTTTCTAAGGGTCACTCAAAGTTTTCATCTCCTGTTCAAGTGGTTGCTGTTTCTCGGGGGTCTGCTATGCTGCAAGATAGAGGTTGGTGGAATAAGAATGCACTTATAAAAATCACTGATAAACAAGCAGCTATCATTTTGGAAAGTAAGAATACTCCTGTTGTCACAGATATTTCGAATCAGGATTGGTTTGGTGTTTGTGACAATATTGGTACTCGTTCAGGTTCCTCCCTTCAGTCTCGTTCTGATTTGTGTCAGGGTGATTCTAGGGAGATTGTTCCATGTCCAGTTTCTCCTCGTGTAATTCCTGAAAGGGGAGAAGGTGAGGGTAGTGGTAGAAATATTGGTGGTTCAAGATTACGTTCTGCACCTTTTCGCTTTCGTGATTATGTCATGACTTGAGTTATTTTATTTTTGTTGTTTTTTATTTCTTTTATGTATCTTCTGTAATGTTTGTGAATTATTTAAATTTCTGTTATGTATAAAGGGGAGGGTGTGTAGTAAGTAGATTATATTGTATTAGCTAATGTGTTGTGTATCTTTATGGAATGTATCTAGGTAAGCTGTAGGTAGAATGTTACTGGGGATCTAGAATCTCTGTGGGAAGGCAGATGAAGACTGGATCTTGTTGGGATATGTCGTGGGTTCTTTCCTCTGAGAATAAATTCTACTTTTACTGAATATACAGTCCCTGTGACTTCTTTATATGCTCCGAAGGTGAAGAGAGCATACTACAAGGGGGCAGGTGTACTGACCTCACACAATCATCGGGGATGCAGGGGGCAGGTGTACTGGTAGATAGGTTTAAGACAACCTTTTAAAGAAAGCTATCCTGGTGGTAGCTGTGGAGAGCAGCCTTCAGGCTAAGTCTCTGAGGAATGTAAAACAGCTTGTTTTACCTTATAATCTCTTGAATTACCAAATGAAAGGACACCACACAGGTATATATATCAAATATATATGTATTTATTACTAGACACACTACTAATCTCTTTATGAGATTAGAAGCCAGGTACACATTCAAATATCAACGTTTCACAATAAATTAAGCACAAATATGGCTGGAGCCCTAGGGGCGTACCAGACCATATACTAAAAAAAATGGTATAACAATGTCGACTTGCAAAATGACAAGTCCTACGGCCTGGGGAATCGCTGGGGCTTCACTACTGCAGTGTTAGCAGGTAAGTAACAAGCCCACGGGAGACGTGTGTAGTGTGTGAACACAGCCGCGGGTTCCCTATTGATTACAATGGAGCAAGTCGCGGTTTGATTTTTAAAGTTCTAGGGTACTTCGAGGAAGTCTACAAGCAAGCCACTTACAAGGTAAGTACTTCGAGGGCCAACACACACTAGGGCACCATAGTGCACGAGTTACCTCACCCAGGGAAGCAGGGTGCATAGGTGTCTTTTGGTGTCGGGTCGCGTCGCTGTTTTCTATGGAGACCAAAGAAGACTTGCTGCTTGTGTCTACTGAAGAAGTGTCCGGTGGAATCCGAAGGTGGATTCAAGATGCATAAGACCTGAAAATTGAAGGGACAGTGTTCAAGGTCACTTGCCAGTGACCGGTGGCCAGGCAGATGGATGACCACAGATGTCGTGTGATTTCAGGTCGTCGGTGGTGTTTTGACTCTTCGCTCATGAGGTCCAGGAAGGATCGACGATGACCAGCAGCTGGATTCGGAGTGTCCCACGACGTCTGCAGCTGACTGCGGTGTCGGCAACCGGATTGGAGCCAACAAGCCTTGGCAACTGCAAGTCTCGTGTAGACTGAAGAAAGTGGATGGTGCAGACCAGCAAGGTCTGAGGGACTCACCCAGCGAGGGTGAGTGAGGGCAGGCCTGGAGCAACCAGAGGAACCCTTGTAGTCGATAAGAAAGTCTTCGGGGGACTCACTAGCCAACAGGCAAGTGATCGCGAAGACGCCTCTTCAGGAAATGCTTCACAGGAGCCCACGAATGGTCCAATGCACAAGTTTGTAGAACGTTGTTAAGGGATTGCACTCGACAGTAGTGCACGGTCCCCGGGTATTGCTGTTCCTCGTCACTCGTGGGGAGCACTCGCCACAGCTTCACTGGGGACTCACAAGGGCCATCGAGAGGTCAGGAAATCCACTTCCGGGGCAGCAGGGACTTCGCACTCCGGCGGGAGCGGGAAAGTTTGCAACCGTTGATTAAGGTTTTTGATGCCTGCCAAGCAGGGGAGTCACTCCTTGACTCCAAGGGAGATTCTTCTGTCTTCCAAAGGTAGTGGAACGTCGAAGGGCCAGGATTCTTCTTTGTAGAGCGTCGTCCAGGGTTAATCTGAATTGCATTGGCAATGCTTGCTATCTTATAGTGAAGATAGGGGAGGGACTAGCTCTATGCCCACTCCTCTAGGAGGGTTAGGGTAGGGGGTGGTTACACCCACTTCCCTTTGTCCAGTTTTGCGCCAGAGCAGGGACAGGTTGCCCCTGAACCGGTTTGAGTTGGCATATGCACAGAGGAGCCTACTGCTCCCCCAGTGCAGGACTTCAAAGCACTCTAGGAGTGCACCCACCCAGCTCCAATACACTAAATCCTGTTTGGAAGGTGGTGACACCTCCCTGTGACAAGATGCCTATTGTTGAACTTCCTCCACTGCGAGTTTCAGTCAGCAGCAGGAGGGCAGCCCAGTGTCTGTGCTGGTGGCATCCATTTCTGATTTCTGTCGTCTAAGTACAGTGGGTACATGTCGTCCCCTCTAGAAGGGTGGGATCATACTCCCACACCAGTTACTGGTGTGGGGGTATGATTCCAAGTTGTTTGACACCAAACACAACTAATTTGATGCAGTCATTCCAAAGTTAGCATTTACCGCTAGGTTATAATGCACTTAAGAGTATATGGTTTAACCGCATCCACAAACAGCCACAGAGAATAGACTCTGTCAGCTGCAGAGGGGTCATGCTCATGCAGAGGCACCCCCTCACATAGTAAACCAAGCACCCTGCCCTCAGGATTGATAGGGCCTGCTATAGGGGTGGCTGATAGGTTTATATGTGTGTGTATGGTGAGATATAGGAACCTATACCTCAGTGAGGAGTGCTAACACTGCCTCACACAGGCTGCAGTAGCAGGCCTGTGGTGTCAGATTGAGAATGCTTCCCAGGGGTGGCATCATACATGCTGCAGACCCTGGAAGGCCTGTGAAGTATCTATGCCCTAGGTACCTAAGGTACCATATACTAGGGGCTCATAAGGTACCACAGTATCCATTCACTAGTGCATCTAATATGCACACCAATCATTTAAGGGAGTAAGCAGATGGTCTGTGGTCCTGGATAGCAGGATCCCAGCCAGAATAGTCAAAACCATTCAAACACCAGGAAAAAAGTGGGGGAAACCATATAGTCAGATTCCACCTTCCTACACCGGGGATGCAGGGGGCAGGTGTACAGGCCTCACAACATTATCAGGGGTGCAGTCTGCTAATGTACTGGCCTTACACCATCATTGGGGGGTGCAGGGGGCAGGTGTACTGATCTCACACCATCATTCGGGGTGCAGGGGGCAGGTGTACTGTCCTCACACCATCATCAGGGGTGCAGCCTGCAGGTTTAATGACCTCACACCATGATCGGGGGGGATGCAGGGGGCAGGTGTACTGGCCTCACACCATCATCAGGGGTGCAGGGGGCTGGTGTACTGGCCTCACCCCATCATCGGGGGAGGGTGCAGGGAGCAGATGTACTGACCTCACACCATGATTAGGGGGTGCAGCCTGCAGGTGTACTGACCGCTCACCATCATCAGGAGGTGCAGGGGGCAGGTGTGCAGGCCTCACACCATCATCAGGGGATGCAGTCTGCAGGAGTATGTGTAATGTTTAATAAATGTGATACTACATGGCCCACTGTTATATATGAATCCCTTCATTTAGACATGGCTCTTTAAAGAACATTGCATTATGATATTTATTCACCAATATTAACAGTGTTTAGATCCAAGCTACGTGTCCCAGAATGCTATATATCCTTGCTGAAATTCAGGACTTGAGATGTATTGTGCAATGGGGTCACTTTGTGACCTTGTTAGAGTACATCAAAGATTCAGTGTGGCCTCAGTGTGTGGTCTTAACTCATTTATATTGGGAAAGGGTCCAGAATGGGTCAGCTTGGAGTTCTTACTCATTTTCACGAATACCTGCTCAGAACTCGTACTTTGATGTTTGTATTCAGTGGGAGGTTGTCTCTGCAATGGATTTGCAGTTGTGCTAGGAGGAAACAAAAGCATATTTTTACAGAACAATATTAGTTTCATCTTTCAGAATACATGTCTTTATTAAGCACTTTTGTCCACAGTTCTGTACATTGAACCCTTTGATATCCGAACTTTGTTCCCTTAAGTAAGGTGGTTGTTTTATTTATAAATAGCATGTGAAGCTGACTTCTAGTTCATTGACATACTAATGATTTGTGGGGCCGGAGTAACACATATTTGGGGCTCCCTATGTGGAATACATGTGAATTGATTACCGCTTTTAGGGTCATTAAAGTCCGTGTGATGCCCAAAAAATATTTAATTGTGTTAAACCTTCAGAAACCGGGGCCGGCAAAAGCATCTAAAAGCCTAAGCTGACTAGAGTCCACCAGCCAAGTACTATCAAGAAGCTTGCACAGACAATGATAAATATATTTCTTTTTGCGTTTGAGTCTAGATTTTTTCTTGCAAAAAGGTTATATGTGGCTGTCCAGTCAGCTCGTTACTCCCATTGCAGGAAATCCTGTTATGGGTTATGTGTTATAAGCTTAGTGGGCTATTGCATAATATTACAATAAAAAGACTTATGCATAGAGCTCTTGAAAGTGTAGCTTTAGTTGCTGAATATTTGTAATTACAAGTATATCCCATTTCACCATTGGCATCCCTGCTGCAGCAGCGAAATTAAAAGCACTGCTCTTGGGATTTTCGTCATCGCATTTGTGAAAATCGAATAACTTTCTCTTTATTTCTCTTTCCCTTCCTTGTCCATCTCAACTTCTATGTAGAGCAGACCAAGCATGCACAAAAGAATGTGAGGGTTAAGGATGGGCAGACCATGCATGCACAAGAGAATGTGAGGGTTAAGGATGGGCAGACCAAGCATGCACAAGAGAATGTGAGGGTTGAGGCTGAGCAGACCATGCATGCACAGTTGAATGTGAGGGTTGAGGCTGAGCAGACCAAGCATGCACAGTAGAATGTGAGGGTTAAGGATGGGCAGACCAAGCATGCACAAAAGAATGTGAGGGTTAAGGAAGGGCAGACCAAGCATGCACAAGAGAATGTGAGGGTTGAGGCTGAGCAGACCATGCATGCACAGTTGAATGTGAGGGTTGAGGCTGAGCAGACCAAGCATGCACAGTAGAATGTGAGGGTTAAGGATGGGCAGACCAAGCATGCACAAAAGAATGTGAGGGTTAAGGAAGGGCAGACCAAGCATGCACAAGAGAATGTGAGGGTTGAGGCTGAGCAGACCAAGCATGCACAGTAGAATGTGAGGGTTAAGGATGGGCAGACCAAGCATGCACAAAAGAATGTGAGGGTTAAGGAAGGGCAGACCAAGCATGCACAAGAGAATGTGATGGTTGAGGCTGGGCAGACCAAGCATGTACAAGTGAATGTGAGGTTTGACGAATGGGCAGACCAAGAATGCACAAGAGAATTTGAGGGTTGGGACTGGGCAGACCAAGCATGCACAAGAGAATGTGAGGGTTTAAGCTGGGCAGAACACACATGCACAAGAGAATTTGAGGGTTGAGGCTGAGCATACCAAGCATGCACAAGAGAATGTGAGGGTTAAGGCTGGGCAGACCAAGCATGCACAGGAGAATGTGAGGGTAGAGGCTGGCAGACCAAGCACGCACAGGAGAATGTGAGGGTTAAGGATGGGCAGACCAAGCATGCACAAGAGAATTTGAGGGTTGAGGATGGGCACACCAAGCATGCACAAGAGAATGTGAGGGTTAAGTCTGGGCAGACTAAGCATGCACAAGAGAATGTGAGGGTTAAGGTTGGGCAGACCAAGCATGCACAAGAGAATGTGAGGTTTGAGGATGGGCAGACCAAGCATGCACAAGAGAATGTGATGGTTGAGGCTAGGCACACCAAGCATGCACAAGAGACTGTGAGGGTTAAGTCTGGGTAGACTAAGCAGTCACAAGAGAATGTGAGGGTTGAGGATGGGCAGACCAAGCATGCACAATAGAATGTGAGGGTTGAGGATAAGCAGACCAACATGCACAAGAGAATGTGAGGGTTGAGGATGGGCTGACCAACATGCACAAGAGAATGTGAGGGTTGAGGCTGGGCTGACCAAGCATGCACAAGAGAATGTGAAGCTTGAGGATTGGCAGACCAAGCATGCACAAGAGAATGTGAGGGTTGAGGATGGGCAGACAAACATGCACAATAGAATGTGAGGGTTAAGTCTGGGCAGACCACGCATGCACCAGAAAATGTGAGGGTTAAGGCTGGGCAGACCACGCATGCACAAGAGAATGTGCGGGTTAAGGCTGGGCAGACCACGCATGCACAGGAGAATGTGAGGGTTAAGGCTGGGCACACCAAGCATGCACAAGAGAATGTGAGAATGTGAGGGTTAAGACTGGGCAGACCACGCATGCACAGGAGAATGTGAGGGTTAAGACTGGGCAGACCACGCATGCAAAGGAGAATGTGAGGGTTAAGGCTGGGCAGACCACGCATGCACAAGAGAATGTGAGGGTTAAGGCTGTGCAGACCACGCATGCACAAGAGAATGTAAGGGTTAAGGCTGGGCAGACCACGCATGCACCCCACTGAGCAGATTTATTATTTTTTAGTGCAACGCAGTGCAGCAGTTAGGTGCAGCGCGGATCTGTGCAAGGGGGAGGAAGAAGCGCTGTGCCAGATTTATGAAATACAGCCCGCTGCTGCTCACTACCGCTGCACAAGTGCACAATCTACCTAGTGCCACGCACAACCTTTACACCATAGGGCAGAGGTGTGTGTGCAGTGTAGCATAGGATTCATACTAGACACACACTTACAGTGCAAACTTCTATACATAGAGTAATCCTTAAACCCCCCAGAGGCTGTGTTTGTGCTGTAAAGTGCTGCACAGGTTGTGTTTGTGCTGTGGAGTGCAGCGCGCATGCAATGTGTGGAGTGTTTGTGACAATATTTCTCCGTGTTATCACCCGCTTCAGTGGCTTTTTTAACATAAAATTCACAGATCCTCAGTACTCTTACAATGCGATATTGAAGCCTTGTACATTTTTCCCTATTTCCGCGCGTCGCTAATATATGAAGTATCGCGTGCCGTAGGATCTAAAGGCAGATTTGTGCTGAAACTACTTCAGAAACTAACTCCACTTCTCCCAGTTTAAGCAAGAAAAGCAATAGCGGCGACGGAGTCCTATCTAGATCGCATTATGCAAACCGAGTATATGTAAGAATACCCAATATCACCATTCATAGACTACAAGTGATTCACAGCGACGCAGCTTGTTTACTACATCATCTTCCGAGGTGGACACACGCCACACTTATATTAAAATAACAAACCCCCTCTAAGACCCTCTGCCTCGGCCCTAAAGGATTGAGAGGTCTAGCCCCTCACTTCATTGTAAACCAGGTGGAAATGCATACACCCGTACAAAACCAGAGATCTCCTCACTTGAATTTACTGTCTATTCCGAAATTACAGAAGATCAGATCCGGTGGACGCAGCTTTGGTACAAGCTCCTTCCGTCCAGAAATCTGACCACCCACAAGCCTACTCCTCCTACATTCTTCCCTGGTCTGATTTGTTGTCTCCTCTTTTATGTATTTCTGATTCAGTGCCAAGAAACCCCAGGTTGAACATACGCTCTACATATGCAATGACATAACCAGCATTTTGTAGATCTTGTGGAGGTTCGGTATGTTGGCGCGTGCTTCAGTCAATTAACTGAATATTGCAAAAGAGAGCTGTACAGTTAAAGTGAGGATGATAGCGCAGTCTTGTCGGCTAGGGTTATGTAAACCTTTCATTGCTGCAAGGCAGTTACAATATTCTATTTTTTGGTAGCACAGTGTACAATTTGAGCAGACCAAGGAACAGACATAGCGTTGGAAATACATTTCAAATCAGTGCCTTTCATAATAGATGAACTATGTTATGGATATTGTTAAATTTTGATGATTTAATTTTTTTCAGGTTTTATAAATGAGCGATTTTCCTCTGATCACACTGGGGTTGGTGAGACAGGAAGGAGTATTTTGACCCAGCTGTCCAGTGATAACGTGTTGTCTTTTCTCTTTTCCTCCCCTCTGCAGACACTTGAAAATCAAAGTACCCGAATGGGCAGAAGACGGGCTCCAGGAAAGAAAGCGACTGCGCAGTGTTCACGTGAATCCGTAAGAGCCACAGTCCCATCTTTACCTCTTCATGACGTCTCAGCTTCAAGATCCCGAAATGATGCTCAGAGGGACCAGGACCTGGAACCGCTATCGGAGAACCTGCCCCACATTATCCTTTTATCCATGCTGGAGGAGTTGGAAGCCAAACTGGATAACTTGCTGAACACCGTGGAGGACGTCCCTTCTAGAGTCGCTGGGCTGATTAAGAAAATCTGGATAGAAAAGGATCAAGGTTACCTAGATAATGGTGGGGTGGCTTTGGAGATGGTCTGTCCAGTGAGCATAAGAGATTGTGCTGTTAGCCGGTCTCCTGTGACACCTCAACTGGACAAACCAGGGGAACCGAGCTTGTGTCTTCAGACAGTGTTTTCTGATCGGCATGCACCAAAGCAGGACTGTACGCTCTCTTCTCCAGCCAATGTTCAAGGGCGTCCAGAGGAGCCAAGCCTTTGTCTACAGCGAATGTTTCTATATCGATGTGACCCACAGCAGGACCAGTGCGTGCAACCTGGGTTTCCAGATGTACACGAGTCGAAGCGAGACCAACGCATGCAGCCTGGGTTTCCAGATGTATATGAGTCGAAGCGAGACCAGCGCATGCAGCTTGAGTTTCCAGATGTACACGAGTTGCAGAAGGAACAGTGCATGCAGCCTGGATTTCCAGATGTACACGAGTCGCATCGAGACCAACGCATGCAACCTGGGTTTCCAGATGTACAGGAGTCGAAGCGAGACCAGCTCATGCAGCCTGGGTTTCCAGATGTACACAAGTCAAAGCGAGACCAGCTCATGCAGCCTGGGTTTCCAGATGTACACAAGTCAAAGCGAGACCAGCGCATGCAACCTGGGTTTCCAGATGTACACGAGTCGCAGCAGGACCAGCGCATGCAGCCTGGGTTTCCAAATGTACACGAGTTGCAGCAGGAACAGTGCATGCAGCCTGGGTTTCCACATGTGCACAAGTCGCAGCAGGACCAGTGCATGCAACCTATACATGAGTCGCAGCAGGACCAGTGCATGCAGCCTGGGTTTCCAGATGTACACGAGTCGCAGCGAGACCAGTGCATGCAATCTGGGTTTCCAGATGGAAATGTACTACAGCAGGATTGTACTGTATCCAGGTGCCCTCAGACAGATCCTCCAGGCAGATCACTGGAGGCAAAGCGGTGTCTTCACTCAGAATTTGTTGACGGGCAGGCACCAGAGCAAGACCAGAGCGTACAGTCAGTGTTCCCAGAAAAGAGGGAACCAGATGAACCCCTGAAGCAAGAACCATCCCCATTGTCTACTTATAGCTGGGACCAACAACAGAACCTCTGCCCACACACACTATTTCCTGAAGGACGCACACCACAGCAAAACCACTGTGTAGAACCCGTGTTATCAAATGGGAACGGACTGGATGATCCCATGGAGGAAGAATTGATGTGTTTTGATTGCCAAGATCCCCAGGAGAACCAGTGCTTCCAACCAGTGTCACCTGATGAGATGTCATCAGACGAACACTTAGAGTCTGGGCTGTTGTCTTTTGGTGGCTTGGGGTCACAACAAACCCAGTGCCTACAGCAACACCTATGCTTGAAGCAGGAACTTCCTGATGCACAGGATCCAAACGTGAACTACGAGCTAGAATCATTGTGTCCTGAAGCACAGGAACCAGATCAGAAAGTCAAGTTGGAACAGACCTGTGCAGATGCACCGAGTTCAGATCAGAACAACACGGTGGAACCACTACACCCAGAGGAGCAGGATTCAAATCAGAACTACAAGCTAGAACCAGCTTGTACTGATGCACAGGGTTCAGATCAGAGCTGCATACTCGAGCTACTGCACCCTGAATCACAGCATCAACATCAGAACTGCAAGGCAGAACTGCACTGTCCTGAAGAGCGGGGTCAGCCTGTGCCCCCATCATGCGTAGAACTGGAGACCATTACTGCAGATAAAGACGCCCCCGCAGACTCAATGGAGACAGGACCAACACTGTCACAGTTATTGCCGTCCAAAGCCAACCCAGGTATGTGTTTCGCTATACATGGACACGCGGAGTGCGTACTAACACATGTAACCTCTCCAAAATACATATGTGTAGATTTGAGTAAGTCTTTGAGGAGATTAATATGGTTTGGGTGGAACCCCCTGAGCGATACTGACCCCCAGAGTACGCTGGGTGCAGATGTGTCCCTGCACTCTTTTCTGTTTCCACACAGGACTGCATCCTTCCTGTGCAGAAACAGGCCTGGTTATGGGACTCTGCATGAGACAAGCAGGCCAGTAGCTCTCATCCTTCCTTGTCCGTCCCCATTCCAGGTTGAGGAACTGGAAATAGCGCTATTCATAGGAGGAATTCATGGCTGGAATCACACGTAATAGTCGGATGCAAGTGATGTGGTGTTCATTGAGAATAGCAGACATGCGCAGTCTAGAGAAGGAACTGTTTCCTGTTGCACAGTTACATTGGGTAAGACGCAGTCGTCTCCTCTCCAGTTCCTGATATAAAAATCCTAGTCTGTATTCAGCCTCAACAGCAGGGACGACCAGTCATGTTCTTGCCACTGCAGGGTTCTCCAGGAGTGCACACCTCCTCATGATAGACAGATACACAAAGTGATTGGTTATGTGTCACTTGTGAGTTCACCCACCGACTTCTAGCTCAGTCCCAAGTGTGCTGTGAATGATTTTAAGGGAAGATAAAAGTAGCCATGATCCCCCTACAGCAGCATCCTGCCTTTAGCAAACTCTTTAACTATGAAAATGTCATCGCATCATCTCATGTAACATGCTGAGTTAGGGTTTGCACACGCGTAGTGCGAGTTACGGATTGTGGTTCTAACCATAACTTGCACATTTCAGGAGTTTGTTTGGTTTTGAGTCTTAACCATAAATACACTTTATCCTTGTTTTTTAAGTGAATTTCAGATTTTTTTAAAGACCCATTAAGGCGTTTTAATAGAGCCATCTACAACTTCACTTTAATTTTATTTTATGAAAATATATTAGGGATAAAGTACCCCCTGCCGCATCTTCTAAGGATATTGCAGGAACTTGGAAGAAGGCAAAGTTCCTTTATAAGGTTATGGAACTCTGAGGTGACTTGCAATAATCTTATAATATGCACCAGGTGGTACTTTATCCCGTATAATACATGGTCACACCATCACCTTTCCCACAAACCTTGGTGTGTAGCTCCTACATGTGCAGCAGCTAACATGTTTGCAAACATGAAGAATGGACATAAAACCTCTTGTGCCAAATTAAATATAAAAAACTGTTAGATATTTGTTGCAAAAAGATATTAGAAACAGTTCAATAAAAGTCCATTTAAAAAAAGCTGCAGTAGCTCGGAACGTGTAGAAACATGCAGAAAGATTCCACCCTTCCTTTATCTAAGGAAACTAAAAGGCATATTCCCTCTGCTTCTCATAGTAAGCTAGTAACATACAGCAGAAGTAATACAAGCAAAGTTCTGTTTGTTGCTTTAAACAGCTGCTTCAATTATGCTTCGTGATTTGACCTTCTTTTCACATCAGCTGCTGGCAGCAGGCATTGTGCCCTCAGGACTCGACTAATAACTTATAAAAGTCGAGTTCTGATGTCTTTTCTTCATAATCACTAACTTGGTGCGTCACAAATTGCTGATTATAAAGAAATTAGAGACTGCCATTTTTACAGGGATTACATAATCCCATGGAATATAATTATATATATACATATAATAACTCTGGTACAGTTCAATGAATCTGCACAAAACTATTTGGGATTGGCATGGCTAGTTTCATGCAGTGTTTTTTTGTGGTCCTCAAATTAAGCCACTAGTCATTTAAGATAGAGCTAGCTGGACCTTTAGCCCATGAATGGTCCGTGCATCTGGACTCAGGACCCAAATGTAAACATATATTGCATCCGATTGGATGAGGGAGCTTTTTCGCCCATCCATTTCGGATACGTAAACCCAAAGTTGGGTCTGCGGACCTGAACCTCCCTGATTGGCTGGCTACATCTCGACCCATTACATGATGAAGAGACTTGTTCCCCGCATTCTGTAAGAATACTAAAGAAGCCATAAAGAGCTGTGGTGCCATCCTGTCTCTCCCTGGCACAGGGGCTGCCTGATGTTAAAATGTAGAATAAATTGCTGATTTTGAGACAGAGGCTGGATTCCACATCATGACCCTTGAGGTCCGCAGACCTTAGGCAGGTGACTGCGCAGGCCCAGTAATTGGCCTTGTTCCCTGGTGGACATTTGTGATGTTCGGAGACCTGCTGCTCGGTCTGAAACCCTCTCGATGTCCAATAAGGATACACAAGTTTGCAAGGGTCCGAGAACCCCAAGAAAGTGTCCGGGAACCCTTATAAATAAAAAATAAATAAACATAAGCCAGGCCCTTCAGGGAATCCCCTGCTGTGCCCTGGCACCTTTGAACACCTGTGCCTGCTTGGAGTTGGCTGCAGGGAACTGTTGCGTGTGTATATGATAAAAAAAAAACCACTGAAAACAAGCATTGGCAAAGCAAATAGGTGTCTCCTATCCGAAGGCTATTGACTTTGGCAATGAGTTTTAGCCATTATGTACACCACTGTGACTGCTGTTCGGCATGGCTAAAAGTTAGTGGCATGGGGTAGGGTGGGGTAGGTAGAAGGGGGATAAATTGGGGTAGAGTGGAATGGGGTAGATTGGAGTCAAGTGGGCTACATTGAATTGGGGTAGATTTGGGTGGAGTGGAGTAGATTGAGGTGGAGTAGGATGGTGGGGTGGATTGGAGTGGGATAGATTGGGAAAGAGTGGGGTGGAATGAGGTAGTTTGGAGTAGAGTGAGGAAGACTGGAGTGGAGTAGATTAGAGTGCAGTATATTGGGGTAGTTTGGATTGCGGTACATTGGACTGGAGTAGAATGGAGTGGAGTTATATAGAGTGGTGTAGGGTAGATTGGGTTGGGGTGGGGTAGAGTGTGGTGGAATTGATTGGAGTAGATTTGAGTGGGGTAGATTGGAATAGGTAAGTTTGGGGTGGAGTGGGGTAGGGTAGATTGGAGTAGGGTGGAGTGGATTAGATTCAACTGGAATGAAGTAGGTTTGGGTAGAGTGGGGTGGAGTGAAATTGGATAGATTGGAGTGGAGTGTTGTGGGGTAGATTAGGGTGGAGTGGAATGGGGTAGATTGGGTGGATTGTAGAGGGGTGGATTGGATGGACTGGGGTAGATTGGATGAAGTGGAGAGGGATAGATTGGGTGGAGTGGGGTAGATTACAGTGGAGTGCAGTAGATGATGGTAGATTGCAGTGGGGTGGATTGTGGTAGTTTGGAGTGGGTAGATTGTGGTAGGAGTGTAGATGATGGTAGATTGCAGTGGGGTGGATTGTGGTAGTTTGGAGTGGGTAGATTGTGGTAGGAGTGTAGATGATGGTAGATTGCAGTGGGGTGGATTGTGGTAGTTTGGAGTGGGTAGATTGTGGTAGGAGTGTAGATGAGTTGGTAGATTGTAGTGGGGTAAATTGAAATGGAGTTGGGTAAATTGGACTGAAGTAGAGTAAGGTAGATTGGAGAGAAATCAGTTAGATTGGAGTAGATTAGAGTTGGGGTAGATTGAAGTGGAGTGGGGTAGACTGGGGTATATTGGAGCAGAGTGGAGTAAATCTGAGTGGAGTGCGGTAGATTGACGTAGAGTGGGGTAGATTGCAGTGTGATGGGGTTGATTGGGTTAGATTGAGTGTATTAGGGTAGATTGGAGTGGGGTAGGTTTGAGTGGGATGGGGTAGATTGAGTTAGAGTGGAGTCGATTTTGGTAGGTAAATTGGGATAAGGTTGATTGGAATGGGGTGACTTGGGGTACTTTGGAGTGGAGTGGGATAGATTGAGGTAGAGTGGGGTAGATTGGAGTGTGGTGGGGTTGATTGGGTTAGATTGAGTGTAGTACGGTAGATTGGAGTGGGGTAGGTTGGAGTTGGATAGGGTAGATTGGAGTGGGGTAAGTGGTGTGGAGTATAGGGGTGTGGAGTGTTGTTTCATGGAGTGAGTGGCATAGATTGGAGTGGAGTGGTGTTGAGTATACTTGGTGTGGTAGCGCACTGCCATTACAGACAACACATTTTCAATTGAAATGATCATTACATTTACACCGAAATATGGTTTTACTGCACTTAAATGATAATGTTTGCAAATGTCATCCCCAAGTGTATTGATGTGTTTCAATCATATTCAAATATTTTTCTCCCCACTTCAGTAATACAAAACAAATGTGCTTCATTTGTACTAATTCTGAGATATTCTGAAATATCAGCACAGTCCTTTTTTAGGTCTCGCCTGACCCAGCGCATGTGCTGGTCTGGCGAGACTTATTGAGAGGGCTCCAAAAAGTGCTACCAGGCCAGCCTAGCGCTACAGTGCATGTGCGCGGGCGCGAGCGCCGCTTTTACCGCGATTACTTTCACTTTCACGGCCGCTTTGATGTTTGATCGCGGTCACTTTCACTTTCGCTTGGCATAGCCAATAGGTCTCGCTTTTGGGACCTTATAAGTATTTAGTTATGCAACTGTTGCATGGCTAAATACTTATAAGGTCCCAAAGGCGAGACCTATTGGCTATGCCAATGCTTGTTTTAGGTCTTGCCGCAACAGCGCTTTACTTTGTGGGCTTACTGCCCACCCATTGCTTTTTATTTGTTTCTTCGAATCTCCTTTAAACAGCCTTGCTTCCAAACGGCTAATCTTTCCTACTTGTCCCTCCTTTTCATAGATTGTTCCCTCCCACGGAGCAGCGTCCCGTTACTTGTATCCTTACAATGGTCCCATATAATCAACTGCTTTAGGCACTTTTTCTTTTTCTTTGTCTAAGAGCACTTCATATGAGCACTTTTTTCACTCGCTCCAAGCTTTTTTGTAAACGGCTGTAATTCTTGTTCTTATCTCGTCACATTTGCTGTTCATTCACAGACCTAGATCAAATGTCAGACGATGTTTCCCCTAAAACGCCTGTTCTTTCTCTGACTTCAAAGTAAGAGAGCCAGTTCCTCACCGTCTCACTCATCGCTGCTTGCCTCCCCTTGCTTCTTATTTATAAAAGCAAATTATTTTCTTGCCTTCACCACCTCCCCTTCGCATAATGGTAGCAGCCGTTTCAACTAAAGTGCTCATGTCTACTGCTGCTGACCAGAAGCTTCACCGTCGACTGTAAAGTTGGCACCTAAGATAATGGAAGGACGGCTTGGGGTGGAGGGGACATTGGCATGTACAGAGGGCCGTGCCATTGAAGCATCTTCTGGCAGCTCTCACCAGCAGCATCATGACGAGACCCTGCCGCATA
This sequence comes from Triturus cristatus, assembly GCF_964204655.1. Classification (NCBI taxonomy): domain Eukaryota; kingdom Metazoa; phylum Chordata; class Amphibia; order Caudata; family Salamandridae; genus Triturus; species Triturus cristatus. Next base: position 8,708,895 of record NC_140585.1, read on the forward strand.
TGTACAACGTTTCCGGGCCGAAAGCAGTATAGGAAATAGCTATATATTCTATAACCAGTCTGTTTGCTACGTACAATCCACTGTACTAACTGATATGAGGTATTTTTAGTACCTGTATTTCTAAAATTTCACATGTTGTAATATTTAGGACACATACTATTGTAATGCAAGTTGATCTCTGGTAATGTTTAGGACATGTATTATTTGTAAAGTAGAAATGCTTTCCACTTAAAAGTGAATATATATATACTTGGTAGTTTGTTTAAAGGACTAATCAAACCAAATGTCAGAAGTACAATGCTATAGAATTGTGAAGCACTCCGATACCCAGTTGGGTCATGTTCGCACTATATAAAACACTGAATGAATAAATAAATAACCCACCTGAGTGCGGGGAGACCCCCCCCCCCCACACCTGGTGCTTGCTGTGAAGGTGTGTGAGGGCTGAAAAATCACCTTCACGCCCTGCAAGGCCAGCGCCCTCGATGCTGCCTGCGCACAGCCATATTGAAGCAGAAAACCATCAGGACAGCACAGGCATTTACACCCAATACCGTGAAAGACGGCAAGCCCGTAGGCTGATTTGGAAATCATTGGGCGCTTTGCTAGTGGTATCTTGAGGAAAATGGTCAAATAAAGTACATCGGCGTGGCCAAACTACTTTTCAAAAATAATATACTCACACTGGAGAGACTTCTCGGGCTCTGATTGTGGGCTGGGATTCCCTACAACAGAGAGCAACCGTATCTAGCTTCTTCTCAGACTAATAGTCCCCTTCTGAAAAAAAATGAAATATTAGCATTTTTAGGTGCAGCACCTAAAGAGCTTATTGATGGCACAGTAATAACTCTCCGTACCCGGCATTCTATTTTCATTAATCATATCCACCACGTTTGATTTAAATTCAAAGGGTAGGCCTCAGTAACTACGTGTCAATCTTTGTAACCCGGCAAAATGCAGTAGGATATTTCTTTTTCGACTGATGGTATGGGACACAGCTAAAAGTCATTTGCAAAGTCAGTAGGTCCGTAAGGCACGACCAATTGGCTTTGCCAGTGCTTGTTTTTTGTTGTGTGCTAGGAAAAAAATCTTACACCTCCTCCTCTTTTATGGTGTGGGAGGGCAGGCCGAATAAACAGACGCGGAGGCTGAATATACTTTCCAAAGGTGCGCTTTTTATTATTAGTGATAGGGCAGCAGATGGTACAACTGGTGTTCCTTCTCTCTCTTCTCTTTGATCCGTCCTCGTTGAGCTTGGCTGAGGATTGGAGATGGTCGAGCTTGGGTAATCGGTCTCGTTGGTGTCACCTCGGAGGCTCATAAGAGAGGAGAAAAGGGAACCGTCAATCACTGTTGTGGGGAGTGGGAAGTGAGAATGAAAGTCTAACCGTCACCACACCAGAGAGTGTTGGATCTTATTAAGGGATCAGAGTATTTTGGTTTTTAGACCAGTCTTCAAGACGACTGCTCGGGGTGGGGTTCTATGGGGTGTGGGATAGAACAAACATAAGTGGACCGTAACTTTAAGGGTTCAGTGCAAGCAGGCGAGAACAACCGGGGCTCAGTGAAACTTAGATGTTCAGGATGTGCGCCAAAGATAAAGAAAATAAATAAGTTGTGCCACTTGCGAGTGTATAGGTTGTTTACGAGTTTCGTGTTTCCTTTACCTATGCCCGTTAACTTGCTCCCCTCCCACCGCCCTCGTACCCTCCTCCTCTGTCCCCAGAGATGCAGTCACTCACCGGCTCCGCCGCAACTTTCCTGAGTTGCGGCCGCTCTCCAGCCTCCTCCGGTGGGCACCACCACTCCTCGCTCCACCGCTCATCCACTTCCTTGTCCTCTCCAAGGGCGTCCTCATTCCTCGGGTCTTCCTTGTCCTTTCTCCCGTAATCACCGTCTTCTCTACTCTGCTCTTTCTCGTCCAGCTTCCTGCAGGTCTTCACTCTGTAGTCGATCACTGACGCCCCCTCTTCGTGCCGACCCCCTTTCATTGGATTCGGGAAACAACTTCCGAGTTCATCTCCTCTCCCTTCCGGTCTTGGGTCGTAGTCCCACTGTAGAGATATAGGATAGGAGGGTGTGTTTTGGCGTTTTGTTTCCGCCGCCTGGAAGGTAACTATCAGGGATTGGATGTTGAGGGAAACAGCACTTCTACTGGGAGGGTCTTAAAAATCAATTAGGAATGTAATCCCCGCGCTCACCTCCCCACATATGGATACTCAGCAGAATTGTCACATAAATTCTCTATTTTGAAGTCATAGGGAAAAAAGTAAACACCAAACTCCCCTGAAGAGACAGCGTGCTTGACGAGCGAGAGAGCTTGAAGTTTGCCCTCTGTCTTTGAATGCACCACAAATGTGACAAGATAAGAACAAGATTTAAAGGCCTTTTTACAGAAAGTGTGTTTGTGTAATACAGTAAACAAGGTTTGGGCAGCAGGAGAGACGGATGTGAGTTACAAACCACAAATCCAATGGTAAGGAATGGGTGGAATGTATTCCCAGGTATGCTGCTTTCTGAATATCCCCAAGATGGTTTTAGTGCTGTCTGGTAGTCTTGGATCTAAAACACAAGGGTTAAATTGAAGTTATTATAACACTCTCCATGACCAAGCAAGTCAACGCCCTCTCATCCTCCTGCTTTAACACCCTCCGCATGCTCCGCAAGATCTACTGGTTGATCCCCACCGACACAAGAAAAATGGTCACCCAGGCCCTCGTCAGCAGCAGGCTGGACTGCGGAAATGCCCTCTACGCGGGCGCCCCGGCCAAACTGCTGAAACGACTATAATGCATACAGAACGCCTCGACCCGCCTGATCCTCGACATCCCTCGACACAGCCACATCACACCCCACCTGAGAGACCGGCACTGGCTGCCCATCAACTAGAGGATTACCTTCAAGCTCCTCACCCACGCACACAAGGCACTCCACGACACCGGACCAGCATTCCCCAACAGATGCCTCACCTTCTACACCCCCAACCGCTAGCTCCGCTCCGACCGCAACCTCGCCACCATCCCCCGCATCCGAAGAGCGACATCCGGCGGCAGATCGTTCTCCTACCTCGCCGCCAAAACCTGGAACACCCTCCCCTTTCTCCTACAGCAGACCCAAGACCTACTAACCTTCAGGAGGCTACTCAAGACCTGGCTGTTCGAGCAGTAGCAGCACCTAGCGCCTTGAGACCCTCACGGGTGAGTAGTGCGTTCTACAAATTCCTTGATTGATTGATTGCTTTTAACATCTTAATTGTTGTTTAGAAATTATTTGAAACTCACTTAAACCATAGTGTGTGTGTGTCTCTCTCTCTCCCGCTCTCTCTCTCTTCCGCTCTTCCTTCCTTCCCTCCCACGTAGTTTGTGGTTATAAGAGTTTCTATTGAAAAGCAATTATTTCTTTGCTAATAACTTTGGAATCCTTTGAGTTTGAGGGAGGTTGGCATGGAGCTGCTCGATAAGGAGGAGTTGATGATTTTGGTCCATGCAGGCGAGATATGATGTGACTGAGATTCTTGACACGCTCAGGAGGGAGGGGATCGGAAATGTGCGATGTTGGTTTCATGCAAGCGAGTAATGTGAGTACTTTTTCTTAAGGGACATAGTCTAATTCAGTCCAACTGGCATAGGGTGAGTTTGGTGAGATGACCATTAGTTGGAGGTAGGGCCTTGGGTAGACCCTCTTTGCTAGGGGGGACATCTTTGGTGTAGGACGGAGCGATGGGTGGGTCAAGAGAGATTTCAATGTTAGATATTTTTTCAGAGAAGAATGTTGCAAACTCTTCGCAGCGCATGGTAGAGTCATTTATTGAGTGTTGAGGGAAAGAGGAGGTTTGCTGATGTTGAGAAGGTCTTTAGGTCTGTTTCTAGAACGGTCAAGTTGTGCTCAGAAGAAGGGGGATTTTTCTCTGAAGATGTGTTTTTTGTATTTTATGCGCTTAGCTCCCAGTATAGCAAGATGTAACAAGGGTTGCTGTCTCCAGTTTCTTTCAGCCAATCGGAGTTGTTGCCTCTTTGTTAAGGTCGTTGTTAAACCATGATCTGAAAGGAATACTGCTTGATTTCTTGAGTTTCAAAGGGGCGTCTATGTCAAGGAGTTCTCCCATTTTTCTGTTGTAGTAAGCGGTGAGGTCATCACCTTAGAATTTGGGAACTGACTAATGCTTCTAACTCTGCCTGGGAGATTCAATGTATGTTCCTCGCACAGTGCTTGTGCCGGGTATTTTGGGGGTTGGCCTTTGGTTGGATGGCATTGAGATCGAAAAGAATTAGGTGGTGGTGAGTCCAGTCGGTGGGTAGGATAGAACCGAGGGATAAGGTGTTATGCTTAGAGATGATTGCATCAAGGGTAGAGCTCTTGGTATAAGTTTGTTTATTGCAGTGTTGGGTGAGATCGTTCGCTCCCAGGAGGGTGGATAGGGCTTGTACTGTTGGATCATCGGCATTGTTCAAGTGCAGGCCTCCTAGTAGAACGTCTGTGTTGCCTTTAAGGTAATTTTGCGTTAATAGGTTTGTTAAGTCCTCAAATATTTGTCGTTTTTCACCAGGAGGGTGATAGATGATATGAATTTTGATAGAGGTGGTGCCTTTGGATGAAAGTCGAACTCCTAAATACTCAAAGGTAGGGTATTTCGTGTTGTGGAAGGGAGTTAAGCACAGATAGTTTCTGTGTATGATGGTTAATCCACCGCCAATGCAATCATAGAGGTCGCACGGATGATTGAGAAGCCCTCTGGGGTGAGGAAATTGATAAAAGAGGATGAGTGGTCGTTCAGGGAGGTTTCATTTGGAAAGCAGATGTCCTGTGCCCTAGGATGGTTTTGGCTATTTGAGTGGCATGCTTGATTGCTGACTGACCGTTTAGTAGCATGCAGCAAAGCGTAGGTAGTGATCTTGGACCAGGCTGACAGGGTTGGATGGTAGTTAGTTGGGTAGGCCGCCTCGGAGGGCGAGTGGTGTTCAGGGTTCTACTCGTGCCAAGGATGCCCGGGGTCTTGCGGTGCCAAGGTTGGCTCAGGGCATTGTCATACGTGTTGCTCAGCATTTCAGCTTCCCTTTGCATCATTTCAGTCGTGGTGCATCTATGTTTGAGTTGGTGATGGATATAGGGGATAGTTTGTCTAGGGGTAAATGATAGGGGATCAGAGTGTATGTTTGTGGCAGGTTCAGTGTTCGCCATAGATGTGTGAAGCTCGGGCAGGAAGTAGGTAATCTTTGCGTTCTTACGTAGTGACGAGATTTCATCCAGAATAGTGTTGATTTAGAGTTCAAGCTGGGCTGTTGTCGGGATCAGTTGAGTTGGGTCAGTGGTAGGAAGTGGAGTGTGATGGAGCGCGTCGGAGTTTGGGGTGGAAGCTAATGCAGGAGCGGCCCTTGCAGGTAAGAGCGGTGGGGCCGGGTGGGGGATTCAACAGACGACACAAGGGAAAATGATTTATTTAATTTTCCTTAGTTGTCGTCTGTTGAATACCCCCACCCTCCCCCCACCGCTCTTACCTGCACAGGCCACTCCTGGGCTAATGTGGTATCCACCCTGCTGTGATTGGAGGACTGAGAGGATTCCGGTGGGATAGATAAGTCAAGCTGGGCAGTGGAGGTGTGCCACGGAGAGGGGGCAAGTAGTTTTGTTATCGAAACAGAAGCTTCAGTGCATCTGGGGATCAGAGAGGCTGTAGGGGAGGTAGAGGTGGGGGCAGTGCGAGGGGGATTGGTTGGGAGTAGAAGGTTCAGCTAGTAGATGAGGGGGTGCATGGGTGAGTATTCTGGGAAAGGGTTGAGGGGTGGTGGTAGGAGCGAATGGCATGGCGGCGCAGAGAGCCGGAAAGTGGAAAATAGATTTTGTTCAGTGGCTTGGATTAGGATGTTCCCATTTCTGTAAATGGTTATGGACAGTTCTCCGCTAAAGTTCTGGGATGGGGATATAGTGAGTTTAGATCCATAAGGTACGTTGGCAATATTAGTTACATGAAGGTGTTGAATGAAGGTTTCTCTCCTTTTGGCGGGTTTCTTAGTGTAGAAGATGAAGTCCATTTTAAGGCCTCCGTGTGTTGGATTGTAGAAGATGTCTGTTATTAGTGTCTCTGGATGTTCTTTAAGGACTTTGTGTTTGTACTTTTTAGCAGCATGTTTGGAGAGGTTTTGCAGAAATGAGTTGGGGGCGTATCTTTCCATGCTCCCGAAGTTGAGGAGATACTCAGAAGTTGTTTCTGGGGATAACCCGGGAAACCCTTCTTGGGTAGCTGTTGCGCCCTATAAATTGATAAAATAAATAAATAAATAAATAACCAAAGTTAGACTTCAGGAGAAGCATTCAGAGGTGTGCATAGTGGTCAAGAAGCAGCCTCCAATCGCTGAGATGGCTGCCTGATTGCAACAGTGCGCCCTTCAGTGGACCGTTGGTGGGCACTTCTTTGGAAGAGTGGGATGAGAGTGTCAGAGGCGTGTGAAAAAGGTCACCAAGGCGATCTGTTGGATCCCTTTGAGGAAAAGGGGGCCTTGAATGCCGAAAAGCGCCGGTGGGCCTGTTGATGTCACTGGGTTTTTAGTGGCCATGGTATCTAGGAGCTGGTGGTTGTGATGGAGTTTATTGGTCAGTCTGCAGAAACGTCCTTTATATTCGAGGGCATATATACAAGTTATACACCCACATCATAGGTAGGAAATCAATATCAGCATAGACTAGTAGACATCAGACAGGAAGGGCCACTGCTATAGGCTCAAGGTAGGATAGGAAGCAGCATCAACTTGAGATAACAGTATATGCACGAGATAAAATTTGTAGGACAGAAGGATCTGCACTTATGCTGCCCCCACTTCTTTTCTGATGTATACACTGGTTTCTGGCTATAGTCTGGCTGGGTCCCTGCTAATCAGGGCCCCAGCCTCTCTGTTCTCTCTAAACAACTTGGAGTGCATATTAGGTGCACTAGTGATTGGATACAGTGGTACCTTATGAGCCCCTAGTATATGGTACCTTAGGTACCAAGGGCATAGGTACTTTGCAGGCCTACCAGGGGCTGAAGCATGTATTATGCCACCCCTGGGAAGCAGACTAAATCTGACACCACAGGCCTGCTACTGCAGCCTGGGTGAGGTGGTGCTAGCCCTCCTCACTGAGATATAGGTTCACTATATCTCTCCCTGCACACACATTTAAACCTATCAGTGACCCCTAAGGCATGTCCTATCAATCCTTAGGGCAGGGTGCTTGGTTTCCATGTGAGGGGGTGCCTCTGCCTGAGCAGGGCCCCTCTGCAGCTCTCAGAGTCTATTCTCTGGGGCTGTTTGTGAATGCGGTCAAACCATATACTCTTAAGTGCATTATAACCTCGCGGTTAATGCTAACTCTGGAATGGCTGCATCAAAACATGTCGTGTTTGGTGTCAAACGCTTTGGAATCATACCCCACACCAGTAACTGGTGTGGGAGTATGATCCCACCCTTCTAGAGGGATAGACATGTACCTACTGTGGAAACGCGGTAGAATCCTGAAGAGCCCTGGCATCACAAAATGGTGCCACCAGTCACAGACACTGGGCTGCCCTCCTGCTGATGACCGAAACTCGCAGTGGAGGAGGCCCAACAATAGGTATCCTGTCACAGGGAGGTGTGACCACCTCCCAGACAGGGTTTAGTGTATTGGGGCTGGGTGGATGCACTCCTAGAGTGCTTTGAAGTCCTGCACTGGGGGAGAAGTAGGCTCCTCTGTGCATATGCCAGTTCAAATCGGCTCAGGGGCTACCTGCCCTTGCTCTGGCGCGAAACTGGACAAAGGGAAGTGGGTGTTACCACCCACTCCCCTGACCCTCCCATAGGAGGGGTCATAGAGCTAGTCCCTCCCTTTTGTTCTAGTATAAGTTAGGGAACCCTTGCCAGTGCAAACTAGATATCCCTGGACGACGCTCTGAAGAAGAATCCTGGACCTTCGATGTTCCATTACCTCTGGTAGACGGAAGAATCTCCCTTGGAGTCAAGGAGTGACTCCCCTGCTTGGCAGGCACCAAAACTTTGCATCAATGGTCGCAAACTTTCCCGCTCCTGCCGGAGTCCGAAGTCCCCGCAGTCCAGGAAGAGGATTTCCTGACTTCTCCAAGGCCACTGTGAGTCCCCAGTGACGCTGAGGCAAGTCGACCCCACGAGTGACGAGGAACCGCAATCCCTGGGTACCGTGCACTATTTTCGAGTGAAACTCCTTCATAACATTCACAAACTTGTGTATTGGACCACATGTGGTCCAAGCTTCCAACAGGATTTCCACCGAAGATCAGAGGCCTACCCAGTCCCGAGTGACCGTGGGCCCCTGTTGGGTGAATCCTCCCGAGGCGTCTTCGCGAGCCCTTGCTGGTTGGCTTGTGGGTCCCCAGAAGACTTTTCTACTGTTCCAAAGGGCTCCCCTGGTTGCTACATGCCTGCCCTGACTTAACCTCGCTGAGTGAGTCCCTCAGACCTTGCTGGTCTGCACCGCTGACTTTTTACACTTTCCACGAGACTTGCTGTTACCAAGGCTTGTTGGCTCCAATCTGGTCACCGACACCGCAGTAAGCTGCAGACTTCGTGGGACACTCTGAATCCAGCTCCTGGTCATCGTCGACGCCTCCTGGACCTCGTGGCTGAAGAGTCAAGACACCCGTGATCATCTGAAATCATCCAACGACTGTGGGCATCCAGCTTCCTTTCCCCGGGTCACTGCCAAGTGACTTTGAACCCGGTCCCCTCTGCTTTCAGGTCTTCTTTCTTCTGAATCCAGCCTTGGATTCCACCGGACACTTCTTCTGTCTTCACAAGCAGCAAGTCTTCTTTGGCTCCCATTGAAAACAACGCCGCGACCCGACACCAAAAGACACCTATGCACCAGGCTTCCCTGGGTGAGGTAACTCCAGCACTACGGTGCTCCTGTGTGTGTTGGCTCTAGAAGTACTTACCCTGTAAGTGACTTGCTTGTAGACTCTCCTGAAGTATCCTAAAACTCTAAAATTCCAACCGCGACTTGCTCCATTGAAGTCTATTGGGATCCGCGGCTGTGTTCTGACACTGCACGAGTCTCCCGTGGGCCCTTTACTTACCTGCCTTGGGTGGATTAGTGAGGCCCCAGCGCTACTGAAGGCCCTAGGCCTTGTCCCTTCTCAAGTCATTGTTCTTAAGTCTTTTTTTTAGTATATGGTCTGGTACGCCCCTAGGGCCCCAGCCATATTTGTGCTTAATTTATTGTGAAACGTTGATTTGTGCATATGTTCCTGACTTCTAATCTCATAAAGAGATTAGTAGAGTGTGTCTAGTAATAAATACATATATATATTTGATATATATACCTGTGTGGTATCCTTTCATTTAGTAATTCAAGAGATTATAAGGTAAAACAAGCTGCTTTACGTTCCTCTAAAGATTTAGCCTGAAGGCTGCTCTCCACAGCTACCACTAGGATAGCTTTCTTTAAAAGGTTGTCTTAAACCTATCTACCATAAGAGTCGAATTGTACTGGTGCAAGGTGGCCTCTATAACTAGTGACCAGCATATGCCAGGCCAACTTCTCACAATATTGTAATAAGATGTGCAAAACAATCACCATGTACGCTTCGAATAACAGTGTAGATATAAAGACACTGTATACTCGCAAGATAACATCTTGCACTTTAGTGTTGTGGAACTTCGCTGAGAGTTCATTTTAATGGTGAGATGTGTTAGGAGGGGTCACTAGGTGTCAGTGATGTAAATTTTCTCTGACACTATAGTTTTATGGGACTTTGTTGAGAGTTGTTTTCACTGTCATGAAGTATTAGGCGGGACAGTAGGTGGCACTGTGACCTCATTTATTCTTTTGCGGTCCAGAGTCCAATATTTATACCTGGTGCCCACTTTGAAGTAGGAGTTTTTAGAGGCTTCCACCGCCATGCTGTGTCAGGCACCCCCTTCCTCCCTACCCTGGGCTCAGCTAGTCTGGAGTCACAAAAGACCAATGATAACTCCTTTGTGAGAGTGCTCATGCAGAGCCTTTGTGATGTGATGTGCAACTATGGCAGTTCGGGCTGGACTGTTCCCTTGAGGCACAGGGTCAAGACTGATTTGCATATGGCCATGTCTGAACTGGGGTGGCGTGGTGAGCAAAATAACGATGGATTAAACCCAGATCTGTGACTGGGGGTGAATGTTTTGCCAATGTGCAACATTCCGTCCATCATCTTGTGTGTTTTGGTGTTCGCCCTATGTGGGAAGGGTATGCCCAGACGTGGGTCCCGTGCTCAATACGCCACTGGAGTCAAGCTGTCCTGGCTGAAGAGGGGTGAAACCCCAAAACCGGTCCTAGGATGCTTGATTTCGGTCCATGGAAGACATGGCTTGGCAGTTCAGGCTGGACTGTTCCCTTGATGCACAGGGTCAAGACTGATTTGCATATGGCCATGTGTGAACTGGGGTGGTGTGGTGAGCAAAATAGCGATGGATTAAACCCAGATCTGTGACTGGGGGTGAATGTTTTACCAATGTGCAACATTCCGTCCATCATCTTGTGTGTTTTGCTGTTCGCCCTATGTGGGAAGGTTATTCCAGGACGTGGGTCCCGTGCTCACAACGCCACTGGAGTCAAGCTATCCTGGCTGAAGAGGGGTGAAACCCCAAAACCGGTCCTAGGATGCTTGATTCCGGTCCATCGAAGACATGGCTTGGCAGTTCGGGCTGGACTGTTCCCTTGAGGCACAGGGTCAAGGCTGATTTGCATATGGCCATGTCTGAACTGGGGTGGCGTGGTGAGCAAAATAACAATGGATTAAACCCAGATCTGTGACTGGGGGTGAATGTTTTGCCAATGTGCAACATTCCGTCCATCATCTTGTGTGTTTTGCTTTTCACCCTATGTGGGAAGGGTATGCCCAGACGTGGGTCCCGTGCTTACTACGCCACTGGAGTCAAGCTATCCTGGCTGAAGAGGGGTGAAAGCCCGAAACCGGTCCTAGGATGCTTGATTCCGGTCCAGGGAAGACATGGCTTGGCAGTTCAGGCTGGACTGTTCCCATGAGGCACAGGGTCAAGCCTGATTTGCATATGGCCATGTCTGAACTGGGGTGGCGTGGTGAGCAAAATAACAATGGATTAAACCCAGATCTGTGACTGGGGGTGAATGTTTTGCCAATGTACAACATTCCGTCCATCATCTTGTGTGTTCAACTATGGTAAGTGACAGCTCCTCTCCCTCGTTAAGTCAAAGAGGCCTATCCTGCCAACACCTACCTTCCTAATGAGCAGAGGAATACCGAATGCGGCTAATAAAGAAGTACTGCAAGACCAGAGTTGTTTGTCGTGATTTATTGTTTCCACAATTATTCACCTTTCTTGCGTCTGAGACGTAAAATCCATTACAGACAGGCAGCCGGCACGTGTTTTGTCATAGAGACTATTTCAAGGCTGGGCAAGAGGATATACAAAGTATCTTATACAATTGTAACAACGACATGGGGATAAGAAATGTAACTGTTAAGTCACCATCACCAGACAGAACGAGAAGAACACCGTTGTGATCCTGAAGGAAACCCTGTGAAGAGCCAAGTGCATCGGGTGAAATCCTAAATCAGATTGTGCCTGATAATCTGGCCGTGCTGTTATTGCAACTTGCTGTAAAATCATACTACTCACGGATGAAGACCTTGTTATCCAAAACACCAGTGATCAAATCTGTTAGCATTTCAGAATGCCCAAGTAGAGTGGCGTCTCCGATGTCCCAAAAATGCTGTATGGCGACAATCCCCTCAGATTTGGGGATGCTAGTATATAATGAGTAGAAGTCCAAGGTAAACCGTATGGTGCCATCAGTCTACTCACAATTTTGTTCTTATTGCTTTATCAACCCTCCGCCCCCTCCGCCGCATGCGCCAGAAGCTACACTACAAACAACCCCCTCTCCTTTCGCCGCTTCAGCCGTGCCGTTTAAGTTATTTTTCTAACTTTAAAGCTGAGTGCAGTCCTCGCTCTTTTTCCTAGACTCCACCCACTTTTCATCTGGCATTACTCCGAGTTTATAAGGTTGCTTGCACTAGTTCTACACATACGTTTGTAGAGGTCTCATGCTATAAGCAACCGCTCATCAATCACAGATACAGGGAGACAAAGCGCTGTTCTGCTGTTTACACAAAAAACAGCTATCTATGCAGCCTTCCCATGAGTTCTTTCTTATATGATAAACACCACAGCAGAATAGTGAATCTGCACCTTTCAAAATCAGTAAATTCAAAGTAGGGACATGCTGTCGCTAGATGTACGCCCCTACCAAGATCTGTGAAAAGGAGGGGGTGTTAACTGAAGGCTTATCTGCAGCTGCCCTCTACTGCCTCATTGGGGAGTCCATTACTTCTGCTCGCCTCGCAACAACGGGGTGCTGCGGGGGAGGATCAGACCTTCCTCGCTGTGGAGTCCATCACAGCTGCTCGCCGCACTACAACAGGGTGCTACAAGGGATGATCAGACCAGCCTTGCTGGGGAGTCCATCGCTGCTGCTTGGGGTGCTGCGGGGGAGGATCGGACCAGCCTCGCTGGAGACTCCATCGCTGCTGCTCACCTCGCTACAACTGGGTGCTGCAGGGGAAGATCCGACCATCCTCGCTAGGGAGTCCATCACTGCTGCTCGTCTCGCTACAATGGGGTGCCACAGGGTAGGGTCAGACCAGCCTTGCTCGAGAGCCCATCACTGCTGCTCGCCTCGCTATAACGCGGTGCTGTGGGGGAGGATCATACCAGCTTCGCTGGGGAGTCCATCACTGCTGCTCGCCACCCTACAATGGGTGCTGCGGGGGAGGCTCAGACCAGCATCGCTGGGGAGTCCATTACTGCTGCTCGCCGCGCTACAACACGGTGCTGCGGGGGAGGATCACACCAGCCTTGCTGGGGAGTTCATCACTACTGCTCGCCTCGCTACAACTGGGTGCCGCGGGGGAGGATCAGACAAGCCTGGCTGGGGAGCCTATCACTGCTGATCGCCTCGCTACAACGGGGTGCAACGGGCGAGCATCAGACCAGCCTCGCTGGAGAGTCCATCACTGCTGCTCGCTGCACTACAACGGGGTGCTGCAGGGTAGGATCAGACAATCCTCGCTGGGGAGTCCATCACTGCTGCTCGCTGTGCTACAATGAGGTGCTGCGGGGGAAGATCAGACCAGCCTCGCTGGGGAGTCCATCGCTGCTGCTTGTGGTGCTGCAGGGAAAGATCAGACCATCCTCACTGGGGAGTCCTTCACTGCTGCTCGCCTCGCTACAACGGGGTGCTGCGTGGGAGGATTAGACCAGCCTTGCTAGAGAGCCCATCACAGCTGCTCGCCTTGCTACAACGGGGTACTGCGGGGGAGGATCATACGAGCTTCGCTGGGGAGTCCATTACTGCTGCTCGCCGCGCTACAACACGGTGCTGCTGGGGAGGATCAGACCAGCCTTGCTGGGGAGCCCATCACTGCTGCTCGCCTCGCTACAACAGGGTGCCGCGGGCGAGGATCAGACCATCCTCGCTGAAGAGTCCATCACTGCTGCTCGCGGCGCTACAATGGGGTGCTGCAAGGTAGGATCAGACCAGCCTCGGTGGGGAGTCCATCATTGCTGCTCGCTGTGCTACATTGGGGTGCTCTGGGGGAGGATCAGACTAGCCTCGCTGGGGAGTCCATCACCGCTGCTCGCTGAGCTACAACGGGGTGCTGCGGAAGAGGATCAGACCAGCTTCGCTGGGGAGCCTATCACTGCTGTTCGCCTTGCTACTGTTGCCGATGCCACTAACCTTAAGTCCAGCGAGGCTCAATCCACAGGAGCGACGATAAATTCCCCACTCTCCCCAAATCAAAGTATGAATGTGAGCAAGAAAAACAGCATCAACACACATAAGCCGACTTAAGGAGATGTGGGGATTAGAAACCTGGAGGTGTCACTTCTAAATCCCCCAGATGGTTACTGGTAGGGCTCTTGGCACAGGAAGGGTGGTAACCAGCTGGACATCTCTTGAGGCCACAGAAAGAATCCACACGTTGTCCGGAGAATCACCAGTAAATGAAGGCTTTACTAGCAGCAGTGGCAGGTTATATCAACAACCAATAAAAAAAGAAGGGCAGCTAACTCGGGTAGCTCAAGGCATAGTAATGCTTGATCAAAAGATGGGCTGCTTTAGGGTCTCCGTGGTATACAGATCACTGTACAATTGCTGCTTGATTTAACGAGCAGATGAGCTCGATTGAATGAAACGTAACAAAAACAAGTACGCTCTCAGTAAGCGTTTAATAGGGAGAGATACAATGAATCCTTAACCTATAACCGGAGACAAATGACCGCGTCTTATACACTCAGACCGTGGTCAAAAAAAGGAACTCGAGTTCAAGGTTTCCTTAAGAAACCGCATTTCTAAAAGCGGTCTTGGAAGCAGTCCGCAAGGACTTCAAGCCTCGAAGGAACTGTTACCGAGGTAGTCACTTCCTATATTTTGCAGAGCGCAACTCAGGCAGGTTTCTTTGCGGCTGGACACTATAAATAAAAAAGGGGAAGTACCGTTTATGCCGAACTGCAAGGATCAGGAAACTGTGCAGCGGAGGGCATTCGTAATGGAAGGGACGGAACCACAAAGGAAACGCCACAGCCCGGCTCTCGTAAAAATGGGCAGCTGAGGGAGCGAATACAGGGCCAAAAATGATGCAAGGGCATGGCAGCAGGTATTAGAAGTGCAAGGAATCGGGGCTGGAAACACAAGGAATCAGGTAGTCAGAAGAGCGCGGATACACGACAAGACTCGTAAGCCAAGCAACGGCTTCTACAGCTGTTGTGCTTTTTGAAGGTAGGGAGTGTCAACAAACTCCACCTCAAGTGGATAAATCAGGGACCGTCTCAAAAGTCTGTTACATTTCCACAAGAGCAAGCACCTACACTTTCCCTAGGCCACAATGTAGTATGCATGAGGCTTGATGTCTAACAGTTCTCCCACCCAAAGGTTGTTTCACCGGACGGGGTTTAGTGGGATAGAGGGCATGAAATCTACGAACCAAAACAGGGGTGTTAGAACTGGGATTTCTGGTTGGCTAAGGCTTGCGCCAAAGTCAGGCAGAAACCACCACTCTAGTCAGGGCAAGGAAGTTACACGCCAAAGATAACCCCTGCTCACCCCCTTGGTAGCTTGGCACGAGCAGTCAGGCTTATCTCTGAGGCAAGGTGTAAAGCGTTTGCGCGCGCACCCAGCAACAACACCCAAGGCCCACCACAAAGGAAACTCCACACAAGGTATTCTATAAAAATAGCCTTTGTATTATACACAACACATTAGATAAAAACACACACTTTACAATGTGCCAACAGGCACGGGCAGAATTTACAAGGGATCTGTACAAGACCGGGCCACCTGGACCACTGTCAGGAATTAGCACTTTTAGAACTTAGCACAAAAATATAAAATTACTGTAGCACAAAAATAACATGTATAGCACACAACCAGTACTTACTGGTATCAGGTAAGTACCACCTACGCAACCCTAACCACCTTAGGAGAATGTCACGCAGGGAACTAGGACCTCACTAGCACCACCTGTACTAGGAGAAAACAAACAACCACCTAAGTATCACAATACCTGTAGGGGTAAGCGCACATTACACATGATGCCTAAAACATTCAGAGGTGTAGGGAAGGAAAACACATGATGCATAAAATACATTCAGCGGTGTAAAACAATGGCACATGACGCATAAAAACACATTCAGAGGTGCAAGGAAAGGAACAATTGCGCAAGAACTCATATGCCACCACCTGTGGCAGTCCCTAGGCCAACTGGCCTTGTCCAGGCTAGGACGCCCTGTGTTCAGCAAAGTCAGGGGCAAGACTGCGCAGGAGGCACAGTCCAAAACTCAGAGGGCCACAACCTAAACGTGGCAGCTGCCCACTAAGTGCTGGGCAGCTGTGGAACGAACTCAGGCACCGGCGTGCCTCTGGAGCCCTCTCTGGGCTCTGTCCACCCAAAATGTCCCCTCGAGCCTTGCAGGCTCTAAACAATAATGCTCCCCTTCGTTGGAGCGCTCAGGGCGCTCTGAGCAACCAATGCGGGCCTCGTAGGAGCCTCTCGGGGCTCGGAAACACTGCCCCCGTTGTCGGAGTCACACTGGACTCTGAAGAAATATAATGCGCCTCGTTGGAGCCTCACAGGCTCTACTACATCCAGCCCCCGTCGTTGGAGCCTCGGCGCGAGGCTCTCAGTAACATGGACCGCGCCGGAGGCGGGGGCTGCTTACAAGATTAGCCGGTCTGGGACCGGCACCCACGATACTCGTGCGGAGTCCCCAAGCCCTTCCCCACTCACCGGGCTGTCCTCGGGGGACTCCGCTCCTCTTGGCCATACTTCCTGGTCGCCGGAGCGCGGGTTGGGCTCCCGCCTGCTCCCTTCCTCAGCGCGACGTCTCTCGGGGCCGGGGAACACGTGGGTCACACCCCCTCCCACTGAACCAATCACAGCGCGGCAGGGGGATGACGCGGCCGGGACTCCGGGCTGGGCCGGTGATCGTCTCGGCGATAAGAGGGGTGGGCTCCCTCGGTAACCACCACCCATAAGCGGGGTAGGCACCCGCCAACGAGAGGATCAGATAAGCGGGGTGGGCACCCGCCAACGAACACACAATGCGGGGTGGGCTCCCGCTCGATCCGATACCCGAGGGGGGGAATCCCTACGCCGGGGATTCCCTCGGTTGCGACGGGGCGACACAGGAGCGCGCTGGAAGCGCCAGGGCATCAAAATGAAGCGCTCCTAGCGCTATACAGCAAATCACAGCGCTCCCAGGCGCTACAAGCAAAAGGGTCCAGCAATAAAGTCTTCAAAAGGCAGGGGGGCAAAGACTGGGCCCAGAGCAAGCTCACAGGGCCCTCCAGCAGGGAGGCAGTCCCCAGTGGCGGTCTCTCCTGGCGCCCAGCAGCAGCAGGCCCCCCCTCAAGTGGATCCTGCAAGAGAACAAATTGTAAGGGGACACAGCCCCTTTTTATACAGTAAAAGTCTTTGTCTGAAGGTGCAGGGAAGGGGCGAACCAGTTACAACAGGTTCCTGAGCACTTTGTTTTGCTCAGCCCCTCTCCCTATTCACTGGCAGGGCTAGGGTCATTAGACGCACCACAGGGGCCGGAGCCAGCATTGTGTGGGGAAAACCCTGTCCTATTCAGGACCCAGGTATACTCCTCCCCAGCCATCAGTATGCTAAACTCCCATTCACCACTGGGTGACTCCTCCTGACTCTGGGGAATCCCTAGCCCGTCACATGACCTCCACCAGCCAATCGCCAGACAAGCCACACATTTCATACTGCACACCGAAGTGCCCACTTCTAGAAGTGGCACTTCCACACTAGGTACATGCACGCCGCACACATCATCGCGCAGCATTCAATCACTGAGTCCGCACATACCAAACTCGGGCCTGCACACCCCACGTATCAGGAACTACCAGGACACATACATTCCCCCATGCATTCCTATGGGAGGGCAGGCCAACCTCACAACACGCACGCACTTTACCCTGGGACACAGCGGTAAAGTGCGCAGAAACCAAAAAGCACTACACCAAGTCACCAATAAAAAGCAAAAAGTCTCGGGGGTGAACCTGCCAGAAGGGCCAAGTCCAACAAGGGGCATGTACGTTTTCCGCAGGTTCCCAAGACCTGTCTTCGTGGCCGTAACCCACCCAGTCAATTAAATATTGAAGCTTTCCTCTATATCTACGTGAATCTATAATCCTCCTTACTTCATGTTCTATTTCTCCATTCACTTGGACAGGTGGAGGTGGATCTTCTGGGTCAGATGGGGAAACATGCAGTATGAAACACGGGATGGATCTGCATCTCAGCTGGCAAGTCTAATTTCATAGTAACAGGTGTAACAACTCTGCTGATGGTATAGGGCCCTATATAACGGGGTTGTAACTAGGGGGGGTCCTTCTAGTCTTAGATTCTTGGTGGCTAACCATACCTTGTCCCCTATTTTATATTCTGGGGCAGGACGTCGATGCTTGTCAGCTTGTAGCTTCATCGATTCCTTTGCCTTGTGCAATTCAAGCTTAGCAGCTTCCCAGACTTTCAGAAGGGTCTCATGATGGGATTGAACAGCCGGAATGTTCACTAATTGAAGAGGTAAAGGGAAGGGCAAAATTCTGGGATGATGTGCATTGGCAAAGAAAAAGGGAGATATACCAGTGGATGAATGTGAGGTGTTATTGTAAGCGAATTCTGCTAAAGGCAAGGCTTGTACCCAATCAGAAGTGATAGTTGATAACAAACAGCGTAGGTATTGTTCCAATGTTTGATTGGTTCTTTCTGTTTGTCCATCTGTTTGCGGATGATATGCAGTGGACAATCGGCGATCAATACCTAGGTTGTTACATAGTCCTTGCCAAAAACGAGAAATTAATTGGGCTCCCCTGTCTGTGATTATTACCGAGGGCAGGCCGTGTAGGCGGACTATATTCTTGATGAACACTTGCGCCAATTCTTGGGATGACGGCAATTTTTTCAATGGCACAAAGTGAGCCATTTTGGTGAACATATCTACCACCACTAATATTATTGAGTAACCTTGTGCCCTAGGGAGGTCAGTAATGAAATCCATACTGACTGAATGCCACGGAACTGAAGGAATAGGTGTAGGTTGTAGTAACCCTGCTGGAGCCACATGTAGCGACTTCTGCCTCGCACAAACAGGACATGCCAAGACATAGGCCATGATGTCTCTATTAATGCCTTCCCACCAAAACCATCTTTTACAAGTCTGTATAGTCTTTTCTCCACCAGGGTGAGCAGTCAAAGAGGTGTTGTGACACCATCTCATGATTCGTTGTAGTAACTCCACTAGGGGCACATATAGTCTCTCCTTATGGTAATACAATCCATCTCTTATAGTATGGTGGGGCTCTGTCAACCATTCACTGGGAGGAATGGCTAAGCAAGCAGTGGTTAATTGACTTACAAAGGAAGATGGATTCAATCCCACTTCTCCTGCTCCAATTATTTTCTGACAAGGAATGACTGGTGAGCTCTCTGTCACTGGAATTCTCTGATCTGATCCCAATCTGGATAAAGCATCTGCTTTTCCCTGTTGGGTTCCAGGTCTGTAGGTAATAACAAAATCATATTAACTGAAGAATAAGACCCATCTCATCTGTCTTGGTGTCAATGCTTTTGCAGATCTAAAGAATTGTAAATTCCGATGGTCCGTGTAAATGGTAGTAGTGTGTGGGGAACCAAGAAGATGTTGTCTCCACTCTTGAAATGCCAGCTTAATGGCTAAAAGCTCCCTTTCCCCAATTGTGTAATTTTGTTCAGCGGCCAGCAGAGTTTTAGAAAAATAGGCCACAGGATGCAAACAACCAGTAGCAGGATTGCGTTGTGATAACACTCCTCTGTTAGACCTGGCACCTTGGCGTGAGTTTCCCTTCCACTTTTTGATGGTGTGCCTCGATTGTTTTGCTGGTGTTGTCCGCTCAGGGCACTGCGCCACGGCTAATCCGTGCCGCAGTGCAAGTGCTCCCAAAGTAAAATGTACCTGTAATTGATGTCCATGATTGGTTTATTGGATTCACTGTCAGTCCCCAGTAAAGTGCACCAGGGGTGCCAGGGCTTGTGAATGCCAATGCTGCTGGTGGGCTTGCAGCGCTGGTTGCGCCACCCACAGAAGCGGCCTTGTAAAATGTGTCTAGGGTCTGCCACCGCAGACCCTGTGCGCGGTCCGGGACCGTCGCGCCGACTGCGCAAGTGCCCCCACTTGCCAGTCCCTAAACCTTCCCTTACCTACATATTAGCCACCCCTCTGGTAGGCCCAAGGGCAGGGTGCATTGTAGGCATAAGGTAGGACATGCCCTGTGTGTGTGGCATGTCTTAGTAGTGAATTACAGCCCTTGTCGTTTTTCACTATTGAAGGCTACCTGCTCTCCATAGGCCAGAATGGGCTGCCGGGATCACGCCACCGCTGTGACCCCAGTGGACTCAGAGAGCATGGTAGAAGTGTCAAGTTTAGTATGCCTGAACTCAGGATGATAAAATACTTCTTGTAGTCAAGTTTGTTTTAATATCCTGGGTTTGTAAATACTACTTTTAGAAAGTTAGTATTTACTGACCTGACCATCTCAGTCCGCCTCTGCTGTGTGTGTGTGGTCTGCCTGGCAACAGTAAGGAGCAGGGTTGGGGAATCCCCAGAGACAGGTTGGCTGCCGGGTGGTGGGTAGAGAGGTGACACCTGGATGGGTGGGAGGAGTACACCTTGACTCTTGAATAGCCCTGTGCTCTGCCACCACAAAGCCGGCGCCGCCCCCTGTGGGGCGGCTGATGTCTCTGCCCTGCTGCTGAAAGGAAAGAGCAGAGTCACCATAACAAAGTGCTCCAGAACTGGACTGAGCCAGGCCTAGGCCCCCTGGCGCTAAAGAACAAAAGAATCATGGTATAAAAGTAGGAGCCTGGCTCCTAAGAAATCAGAATCCTGTTTACCACAAAGAACCTCTGCCCGACTAGAAGGAGAAGGAGACGCTGGAGGAGCTGGCCTGCTGCCTGCCTTGCTGAGAAAGGAGAGGAAGAGACTACTGAAAAGACTTTGCTACTTTGTGCTTGAACATTCTCCAAGGGCTTGATCTGAGCTTGCCCCCTGAACTGAACCCCAGGACCAGTGGGTTCTCTGTGCTTCTTGCTCGTCCTCCAATTCGAGCCGTGTGTGCATCCCGCTGGAAAAGAGACTGCGCCCCTCATCGCCCCTCCTAGGGCCGTGACACTCAGAAGCTCGCCTGCCTCAAACCCGTGAGAGCCCCGCTCCGTCCCGAGCCGCTCTCTGTCCCCGGGCCAGGCCGCCTGCATCCCTGTCACCGCCTGCTACTGGAGCGCGCTGACCGCGCTATCACCCCTCCCGCCGGAAGCCGTCCGACGACGGTGATCTACGCCGGGTCATCCAGCTGCACTGACCGTGCCCTGTGACCCCGCTTCGCTATCCCCGGACATCTCAGGCCGCGCCGCCCCCGCTGTGGAGACCCTCCTGCACCGCCGTGCTAAAGGGTCGCTGGCCGCGCCTGCCTACGTGCCCACACCTGCTGATTGAGGACCCAAGAACACTTCCCAAGCTGAGAGTCGCACCGACCTGTGCCGACTCTCCACATCACGAAAGAAGTTCCAGTATCGGGCTCGGGGCCCGCAACGCCTTATTTCCCCGTTCGCAGGAACCGATCTCTGTGAGTACTGGAACTACAAGTAAAGAGACTACGAACTATCCATTTGAAGCTACGAACAACGAACATTTGCCCGCTGTATAACCTGGTGGCCTAGCGAAAACGTTATTGGTCTTGTGATAAGTCTGCTGAGAGATATATACCTTATTTTTACATAAAGGATCGTATTTTTATCTATATCCAAGTCTGGTGTCCGTTTCTGGGGGGATTGATGTATTTACTGTGTGTATGATTGTAAGTGCTTAACCAACAACGCCTGAGGAATCGCCTTGGCTGCTCACGCCACGCACCTAGAGGGTGAGCAAGGGTCATTCACGAGGGGTTATCCTGCGCCCTGACGTGGAGGAGAGGGTTCCTGCTTGACACAAGGGCAACCTTGCGCCAACCAGAGATCCCCGACTCTAACATTGTTGGCAGCGGGTGGGATTTCGGATTTGCACTTGTAATTTGCATACTGTGAATTATTAATCACCAGATAGTGAGAGCAGACCAAATAACGCAGCCACAGGTTTTTAATTGTTGAACTTTGTTGAGACATCTGCCATTACTGCAACCATGCCTGGCTCACTCTCTGCTGGAAGAGCGCTCTCCGTGATTTCTGGAATAGATGAGGTGGATTGGGAGAGACTGGAAGGTTACACAACGGAGCAATTGAAAGGCTACAGTGTAAAATTCAGAGTTCCCCATGCTGGATTCAGGAAGAAGAACCAGTACCTCAAGGCGTTGAGAGCCTGGAAGGAGTCACGAGACCCACGGAATGCGGGGGACATCGTTCCACCCGACAACCTTGAGGAACCCAGCAGAGTCCGGTCGCCAGAGGAGCTGGCAGACAGGGCAGCCGACAGGGCGCATGCAATGGAGATGGCAAAGTTGGCCGGACAAATGGAAATGGAAAAGCAGAAGTTGGCCCTGGAGGCACAACAACGCCAAATGGATCATGATATAAGATTGAAGGAGTTGGAGCTGAAGGCGAAAAGTTTGGACACCGCTCCTTCTGGTGGCAGCACTCCACCGGTGCAGGTAGAGTCCAAGGTGTACATCCCCAAAGATGTAGTAAAGGAGTATTTTAGAAAGGATGACATAGGGCAGTGGTTTAGAGCCTACGAGGTGGCCATGTCCTCACACCGGGTCCCTGAGAAAGACTGGGGAGCGGGGTTGTGGGGAAGGTTCCTTGCGGAAGGGCGGGACACACTGTTAGATTTGCCCTTAGAAGTCCAGACCTCATACCCCCATATGAAGGAAGCTTTAATGACCAGGTATGGGTTAACTCCTGAGCTATATAGACAGAGGTTCAGGGAGACCAAGAAGATCCCTGAGAGTACGTATGTGGAGTATGTGACCTTTTTCTGCAGAGCGCTGGATGGTTGGGTGAAGGGTAGCAAAGTGAATGATTATCAAGGGCTGCTTGATTTAATTGCATGGGAGCACTTGTCCAGTCAATGTTTTCCTGAGCTACGCCAGCACCTGATAGATAGCAAGCTGTCCAACCCGAGGAAGCTTGCTGAGGAGGCGGACCGCTGGCTCAGCACCAGGGTCCACAAGGGTCAAGTGGGAGACTCCGCCAAAGGTGGGCAGGGTCCCCAGCAGAAGAGTGGGGGGGACAAGGGTAAACAGAAGGGGTTCCAAAAAGGCCCCCAAAGTAATTCCCAAGGGAACCAGCAGAAGGGTTCTCAGCCTCCCCCACCCCCGCAGCAGAACGGGGCCCCGACAGGTAGACCTGTTCCAAAGGGGCCCTTCAATTGTTATAGGTGTGGTGACCCGGGTCACATTGCCTCTGATCCTAAGTGTCGCCTGTTTGGTAAGACCGCACCCACTGGTGCTCCACCCCGGCAAGTAGCTAGTGTTAACTTTGGGGAGGAGGTAGCAGTCCAGGAGGGTGGGGGTCCCGGGCAGATGACCCTAGTCTCGCTAGGAGACAGTGAGATGGTCCCTGTCACCTACCTGCCCTCTAACACTAAGAAATATGGGCAAGTAGTGACCATCAATGGAAAGAAGGTTGAGGCTCTTAGAGATACAGGAGCCAGCGTGACCTCGGTGAGGCAACACCTGGTGTCTCAAGAGCAAATTGTACCCAATGCCTACTGTAGGGTTGTCAATGCTGACAACGTAGAGAGTCGATGTCCAATGGCTCAAGTTCCCTTTGAGTGGGGGGAGGTCTCTGGTACTCTACAAGTCGCTGTGAGAACTGACATGCCTGTAGACTGTCTGCTAGGGAACGACCTGGAGAGTTCCCCTTGGGAAAAGGTGGAGAAGACCACGCATCTGAGGATGGTGGGTCTACCCGACTGGGCGTGCGTGACCACCCGGTCCATGGCAGCCAGTAGGGGTGTCAAAAGGGTCCTGGAGCCTGAGGGAGAGGTCCAGGAACCGGCCTTAGGGAGAAGGCGCAGGAGGCGCGGGAAGCCGGCCCCCGAAGTTCCCACGGCCCAGGAGGAAGCAGACCCGGAGGGGGATGCTCTGGAGCCTACCGGGGAACAGATCGCCGAACTGGGAGACTTGCCTGAGCTGACCCATTGGCAGCAAGAAGGAGGTCCCTCCAGGGAGGAATTCTGCAGGGAGCAGAAAGAATGCCCTTCTCTCGTGGGTATGCGGCAACAGGCTGCAGACCAGGCCAACGGTGTTCAGGCCAAAACACACTACGTGTACTGGGAGAGTGACCTCCTGTATTCCGAGCCTAAGGCTGCTGAACCTGGGTCAGCCCGTGTGCTGGTGGTACCCCAGAAGTTCAGAACCTTCCTACTGGGGCTGGCTCACGATGTGCCTTTAGCAGGACATTTGGGGATGGACAAGACCTATGACAGGCTTGTCACCCACTTTTACTGGCCCCAAATGCATAAGAATTCAGATTCCTACTGCAGAACCTGTCAGACTTGCCAGGCAAGTGGTAAGAGCGGAGGGAAGCATAAGGCTCCTCTGCAACCTTTCCCTGTGGTCGGTACGCCATTCCAACGAGTGGGTATTGATATTGTGGGGCCTCTGGACCCCAAGACAGCCCTGGGTAACAGGTTCATCCTGGTCTTGGTGGACCATGCCACCCGGTACCCTGAAGCCATCCCTCTGAGGACAGTGACGGCCCCCGTGGTGGGACGGGCACTGATGGGAATTTTCTCCCGAGTGGGATTCCCTCTAGAGGTGGTGAGCGACAGGGGGACCAATTTCATATCCACATATATGAAATCCCTGTGGAAGGAGTGTGGGGTAACTTACAAGTTCACCACTCCTTACCACCCCCAAGGAAATGGGTTGGTTGAGAGATTCAACCGAACCCTCAAAGGCATGATCATGGGCCTGGACGGTCCAATGAGGCGTAAGTGGGACGTCCTCTTGCCATGCCTGCTCTTCGCTTACCGAGAAGTGCCGCAGAAGTCTCTAGGGTTCAGCCCCTTTGAGCTTCTGTATGGTCACCCGGTAAGAGGACCTCTGAGTTTGGTAAAGGAAGGCTGGGAGCAATCTCCCAGGAAACCTCCCCAGAATGTATATAGTTACATGCTGGCCTTCCGAAACCAGACTCGGCGTTTCAGGCAACTTGCTGAGGCAAATCTGGAAGCCAGCCAGGAGGAGATGAAGCGGTGGTACGACCGGAATGCCACTCTGGTAGAGCTTCAACCTGGACAAAAGGTGTGGGTCTTGGCCCCGGTGGAGCCTTGTGCACTTCAGGATAAGTGGACAGGTCCATTTGAGGTTGTGGAGCGCAAAAGTCCTATCACCTACTTGGTGGACATGCAGACTCCCAGGAACCCTTTGAGGGTCCTACATGTTAACCGCCTTAAGCCCCACTTAGAGAGGACCGAAGTGGGCATGCTGCTGGCCACTGATGATGGAATGGAAGAGGAGACCGAGCCTCTTCCTGACCTCTTAGTGGCCTCTGAGAAAGATGGGTCAGTGGATGGAGTTAACCTCTCACCCACCCTGACGCCCGAACAACAGGAAGATTGCCGCCACTTGCTGGGACAGTTTTCCGACCGATTCTCCCTGGTTCCTGGTGTCACAGATTGGTGCGTCCATGATGTGGACACAGGAGACAGCTTACCTGTAAAGCACAAGGCTTACAGGGTAACTGACAGGGTCAGAGCTTGCATTAAGGAGGAGGTCTCCAAAATGCTTGCGCTAGGGGTGGTTGAATCCTCCAGCAGTCCTTGGTCCAGCCCCGTGGTCTTGGTCCCCAAAGCTGCTGCGCCGGGAGCCACACCTGAACTCCGGTTCTGTGTGGACTACAGAGGACTCAATTCAGTAACGAAGACTGACGCGCACCCCATCCCCAGAGCTGATGAGCTCATTGATCGGCTGGGGGCTGCCCGGTTCCTCAGCACGTTTGATTTAACGTCTGGGTACTGGCAGATCGCCTTGACCGATGGGGCCAAAGAGAGGTCCGCATTCTCTACACCAGATGGGCACTTCCAGTTCCGGGTCATGCCATTTGGGATGAAGAATGCCCCTGCCACCTTTCAGAGGTTGGTCAACCAGGTACTGGTTGGGCTGGATGCGTTCAGTGCCGCCTACCTGGATGACATCGCAGTGTTCAGTGCCACCTGGCCCGAACACCTGCGCCACCTCTGGGAAGTGTTGATGGCTCTGCGCCGAGCAGGCCTCACGATCAAGGCAAGCAAGTGCCAGATCGGGCAGGGTTCCGTGGTGTACTTGGGACACCAAGTGGGGAGTGGCAAGGTGGCACCCTTGCAACCCAAAATTGAAACCATCCTGGCTTGGGAACCCCCCAAGACGCAGACCGCAGTGAGGGCCTTCCTGGGGCTCACTGGGTACTACAGGAGGTTTGTCAAGGGCTATGGAACGATCGTTGCCCCCTTGACAGAGCTGACTTCGAAGAAGCAGCCCAGGAACGTGATTTGGACTGACACCTGTCAGAAAGCTTTCGACACCCTGAAGACTGCCATGTGCACGGCGCCCGTGCTCTTGGCCCCTGACTTCTCCAAGGAATTCCTAGTACAGACAGACGCTTCAGAGCATGGTGTAGGGGCTGTTCTCTCGCAGATGACTGAGGAGGGCTGGGACCAACCCGTAGCCTTCATCAGTAGGAGGTTACTTCCACGGGAAAGTAGGTGGAGTGCAATTGAGCGAGAAGCATTTGCTGTGGTCTGGGCGCTGAAGAAGCTAAGACCCTACTTGTTTGGGTCTCACTTCCGGGTTCAGACGGACCACAGGCCCCTCAGATGGTTGATGCAAATGAGGGGTGAAAACCCGAAGCTGTTGAGGTGGTCCATCTCCCTACAGGGTATGGACTTTACGGTGGAACACCGTCCTGGTACAGATCACGCCAACGCTGACGGTCTGTCCAGGTATTTCCGCCTTAGTGACGAGGAACCCCCTGGGCAAGGGTAGTTCTCCCCACATTTCAGCTGGAGGGGACACGTGTTAGACCTGGCACCTTGGTGTGAGTTTCCCTTCCACTTTTTGATGGTGTGCCTCGATTGTTTTGCTGGTGTTGTCCGCTCAGGGCACTGCGCCACGGCTAATCCGTGCCGCAGTGCAAGTGCTCCCAAAGTAAAATGTACCTGTAATTGATGTCCATGATTGGTTTATTGGATTCACTGTCAGTCCCCAGTAAAGTGCACCAGGGGTGCCAGGGCTTGTGAATGCCAATGCTGCTGGTGGGCTTGCAGCGCTGGTTGCGCCACCCACAGAAGCGGCCTTGTAAAATGTGTCTAGGGTCTGCCACCGCAGACCCTGTGCGCGGTCCGGGACCGTCGCGCCGACTGCGCAAGTGCCCCCACTTGCCAGTCCCTAAACCTTCCCTTACCTACATATTAGCCACCCCTCTGGTAGGCCCAAGGGCAGGGTGCATTGTAGGCATAAGGTAGGACATGCCCTGTGTGTGTGGCATGTCTTAGTAGTGAATTACAGCCCTTGTCGTTTTTCACTATTGAAGGCTACCTGCTCTCCATAGGCCAGAATGGGCTGCCGGGATCACGCCACCGCTGTGACCCCAGTGGACTCAGAGAGCATGGTAGAAGTGTCAAGTTTAGTATGCCTGAACTCAGGATGATAAAATACTTCTTGTAGTCAAGTTTGTTTTAATATCCTGGGTTTGTAAATACTACTTTTAGAAAGTTAGTATTTACTGACCTGACCATCTCAGTCCGCCTCTGCTGTGTGTGTGTGGTCTGCCTGGCAACAGTAAGGAGCAGGGTTGGGGAATCCCCAGAGACAGGTTGGCTGCCGGGTGGTGGGTAGAGAGGTGACACCTGGATGGGTGGGAGGAGTACACCTTGACTCTTGAATAGCCCTGTGCTCTGCCACCACAAAGCCGGCGCCGCCCCCTGTGGGGCGGCTGATGTCTCTGCCCTGCTGCTGAAAGGAAAGAGCAGAGTCACCATAACAAAGTGCTCCAGAACTGGACTGAGCCAGGCCTAGGCCCCCTGGCGCTAAAGAACAAAAGAATCATGGTATAAAAGTAGGAGCCTGGCTCCTAAGAAATCAGAATCCTGTTTACCACAAAGAACCTCTGCCCGACTAGAAGGAGAAGGAGACGCTGGAGGAGCTGGCCTGCTGCCTGCCTTGCTGAGAAAGGAGAGGAAGAGACTACTGAAAAGACTTTGCTACTTTGTGCTTGAACATTCTCCAAGGGCTTGATCTGAGCTTGCCCCCTGAACTGAACCCCAGGACCAGTGGGTTCTCTGTGCTTCTTGCTCGTCCTCCAATTCGAGCCGTGTGTGCATCCCGCTGGAAAAGAGACTGCGCCCCTCATCGCCCCTCCTAGGGCCGTGACACTCAGAAGCTCGCCTGCCTCAAACCCGTGAGAGCCCCGCTCCGTCCCGAGCCGCTCTCTGTCTCCGGGCCAGGCCGCCTGCATCCCTGTCACCGCCTGCTACTGGAGCGCGCTGACCGTGCTATCACCCCTCCCGCCGGAAGCCGTCCGACGACGGTGATCTACGCCGGGTCATCCAGCTGCACTGACCGTGCCCTGTGACCCCGCTTCGCTATCCCCGGACATCTCAGGCCGCGCCGCCCCCGCTGTGGAGACCCTCCTGCACCGCCGTGCTAAAGGGTCGCTGGCCGCGCCTGCCTACGTGCCCACACCTGCTGATTGAGGACCCAAGAACACTTCCCAAGCTGAGAGTCGCACCGACCTGTGCCGACTCTCCACATCACGAAAGAAGTTCCAGTATCGGGCTCGGGGCCCGCAACGCCTTATTTCCCCGTTCGCAGGAACCGATCTCTGTGAGTACTGGAACTACAAGTAAAGAGACTACGAACTATCCATTTGAAGCTACGAACAACGAACATTTGCCCGCTGTATAACCTGGTGGCCTAGCGAAAACGTTATTGGTCTTGTGATAAGTCTGCTGAGAGATATATACCTTATTTTTACATAAAGGATCGTATTTTTATATATATCCAAGTCTGGTGTCCGTTTCTGGGGGGATTGATGTATTTACTGTGTGTATGATTGTAAGTGCTTAACCAACAACGCCTGAGGAATCGCCTTGGCTGCTCACGCCACGCACCTAGAGGGTGAGCAAGGGTCATTCACGAGGGGTTATCCTGCGCCCTGACGTGGAGGAGAGGGTTCCTGCTTGACACAAGGGCAACCTTGCGCCAACCAGAGATCCCCGACTCTAACATCCTCCTACAGCATATTGAGAGGCATCTGCTTCCACAAAATAAGGCTGGGTGTTATCAGGGTGGCGAATAATGGGTGCAGAGGTAAACCTGTCTTTGAGTTGTGAAAAGGCCTGCTCTGCTTCAGACGACCATACAAATACAGCACCCTTGTAGATTTTAATGTGACCTGGCGGGTATTCCAATCTATATGGGGATTGTGTATCTGCAACCAGGGAATCCCAAGTATGGCTCCAAAATTAGGTGTGTCGATCAAATCAAAAACCAGTGTCTCAGAATGTCCGTTACTACATACCACAGTAAGCGCTGGAGTCTGATGGGTTATTAACCCTGAGGATAATTCAGTTCCGTCTACGGCCCTGATTGGTTCTGGTTTTGTCTTGGGCATGAAGGGAATGCCTAATAACTGCGCAAGATGGATATCTAAAAAATTCCCCGTCGCACCAGAATCAAGAAGGATGGATAACGCTTTTCTGCGTTGAGTAGAAATAATTATTGTGACCGCTAGCGTGAAATGTCGCGCAATGGGAGCCGCAATACTGGCCACTCTTTGTGAGACCAAGGGATTCCTACAACTTGAAGAATAGGTCTCTGCGTTCTTCAAGTTCTCCAGTTTTCCGATAAGGAAGTGTATTCCTGATTTCCTGCAGCAGTCTTAGGAACGGGTATAGATTTGACAGGACAACCTCTGGCATAATGACCTCCTTTACCACAATAAAGACAAAGGTTGTTCTTTCTACGCCTTTCCTTTTCGTCAAGAGACAAAGGTGCTCTCATACCTCCTATTTGCATAGGTTCGCAAGGCTCTTTGGTTTCTTTGTTTTCTTTCTTTTTGCCCCTAACCATCATGAAACGAACCAGGTTACCACGAGATTTCTCTCCCTTTCTCTCACTCAGTCTATGATTTAACTTTACAACAAGATCAATAAATGCTGGACAATCCTCAGGAGGATCCACTATCTGAGAAAGGAGATCTTTGAGATCATCGTTTAACCCTCTGTAAAACAAGGAGGTTTTCTTGTCCTCTGGCCACTGTGTTTCCACAATCTATTGAATTCGGTGAGGTAGGTGAGAAGATCCTTGGAGCCATGTCTCAGATTCAATAACTCATTATCACTGGCCTGCACATACGTGCGTCTGGCAAACAAACCCCTTAGCTTTTCTTCAAAAGAATGGAAATCATACAAAAGGGGGTCATTATTTTCGACCAAAGGAACCGCCCATCTGGCTGCGTTTCCTCCCAGATAGGAAATCACAAACGCCACCTTGGCGGCATCATCAGGAAATGAAGAAGCTTTACATAAAAAATGTAAATGACACTGATTTATGAAAATGCTGTACTTTGCGCTATCCCCATGGAACCTTTCCGTGACAGCCAGCGGCACAGGAGTATGTGTGTGTACTGATACATGAACTGGTTGAGGGTTTTCAGTGCTGGGGGGTGTAGGATTTATGATAGAGGAAGGAGTAGAAGAGGGAACTGTGAAGTGAGCGGGTTGTATATAAGTGCGTTTACTCTTTGGCATTGTATCACTCCCACTAAGACTAGGGGTAGTCTGATGTCTTGCTTGTACTAATTCCGTATGCAGTCGCTGATTTTCCACTCTAAGTCTCCCTACTTCTCCCTGGAGCTCTAGTAGAGCAGTGGCCAATTCCTCAATAGTGGGACTCTGGGGAGGATTCTCCATTAAGGCGCAAACCCCTTCGGTATTCATCGTCGCCCAGGTGGACTTAATTTGTGGGCTTGGCTTTCTGTTGCCGATGCCACTAACCTTAAGTCCAGCGAGGCTCAATCCACAGGAGCGACGATAAATTCCCCACTCTCCCCAAATCAAAGTATGAATGTGAGCAAGAAAAACAGCATCAACACACATAAGCCGACTTAAGGAGATGTGGGGATTAGAAACCTGGAGGTGTCACATCTAAATCCCCCAGCTTGTTACTGGTAGGGCTCTTGGCACAGGAAGGGTGGTAACCAGCTGGACATCTCTTGAGGCCACAGAAAGAATCCACAAGTTGTCCGGAGAATCACCAGTAAATGAAGGCTTTACTAGCAGCAGTGGCAGGTTATATCAACAACCAATAAAAAAAGAAGGGCAGCTAACTCGGGTAGCTCAAGGCATAGTAATGCTTGATCAAAAGATGGGCTGCTTTAGGGTCTCCGTGGTATACAGATCACTGTACAATTGCTGCTTGATTTAACGAGCAGATGAGCTCGATTGAATGAAACGTACAAAAAACAAGTACGCTCTCAGTAAGCGTTTAATAGGGAGAGATACAATGTATCCTTAACCTATAACCGGAAACAAATGACCTCGTCTTATACACTCAGAACGTGGTCAAAAAAAGGAACTCGAGTTCAAAGTTTCCTTAAGAAACCGCATTTCTAAAAGCGGTCTTGAAAGCAGTCCGCAAGGACTTCAAGCCTCGAAGGAACTGTTACCGAGGTAGTCACTTCCTATATTTTGCAGAGCGCAACTCAGGCAGGTTTCTTTGCGGCTGGACACTATAAATAAAAAAGGGGAAGTAGGTAGCGAATGTTCCGTTTATGCCGAACAGGAAACTGTGCAGCGGAGGGCATTCGTAATGGAAGGGACGGAACCATAAAGGAAACGCCACAGCCCGGCTCTCGTAAAAATGGGCAGCTGAGGGAGCGAATACAGGGCCAAAAATGATGCACGGGTATGGCAGCAGGGATTAGAAGTGCAAGGAATCGGGGCTGGAAACACAAGGAATCAGGTAGTCAGAAGAGCGCGGATACACAACAAGACTCGTAAGCCAAGTAACGGCTTCTACAGCTGTTGTGCTTTTTGAAGGTAAGGCGTGTCAACAAACTCCGCCTCAAGTGGATAAATCAGGGACCGTCTCAAAAGTCTGTTACATTTCTACAAGAGCAAGCACCTACACTTTCCCTAGGCCACAATGTAGTATGCATGAGGCTTGATATCTTAACAGCTACAACGGGGTGCCGCTCGGAGGATCAGACTGGCCTCACTGGGGAGTCCATCACTGCTGCTCACTGCGCTACAACGGGGTGCTGCAGGGTAGGATCAGACCATCCTCGCTGGTGAGTCCATCACTGCTGCTCGCTGTGCTACAGTGAGGTGCTGCGGGGGAGGATCAGACCAGCCTCGCTGGGCAGTCCATCACCGCTGCTCGTCTTGCTACAACGGGGTGCCGCAGGGTAGGGTCAGACCAGCCTCGCTGGGGATTCCATCGCTGCTCGCCTCACTACAACGGGGTGCCACGGGGGAGGATCAGAGCAGCCTTGCTGGGGAGTCCATCGCTGTTGCTTGGGGTGCTGTGGGGGAGGATCAGACCAACCTCGCTAATTTGGAGCCAGACGCGGTTGGGGGGAGATACGACTTTACAGAACGAGAGACGTGGTGCTCAGATTTGGGGCACATGCGGAAATGTGATAACAATTCATTCGGATATAATTGACCAAATACCCCCTCCCTCGTCGTCGGATTGTATGACCTGGAATTATCGTCATACTAGACACTTTGCATACTAAACCGTATTCAGCCGTGAACAAGTCGCATGTAAAAAACTACTAAAGGCGACGAAACACGTGTTGGCTTGGGAACGTTTTGAAGACTATGAAATACACTTTGAGAAAAGAACAATAAACCGAAGAAACCCAAAAGAAAGAAACGAAGATCTATGTTGTGTTATTTGTTTATGTATATACTGACCGTCTTAACTTTGATTTAACGTGTGCTTGGGTACCCTTATCTTGAGTCCATCACTGCTGCTCGCTGTGCTACAGTGAGGTGCTGCGGGGGAGGATCAGACCAGCCTCGCTGGGCAGTCCATCACCGCTGCTCGTCTTGCTACAACGGGGTGCCGCAGGGTAGGGTCAGACCAGCCTCGCTGGGGATTCCATCGCTGCTCGCCTCACTACAACGGGGTGCCACGGGGGAGGATCAGAGCAGCCTTGCTGGGGAGTCCATCGCTGTTGCTTGGGGTGCTGTGGGGGAGGATCAGACCAACCTCGCTGGGGAGTCCATCGCTGCTGCTCACCTCGTAACAACGGGGTGCTGCGGGGGAAGATCAGACCATCCTCGCTGGGGAGTCCATCACTGCTGCTCACCTCACTACAACAGTGTGCTGCGCGGGAGGATTAGACCAGCCTTGCTGGAGAGCCCAGCCCTACTTCTCGCATCGCTACAACGGGGTACTGCGGGGGAGGATCATACCAGCTTCACTGAGGAGTCCATCACTGCTCCTCGCCGCACTACAATGGGGTGCTGCGGGGCAGGATTAGACCAGCCTTGCTGGGGTGTCCATCACTGCTGCTTGCTGCGCTACAACGGGGTGCTGCGGGGGAAGATCAGACCAGCCTCGCTGGGGATTCCATCACTGCTGCTCGCCTCGCTACAACGGGGGGCCGCAGGGGAGGGTCAGACCAGCCTCGCTGGGGATTCCGTCACTGCTGCTTGCTGCGCTACAACGGGGTGCTGCAGGGTAGGATCAGACCAGCCTCGCTGGGGAGCCTATCACTGCTGCTTGCCTCGCTATAACGGGGTGCCGCGGGCAGGATCAGACCAGCCTCGCTGGGTTGACCATCACTGCTGCTTGCTGCGCTGCAACGGGTGCTGCAGGGTAGGATCAGATCAGCCTCACTGGGGAGTCCATCACCGCTGCTCGCCTCGCTACAACGGGGTGCTGCGGGAGAGGATCAGACCATCCTCGCTGGGGATTCCATCACTGCTGCTTGCCTCGCTACAATGGGGTGCTGCGGGGGAGGATCAGACCAGCCTCGCAGGGGATTCCATCACTGCTGCTCGCCTCACTACAACGGGGTGCCGCAGGGGAGGGTCATACCAGCCTTGCTGGGGTGTCCATCACTGCTCCTCAGCGAACTACAACGGGGTGCTGCGGGGGAGGCTCGGACCAGCATCGCTGGGGAGTCCATTACTGCTGCTCGCTGCGCTACAACACAGTGCTGTGGGGGAGGATCACACCAGCCTCGCTGGGGAGTCCATCACTGCTGCTTGCCTCGCTACAACGGGGTGCTGCGGGGGAGGATTAGACAAAGCTTGCTGGAGAGCCCATCACTGCTGCTCTCCTCGCTACAATGGGGTGCTGCGGAGGAGGATCATACCAGCTTCGCTGGGGTGTCCATCACTGCTGCTCGCCGCGCTGCAACAGGGTGGTGCGGAGGAGGCTCAGACCAGCATCGCTGGGGAGTCAATTACTGCTGCTCGCCGCGCTACAACGGGGTGCCGCGGGCAGGATCAGACCAGCCTCGTTGGGTTGACCATCACTGCTGCTCGCTGCGCTGCAACGGGTGCTGCAGCGTAGGATCAGATCAGCCTCACTGGGGAGTCCATCACCGCTGCTCGCCTCGCTACAACGGGGTGCTGCGGGAGAGGATCAGACCAGCCTTGCTGGGGAGCCTATCACTGCTACTCGCCTTGCTACAACGGGGTGCCGCGGGGAAGGATCAGACCAGCCTCGCTGGGGAGTCCATCACTGCTGCTCGCTGTGCTACAACGGGGTGCTGCAGGGTAGGATCAGACCAGCCTCGCTGGGGAGTCCATCACTGCTGCTCACTTTGCTACAATAGGGTGCTGCGGGGGAGGATCAGACCAGTCTCTCTGGGGAGTCCATCACCGCTGCTAGCTGTGCTCCAACGGGGTGCTGCGGAAGAGGATCAGACCATCCTCGCTGGGGAGTCCATCACTGCTGCTCGCCTCGCTACAACAGGGTTCTGCGGGGGAGGATCACACAAGCCTCGCTGGGAAGCCTATCACTGGTGCTCGCCTCGCAACAACGGGGTGCTGCGGGCGAGGATCAGACCAGCCTCGCTGGGGAGTCCATCACTACTTCTTGCTGCGCTACAACGGGGTGCTGCAGGGTAGGATCAATCATGCCTCACTGGGGAGTCCATCACTGCTGCTCACTGTGCTACAATAGGGTGCTGCGGGGGAGGATCAGACCAGCATCGCTGGTGAGTCCTTCACCGCTAATCGCTGCGCTACAACGGGGTGCTGCGGAAGAGGATCAGATCAGCCTCGCTGGGTAGTCCATCAGTGTGGCTCACCTCGCTACAACGGGGTGCTGCGGGAGAGGATCAGACCAGCCTTGCTGGGGAGCCTATCACTGCTACTCGGCTCGCTACAACGGGGTGCCGCGGGGGAGGATCAGACCAGCCTCGCTGGGGAGTCCATCACTGCTGCTCGCTGCGCTACAACGGGGTGCTGCAGGGTAGGATCAGACCAGCCTCGCTGGGGAGTCCATCACTGCTGCTCACTTTGCTACAATAGGGTGCTGCGGGGGAGGATCAGACCAGTCTCTCTGGGGAGTCCATCACCGCTGCTAGCAGTGCTCCAACGGGGTGCTGCGAAAGAGGATCAGACCATCCTCGCTGGGGAGTCCATCACTTCTGCTCGCCTCGCTACAACAGGGTTCTGCGGGGGAGGATCACACGAGCCTCGCTGGGAAGCCTATCACTGCTGCTTGCCTCGCTACAACGGGGTGCCGCGGGGAGGATCAGATCAGCCTCGCTGGGGAGTCCATCACTGCTGCTCGCTGCGCTACAATGGGATGCTGCAGGGTAGGATCAGACCAGCCTCGCTGGGGAGTCCATTACTGCTGCTCGCCGCGCTACAACACGGTGTTGCGGGGGAGGATCACACCAGCCTTGCTGGGGAGTCCATCACTGCTGCTCGCCTCGCTACAATGGGGTGCCGAGGGCAGGATCAGACCAGCCTCGCTGGGTAGTCCATCACTGTGGCTCGCCTCGCTACAAAGGGGTGCTGCGGGGGAGGATCAGACAAGCCTCGCTGGAGAGTCCATCACCGCTGCTCACCTCGCTACAATGGGGTGCTGCGGGAGAGGATCAGACCATCCTCGCTGGGGATTCCATCACTGCTGCTTGCCTCGCTACAACGGGGTGCTGCGGGGGAAGATCAGACGAGCCTTGCTGGGGATTCCATCACTGCTGCTCGCCTCACTACAACGGGGTGCCTCAGGTGAGGGTCAGACCAGCCTTGCTGGGGATTCCATCACTGCTGCTCGCCTCGCTACAACGGGGTGCTGCGGGGAAAGATCATACCAGCTTCGCTGGGGAGTCCATCACTGCTCCTCGCCGCACTACAATGGGGTGCTGCGGGGGAGGATCAGACCAGCCTTGCTCAAGTGTCCATCACTGCTGCTCGGCGAGCTACAATGGGGTACTGCGGGGGAGGCTCAGACCAGCATCGCTGGGGAGTCCATTACTGCTGCTCACCGTGCTACAACACGGTGCTGTGGGGGAGGATCACACCAGTCTCGCAGGGGAGTCCATCACCACTGATAGCTGTGCTACAACGGGGTGCTGCGGAAGAGGATCAGACCATCCTCGCTGGGGATTCCATCACTGCTGCTCGCTTCGCTACAATGGGGTGCTGCGGGAGAGGATCAGACCACCCTCACTGGGGAGTCCATCGCTGCTGCTTACCTCGCTACAACGGGGTGCTGCGGGGGAAGATCAGACCATCCTCGCTGGGGAGTCCATCACTGCTGCTCGCCTCACTACAACGGGGTGCTGCACGGGAGGATTAGACAAAGCTTGCTGGAGAGCCCATCACTGCTGCTCTCCTCGCTACAATGGGGTGCTGCGGAGGAGGATCATACCAGCTTCGCTGGGGTGTCCATCACTGCTGCTCGCCGCGCTGCAACAGGGTGGTGCGGAGGAGGCTCAGACCAGCATCGCTGGGGAGTCAATTACTGCTGCTCGCCGCGCTACAACGGGGTGCCGCGGGCAGGATCAGACCAGCCTCGTTGGGTTGACCATCACTGCTGCTCGCTGCGCTGCAACGGGTGCTGCAGCGTAGGATCAGATCAGCCTCACTGGGGAGTCCATCACCGCTGCTCGCCTCGCTACAACGGGGTGCTGCGGGAGAGGATCAGACCATCCTCGCTGGGGATTCCATCACTGCTGCTTGCCTCGCTACAATGGGGTGCTGCGGGGGAGGATCAGACCAGCCTCGCAGGGGATTCCATCACTGCTGCTCGCCTCACTACAACGGGGTGCCGCAGGGGAGGGTCATACCAGCCTTGCTGGGGTGTCCATCACTGCTCCTCAGCGAACTACAACGGGGTGCTGCGGGGGAGGCTCGGACCAGCATCGCTGGGGAGTCCATTACTGCTGCTCGCTGCGCTACAACACAGTGCTGTGGGGGAGGATCACACCAGCCTCGCTGGGGTGTCCATCACTGCTGCTCGCCGCGCTGCAACAGGGTGGTGCGGAGGAGGCTCAGACCAGCATCGCTGGGGAGTCAATTACTGCTGCTCGCCGCGCTACAACGGGGTGCCGCGGGCAGGATCAGACCAGCCTCGTTGGGTTGACCATCACTGCTGCTCGCTGCGCTGCAACGGGTGCTGCAGCGTAGGATCAGATCAGCCTCACTGGGGAGTCCATCACCGCTGCTCGCCTCGCTACAACGGGGTGCTGCGGGAGAGGATCAGACCATCCTCGCTGGGGATTCCATCACTGCTGCTTGCCTCGCTACAATGGGGTGCTGCGGGGGAGGATCAGACCAGCCTCGCAGGGGATTCCATCACTGCTGCTCGCCTCACTACAACGGGGTGCCGCAGGGGAGGGTCATACCAGCCTTGCTGGGGTGTCCATCACTGCTCCTCAGCGAACTACAACGGGGTGCTGCGGAGGAGGCTCGGACCAGCATCGCTGGGGAGTCCATTACTGCTGCTCGCTGCGCTACAACACAGTGCTGTGGGGGAGGATCACACCAGCCTCGCTGGGGAATCCATCACTGCTGCTTGCCTCGCTACAACGGGGTGCTGCGGGGGAGGAACAGACCAGCCTCGCTGGAGAGCCTATCACTGGTGCTCGCCTCGCAACAACGGGGTGCTGCGGGCGAGGATCAGACCAGCCTCGCTGGGGAGTCCATCACTACTTCTTGCTGCGCTACAACGGGGTGCTGCAGGGTAGGATCAATCATGCCTCACTGGGGAGTCCATCACTGCTGCTCACTGTGCTACAATAGGGTGCTGCGGGGGAGGATCAGACCAGCATCGCTGGTGAGTCCTTCACCGCTAATCGCTGCGCTACAACGGGGTGCTGCGGAAGAGGATCAGACCAGCCTCGCTGGGTAGTCCATCAGTGTGGCTGATCCTCCCCCGCGGCACCCCGTTGTAGCGAGGCGAGTAGCAGTGATAGGCTCCCCAGCAAGGCTGGTCTGATCCTCTCCCGCAGCACCCCGTTGTAGCGAGGCAAGCCACACTGATGGACTACCCAGCGAGGCTGGTCTGATCCTCTTCCGCAGCACCCCGTTGTAGCGCAGCGATTAGCGGTGAAGGACTCACTCGGGGTGCTGCGGGAGAGGATCAGACCAGCCTTGCTGGGGAGCCTATCACTGCTACTCGCCTTGCTACAACGGGGTGCCGCGGGGGAGGATCAGACCAGCCTCGCTGGGGAGTCCATCACTGCTGCTCGCTGTGCTACAACGGGGTGCTGCAGGGTAGGATCAGACCAGCCTCGCTGGGGAGTCCATCACTGCTGCTCACTTTGCTACAATAGGGTGCTGCGGGGGAGGATCAGACCAGTCTCTCTGGGGAGTCCATCACCGCTGCTAGCTGTGCTCCAACGGGGTGCTGCGGAAGAGGATCAGACCATCCTCGCTGGGGAGTCCATCACTGCTGCTCGCCTCGCTACAACAGGGTTCTGCGGGGGAGGATCACACAAGCCTCGCTGGGAAGCCTATCACTGGTGCTCGCCTCGCAACAACGGGGTGCTGCGGGCGAGGATCAGACCAGCCTCGCTGGGGAGTCCATCACTACTTCTTGCTGCGCTACAACGGGGTGCTGCAGGGTAGGATCAATCATGCCTCACTGGGGAGTCCATCACTGCTGCTCACTGTGCTACAATAGGGTGCTGCGGGGGAGGATCAGACCTGCATCGCTGGTGAGTCCTTCACCGCTAATCGCTGCGCTACAACGGGGTGCTGCGGAAGAGGATCAGACCAGCCTCGCTGGGTAGTCCATCAGTGTGGCTCGCCTCGCTACAACGGGGTGCTGTGGGAGAGGATCAGTCCAGCCTTGCTGGGGAGCCTATCACTGCTACTCGCCTCGCTACAACGGGGTGCCGCGGGGGAGGATCAGACCAGCCTCGCTGGGGAGTCCATCACTGCTGCTCGCTGTGCTACAACGGGGTGCTGCAGGGTAGGATCAGACCAGCCTCGCTGGGGAGTCCATCACTGCCGCTCACTTTGCTACAATAGGGTGCTGCGGGGGAGGATCAGACCAGTCTCTCTGGGGAGTCCATCACCGCTGCTAGCTGTGCTCCAACGGGGTGCTGCGGAAGAGGATCAGACCATCCTCGCTGGGGAGTCCATCACTGCTGCTCGCCTCGCTACAACAGGGTTCTGCGGGGGAGGATCACACAAGCCTCGCTGGGAAGCCTATCACTGCTGCTTGCCTCGCTACAACGGGGTGCCGCGGGGAGGATCAGATCAGCCTCGCTGGGGAGTCCATCACTGCTGCTCGCTGCGCTACAATGAGATGCTGCAGGGTAGGATCAGACCAGCCTCGCTGGGGAGTCCATTACTGCTGCTCGCCGCGCTACAACACGGTGTTGCGGGGGAGGATCACACCAGCCTCTCTGGGGAGTCCATCACTGCTGCTCGCCTCGCTACAATGGGGTGCCGAGGGCAGGATCAGACCAGCCTCGCTGGGTAGTCCATCACTGTGGCTCGCCTCGCTACAAAGGGGTGCTGCGGGGGAGGATCAGACAAGCCTCGCTGGAGAGTCCATCACCGCTGCTCACCTCGCTACAATGGGGTGCTGCGGGAGAGGATCAGACCATCCTCGCTGGGGATTCCATCACTGCTGCTTGCCTCGCTACAACGGGGTGCTGCGGGGGAAGATCAGACGAGCCTCGCTGGGGATTCCATCACTGCTGCTCGCCTCACTACAACGGGTTGCCTCAGGGGAGGGTCAGACCAGCCTTGCTGGGGATTCCATCACTGCTGCTCGCCTTGCTACAACGGGGTGCTGCGGGGAAAGATCATACCAGCTTCGCTGGGGAGTCCATCACTGCTCCTCGCCGCACTACAATGGGGTGCTGCGGGGGAGGATCAGACCAGCCTTGCTCAAGTGTCCATCACTGCTGCTCGGCGAGCTACAACGGGGTACTGCGGGGGAGGCTCAGACCAGCATCGCTGGGGAGTCCATTACTGCTGCTCACCGTGCTACAACACGGTGCTGTGGGGGAGGATCACACCAGTCTCGCAGGGGAGTCCATCACCACTGATAGCTGTGCTACAACGGGGTGCTGCGGAAGAGGATCAGACCATCCTCGCTGGGGATTCCATCACTGCTGCTCGCTTCGCTACAATGGGGTGCTGCAGGAGAGGATCAGACCACCCTCACTGGGGAGTCCATCGCTGCTGCTTACCTCGCTACAACGGGGTGCTGCGGGGGAAGATCAGACCATCCTCGCTGGAGAGTCCATCACTGCTGCTCGCCTCACTACAACGGGGTGCTGCACGGGAGGATTAGACAAAGCTTGCTGGAGAGCCCATCACTGCTGCTCTCCTCGCTACAATGGGGTGCTGCGGAGGAGGATCATACCAGCTTCGCTGGGGAGTCCATCACTGCTCCTCGCTGCACTACAATGGGGTGCTGCGGGGGAGGATCAGACCAGCCTTGCTGGGGTGTCCATCACTGCTGCTCGCCGCGCTGCAACGGGGTGGTGCGGAGGAGGCTCAGACCAGCATCGTTGGGGAGTCAATTACTGCTGCTCGCCGCACTACAACGGGGTGCAGCGGGGAGGATCAGACCAGCCTCGCTGGGTTGACCATCCCTGCTGCTCGCTGCGCTACAACGGGGTGCTGCAGGGTAGGATCAGACCAGCCTCGCTGGGGAGTCCATCACTGCTGCTCTCTGTGCTACAATGGGTTGCTGCGGGGGAGGATCAGACCAGCCTCAAAGGGAAGTCCATCAACGCTCCTCGCCGCACTACAATGGGGTGCTGCGGGGGAGGATCAGACCAGCCTTGCTTGGGTGTCCATCACTGCTGCTCGCTGCGCTGCAACGGGGTGGTGCGGGGGAGGCTCAGACCAGCATCGCTGGGGAGTCCATTACTGCTGCTTGTTGCGCTACAACACGGTGCTGCAGGGGAGGATCAGAGCAGCCTCGCTGGGGAGCCTATCACTGCTGCTCGCCTCGCTACAACAGGGTGCCGCAGGGGAGGATCAAACCAGCCTCGCTGGAGAGTCTATCACTGCTGCTCGCTGCGCTACAACGGGTTGCTGCAGGGTAGGATCAGACCAGCCTCACTGGGGAGTCCATCACTGCTACTCACTGTGCTACAATTGGGTGCTGCGGTGGAGGATCAGACCAGCCTCGCTGGGGAGCCTATCACTGCTGCTCGCCTCGCTACAACGGGGTGCCACAGGGAGGATCAGACTAGCCTCGCTGGGTTGACCATCACTGCTGCTCGCTGCGCTACAACGGGGTGCTGCGGGGGAGGATCAGACCAGCCTCGCTAGAGAGTCCATCACTGCTGCTCACTTTGCTACAATAGGGTGCTGCGGGGGAAGGTTCAGACCAGTCTCGCTGGGGAGTCCATCACCGCTGCTAGCTGTGCTCCAACGGGGTGCTGCGGAAGAGGATCAGACCATCCTCGCTGGGGAGTCCATCACTGCTGCTCGCCTCACTACAACGGGGTGCTGCACGGGAGGATTAGACCAAGCTTGCTGGAGAGCCCATCACTGCTGCTCTCCTCGCTACAATGGGGTGCTGCGGAGGAGGATCATACCAGCTTCGCTGGGGAGTCCATCACTGCTCCTCGCCGCACTACAATGGGGTGCTGCGTGGGAGGATCAGACCAGCCTTGCTGGGGTGTCCATCACTGCTGCTCGCCGCGCTGCAACGGGGTGGTGCGGAGGAGGATCAGAGAAGCCTCGCTGGGGAGTCCATCACCGCTGCTCACCTCGCTACAATGGGGTGCTGCGGGAGAGGATCAGACCATCCTCGCTGGGGATTCCATCACTGCTGCTTGCCTCGCTACAACGGGGTGCTGCGGGGGAAGATCAGACGAGCCTCGCTGGGGATTCCATCACTGCTGCTCGCCTCACTACAACGGGGTGCCTCAGGGGAGGGTCAGACCAGCCTTGCTGGGGATTCCATCACTGCTGCTCGCCTCGCTACAACGGGGTGCTGCGGGGAAAGATCATACCAGCTTCGCTGGGGAGTCCATCACTGCTCCTCGCCGCACTACGATGGGGTGCTGCGGGGGAGGATCAGACCAGCCTTGCTCAAGTGTCCATCACTGCTGCTCGGCGAGCTACAACGGGGTACTGCGGGGGAGGCTCAGACCAGCATCGCTGGGGAGTCCATTACTGCTGCTCACCGTGCTACAACACGGTGCTGTGGGGGAGGATCACACCAGTCTCGCAGAGGAGTCCATCACCACTGCTAGCTGTGCTACAACGGGGTGCTGCGGAAGAGGATCAGACCATCCTCGCTGGGGATTCCATCACTGCTGCTCGCTTCGCTACAATGGGGTGCTGCGGGGGAGGATCAGACCACCCTCACTGGGGAGTCCATCGCTGCTGCTTACCTCACTACAACGGGGTGCTGCGAGGGGAAGATCAGACCATCCTCGCTGGGGAGTCCATCACTGCTGCTCGCCTCACTACAACGGGGTGCTGCACGGGAGGATTAGACAAAGCTTGCGGGAGAGCCCATCACTGCTGCTCTCCTCGCTACAATAGGGTGCTGCGGAGGAGGATCATACCAGCTTCCCTGGGGAGTCCATCACTGCTCCTCGCCGCACTACAATGGGGTGCTGCGGGGGAGGATCAGACCAGCCTTGCTGGGGTGTCCATCACTGCTGCTCGCCGCGCTGCAACGGGGTGGTGCGGAGGAGGCTCAGACCAGCATCGCTGGGGAGTCAATTACTGCTGCTCGCCGCGCTACAACGGGGTGCCGCGGGGAGGATCAGACCAGCCTCGCTGTGTTGACCATCACTGCTGCTCGCTGCGCTACAACGGGGTGCTGCAGGGTAGGATCAGACCAGCCTCGCTGGGGAGTCCATCACTGCTGCTCGCTGTGCTACAATGGGTTGCTGCGGGGGAGGATCAGACCAGCCTCAAAGGGAAGTCCATCAATGCTCCTCGCCGCACTACAATGGGGTGCTGCGGGAGAGGATCAGACCAGCCTTGCTTGGGTGTCCATCACTGCTGCTCGCTGCGCTGCAACGGGGTGGTGCGGGGGAGGCTCAGACCAGCATCGCTGGGGAGTCCATTACTACTGCTTGTCGCGCTACAACACGGTGCTGCAGGGGAGGATCAGACCAGCCTCGCTGGGGAGCCAATCACTGCTGCTCGCCTCGCTACAACAGGGTGCCGCAGAGGAGGATCAAACCAGCCTCGC
Organism: Triturus cristatus; assembly: GCF_964204655.1. Lineage (NCBI taxonomy): Eukaryota > Metazoa > Chordata > Amphibia > Caudata > Salamandridae > Triturus > Triturus cristatus. The sequence goes on from NC_140585.1 coordinate 8,752,035, forward strand.
TGGAGAGTCTATCACTGCTGCTCGCTGCGCTACAACGGGTTGCTGCAGGGTAGGATCAGACCAGCCTCGCTGGGGAGTCCATCACTGCTACTCGCTGTGCTACAATTGGGTGCTGCGGTGGAGGATCCGACCAGCCTCGCTGGGGAGCCTATCACTGCTGCTCGCCTCGCTACAACGGGGTGCCGCAGGGAGGATCAGACCAGCCTCGCTGGGTTGACCATCACTGCTGCTCGCTGCGCTACAACGGGGTGCTGCGGGGGAGGATCAGACCAGCCTCGCTGGAGAGTCCATCAACGCTGCTCGCCTCGCTACAACGGGGTGCTGTAGGAGAGGATCAGACCAGCCTCTCTGGGGAGCCTATCACTGCTGCTCTCCTCGCTACAATGGGGTGCTGCGGAGGAGGATCATACCAGCTTCGCTGGGGAGTCCATCACTGCTTCTCGCCGCACTACAATGGGGTGCTGCGGGGGAGGATCAGACCAGCCTCAAAGGGGAGTCCATCAACGCTGCTCGCCTCGCTACAACGGGGTGCTGTAGGAGAGGATCAGTCCATCCTCGCTGGGGATTCCATCACTGCTGCTTGCCTCGCTACATCGGGGTGCTGCAGAGGAGGATCAGACCAGCCTCGCTGAGGATTCCATCACTGCTGCTCGCCTTGCTACAACGGGGTGCCGCAGAGGAGAGTCAGACCATCCTCGCTAGAGATTCCATCACTACTGCTTGCCTCGCTCTAAAGGGGTGCTGCGGGGAGGATCAGACAAGCTTCGCGGGGCATTCCATCACTGCTGCTCGCCTCACTACAATGGGGTGCCGCAGGGGGGGTCAGACCAGCCTCGCTGGGGATTCCATCACTGCTGCCCGCCTCGCTACAATGGGGTGCCGTGGGGGAGGTTCAGACCATCCTTGCTGGGGATTCCATCACTGCTGCTCGCCCCGCTACAACGGGGTGCTGCAGGGTAGGATCAGACCAGCCTCGCTGGGGAGTCCATCATTGCTGCTGGCTGTGCTACAATGGAGTACTGCGGAGAAGGATCAGACCAGCCTCGCTGGGGATTCCATCACTGCTGCTCGCCTCGCTACAACGGGGTGCCACAAGGGTGGTCAGACCAGCCTCGCTGGGGATTCCATCACTGCTACCCACCTCGCTATAATGGGTTGCCGCGGGGGAGGATCAGACCATCCTTGCTGGGGATTCATTCACAGCTGCGTGCCTCGCTACTACGGGGTGCTGTGGGGGAGGATCAGACCAGCCTCGCTGGGGAGTCCATCACTGCTGCTCGCTGTGCTACAATGGGTTGCTGCAGGGGAGGATCACACCAACCTCACTGGGGAGTCCATCAACGCTGCTCGCCTCGCTACAACGGGCTGCTGTAGGATAGGATCAGACCATCCTCGCTGGGGATTCCATCACTGCTGCTTGCCTCGGTACATCGGGGTGCTGCGGGGGAGGATCAGACCAGCCTCGCTGGGGATTCCATCACTGCTGCTCACCTCGCTACAACGGGGTGCCACGGAGGAGGATCAGACCATCCTCGCTGGAGATTCCAACACTGCTGCTTGCCTCGCTACAATGGGGTGCTGCGGGGGAGGATCAGACCAGCCTCGCTGGGGATTCCATCACTGCTGCTCGCCTCGCTACAATGGGTTGTGTTAGAAATGAGGGGGCTCTGGTTGATGCAGGTGTGTACCCACAACAAGCAGGGACCCTTTACTTCTTGTCAGGGCGAAGGATGACTCCCCAGAATAACCCCTGCTCACCCTCTAGGTGCGTGGCGCGAGCAGTCTAGGCTAAGTCTCAGGCGTACACGGTTAAGCAAATGCAATTACACATACAGTAAACCCCTTGCATGCACCACAAACGGACACCAATCAGGAAGTATATAAAAATAAGCTTTTATGTAGATTCAGCAGATTCAAATACAAGGCCCAGTATCGATGAACTGATGGGGCCACAACTCTTGGAAATATGGTAAAGTCTCTTTGTTACGGAAAGTTCTTTAGGCGGGCACAAGGTACTGTGGGCCTCAGCGCACTTCGTGCTGAGGTGGCGCCCGGGAAGCACACGGCAGATGACAGGGAAATCAGAACGTTGCGGACCCTGGATCCGATGCGAGCTCGCGGTCGAGTTCGTAAGTATAGTACCTTGTTTCTTGACGCGAAGGCGGGTGCGGGATTTCAGCGGCTCTTCGACAGAAGGGCGAGGCGGCGTCCGGGGCTCCCACACTTCACAATGGGGGTCTGATCTTCAGGCTCACGGCAAGAGCGGGGTGTTGCAGGTGGCGGGTGAACAAAGCGGGGCAGCCGGGCACGCAGGTTACGTCCGGGACGTCCGAGGCTTGGAGATGCTCACAACGCCGATTCCGGCGGGAGGTTGAAGGTGCACAGCGAGCCTCCAGCGAGCGAGGTGACAGGGGCAGCCCAGCATAGGGGGAGCGGCTCCAATCGAGCGAGGCTCTTCCCAAGGCGGGGGCGGCTAAGCATTCCTGGTCACGGCTCAGGGAGGGACTGGGGCACGAGGGTCACAGCTCCGGCAAGGGAAAGGACACCACAGTCCAGCGGCAGGCGAGTGAAGATCAGGTAGAGCCCAATGGTCCTGGGGCTCAGTTCAGGGGGCAAGCTCAGTTCCAAGCCCTTGGAGATCGTTTTGGAAAGCACAAGTCTTGAAAGTAAAAATAAAGCAAAGTCTTCAGCAACAGTTTCTCTTCTCTCCTTTGGTAGCATGGTCACCACTGCAGGCCAATCCCCCAGGACAGGGACAGTCTTCCTCCTACAGCTTTCCCGGTGCCTCCTCCTCAGGCAGAGATTCTTCTTGGTCAAAAGCGGATCTAGCTTCTTAGGAGCAGGGCTCCTACATTTATACAGCAAATCTTTTGTTCTCCCAGGCCAGGGGGGCCCTTGCCTAGTCCAGTCCGGTTTCTGAGCACTTTGTTTATGCGATGCAGGCTTCTTCTTTCAGAGTGCAGGGCAGAGTCATCAGACGCTCCACAGGGGGCGGAGCCGGCATTGAGGGGGCAGAGCACTGGCCTATTCAGAGCCTAGGAGTACTCCTCCCACCCATCTACCTGTTGATCGTCCTATTCACCACCAGGCTACCTAGCCCTGCCCATCTGGGTTCCCCCAGCCCTGTCACTCACACCAGCCAGACATCAGATACACATCACGCAGAGGCGGGCTGAAATGTTTAGGCAAGCAAAGGCCAGCTTTCTAAAAGCGGCATTTGCAAACGCGGAATATTAAAATAAACCTTGGGAAAAGATGTACCTTATTATTCCGAGTTCAGGCATACTAAACTCGATCTTCTACCATGTTCCCTGGGTCGGTTAGGATCATAGGATGTAACAATCCTAGCCGCCCATGCTGGCCTATGAGAACAGGGTAGCCTTACAGTAGTGAACAACAAGATGGCGGTAATGCACTACTAGGACATGCCACGCATCCAGGCTTGTCCTACCTTATGCTTACAACGCACCCTGCCCGTGGGCCTACCAGAGGGGTGACTAACATGAAGTTAAGGGAAGGTTTAGGGACCGGCAAGTGTGGGCACTTGCCAGTCAGCATGTCAGTACCAGACTGCACGCAGGTTCTGCGATGGCAGACCTTAGACATATTTTACCGGCCGCTTCTGTGGGTGGCACAACCAGTGCTGCAAGCCCACCAGCGGTGTTTGCATTCACATGCCCTGGCGCTCCTGGCGCACTTTACTGGGGTCTGACAGTAAACCAAACAATCCAATCATGGAATCCAACCAACATATATAATTTACATAGGGAGCACTCGCACCGCGACACTGGTTGGCAGTGGCACAGCGCGCTGAGCGGCCAACACCATAAAACACATGAGGCTCAGCGACAAAAAGATGGAGGGAGACTCACGCCAAGGTGCCAGGTCTAACACGTGTCCCCTCCAGCTGAAAAGTGGGGAGAACTACCCTACCCCAGGGAGTTCCTCATCACTAAGGCGGAAAAATCTGGACAGACCGTCAGCATTGGCGTGATCTGTACCAGGGCGATGTTCCACCGTGAAATCCATACCCTGTAGGGAGATGGACCACCTTAACAGCTTTGGATTCTCACCCCTCACATGCATTAACCATCTGAGGGGCCTGTGGTCCGTCTGAACCCGGAAGTGAGACCCAAACAGGTAGGGTCTTAGCTTCTTCAGCGCCCAGACCACAGCAAATGCCTCACGCTCAATAGCACTCCACCTCTGTTCCCGGGGAAGTAACCTCCTGCTAAGAAAGGCTACGGGTTGATCTAGGCCCTCCTCATTAATCTGTGAAAGAACAGCCCCCACACCATGCTCTGAAGCGTCTGTCTGAACGATAAACTCTTTGGAGAAGTTGGGAGCCAAGAGCTCGGGCGCCGTGCACATAGCAGTTTTCAGGGCCTCAAAAGCTTTCTGACAGGTGTCAGGCCAAATCACTTTCCTGGGCTGCTTCTTCGAAGTCAGCGCTGTCAAGGGGGCAACCATGTTGCCATACCCCTTGACAAACCTCCTGTAGTACCCGGTGAGACCTAGGAAGGCTCTCACCTCTGTCTGGGTTTTGGGCGACTCCCAATTCAGGATGGTTTCTATCTTGGGTTGAAGGGGTGCCACCTGGCCACTCCCAACTTGGTGCCCCAAGTACACCACGGAACCCTGCCCGATCTGGAATTTACTCGCCTTGATCGTGAGGCCTGCCTTGCGCGGCGCCATCAACACTTCCCAGAGGTGCCGCAGGTGTTCTTCCCACGTGGAGCTGAACACCGCGATGTCATCCAGGTAGGCTGCACTGAACGAATCCAGCCCAGCCAACACCTGGTTGACCAATCTCTGAAAGGTGGCAGGGGCATTCTTCATCCCAAAGGGCATAACCCGGAACTGGTAGTGCCCATCTGGGGTGGAAAATGCTGCCCTCTCTTTGGCCCCCTCGGTCAAGGCGATCTGCCAATACCCAGACGTTAAATCAAACGTGCTGAGGTAATGGGCAGCCCCTAGCCGATCTATGAGCTCATCAGCTCTGGGGATGGGGTGTGCGTCAGTCCTAGTGACTGAATTGAGTCCCCTGTAGTCCACACAGAACCGGAGTTCGGGTGTGGCTCCCGGCGCTGCAGCCTTTGGGACCAAGACCACTGGGCTGGCCCAAGGACTGCTGGAAGACTCAATTACCTCGAGTGCAAACATATTGGAGACCTCCTCCTTGATGCATGTCCTCACCCTGTCAGTCACCCTGTAGGCCTTGTGCCGCACAGGTGTACTATCCCCAGTGTCCACATCATGGACGCACCAATCTGTGATACCGGGAACCAGGGAAAACAGGTCAGAAAATTGTCCCAGCAACTGGCGACAATCATTCTGTTGCTCAGGGGTCAGGGTGGAAGAGAGGATGACACCATCCACTGACCCATCTTGCTCCTTGGCTGACAGGAGGTCAGGAAGAGGTTCTGTCTCCTCTTCCATCCCAGCATCTGTTGCCAAGAGCATGCCCACTTGGGACCTCTCCAAGTGGGGCTTGAGGCGGTTCACATGTAGGACCCGTAAGGGGTTCCTAGGAGACTTCAGGTTCACCACGTAGGTAACAGGACTCTTGCGCTCCACCACCTCAAAGCGACCGGTCCACTTATCCTGGAGCGCACACGGCTCCACGGGGGCCAAGACCCATACCTTCTGTCCAGGCTGAAGCTCTACCAGAGTGGCATTCTGGTCGTACCACCACTTCATCGCCTCCTGGCTGGCTTCCAGATTTGCCTCAGCAAGTTGCCTGAATCGCCTAGTCTGATTCCTGAAGGCCAGCATGTAGCTATATACATTCTGGGGAGGTTTCCTGGGAGATTGCTCCCAGCCTTCCTTGACCAGACTTAGAGGTCCTCTGACTGGGTGACCATACAGAAGCTCAAAGGGACTGAACCCCAGAGACTTCTGTGGCACCTCACGGTAAGCGAAGAGAAGGCATGGTAAGAGGACGTCCCACTTACGCCTCATGGGTCCTTCTAGGCCCATTATCATGCCTTTGAGGGTTCGGTTGAATCTCTCAACCAACCCGTTTCCTTGGGGGTGGTAAGGTGTGGTGAACTTGTAGGTTACACCACACTCTTGCCAAAGGGATTTCATGTATTTGGACATGAAATTGGTACCTCGGTCAGACACCACCTCTAGAGGGAATCCCACTCGGGAGAAAATTCCCATCAGTGCACGTCCCACCACGGGGGCCGTCACTGTCCTCAGAGGAATGGCTTCCGGGTACCGGGTGGCATGGTCCACCAGGACCAGGATGAACCTATTGCCCATCGCTGTCCTGGGGTCCAGTGGCCCTACAATGTCAATCCACACTCGCTGGAATGGGGTACCGACCACAGGGAATGGCTGGAGTGGAGCCTTCTGCTTCCTTCCACTCTTTCCACTTGCCTGGCAAGTCTGGCATGTCCTGCAGTGAGTATCTGAACTCCTGCGCATTTGAGGCCAATAAAAGTGGGTGACAAGCCTTTCAAAGGTCTTGTCCTGCCCCAAATGCCCTGCCAATGGCACATCGTGAGCCAGCCCCAGTAGGAAGGCTCTGAAGTCCTGGGGTACCACCAGCGCACGGGCTGACCCAGGCTCAGCAACCTTAGGCTCTGTATATAGGAGGTCGTTCTCCCAGTAAACGAAATGTGATCCTGACTGATCACCTGCGGCCTGGTCTGCAGCCTGCTGCCGCATACCCACGAGAGAAGGGCACTCCTTCTGCGCCTTACAAAAGTCCTCCCTGGTGGGACCTCCTTCCTGCTGCCAATGGGTCAGCTCCGGCAGGTCTCCCAGTTCAGCTATCTGTTCCCCTGTAGGCTCCAGGGCATCCCCCTCAAGGTCTGCTTCCTCCTGGACCGTGGGAACTTCAGGGGCCGGCTTCCCGCGCCCCTTGCTCCTTCTCTCTGAGGCCGGTTCCTGGGCCTCCCTCTCAGGCTCCAGGACCTCTTGAGTACCTCTACTGGCTGCCATGGACCGTGTGGTGAAACACGCCCAATCCGGCATACCCAACATCTCCAGGTGAGCACTCCGCTCCACCTTAGCCCAAGGGGAGCTCTCCAAGTCGTTCCCTAACAAACAGTCTACAGGCATGGCGGGCCTCACAGCTACCTGAAGAGTACCAGAGACCCCCCCCCCCCACTCAAAGGGAACCTGAGCCACCTTGCAGTGCCTCTCTGTGTTGTCAGCGGCAACAACGGGATAGAATGCATTGGGGACCACCTGCTCCTGAGACACCAGGTGACACCTGACAGCTGTCACACTGGCTCCTGTATCTCTGAGAGCTTCCACCCGATGGCCATTTATGGTCACCTACTGCCTGTACTTCTTAGTGTTCTCAGGCAGCTGGGTTGGAGGGACCACTTCACGGTCTCCTAGCGAGACAAGGGACATCTCTGCGGGACCCCACCCACCTTGGATATCCCTCTCCTCCCCCAAGGCTACACTAGTCACCTGCCGGGGTGGAGCACCAGTGGGTGCTGGTTTACCAAACAATGGACACTTTACATCAGAGGCAAAATGCCCCAAATTGCTACACCTGTAACATCTTACGGGCCCCTTCTGAACAGGAGGACCTGTCGGGGCCCCAGTCGGTTTCTGGGGTGGGGGAGGCTGAGAACCCTTCCCTTGGTTCCCTTGGGGACTACTTTGGGGCCCTTTTGGGAACTGCTTCTGTTTACCCCTGTTCCCCCCACTCTTCTGCTGGGGACCCTGCCCACCTTTGGCGGAATCCCCCACGGGACCCTTGTGGACCCTGGTACTGACCCAGCGGTCCGCCTCCTCAACAAGCTTCTTAGGGTTAGTCAGCCTACTATCTATCAGGTGCTGGCGTAGCTCAGGAAAACAATTACTGGACAAGTGCTCCCATGCCATTAAATCAAGAAGCCCTTGATAATCATTTACCTTACTACCCTTTACCCAACCATCCAACGCTCTGCAAAAGAAAGTCACATACCCCACATACGTACTATTGGGAATCTTAGTGCAACCCCTGAACCTCTGTCTATATAACTCAGGGGTCAACCCATACCTAGTCATCAATGCTTCCTTCATATGGGCGTAAGAATTATGAACATCAGCAGGTAAATCTAACAGTGTGTCCCGCCCTTCACTCAGGAACCGTCCCCACAACCCCGCTCCCCAATCTCTCTCAGGGACCCGGTGGGAAGACATGGCTACCTCGTAGGCTCTGAACCACTGCCCGATGTCGTCATTCTTAAAGAACTCCTTCACTACATCCTTGGGAATATAAACTCTTGGTTCTGCCGGTACTGACGGTGTGCTGCCACCAGAGGGATTAAGCTCCAAACTTTTTGCTTTCAGCTCCAGCTCCCTCAGCTTCATGTCATGCTCTAATTGTAGTTTCTTTTCTTCCATGGCTAATCTTTGTTTTTCCATATCCATCTGCCCATTAAGTCTTGCCATCTCCACTTCGTGTGCCCGGGTTGCCGCCCTGTCCGCCAACTCTTCTGGCGACAGGCCTCTGCCAAACTCATGGACACTTTCTGGTGGAACCATTTCCACCTGATTCTCTGGTGCCTTTGACTCATACCAGGCCCTCAGCGCCTTCACGAGTTGGGCCTTCTTTTTCAATCCAGTTTGGGCAATTCTAAACTTGGAGCAAAAACCTTTCAATTCTTCATTGGTATGATTCTGAAGTGCGCTTTCTTCCCAATCTATGTCCTCAAATCCAGAGATTATAGAAGCTGCCCTTCCGGCGGGAAGTGAACCAGGCATGGCTCTAACAACGGAGATTCTTGGCAAAACAAAAACAACTGCTAGTCTTGTGGCTGTGTTACTGGTCTGCTCTCACTACGTGGTGATCAGTGGTTCACTATACGCAAACCACAAATGCAAATCCATAAATCCTCACCGCTGCCACCAATGTTAGAAATGAGGGGGCTCTGGTTGACGCAGGTGTGTACCCACAACAAGCAGGGACCCTTTACTTCTTGTCAGGGCGAAGGATGACTCCCCAGAATAACCCCTGCTCACCCTCTAGGTGCGTGGCGCGAGCCGTCTAGGCTAAGTCTCAGGCGTGCACGGTTAAGCAAATGCAATTACACATACAGTAAACCCCTTGCATGCACCACAAACGGACACCAATCAGGAAGTATATAAAAATAAGCTTTTATGTAGATTCAGCAGATTCAAATACAAGGCCCAGTAACGTTGAACTGATGGGGCCACAACTCTTGGAAATACGGTAAAGTCTCTTTGTTACGGAAAGTTCTTTAGGCGGGCACAAGGTACTGTGGGCCTCAGCGCACTTCGTGCTGAGGCGGCGCCCGGGAAGCACACGTCAGATGACCGGGAAATCAGAACGTTGCGGACGCTGGATCCGATGCGAGCTCGCGGACGAGTTCGTAAGTACAGTACCTTGTTTCTTGACGCGAAGGCGGGTGCGGGATTTCAGCGGCTCTTCGGCAGAAGGGCGAGGCGGCGTCCGGGGCTCCCACACTTCACGATGGGGGTCTGATCTTCAGGCTCACGGCAAGAGCGGGGTGTTGCAGGTGGCGGGTGAACAAAGCGGGGCAGCCAGGCACGCAGGTTACGTCCGGGCCGTCCGAGGCTTGGAGATGCTCACAACGCCGATTCCAGCGGGAGAGTGAAGGTGCACAGCGAGCGAGGTGACAGGGGCAGCCCAGCACAGTGTAGGGGGAGCGGCTCCGATCGAGCGAGGCTCTTCCCAAGGCGGGGGCGGCTAAGCAGTCCTGGTCACGGCTCAGGGAGGGACTGGGGCACGAGGGTCACAGCTCCGGCGAGGGAAAGGACACCACAGTCCAGCGGCAGGCGAGTGAAGATCAGGTAGAGCCCATTGGTCCTGGGGCTCAGTTCAGGGGGCAAGCTCAGTTCCAAGCCCTTGGAGACCGTTTTGGAAAGCACAAGTCTTGAAAGTAAAAATAAAGCAAAGTCTTCAGCAACAGTTTCTCTTCTCCCCTTTGGTAGCAAGGTCACCACTGCAGGCCAATCCCCCAGGACAGGGACAGTCTTCCTCCTACAGCTTTCCCGGTGCCTCCTCCTCAGGCAGAGATTCTTCTTGGTCAAAAGCGGATCTAGCTTCTTAGGAGCAGGGCTCCTACATTTATACAGCAAATCTTTTGTTCTCCCAGGCCAGGGGGGCCCTTGCCTAGTCCAGTCCGGTTTCTGAGCACTTTGTTTAGGCGATGCAGGCTTCTTCTTTCAGAGTGCAGGGCAGAGTCATCAAACGCTCCACAGGGGGCGGAGCCGGCATTGAGGGGGCAGAGCACTGGCCTATTCAGAGCCTAGGAGTACTCCTCCCACCCATCTACCTGTTGATCGTCCTATTCACCACCGGGCTACCTAGCCCTGCCCATCTGGGTTCCCCCAGCCCTGTCACTCACACCAGCCAGACATCAGATACACATCACGCAGAGGCGGGCTGAAATGTTTAGGCAAGCAAAGGCCAGCTTTCTAAAAGCGGCATTTGCAAACGCGGAATATTAAAATAAACCTTGGGAAAAGATGTACCTTATTATTCCGAGTTCAGGCATACTAAACTCGATCTTCTACCATGTTCCCTGGGTCGGTTAGGATCATAGGATGTAACAATCCTAGCCGCCCATGCTGGCCTATGAGAACAGGGTAGCCTTACAGTAGTGAACAACAAGATGGCGGTAATTCACTACTAGGACATGCCACGCATCCAGGCTTGTCCTACCTTATGCTTACAACGCACCCTGCCCGTGGGCCTACCAGAGGGGTGACTAACATGAAGTTAAGGGAAGGTTTAGGGACCGGCAAGTGTGGGCACTTGCCAGTCAGCATGTCCGTACCAGACTGCACGCAGGTTCTGCGATGGCAGACCTTAGACATATTTTACCGGCCGCTTCTGTGGGTGGCACAACCAGTGCTGCAAGCCCACCAGCGGTGTTTGCATTCACATGCCCTGGCGCTCCTGGCGCACTTTACTGGGGTCTGATAGTAAACCAAACAATCCAATCATGGAATCCAACCAACATATATAATTTACATAGGGAGCACTCGCACCGTGACACTGGTTGGCAGTGGCACAGCGCGCTGAGCGGCCAACACCATAAAACACATGAGGCACAGCGACAAAAAGAGGGAGGGAGACTCACGCCAAGGTGCCAGGTCTAACAGGGTGCCGCAAGGGGGTCAGACCAGCCACGCTGGGGATTCCATCACTGCTGCCCACCTCGCTACAACGGGGTGCCGCGGGGGAGGATCAGACCATCCTTGCTGAGGATTCCATCACTGCTGCTCGCCTCGCTGCAACGGGGTGCCGCAAGGGGGGTCAGATCAGCCTTGCTGGGGATTCCATCACTGCTGCCCACCTCGCTACAGTGGGATGCCGCGGGGGAGGATCAGACCATCCTTGCTGGGGATTCTATCACTGCTGCTTGCCTCGCTACAACGGGATACTGCGCGGGAGGATCAGACCTGCCTCGCTGGGGATTCCATCACTGCTGCTCGCCTCGCTACAACGGGGTGCTGCGGGGGAGGATCAGACCAGCCTGGCTGGGGAGTTTATCACTGCTGCTTGCCGCGCTACTACATGGTGCCGCGGGGAGGATCAGACCAGCCTCACTGTGGAGTTCATCACTGCTACTCACCTCGCTACAACGGGGTGCCGCGGAGAAAAATCAGACCAGCCTCGCTGGGGAGTCCATCACTGCTGCTTGGGGTGCTGCGGGGGAGGATCGGACCAGCCGTGCTGGGGAGTCCATTGCTGCTGCTCACCTCGCTACAACGGGGTGCCGCAAGGGGGTCAGACCAGCCACGCTGTGGATTCCATCACTCCTGCCCACCTCGCTACAATGGGGTGCCGCGGGGGAGGATCAGACCATCCTTGCTGGGGAGTTCATCACTGCTGCTCGCCTCGCTACAACGGGTTGCTGCAGGGGAGGATCAGACCAGCCTCGCTGGGGAGCCTATCACTGCTACTCACCTCGCTACAACGGGGTGCCGTGGGGGAGGATCAGACCAGCCTCGCTGGGGAGTCCATCACTGCTGCTTGGGGTGCTGCGGGGGAGGATCGGACCAGCCTCGCTGGGGATTCCATCACTGCTGCTCGCCTCGCTACAATGGGGTGCCGCAAGGGGGTCAGACCAGCCACGCTGTGGATTCCATCACTCCTGCCCACCTCGCTACAATGGGGTGCCGCGGGGGAGGATCAGACCATCCTTGCTGGGGAGTTCATCACTGCTGCTCGCCTCGCTACAATGGGTTGCTGCAGGGGAGGATCAGACCAGCCTCGCTGGGGAGCCTATCACTGCTACTCACCTCGCTACAACGGGGTGCCGCGGGGGAGGATCAGACCAGCCTCGCTGGGGAGTCCATCACTGCTGCTCGCTGCGCTACAACGGGGTGCTGCAGGGTAGGTTCAGACCAGTCTCGCTGGGGATTCCATCACTGCTGCTCGCTGTGCTACAATGGGGTGCTACGGGGGAGGATCAGACCAGCCTCGCTGGGAATTTCATCACTGCTGCTCGCCTCGCAACAACAGGGTGCTGCGGGGGAGGATCGTACCAGCCTCGCTGAGGAGTCCATCGCTGCTGCTCACCTCGCTACAACGGGGTGCTGCGGGGGAGGACCATTTCTTCTTCCCTAGGGAGTCCATCTCTGCTATTCGCCACACTACAATGGGGTGCTGCGGGGGAGGATCAGACCAGCCTCGCTGGGGAGTCCATCGCTGCTGCTCACCTCGCTACTACGGGGGTCTGCGGGGGAGGATCATACCTTCTTCCCTAGGAAGTCCATCACTGCTACTCGCCACGCTACAATGGGGTCTCACGGAGGAGGATCAGACCAGCCTTTTTGGGGAGTCCATCGCTGCTGCTTGGGGTGCTGCGGGGGAGGATCAGACCAGCCTCGCTGGGGACTCCATCGCTGCTACTCACCTCGCTACAACGGGGTGCTGCGGGAGAGGATCAGACCATCCTCGCTGGGTATTCCATTACTGCTACTTGCCTTGATACAACGGGGTGCGGGGGGGGAGATCAGACCATCCTCGCTGGGGAGACCATCACTGCTGCTTGCCTCGCTACAAAGGGGTGCTGTGGGAGAGCATCAGACCAGCCTTGCTGGGGAGCCCATCACTCCTGCTCACCTCGCTACAAAGGGGTGCAGCGGTGGAGGATCATACCAGCTTCGCTGGGGAGTCCATCACTGAGCTCGCCGCACAACAACTGGGTGCTGCGGGGGAGGATCGGACCAGCCTCGCTGGGGAGTCCATCACTGCTGCTCGCCTCGCTACAACGGGGTGCTGAGGGGGAGATCGGACCATCCTTGCTGGGGAGACCATCACTGCTGCTCGCCTCGCTACAAAGGGGTGCTGCTGGAGAGGATCAGACCATCCTCGCTGGGGTTTCCATCACTGCTACTTGCCTTGATACAACGGGGTGCTGCAGGGGAAGATCTGACCAGCCTCGCTGGGGATTCTATCACTGCTGCTCGCCTCGCTACAATGGGGTGCCGCAGGGAAGGGTCAGACCAGCCTCGCTGGGGATTCCATCACTGCTGCTCGCCTCGCTACAACGGGGTGCAGCGTGGAAAGATCAGACCAGCCTCTTTGCGGAGTCCATCGCTGCTGCTTGGGGTGCTGCGGGGGAGGATTGGACCTGCCTCGCTGGGGAGTCCATCGCTGCTGCTCGCCTCGCTACAACGGGGTGCTGAGGGGGAGATCGGACCATCCTTGCTGGGGATTCCATCACTGCTGCTCGCCTCGCTACAAACAGGGTGCTGCGGGGGAGGATCAGACCAGCCTCGCTGGGGAGTCCATCGCTGCTGCTCACCTCGCTACAACTGGGTGCTGCGGGGGAGGATCATACCTTCATCCCTAGGAAGTCCATCACTGCTGCTTGCCGCGCTACAACGGGGTCTCACGGAGGAAGATCAGACCAGCCTTTTTGGGGAGTCCATCGCTGCTGCTTGGGGTGCAGCGGGGGAGGATCATACCAGCTTTGCTGGGGAGTCCATCACTGAGCTGGCCGCACAACAACTGGGTGCTGCGGGGGAGGATCGGACCAGCCTCGCTGGGGAGTCCATTGCTGCTGCTCACCTCGCTACAACGGGTGCTTGGGGTAAGATCAGACCATCCTCGCTGGGGAGTCCATCACTGCTGCCCGCCTCTCTACAACGGGGTGCTGCAGGGGAGGATCTGACCAGCCTTGCTGGGGAGCCCATCACTGCTGCTCGCCTCACTACAACAGTGTGCTGCGGAGAGGATCATACCAGCTTCGCTGGGGATTCCATCACTGCTGCTCGCCTCGGTACAACGGGGTGCCGCGGGGGAGGATCAGTCCAGCCTCGCTGGGGAGTCCATCGCTGCTGCTTGGGGTGCTGCGGGGGAGGATTGTACCAGCCTCGCTGGGGAGTCCATCGCTGCTGCTCACCTCGCTACAACGGGGAGCTGCGGGAGAGGATCAGACCATCCTCACTGGGGATTCCATCACTGCTGCTTGCCTCGCTACAATGGGGTGCTGCAGGGGCGGGTCAGACCTGCCTCGGTCGGGATTCCATTACTGCTGCTCGCCTCGCTACAACAGGGTGCCGCGTGGGAGGATCAGTCCAGCCTCTCTGGTGAGTCCGTCGCTGCTGCTTGGGGTGCTACGGGGGAGGATCGTACCAGCCTCACTGGGGAGTCCATCGCTGCTGCTCACCTCGCTACAACAGGGTGCTGCGGGGGAAGATCAGACCATCCTCGCTGGGGGAGTCCATCACTGCTGCTCGCCTCGCTACAAACAGGGTGCTGCGGGGGAGGATCAGACCAGCCTTGCTGAGGAGCCCATCACTGCTGCTCGCCTCACCACTACGGGGTGCTGTGGGGGAGGATCAGACCAGCCTCACTTGGGAGTCCATCACTGCTGCTCGCCTTGCTACAATGGGGTCAGACCAGCCTGTTAGACCTGGCACCTTGGCGTGAGTCTCCCTTCCTCTTTTTGTCGCTGTGCCTCATGTGTTTTTATGGTGTTAGCCACTCAGCGCGCTGTGCCACTGCCAACCAGTGTCGCGGTGCGAGTGCTCCCTATGTAAATGGTATATGTTGGTTGGATTCCATGATTGGATTGTTTGATTTACTGTCAGACCCCAGTAAAGTGCGAAAGGAGCGCCAGGGCATGTAAAGGCAAACACCACTGGTGGGCTTGCAGCACTGGTTGTGCCACCCACAGAAGCGGCCGGTAAAATATGTCTAAGGTCTGCCATCGCAGAACCTGCGTGCAGTCTGGTACTGACATGCTGACTGGCAAGTGCCCCCACTTGCCGGTCCCTGAAACCTTCCCTTAGCTGCATGTTAGTCACCCCTCTGGTAGGCCCACGGGCAGGGTGCGTTGTGAGCATAAGGTAGGACAAGCCTGGATGCGTGGCATGTCCTAGTAGTGAATGACCGCCATCTTGTTGTTCACTACTGTAAGGCTACCCTGTTCTCATAGGCCAGTATGGGCGGCTTGGATTGTTACACCCTATGATCCTGACCGACCCAGGGAACATGGTAGAAGATCGAGTTTAGTATGCCTGAACTCGGAATAATAAGGTACATCTTTTCGCAAGGTTTATTTTAATATTCCGGGTTTGCAAATGCCGCTTTTAGAAAGCTGGCCTTTGCTTGCCTAAACATTTCAGCCCGCCTCTGCGTGATGTGTATCTGATGTCTGGTTGGTGTGAGTGACAGGGCTGGGGGAACCCAGATGGGCAGGGCTAGGTAGCCTGGTGGTGAATAGGACGATCGACAGGTAGATGGATGGGAGGAGTACTCCTAGGCCCTGAATAGGACAGTGCTCTGCCACCTCAATGCCGGCTCCGCCCCCTGTGGAGCGTCTGATGACTCTGCCCTGCACTCTGAAAGAAGAAGCCTGCATCGCGTAAACAAAGTGCTCAGAAACAGGACTGGACTAGGAAAGGGCCCCCCTGGCCTGGGAGAACAAAAGATTTGCTGTATAAATGTAGGAGCCCTGCTCCTAAGAAACTAGATCCGCTTTTGACCAAGAAGAATCTCTGCCTGAGGAGGAGGCACCGGGAAAGCTGTAGGAGGAAGACTGTCCCTATCCTGGGGGATTGGCCTGCAGTGGTAACCTTGCTGCCAAAGGGGAGAAGAGAAACTGTTGCTGAAGACTTTGCTTTATTTTTACTTTCAAGACTTGTGCTTTTCCAAAACGATCTCCAAGGGCTTGGAACTGAGCTTGCCCCCTGAACTGAGCCCCAGGACCATTGGGCTCTACCTGATCTTCACTCGCCTGCCGCTGGACTGTGGTGTCCTTCCCCTCGCCGGAGCTGTGACCCTCGTGCCCCAGTCCCTCCTTGAGCCGTGACCAGGACTGCTTAGCCGCCCCCGCCTTGGGAAGTGCCTCGCTCGATCGGAGCCGCTCCCCCTACGCTGTGCTGGGCTGCCCCTGTCACCTCGCTCGCTGGAGGCTCACTGTGCACCTTCACCCTCCCGCCGGAATCGGCGTTGTGAGCATCTCCAAGCCTCGGACGGCCCGGACGTAATCTGCGTGCCCGGCTGCCCCGCTTTGTTCACCCGCCACCTTCAACACCCGCTCTTGTCGTGAGCCTGAAGATCAGACCCCCATCGTGAAGTGTGGGAGCCTCGGACGCCGCCTCGCTCTTCTGTCGAAGAGCCGCTGAAATCCCGCACCCGCCTTTGCGTCAAGAAACAAGGTACTGTACTTACGAACTCGACCGCGAGCTCGCATCGGATCCAGGGTGCGCAACGTTCTGATTTCCCTGTTATCTGCCGTGTGCTTCCCGGGCGCTGCCTCAGCACGAAGTGCGCTGAGGCCTACAGTTACCTTGTGCCCGCCTAAGGAACTTTACCGTATTCCTAAGAATTGTGGCCCCATCAGTTCAACGTTACTGGGCCTTGTATTTGAATCTGCTGAATCTACATAAAAGCTTATTTTTATATTCTTCCTGATTGGTGTCCGTTTGTGGTGCATGCAGGGGGTTTACTGTATGTGTAATTGCATTTGCTTAACCGTGTACGCCTGAGACTTAGCCTAGACTGCTCGCGCCACGCACCTAGAGGGTGAGCAGGGGTTATTCTGGGGAGTCATCCTTCGCCCTGACAAGAAGTAAGGGGTCCCTGCTTGTTGTGGGTTCACACCTGCGTCAACCAGAGCCCCCTCATTTCTAACATTCGTGGCAGCGGTGAGGATTTACGGATTTGCATTTGTGGTTTGCGTATAGTGAATCACTGATCACCACGTAGTAAGAGCAGACCAGTAACACAGCCACAAGACTAGCAATTGTTTTTGTTTTGCCAAGAATCTCCGTTGTTAAAGCCATGCCTGGTTCACTTCCCGCCGGAAGGGCAGCTTCTATAATCTCTGGATTTGAGGACATAGATTGGGAAGAAAGCGCACTTCAGGATCATACCAATGAAGAGTTGAGAGGTTTTTGCTCCAAGTTCAGGATTGCCCAAACTGGATTGAAAAACAAGGCCCAACTCGTGAAGGCGCTGAGGGCCTGGTATGAGTCAAAGGCACCAGAGAATCAGGTGGAAATGGTTCCACCAGAAAGTGTCCATGAGTTTGGCAGAGGCCTGTCGCCAGAAGAGTTGGCAGACAGGGCAGCAACCCGGGCACACGAGGTGGAGATGGCAAAACTTCATGGGCAGATGGATATGGAAAAACAAAGATTAGCCATGGAGGAAAAGAAACTACAATTAGAGCATGACATGAAGCTGAGGGAGCTGGAGCTGAAAGCAAAAAGTTTGGAGCTTAATCCCTCTGGTGGCAGCACACCGCCAGTACCGGCGGAACCAAGAGTTTATATTCCCAAGGATGTAGTGAAGGAGTTCTTCAAGAATGACGACATCGGGCAGTGGTTCAGAGCCTACGAGGTAGCCATGTCTTCCCACCGGGTCCCTGAGAGAGATTGGGGAGCGGGGTTGTGGGGACGGTTCCTGAGTGAAGGGCGGGACACACTGTTAGATTTACCTGCTGATGTTCATAATTCTTATGCCCATATGAAGGAAGCATTGATGGCTAGGTATGGGTTGACCCCTGAGTTATATAGACAGAGGTTCAGGGGTTGCACTAAGATTCCCAATAGTACGTATGTGGAGTATGTGACTTTATTTTGCAGAGCGCTGGATGGTTGGGTAAAGGGTAGTAAGGTAAATGATTATCAAGGGCTTCTTGATTTAATGACATGGGAGCACTTGTCCAGTAATTGTTTTCCTGAGCTACGCCAGCACCTGATAGATAGTAGGCTGACTAACCCTAGGAAGCTTGCTGAGGAGGCGGACCGCTGGGTCAGTACCAGGGTCCACAAGGGTACCGTGGGAGATTCCGCCAAAGGTGGGCAGGGTCCCCAGCAGAAGAGTGGTGGGGACAGGGGTAAACAGAAGCAGTTCCAAAAAGGGCCCCAAAGTAGTCCCCAAGGGAACCAAGGGAAGGGTTCTCAGCCTCCCCCACCCCAGAAACCGACCGGGGCCCCGACAGGTCCTCCTGTTCAGAAGGGGCCCGTCAGATGTTACAGGTGTAACAATTTGGGGCATTTTGCCTCTCATGTAAAATGTCCATTGTTTGGTAAACCAGCACCCACTGGTGCTCCACCCCGGCAGGTGACTAGTGTAGCCTTGGGGGAGGAGAGGGATGTCCAAGGTGGGTGGGGTCCCGCAGAGATGTCCCTGGTCTCGCTAGGAGACCGTGAAGTGGTCCCTCCAACCCAGCTGCCTGAGAACACTAAGAAGTACAGGCAGTGGGTGACCATAAATGGCCATAGAGTGGAAGCTCTTAGAGATACAGGAGCCAGTGTGACAGCTGTCAGGTGTCACCTGGTGTCTCAGGAGCAGGTGTTCCCCAATGCATTCTATCCCGTTGTTGCCGCTGACAACACAGAGAGGCACTGCAAGGTGGCTCAGGTTCCCTTTGAGTGGGGGGGGTCTCTGGTACTCTTCAGGTAGCTGTGAGGCCCGCCATGCCTGTAGACTGTCTGTTAGGGAACGATTTGGAGAGCTCACCTTGGGCTAAGGTGGAGCGGAGTGCTCACCTGGAGATGTTGGGTATGCCGGATTGGGCGTGTGTCACCACACGGTCCATGGCAGCCAGTAGAGGTACTCAAGAGGTCCTGAAGCCTGAGAGGGAGGCCCAGGAACCGGCCTCAGAGAGAAGGAGCAAGGGGCGCGGGAAGCCGGCCCCTGAAGTTCCCACGGTCCAGGAGGAAGCAGACCTTGAGGGGGATGCCCTGGAGCCTACAGGGGAACAGATAGCTGAACTGGGAGACCTGCCGGAGCTGACCCATTGGCAGCAGGAAGGGGGTCCCACCAGGGAGGACTTTTGCAAGGCGCAGAAGGAGTGCCCTTCTCTCGTGGGTATGCGGCAGCAGGCTACAGACCAGGCCGCAGGTGATCAGTCAGGATCACATTTCGTTTACTGGGAGAACGACCTCCTATATACAGAGCCTAAGGTTGCTGAGCCTGGGTCAGCCCGTGCGCTGGTGGTACCCCAGGACTTCAGAGCCTTCCTACTGGGGCTGGCTCACGATGTGCTATTGGCAGGGCATTTGGGGCAGGACAAGACCTTTGAAAGGCTTGTCACCCACTTTTATTGGCCTCAAATGCGCATTCGTCTGAGGACAGTGACGGCCCCCGTGGTGGGACGGGCACTGATGGGAATTTTCTCCCGAGTGGGATTCCCTCTAGAGGTGGTGTCTGACCGAGGTACCAATTTCATGTCCAAGTACATGAAATCTCTTTGGCAAGAGTGTGGTGTAACCTACAAGTTCACCACACCTTACCACCCCCAAGGAAACGGGTTGGTTGAGAGATTCAACCGAACCCTCAAAGGCATGATAATGGGCCTAGAAGGACCCATGAGGCGTAAGTGGGACGTCCTCTTACCATGCCTTCTCTTCGCTTACCGTGAGGTGCCACAGAAGTCTCTGGGGTTCAGTCCCTTTGAGCTTCTGTATGCTCACCCAGTCAGAGGACCTCTAAGTCTGGTCAAGGAAGGCTGGGAGCAATCTCCAAGGAAACCTCCCCAGAATGTATATAGTTACATGCTGGCCTTCAGGAATTAGACTAGGCGATTCAGGCAACTTGCAGAGGCAAATCTGGAAGCCAGCCAGGAGGAGATGAAGCGGTGGTACGACCAGAATGCCACTCTGGTAGAGCTTCAGCCTGGACAAAAGGTATGGGTCTTGGCCCCCGTGGAGCCGTGTGCGCTCCAGGATAAGTGGACCGGTCCCTTTGAGGTGGTGGAGCGCAAGAGTCCTGTTACCTACGTGGTGGACCTGAAGTCTCCTAGGAACCCCTTAAGGGTCCTACATGTCAACCGCCTCAAGCCCCACTTGGAGAGGTCCCAAGTGGGCATGCTCTTGGCAACAGATGCTGGGATGGAAGAGGAGACAGAACCTCTTCCTGACCTCCTGTCAGCCAAGGAGCAAGATGGGACAGTGGATGGTGTCATCCTCTCTTCCACCCTGACCCCTGAGCAACAGAATGATTGTCGCCAGTTGCTGGGACAATTTTCTGATCTGTTTTCCCTGGTCCCTGGTGTCACTGATTGGTGCGTCCATGATGTGGACACTGGGAATAGTACACCTGTGCGGCACAAGGCCTACAGGGTGACTGACAGGGTGAGAACATGCATCAAGGAGGAGGTCTCCAAGATGTTTGCACTCGGGGTAATTGAGTCTTCTAGCAGTCCTTGGGCCAGCCCCGTGGTCTTGGTCCCAAAGGCTGCAGCGCCGGGAGCCACACACGAACTCCGGTTCTGTGTGGACTACAGAGGACTCAATTCAGTCACTAGGACTGACGCACACCCCATCCCCAGAGCTGATGAGCTCATCGATCGGCTAGGGGCTGCCAACTACCTCAGCACGTTTGATTTAACGTCTGGGTATTGGCAGATCGCCTTGACCGAGGGGGCCAAAGAGAGGTCAGCATTTTCCACCCCAGATGGGCACTACCAGTTCCGGGTTATGCCCTTTGGGATGAAGAATGCCCCTGCCACCTTCCAGAGATTGGTCAACCAGGTGTTGGCTGGGCTGGATTCGTTCAGTGCAGCCTACCTGGATGACATCGCGGTGTTCAGCTCCACTTGAGAAGAACACCTGCGACACCTCTGGGAAGTGTTGATGGCGCTGCGCAAGGCAGGCCTCACGATCAAGGCGAGTAAGTGCCAGATCGGGCAGGGTTCCGTGGTGTACTTGGGACACCAAGTTGGGAGTGGCCAGGTGGCACCCCTTCAGCCCAAGATAGAAACCATCCTGAATTGGGAGGCGCCCAAAACCCAGACAGAGGTGAGGGCCTTCCTAGGTCTCACCGGGTACTACAGGAGGTTTGTCAAGGGGTATGGCAACATGGTTGCCCCCTTGACAGCGCTGACTTCGAAGAAGCAGCCCAGGAAAGTGATTTGGACTGACACCTGTCAGAAAGCTTTTGAGGCCTTGAAAACTGCTATGTGCACGGCGCCCGTGCTCTTGGGCCCCCAACTTCTCCAAAGAGTTTATCGTTCAGACAGACGCTTCAGAGCATGGTGTGGGGGCTGTTCTTTCACAGATTAATGAGGAGGGCCTAGATCAACCCGTAGCCTTTCTTAGCAGGAGGTTACTTCCACGGGAACAGAGGTGGAGTGCTATTGAGCGTGAGGCATTTGCTGTGGTCTGGGCGCTGAAGAAGCTAAGACCCTACCTGTTTGGGTCTCACTTCCGGGTTCAGACGGACCACAGGCCCCTCAGATGGTTGATGCATATGAGGGGTGAGAATCCAAAGCTGTTGAGGTGGTCCATTTCCCTACAGGGTATGGATTTCACGGTGGAACATCGCCCTGGTACAGATCACGCCAATGCTGACGGTCTGTCCAGATTTTTCCGCCTTAGTGATGAGGAACTCCCTGGGGTAGGGTAGTTCTCCCCACTTTTCAGCTGGAGGGGACACGTGTTAGACCTGGCACCTTGGCGTGAGTCTCCCTTTCCTCTTTTTGTCGCTGTGCCTCATGTGTTTTTATGGTGTTGGCCGCTCAGCGCGCTGTGCCACTGCCAACCAGTGTCGCGGTGCGAGTGCTCCCTATGTAAATTGTATATGTTGGTTGGATTCCATGATTGGATAGTTTGATTTACTGTCAGACCCCAGTAAAGTGCGCCAGGGCATGTAAAGGCAAACACCGCTGGTGGGCTTGCAGCACTGGTTGTGCCACCCACAGAAGCGGCCGGTAAAATATGTCTAAGGTCTGCCATCGCAGAACCTGCGTGCAGTCTGGTACTGACATGCTGACTGGCAAGTGCCCCCACTTGCCGGTCCCTGAAACCTTCCCTTAGCTGCATGTTAGTCACCGCTCTGCTAGGCCCACGGGCAGGGTGCGTTGTGAGCATAAGGTAGGACAAGCCTGGATGCGTGGCATGTCCTAGTAGTGAATGACCGCCATCTTGTTGTTCACTACTGTAAGGCTACCCTGTTCTCATAGGCCAGTATGGGCGGCTTGGATTGATCCTGACCGACCCAGGGAACATGGTAGAAGATCGAGTTTAGTATGCCTGAACTCGGAATAATAAGGTACATCTTTTTGCAAGGTTTATTTTAATATTCCGGGTTTGCAAATGCCGCTTTTAGAAAGCTGGCCTTTGCTTGCCTAAACATTTCAGCCCGCCTCTGCGTGATGTGTATCTGATGTCTGGTTGGTGTGAGTGACAGGGCTGGGGGAACCCAGATGGGCAGGGCTAGGTAGCCTGGTGGTGAATAGGACGATCGACAGGTAGATGGGTGGGAGGAGTACTCCTAGGCCCTGAATAGGACAGTGCTCTGTCACCTCAATGCCGGCTCCGCCCCCTGTGGAGCGTCTGATGACTCTGCCCTGCACTCTGAAAGAAGAAGCCTGCATCGCATAAACAAAGTGCTCAGAAACCGGACTGGACTAGGCAAGGGCCCCCCTGGCCTGGGAGAACAAAAGATTTGCTGTATAAATGTAGGAGCCCTGCTCCTAAGAAACTAGATCCGCTTTTGACCAAGAAGAATCTCTGCCTGAGGAGGAGGCACCGGGAAAGCTGTAGGAGGAAGACTGTCCCTATCCTGGGGAATTGGCCTGCAGTGGTGACCTTGCTGCCAAAGGGAAGAGAAACTGTTGCTGAAGACTTTGCTTTATTTTTACTTTCAAGACTTGTGCTTTTCCAAAACGATCTCCAAGGGCTTGGAACTGAGCTTGCCCCCTGAACTGAGCCCCAGGACCATTGGGCTCTACCTGATCTTCACTCGCCTGCCGCTGGACTGTGGTGTCCTTCCCCTCGCCGGAGCTGTGACCCTCGTGCCCCAGTCCCTCCTTGAGCCGTGACCAGGACTGCTTAGCCGCCCCCGCCTTGGGAAGAGCCTCGCTCGATCGGAGCCGCTCCCCCTACGCTGTGCTGGGCTGCCCCTGTCACCTCGCTCGCTGGAGGCTCACTGTGCACCTTCACCCTCCCGCCGGAATCGGCGTTGTGAGCATCTCCAAGCCTCGGACGGCCCGGACGTAATCTGCGTGCCCGGCTGCCCCGCTTTGTTCACCCGCCACCATCAACACCCGCTCTTGTCGTGAGCCTGAAGATCAGACCCCCATCGTGAAGTGTGGGAGCCTCGGACGCCGCCTCGCTCTTCTGTCGAAGAGCCGCTGAAATCCCGCACCCGCCTTTGCGTCAAGAAACAAGGTACTGTACTTACGAACTCGACCGCGAGCTCGCATCGGATCCAGGGTCCGCAACGTTCTGATTTCCCTGTTATCTGCCGTGTGCTTCCCGGGCGCTGCCTCAGCACGAAGTGCGCTGAGGCCTACAGTTACCTTGTGCCCGCCTAAGGAACTTTCCGTAACAAAGAGAACTTTACCGTATTCCTAAAAATTGTGGCCCCATCAGTTCAACGTTACTGGGCCTTGTATTTGAATCTGCTGAATCTACATAAAAGCTTATTTTTATATACTTCCTGATTGGTGTCCGTTTGTGGTGCATGCAGGGGGTTTACTGTATGTGTAATTGCATTTGCTTAACCGTGTACGCCTGAGACTTAGCCTAGACTGCTCGCGCCACGCACCTAGAGGGTGAGCAGGGGTTATTTTGGGGAGTCATCCTTCGCCCTGACAAGAAGTAAGGGGTCCCTGCTTGTTGTGGGTTCACACCTGCGTCAACCAGAGCCCCCTCATTTCTAACACAGCCTCTCTGTGGAGTTCATCACTGCTGCTCGCTGCACTACAATGGGTTGCTGCAGGGTAGTAGCAGCCCATCCTTGCTGGTTAGTCCATCACCGCTGCTTGCTGTGCTACAACGGGTTGCCGCGGGGGAGGATCAGACCATCCTCGCTAGGGATTCCATTACTGCTGCTCGCCTCGCTACAACGGGGTGCGCCAGGGAAGGGTCAGACCAGCCTCGCTGGGGAATCCATCACTGCTGCTTGCCTCGCTACAACGGGGTGCTGTGGGAGAGGATCAGACCATCCTCGCTAGGGATTCCATTACTGCTGCTCGCCTCGCTACAACGGGGTGCGCCAGGGAAGGGTCAGACCAGCCTCGCTGGGGAATCCATCACTGCTGCTTGCCTCGCTACAATGGGGTGCCGTGGGGGAGGATCACACCAGCCTTTTTGGGGAGTCCATCGCTGCTGCTTGGGGTGCTGCGGGGGTGGATCGGACCAGCCTCGCTGGGGAGTCCATCGCTGCTGCTCACCTCGCTACAACGTGGTGCTGGGGGGAGAAGATCAGACCATCCTCGCTGGGTAGACCATCACTGCAGCTCGCCTCGCTACAAAGGGGTGCTGTGGGGGAGGCTCAGACCCGCTTCGCTGGGGAGTCCATCACTGAGCTCGCTGAGCTACAATAGGGCGTTGTGCGGGAGGATCAGACCATCCTCGCTGGGGAGCCCATTACTGCTTCTCGCCACGCTACAACACGGCGTTGTGGGGGAAGATCAGACCAGCCCGCTGGGGAGCCCATCACTGCTGCTCGCTGTGCTACAGCAGGGTGCTGCGGTGGAGGATCAGACCAGCCTCGCTGGGGAGCCCATCACTGCTGCTTGCTACGCTACAACGGGTGCTGCCGGGGAGGATCAGACCAGCCTCGCTGCGGAGTCCATCTCTCAGCCTTCCTTCAGCAGAAATAACCTTCCTGGAGCAATCCACAGCCCATCCGGTCTCCCGTACAAAATGCAGTGAATGGAGAACTCCGCAGAAAAGGTTCCACAAACCCCCCCTTTCCTGAACACCCCAGGAACCGGGGCTTGCGGCTGGAGACTCACTCACAGCGGTCTGAATGTGTCTTGCAAGGGGCCTTGTTTTGTTTGCGTATAGCCCCGAGGGCTTTCCTCACTTCTGTAGCCGACATCCTGTGCGAGCCGTGACTAAGGCTCACGAAAAAGCCTGAAGAGCATCCCTTATTCTCCAGTCCAATTTTCTACGTGATTTTTTCTTCAGGTCCTAGAAGCATTGGGGGTCTGTGCAGAGAGGGTAGGAGGAAAACTATGAAAACAAGATTTCTGCCCAGTGGATGGACGGCCAGAAGTTAGTCCCTCCGCACTACTCTTTCTTTTCAACTTTTTCCCGTCTCGCTTACCATCCCTTCTCCTTCTCCTCCACTACTACTCTCCCCTCTCCCTCCTGCATTAGCCGCCCCCACGCTACCCACAACCCTCCCTCCTTTTCCCTGCGTCACCTTTTAAAAAGTTACCATTTTTTATAGCCCTTTCATCACGACTACCCGCAGCCCTCCTCTTCATCCCTTCCCTCTTCATCTCCTTCCCTCAATAAAGCTTCTCTCTCCCTCCAGTCAGCCTACTTCCCTTCTTTACCCCTCTACTCCTGCTCTTCTCTCTACTCTACTCCTGCGCTCTCCCTCTCCGCTCCAGCACTCCTCACTCCCAAACTCCACCCTCTTTCTCCACTGAACTTTCCTCTCACTCACCTCGCACTCCCTCGTCATCCCTTCTTTCCAACTAGAACCCCTCTCTTCCGCACCTTTCTTCTCTCGTCCCTCCTCTGCTTTGCCTTCTCCCTTCCACGGTCATGTCACTCCTCCCCTCCCTGTCCACCTTCCCCTCTCATCTTGACTCTCTCGCATTTACTGTCTTCACCCCCCTTCATTTCGTACTCTCGGTCTGCCCTCTGCGCCGCTCCCCTGCTTTTTACTCCTTCCCTTTCTGCTGCTCTCTCCCTCTCTACTTCCCCCTTCGCTTCTCTCTTACTTTTCTGTCTCCTTGTGTCCACCCCCTCTTTTCTCTCTCTCTTCCTTTCGTAGTCAGCCCTCCATACAGTCTCCCAACCGTACCTACCTCATTGTCCATTTTCTTCTCTCATTTCTCGCCCTGCCTTCCTCTCTCTTCCACCTGCCCTTCCTTTTTACCTTTCTCCACCATCTCTTCTTTCTCTGGTCTTTCTCCACTCCTTCTACTCCTTATCATCTTATTTCACCCCTTCAGTTCCCCGCTTTTTGTCTTTTGCTACCCACCTCTCACCTGATCATTTCCTCTACCCTCAAATCCTGCTTGCCCTCTTACCCCTCCATTATAACTCTCCCCAGGCTTCATTCTCTCTTGCCCCCATCGCTCTTTTCTATACTTCTCCTCTCCCACTTCCTTCAGTGTTGCCTTCCCACCTTCCATCTCTTCCCCTTGTTTTCCATTCCTTAGTTCTCATTTTTCTGTTTTAACCTCTGTCCTCCGCTAACTTTCCCCTCCTCTTTCATCCTTTCTTCACTTCTCCTTCTCATACAATTCTTTCACCTTTGCCTCTCCACCAACCCTTTCTCTTGAAAAATTGATTTTACGTCTCAGACATAGAAAATGTGAATAATTGTGGAAAGAATAAATTACGACAAACATAGCCCTGATCTTGCAGTATTTATTTACTGACCACACTACATGACCATTGGACTTCTCTGAGTGCTTCGGTATTTCTCTGCTCCTTAGGCTGCTGAAATAGGGTCTCTCCAATTCTGGCTATCCCACACTAGGTGGCAGGGGGTATATACCAGAAAAGCATCAACATTACGTATGTTATTTGCGGATCTATTTCCCTAGATTAGTGAATGGCTTGGAATGAGCGAAAGTTGGGGAACGGCCATTAGTATCTTCAACACGTAGCTTCCCTTTGTCTCAGTGTCTGGGGGCATATACAAAGACCAGCTGCAATCTACAGTTAGTCATGGGACCCAGGAACCAAATGGTGAGGACAAGAGAAGTACCATTTTCCAAAAGAATTCTTTAGAAAACAAACTCATCCTGTTTACCCACTCCCAATTGAAAATTATCACCTATTAAATCTAATAGACCATCCCAATGTTCTCCTATGGTAGAGGTAGACCTCACAGTAGTGAAAAACAAATTTAGAACTTTTTCATTAGTAGGACATATAAAATTAAAAATACATTCCCAGCCTTTTAATTACAATGTATCCTGCCCTGTGGGCTACCTACGGCATACCTGAGGGGTGACTTATATGCAATAAAAGGGGCTTTTAAGGCTTGGATTGGGGGTTATATTGCCAAGTCAAATCAGCAGTTTTAAACTGCATTCAGGCTGCAGTGGCACACCTGGGGCATGTCATAAGGGGCTACTTATGTGGGTGGCACAAGTAGTGCTGTGGGCCCACTAGTATTGATCCAGCGGGTGTGTCAGGAATGTATACTCCACACAATTGGACAAGGGCCATATACATTTACCCAATTTTGCATCACTTTCCCCGGTACCCGCTGGGGGTCAAGTATTATAATTCACTCAGATGACGATCAGTTATTTTCCTGTAGTCTTAAGATTTTCAAAACAAAATATAACTAATCTTTCACGGATCAACACTCTTTCCTCTGGTCGATGGACTATTAGTTGAGTTAGTTGATGGTGATATTAACAGTTTTCTAACTAATTCATATATCTTAGTGAAATAACCACAGACTCTGGGTAAGATTCATAAGTTTATCTAGATTTTAGACATAAAGGTGAACGCTCTTTCAATACAAATTCACATAATTTTCACATGGGGGAGATAAATAATTTAGCAGATACAGCCAATGACACAAACTCATTCAACAAATCGATGCAAAAGGAGTGGATAGATGAAGAAACAAAAAGAGTTCAGAAGCAAAAATACATTTAAACAGAAATATGCAAAATATGAGTCAGAATAATATTTACCTATTTGAAATATACTGAAAACCACCCTTCTGGCCAAAGGCATGGTGGGGGTCCCCTGAGTTAGAATCAGGAGACACAGACTATAGGACAGGATCAGGACAGGACAGATACTTACCAGACGTCTCTACAAACCCGACGCGCCAGGGCGCATCCCTCTCTTACACTCTCTCCCTCCTCGATGTTCTTCTGGAATCTTCGAATCTAATCAGGCTGTCATTCGGATCTGAATCTACCCAGACTGCTCTCTCCTCTCATTTTCTTGCTCTTGCCCATCCCAGATTCTCTCTCTCGACCCAGCAGCAGCAAGCTTAACTTGGCTTCTCTTGGCAAATATTCTCATCCCTATAACATTCTAAAGTCGCTCTAGTTATAGTCTTCATTTCTACATGTCCCACCCTCAATAGTTGCAAATATTACTAAAATACGGAATATTATTGGACAGGGCTAGGGGAGTTTTCATCACACTATGCCGATATATTTATTTTTATTAAGGTACCATTGATTCGCAAACCCTTCCCCTTTAGCTCATTCATGCTTCCTTTCACATTCATATATTTTTTCAACTTTGAATAACAATTTTAATGGAGGCTCCATAGATGAGGCATGCACGTCTTCACTTTCCCATGTCTTCTGCCCTTGATATTTGGCAGCAGTTTACTTTTCTGTTCATTGGGTCATATTTTGAGTCTACTGAGCATGCACAACTCTTCGTCATTCGACTCCATTTTCTCTCCCGGGTCATATACGAAACCGGCCCAAATGCACACTGTTGATAAAAGAATCATAAACAAATGTTATTTTCTCAAATATATAATTCTCACTGTTCACCACCCACTTTTACTCTAATCCATGTTATTTTTATTAGCGTAAGCGGCTTTCTTTTTAGTTCAGGCAAGCAGATGCCAGGTATGCGATTGCGCAAGACCACATGTTAGTCCTTCTTGTGCATGCGCAAAGATTTCCCTCCAAAAGTGAGTAAGTCACGTTATCTCTACGAAATTCTAGCTTGCACATGCGCAAAGTGTTTTTACAAATTAAAGCGGTTTTAGTCGCGTTGCACTTTATTCCACATTAATTAAGCATGCGTAAAGCTTTCTTTCTGTGTGTCGGTATTTGGTTTATATTAGTTTTGTCTCATTTACAACTTTTAACGGTTAGTAAAAGTTAATGAAGGATTTGTTCCGAGCAAGTTGCGTTTTCTTGAATCCTTGCTCCATCAGTATCACCTAAATTACAGGCCTTGAGAGTATGGTATACCACTCTACGAGGGACGTATAAGTAAACTAAATATGCCATTCAGGTGTAAGCCAATATTACCATGCATAGGGGAGACAGCACAGGCACTTTAGCACTGGTTAGCAGTGGTAAACTGATCAGAGTCCTAAGGCCACAAAAACAAATTCAGCAAAAATGGAGGGGTGAAGACACCGGTTTGGGGATGAACTTGCAGAGAGGGCCAAGTCCAACAAATTCAATAGCTGTTTTCTTTAAGTGCAACTAACAAGCTTATTCTTGCAGTAGTGGCATTGATCCTTCATGAGTGACTTCCAAGGTATATCATCGGAAGAACGTAAACGTTAGAGAGATGAGTTAAAGGCCGGCGTGGAATGTTGAGTTCTGACTAGGCCTTGGCGGTAAATTACGTTCCGCTCGCGGAATTTGCGGAATTTGGGTATGACGTACATGCAGTGTAATCAAGACGTGTTCAACTACTCTCCGTGTGTGGCTTGGTTATTGGCGAGTACCTGGGCTGGAAGCATGCTATAACCGGTGACAAGATAGGGGATACGAAGCCTGTACACTGAAAGCGCTCTCCCAGAGAGTTTGCCGTGGTCCAGCACACTGCTCGTGCGTGCCACATGTGCCTCCGTTGAAGTGCAGAATCGATGCTGGCACTGGTGGAGTCTCAGCGCAATGCCAGCCTGCATAAAATGCTTAAAGATAAAGACAGCGACACTGAAAGTCTACATGTCGCTGGACAGGAACTGAATGAAACCGCTTCTAATAGAATATGTGGCACCATTATGCAAATTAATGCCATTACGCTTTGCGGAGGAAGAACACTAAAGGCGGATGCAACCCGGTTACAAGGAAAGCACACAACAATAGTTCAGTACACATTACACTGAAATTCATGTGCTATGAAGCGAAGATTAACCTGATGTTTATGAAGAAATATTTAAGCACAAAGTCGACTAATGTTTTCTGCTTTCAAGTACTTGTAGTGTACAAATATTTATCTCCTTACCAAAATCATTATCAAATCATCGTCTCACAACATGCTGGAGAGCAGCCCCAGAAAGAGGGTCGGGGTTGGGTTTGTGGAGTTATCCCCAGACGAATCGGCCCACCACCAAGGCTGCTGTGTAACGGGCCCAGAACAACTCCTTAGACAGCCATAACATAAAGAGCTCCGATGGAGAGGCAGGGCGAGATCCAAGCTCCAAACGTCATTGGGGCTGACCCCTAAGTCAGCACATCACGAGGCGCTAGAGAAGCTCTGTCTGATCAAGCTCCACCGGAAGCGCCTGAGAGACCACTACTGTCCTCCAATGTATACACGGCTGCTGCATTCTTAAAACCCCCAACTGCCTTTGATACTGCCAAAAAGCAGAATATTGGCGGTAGATGGATGGATAGAGACTTTTGAAGAGTTCATAGATGCAATAGATGAAAAAGAGTATAAAGTATCTTGAGAAGCATGGCAGGTGAAGAAGCAAAAGAAGCCATGAAAAAGAATTTACAAGAAGGTGAAAAGACATATGATCAAATCAAAAAGGCCTTTAATGTCAAGTTTAAGCCAGTGGCAAATGTGAATTATAAACGATACATATTCAGCCAAGAATGCCAGAGACCAGGTAAGACCATTGATGAGTTTGTTGAAAGACTGGATGTTTGGTAAAGCACTGTAAATTCAATTCATTTAAAATGAGGAGGCTACCCTACTCGGAGTAATCAATGGATGTCTGTCGTATGCATTTCAAGGACGAATGCTGATGGAAACTGACCTTGGATCAAGTCCTTAAGGCTGCTTGCACTTACAAGCGTGCTTATCGCCAAGTGACTGACATGGAGGCCATAGGCACCCAAAGTGCGTAGGTCATCAGCACGAAAAGTAAGCCAGGGTACAAGGCCGAGGGACACAATGTCCTGTCTCCACAGAAAAAGAAAACGTGTTACAGATCTGGACTGTCATTAAAGGTAAATGTCCCACCATTGGACAGATATGCATACACTGTGGTAATGCGAATCATTTTGTGACGAACTTGCAATCTGAAGAGTAAAATAAGTGTGTCGCAGCGTGAAGACAAAATGGCCGACCAAACACTACCTCACTGACTGACGTTCGACGTACTCCCACAAGGCTAAGCGGTCACACCAATTGAGGCAAATCGACACCAAATGAAGTTGATCATCATCTAAATCGACAAAGAATTCCTCTGAATCTGTTTCCAATGAAAGGGACAATGACAATTGTGCAATATCGATGTTTACTTTAAAAAGGCATGCACGTATGGGGCTAGTCGAATGAGAGGAAAAATCCAAAGTGAAGACAATTCAACATGAAGACAGCTGTGCGTCGATAAATATTATGCCTCAGGAGAAGTATCACGAATAATCTCTGTTACCACAAGTTACGAAATCAAAGACTACAGTATACTCATGGGCTGCCTCAACTTCCTTCAAAAGTCAAATAAAAAGTTTGCAGCCACGATGAAACATAAGAAAACTGTGGTGAATGCGCCTATTCATGTACTTCAAGGAACAGCTTCAAGTGTTTGCTGAGTTTCCACAGTGCTGCTGATATGGGGCTGATATCAGTGAACTACACTATGAATGCTCTTCATGAAATTGTAAGTCAATTTCCTTCATTATTTCATGGGTCGGGAAAAGTCAAACAATGAATGTACACATAAATTAGACTTTTCATCAAGGACACAGACACAGACGAGTCGTGTTTCACTTGCAAGAAGATGTTGAAAAGGAACTTAATTTTTTACCTAAACATGACATTATTGAATGCTCCATTGGTCCGGCACCATGGCTTTCTCCCATTGTAACAGTGCCTAAAAGAGACAGTGAAGGAGCTGTATGCCTAAGTGTTGACATGCGTCAGGCCAACAAGGCAACTGAGCGAGAGAAACCTCACAGTCCGCACATTGCTGATATGATTACTCAATTTAATGGTGCAAAGTTCTTCTCTTGACTCGACTTAAATAAAGGATCTCACCAATTGAAACTTGAAGAAAAATCCAGATACATTGCAACCTTTGACGCATATTGGTTTGTTTCGCTACAAACAATTGAGTTTTTGTATATCCTCTGCTACAGAACTTTTCCAAGATGTCATTTGATGTAGTAAATACATTTAACTATAGTGATGACATATTGTTTTTTGGAGCTACACGGAAAGAGCATTACAAAGCTCTCATGCAAGTATGTCGTTTGCTGAACGATGCAGCCTTAACTCTGAATGCCGACAAATGAGAATTTCACAAGAAAAGCTTGAAATTCAATGTCTACTGCAAATCCCACACAAGGCATTTCTATGTTATGATCATTTCTTGGAACGGTCAATTACTGTTCTAGAGACATACAAGACTTTGCTACGGTCATTGCACCATTGCGAGAACTAACCAAAAAGAATGTGTCTTTTCATTGGTCACGTGAGTGTGAGAAGAGTGTCCAAAAAATCAAGCAAGCCATTGAGAGCGCCATTGAAATGCCCGACTTTGATCCCAAACTCCATACAGAGGTTGTAGTTGATGCTAGCCCTGTAGGGTTACGCGCAATCCTTGCACAGCACGACGGACCGCCAAATTCCCCGAGACATATCGTGGTACATGGCAATAAGAGCCTGTAACAAACTGATAGTGCATACTCGCACCCTGAGAAAGAAAGCTTGGCACTGGTTTGGGCTTGTGGATAACTTCCATGTATTTGTGTATGGAAAGCCCTTCACATTAGTGGCTGATCACCAAGCATTGTTGATGGTATTTGGCAATCCCACAGCAAAAATTCCTCCTAGAATTGAGCGTTGGGGTTTGAGGTCACAAGAATTAAAACTAAACGATTCTTCATCGTCCAGGGAAAGATCAGAAACTGGCGGCTTATGCCCTGGTACCCCATCTAAGACAGTGGAGGATTGCATCAAATTTATTGTGAAATCGAGCACACCAACTGCCATGTCTTTAGAGCAAATTGTCGCTGCCATGAGCCTAGGTAGTGGCATGTCAAGATTAAAAGTTGTGGAACCAGTATTCTAAACCTCTCACTAATGATAGTGAGTATATGAAGTTCAGAAATGTAAGAGATGAACTTTCAGTAACGCAGGAAGGCCTCATTCTGCAAGGTACAAGGATTGTTATTCACCAAAGTCTCTGACAACAAGTAGTCGAATTTGCCCAAGAAGGAGATTGAGGAATAGTTGCCAGTAAGAGAGCTCTCCGTGATCGAGTCTGGTTTCCGTATCTTGACGAAAGGGTCAAAAAAGAATTGAAGACTTGTCACATATGCAACTGTCTTTCATCTCAAGTTAGTCGGCAACCTTTGATTATGTCAGAATTGCCCCACCATGCTTGGGAGAGAATTGCTATTGATTCTTTTATGGCCCTCCAGGGAATGGACATCATCTTCTAGTTATTGTTGTTTTTTTTTTTTTTTTGTTTTTTTTTGTAAACCTTTATTGGTACGTAAAGCAGTTACAAACCCGGGCCTGAAACCATCACAGCCGGCAAGTAGTACAGAGTCGGTCAAAGCAAATCAATCAAGCCATAAGAGTGCAACAACCCGCCTCCCAAATGCCCCGTCGTAACTCAGGATATTATCGGTACCATATCGGCACCAGGATGAAAGAGGTTTCTTTTAGAATTTTAGGAAGGAACAGGATCTGATGCCACACAATCCAATAATACAAAAGCAAGGGGTTACCATAGCTCAGGATATTCACAGGCAGGACTACTGCAGGCAGGACGTTGGCGTTGACGCACCTTAAGCAGGGTAAACAATGAGCAATACAATTCGCCCACCAATACAGATTTATGCCCGCTGCAACATAAAAACGTTATAGAAACATCCACCCCTGTAATCTGTACCACCAGGACGTATAGAGAGAAACCTGTTAAACAATTCCCAAAAGAAGTAAAAAAGAGGAGAAGTGAAAAAAAAAAAAAAAAAAGCCAAGAGACACAAAGAATAAGAAAGAGGCCCTAGGAACATAAAAGGAAAGAACAATAGTACCCCTCCCTAAACCCCCCACCCTGCACCTCTGCCAATGGCTACGGCCTCCCCCTTAACAGCGTGCCTGTCGCCCGGTGTACGGAACCCGAAATATAGAAGAAAGGGGAAATATAAAAGAAGGAAATATAAAAGAAAAAGACATATTGGGGGGTCCCCCAGTACAGGCTCCCGGCCCCCCCGCGTAGCTTACAAGTATATCAGCGCTGTTGCAAAATATCCGAGGAACCCATCGAATCAGAACAGTAGTCGCCCCGCCAGTCCACCCAATCACTCCCCTTTCAGCATCTGAGGGAAAACAATCACCATTTTGTAACCCAGCCCCACCCGGCCTTTATCAGAAACGTGTCCCAGTCCGCACAAAGCGTAGCCAACAAAACACCAAGAGTACAATAGACAAGGATATCCAAAGAAGAGTAGGAGTTCTTGCAATACACCAGGACACAACACATTTCACAGCCGTTCACAGCCCACGACCGCCTCCCACGCAGCAAGACATAGTCCGGTTCAGGAAGAGTAGGCAGTTCAATTTATCTAGGTTGCGCGACGATGTCAGCCACAAGGGAGAGGGCAATAAAGGAGTCCCCACTGTAGGAAGGTGGATATCTGACTATGGTTACCCCCAACTTTTTGCCTAGTGTCTAGCTGGTTTTTCGACTTAGTTGGCCTGAGATCCTGCCATTCAGGGTCTCAGGCTGTCTGCTCTCTCTGTAAAATGGACTCCATGTACCCTAGGTACATAACCAATTGGTAAGGATCACCTTATTGGACCCTGTACAGTGTACCCTAGGTACCCAGGGCATAGGTGTACCCTAGGCCTCCCAGGGGCTGCAGCATGTATTATGCCACCCCTGGTCTGGCCTTCCAATAAGACACAACTGGCTGATCACTCAGCTGGGGCAAGGTCGTGTAATCACCCCTTGCTTAGATATAGTATGCCTATATCTACCCTTATATATAGACACATGTGTACCTATCAGTCACTCCTATGGCAGGCCTTAACAATCCTGGAGGCAGAGTGCTTGGTAACATGTGAGATGGTGCTCTAGCATGAGCTGAGCCTGTCTGCAGCTTTAGGAACCATGTCCTTATAGCTGTTCTATGATATAGCCTACCATATACTCTTAAAGTGCCTTATAATCTTAGACGGTTATGGTAACTATGGTTTGGCTTTATCAAAACATGTCGTGTAAGGTGTCTAACACTCGGGAATAATACCCCCATGCCATTTCTGGACATGAGAATATTATTTCCCCCTTCTAGAGGGAAAGACATGTTAAAATCCTACTTCAACTGTTAGCCTCTGACCAAAGCCTCAGCATCACAAAATGGATGCTGCTGCCACGACACAAGTCTGACCTCCTGCAGCTGGGAGTGATCCCAGCCAGGGAGGCCTGGACAATAGGTTTCCTGCTTGGGGAGGTGCTAGCACCTCCCCAGACAGCCTTTAGTGTATTGGGGCAGGGTGGGCTGAAAGGAATGAGACATGCCTGGGGCACACAAGGTGTTCCTTGCATAGTCCAGTTCAAACCGGCGCTGGGGCACTCCAGCCCCAGCTCTGGCGCGAAACTGGACAAAGGGAGGTGGGTGTAACCACCCCCTCCCAGGTCCCACCCATAAGGCGTGACCTAGCAGGTATCCCAGCCCCCCAGATTAGTATAAGAGTGGGAGTTGGGCCTCAAGACTTTAGATTATCCTGAACCTGCAAAACTGAACAGAAACTCTGGACCTTCGACATTCGACGAAAGAAGAAGACTGAAGAATCTCCCTTGTAGCCAAGGAGTGGCTACCCTGTGCAAACAGGCACCATCAAGAGACTACCCTTTGCTTTGTGAAACGTTCGACGAGGAACCGACTGCAGAGCCCGACCAGAGCCTTGATTTCCAGACTTCTCCGACCCTCATCCACATCTGCAGCAGAGCTGAGATCCGTGGAGGCGACGAGCGACGTGGGACCGGCTACCTGGGAAAAGTGGCTAGTAACTTACAGCGCAGCTTCTGAGGTACCCTCGAAGTTGTGCACCGGGGATTGAGAAGCCCCAACCCCAAGCACCATCTGCACCGAAGACCAGCCCCCCACACTCCACGAGTCCTGCGTGGGGCCCTTCAGCATTTTCCTGCTTGCCGCGTCTGTCCGGTTGCTTGCCCGCTGGCTAGTGGCCTCTGTGACGACGCTCCCTGAAATCTTCTGCGCTGGTTTGGCTCCTCCAGACTGGCTCCCGCTTCTCTGCAAAGAAGAAGCACCCCAGACCTTCCTGGTCTGCACCAGAAGCAAGTCCCTTGTTCTTCGTGGGTTCCGCTTGCCAAGGCTTGGTGAGTCCTAGTCCAACTTCGACGCCGCCGACAGCAAGAGCCTTCGTGGGACAGCTCGCCTCCTGGTCCTGGTCGTCCTCGACGCTTCCTGGTCCTCCTGGCTGCAGCAACAAGCTTCACCTTCACCTGCAACTCTTCACGACATCGCCTGGTTCCTTCCTGGTTCCACGTGGTCACTGGCTAGTGACCTTGACTCTGTCCCCTCTGCTTGCAGGTTTCTTCTCTTCTTGATCCCAGCCTTGGGATCCACCGGACACTCTCCCCTGACTGCCTGTCAGCATCTTTCTTCAGGCATCCATAGGAGTCGACGACGAAAACGACGCATCTTCACCCCTATGCACCCGCAGCCTGTGGGCTAGGTAACTTGGGTACTCCGGTGCTCATCAGGATAGTGACTATCCTAGTGTCTAGTTTTCAAGTCTCAACTTCCTAGCTACTCCGGAAGTGTCCTAAATCTATCTATTTCTAAACTTTAACATTGCTATTGACTTTTACGCATTACGCGTGAGTGTTTCCACTCTGCACACGAGTCCCGTGGGCCTCCCACTTCCTAACTAACGCTAGTGTAGTGTAGCCCCAGCGATTCCCTAGGCCTAGGCCTATTCTATTTCCGTGACAGTGGTTCTTATACCACTTATTTAGTATATGGTTTGCGTGGCCCCTAGGGCCTAACTGTATTACTTACCTGTGTGACTTACTGTATGCATTAATAAGACTGTGTTGTACTTACCTCTAAACTCATAAAGAGTGCTGAGGGTTTGCTTAGAATAAATACACTTTATTTTATATATATATCTGTTGTGGTGTCCTTTCATTTGGTATTCAAGGGATTATATATGGTATCACAGCTGGCTTCACATGCCATTCAGAGTTTAGCCTAAGACTGCTCTTGTCCATGCTACCACTAGGATAGCTGGTCTATAAGGTTGACTTTACAACCAATCACCATAAGGGTATTTGGACTGATATAAGGTGTACACTATAACTAGTGACATCATACATCAGGCCAACTTCTCACATTGGTGAGCAGCGGTTGGGATCTGAGCTTGCTGTTGTAATACCATTGTAATCTTGAGATACTAAATTGAAAGATCACACAGATATTGTCTAGGTACATATAACATAGTTTATAATACTTAAGTCCTACTGGACTTAGTGGTTGTAGGTTGAAGGGAGTAACACACCCTGACTACAACTACTAGAGAGGTTTAGTAGATACAACTAGTGTAGGTAGGTGCACACACCACACCCTCACTAGAATCATGCCCCTGGATGGAGATCACACTGATGCTCCCTCAGGAGAGGAGAATCCTAGACAGGTTCCCTCTAGGTATGATGCATTCACATTCCAGGAGATGAGACAATTGTGTACCTCCCGAGGAATAAAACAGGGTGCAAACCCTACCCTTAGACAGCTAGTGGAGCTTCTGGAGGCCTATGATGCTGAAAGAGCTGCCAGGGATGGTGCCATAGCTGTAGATAGGGGTCTACCCACCACAGATGAGTCAGATGGGACTTCAGAGGAAGAGGTAGACAGCCAGAGCCAAGTAAGGAGACTTAGCCAGGCTAACTTAAGTTTACATGGGAGTTTGCATGGGATCCCCCCATACAGACCCACAAGTAGACATTCACAGAGAAACAGGAAGGACAGATCCCCTTCAGGGGAATCCATCCACTCCCATGTCTCTAACATCTCTAATGCTTCCTCTCACAGGGGAATGACTTCACCTGAGAGAAAGGAGCATAAAGCCAGAATGAGGGAAGCTAATCTGAGGATTCAGAGGGAAGAAATTGCCCTTGCCAAGGAGAAGCTTGCTCTGGCTAGAGAGCAAAAATTGTGTGGGTCAGAACCCACTGGTGGCAGCAACATTCCTAGAGATAGGGATAGGTCTTATGACCATAGAAACCTAAGCAAGATAGTCCCCCCATATCAGAATGGGGATGACATCCACAAATGGATGACTGATTTGGAGAGGGCCTGCAAAGTACAGCAGGTACCCCAAAGTCAGTGGGCAGCTATCTTGTGGCTCTCCTTTTCTGACAAAGGTAGAGACAAGCTCCTCACAGTCAGTGATGAGGATGCAAACAATTACAAAGTCCTGAAGAGTGCTCTGATAGATGGGTTTGGCTTAACCACTGAGCAATATAGGTTGTTGTTCAGAGACACCCAGAAGACACAGACACAGGACTGGTCTGATTTTGTGGATTGTGCCACTAAGGCTTTGGAAGGTTGGTTAAATGGCAGCAAGGTGCAGGACTATACAGGATTGTACAACTTGATTATGAGGGAGCAGATCCTTAGTAATTGTCAGAACCAGCTCCTCCATCAACACCTGGTAGACTCAGATTTGACCTCCCCCCAAGAATTGGGAAAGAGGGCAGATAAATGGGTCAGGACCAGGATTAGGCCTAAAAATCAGGGTGGTGACCAAAAGAAAGATACCACCAAGCCTCAAGAGAAGGGTGGGGATAAAGCAAAAGAGAAATCTTCCTCAGGGCCCCAAAACTCCACACAGGGTGGTGGGTCCCAAGCTCCCTCCTCTACCACAGTTAAAAAGCCTTACTGCCATGTGTGTAAAACACCTGGGCATTGGAAAACTGACAGCAGTTGTCCACAGGCTAAAAACAAAACTGTTCCTCCAACTACTCCTGTCACACCACCTATTACTGTCAGCAGTAATCCCCCAGGTGGTGGGAGTGCCCCCAAAAATTTGGTTGGGTTTTCTTGGGGAACACAGGGGGATCCTGGCTTAGCCAATTCCCCTGCAGCAGCTACTCTTGTCTGTGATGGTGGCATGGGGTTTGCCAACTTCACTGCCTGTCCCAACACTTTGGGTAGGTACAGACAGGAACCCTACATCAATGGTAGAAAAGCTGAGGCCTACAGAGACACTGGAGCTAGCATCACTATGGTGGCCCATAGGCTAGTTCCCTCTGAGCAGCTTTTGCCTGGTTTCTCATACCAGGTAACTAACATTGATGGCAAACAGAACAGTCATCCCATGGCAGAGGTATGTCTCAGCTGGGGAGGTGTCACTGGCCCTAAAAGGGTGGCAGTGTCTCCAACCTTGCCTGTGGACTGCTTGCTGGGGAATGACTTAGAACTCTCAGCTTGGGCTGGAGTTGAACAAGACACCCATTCTAAAATGGTAGGCCTTTCCAAAAAGGGTAGTGGGGTTGTGCCAGTCACAACCCCTGTCCAAGTAGCTTTCCTCCCTGAAAAGGTTGGAAGGGCAGTGGTAGCCACAGCCCAGGCACAGACAGACTTCCCTGTAGAAATTGGCAGAGCTGTGACAGTCACAGCTCAAACACAAACTGAGTGCCTTCCTGAAAAGGTTGGCAAGGCTGTAATGGTCTCAGCCCACACTCAGACTGATATAGGTGTAGTGAAGCCTG
This sequence comes from Triturus cristatus, assembly GCF_964204655.1. Classification (NCBI taxonomy): domain Eukaryota; kingdom Metazoa; phylum Chordata; class Amphibia; order Caudata; family Salamandridae; genus Triturus; species Triturus cristatus. Next base: position 8,792,023 of record NC_140585.1, read on the forward strand.
AAACTATGGATCACTCCACATAAACAGAGAGTAGTGGGGAGGAAGAACAGTCTCCCTCTCCCCAGACATTAGGAAGAGGTCAGCCTCCTCAGGGATCTGACCTCACCCCTTGTGAAGGAACTGCCCCAGAGGTAGCCAGGCCTGGCCTGGCAGAGCCTCTGCTGTCAGTGGCCCCTTCCAAGGTGGGACCCAGTCTGGTGCAGGTAGCCTGCCTCTCTCTACCCTGCCTCAGTCAGCCCAGGGCTGCAGAGGTCAGGGAGGCCAGTGGACCCCAAGAGGGCCCCTGTCCACAAGAACCCCCCCTTCAAAAGAATGAGGATTGCCTGGTTAGTTGCCCTAGCCAGGTGATGGGTAAAAACATTCCTGAGGGATCCCCTTCACAGGTAGTTAGGGACCTCCCCCAGAGGGATTCTGTTGGGCACAGGCAAACATGGGACCTTAGGGCCCCAAACCTGACCTGTCCCTCCAGTAAGCCCACAAAAGGGGCCCAGCCTCCAGCTTTAGGTAGCCAGAGGCTGACCCTGAGAGCACAGTGCAACTCAGTTAGAGAAAGAAAGGCATCCATGGTGGAGGATGATTGGAGGAAGCTGAGGCCTCACTTTGGGGACACTCACTTCAGTACTCCATCTCAACACCAGCCTTTTACTTTGCAAAGACACACCAAAGGTAGAGATTCCCTATGGTGGAGACCCTATGATATCTTTAGGATGAGGGATTGCTTAGTGGACCATGAGACAGGGGGTAACCATGCCAGTGCTGGTTCTTCCTTATATGGCCACTCAGGCAATAGAGGCTTACCTTGTCAAGGCCAGCCTTATCTCCTTTCGTTTGGGGGGGGGTTGTGTAGGAAGGTGGATATCTGACTATGGTTACCCCCAACTTTTTGCCTAGTGTCTAGCTGGTTTTTCGACTTAGTTGGCCTGAGATCCTGCCATTCAGGGTCTCAGGCTGTCTGCTCTCTCTGTAAAATGGACTCCATGTACCCTAGGTACATAACCAATTGGTAAGGATCACCTTATTGGACCCTGTACAGTGTACCCTAGGTACCCAGGGCATAGGTGTACCCTAGGCCTCCCAGGGGCTGCAGCATGTATTATGCCACCCCTGGTCTGGCCTTCCAATCAGACACAACTGGCTGATCACTCAGCTGGGGCAAGGTCGTGTAATCACCCCTTGCTTAGATATAGTATGCCTATATCTACCCTTATATATAGACACATGTGTACCTATCAGTCACTCCTATGGCAGGCCTTAACAATCCTGGAGGCAGAGTGCTTGGTAACATGTGAGATGGTGCTCTAGCATGAGCTGAGCCTGTCTGCAGCTTTAGGAACCATGTCCTTATAGCTGTTCTATGATATAGCCTACCATATACTCTTAAAGTGCCTTATAATATTAGACGGTTATGGTAACTATGGTTTGGCTTTATCAAAACATGTCGTGTAAGGTGTCTAACACTCGGGAATAATACCCCCATGCCATTTCTGGACATGAGAATATTATTCCCCCCTTCTAGAGGGAAAGACATGTTAAAATCCTACTTCAACTGTTAGCCTCTGACCAAAGCCTCAGCATCACAAAATGGATGCTGCTGCCACGACACAAGTCTGACCTCCTGCAGCTGGGAGTGATCCCAGCCAGGGAGGCCTGGACAATAGGTTTCCTGCTTGGGGAGGTGCTAGCACCTCCCCAGACAGCCTTTAGTGTATTGGGGCAGGGTGGGCTGAAAGGAATGAGACATGCCTGGGGCACACAAGGTGTTCCTTGCATAGTCCAGTTCAAACCGGCGCTGGGGCACTCCAGCCCCAGCTCTGGCGCGAAACTGGACAAAGGGAGGTGGGTGTAACCACCCCCTCCCAGGTCCCACCCATAAGGCGTGACCTAGCAGGTATCCCAGCCCCCCAGATTAGTATAAGAGTGGGAGTTGGGCCTCAAGACTTTAGATTATCCTGAACCTGCAAAACTGAACAGAAACTCTGGACCTTCGACATTCGACGAAAGAAGAAGACTGAAGAATCTCCCTTGTAGCCAAGGAGTGGCTACCCTGTGCAAACAGGCACCATCAAGAGACTACCCTTTGCTTTGTGAAACGTTCGACGAGGAACCGACTGCAGAGCCCGACCAGAGCCTTGATTTCCAGACTTCTCCGACCCTCATCCACATCTGCAGCAGAGCTGAGATCCGTGGAGGCGACGAGCGACGTGGGACCGGCTACCTGGGAAAAGTGGCTAGTAACTTACAGCGCAGCTTCTGAGGTACCCTCGAAGTTGTGCACCGGGGATTGAGAAGCCCCAACCCCAAGCACCATCTGCACCGAAGACCAGCCCCCCACACTCCACGAGTCCTGCGTGGGGCCCTTCAGCATTTTCCTGCTTGCCGCGTCTGTCCGGTTGCTTGCCCGCTGGCTAGTGGCCTCTGTGACGACGCTCCCTGAAATCTTCTGCGCTGGTTTGGCTCCTCCAGACTGGCTCCCGCTTCTCTGCAAAGAAGAAGCACCCCAGACCTTCCTGGTCTGCACCAGAAGCAAGTCCCTTGTTCTTCGTGGGTTCCGCTTGCCAAGGCTTGGTGAGTCCTAGTCCAACTTCGACGCCGCCGACAGCAAGAGCCTTCGTGGGACAGCTCGCCTCCTGGTCCTGGTCGTCCTCGACGCTTCCTGGTCCTCCTGGCTGCAGCGACAAGCTTCACCTTCACCTGCAACTCTTCACGACATCGCCTGGTTCCTTCCTGGTTCCACGTGGTCACTGGCTAGTGACCTTGACTCTGTCCCCTCTGCTTGCAGGTTTCTTCTCTTCTTGATCCCAGCCTTGGGATCCACCGGACACTCTCCCCTGACTGCCTGTCAGCATCTTTCTTCAGGCATCCATAGGAGTCGACGACGAAAACGACGCATCTTCACCCCTATGCACCCGCAGCCTGTGGGCTAGGTAACTTGGGTACTCCGGTGCTCATCAGGATAGTGACTATCCTAGTGTCTAGTTTTCAAGTCTCAACTTCCTAGCTACTCCGGAAGTGTCCTAAATCTATCTATTTCTAAACTTTAACATTGCTATTGACTTTTACGCATTACGCGTGAGTGTTTCCACTCTGCACACGAGTCCCGTGGGCCTCCCACTTCCTAACTAACGCTAGTGTAGTGTAGCCCCAGCGATTCCCTAGGCCTAGGCCTATTCTATTTCCGTGACAGTGGTTCTTATACCACTTATTTAGTATATGGTTTGCGTGGCCCCTAGGGCCTAACTGTATTACTTACCTGTGTGACTTACTGTATGCATTAATAAGACTGTGTTGTACTTACCTCTAAACTCATAAAGAGTGCTGAGGGTTTGCTTAGAATAAATACACTTTATTTTATATATATATCTGTTGTGGTGTCCTTTCATTTGGTATTCAAGGGATTATATATGGTATCACAGCTGGCTTCACATGCCATTCAGAGTTTAGCCTAAGACTGCTCTTGTCCATGCTACCACTAGGATAGCTGGTCTATAAGGTTGACTTTACAACCAATCACCATAAGGGTATTTGGACTGATATAAGGTGTACACTAGAACTAGTGACATCATACATCAGGCCAACTTCTCACATTGGTGAGCAGCGGTTGGGATCTGAGCTTGCTGTTGTAATACCATTGTAATCTTGAGATACTAAATTGAAAGATCACACAGATATTGTCTAGGTACATATAACATAGTTTATAATACTTAAGTCCTACTGGACTTAGTGGTTGTAGGTTGAAGGGAGTAACACACCCTGACTACAACTACTAGAGAGGTTTAGTAGATACAACTAGTGTAGGTAGGTGCACACACCACACCCTCACTAGAATCATGCCCCTGGATGGAGATCACACTGATGCTCCCTCAGGAGAGGAGAATCCTAGACAGGTTCCCTCTAGGTATGATGCATTCACATTCCAGGAGATGAGACAATTGTGTACCTCCCGAGGAATAAAACAGGGTGCAAACCCTACCCTTAGACAGCTAGTGGAGCTTCTGGAGGCCTATGATGCTGAAAGAGCTGCCAGGGATGGTGCCATAGCTGTAGATAAGGGTCTACCCACCACAGATGAGTCAGATGGGACTTCAGAGGAAGAGGTAGACAGCCAGAGCCAAGTAAGGAGACTTAGCCAGGCTAACTTAAGTTTACATGGGAGTTTGCATGGGATCCCCCCATACAGACCCACAAGTAGACATTCACAGAGAAACAGGAAGGACAGATCCCCTTCAGGGGAATCCATCCACTCCCATGTCTCTAACATCTCTAATGCTTCCTCTCACAGGGGAATGACTTCACCTGAGAGAAAGGAGCATAAAGCCAGAATGAGGGAAGCTAATCTGAGGATTCAGAGGGAAGAACTTGCCCTTGCCAAGGAAAAGCTTGCTCTGGCTAGAGAACAAAAGTTAAGTGGGTCAGAACCCACTGGTGGCAGGAATTGCTGCACGCCATCAGTACAGCCCCTCATCCACTAATAGAGCATCAGCTGAATGAGTATAGAGAGTAGCTACCCACTGTGTCAGGACAGGTATTGTGGAAAGACTACATTTAGCATTTCAAAAGTTAGTAGTTGTGGAGCAGTTGTTTATTAACTCTCGTTACAGGGATCTAGACGAAGGAGTTCGAGACCAGTCCAGGAAGAAGACACAGTGCAGTCTCTCTTTTCTGTCCAATTCCCCTTTTCCCCTCCCTGCTGCTTGTGAGCCACTGAGTTCGCAGTAGCGGAGTGGGGGAGTGGAGAACCAGCGTCTGCTCCTGTGGAAACCGAACTTCAGCTTGAGGAACTTGACAGATCCCATGTTTTTAGACGCTGCTTGGGACTTGTAGCCAGATACTGCTGACTCCACAAACTTCTCATTGCCATGAGGACTGCTGTGCTGCCAGGAGCAGCCACCATTTTGACTAACTGCCTTGTTGTGTTGACCTGCTGCTGCTGGGCTGCAGGAGGATCTGCCAATTTGCAACCTAACTGCATGTGCTGTCTGCTGCCTGCCACCTCCCTTTGTGCCCCAAAGTGCTCTCCAAGGGCTTGTTTGCTTGCGCCCTGTTCTCTCGAGATCTCAGGGCCATCAAAGACCTTGTTGCCTCTTTTCTCCAAGACTTCTGCTGGGTGAGTCCATTTTACAAGGGCTAGCATGTCGCCAGTGCTCCCTTCCTCACCAAGGTAAAATTTTGTGCATTACAGGACAGTGCACCATGAGCCTACAGTGCAGCGCCCTGACCAGGGGAGTGCCTTTGTGCATTCTAGGGAAGTGCTCCATGTTTTACAAACCAGCATGTGGTGAGCGTTTTTTCTCCAGCGAGAACAGCGTTGTTTCGCTTGGAGGCGTTACCAGAGAAACAAACACGTCCTTGAGCCAGCATGCTCACTGCAGCTGTATTGGATTGAGAACCTCACCCCTGGAGTCTGGCAAGATATCGCCACCGTCAGACGCCACCAAGAACAAACTGGTGTGGCCCCTCTGGCCGTGAGACCCCAGGAACAGCCCACTGAAGACTTGTACTGCTCTGAGGTGGTACAGTGCAGTGTGTAAGGCTGCAGAGCCACAGGAGCTGCACAAAGCCTTCAAGGCAGGCCTTTCGACAACACGTTGTTCCGTAACAAGCTGCGGGCCAGCATTCCGAGGTTTATTCCAGCCAGCCTCTGGTTTTAACGCTTATACTGCACGAAGCTCTCAACGTCGGGTCCCACTCCCGAGACATGACAACATTGTTAGCAAGTTACAGATGCCCTGAGGACAGTGACCCTGCAGCCACAAAGGTACTGTGAGGCGGGTTGGGTCCAGAAGAGTGGTAAAGCCGCCCTGCTCTCCTTCACGGGTGGCTTGTTTTCCCCTGGTCAAAGAGATGCGATTCAAGTGGCCCCGGAGGGCTCTAAACCCGCAAGAGCGTGAGGGGCATTTCTTGTTCTGCATTGTCTGCTCTGGAGATGACCTCAAGAATGGCGCAGGGTCGTCCATAGAGGAGAACTGCTGGAAGACTCAAGCTCAATTACTGTCGAGCGTTTAGTGGGTGCTCCTGCGCTCTACGTTTGGCTTCTAAATGCAATCACTTCAACCACGTTCACTACAGTTACATATGAAGTGTAATAGGAGCGCAGGTGTGCTGTGACCTATGTTTTCATAGTAATTTGTGTTTTTCTCTGTCAAACCTGCATTATTTGCACTAACGGTGTGATTTAAGTCATTTTGGTCTTGTTTGATGTACAATATAGAATTTATTTTTACATAATCCTGCGTAGATTCCCTTTTGTCGTTTACTCACTGTGTTGCTGCGCGAGTGTGTTGCGCAAACGCTCTGCACATTGCCTCTTTAAACAAGCCTGACTGCCCTGTGCCAAGCTACCAGAGGGTGAGCGCAGGTTCTCTCAGGTGTGTATCCGACTTACCCTGACTAGAGTGGTGGATTCTGCCTGGCTTAGGTGCCTACCCTAGCCAACCAGAAGCCCCATGTCCAACAGTGGTTCTTGTGAATCACTTGATTTCCCAGCATGCTCCTGCTGCAGAACTAAGTCACCGCACTTTGTGTAGGAGGACTAGCCACCATTTGTGTCTCAAAGGGAAGTGTGACTCTTCTTAGAACATACATTTTTTCCCCTGAATTGTAACTGTTCACCTCTCCATATTATAAAAATGCAGCTTTTTCAAGAAATATTTTCCATGTGTAATTTTCAATGTTTTTTCTATTTTGCAGAACAATCACATCTAGAAAGTATGAATGGGATAGAGAGCCATAAAGGCTCCGGCGGCAAGATGAATTTTACTCAAAATATCTACTTAAGAAAACTGCGCAGAATGCACATGAGGGAGAGACGCTTTGCTTGTAATGTGTGTGACAAAGGATTTATCAATGAGACACTTCTTGTGAGGCACAAAAAAGTACACACCAGCCTCAGGCCATATCCCTGCGCAATGTGTAAAAAGTGTTTCACTCAAAAGGCAACTTTTTTACTGCATCAAAGAACACACACTGGAGAAAGGCCTCATCACTGCACAGTGTGTTCCAAGCGCTTTGCTCATAAGAAAGGCCTTGTAAGACATCAAAGCGTACACACGGGAGAGAGGCCTCATCAACGCATACACACAGGAGAGAAGCCTCATCAAAGCGTACACACAGGAGAGAGGCCTCATCAGAGCGTACACACAGGAGAGAGGCCTCTTCAAAGCGTACACACAGGAGAGAGGCCTCATCAAAGCGTACACTACAGAGAGAGGCCTCATGAAGGCGTACACACAGGAGAGAGGCCTCATCAAAGCGTACACACAGGAGAGAAGCCTCATCAAAGCGTACACACTGGAGAGAGGCCTCATCACTGTACTGTATCTGCCAAGAACGTAACTCGAAAGAAAATTCTTCATGAGCATCAACGCATACACACAGGAGAAAAGCTTTTTCGCTGCACCATGTGTGAGACGAGCTTCAGTCAAAAGGCAAATCTACTACAGCACCAAAGAAAACACACAGGGGAGAGACCTTATCACTGCACTGTGTGTTCGAAACGCTTTTCTCGAAAGGGAGTCCTTGTACGACATCAAAGTGTACACACAGGAGAGAGACCTTATCACTGCGCAGTGTGTTCCAAAACCTTTTCTCAGAAGACGCACCTTGTACAGCATCAAAGAACACACACAGGAGAGCGGCCTTATCACTGCGCAGTGTGTTCCAAGGGGTTTGCTCATCAGGGAAACCTTGTACAGCATCAAAGAACACACACAGGAGAGCAGCCTTATCACTGCACAGTGTGTTCCAAGGGGTTTGCTCATCAGGGAAATCTTGTACTGCATCAAAGAACACACACAGGAGAGCGGCCTCATCACTGTACTGTGTGTGCAAAGAGCTTCACTCGAAAGAAAATTCTTCAGGAGCATCAACGCATACACACAGGAGAAAAGCCTTTTCACTGCACCATGTGTGAGAAGAGATTCAGTCAAAAAGCAAATCTAATAAAGCACGAACTAATACACACCAGAAAGAGACCTTATCACTGCACTGTGTGTTCAAAGCGCTTTTCCCAGAAGGGAGGCCTCGTACGGCATCAAAGCGTACACACATGAGAGAAGCCTTTTCCCTGCACTGTGTGCGAAAAGAGCTTAAATCAAAAGTCAAGTCTCGCAACACCAAACACACAGGAGAGAAACCTTATCACTGCAAAGTGTCTTCCAAGCGCTTTTCTCAGAAAGAAAGGCCTTGTACGGCATCAAAGTGCACACACAGGAAAGAGGCCTTATCACTGCACTGTGTGTGAGAAGAGCTTTACTGGTAAGGCCAGTTTTGGACAACATCTAAGAAACGCACACAAGAAAAGCCTTACTGTTGCACTGGGAGTGAAAAGAGCTTTAGTCAAAAGAAACCTCAGTCAGGGCTTCTACAGCATCACAGAACGCACCCGAACGAGGCCTTCCCACTGGGCCAAGTGTAAGAAGAGCGTTACTTGGAAGGCCTCTCTACTGCATCACCAAAGATTACACACAGGAGAGCAGCCTCATCAGTGCACTGGGTGTGAGAAGAGCTTTACTCGAAAGGCACATCTTCTACGGCTCCGAAGTTTACACTCCAGTGAGAGGCCTCATCGCTTCACTGAGTGAGAGAAGAGCTTAACTCGAAAGACACATCTTCTTCAGCACCAAATAATACACACTAAACTGAACCCTATCACTGCACAGTTTATGCCAGGAACTTCACTCAAAACGAAAGTTTCTACAACACCAATTAATACAAACAAGATAGATCCATTTTCACTGTAACAATCTTTTGTCCTGCTTACCCCAAAGTAAGTTTTACTGGAATGTTGTAACTTAGCGAGGGCTTATAGTAAAAAATGCCTAATGGCCAGTGTTCGCTGTAGGGTACGTGCATTTAGTGTAATAACCCTGAGCGCGCACACTCCGTTGTGAAGTGCATACACTTCACACATCACCGAGGCACCTTTTGCAGCTTTTGCTTTTAAAAAGCGAGCAGCGTGGAAAACAATATCTCTTGCGTGAAGGAGCACAGAGAGCAGATCTTGAGCCTAGCAACATACCACCGTGGAAGAAGGGAGAACGAGCAGTGTGCCTCTTAACTGGCAGTGTATCGGGTTGTCGAGGGTCACAAGCTGTGCAGCATTTGTTTTCTTAGCATGCCGTTTGCTGCACTAGTTTCTGAGAGACGCTGCAGGGCTTTACAGGTAGCTGTGGCTCTCCGGGCATGACCCATGCCTTGCAGATTAATGTATTTTAAAAGGCCATGCACTAATTAGCATTGTTCAGTATTTAAGGGCATGATGTATGGCATACTGATGTTTAAGTCCCAGCTAAAAGTGTTCAAAAGGCTCAGAGCATAATGGTATGCCTGTGCTAAATCTATTTAGAGAAGTCATTTCTGACCCTGCCGCAAGCATGCTAAGGCATATGTGCCCCAGTGAGGCAGCATCATTAAGATGAGTCATTTTCCCGGCCTCGACCTGGGCTCTCTAATTGCAGCTCTGGTCACCTGCGAAGCGTGATTGCGAGCAGCCATACAAGAATGTAAGGAGATATGATCGGTAACCAATCACATCCTCGTGTTATTTCTTTATAAATGTGCTGAGTGTTTCTCACTGCCAGCTGATTCTATTGTACCAACCGAGTATAGGATTCATTTACCACCTCACTCACGCCGTTACATGAGGACACAGCCTCAGCGCTCTCACGCGTCTTACCAATCACACACTAAACTAGTACGTCACAACAACTTTTAGCTCACAGCTAGGGCTCTCAACACAGCCCCTACTTGCAGATGCCAAAGTCCCAACAAATCGAAGCCCATAGCCACAGAGGTACTCGCCTCGCGGAACGGACTTGCTGCCGTCTTCAGCCCAGGTGCTGCTCGCTCTTTGTGGTGCATGATTACCGTTGGAGCTGCAGAAAGCAACGTGGGCTCTTTTCCCTTCCCATCATACCTTTTACCACATATGTTTAAGAGTTAGTAGTTGAACTGTGGCTATTGCAGCTGTATGTAGACATCTTTTCCTAAATAAATCCTGCTGTATCTTGCATTGCAATGGGTTGGGTCAGCATTCTGTGCATTTAAGATCCCCTCCTTTAGGGCGCACATTTATTTTTTGTCGCTCTGTAAGCTCTACAGCGCTCAGGCTTCGGTAGTGAAGAGTGCTGCCGCGACCAACTGGAAAGCAGCTAACCCATGAGCAGCCCCATATCTATGAGTGCCGCCAGGTTTAACTTGATTTACCTCTTGTCAGGAGTAAGTACTGTGTCCAGATGGATTTTTAAATTTCTTTTTTCATCCCAGTTCTTTTTTTCTTTCCTCATTCGAAGAATGCAAAATAAAACAAGACTTAGGGCAGGATGTACAAGCATCAGGAATACCGATTTCCTAATTGCGATTCTCTCTGAGTCGCAATTTGGAAATCGGAATTCCTAATGTATGAAACTCTTTTGAGTTTCATTAGCTATTGCTAGCGAGTGACAAATAGACCTACCTCACGCATATTAGCGAGGTAGGTCGCAATTTGAGACCCATTACGTATCACAACCATCACAGAGATGGCAGCCTGCTGAGGTCAGCTGACCACCATGTCTATGATTGGTTTTTAATAAAGCAGTCTGTTTTTTTTAATGCAGCCTGTTTTCCTAAGAGGATAATGGGATGCATTTGGAAAGAAAAAAAAGAAGCTTTTTCGTTAAATGTTTTAAGAGTAGACAGTGGGGTCCGTGGGACAACTGCCCGCTCTTAAAAATATTTGTTTTCCATTCTCGAAGGACCCCTACCTATTTGCAAATGGGTTACCACCTACTTCAGGGAGTCAGTAAAATTTGACCTTAATTCGGTCACAAAACATTCATACAGCCCATTCAGATTCAGTAATTGGAAGAGATGCCGTAAACACGCCCCTTTTAAATACCAAATCGCAAACGCAAATTGCGAGTAGGTAGCCTGTTACCGAATCACAATTTGTATTTGGTACATTTGTAAAAGCATTTTTGCAATTGCAACTAGACATACAGTAAACCCCTTGCATGCACTACAAACGGACAACAATCAGGTTGTATACAAAATTAAGGCTTTATGTAGTTTCAGCAGATGTAGTACAAGGCCCAGTAACGGTGAACCGGTGGGGCCACAATTTCTATAAATACGGGAAGCGGCAACCGGGAAGCACGCGGCAGACGACAGGAAAAACAGAACATTGCGGACCCTGGATCCGATGCGAGCTCGCAGTCGAGTTCGTAAGTACAGTACCTTGTTTCTTTTCGTGAAGGCGGGTGTGGGATTTCAGCGGCTCTTCGTCAGAAGGGCGAGGCGGCGTCCGGGGCTTCCACACTTCACGAGGGGGGATCTGGTCCTTCAGGCTCACAGCAGGAGCGGGGTGTTCAGGTTGGCAAGTGAGTAGAGCGGGGCAGCCGGGTACGTTTTCTACATCCGGGCCGTCCTAGGCTTTGGAGATGCTCACAGCACTGATTCCGGCGGGAGGGGTGAAGGTGCGCAGCAGGCATCCAGCGAGCGGGGTGACGGGGGCAGCCAAGCATGGCGTCGGGGGAGCGGCTCGGATTGAGCGAGGCTCTTCCCAAGGCAGGGGCGGCTAAGCAGTCCGGTCACGGCTCAAGGAGGGGCTGATGGGCACGGGAGTCACGGCTCCGGCGAGGGAAGGAACACCACGGTCCAGCAGTAGGCGAGTGAAGGTCAGGATGAGCCCAATGGTCCTGGGGTCAGTTCAGGGGGCAAGCTCGCTTCCAGGCCCTTGGAGATCGTTTTGAAAGCACAGGGTTCTTGCAATATAAATGAAGCAAAGTCTTAGTAAAAGGTTCCTCTTCTCTCCTTTGGCAGCAAGGTCACCACTGCAGGCAAGCCCCCCAGGATAGGGACAGTCTTCTTCCGTACAGCTTTCCTGGCGCCTCCTCCTCAGGCAGAGATTCTTCTTGGTTCAAAAGCGGATCTGATTTCTTAGGAGCAGGGCTCCTACATTTATACTACATTTCTTTTGTTCTCCCAGGCCAGGGGGGCCCTTGCCTAGTTCAGTCCAATTCTGGAGCGCTTTGTTGACGCGATGCAGGCTTCTTCTTTAAGAGTGTAGGGCAGAGTCATCAGACGCTCCACAGGGGGCGGAGCCGGCATTGTGGTGGCAGAGCACAGTCCTATTCAGAGTCCAGGGGTACTCCTCCCACCCATCTACCTGTCAATCTTTCTATTCACCACCAGGCTACCTAGCCCTGCCCATCTGGGTTTCCCCGGCCCTGTCACTCACACAAGCCAGACAGCAGATACACATCACGCAGAGGCGGGCTGAAATGGTTAGGCAAGCAAAGGCCAACTTTCTAAAAGTGGCATTTGCAAACGCAGAATATTAAAATTAACCTTTTTAAAAAATGTACCTTATTATTCTGAGTTCAGGCATACTAAACTCGAGTTTCTACCATGTTCCCTGGGCCGGTTAGGATCATAGGATGTAACAATCCTAACCGCCCATTCTGGCCTATGAGAACAGGGTAGCCTTACAATAGTGAACAACGAAAATGGCTGTAATTCACTATTAGGACATGCCACACACATCAGGGCTTGTCCTACCTTATGCTTACAACGCACCCTGCCCTTGGGCCTACCATAGGGGTGACTAACATGAAGTTAAGGGAAGGTTTAGGGACTGGCAAGTGTGTGCACTTGCTCAGTCAGCATGACAGTACCGGACTGCACGCAGGTTCTGCGATGGCAGACCTAGACACATTTTACCAGGCCGCTTCTGTGGGTGGCACAACCAATGCTGCAAGCCCACCAGCGGTATTTGAATTTACACACCCTGGCACTCCTGGTGCACTTTACTGGGGTCTGACAGTAAACCAAATAAGCCAATCATGGAATCCAACCAACATATACATTTTACATAGGGAGCACTTGCACTGTGGCACTGGTTGGCAGTGGCACAGTGCGCTGAGCGGCCAACACCATAAAAACACATGAGGCACAGCGACAAAAAGTGGAAGGGAGACTCACGCCAAGGTGCCAGGTCTAACACGTGTCCCCTTCAGCTGAAAGGTGGGGAGAACTACCCTACCCCAGGGAGTTCCTCATCACTAAGGTGGAAAAATCTGGACAGACCGTCAGCATTGGCGTGATCCGTACCAGGGCGATGTTCCACCGTGAAATCCATCCCCTGTAGGGAAATGGACCACCTCAACAGCTTTGGATTCTCACCCCTCATATGCATCAACCATCTGAGGGGCCTGTGGTCCGTCTGAACCCGGAAGTGAGACCCAAACAGGTATGGTCTTAGCTTCTTCAGCGCCCAGACCACATCAAATGCCTCACGCTCAATAGCACTCCATCTCTGTTCCCGTGGAAGTAACCTCCTGCTAAGGAAGGCTACAGGTTGATCTAGGCCCTCTTCATTAATCTGTGAAAGAACAGCCCCCACACCATGCTCTGAAGCGTCTGTCTGAACGATAAACTCTTTGGAGAAGTTGGGAGCCAAGAGCATGGGCGCCGTGCACATAGCAGCTTTCAGGGCCTCAAAAGCTTTCTGACAGGTGTCAGTCCAAATCATTTTCCTGGGCTGCTTCCTAGAAGTCAGCGCTGTCAAGGGGGCAACACTGTTGCCATACCCCTTGACAAACCTCCTGTAGTACCCGGTGAGACCTAGGAAGGCTCTCACCTCTGTCTGGGTTTTGGGCGACTCCCAATTCAGGATAGTTTCTATCTTGGGCTGAAGGGGCGCCACCTTGCCGCTCCCAACCTGGTGCCCCAAGTACACCACAGAACCCTGCCCGATCTGGCACTTGCTCGCCTTGATCGTGAGGCCTGCCCTCCGCAGCGCCATCAACACTTCCCTGAGGTGGCGCAGGTGTTCTTCCCAAGTGGAGCTGAACACTGCGATGTCATCCAGGTAGGCAGCACTGAACGAATCCAGTCCAGCCAACACCTGCTTGACCAACCTCTGGAAGGTGGCAGGGGCATTCTTCATCCCAAAGGGCATAACCCGGAACTGGTAGTGCCCATCTGGGGTGGAAAATGCTGACCTCTCTTTGGCCCCATCGGTCAAGGCGATCTGCCAATACCCAGACGTTAAATCAAACGTGCTGAGGTAGTTGGCAGCCCCTAGCCGATCTATGAGCTCATCAGCTATGGGGATGGGGTGTGCATCAGTCCTGGTGACCAAATTGAGTCCTCTGTAGTCCACACAGAACCGGAGTTCGGGTGTGGCTCCCGGCGCTGCAGCCTTTGGGACCAAGACCACTGGGCTGGCCCAAGGACTGCTGGAGGACTCAATTACCCCGAATGCAAACATCTTGGAGACCTCCTCCTTGATGCATGCCCTCACCCTGTCAGTTACCCTGTAGGCCTTGTGCCTCACGGGTGGACTATCCCCAGTGTCCACATCATGGACGCACCAATCAGTGACACCGGGAACCAGGGAAAACAGATCAGAAAATTTCCCCAGCAATTGGCGACAATCATTCTGTTGCTCAGGGGTCAGGGCGGAAGAGAGGATGACACCATCCACTGACCCATCTTGCTCCTGGGCTGACAGGAGGTCTGGAAGAGGCTTGGTCTCCTCTTCCATCCCAGCATCTGTTGCCAGGAGCATGCCCACTTGGGACCTCTCCAAGTGGGGCTTGTGGCGGTTGAAATGAAGGACCCATAAGGGGTTCCTTGGAGACCGCAAGTCCACCAAATAGGTCACAGGACTCTTGCGCTCCACCACCTCAAAGGGACCGGTCCACTTATCCTGGAGCGCACAGGGCTCCACTGGGGCCAAGACCCATACCTTTTGTCCAGGCTGAAGCTCTACCAGAGTGGCATTCTGGTCGTACCACCGCTTCATCTCCTCCTGGCTGGCTTCCAGATTTGCCTCAGCAAGTTGCCTGAATCGCCTAGTCTGATTCCTGAAGACAAGCATGTAACTATATACATTCTGGGGAGGTTTCCTGGGAGATTGCTCCCAGCCTTCCTTGACCAGACTTAGAGGTCCTCTCACTGGGTGGCCGTACAGGAGCTCAAAGGGACTGAACCCTAGAGACTTCTGTGGCACCTCACGGTAAACAAAGAGAAGGCATGGTAAGAGGACGTCCCACTTACGCCTCATGGGTCCTTCTAGGTCCATTATCATGCCTTTGAGGGTACGGTTGAATCTCTCAACCAACCCGTTTCCTTGGGGGGTGGTAAGGTGTGGTGAACTTGTAGGTTACACCACACTCTTGCCAAAGGGATTTCATGTATTTGGACATAAAATTTGTACCCCGGTCAGACACCACCTCTAGAGGGAATCCCACTCTGGAGAAAATTCTAATCAGTGCACGTCCCACCACGGGGGCCGTCACTGTCCTCAGAGGGATGGCTTCCGGGTACCGGGTGGCATGGTCCACCAGGACCAGGATGAACCTACTGCCCATGGCTGTCCTGGGGTCCAGTGGCCCTACAATGTCAATCCCCACTCGCTGGAATGGGGTACCGACCACAGAGAATGGCTGGAGTGGAGCCTTCTGCTTCCTTCCACTTTTTCCACTTGCCTGGCAAGTCTGGCATGTCCTGCAGTGAGTTTCTGAACTCCTGCGCATTTGAGGCCAATAAAAGTGGGTGACAAGCCTTTCAAAGGTCTTGTCCTGCCCCAAATGCCCTGCCAATGGCACATCGTGAGCCAGCCCCAGTAGGAAGGCTCTGAAGTCTTGGGGTACCACCAGCGCACGGGCTGACCCAGGCTCAGCAACCTTAGGCTCTGTATATAGGAGGTCATTCTCCCAGTAAATGAAATGTGACCCAGACTGATCACCTGCGGCCTGGTCTGCAGCCTGCTGCCGCATACCCACGAGAGAAGGGCATTCTTTCTGCGCCTTACAAAAGTCCTCCCTGGAGGGGCCTCCTTCCTGCTGCCAATGGGTCAGCTCAGGCAGTTCCCCCAGTTCAGCTATCTGTTCCCCTGTAGGCTCCAGGGCATCCCCCTCAAGGTCTGCTTCCTCCTGGACCGTGGGAACTTCAGGGGCCGGTTTCCCGCGCCCCTGCTCCTTCTCTCTAAGGCCGGTTCCTGGGCCTCCCTCTCAGGCTCCAGGACCTCTTGAGTACCTCTACTTGCTGCCATGGACCGTGTAATGACACACGCCCAATCCGGCATACCCAACATCTCCAGGTGAGCACTCCGCTCCACCTTAGCCCAAGGTAAGCTCTCCAAATCGTTCCCTAACAGAGAGTCTATAGGCATGGCGGGCCTCACAGCTACCTGAAGAGTACCAGAGACCCCCCCCCCCCACTCAAAGGGAACCTGAGCCACCTTGCAGTGACTCTCTGTGTTGTCAGCGGCAACAACTGGATAGAATGCTCCTGGGACCACCTGCTCTTGAGACACCAGGTGACACTTGACAGCTGTCACACTGGCTCCTGTATCTCTCAGAGCTTCCACCCTACGGCCATTGATGGTCACCCACTGCCCGTATTTCTTAGTGTTCTCAGGCAGTTGGGTTTGGGGGACCACTTCACAGTCTCCTAATGAGACAAGGGACATCTCTGTTGGACCCCACCCACCTTGGACACCCATCTCCGCCCCCAAGGCTACACTAGTCACCTGCCGGGGTGGAGCACCAGTGGGTGCTGGTTTACCATACAAAGGACACTTTACATCAGAGGCAAAATGCCCCATGTGACCACAGTTGTAACATTGTAGGGGCCCCTTCTGAACAGGAGGACCTGTCGGGGCCCCGGTCGGTCTCGGGGGTGGGGGAGGCTGAGAACATTTCCCTTGGTTCCTTTGGGGATTACTTTGGGGTCTTTTTGGGAACTCCCTCTGGTTACCCCTGTCCCCCCCCAGTCTTCTGCTGGGGACCCTGCCCACCTTTGGCGGAATCTCCCACGTGACCCTTGTGGACCCGGGTACTGACCCAGCGGTCCGCCTCCTTAGCAAGCTTCCTAGGGTTAGTCAGCCTACTATCAATCAGGTGCTGGCGTAGCTCAGGAAAACAATTACTGGACAAGTGCTCCCATGCCATTAAATCAAGAAGCCCTTGAAAATTATCAACCTTGCTACCCTTTACCCAACCATCCAGTGCTCTGCAAAAAAACGTCACATACTCCACATACATACTATTGGGAATCTTAGTGCAACCCCTGAACCTCTGCCGATACATTTCAGGAGTTAGCCCATACCTAGCCATTAAAGCATCCTTCATATGGGGGTAAGGGTTATACACATCTGAGGGCAAATCTAGCAGTGTGTCACGCCCTTCACTCAAGAACCGCCCCCACAACCCTGCTCCCCAATCCTTCTCAGGGACCCGGTGGGAGGACATGGCTACTTCGTAGGCTTTGAACCACTGCCCTATGTCATCATTCTTAAAAAACTCCTTAACCACATCTTTAGGAATATATACCCTTGATTCCGCCAGCCCTGGCGGTGTGCTGCCACCAGAGGGATTAAGCTCCAAACTTTTCGCTTTCAGCTCCAGCTCCCTCAGCTTCATCTCATGTTTCATTTGGATTTTCCTCTCTTCCATGGCCAATCTTTGTTTGTCCATATCCATCTGCCCATTAAGTTTTGCCATCTCCACCTCGTGTGCTCTGGTTGCTGCCCTATCTGCCAACTCTTCTGGCGACAGGCCTCTGGTAAATTCATGGACGCTTTCTGGTGGAACCACTTCCACCAGATTCTCTGGTGCCCTTGACTCATACCAAGCCCTTAGCGCCTTTACAAGTTGCGCCTTGTTTTTCAATCCAGTTTGGGAAATTCTGAACTTTGAGCAAAAACCTTTCAAATCTTCATTTGTGTAGCTCTCAAGTGCGCCTTCTCCCCAATCTACATCATCCATTCCAGAGACTATATAGGCTGCCCTTCCTGCAGGGAGTGAACCAGGCATGGTTTCTCAAAAATTGAATTTCTTGGCAAAACCAAAAAAAATCAATAGTATTGTGGCTGCGTTACTGGTCTGCACTCACTATGTGGCGATCAATGCTTTACTGTATACAAACTACAAATGCAAATCCGAAAATCCCACCGCTGCCACCAATGTTAGAAATGAGGGGGCTCTGGTTGGCGCAGGCAAGTACCAGCGACAAGCAGGGACCCGTTACTTCTAGTCAGGGCGAAGGAAGGCTCCTTAGAATAACCCCTGCTCACCCTCTAGGTGCGTGGCGCGAGCAGTCAAGGCTAAATCCCAGGGCGTACACGGTTAAGCACTTGCAATTATACACACAGCAAATACTTTGCATGCACCACGAACGGACACCAGGCAGGTTGTATACAAAAATAAGGCTTTTATATATTTTAAGCAGACTTAGTACAAGACCCAGTAATGGTGAAACGGTGGGGCCATGATCTCTATTATTACGAAAAGTTATTTTATGCGGAAAGTTCTTCTTAGCGGGGCAACAAGGTGAACTGTGGGTCTTAGCGCGCTTCGCGCTGAGACGGCAACCCGGTGGCACACGTCACACGGCAGGGAAAACAAAACGTTACGGACCCTGGATCCGATGCGAACTCGCGGTCGAGTTCGTATGTTACAGTACCTTGTTTTTTTTGGTGAAGGCGGGTGCGGGGCGTCCAGCGGCTCTTCGGAAGGGCGAGGCGGCGTCCGGGGCTCCCACGCTTTACGAGGGGGGATCTGGTCCCTCAGGCTCACAGCAGGAGCGGGGTGTTCAGGTTGGCAAGTGAGCAGAGCGGGGCAGCCGGGTACGTTTTCTACGTCCGGGCCGTTCGAGGCTTTGGAGATGCTCACAGCACTGATTCCGGCGGGAGGGGTGAAGATGCGCAGTGGGCCTCCAGCGAGCGGGTTGACGGGGCAGCCCAGCACGGTGTAGGGAGAGCGGCTCGGATCGAGCGAGGCTCTTCCCAAGGCAGGGGCGGCTAAGCAGTCCGGTCACGGCTCAAGGAGGGGCTGATGGGCACGGGAGTCACGGCTCCGGCGAGGGAAGGAACACCACGGTCCAGCGGTAGGCGAGTGTAGGTCAGGATGAGCCCAATGGTCCTGGGGCTCAGTTCAGGGGGCAAGCTCGCTTCCAGGCCCTTGGAGATCGTTTTGAAAGCACAGGGTTCTTGCAATATAAATGAAGCAAAGTCTTAGTAAAGGGTTCCTCTTCTCTCCTTTGGCAGCAAGGTCATCACTGCAGGCAAGCCCCCCAGGATAGGGACAGTCTTCCTCCGTACAGCTTTCCTGGCGCCTCCTCCTCAAGCAGAGATTCTTCTTGGTTCAAATGCGGATCTGATTTCTTAGGAGCAGGGCTCCTACATTTACACTACATTTCTTTTGTTCTCCCAGGCCAGGGGGGCCCTTGCCTAGTTCAGTCCAGTTCTGGAGCGCTTTGTTGACGCGATGCAGGCTTCTTCTTTCAGAGTTCAGGGCAGAGTCATCAGACGCTCCACAGGGGGCGGAGCCGGCATTGTGGTGCCAGAGAACAGTCCTATTCAGAGTCCAGCGGTACTCCTCCCACCCATCTACCTGTCAATCTTTCTATTCACCACCAGGCTACCTAGCCCTGCCCATCTGGGTTTCCCCGGCCCTGTCACTCACACAAGCCAGACAGCAGATACACATCATGCAGAGGCGGGCTGAAATGGTTATGCAAGCAAAGGCCAACTTTCTAAAAGTGGCATTTGCAAACGCAGAATATTACAATAAACCTTTCTAAAAGATGTACCTTATTATTCTGAGTTCAGGCATACTAAACTCGAGTTTCTACCATGTTCCCTGGGCCGGTTAGGATCATAGGATGTAACAATCCTAACCGCCCATTCTGGCCTATGAGAACAGGGTAGCCTTACAATAGTGAACAACGAAAATGGCTGTAATTCACTATTAGGACATGCCACACACATCAGGGCTTGTCCTACCTTATTCTTACAACGCACCCTGCCCTTGGGCCTACCATAGGGGTGACTAACATGAAGTTAAGGGAAGGTTTAGGGACTGGCAAGTGGGTGCACTTGCCAGTCAGCATGACAGTACCGGACTGCACGCAGGTTCTGCGATTGCAGACCTAGACACATTTTACCAGGCCGCTTCTGTGGGTGGCACAACCAGTGCTGCAAGCCCACCAGCGGTATTTGTAATTACACACCCTGGCACTCCTGGTGCACTTTACTGGGGTCTGACAGTAAACCAAATAAGCCAATCATGGAATCCAACCAACATATACATTTTACATAGGGAGCACTTGCACTGTGGCACTGGTTGGCAGTGGCACAGTGCGCTGAGCGGCCAACACCATAAAAAAACATGAGGCACAGCGACAAAAAGTGGAAGGGAGACTCACGCCAAGGTGCCAGGTCTAACAGTTGTCTTTAACCTTTCACCATAAGGGGTTGTTTGGACTTATACAAGGTGCCCACTAGACCTAGTGGACAGCATATATCAGGCCACCTTCTCACAATAGGTACCTCAGAGGCCTACCAGGGGCTCAAAACATGTATTATGCCACCCCTAGGAAGCACTCCAAAATGGCCCCACAGGTCTGCTACTGCAGCCTGGGTAAGGGTGTACTTGCACCCCTTACACTGGTACAGGCTACCTATATCCACATATATATACAGACACCTATAAACCTATAAGCCACTCCTATGGCAGGCCTTGACAATCCTGAAGGCAGAGTGCTTGGTTTTGTGTGAGATGGTGCCCAAGCATGAGCCGAGCACCTCTGCAGCTTTCGGAAATCCTTCCTTATGGCTGTTTTGTGATACAGCCATACCATATACTCTTAACTGCATAATAACCTCCCGGTAAATGCTAACTTTGGAATGGTTGCATCAAAACATATCATGTTTGGTGTCAAACACTTTGGAATACTACCCACCGCCAGTTCTGGCGGCGTGGGTAGCATTCCACCCTTCTAGAGGGAGAGACATGTTCACACTGGTCAAACCCGGTAGGGCTTTCCTGAGCCATGGCATCACAAAATGGATGCCTCTGCCACAGACACAGGTCTGGCCTCCTGCTGCTGACCTAAACTCCGGCAGGGGAGGCCTGGACAATAGGTTTCCTGTCGAAGGGAGGTGTAACCACCTCCCCAGACAGGCAGATGTGTATTGAGGGTGGGCGGGAGCACTCTCTGGTGCTTTGAAGTCCTGCACTGGGGGCACACTTGGTGTCCCTGTGCATAGTCCAGTTCAAACCGGTTGCAGGGGCTACCTACCCCTGCTCTGGCATGAAACTGGACAAAGGAAATCGGTGTAACCACCCCTCTTTCCAAACCCTCCCATAGGTGGGTCCCTAGAGTATGTCCAACCCCCAAACTTAGTTTAAGTATGGGAACCCAGTCCTTGAGAATTTAGATTACCCTGGACGAAACTCTGCAACATATATCCTGGACCTTCGACTTTCTATCACGACTAGAAGATGTAAGAAATCTCCCTTGGGGTCAAGGAGTGACTCCCCTGCTTGGCAGGCACCAAAGAAGCAACTGACCGGTCTGCATCGCTGAAGCTCCCGCCAGACGCCGAAGTCTTTGCATCACCACAGGTAGGTTTCAAGACTTCCCCGAGGCGACCCTGAGTCCACAGAAAAGCTGAGGCCCGTGGCTATCGTGGGTGACGTGGAACCGTGACCCCTGGACACCGTGAACTTTTGCAGCAACACTATTTTCCTTGTCCTCCTTGAAGTTGTGCTTTGGGCTCCGAGTAGCCCCAGCCTTGAGCACCTACTGCACCGAAAATTGCTGGCCTCCACTCCACGAGTGACCCCGTGGGCAAGTTTCAAGTGCGACCGCTCGAGGCTCCATCGCGATCGCTAGCCCGCTGTCTAGTAAGTCCCCATGAAGGTAACTCATCTTCTACTTGGGCTTCCCTAGTTTCTCCTGACGTGCCCTGACTTACCATCGCTGGGCGAGTCCCTCAGGCCTTGCTGGTCTGCACCGCAGTCCTTCCTCTGAATTACAGTGACTTGCCGTTGCCAAGGCTTGTTGGGTCCAATCTGGTCGCCGACACCGCAGCACTCGACACACTTCTTGGTACAGCTCGAATCCAGCTCCTGGTTGTCATCATCTCCTTCTGGACATCGTGGCTGAAGAGTAAAGACACCCATCAACTCACCTGAAGCACCCGACATATGTGGGTATTGGTTCATCCTGCCCTCGGTCACTGGCTAGTGACCCAGACTCTGTCCCCTCTGCTTTCAGGTTCCTTCCATCCTAGATCCAGGCTTGGATCTGTTCGGACACTTCTCCTCTTCACGGCAGCTGCAGTTCTTTGCAGGCTTCCATTGAAATCGACGACACGACCCAACACCAAAAGACACCTATGCACCCGGCTTCCCTGGGTGAGGTAACTCGAGTACTCCGGTGCTCCCGTGGGTGCTAGCCCTAGAACTTCTTAGGTCCAAAAGGGTTTGGTCCGGACTCGACTCTAAGTGTCCCTAATCTTTACATTTCCAACCGCGACATTGCCCATAGAAGATAACGGGAACCCGCGGTTGTGTTCACACACTGCATACAGTCCCCATGGGTCCCCTGTGTCACTACCTTGGGTGGTTCCTTGGGGTCCCAGCAATTCTACAGGCTCTAGGCCTTGTGTCTAGTTCAGTCGTGGTTCTTATACCACTTTTTTGGTATATGATTTGGTACGCCCCTAGGGCCCAAACGTGTATTTGTGCTTTTACTGATGCTTGATCACTTGTAACTTTAGTACTTTGAACTCCAGTCTCATAAAGAGACTAGAGGGGTGTGTTTTATCTTAAATACATATATTTTAAATATATACCTGGTGTGGTTGTCCTTTCATTTAATCATTCAAGAGATTATTGACTGGTAAAACAAGTAAGGGTGGGTGACAATTTCCGTTCCGCTTGCGGAAATTGCGACATTGACATTTTCGCATTCCGCGCGGAACGCGGAAATGTCAAAACTTCCGTGATCCACGGCGGAACGGAAATATGCAGGGCAGGATTCATTCTGGCACGATGCTCCTGTCATTAAACCTCACCAGGAAGCACTAACAGATATAAATAAAGCAGGTGCCCGAGTTGAAGCTCAAATTCAGTAACGCATTAATCAGCACAAAAGATTTGTGAGCACGGTGGAGGCAAGGCAGGTGTGCTTTCTCCTCATATCTACCGTCAACAATTTCCTGTAATCTTTGATGGAGGTCTGTGCATCCATGATGAGTTTCTCGAGCGCAATCCCCGTGTAGTTCCTGACACCAGGAGGTTCTGTCTCCTCATCTGCTGCTCTGGGCGATCTCTGACCCTTTAAATACAAGAGGCATGTGAACTGCATAGAAGCACCGCCCGTTTGGCCCCAGCCCACACACCAGCGATGTGCAACGTCTTCCCGCCCTTTCCCCACTATGACGGACAGGTCACTCGAGGGACCCCGGCGCCCATCAGCGCGGTGGCAAAAGTTACAGACACACATGGGGGCTGGAGACATTCTGGCCCTTTACGCAGCTGTAGTGTAGGAAAAGCAGTATACATTTACCCACCGAGGTAGCACTTACTGATTAGCCAGAGTACTCCAGTTGAGTAGAGGTATTGCACAAGACGGTGGCATCTTCTTGGATAAATATGCAGGGCAGGATTCCTTCTGGCACGATGCTCCTGTCACAAAAATTAAATCTCAACAGGAAGCACTTACAGATATAAATAAAGCAGATGCCCGAGTGAAAGTCAAGTTAAGTAACACATTAATCAGCACAAAATCTCCACGAGCATGCGAAATTTCGCGTGTTCGCTGAGATTTTTTGACGTTTTGCGAAATTTTGCAAAAGGCAATATCGCAAATTCCACCCACCCTTAAAAACAAGCTGCTTTACATTCCTTCAAGACTTAGCCTGAAGGCTGCTCTCTATAACTACCACTAGGATAGCTTTTCAAGAAAGGTTGTCTTTAACCTATCACCATATGGAGATGTTTGGACTGATACAAGGTAGGAGAGTAGGATCTGCTTCACATGGGTACCCCCACTTTTTGCAGCTGTTTCACTGTTTTTCGACTTTAGTCGGGCTGTGGCCCTGCTAATCAGGACCACAGCCTAGCTGCTTCCTCTCTAAAATGGTTTCCATGTACATTAGGTACATATCTAATTGGATTCTGGAGTGCCTTATAAGCCCCTAGTATATGGCATACTATGTACCTAGGGCATAGGTACCTCAGAGGCCTACCAGGGGCTGCAGCATGTATTATGCCACCCCTGGGAAGCACTCCAGAATGACACCGTAGGTCTGCTACTGCAACTTGGGTAAGGGTGTGCTTGCACCCCTTACTATGGTATAGGCTACTTATATCACTACCTTACACAGACACATATAAACCTATAAGCCACTCCTATGGCAAGCCTTGACAATCCTGAAGGCAGAGTGCTTGGTTTTATGTGAGAGGGTGCCCATGCATGAGCTGAGCCCCTCTGCAGCATTCGGAAATACTTCCTTATGCCTGTTCTGTAATACAGTGTTGCAGGGATTCTGCTTATACACAGAACTATGCGTAGAACCCCAGGACCTCAGTGAGTTGTGGTGTACCAGAAACTCACCTCAGAACCCAGAACCCAGTATCCGGCTAGCATAAGTGTCCCATTCGTTATCCGAGATTTAGCTCGGCGGTCCCAATGAAAAGACAACCCAGAACAAGCGACTCAGTACATACTCAGGAATGGTGGGAATCGGAAATACCTGTTCGTATATTATTCTCACATCAGTCCACAACAAGAATCAACAGAGACACGGTGAAAATAAAAAGAGTTTATTTTTATAGACCACGTGTCCTAATATGCAGTACTTTGGCTAATACAAGCAGACAAATGATTAAAATCAAAACCATCAACATAGTTACAATTCCATAGAATATAAAAGGGGTGATCATGTTATAATGACAGTGGATACTACCACCTTCCCTTTACTAAGAAGCTAATATTATTATTATTAGACTAACAGAAGGTCTCTTAGGCTTGAATAGGGGACCCCATACCTCAAAGATCAGCTTAGTGAAATCACATCACAGGAGCATCAGGAGTCTTCTCGCAGGAGGGCTCGTCTTCGGTCTGAATAATAAACATGATGTCCGTGATATTAAAAGCACCAACTTTCAGGTATGTGCAGCTGCTCGTGTGTTATGACTAGTAAGTAATAGTAATCTTTATTCGGTTTATAACAGTGTAAAACCATAAAAGATATCATAACATACACATATTCATAATAAAATTTGCTTAAAAATGTAGTTAAATATACAGTTAAAAAGAAAAAGTGTGCGTAATTTAAGTAATACGGAAATTAATTCACTATATTACAAATTGTTTCTGTGCCTCATAATACACTTTAAAAAATTCAGAACGTGATAGACTGTTCGTTCAGAATCCAATGTTTGAAGTGCCAGCATGGCTGGACGACATTGTCTGTGGCCCCATCTTTTTAATAAAGGGATTAGCCAAACTTTACGAAGGGTATGGAAGAACTTACAGAACAATACTGTGTGCATGGTGGACTGTTGTGAGCGATCATCACATGGGCACAGTTCCATCTGAGTTTTCCAGTTATTTTTTTCGGGAAATGACACTAGTCTAAAAAAGAGGTTCATTCTGAACCTTGTTAGGAGCATTTTTTCATAGGTTGTAAACTCCAGTGTCAAATATTGCTGGATATTCAGCGACTGCTGTGTCATAATTGCGTGGATGACCGATTTTTTCGCACTCAGTAATGTCAGTCTAAGGGATTCCAGGTGGCTCAGGGCAACTAATTTCAGTTCCTTATTAGATATTTCCTTCAATTCTTCTGGCATATGGTAATATTTTTCTAGGCCCAGGTCAGAGAAGAAATGTCTTACATATGAGAGCCAGGATATTTTGTAGGCATGGTCCAGATCCATGGTGTCGCGAAGGATGGTTTTAGTCAAGGTATTTTTTTCCGATATCCATACTCGCCTCCAAAGCAAAAGAGGTTGGATTTTTATTAGATCTTCAATATATGTGATTCCTAGTTCTATATGTGAGGCATAGGTGGAAGTGCCTCTTGGGGTTGATAAAAGGAACCTCGTGAAGAAATTCTCCTCTTTTTGAATAGGGTCGATAGGTGTGTGGCCCCATATCCCTGCACCATATAAGGCGATGGCTTGGCATTTCGCGGCATAAATCTGTAGTAGTTCTGCTGTTGGCTTTTTGCCGAGTTTATTGGAGAATTTCATTAGTGCCATAATGGCTCGTCTGAAGAGCTGTCTCCTATTCTCGACTGCCGCTTTCCAGTTCAGGGCATCGTCAATCATAATGCCTAGGTAGGGATACTGTGAGGTCGTTTCAATTTTTTGTTGTTTCAGAAAAATGGACTTGGATGTCTTTCTTGATCCGCCGGCTACCATAACATAGGTTTTTTTGATGTTTATATGGAGGTCCAAAGCACCCATGAAATCTGCGTATTTAGTTAGAGATTTCTGCAGTTCAATGGGGGTGCGGGCTAGGATAACTGCGTCGTCCGCATAAAGGAGAGCGGGGATCAAGCGACCGTTTGCTCTTGGAAGGTCTCTCCCTCCTCTCAACATAGCCTTTTCTAGGCCGTTGGTGTACAGAGAGAAGAGGAAGGGGGCTAGGACGCAACCCTGCCTCACTCCCCGCTCTACCCTGAATGGCGACGTCAGTTCTCCTTTTGTCCCGAACCTTACTCTCGCCGTGGCTTCGATGTATAGCTCCCTCAGAAAGTCCAAAAGAGGGGGATCTACCCCCATTGCACTCAGCAGTGACCAGAGTCTTGCATGCGAAACGCAGTCGAATGCAGAGGAGAGATCTACATAAACCATGTAAATGGCGCCAGGTTTTGCATGAATATATTTTGAAATTAGCAGACTTAAATTTAGTGCCTGTTCAACAGTTCCGAATCCCTCCCTGAATCCGAACTGTAACTCTGATAGGATGTTTTTATCTTCTACCCATTGCTGTAACTTTTCGAGGAGGACTCTACCAACAAGTTTACCCAGGGAGTCGAGGAGCGAAATTGGTCTGTAGCACTTGGTGTCTTGTCGGTCTCCCTTCTTGAAGATTGGGACCATAATTGAGGATGACCATGATTCTAACATCCCAAGCTTCATTGTTGCTAGGCAGACTCTGGTGAGGATTGGAACCCATAGGTCTGGGAGATGTTTAAATAGGTCGACTGGGACCCCGTCGGGACCTGGAGCTTTCCCACTCTTACTTAATGTTAGCGCCGTATTGACATCCTGCAGGTCAATCTCCAGTAGGATTGGGTAAGCTACTGGATTGATATTGAGGTGATGTTCTTCGGTCGTAGCTGTTAGTTTAAAGATTTTTGAAAAATGATTCACCCACGTATCCTCATCAATGGCCACATCTATTTTTGGACCAGTGTTGTCCGTTAACAGAGGTGTTTTGACTATTTTCCAGAAAGCCTGACTATTTTTCTGGAGTGCACTTTCGTGCAAGGCCTTCCACAGAGATTCTTTCAGTTCTTTTTTCCTTGTGGTTCTGGCGCTGTTATACTCTCGTCGAAGAGATTGAATATTTGTTTTATCTCTGTTTGGATTTCCGAGAGCTTTTTTCAGATTGGAATGAGCCTTCGTGCAATCTTGATTAAACCAACCTATGGAGCTTAGATTTTTTTGTTTTGGTGTTTTAGTTAACAGTCTTCTGACTTGCTCTGTTATTTTCTTGTAGTTTTCCACAATTTGATTCGCCTCTGCATGGGGGTCGAGACAGATCAAGATGTTATCATAGGTAGAGTCTACTAGCTGCTTAGTAAGAATGTTGGGGTCCAGTTTTTCCCATTTTATGGTGAATCCATTATTTTTCCCCAATTCTATCCTGTTCTGTGCTAAGGTTTTAGCTATGGTTGCCATGTGTGTTCTTGGATGGTCTGTTTGGAGGCTTACTTGTAGGGCAGAGTGATCGCTCAAGTTATTTTCCAGGATTTTAAAGTTGGAAATATTATCTTTAAGACCTTCTGTAATCATTATGTAGTCAACAGTGGTCTTGTGGCCCCTTCCTCTGTAAGTGAATTCTAGTCTGTGATTAGATTTTTGGATGGGGTTTACAATTAGCAGATCCAGATCAGCAAGTAATTTGTTCATGGCTGGGCCCACACTAGAATGGATAAAGTGGACTAAAGGATTCTCATATTCGTCCACCATACCACAGATGTCATTTTTGGGGCAGGGATGAAGGTTGAAATCTCCACCCCAGATTATGTTGGCGTTTTCGATTATTTGGTTAGGGCGCCTATGTTCTTTTATATTTTCTTGTATTAGGGAGAGAACGTTCAGGAAAGTCTCATCCGCTAAGTTATTATAAAAATTAATTAGTGTGATGACAAGTTTTTTCCCTAATTTGAGTGTAAGAATTTGGAAGTAGGGCAGGAGGTCTACCTTAATGATCTTCATGTCGGAGATTGTGTTTGCTAGGTAGATAGCCAATCCCCCTTTAGGTCTACCTGAGGTACTAGGGAGGGCAGGAGATGTAAATGTTCTATATCCCTCAAGGTGTAGGGGAGTCGTTGTCCAGGTTTCTTGTAGACAGATGATTTGAGCCTCCTTCAAGAAGTCGGCTACAGAACCATCTACTATTTTGTTTCGAAGACCTGCCACGTTCCAAAAGATCACAGACAGATATAAGGAAGTATGGTCTACGGCTGTGGTTTTTATTTGTGGAGCGGGGGGAATGAGGATAAATGGGGCCAAGGTGGTCTGTACGGGCTCCGGGGATTTAATTGTTAGTCAATCGACCATTTCCAGGCCACTAAACCGATTCATAGTCGGTATGCCTAACCAATTTGGCCCTTTGATGATATCTCTATGGTTGACTTCGTATGGTTGGTAAGATGGTTGGTAAGATGGTCGCTCCCATTGCTCCCGATTTCTAGGTCTATTTTGTGGGCCCATGATCTGCCATGGAAGTTCACTTTGCTGGTATTTCTGATTTGCAGGGCGCCAAGGGTTACTGAAGTAACTGTGTCGTAGCGGTGGTTTTGAGCCAACCACATCTAACTCCCACGGCTGTGGGATAGGTTTCCGCCAAAAGTTATCAGTGTCGTATGAGATGTTATTATTACTGAATCTTTTTGGGTAAAAGTATGACAGTGGTCTAGTGGCGATCCCCCCTGTAATGTTGTTTTGTTCCCAGGAGCAGATATACTCAGCAATTGTGGGGTCCTCAAAAGTGATTACGACGCAATCTCCCCGAATAGTTTTTTCCGTATGGCCCACCCACGGGGTCCTACTGACTGATACTATTCTGGTTATGCAGGGTGGCGGGACCGGTCAGTTTGTGTTCAACCAATACCGGACTTTATTCTTCAATGACCAGTTTGGTTCCGTCCCCTCTGATGTAAGTTCCGGGACCCCCGTCAAGACTGCCACATAAGGGCACGCCTCAGGTGGTAAGTTTAGGGGAGGTCTTTGCTCAGTGGTCCCTTTCAGGGGTCCTATGGTTTTTGGTGGATGCGTATTTATTGCAGCTAGCTTTTTAGGGACTGATGTGCCGGTGGTTGGGGTAATTTCTAGTGGTGTAAGTTGGGGGTTGGGTTGTGAGGGAATGATCTGGGGATTGGGAATTTGGTTTTGTGCAGTGAGAGTGTTTAGTACTGTCGAGGATTTTAAGGAGGGTTGTTTTTTTGTGCATGAAAGCGATACTGTTGCAAGTTGCTTCGAAGTAGGGAGAGTGATCGTAGGGTTTGGAGTTAGTTTTGAGAGAGCTTGAGAGGGTATAGGTTTGATAGACGCTGAGATTTTTGTTAGCTGTCTCTCGATGTTGGTGAGTCTATTTTCTAGAGGGCGAATTTGGGAATTTAGGAGGGAAGCAATTTCTTTAATTAATCGTGATAGTTCTCTATCTTTGCCTAGTTGTTGAAGGCTTAGGGTATCTGAGGTAGAGATATCTTGAAGAGCAATTGATGGCTGATGTAGTTCTATCACGTTGTTTTTTGAAGGAACAGAGTGGAGAGGCAATACAGATAAGCCTGTATCACCAACCCGAACTGGGTTCTCATTTGATATGTTATTCTCAGTTTGATTTCGTATTTTCCTAACATTCCTTTTCATTACAGCCCCCTCCCGTCTCCCTCTCTTTTGCCTCAATTCTTCAGAGGTTGTGTCTAGAAAGATATTTGGGGTTTTTTCTAGGTCGCTTTCAGTGGAGGTTGCACTCAGTTGGGAAGCTGAGAGGTCTACGTGATTTGGGAGGCTGGGTCTGTTTATAACTGTATCCCTTTGAGATGGCAATGGCTGTACGGGTGGAGATCTTGCGGTTGCTAATATTCCCATTGAGGATCGGCGTGCTATTGCAAGTTCGGTTGAAACCCTCCCCTCAATTAGGCTTAGACTTTGGTCAATAAAAGTATTAGCTTTTGCGAGAAAGTCATCCATTGGGCCTAGCAATTTTTCGCCTATCCCATTTTTTTTGAGTTTTTTATTTTTTTATGCTTGTTTGATCTCGTATTCATTTTCCAAGGAATGAATCCAAGGGGAGTTTTGTACGGGAACTGTTAGTTATTAAGACAGGTCGGAAGCAGTGGTAAATACCTGTGTATTGGATGTCCTTGGTGTAGGGCTTGGGAGGGTGGGCCGGACCGGACTCTCACGTTCTCGAACGGCCTCAAACGGCCCGCTCTTTGCCCGGTCTTCGCCCCGGGCTTCGACCCGCGCGCGTCCCGCGGTGCGCGGACCGATGACCGCCTTTACAGTATGGTAAATTGTGTGGGCGTGGTTGTGTCAGGGGGCGCGGCTCTCACGGGAAGAGGACCAGCTGGAGCTGTGGAATGCTGGTCCTCGCAGTCCCGGGGCCAGCGCCTCACCCTCCTCTTGTGCCACGCGATGGTCTTCCTGCACGGGATCAGTTTGATAAGCTACTCCTGTAGCGTGGGGAAAGATTCAAGGCTCCAGTCACGGCGTAGGCAACACACACTGTTGCGAGTGGCACCCGCGTAGCGGGTGCCGCGAGTAGTTAAGGAACTTGGCTGTGGGCGTGGTTGTGTCAGGGGGCGCGGCTCTCACGGGAAGAGGACCAGCTGGAGCTGTGGAATGCTGGTCCTCGCAGTCCCGGGGCCAGCGCCTCACCCTCCTCTTGTGCCACGCGATGGTCTTCCTGCACGGGATCAGTTTGATAAGCTACTCCTGTAGCGTGGGGAAAGATTCAAGGCTCCAGTCACGGCGTAGGCAACACACACTGTTGCGAGTGTGTTATGACTAAATAGTGGGTCGATCAACCTAGAGTGGAAAACATGCATTGTCTAACAACTCAGACTGTTTGTCACATCGTGTGCAGACCAAGGTCGCTTCGCAGAGCTCGGGATGGTAACAACAGATTGCTCTCGTGTGAGGCAAAACTCGAGTCAGCAGTTCGTTTAAGCAATAACATGTGAACGCAGTGTCGTGTGCAAAAGCAGCAAGATGGCTTTCTAACTTCTGACGTGGTTATGCTAACTTAACAATGTATGTACGTATTAAGGGAGTCCTTACTACATGCCCCCTTGATCGAAGCACTACTTAGTATGCAAGAAAAGAGAGAACGCAGAGTTCAAGCGCGACAGAGCAGAACAAGGCGTATCCAATTTAAAAAACATTGATCAGTTCAGGCAAAGTCCGAACAGGAAAAAACCAAAAATGGACAGAAAAAACAAAAAACCTCAAACGTGCCGTGGGGGGTGAAAAAATGAAAAAACGCCTCACCGGGCAGAAGTGCAGACGTACAGGGACAGTTCAAGACACGTGAGGAACACACAGTGTACGAAAGGTCACTCAATCCATGAAAGTATACGCAGCATATGTGGCCACTGCTTCCAGCAGAAAATCATTGGCACGGCCACTGAAGGTTTCAGCCATCCAGTTAAGTAAAGAAAAGGAACATACGTGTTCTTCTATTAGCGGAGCCTCTAGCACCATCAGAGGGCAACCAGCGTGTACTTCCAAGTAACTCATATTCAAGAAGTCATATGCCGCTCTCACGACGTCCCAATTACCCAGGATACCATGCGCCGCACCGCAGGCCATAATCCGAACACCAGAACAGGCAGACTCGTGAGACACTAAGGGCTTCATCAGTCGATCAAAATCCGGGTCCGGAGACACCATGTTGGTTAAGCACAAATCCATAGGCCATTCAAAGGGACAATCTAGGCAGTGGAAGACAGGTTGCACGCAGGTGAAGTAGGAATACCGGAAGGATAATCCATATGCCAGGCTCAAAGTCGCCAACGGCAGGACACCATAGTAATCAAGCATCCTGTCACGAAGAAGCTGCAGACGGGACAGGCTGTCGTGTGGCACAGAAAGAGCAGCCATTCCGCAAGATGAAAAGTAAAAGTAGCACACCTGCCACTAGAGCCAGAATTAACGGGACACCTCCAAAGACGCTGGAGAAAATAGAATGAAAAAATGCCGGAATCACACCAAAAATAGTTTGGAAAGAGGTCACGAGGCCCGAGCCCACAAGTTTAAAAAAATGAGCCAGGCCAGTCGTGGACGAGGCATTGAAAATTGTTTGGATCAAAGCTCCAAAATGCAGGGGGAGGTCAGTATTCAAAAGCGCCTGTACCTCGGTGCGCGTATTTGCTACGTGAAGGACAAATGTTTCCCGGGAGGAAGTCAATGGCACCTCCTTTTGGGACAATAGCGCTCTTATTCTGCTCATCTTGTTGAACTCTGCTTTCAAGGTTGGAATCGAAGGCCAGATGGAAGCATCCAGCCTCCCATGCGGGGGTGGAAACAGGACGTTATTGCAGCAGACAACCCTCTGTGTTACAGTTACTATATACGGGATCCCTACTAACATCCCGCAGCAAGCTTCATTGTTTAAAATTAAATAAATACCGTTTGCAAGCAGCGTGAAAGATGGCGTAATCACTGGTACCGGGATACCTTTGAGGACGCAGGCTAAATTCGGAGCGTGTACATTACAAGCACCGTGCAACTGAATGTGCCTACAGACAACAGAATGATCAGGTGACGTTGTACATTCTTCACCCTTCAGATAAACCTCAGTACCGTCCCTTGTACATCTATACGTAAAGGGGAGGGACCAGACTTCATGTATGAAAGCGGTACCCAGCTGTTCATATCTACCCAGAGCATAGTGTTGCATACAAGAGGTAAACTTAAAAAGCGCAAACGGTAGAGTTATCAATCCGTGTAAGAGCCACACAGCGGAGTCGACTTCCGCAACAGAAAAAGGTAACGGCTCCAATTTCTCAATATGGAGCAAGGAATATGTAGCATCCTTCATGGACATGAACTGCTGTTTGTCAGTAAGGTTAAAAGGAAGAAATAACGATGTTGTATTCAGATAGTCCCAAGGGACCTTCCCTGCCTTCAATGTTTGTAATGTCCATGCAAACTGCATAACAGAACGCAACTGGTTTTGACCATGATACAACACAGACATATCATCCTGCACAATATCCACAATTGAAGAAACAATATTATCTAATGTATAAATGCGAGAAGAAAGAGTGTTAATGCTGTTATCAATAACTGCTAATACTTTTTCCATATTAGCCTGATCAATAGCTCTCAATCTCGAAGCTGCCTCAACTTGCGACAGTTTCCATACTTCGTTGTAAATAGCATACGCCCATCTCTTGGATCTGCCACCCACAGGACCTTTAACAAAATCATTCAAATCTATTTTGTCATGTAACTTTGATAAATGAACTTTGACAGATGCCAAGGTGGAATGTCGCAGCCAGGACTGACATAATTTCCCTACAGAGTATGTAGTTACTGTATGTGACGACTCAAACCGGGGGTCCACGCGATCTTGAGTATACCCCGGTTTCAGTCCTAGAAAACGACGTTGACAGGTATCAGAACTGCTTTGCCAAATTAACCATCCCTCACTATTAAATTTCGAAATATTGAAAGACGAATTAGAAACCAATAACTGCAAAGCAGGAAGGGACAGATCTGTGTGATTATACCAATTTGGGTAAGCACCCAGATCCGGCACAGAAGGCGAATTTAGTTTTTTAGAAGTGGCCAATCCGAAACAGGTGGTTTGGAAGATGGTTGCATTTAAAAACAACATATGATTTGGTACTAGACAGGCACGGTGTAAAGCTTCAGCTCCCTGAACCTGCCACGGTTTGGAACCCCAAACCGACTTAAGATCAATAGTAGCCTTCCATAGATCATAACCTTTGATTGACAACTCATCCATAAAGGACTTAGAATATAGCAATTTGGTGTGTGTCAGTCTAACCTTTGAGGCAGACTCAGGCTTAACTTTAAAATAAAAGGATGCCGGGGCTGAAACACCGAAATCAGTAAAATAAGTAAACTTATCAACTAATGTATGTGAACTGCCAAACGAGGCGGTAGGACAATGTTCCCATTGGGTAAAATTTACAAAATTTCTAAACGAATTCGATTTATGCAGGAAGTGATTGCCATAATGTTGAAAACAATACTGTTCCGCATAATTAGCCGCATTTTCATACAAATCCTCAGCATCAAAGGCGGCATAATATTTCAAATCTGAAAACAGTGCTTCAATGGCGTGTACATCCCAATCATCAGAACGTATGTTCTGCTTAACTACATCACCCATAGAAACACGAAATACATTAGGCACATTAATGACCTCTGTAGGCCCATGAATTTGAAATTTAACCGCATCCCATGCGATTCCATCCATGACGGGCCAGGCAGTAATATTCACAAAAGTCTGGTCCCTCTTCATGATGTGGGATGAGGAGTGGGGGGCCAAAGTTCCATTGATAAGTCTAATTGTCGATCTCTCTTTGAGATAATGGCCATCCACCAAATGGAAGAAAACTACAACAAATCCAATGGACATAAACAAAAAAATACCAAAAAGCACCAACCAGATGTATGTCCAAGGGGCTATCAAAAAATGTTTCTTAAACCAGCTCACAAAAACAGCAATGTTTGATGGGGGAGTTGAGGGCAAAGAGTTAGTGTCAAAGGAAAAACGGGACTGGCCAAGCGCCGTAGATTGTAAAACAGGCGAAGGTCCACGTGTAGGATAAGCATACTCAGTCTCTTCGGGCAAACCACCAGCAGGTGGTATCAGTAAGGGATCAGTAACTGAATGCATCTCGATGGCAACATCAGACAAGGTGGTAGAAGCAGGAACCAACATTGAATGTCTTTGCATCGTCTGGCATGAAACTGCCGGAGTCATACTAAGAAGTATCGGCCACTCGCTGAAGTTTGACATTGTCAATAGAGATGTACCTGTTTTCTTTGCGACCAGGAAGTGGAGGTAAAATGACTGTTCTTGTACCCTGCACTCCAAGCACTGGAACTGGTGCACGATAAGACGGGCCGAACTCCTTCTTGTTCTCCACCTTCTCACGGACCAGATCTCCAACTCGGGGTAGCCAGCCGACTACCGGAATCTGAACCTCAGCTTCAGACGTGGAGGGCAAATGTTCTTTCGAAAGAGAGTCTCTGGCTTCTTGAAGAGTCTGTAAAACAGCACAGTGATCATCTACGTCAAAGGGTGCGGTCGACGCCGCAATGTCTAGACCATCAAGGTCTGGAACAAACATTCTGATTCCGAAGAGCATCATGTACGGGGTCCGCCCACCCAGAGACCTTCTAGGGAGATTATTTAGTGCACGTTGGACGTTATACAAATGGGCTAGCCAGTTCCGGCCTGTGCCTAAAACACGTGCTGTCAATGATTGCTTTAAGTCACGGTTCATTCGCTCCACCACACTATTACCCTCAGGTCGGTAGGGAGACGAAAATTTGACTAGGACCCCCACATTTTTCATAGCCTCCTTGTAAGCCTTAGAGGCGAACGCAGGGCCCTGATCAGAATGGAAGGTACCACACGCAAAAGTTCCCACAAAGACACGCAAATCCCTGATGACAGTCCGCGAGTCAGCACTCCTTTGTGGCCATACCCATAGAAAACGTGTGCACGAATCCACTGCAACCAAGATGTACTTGTACGCAGTATCAGAAGAAAAAGGACCGCAGTGATCTAAATAAACACAACCAAATGGCTTATTAGAGATGTACAGCTGTGTCTGTGGTGGGCGCGCAACAGTAGAAGGTTTAATCTGTTGGCAAATGTCACAATCAAGAACATAAGCGCGCGCTTGTTTATATAAACCAAACCACCAGTAACGTTGTTGAAGCAGAGATATTGTAGCTGACACACCGGCGTGGGCTGACGCCAACCCCTCGTGCGCCAAGATCAGTGCTGGTCTGCAGTCCGCGTTGGGAATAATTCTATCACCAACGTCGTTAATCCTCACTAATGGGACGTTATCAGGACTTAAATGATAAATATACCGAGAGGGAAAACCCTTCGGGTAATCTCCTCCCTTCTCTGTAGCAGCAATAGCTGCCAAGATGTCATCATCAATCTTACTTTTGGATCTTGTAACTGCTGCCACTAAGTATGTAGCCACTGCTGTTTTTGCTGCCTCGTCAGCTAAGCTGTTGCCGACAGCATGGACACCAAGCCGCTGGTGACCAAGAGTGTGAATAACACGAGAGGGAGACGTTCTTTAAAGTCTGCCACCCGAACCCAAAGCGTTTTATGCTTAATTGTGCTACCTTTAGTGTCGCGGTAATCATTCTGAGACCAGAAGTGTAAATTGTCATTGTAGGACTGGACACAGTAGAAGGAGTCACTCACTATAAGAGTAGTGACTCGGGGATCAGCAAACTCCAGTGCAAGCACCAGAGCCCGGAGCTCCGCCAATCAAAGATGTAAGTGACGTCTGGCGACGTCAGTGTTGTGGCCCATTGTATCCACCGTGGATGCAAAGCTTTAGAATTTGGTACACTTGCTTTAGTCACTGCCTCTAAAGCAGGATATGGAGTTACAACCAGAATCTGTTTCCCATGCGACAGTGCGCGTTCCTTGAGGATCGCCATCTGCACAGCAGTCAGAACTTTTTCGACCGTGGAAAAACGTAATTCAGCAGAGGTGTACAAGTGGGATTTGTACGCAATGGGGACTGTGTCGCCCTCATTAAACGTCAAATACGTGAACCCCACGGCGCCTGGTACTATTCTTATTACCAGGTTAGTGCGGTTATCACGTGTCAGCAAGTATTGTGAAGCAAGAAGGTCAGCCTGTAAAGACTGTAAAATTGCAGAGTGTTCTAGCTGCCAGCTAGATTTCGAAAACGAAGGCTGTACCAAGGCGTAAAGCGGCTTGATACGCTGGGCATAATCAGGAATATACGTACGGCCGAAATTCAGAAAACCCAGCAGAGATTGTAATTTCTTCAGTGTCGTAGGTGCACTTAAGCGTGCACACTTTTCCAGAAAGTGGGGGGCTAACCCCTTGCCTTCATTGTTGAGCTCGTAGCCCAAAAACAACACCGTATATTCTGCGATGTGTGACTTCGCAAAATTGAATTTGTAGCCATAGTCAGCAAAACTCACGATAATATTGTCGACTCGAGACAGATGCGGCATCAGCTCATCATCCGTAAGATAGATATCGTCAACATAGGAGTATGCGTCGGGGTCAATTCTCTCTAAGAGAGAAACCACGCGAGCAGAAAAGACGCCAGGGCTATTTTTGTAACCCATGGCTAATCTTGTAAACTGTTTTTGTTTTCCGCCTGAAGTAAACGCTGTCCACTGGCTACTCAGTGTGGACAGGTTGTGGCTAAAAAAGCCATTGGAAATGTCAAGTGTCGTTTTAAACCTTTTACGCACGAGACTGTCGACCAAAGCCGAGCTATGTGTATTTTGTACCGCGCAGGTCCGGCAATGGGAGTTTAGGTGCCGGTAATCCAAAACTAAACGGTACGAGCCGTCAGGCTTCGTTACAGTGAATAAAGGGTTATTCATAGGGGACACACATGTTTCAATAACACCCTGATATTCCAATTGTTCAAGGATTGCCGCGACGTGGGGTCTAGCTTCACGACGCATGGGATATTGAGGTTGAGGCTGGGGCATAGACCGCAATGGAATCTCATGGCAGGGGGACAATCTGTCCCATCCCACCTGAGTACGATACACCGCCGGCGCAAGCGCAAGCGCCCACTCCTCAGCATACACTTCAGCTTGGTCCTTAGGCACTGTGTGCGCAAAGGACGGGAGGATTACTTCCTCCCCTCTAGGAGCCTCTAAAATGAAAGCTGGGGGCCAATCTGCCTCCGCTAGGAGGATATCATAGGTGGTGGTCAGATTATCCCAAAAAATCCCTTTTATTGTACGTTGTATGTCACCCTCTATTAATAAGACTATTTCATAAAGTCTGTCAGGGGGAGCCACTCTGGTGTCAGCTGTTTCAACAGTAACCGATATAACAGTTGCTGTCACCGCCAGAAATGGACGCAGAGCTTGACGGACTATGGTAATTTCCGCTGCGCTGTCCAGGAGCGTCAGCGCCCATGTCCGGTTCCGAAGCTGTGTCCGCACTATCTGAGGCATACCTTGCCGTCAGAGCCGCCACTTTCTTCTTCTGAAACGGGGGTCTTTGTCGTGCAAATTCGTCCTGCTTGCCTTTACCCTCAGTCTGTCGGGGCTGGTCACGCTGTTGTGGAGCACCCCGACCTTTGCCACCGCCTCCGCCACCGGACTGTGTAGCCGATGTTTCCTGTGAAGAACGAGGAGAGCGCTGTTCAGAAACCTGAAATCTATCAGGAGACTTTATAGCAGCACGATCGCGCAGATCATAAGTGCGTTCACTACTAGACTGTACGGGAGAGGCAGGCCGAGAGCCCTGTTTCTGTTGCTGCTGCTTTCCCTGTTGTTTAACCTGCCATTTTTGTTTAGGAAAAAAGGGCCGATCGTCCTTACCAGACGTTTCTGCCTTACCCTGCTGTTTTAGATCGGGATTCTTTATTACAGGCTTAACCCCTAAAGAGCTACGACCCAAATCCCGATATGCCTCTGCGATTATTTTCGCAAATTCCTGAGGTTTGTCCTCCTCAGCAACTCGTTTCAGTTCATTACGAACCTGGAAATGCAAAGCATCACCCTTTAGGTTACCAATTATCATGGTAGCCACCAGGTCAAATTGCCCGAGGAGCCGCATCCCTAACTCTATCGCAGACTCCGCACCATGGTTCTCTTGAACTCTTTTGATAACGGAGAGCAGCTGCAACATAGACGGAGTGCCAAAGCACTGCGCGTACGTCGCTGCAAAGACCTTGCCCCAATTTACACAATCATCTATGTGGGGGACCAAGTCTTTAGGCAAACTAATGGTGAGGATCCTGTGTTTCTCCACAGGAGTAGTATTCGGGTAAACCGCTTCTATTTGGTCAAATTTTTCAGCAAGCCAAAAGGGGAAATCATCCCTATTTTGGGGGTGCTTGCCCATAACAGAATTAACCATAA
The DNA here is from genome assembly GCF_964204655.1 of Triturus cristatus. NCBI lineage: Eukaryota > Metazoa > Chordata > Amphibia > Caudata > Salamandridae > Triturus > Triturus cristatus. The sequence goes on from NC_140585.1 coordinate 8,831,163, forward strand.
CAGGACTAATGACCACCGCGTGATGATCAGTAGGCTGTCCCGCAACAGCAGGTGCCCCCGCCTGCATATTGCACGACACATACTGCACTAACGCCCTATATACCGTAATGAGGGCAGTGTGTAGTACACGCAACTCAGCCACCGTCACCGTGAGGTAACGGGGATGAGGCGTAAATCCGGCTAGTACCGGCCAAGTGGCCCCTGCAATCGATAAAGGGCCCATTCTCGGCGGTATAACCACATGGGGAAGGGCGCCATTAAACCAAATATGGTGCTGCCAAGCAGATATTGGTATTTCCTGTGTCCTATACGGCGTATAGTTCGCCGGCACTGCAGCGGCAGTGTAAGAATGAAAGGTGTCATCATCCCCCACCGCCGGAATCGTCACCCAAGAGTAGAACAACTCATAGGGATGAGCCGCATCGGCTCCCACTACAAAGATGACGTTCATACCAGTGTCCGGTACCCCATACTGCGACAAATGACGTTTCACAGCTGCACGGCTATGCGCCGCAATATCCACCGACATTAGGACAACACACACTTGAAACTATCAGTAGCACAAGGGTTCAATAACCTTTTTAATTATCAAGCTTGAAAGAACCTATATCAATAGACCTAGGTAGGTTTAAATCCGTCAGACTTGTTATCCGGAAACAAGAATGAGGGTGTTGTGGACAAACGCGAGCACTACTAAGGCGTTTCAACTCATAGACCAAACGTTAGGTGCGCCATGTTGCAGGGATTCTGCTTATACACAGAACTATGCGTAGAACCCCAGGACCTCAGTGAGTTGTGGTGTACCAGAAACTCACCTCAGAACCCAGAACCCAGTATCCGGCTAGCATAAGTGTCCCATTAGTTATCCGAGATTTAGCTCGGCGGTCCCAATGAAAAGACAACCCAGAACAAGCGACTCAGTACATACTCAGGAATGGTGGGAATCGGAAATACCTGTTCGTATATTATTCTCACATCAGTCCACAACAAGAATCAACAGAGACACGGTGAAAATAAAAAGAGTTTATTTTTATAGACCACGTGTCCTAATATGCAGTACTTTGGCTAATACAAGCAGACAAATGATTAAAATCAAAACCATCAACATAGTTACAATTCCATAGAGTATAAAAGGGGTGATCATGTTATAATGACAGTGGATACTACCACCTTCCCTTTACTAAGAAGCTAATATTATTATTAGACTAACAGAAGGTCTCTTAGGCTTGAATAGGGGACCCCATACCTCAAAGATCAGCTTAGTGAAATCACATCACAGGAGCATCAGGAGTCTTCTCGCAGGAAGGCTCGTCTTCGGTCTGAATAATAAACATGATGTCTGTGATATTAAAAGCACCAACTTTCAGGTATGTGCAGCTGCTCGTGTGTTATGACTAAATAGTGGGTCGATCAACCTAGAGTGGAAAACATGCATTGTCTAACAACTCAGACTGTTTGTCACATCGTGTGCAGACCAAGGTCGCTTCGCAGAGCTCGGGATGGTAACAACAGATTGCTCTCGTGTGAGGCAAAACTCGAGTCAGCAGTTCGTTTAAGCAATAACATGTGAACGCAGTGTCGTGTGCAAAAGCAGCAAGATGGCTTTCTAACTTCTGACGTGGTTATGCTAACTTAACAATGTATGTACGTATTAAGGGAGTCCTTACTACAACAGCTGTACCATATACTCTTAAGTGCATTATAACCTCGCGGTAAATGCTAACTTTGGAATGGCTGCATCAAAACATGTCGTTTTGGGTGTCAAACGCTTTGGAATACTACCCCCCCCCACCAGTTCTGGCGGCGGGGGTAGCATTCCACCCTTCTAGAGGGAGAGACATGTTCACACTGGCTAAACCCAGTTAAATCCTTTCAAAGCCCTGGCATCACAAAATGGATGCCACTGCCACAGACACGGGTCTGGCCTCCTGCTGCTAGGGGAATCTCCGGCAGGGGAGGCCTGGACAATAGGTTTCCTGTCACAGGGAGGTGTAACCACCTCCCCAGACAGGCTGATGTTTATTGGGGCAGGGTGGGTGCATTCACAGAATGCTTTTGAGACACTGCCAGTGGCACACAAGGTGTCCCTGTGCATAGCCCAGTTCAAACCGGTTGCAGGGGCACTCAGCCCCTGCTCTGGCGCGAAACTGGACAAAGGGGAAGGTGTGTAACCACCCCCCCCCCCCAGGCACACCCATAGGTGGGGCCTTAGAGTTAGTCCATCCCCTACACTTAGTATAAGTATAGGAATCCAGTCCCTAGGACTTTAGAATACCCTGGACGAACCTCTGAAACATATATCCTGGACCTTCGACTTTCTATCTCGACTAGAAGACGGAAGAAATCTCCCTTGGGGTCAAGGAGTGACTCCCCTGCTTGGCATGCACCAAAGAAACAACTGAACGGTCTGCATTGCTGAAGCTCCCGCCGGACGCCGAAGTTTCTACATCACCAGAGGTGGATTTCCAGACTTTCCCGAGGCTACCCTGAGCCCACAGCAAAGCTGAGGCCCGTGGCTATCGTGGGTAACGTGGAACCGTGACCCCTGGACACCGTGAACTTTTGCAGCAACAACACCTTCCTGGTCATCCTCGAAGTTGTGCTTTGGTCTCCAAGTAGCCCCAGCCTTGAGCACCTCCTGCACCGAAGATTGTTGGCCTCCACTCCACGAGTGACCAGTGGGCTGGCTCCAAGTGGGACCGCTTGAGGCTCCTTCGCGATCACTAGCCCGTTGGCTAGCAGGTCTCCACGAAGGCAACTCCACTTCTACTTGTGCTTTTCTGGTTGCTCCAGACTTGCTCTTACTTACCCTCGCTGGGTGAGTCCATCAGATCTTGCTGGTCTGCACCGCAGTCTTTTCTCTGATTTCTTGAGACTTGCCGTTGCCAAGGCTTGTTGGGTCCTTTCTGGTAGCTGACACCGCAGCACTCGACAGACTTCGTGGGACAGCTCGAATCCGGCTCGTGGACCTTGTCAACGCCTCCTGGACCTCATGGCTGAAGAGTCAAGACACTCAACACCTCACCTGAAGCACCCGACATCTGTGGGCATTGGTCCATCCTGCCCTAGGTCACTGGTAAGTGACCACGACTCTGTCTCCACTGCTTTCAGGTTCCTTACATCTTAGATCCAGGCTTGGATCTCTCCGGACACTTCTCCTCTTCTCGGCAGAAGCAGTTCTTTGCAGGCTTCCAATGGAATTGAAAAAGCGACCCGACACCAAAAGACACCAATGCACCCGGCTTCCCTGGGTGAGGTAACTCAAGTACTCCGGTACTCTCGAGGGTGCTAGCCCTACAACTGTCTAAGTCCAAAAGGGTTTGGTCCTAGTTCGATTTGAAGTGTCCCTAATCTTTAAAACTCCAACCGCGACATTCCTAATAGAAAGTAATAGGAACGCGCGGTTGTGTTTCCACACTGCATACGGCTCCCGTGGGTCCCAGACGTCCCTACCTTGAGTGGTCCCTTGGGGTCCCAGCGATTCTAGAGGTAATAGGCACACTGCCTATTTCAGTCGTGGTTCTTATACCACTTTCTTAGTATATGGTTTGGTACGCCCCTAGGGCCCAAACGTGTATTTGTGCTTCTACTGATGCTTAAACACTTGTAACTAAAGTACTTCGAACTCCAGTCTCATAAAGAGACTAGAGGGGTGTGATTTATCTTAAATACATATATTTTGAATATATACCTGGTGTGGTTGTCTTTTCATTTGATCATTCAAGAGATTATAGACTGGTAAAACAAGCTGCTTTACATTCCTTCAAGACTTAGCCTTATAAGATGCATCTGTTTGGACAATAAACTTCTTGGAGTAGTCAGGACTCTGCAGAATGGGAGCAGTGCACATGGCCTGCTTCAGGTCATCAAATGCCTTTTGACAGCTAGCTGTCCACTGATCCTTTTTGGCCATCGTTTTAGAATTTAGGTCATTCAAGGGTGTCACTATTGATCCATACCCTTTGGCAAATCTCCTATAGTACCCAGTCAGGCCTAAGAAGGCTCTCACCTGAGTCTGGGTAGTTGAAGCAATCCATTCCATTATGGTTTGGACTTTGCTCTGCAATGGTTGAACCTCGCCTCCACCTACAAGGTGGCCCAGGTACACAACCTGACTCTGCCCTATCTGGCACTTAGTAGCCTTGATAGTGAGGCCTGCCCTTTGCAGGGCCTCCAACACATTCCCCAGGTGGACCAGGTGATCCTCCCAGGTGGAACTAAAGACAGCAATATCATCTAGATATGCTGTACTAAAGTATTCCAGGCCTGTAAGGACTTGATTAACCAACCTTTGGAAAGTGGCAGGTGCGTTCTTCAAACCAAAGGGCATTACCACAAATTGATAGTGCCCACTAGGGGTAGAAAATGCTGTCTTTGGCTTTGCATCATCAGCTAGTCTGATCTGCTAGTAGCCAGCTGTTAGGTCAAATGTGTTTAGAAACTTAGCTGAGGCCAACATATCTATCAGCTTCTCTGCCCTAGGGATGGGATGGGCATCAGTCCTAGTGACTGCATTGAGACCCCTGTAGTCTACACAAAACCTCATCTCTCTTTTCCCACCACTGGTGTGAGGTTTTGGTACCAGGACTACTGTACTAGCCCAAGGGCTAACTGGGAGTTCAATCAAACCCATATCCAACATCTTTTGGACTTCTGTCCTTATACAGTCCCTGACATGGTCAAGTTGCCTGTAGATCTTATTCTTCACAGGTAGACTGTCCCCAGTGTCCACTTCATGAGTGCACCAGGTGGTCTGACTTGGAGTCAAAGAAAATATATGTCTAAACTGTCTGAGAAGGTTTCTGCAGTCAGTTTGTTGCTGGGCAGTGAGGCTGCCTGCCAAGGCTACACCATCAACTGACCCATCATCAGGGTTCTGAGAAAGCAGGTTATGGAGTGGGTCACTCTCTTCCTCCTGTCCTTCATCAGTGGCCATGAGCAAGCCCATATCTGCCCTGTCAACATATGGTTTTTAGTCTGTTGACATGAAGTACCCTGTGGGGACTCCTAGGGGTTCCAAGGTCTACCAAGTAGGTAACCTCCCCTTTCTGTTCAACAATTGTATGGGAGCCACTCCATGTGTCCAGGAGGGCTGCTGGGGCCACAGGCTCCAACACCCACACTTTCTGTCCTGGCTAGTAAACCGTCAGTACAGCCTTTGGTCATGCCAGGTTTTTTGCAGTTCCTGGCTAGCCTCAAGGTTTTTGTTTGCCTTTTTCATGTACTAAGCCATCCTGGAGCGGAGACCAAGTACATAGTCCACTATGTCTTGCTTTGGGGGCTTGAGAGGTAGCTCCCATCCTTCCTTCACCAAACACAATGGACCCCTGACAGGGTGTCCAAACAAAAGCTCAAATGGGCTGTAGCCAACCCCCTTTTGAGGCACCTCCATGTATGCAAATAAAAGGCAGGGCAAGAGCAAGTCCCATTTTCACCTAAGCTTCTCTGGGAGTCCTTTGATCATGCCCTTTAATTTTTTGTTCAATCCCTCAACTAAACCATTGCATTGTGGGTGATAGGGTGTGGAGAACATGTAGTTCACTCCACACTCCTTCCACATAGCAGTCAAGTAACTATACATGAAGTTTGCATCCCTGTCAGATACTACCTCCTTAGGAAAGCCTACTCTTGAGAACACACTGGCTTGGCAGGTTACATAGGAGTGAAGAGAGCTCTTGCCACTACAGGTGCTGCAGTGGTCCTTAGGGGAATTGCCTCTGGGTACCTGGTGGCATGATCCACCACCACCAGTATAAATCTGTGCCCAGATGCTGTTTGGGGATCCATGGGACCAACAATGTCAATCCCCATCCTTTCAAAGGGCACCCCCACCACAGGTAGTGGTATCAGGGGGCCTTTGTTGTGCAACCTGCTTTGCCACTGGCTTGGCAGGTTACATAGGAGCGACAAAACTCCTTTGTGTCCTCAGACATGTGGGGCCAGTGAAAGTGAGGGACAATTCTGTCCCAAGTCTTGTTCTGGCCTAGGTGTCCTGCTAGGGGAATATTATGGGCTAGTGACAATAGGAAACCCCTAAACCTCAGAGGTATAACCAACCTCCTGGATGCACCAGGCTTGGGGTCTCTACTCTCTGAGTAAAGGAGTCCGTCATCCCAAAAAACTTTATGGGTGCCACTAGCATTTGTTGTAACTAGCATTCCCAGCAGCCTCATCAGCAGCTTGCTTTCTGAGGGTTCAATAGAGGGGCAGGTTTTCTGCTCCTAGCTCAGATCAGACCTGGAAGGGCCTCCTGTCCCCAAGAACTCAAACTGGTCAGGTTCAAGCTCCTCTGGGACAGTTCCTTCTTCAGGCTCAAGATCATCTCCCTGAGGAGACTGATCAGCATTCTGAGTCAGGTGGGAAGGCTCTGCCTTAACCCTACTGCTCCTCCTCTTGTGAGGCACCTGGTCCATTATTCCAGAATCCAGGGCCTGTCCAGCTTTAGACATTTTAGCCTGTGACCTGGTCACAGCAAAGACATGTGCAGGGATCCCTAACATTTCTGCATGTGTCCTGAGCTCCACTTCAGCCCAAGCTGAAGTCTCTAGATCATTGCCAAGCAAGCACTGTACTGGTAGGTCTGCACTTACCACAGCCTTCTTAAGGCCAGTTAACCCTCCCAGGAGAAGTTAACAACTGCCAGAGAATGGTCTGTTCTGACATTGCAAGCATTGGTCACTTGGTACATTTCACCAAGTATAATCTGACCAGGATCCACAAGATCTTTTGTCACCATTATGACACTTGCGCCTGTGTCCCTGAATGCCCAAGCTTCTACTCCATTTATTAAAGGCTGCTGTCTGTATTTGCCCAAGTTACTGGGACTCACACAGGGGGACATATCCATGCCACCATCACAGACAAGCACAGCCTGAGTTGGAACTCAGACTAGGCCAGAGTCCATCTCAGAACCCAGGGTCAACCCTACTACACCCTTATTCTGTGTATTTCCACCACCAATTGTAACTGCACTAGGGGGAGCAGGTGCCTTAGGGGCATTGGTGGGGGCTGGAGTATTCTCTTTGGCCTTGGTGAAGTCACTGGTCCAGTGAGATTTCTGCTTACAGATTTTGCACCAAGATTTCTTTTGGCCTTTACCCTTTCCTGACTGTGACTCCCCATTAGAAGAAGATTTTTGGGGCCCTAGAGAAGATTTCTGGTCTTTGAGCTTGTCACCACCCTTGTCAGAGTTCTTGGAATCTTGCTTCTTTGGGTCACCACCTTGGTTCTGTACCTTCTGCCTCACTCTGGTTCTGACCCATTTGTCTGCCTTCTTTCCCAATTCTTGGAGAGAGGTCAGATCAGAGTCTACCAGGTACTGGTGCAACAGCCGATTTTGACAGTTATTAAGAATCTGCTCCCTCATTATCAGATTGTACAATCCTATGAGGTCACACACTTTACTGCCCAATAACCAACCTTCCAGAGCCTTAGCAGCACAGTCAACCCAGTCCTGATTCTGTGCTTTTTGGGTGTGTCTGAACTTTAACCTGTATTGTTCAGTGGGTAGGCGAAACCAATCTATCAGAGCTCTTTTCAAGACTTTTTTAATCATCAGCATCCTCTTCTCTTAGAGTGAGGAGCTTATCTCTACCTTTGTCTGCAAAGGAGAGCCATAAGATTGCTGCCCACTGACCTTGAGGGACCTTCTGTACTTTACAGGCCCTCTCCAAGGCAGTTATCCCTTTGTGTCTGTCATCCCCACTCTGGTAGGGAGGGACAATCTTACTTAGGTTTCTATGGTCATAAGACCTCTCCCTATCTCTAGGGAAATTGCTGCCACTACGGGAATCTATTCACACCTTTTTACTAGCTCTGTAGAGCTCTAGGGCTTCCCTATCTAAGGCCATCTGCTGCTTTCTGAGGTTGAACTTGTCTTGCTCATACTTCAGCTGTCTCTCTCTCTCCTCTCCTGGGAGGTTTTCCTTCCTCTGTGAGAAGAGACAGAGGTCCCTATAGAGGAGTTATGTTATGTTATGTCAATTTATAACGCGCACAGCTACTCAACAGAGTGTCCCGGCGCGATCCAAGAAAAGGGGCCATAGGCTAAACTTTATCCAAAAAGATGAGTTTTTAACTTTTTTTTAAAGATCACAGGATCATGAGTAGAGCGAAGCGCCAAAGGCAGAGCATTCCAGGCCAGTGCGACCTTGCGCACAAAAGAGCTCCCACCCAGCCTCTGACGTGTAAATTTAGGTGTTAACATCAGAAATTGGGAGGAGGACCGCAGCTGTCTCATGGGGACATAAAAAGCAAGCCTTTTCTGAAGATATGAAGGCCCTAGGCCATACAAGGCCCTATGGGCAATGGCCAGAGTTTTAAATCTTATACGCGCCTCCACCGGGAGCCAGTGTAAAGAACGCAAATGAACTTGCACATTACATCTGCAAGATATGCCCAACAAGAGTCTAACGGCCACATTCTGGATAACCTGCAATTTATTCAGGAGATAGCCTGGAATGCCCACATAAAGAGCATTGGCATAGTCTAGGCGAGACAAGATCATGGCACGCACCACCGTTTCTTTGGACGAACTTGGAAGAAGGGGTAAGAATTTCCTCAAAACTCTCAAAATGCCAAAGCAAGAACCAACCAGCTTTCTAACCTGGGTAGAGAAAGACAGGTTCTCATTAAACCAAACCCCTAGATTTTTTACAGCGGTATCCTTTGCTCTGGGCAAGGGAAATCCAGGGGGCCATTGTCTCTCTCGAAAGTTGTCAGGAAAGACGCCATACAAGAGAACCTCCGATTTCTCTTCATAACATTTGAGCTGTGCCCGGGCCAGCCTGCTGAAAACTGAAGAAAGACAGTGTTGAGCCATCGAGACTGAGTCATTATCCTTGCCCCAAGAAAAAAGGAGCTGGGTGTCATCCACGTAGGCCATCACCTTAGCCCCAAGTGACTCCGCTAAATAAATCAGCGGAGTGACATAGATGTTAAAAAGAAGGGGACTAAGGGATGACCCTTGCGGGACACCTGTAGCCACACGCTGCGATGCCGAGACACAAGGGGGGAGCCACATCTGCTGAGACGTTCTTCCAAGAAAGATTTAATCCATCGCCAAACTGTGCCGGAGATCCCAATCTCAGAGAGGCGATCCAAAAGCAGAGAGTGTGGCACCGTGTCAAACGCCGCCGAGAGATCCAGCATAACTAATGCTGCTCTCCCACCGGCATCCAAACACTCACGGATTGCCTCCGTCACCTCAAGCAGAGCCGAGTCAGTGCTCAACAAAGCACGAAACCCTGATTGGGCCGGGTGCAGCAGACCCGATGACTCAACAAAGTTAGTCAGTTGCTTGGTGACAATCTTCTCACAAACCTTGGACAGGCTGGGTAGCAGTGAAATGGGACGATAGTTTCCTGGTGTCAATGGGTCAAGGGATGGTTTCTTGAGAAGAGGAAGAATCTGAGCCCGCTTCCACGCGGCAGGCACAAAGCCTTCCTGCAACGACATGTTGATAATTTTATTGGCTTCCGGATTGATCATATCCGCAACTGAAGCCAAAAGTCTAGCAGCACAGGGATCGGTTGGAGATCCCGATTTCAGGGCCTTGAGGATTGTTATAGGTGTGGTGACCCGGGTCACATTGCCTCTGATCCTAAGTGTCGCCTGTTTGGTAAGACCGCACCCACTGGTGCTCCACCCCGGCAAGTAGCTAATATTAACTTTGGGGAGGAGGTAGCAGTCCAGGAGGGTGGGGGTCCCGGGCAGATGACCCTAGTCTCGCTAGGAGACAGTGAGATGGTCCCTGAAACCTACTTACCCTCTAACACTAAGAAATATGGGCAAGTAGTGACCATCAATGGAAAGAAGGTGGAGGCTCTTAGAGATACAGGAGCCAGCGTGACCTCGGTGAGGCAACACCTGGTGTCTCAAGAGCAGATTGTACCCAATGCCTACTGTAGGGTTGTCAATGCTGACAACATAGAGAGCCGTTGTCCAATGGCTCAAGTTCCCTTTGAGTGGGGGGAGGTCTCTGGTACTCTACAAGTCGCTGTGAGAACTGACATGCCTGTAGACTGTCTGCTAGGGAACGACCTAGAGAGCTCCCCTTGGGAAAAGGTGGAGAAGACCACGCATCTGAGGATGGTGGGTCTACCCGACTGGGCGTGCGTGACCACCCGGTCCATGGCAGCCAGTAGGGGTGTTGAGAGGGTCCTGGAGCCTGAGGGAGAGGTCCAGGAACCGGCCTTAGGGAGAAGGCGCAGGAGGCGCGGGAAACCGGCCCCCAAAGTTCCCACGGCCCAGGAGGAAGTAGACCCTGAGGGGGATGCTCTGGAGCCTACCGGGGAACAGATTGCCGAGCTGGGAGACCTGCCTGAGCTGACCCATTGGCAGCAAGAAGGAGGTCCCTCCAGGGAGGAATTCTGCAGGGAGCAGAAAGAATGCCCTTCTCTCGTGGGTATGCGGCAACAGGCTGCAGACCAGGCCAATGGTGTTCAGGCCAAAACACACTACGTGTACTGGGAGAGTGACCTCCTGTATTCCGAGCCTAAGGCTGCTGAACCTGGGTCAGCCCGTGTGCTGGTGGTACCCCAGAAGTTCAGAACCTTCCTACTGGGGCTGGCTCATGATGTGCCGTTAGCAGGACATTTGGGGATGGACAAGACCTATGACAGGCCTGTCACCCACTTTTACTGGCCCCAAATGCATAAGAATTCAGATTCCTACTGCAGAACCTGTCAGACTTGCCAGGCAAGTGGTAAGAGCGGAGGGAAGCATAAGGCTCCTCTGCAACCTTTCCCTGTGGTCGGTACGCCATTCCAACGAGTGGGTATTGATATTGTGGGGCCTCTGGACCCCAAGACAGCCCTGGGCAACAGGTTCATCCTGGTCTTGGTGGACCATGCCACCCGGTACCCTGAAGCCATCCCTCTGAGGACAGGGACGGCCCCCGTGGTGGGACGAGCACTGATGGGAATTTTCTCCCGAGTGGGATTCCCTCTAGAGGTGGTGAGCGACAGGGGGACCAATTTCATATCCACATATATGAAATCCCTGTGGAAGGATTGTGGGGTAACGTACAAGTTCACCACTCCTTACCACCCCCAAGGAAATGGGTTGGTTGAGAGATTCAACCGAACCCTCAAAGGCATGATCATAGGCCTGGACGGTCCAATGAGGCGTAAGTGGGACGTCCTCTTGCCATGCCTGCTCTTCGCTTACCGAGAGGTGCCACAGAAGTCTCTAGGGTTCAGCCCCTTTGAGCTTCTGTATGGTCACCCGGTAAGAGGACCTCTGAGTTTGGTAAAGGAAGGCTGGGAGCAATCTCCCAGGAAACCTCCCCAGAATGTATACAGTTACATGCTGGCCTTCCGAAACCAGACTCGGCGTTTAATAATAATAAGGGTAGCTTATAAAGCGCATGGTTACGCAGAAGCGTGTCCCCGCGCTACAACTGAAAAACTCATTGCGAGGGTTGCAGACCGGAGATCTTTTATCTGGAGAACAGGTATGTTTTTAGGTTCCTGCGGAAGCTGGTTTCGGATGAGTCAAGGCGAAGATGGAGAGGGAGGGAGTTCCAGCTCTTTGCTGCCAAATAGCGGAAGGAGCGTCCGCCCATGCGGGCCTTTTTGATTCTTGGAACCAGTAGTAGACCCCCATATGCTGAGCGCAGATCACGTGCTGGTGTATACCTTGTCAACAAGTTCTGGAGTGGGATCGGAGATTTTTTAGCCAGGATGCGGTGACAGGTGCAGAGGGCTTTAAATACCACTCTGTTTTTAACTGGCAGCCAGTGGAGGGTTTTGAGAGCGGCTTTGGTATCTGATCGTTTTGGGATGTTTAAGATGAGACGGGCAGCCGCGTTCTGTATTACCTGAAGGCGGTTCATGGCTTTGCAGGTGGTGCCCAGGTAAAGTAGATTGCCATAGTCTAGGCGTGATGTCACCAGGGCATGTACCAGTGTTCTCCGTGCTGACATAGGGAGAAGGTCAAGGACCTTCCTTATGGTTTTTAGGATGCCAAAACAGACCCCTGCAACTCGGTCTATTTGGGGTCCAAAAGATAGGTCAGCGTCGAGCCATATGCCAAGATTTTTGACTCCCTGGGTGGGTATGGGAGCCTCGCCCAGGCATGGAGGCCACCACGTCGATGACCAAGCAGATGGGTCCCTCCCCACCACGAGCACCTCGGTCTTGTTGCCGTTTAATTTAAGGCAATTGGTGGACATCCAGGTTGCAAGTTCTTGCATGCAATCCCTGAAACTGTCCATCGCAAGACCGGGTGCACGCGATAGGGAGATAGCCAGCTGCGTGTCATCGGCGTATGACACGATGCTCAATCCGTGACTCACGGCAATTGAAGCCACTGGAGAGACATAGAGATTAAACAAAGTTGGGCTCAGGGACGAACCCTGGGGAACACCCTGTCCCAAGCCTATGTCTCTCGAGTAGTGGTCACCTTGGCGAACCTGGAAGCTTCTCCCTGTCAGGAAGGATTGTAGCCATTGGAGTGCAGCTTCGGATATTCCTCCATTATTCAGACACTGTAGCAAGTTGTAGTGCGCTACAGTGTCGAATGCTGCACTCAAATCCAATAGGATGAGGGCCATGGTATGTCCCTCATCCACCCCCTGGCGTAGGGTCTCTACTGCTGTTAGGAGTGCAGACTCTGTAGAGTGGCGAGGTCGGAATCCAAATTGGGTGTCGTGTAATAGGGCAGCCTTTTCCACGAAGTCCATTAGCTGTATATTGACCGTTTTTTCCGCCACCTTAGCCAGGTAGGGAAGGAGTGAAATTGGGCGGAGGTTGTCGAGTTTCTCAAAACAGATGGTGGCTTTCTTCCTAAGGGGTAGAACAACCGCCTTTTTCCAATCCCTAGGTACTGTCTTTGTGCTGAAAGATACATCGAGCAAATGTCTAATGTATGGTTCTAGTACTCTTAGACTATCTGTTAGGCGTTTGGGTGTGGTTGGGTCTCGAGGAGAGCCCGACTTCACCGACCTGCAAATTTTTAGAAGATCTTCCGTGGGAGGGGTGACAAAGTTGGTAAGTATAGGTTTATCTCCCCATTCCCTAGGGTTTTCGGCGAACTCTGCCCCGGTTTTGGGCTGCGTAGGGAATGCTAAGTATATTTTTGTTATTTTTTCTGAAAAGAAGTCTGCGATTTTGTCACACAATTCTGGCGAGCAGTCATCAGGGATAGTAGCTGAATTTCCACCTGAAAGAGTTTTATAGAGTGTGAACAGCTCTTTTGTTGAATTACCCGCCTCACTAATCCTAGACGTAAAGTATGATTTTTTTGTTTTTCTGATTAGTCCATGGTAGGTTCGTCTCTCGGTTAGGTACTTAGTTCTGGTTTCTTCAGAGAAACTCTTACGCCATTCTCTTTCAGTTCTTTTTAGAGCAGTTTTCTGGACTCTTAGTTCGGCGTTGAACCAAGAGGCGGTTTTGTTTACCCGGCTCCAAGATTTGGTTTTTAGCAAGGGGGCTGTGCAGTCAAGTGCCTCATTAATCCGTGTGCAGAAGTTAGTATTGGCTGTGTCCACATCCTCCCCCCCTGGGCTTCCTCCTTTCGTCAATTCTTCACAGAATTTGGACTGAGAAAAATTTGCCCATTTCCGTTTAAGGTGGTACATGACTGGTGGCTGTGGGGGTCTACATCCGGGTATTCGTATGGAGAAAGGGACCAGATAGTGGTCCGACCAAGGGATGGGAGTAGGGGTCAGGGCTTCCACTTCCCCCCAGTTGACAAATATGGGGTCCAACAGATGGCCCAGTTGGTGGGTAGGGCCTTTAACAATTTGGTTCAGTTGGAGGGCTCTCAGTGCCTGACCGAAATTCTTGCTGACGTTATCTGAAGGGTTATCTAGATGTAGATTGAGATCCCCAAGAACCAGAAACTTATCATTGCACAGTACGGTTTCCATGATTCCTTCAACCAGACTCTCCTCGAACCTGGCTATAGGGCCTGGGGGTCTGTAAATAAGCATGCCCTTTAGTGTGTAGTTGTTATTCACTTTGACAGAGAAGCTCCCTGCTTCACTGTCCAGGATGGGAGAGCTGTCGAGCTGGCAGCGTAGGGTTTTGCGGGCTATAATTGCGATGCCGCCTCCTCTGCCAGTGGGTCGGTCCTGTCTATGTATAGTATACCCTCCTGGAATTGCCTCAAGGGCGTAGGGGGTAGACTCATTATCTAGCCATGTCTCTGTTAGGAACATAAGATCCCATTGTTTTTCGGTGAGTAGGTCATAGAGGTCTAGCCTATGTTTTCTCAGTGAACGTACGTTAAGTAATCCGCAATGTAAGGTGTAGCCCATACTGTTTATATTATTACCGTTGTCAAATGAAAAGTGACAGTGTTCGCAACCCATAACGTTTTCCACACATAGGCTATGTTTGCAGGAGTCATTGATATTGTGGCATAAGTTCAGTAAGTCCTGCTTGCTCCACCGTATGTGACCCTGTGGAGGAGCAGGGGTTGGGGCCCTGGACCGCGTACGAACGCGGACGGGCGCAGACGGGCTGGACTTTGGCTCGACTTCGGCGCGAAGTCGGCGCTCCCGCTGCGCTCGTCCGCTGCGCGTCCGGGGAGGGTTCATAGTTATGGTGGCGGTGGGCGTGGCCTCAAAGTGGGCGTGGTTTGCGGGTCAAGCGCGCGAAGGCGGCAGCGCTGTTCCCCACCGTCAATCAGCGATAAAGTCCGCTGTGCAGGTGTTTCCCAACAGCCAAGTAAGCAGGGGCTAAGGGAGTGAAAGTGCGCGTTTAAAAATACAAGATTAGTGACACAATTTTTAAAATACAGAAGCTCAATCTCCCGGCTTCCGCCTCAGGAGTGTTCCGGTTGTTTTGGCGCGTTCGTGAGTCAGCGCGACTAAATAGAGCCAGGAGTGGGCGCGGCCTCAAGTGGGCGTGGTTTGCGGGTCAAGCGCGCGAAGGCGGCAGCGCTGTTCCCCACCGTCAATCAGCGATAAAGTCCGCTGTGCAGGTGTTTCCCAACAGCCAAGTAAGCAGGGGCTAAGGGAGTGAAAGTGCGCGTTTAAAAATACAAGATTAGTGACACAATTTTTAAAATACAGAAGCTCAATCTCCCGGCTTCCGCCTCAGGAGTGTTCCGGTTGTTTTGGCGCGTTCGTGAGTCAGCGCGACTAAATAGAGCCAGGAGTGGGCGCGGCCTCAAAGTGGGCGTGGTTTGCGGGTCAAGCGCGCGAAGGCGGCAGCGCTGTTCCCCACCGTCAATCAGCGATAAAGTCCGCTGTGCAGGTGTTTCCCAACAGCCAAGTAAGCAGGGGCTAAGGGAGTGAAAGTGCGCGTTTAAAAATACAAGATTAGTGACACAATTTTTAAAATACAGAAGCTCAATCTCCCGGCTTCCGCCTCAGGAGTGTTCCGGTTGTTTTGGCGCGTTCGTGAGTCAGCGCGACTAAATAGAGCCAGGAGTGGGCGCGGCCTCAAAGTGGGCGTGGTTTGCGGGTCAAGCGCGCGAAGGCGGCAGCGCTGTTCCCCACCGTCAATCAGCGATAAAGTCCGCTGTGCAGGTGTTTCCCAACAGCCAAGTAAGCAGGGGCTAAGGGAGTGAAAGTGCGCGTTTAAAAATACAAGATTAGTGACACAATTTTTAAAATACAGAAGCTCAATCTCCCGGCTTCCGCCTCAGGAGTGTTCCGGTTGTTTTGGCGCGTTCGTGAGTCAGCGCGACTAAATAGAGCCAGGAGTGGGCGCGGCCTCAAAGTGGGCGTGGTTTGCGGGTCAAGCGCGCGAAGGCGGCAGCGCTGTTCCCCACCGTCAATCAGCGATAAAGTCCGCTGTGCAGGTGTTTCCCAACAGCCAAGTAAGCAGGGGCTAAGGGAGTGAAAGTGCGCGTTTAAAAATACAAGATTAGTGACACAATTTTTAAAATACAGAAGCTCAATCTCCCGGCTTCCGCCTCAGGAGTGTTCCGGTTGTTTTGGCGCGTTCGTGAGTCAGCGCGACTAAATAGAGCCAGGAGTGGGCGCGGCCTCAAAGTGGGCGTGGTTTGCGGGTCAAGCGCGCGAAGGCGGCAGCGCTGTTCCCCACCGTCAATCAGCGATAAAGTCCGCTGTGCAGGTGTTTCCCAACAGCCAAGTAAGCAGGGGCTAAGGGAGTGAAAGTGCGCGTTTAAAAATACAAGATTAGTGACACAATTTTTAAAATACAGAAGCTCAATCTCCCGGCTTCCGCCTCAGGAGTGTTCCGGTTGTTTTGGCGCGTTCGTGAGTCAGCGCGACTAAATAGAGCCAGGAGTGGGCGCGGCCTCAAAGTGGGCGTGGTTTGCGGGTCAAGCGCGCGAAGGCGGCAGCGCTGTTCCCCACCGTCAATCAGCGATAAAGTCCGCTGTGCAGGTGTTTCCCAACAGCCAAGTAAGCAGGGGCTAAGGGAGTGAAAGTGCGCGTTTAAAAATACAAGATTAGTGACACAATTTTTAAAATACAGAAGCTCAATCTCCCGGCTTCCGCCTCAGGAGTGTTCCGGTTCTGGTAGAGTTTCAGGCAACTTGCTGAGGCAAATCTGGAAGCCAGCCAGGAGGAGATGAAGCGGTGGTACGACCGGAATGCCACTCTGGTAGAGCTTCAACCTGGACAAAAGGTGTGGGTCTTGGCCCCAGTGGAGCCTTGTGCACTTCAGGATAAGTGGACAGGTCCATTGGAGGTTGTGGAGCGCAAAAGTCCTATCACCTACTTGGTGGACATGCAGTCTCCCAGGAACCCTTTGAGGGTCCTACATGTTAACCGCCTTAAGCCCCACTTAGAGAGGACCGAAGTGGGCATGCTGCTGGCCACTGATGATGGAATGGAAGAGGAGACCGAGCCTCTTCCTGACCTCTTAGTAGCCTCTGAGAAAGATGGGTCAGTGGATGGAGTTAACCTCTCACCCACCCTGACGCCCGAACAACAGGAAGATTGCCGCCACTTGCTGGGGCAGTTTCCCGATAGGTTCTCCCTGGTTCCTGGTGTCACAGATTGGTGCGTCCATGATGTGGACACAGGAGACAGCTTACCTGTGAAGCACAAGGCTTACAGGGTAACTGACAGGGTCAGAGCTTGCATCAAGGAGGAGGTCTCCAAGATGCTTGCGCTAGGGGTGGTTGAGTCCTCCAGCAGTCCTTGGTCCAGCCCCGTGGTCTTGGTCCCCAAAGCTGCTGCGCCGGGAGCCACACCTGAACTCCGGTTCTGTGTGGACTACAGAGGACTCAATTCAGTAACGAAGACTGACGCGCACCCCATCCCCAGAGCTGATGAGCTCATTGATCGGCTGGGGGCTGCCCGGTTCCTCAGCACGTTTGATTTAACGTCTGGGTACTTGCAGATCGCCTTGACCGATGGGGCCAAAGAGAGGTCAGCATTCTCTACTCCAGATGGGCACTTCCAGTTCCGAGTCATGCCATTTGGAATGAAGAATGCCCCTGCCACCTTTCAGAGGTTGGTCAACCAGGTACTGGTTGGGCTGGATGCGTTCAGTGCCGCCTACCTGGATGACATCGCAGTGTTCAGTGCCACCTGGCCCGAACACCTGCGCCACCTCTGGGAAGTGTTGATGGCTCTGCGCCGAGCAGGCCTCACGATCAAGGCAAGCAAGTGCCAGATCGGGCAGGGTTCCGTGGTGTACTTGGGACACCAAGTGGGGAGTGGCAAGGTGGCACCCTTGCAACCCAAAATTGAGACCATCCTGGCTTGGGAACCCCCCAAGACGCAGACCGCAGTGAGGGCCTTCCTGGGGCTCACTGGGTACTACAGGAGGTTTGTCAAGGGCTATGGAACGATTGTTGCCCCCTTGACAGAGCTGACTTCCAAGAAGCAGCCCAGGAACGTGATTTGGACTGACACCTGTCAGAAAGCTTTCGACACCCTGAAGACTGCCATGTGCACGGCGCCCGTGCTCTTGGCCCCTGACTTCTCCAAGGAATTCCTAGTACAGACAGACGCTTCAGAGCATGGTGTAGGGGCTGTTCTCTCACAGATGACTGAGGAGGGCTGGGACCAACCCGTAGCCTTCATCAGTAGGAGGTTACTTCCACGGGAAAGTAGGTGGAGTGCAATTAAGCGAGAAGCATTTGCTGTGGTCTGGGCGCTGAAGAAGCTGAGACCCTACTTGTTTGGGTCTCACTTCCGGGTTCAGACGGACCACAGGCCCCTCAGATGGTTGATGCAGATGAGGGGTGAGAACCCGAAGCTGTTGAGGTGGTCCATCTCCCTACAGGGTATGGACTTTACGGTGGAACACCGTCCTGGTACAGATCACACCAACGCTGACGGTCTGTCCAGGTATTTCCGCCTTAGTGACGAGGAACCCCCTGGGCAAGGGTAGTTCTCCCCACATTTCAGCTGGAGGGGACACGTGTTAGACCTGGCACCTTGGCGTGAGTTTCCCTTCCACTTTTTGATGGTGTGCCTCGATTGTTTTGCTGGTGTTGTCCGCTCAGGGCACTGCGCCACGGCTAATCCGTGCCGCAGTGCAAGTGCTCCCTAGGTAAAGTGTACCTGTAATTGATGTTCATGATTGGTTTATTGGATTCACTGTCAGTCCCCAGTAAAGTGCACCAGGGGTGCCAGGGATTGTGAACGCCAATGCTGCTGGTGGGCTTGCAGCGCTGGTTGCGCCACCCACAGAAGCGGCCTTGTAAAATGTGTCTAGGGTCTGCCACCGCAGACCCTGTGCGCGGTCCGGGACCGTCGCGCTGACTGCGCAAGTGCCCCCACTTGCCAGTCCCTAAACCTTCCCTTACCTACATATTAGCCACCCCTCTGGTAGGCCCAAGGGCAGGGTGCATTGTAGGCATAAGGTAGGACATGCCCTGATGTGTGTGGCATGTCTTAGTAGTGAATTACAGCCCTTGTCGTTTTCCACTATTGAAAGCTACCTGCTCCACATAGGCCAGAATGGGCTGCTGGGATCACGCCAACGCTGTGACCCCAGTGGACTCAGAGAGCATGGTAGAGTGTCAAGTTTAGTATGCCTGAACTCAGAATAATAAAATACTTCTTGTAGTCAAGTTTATTTTAATATCCTGGGTTTGTAAATACTACTTTTAGAAAGTTAGTATTTACTGACCTGACCATCTCAGTCCGCCTCTGCTGTGTGTGTGTGTTCTGCCTGGCAACAGTAAGGAGCAGGGTGGGGGGATCCCCAGAGACAGGTTGGCTGCCAGGTGGTGGGTAGAGAGGTGACACCTGGATGGGTGGGAGGAGTACACCTTGACTCTTGAATAGACCTGTGCTCTGCCACCACAAAGCCGGCGCCGCCCCCTGTGGAGCGGCTGATGTCTCTGCCCTGCTGCTGAAAGGAAAGAGCAGAGTCACCATAACAAAGTGCTCCAGAACTGGACTGAGCCAGGCCTAGGCCCCCTGGCGCTAAAGAACAAAAGAATCATGGTATAAAAGTAGGAGCCTGGCTCCTAAGACATCAGAATCCTGTTTTACCACAAAGAACCTCTGCCCGACTAGAAGGAGAAGAAGACGCTGGAGGAGCTGGCCTGCTGCTTGCCTTGCTGAGAAAGGAGAGGAAGAGACTTACTGAAAAGACTTTGCTACTTTGTGCTTGAACATTCTCCAAGGGCTTGATCTGAGCTTGCCCCCTGAACTGAACCCCAGGACCAGTGGGTTCTCTGTGCTTTTGCTCGTCCTCCAATTCGAGCCGTGTGTGCATCCCGCTGGAAAGAGACTGCGCCCCTCATCGCCCCTCCTAGGGCCGTGACACTCAGAAGCTTGCCTGCCTCAAACCCGTGAGAGCCCCGCTCCGTCCAGAGCCGCTCTCTGTCCCCGGGCCAGGCCGCCTGCATCCCTGTCACCGCCTGCTACTGGAGCGCGCTGACCGCGCTATCACCCCTCCCGCCGGAAGCCGTCCGACGACTGTGATCTACGCCGGGTCCTCCAGCTGCCCTGACCGTGCCCTGCGACCCCGCTTCGCTATCCCCGGACATCTCAGGCCGCGCCGCCCCCGCTGTGGAGACCCTCCTGCACCGCCGTGCTAAAGGGTCGCTGGCCGCGCCTGCCTACTTGCCCACACCTGCTGATTGAGGACCCAAGAACACTTCTTAAGCTGAGAGTCGCACCGACCTGTGCCGACTCTCCACATCACTAAGGAAGTTCCAGTATCGGGCTCGGGGCCCGCAACGCCTTATTTCCCCGTTCGCAGGAGCCGATCGCTGTGAGTACTGGAACCACAAGTAACATTTGCAAGAGACTACAAGGTCTCCATTTGAAGCTACGAACAAAGAACATTTGCCTGCTTTATAACCTGGTGGCCTAGCGAAAACGTTATTGGTCTTGTGATAAGTCTGCTGAGATATATATACCTTATTTTTACATAAAGAAGCGTATTTTTATATATATCCAAGTCTGGTGTCCGTTTCTGGGGGGATTGATGTATTTACTGTGTGTATGATTGTAAGTGCTTAACCAACAACGCCTGAGGAATCGCCTTGGCTGCTCACGCCACGCACCTAGAGGGTGAGCAAGGGTCATTCGCGAGGGGTTATCCTGCGCCCTGACGTGGAGGAGAGGGTTCCTGCTTGACACAAGGGCAACCTTGCGCCAACCAGAGACTCCCGACTCTAACAGTCCAACAGGCAGAAAGCCAGCTAGGGCGGTCTTACAAGCCATGCTAGCCGAGGAAAAGCTGGCTTGTATAGTGCAAATCTTGTCCAAGAAGACTGGACAGATGCCTTTGACAGAGATCTATCCCTTCTAGCCCTATTTTCAGGTCTACCTGGAGGAATAAAGGAAGGAGCATTATTGTCATCCTCCTCATCCTCATCCAGGAGAACTGTGTTCACCAGATCCTGATCATTGTCATCAGTCTGATCAGCATTAGAGGTAGGGTCAGCGGGTTGTTACACCTAGGCCCACCCTCACCTGCTGCTCCACCCACACTCACTGTCTACCCCATCAGGCCCACTACGCCCTGTGATATCATCCAGCTTAAGTATCTTTATGAGATGCTGGGTGGATGAACTTTTTCCTGTCTTCAGCTTCCTAATGGAACATAAGGCCCTAGGCTGAGCAAAGGAGAGATCCTCATATTTATTTATCACTGGTTCTTGGTAGGGACCCACTGGTTCCTGGCTGGTTAGACATTACTAATGTGGTGTGGTGTATTGCACTACCTACACTAGTGTGGCCTACTAAACTCTCTTGAGTTGTAGAAAGGGTGTGCTATCCCTTAACACACAACTGTAAGTTCAGTAGAACTTACGGTAAATAAACTTGATATTATATGTACCTAAAGTACCTTTAGTGGATTTCAGTTGATCAATTCAATTGAGATTATCTGGTAAAACAATAGCAAGCTGGAATCCCACACGCTGCCACCAATGTGAGAAGGTGGCCTGATATATGCTGTCCACTAGTTCTAGTGGGCACTTTGTATCAGTTCAAACAACCCCTTATGGTGAATGGTTAAAGACAACCTTTATTGAAAGCTATCTGAAAAGAAGTCAAGGCAACAGGTAAAATGTGCAGCCTCTTTAATCGTGGTCAGCAACACAGTCCGCCCGGCAGCAACTGCCGTCGTTATACATTCCACATTCTATGCAGGGAACATTGGTGACGGAATGTCACGAGAACACAGACATGCTAGCTCCCCACACACACCCCTCCCTTCACATGAAAACACCACCCCCTCACATTACATAACAATTGCTAAAACCCACACTGGAATATTGCTAATCACAAAATCAGGCAACATTAATATCTAATATAATCTTTAAATTTGGCGTGGGAAGACCTCGTTCTTGCAAGATTCCGACGAGGAACTTCATTAACATCAGGCGCAGAATTCCCCTGAATGGTAACCCCAGAAGGCAAAGTTTCCCAAGGTGTGCTAATACCAAATTTGTTTCTCACAAACTCGACTTTAGACCTAGGCACCACTGAGACAGCAGACTTGTTCCAAACTTTCCCATTATCCAGCACCACAACATGATCCCTCACCTTCCTGACTTTTACAGGAGCAGAAAACTTAGAAAAACCCTTGCGAACAAGCACGGGCTTCTTGATCCTTACCCAATCCCCTTGGCACACAGGAGACACTCTGGCACGATCAAATGCATACTTGGCTTGGACCGCAGCTCTGACATCTGCCACCTTCCCTAATTTCTGTAAATCCACTTCCTTCCTTGACATCCAGTCTTTTTTCAGCTTGGAACCTGTTACTCTACCTCTCAGCAAAGTGAAGGGAGACATTCCTGTACTAGAGTGTGGAGTAGTTCTCATTGCCCACAGCATGTCAGAGATAACAATCCTCCAGTGAAAACCATTAATGAAAGCCAACTGCAATTGATCCTTGATTACTCGGTTAAAACGCTCAACTAGACCGTTACTACACGGATGATAAAGAGAGGTGAGAATATGTTTGATGCCATGCGTTTCAAGAAACCCCTGCATCTCCGCAGACACCAGTTGAGTGCCGTTGTCAGTTACCAATTCCTCTGGGAATCCTTCCCGAAGAAAAACATCTTTGAAAAAATTGATAATAGTGGTGGAATTAATTCCTTCCACAAGCCTAACTTCTGGCCATTTAGACATATAGTCAATTAAAACTAAAGCATACTTGGGAGAACTGCCTAGGCCACCGAATGGACCTGCCACATCAAACGCTAGTTTGCACCAAGGTGATTCTTTGACAGGAATGGGACTGACAGGGGATGGACAGGTCACTTGGGTTTTGTCGCTCAAAACACACGCGCCACAATCACGCACACAGTGTTCAATGGACCTGTCAATGCCCGGTCACCAAAAGTCCTCCCTCACCCTCCGCTTCATGGCATGAATACCTAAATGGGTGGAAGAAAACAAGGACCCCCTGAACAGCAAATAGTTGTATTCCTAGGACAGGGTAATATTCGTATAGTGAAGTAAACTCCTAGGCAATCTCCAAATCATATATGAACATCTATCGTATTTAAGTTATAGGAAAACGAGAAAAAAGCTAAAGCATGCATTCAGTACAGGTATTATGAGTTTTATTTCTTCATATTATTCATATGGTAAATAAGAAATATCATATCATATTTTACATACAATGTAGGTTAAAAGTAATGGATCAACAATCATAAAAAAATGCATATACAATACAATATAAAATAGGTGGCAGCTTGTAATGAATAATCGCAATCGACGCGCGTTTCGGCGTTCACAACGCCTTCATCAGGAGTAGCCACTTAAGTATTTAAAATATTATAGATCGATCATTTAGAAGAACTCCGCATTTCGGATGTAGTCTATCCGGTATAGATAATCGTTTCACAGGTAAAAGGATTAGAAAGTTCATCTAGAGAGCAATCCTATTTGGGTGCGAAATTGATAGAGAATCTTTTGTATCCCTTCTGGTTCGGAGAAAAAATGATGGTCCGAACTGAACATTAGTCCGCGTATTAGCCTAATTTAATTATCTCGATAAAATCGGTTGAAGTAGGGTATCTTGTAAAGTTCTGATCAGGCTGAAAATGGCCTCCGGCGTATCGCGCATACACAGAAGAAAACGGGATAGCTTTTTTCTCGTTTTCCTATAACTTAAATACGATAGATGTTCATATATGATTTGGACATGAATACCTAAATGGCCTTCGTGAGCTAAGTCCAAAACCTTTTTACGTAATGATGCGGGAACAACCAGTAATCCGCCCCTGCGCAAAATCCCGTCAACTAGGGACAGTTCATCGCTGACCCTCCTGAAAGGAATTAACTCAGAAGGGAGAATAGAACTATTGGGCCAGCCCTGAGCTACGAACTTTGTCACTTTACTAATCTCAGCATCCTCAGAAATGGCAAGCTTCCAATCAACCTCCGATAAGGCGGCTCCAGTAACAGCTATGGTACTGACGGCACACATAATGTCTAAATGATCACTTTCAGGTTCCACCACATCCGCAGCGAGAGGCAACCTTGATAAGCAATCAGCTACACGATTTTTCACACCAGCCACATACTCTAGACGGTAATTAAATTCATTGAGTCTGTACTGCCATTTGGCAATGCGAGAAGTGGCTCTTCCACCACCCTTAGTGGTAAAAAGATCCACCAAAGGTTTGTGGTCAGTCCTGAGAACGAAATCATTGCCCCACAGAAAATTGCGAAAATACTGGACACCCCACCATATAGCTAAAGCTTCCTTTTCGATAGTGGAGCAGGTCCCTTCGGCACCCCGAAGCGTTCTGGAGGCAAAAGCAATAATTTCTTCCCTATTGTCTGATCTTTTTTGCATGAGAACAGCCCCAAGACCCACATTGCTCGCATCAGTGGTAACAATTAGGGCTGGGTGGAATTTGCGGAATGCCTCTTCGCGGAATTTTGAAAAAAAATTGTGGAAAACGAGCGCACAACCTGAGGGACCGTGTGCCCGGGACTGGGGTCCCTCGTGCTTGGGCAGGCTCCCCTATCTCCCCGGCCTGGCTGCGTTGAGAAGCAGGGACCGGCCCCGGGCCTCCTGATTTTTGGTCAGGGCCTGGGATCCCACGTCCTGCGGCCTGCCAAGTGTCCAGAGCCCCGGAGCCCTGCAAGGGCAGGCTGGAGCCCTACCGCTATGGCTCGGTGTGGGCAGCTGGGAGTCCTTTCGGTCCCGGCCATCTGGTCGCACCTTTCCCTCGGCCATCTAGTTGCGCGCAATGCTTTCCAACGGGGCGACCAGATGGCCGGGCCAGCCTGAAAGTCCCGATGAGGGTCCATTCGCCTCGCGGATCCCAGCCAGGTCTCCAGGAGGCGGGGCGCGTCCGCGCCTAGGGTCCCCTCCGTCACTCGGAGCGCGAGGAATACAAGAAAGGTGGGTAGCCTTCCTCCGGATTAGTAGGGGCAGGGTATGCCGGGACACCCCTCCTGGGGATTGTGGTTCTCAGGCGGGGGCCAGATGGGCCAAGCCCGGACGACACATCCCCCGGGGCGTCGGGTGCTTCCTCCTCCAGCCCGCGGCGAGGCAAAGTGCCCAGGACGGGCTCCATGGGTCCCCCGGGCGTCCCCCGAGGCCTGCAGCCCCAAAGCCCTGCAGCCCTGGAGCCCTGCAGCCCGGAGCCCTGGAGGCCTGCAGGCCCGGAGCCCTGCAGGCCCGGAGCCCTGCAGGCCCGGAGCCCTGCAGCCACGGAGCCCTGCAGCCACGGAGCCCTGCAGCCATGGAGCCCTGCGTGGGCAGGCGGGAACCCTAGCGCGAAGGCTCGGGGTTGGACAGATGGGAGTCCTTTCAGTCCCGTCCATCTGGTTGCACCTCTCCCCTCGGCCATCTGGTCGCGCGCAATGCTTTCCAACGGGGCGACCAGATGGCCGGGCCAGCCTGGAAGTCCCGATGAGGGTCCATTCGCCTCGCGGATCCCAGCCAGGGCTCCAGGAGGCCGGGCGCGTCCGCGCCTAGGGTCCCCTCCGTCACTCGGAGCGCGGGGGTTACAAGAAAGGTGGGTAGCCTTCCTCCGGATTAGTAGGGGCAGGGTATGCCGGGACACCCCTCCTGGGGATTGCGGTTGTCAGGCGGGGACCAGATGGGCCAAGCCCGAACGACACTTCCCCGGGGCGTCCGGTGCTCCCTCCTCCAGCCCGCGGCGAGGCAAAGTGCCCAGGACGGGCTCCATGGGTCCCCCGGGCGTCCAACGAGGCCTGCAGCCCCAAAGCCCTGCAGCCCTGGAGCCCTTCAGCCCGGAGCCCTGGAGCCCTGGAGCCCTGCAGGCCCGGAGCCCTGCAGGCCCGGAGCCCTGCAGCCCCGGAGCCCTGCAGTCCCGGATCCCTGCAGGCCCGGAGCCCTGCAGCCCCGGAGCCCTGCAGGCCCGGAGCCCTGCAGCCCCGGAGCCCTGCAGCCCTGGAGCCCTGCAGCCCCGGAGCCCTGGAGCCCTGCAGGCCCGGAGCCCTGCAGGCCCGGAGCCCTGCAGCCCCGGAGCCCTGCAAGCCCATAGCCCTGCAGCCCCGGAGCCCTGCAGGCCCGGAGCCCTGCAGGCCCGGAGCCCTGCAGCCACGGAGCCCTGCAGCCACGGAGCCCTGCAGCCCCGGAGCCCTGCAGGCCCAGAGCCCTGCAGGCCCGGAGCCCTGCAGGCCCGGAGCCCTGCAGCCCCGGAGCCCTGCAGCCCCGGAGCCCTGCAGCCCCGGAGCCCTGCAGGCCCAGAGCCCTGCAGGCCTGGAGCCCTGCAGCCCCGGAGCCCTGCAGGCCCGGAGCCCTGCAGGCCCGGAGCCCTGCAGGCCCGGAGCCCTGCAGCCCTGGAGCCCTGCAGCCCTGCAGCCCCGGAGCCCTGGAGCCCTGCAGGCCCGGAGCCCTGCAGGCCCGGAGCCCTGCAGGCCCAGAGCCCTGCAGCCCCGGAGCCCTGCAGCCCCGGAGCCCTGCAGGCCTGCAGCCCTGCAGCCCCGGAGCCCTGCAGCCCCAGAGCCCTGCAGCCCCAAAGCCCCAAAGCCCTGGAGCCCTTCAGCTCGGAGCCCTGGAGGCCTGCAGGCCCGGAGCCCTGCAGGCCCGGAGCCCTGCAGCCACGGAGCCCTGCAGCCACGGAGCCCTGCAGCCACGGAGCCCTGCAGCCACGGAGCCCTGCAGCCACGGAGCCCTGCGTGGGCAGGCGGGAACCCTAGCGCGAAGGCTCGGGGTTGGACAGATGGGAGTCCTTTCAGTCCCGTCCATCTGGTTGCACCTCTCCCCTCGGCCATCTGGTCGCGCGCAATGCTTTCCAACGGGGCGACCAGATGGCCGGGCCAGCCTGGAAGTCCCGATGAGGGTCCATTCGCCTCGCGGATCCCAGCCAGGGCTCCAGGAGGCCGGGCGCGTCCGCGCCTAGGGTCCCCTCCGTCACTCGGAGCGCGGGGGTTACAAGAAAGGTGGGTAGCCTTCCTCCGGATTAGTAGGGGCAGGGTATGCCGGGACACCCCTCCAGGGGATTGCGGTTCTCAGGCGGGGACCAGATGGGCCAAGCCCGGACGACACTTCCCCGGGGCGTCCGGTGCTCCCTCCTCCAGCCCGCGGCGAGGCAAAGTGCCCAGGACGGGCTCCATGGGTCCCCCGGGCGTCTACCGAGGCCTGCAGCCCCAAAGCCCTGCAGCCCTGGAGCCCTTCAGCCCGGAGCCCTGGAGCCCTGGAGCCCTGCAGGCCCGGAGCCCTGCAGGCCCGGAGCCCTGCAGCCCCGGAGCCCTGCAGCCCCGGAGCCCTGCCGCCCCGGATCCCTGCAGCCCCGGAGCCCTGCAGCCCCGGAGCCCTGCAGGCCCGGAGCCCTGCAGCCCCGGAGCCCTGCAGCCCTGGAGCCCTGCAGCCCCGGAGCCCTGGAGCCCTGCAGGCCCGGAGCCCTGCAGCCCCGGTGCCCTGCAAGCCCATAGCCCTGCAGCCCCGGAGCCCTGCAGGCCCGGAGCCCTGCAGCCCCGGAGCCCTGCAGCCACGGAGCCCTGCAGCCACGGAGCCCTGCAGCCCCGGAGCCCTGCAGTCCCGGAGCCCTGCAGGCCCAGAGCCCTGCAGGCCCGGAGCCCTGCAGGCCCAGAGCCCTGCAGCCCCGCAGGCCCGGAGCCCTGCAGGCCCGGAGCCCTGCAGCCCTGGAGCCCTGCAGGCCCGGAGCCCTGGAGCCCTGCAGGCCCGGAGCCCTGCAGGCCCAGAGCCCTGCAGCCCCGGAGGCCTGCAGCCCTGCAGCCCCAGAGCCCTGCAGCCCCGGAGCCCTGCAGCCACGGAGCCCTGCAGCCACGGAGCCCTGCGTGGGCAGGCGGGAACCCTACCGCTATGGCTCGGAGTTGGACAGATGGGAGTCCTTTCAGTCCCCTCCATCTGGTTGCACCTCTCCCCTCGGCCATCTGGTCGCGCGCAATGCTTTCCAACGGGGCGACCAGATGGCCGGGCCAGCCTGGAAGTCCCGATGAGGGTCCATTCGCCTCGCGGATCCCAGCCAGGGCTCCAGGAGGCCGGGCGCGTCCGCGCCTAGGGTCCCCTCCGTCACTCGGAGCGCGAGGGTTACAAGAAAGGTGGGTAGCCTTCCTCCGGATTAGTAGGGGCAGGGTATGCCGGGCCCCCCCCTTCTGGGGATTGCGGTTCTCAGGCGGGGACCAGATGGGCCAAGCCCGGACGACACTTCCCCGGGGCGTCCGGTGCTCTCTCCTCCATCCCGCGGCGAGGCAAAGTGCCCAGGACGGGCTCCATGGGTCCCCCGGGCATCCCCTGAGGCCTGCAGCCCCAAAGCCCTGCAGCCCTGGAGCCCTTCAGCCCGGAGCCCTGGAGGCCTGGAGCCCTGCAGGCCCAGAGCCCTGCAGGCCCGGAGCCCTGCAGCCCCGGAGCCCTGCAGCCCCGGATCCCTGCAGGCCCGGAGCCCTGCAGCCCTGCAGGCCCGGAGCCCTGCAGCCCCGGAGCCCTGCAGCCCCGGAGCCCTGCAGCCCTGGAGCCCTGCAGCCCCGGAGCCCCGGAGCCCTGCAGGCCCGGAGCCCTGCAGCCCCGGAGCCCTGCAAGCCCAGAGCCCTGCAGCCCCGGAGCCCTGCAGGCCCGGAGCCCTGCAGGCCCGGAGCCCTGCAGCCCTGGAGCCCTGCAGCCCCGGAGCCCTGCAGCCACGGAGCCCTGCAGCCACGGAGCCCTGCAGCCATGGAGCCCTGCGTGGGCAGGCGGGAACCCTAGCGCGAAGGCTCGGGGTTGGACAGATGGGAGTCCTTTCAGTCCCGTCCATCTGGTTGCACCTCTCCCCTCGGCCATCTGGTCGCGCGCAATGCTTTCCAACGGGGCGACCAGATGGCCGGGCCAGCCTGGAAGTCCCGATGAGGGTCCATTCGCCTCGCGGATCCCAGCCAGGGCTCCAGGAGGTCGGGCGCGTCTGCGCCTAGGTTCCCCTCCGTCACTCGGAGCGCGAGGGTTACAAGAAAGGTGGGTAGCCTTCCTCCGGATTAGTAGGGGCAGGGTATGCCGGGACACCCCTCCTGGGGATTGCGGTTCTCAGGCGGGGACCAGATGGGCCAAGCCCGGACGACACTTCCCCCGGGGCGTCGGGTGCTTCCTCCTCCTGCCCGCGGCGAGGCAAAGTGCCCAGGACGGGCTCCATGGGTCCCCCGGGCATCCCCCGAGGCCTGCAGCCCCAAAGCCCTGCAGCCCCAAAGCCCTGCAGCCCTGGAGCCCTTCAGCCCGGAGCCCTGGAGGCCTGCAGGCCCAGAGCCCTGCAGGCCCGGAGCCCTGCAGCTCCGGAGCCCTGCAGCCCCGGAGCCCTGCAGCCCCGGAGCCCTGCAGGCCCAGAGCCCTGCAGGCCCGGAGCCCTGCAGGCCCGGAGCCCTGCAGCCCTGGAGCCCTGCAGCCCCGGAGCCCTGGAGCCCTGCAGGCCCGGAGCCCTGCAGGCCCGGAGCCCTGCAGGCCCAGAGCCCTGCAGGCCCAGAGCCCTGCAGCCACGAAGCCCTGCAGCCACGAAGCCCTGCAGCCCCGGAGCCCTGCAGGCCCGCAGCCCTGCAGCCCCGGAGCCCTGCAGCCACGGAGCCCTGCAGCCACGGAGCCCTGCGTGGGCAGGCGGGAACCCTACCGCTATGGCTCGGAGTTGGACAGATGGGAGTCCTTTCAGTCCCGTCCATCTGGTTGCACCTCTCCCCTCGGCCATCTGGTCGCGCGCAATGCTTTCCAACGGGGCGACCAGATGGCCGGGCCAGCCTGGAAGTCCCGATGACGGTCCATTCGCCTCGCGAATACCAGCCAGGGCTCCAGGAGGCCGGGCGCATCCGCGCCTAGGGTCCCCTCCGTCACTCGGAGCGCGAGGGGGTAGCCTTCCTCCGGATTAGTAGGGGCAGGGTATGCCGGGACACCCCTCCTGGGGATTGCGGTTCTCAGGCGGGGACCAGATGGGCCAAGCCCGGACGACACTTCCCCCGGGGCGTCGGGTGCTTCCTCCTCCAGCCCGCGGCGAGGCAAAGTGCCCAGGACGGGCTCCATGGGTCCCCCGGGCATCCCCCGAGGCCTGCAGCCCTGCAGCCCTGCAGCCCTGGAGCCCTTCAGCCCGGAGCCCTGGAGGCCTGCAGGCCCGGAGCCCTGCAGGCCCGGAGCCCTGCAGTCCCGGAGCCCTGCAGCCCCGGAGCCCTGCAGGCCCGGAGCCCTGCAGCCCCGGAGCCCTGCAGCCCCGGAGCCCTGCAGCCCCGGAGCCCTGCAGGCCCGGAGCCCTGCAGGCCCGGAGCCCTGCAGGCCCGGAGCCCTGCAGCCCCGGAGCCCTGGAGCCCTGCAGGCCCGGAGCCCTGCAGCCACGGAGCCCTGCGTGGGCAGGCGGGAACCCTACCGCTATGGCTCGGAGTTGGACAGATGGGAGTCCTTTCAGTCCCGTCCATCTGGTTGCACCTCTCCCCTCGGCCATCTGGTCGCGCGCAATGCTTTCCAACGGGCGACCAGATGGCCGGGCCAGCCTGGAAGTCCCGATGAGGGTCCATTCGCCTCGCGGATACCAGCCAGGGCTCCAGGAGGCCGGGCGCGTCCGCGCCTAGGGTCCCCTCTGTCACTCGGAGCGCGAGGGTTACAAGAAAGGTGGGTAGCCTTCCTCTGGATTAGTAGGGGCAGGGTATGCCGGGACACCCCTCCTGGGGATTGCGGTTCTCAGGCGTGGACCAGATGGGCCAAGCCCGGACGACACTTCCCCCGGGGCGTCGGGTGCTTCCTCCTCCAGCCCGTGGCGAGGCAAAGTGCCCAGGACGGGCTCCATGGGTCCCCCGGGCGTCCCCCGAGGCCTGCAGCCCCAAAGCCCTGCAGCCCTGGAGCCCTTCAGCCCGGAGCCCTGGAGCCCTGCAGGACCGCAGCCCTGCAGGCCCTGAGCCCTGCAGCCACGGAGCCCTGCATGGGCAGGCAGGAACCCTAGCGCGAAGGCTCGGGGTTGGACAGATGGGTGTCCTTTCAGTCCCGTCCATCTGGTTGCACCTCTCCCCTCGGCCATCTGGTCGCGCGCAATGCTTTCCAATGGGGCGACCAGATGGCCGGGCCGGCCTGGAAGTCCCGACGAGGGTCCATTCGCCTCCCGGATCCCAGCCAGGGCTCCAGGAGGCCGGGCGCGTCCGGGCCTAGGGTCCCCTCCGTCACTCGGAGCGCGTGGGTTACAACAAAGGGGGGTAGCCTTCCCCCGGATTAGTATGGGCAGGGTATGCCGGAAGACCCCTCCGGGGCTGGCGGTTCTTTGCCGGGGACCAGATGGGCTACGCCCGGGCAACATCCTCCCAGGCTTCACTCCTCCGGCCCGCGGCGTGGCAAAGTGCCCAGTGTCGTACTTGAAAATTTGGGACCGCGTAGGAGGCAGGGCCCTACCCCTGTCTATCCCGGTATTAGCGACCCGCGAATGGTCAATGCGGTATGTACAAGTGCTTTGTGTAACGTTTTAGCTATGAATGCACTATGTATACGTTATTATACATTGACTCCGTGGGTTCCATTTTGTAGCGGTGGCCATCTTATGGTTGCCCTCACATAGGCTATATAGCATGAAGCGAAAACGGGCCTTTTAGAGCACATGTGCCTTTCTTTGACTTTTCTGTGACCTGGGCAGCTTGGCTCCGCCACCCCAGGTCAAACTGGTCTCACGAGTTCCCCGTCCTCTGGCCACCTGTGATTAGCATCAGGGCTTGACACACCATAAAGTCTTTTCATCCTACACAAGCCTCCGGCTAATCTCTTTCACACCTGACTGTTCCTGCTTTATGGCTTGTTTCCCGAAACAGGAGATGCTCATGTTTATTGGGGCCTATCGATATCTGATGTGGGATCTGAGCCTTGCTAGGTAAATAATTACGGGCTGGCTTAACTGGAATGTGGGATAGTCATCATGACTCTGCCTTTTCGTTTGCAATGTATACATGTGAATGACCAACTGCAAGAGAAGGGCGGTGTTGCCCAGAGCGTAAGATCCTCCATAAAAGAGGAGACTGGTTTCTGTTCTAGAGACTGCCTCATTCAGTTGCTAAGGCTTCTGTGCGACGTAGTCTCACTCATTTGAGTTTAATAAAGATATCTTTTCATATTTCAGCTTCTGTTGCCAAGTTCTTTGTTATATTATCAAGATATGCAGAATTCTATAATACCACATCAGGAAGTACATAGAGTCATAGGGTGCTAGCCCTAGCACCTCTGGGGTCTCAAAAATTGGAGTACTTCAGTTGGCGCCCAACGTTGGGCCTCATCAGAGAAGTGACTTTCTGTGGGAGTGATCTTGTCAGGAGACTGAAATCTACTGAGGAGGACAGAACGGGATTCTACCAAGAAGGTACTCTGTGCACAGGGGTTCTAGAGATTCTTTGATTATGTAGCCCGGTATATTTCTGCTCTTCCTGATTTTGATCCTCCACATGATGTCACTCAAAAGGTGAGAAAAAGAACCCTTTTGGCGTGAGTATTATAGAAGACGTTTGGTCATGTAGAACTTGGCAATTAGAATTTGGATAACCTTTTGATTATTAAGAATAAGAATTAAGTATAAGTGGGTCGCTCCCAGTCCTTTGGTTCTTTGGGTCTTTAATTTGGTTATCGCAATTACCAAAGCCGAGGGGTTGGTTTCTTGGTTTCTGATTTGGCCATTGCAATTACCAAAACCGAGGGTCTCGCATATTTGCGAGTGTATTGGTAGAGATAACCCCTTGAAGTTTGAAGCTAGATTAGTGAGCTATAAGATGCCTGATCTTAGCAAATTTGGAAATGTAGCTTTTGGTTTGTATAGATTTGGATATGCGAATTGCAATTTGTGTAGGCAGGTAATGGGAGATATTTCTCCATTTGGTTTTGATTATAATACTTGCGTTTTCCGTAGTATTTTTGGCATGCCTGTTTGTAAGCTCACATGGAAAAATGTGTTGCTTTTTGTTTTGAAAGGTACCATAGTGTGGGAAATATCTAAATAGGTTAAATTTAAAAACATATTTCTTCCTTGGTGATTTTGTATCCCCAGGGAATTAAAATATGACTGTTGGACAGGCCACACAGAGGGCTGGCTCCCCCCCCGCACGACAGGGCCCGAGCTCCGGCCCACCCAGCATACCCCCGTGACAAGCCCCTGTACTCCGTCTCCCGACGGACCCTCTGCCCTCGGACCCCTACTCATCACGGGGTCCAGCCCCACCGGCTTCCCCGGCCAGGTCAAGCCGCCATCTTGGGCCCTGCACCACGCGGCCGCGTGGCCTCACCTCGACCCTAACCCCGGGCCTGGCCGGCCCCGACATCCCGGCACCACCATCCACCCAGGAGGTGAGCGGACCACTTGGCAGGTCAATGGGAGAACGAAGCGTCAAGAGCTCTTCCCCCGCCAGGTGCCGATCGCCTCCAGCAGCCCCCAGGCGCTGGCTCCACCCCCTGCTGGGTGTCTGGACACCTTCATCCCGGACCCTCCGACCTCCAAGTGCGAGGGTCCGGACATCAAAGGGCACCAGCCCTATAACTAAGACAGCTCCGGAGCAGGAAGGCAGTTGTATCCTGGAGTCGAGAGACACCGAGTGAACTCAACCCTGACGGTCTACTGGCGCTGCCGTAGCCCGCTCTTGTGAACCATCGTCCTGCCTGCTGGCGCTGCCGCGGCCTTCTGCAACCTTCATCTTCCTGGGACCTGCTGGCGCTGCCGCGGCCCGTTGTACCGACCATCCTCACCGGGACCTGCTGGCGCTGCCGCGGCCTTCTGCAACCTTCATCTTCCTGGGACCTGCTGGCGCTGCCGCGGCCCGTTGTACCGACCATCCTCACCGGGACCTGCTGGCGCTGCCGCGGCCCTCTGCAACCTTCATCTTCCTGGGACCTGCTGGCGCTGCCGCGGCCCGTTGTAACGACCATCCTCCCCGGGACCTGCTGGCGCTGCCGCGGCCCTCTGCAACCTTCATCTTCCTGGGACCTGCTGGCGCTGCCGCGGCCCGTTGTATCGACCATCCGCACCGGGACCTGCTGGCGCTGCCGCGGCCCATACCACCTAACCACCAAGCTCGAGGATTGTGAGCTCATCACCATCTCATCCGAATTACCTGATTGGTAAATAGACTGTCCCGCTACCCCCTTCCCTACCTTACGAGACTCTAATCGAGGGGACCCCTGAGTCCAGACCTCCTTGTACCATTTTACCGTACCTTAAATAAGTGTCGATAAAGATCACTGAACCTTATCCGTGTGTGATATCTGTCTGTGGGGGGGAAGTTACTTGTCTGTACGATCGCTGGAGACGGCTCTCCCCGGAGACCTCTCCTCCTGACCCCGGCCGACCCTCCCGGTCCATCTACCTTTTCTAACATTGGTGGCCAGCGGCGCGATCCGAATCAACGCGTAATCGTACAGAGAGTAGCTCACCCCACGACAAAGCACGATGTCGACCAAAGATAGCAGCTCCACCGAGAAGTTCCAAATGGAGAAACTAGAGGAGTACAACCACCGCGAACTGAGACAATTTTGCATAGAACTTGGCATTGCTACCACTGGCCTGAGTACCAAGGATGACCTAAAGCACGCCCTTGAGTCGTGGACAGAAACGGGGGTCGCAAGACCCTCCGACCAAAGCAGCGTCACACCAGACCAAAACAGCGTCACACCAGAGGGGAACGCCACGACTCCCGAGGAACGGGGAACGGGCCTCTCACCGGAGGAGATACGAGAAAGAGACAGAGTCAGACTGCACGAATTAGAGATGGCACGACTCAAGATGGATGGGGAGCTCAAGTTAGCTGAACAGAAACTCAACCTCGAGCAGATGCGGATTCGAGAGGAGCGAGAAGAAAAACAGAGACAGAGAGAGCTGGAAGAGAAAAAGATAACGCTCGAGCACGAGCGCCAATTGGCAGAGATAGAACTGCGCAAACAGCATAAGGACTTGGGGGTGCCTGAAAGACCACACACCCCGGGACCAACTGAGAGAAAAGTTCACATCCCCAAGGATGTGGTCCGCGAGTATGTCCGAGAAGACGACATACAACAATGGTTTAAGGCCTATGAGATCGCAATGACCTCCCACCGGATCGACCGGAGTGATTGGGGAGCCGGACTTTGGGGGAGATTTATCAACGAGGGTCGCGATGCCCTGCTGCAGCTCCCCGATCACCAAATGTCGTCCTACGACCACATGAAGGCTGCCCTCCTCACCCGCTACGGCCTCACGCCCGAGATGTACCGCCAGAGGTTCAGGGATTGCACCCGGATCCCAGGTACCACTTGGGTGGAATACGTGAACTATTTCAGCCGGGCCTTCGAGGGTTGGATCAAGGGAAGTCAGGTCACCACCTACGAACAGCTCTTCAACCTCATGGTATGGGAACACCTGTCAAACAACTGCTTCGTCGAGCTCCGGCAGCATCTACTCGACAGTAAGCTGACTGACCCCCGGCAGCTCGCCGCCGAAGCTGACCGGTGGGAGAGCACCCGAGTGGGCCGGAAAGGGCCACACGACCAGAACAGAAGCAACCAAGGCCAGCACCGTCCTCGGGGAGGAGGAGGAGGCCAGGGGCGGGGGAGAGACGCCTTGCCAGCAACAACCGTGGCCAGCACCCCGCCGCCGACCGGCCGGGGCAACCCCCCGTTGCGGCCTGGGTACCGAGCCAACGTCACGTGCCACAGATGCCAGCGACTAGGCCACTACGCCAACGATCCGAACTGCCCGCTGAACCAAACGCCCAAACCCCGCCAGGTAGCTGCCGCTGCCCTGGGGGAGGAGCAGTCGTTGGAGGGTCCCGAGGAGTGTGAGCCGGACCAGCAAGGGTGGGAACCGGCCGCCATGGTCCTGGCATGCTTAGGGGGAAGAGACATGGTTCCGCGGGCTCCCCTACCCGCCAACACCAGGAAATACGGTCAGTGGGTGACCATTAATGGACAGAGAGCTGAGGCCTTGCGCGACACCGGCGCCAGCGTGACGGCCGTCCGCTGTCACCTGGTGAAGCCCGAGCAGATCTTGCCGAACATTCTCTGCCCCGTCCGCTCGGCAGATAACTCTGAAAGCATGTGCAAGATGGCCTGCGTCCCGTTTGAATGGGGAGGGGTCTCCGGCCTACTGAAAGTGACGGTCCGGGACGATGCCCCCGTGGACTGCCTCCTGGGGAATGACCTCGAGAGTTCCCCGTGGGCCACCGTCGAGAGAAGAGAGCACTTGGGGATGCTGGGCCTCCCGGACTGGGCCTGCATAACCACCCGATCCATGGCCGGCCGGGCCGCCCCCCGATCAGAAGAAACCGAATGGCCGGCACCTCCGCCCCCGGTTGCCCCCGTAGAGGACAACGGCGAGGCCGACCTCCCAGACCCGGCCCCCGAAGAAAACGCGCAACCCCAGGACCTTCCGGATCTGGCTCAGTGGCGGCAAGAAGGGGGGCCCACCCAAGAACAGTTCCGCCAGGAGCAAAAGACCTGTCCCTCCCTCGAGGGGCTTCGCCAACAAGCCAGCACCCAAGCCGCCGGGGACACCACCGGAACCCACTGGGTCTACTGGGATAACGACCTGCTCTACAGCGAGCAAAGAATCGCCGAGCTGGGGGCCAGTCGAGTTCTGGTGGTACCGCTCCGCTTCCGAGACTTTCTACTCAACCTAGCCCACGATGTCCCCCTGGCTGGGCACCTGGGCCAAGATAAAACGTACAGTCGACTGGTGACCCACTTTTTCTGGCCAAAAATGAGGAATGACGTCCTGAACCACTGCCGATCGTGCCCCACATGCCAAGCAAGCGGGAAGAGTGGCCGGAAGCTTAAGGCTCCTCTACAACCCTTCCCGGTGGTCACCACCCCGTTCGAGAGGGTGGGGATAGACATTGTGGGGCCGCTGGACCCTCGCACGGCGCAAGGACACAGGTTCATCTTGGTACTAGTGGACCATGCCACCCGCTATCCCGAGGCGGTGCCCCTACGGACCGTGACCGCTCCAGTGGTTGGCCGGGCCCTGATGGGGATCTTCTCCCGGGTAGGCTTCCCCCGAGAAGTCGTCAGCGACCGAGGTACGAACTTCATATCGAAGTACATGAAGTCCCTCTGGCAACAATGCGGGGTCACATACAGATTCACGACCCCCTATCACCCCCAAGGAAACGGACTAGTGGAGCGGTTCAACCGCACTCTCAAAGGGATGATTGGGGGATTGGAAGAGCCTCTCCGTCGCCAGTGGGATGTACTGCTCCCGTGCCTCCTCTTCGCCTACCGAGAAGTACCCCAGAAGTCCCTCGGCTTTAGCCCCTTTGAACTCCTATACGGACACCCTGTGCGAGGGCCCCTCAGCCTCGTGAAGGAGGGCTGGGAGTTGGCCCCCCTAACGACCCCTCCAACCGTCTTCAAATACCTCCTGGCCCTACGAAACCAGACCCGGCGCTTCAGGGAGATGGCCAAGGCGAACCTCGAGGCCAGTCAGGAGGACATGAAAAGGTGGTATGATCACAATGCCTCCTCCGTTGAGTTCGAGCCTGGGCAGCAAGTATGGGTGATGTCCCCCACCGAACCATGTGCCCTGCAAGACAAGTGGACGGGGCCCTTCAAAGTGGTCGAGCGTAAAAGCCCCGTCACTTACCTCATCGACATGGGGTCCACCCGGAACCCCCTGCGGGTCCTCCACACCAACCGGCTCAAACCACACTTTGTGCGCTCCGAACTAAGCCTCCTGATGGCGACCGACAGTGGTACAGAAGAAGACTCCGAGCCCCTCCCGGATCTCTTAAAGACTCAGGAGAAGGACGGCTCCGTGGATGGGGTCCGGCTCTCCGACGCCCTCACTTCGGAGCAACGCCAGGACTGCCGGGACCTCCTGCTGCAGTTCGCTGCCCTGTTCTCACTCACCCCCGGGGTCACCCCTTGGTGTTTGCACGACGTAGACACCGGGGACAGTCCCCCTGTCCGGCACCGGGCCTACCGCGTACCAGATCGGGTACGGGCCTGCATACAGGAGGAAGTGGCCAAGATGCTCACGATCGGGGTCATCGAGCCCTCGGACAGTCCCTGGGCCAGTCCGGTTGTATTAGTTCCCAAGGCCGCTGCCCCCGGCACCGCCCCTGAACTGAGATTCTGCGTCGACTACCGGGGCTTGAACGCTGTCACCCGGACCGACGCTCATCCCATCCCCCGAGCAGACGAGCTGATCGACCGGCTGGGGGCCGCCCGCTACCTTAGTATCTTCGACCTGACGGCGGGCTACTGGCAGATCGGCCTCACACCCAGGGCTCAGGAACGGTCAGCCTTCTCCACCCCCGATGGCCACTATCAATTTAAGGTCATGCCCTTTGGCATGAAGAATGCCCCCGCCACATTCCAACGTCTTGTGAACCAGGTCTTGGCAGGGCTCGAAGAATTCAGCGCTGCCTACCTGGACGATATCGCTGTATACAGCCGCCACTGGTCCGACCACCTCCGTCACCTCCAAGAGGTCCTCCAAGCCCTCCAGCGGGCCGGCCTCACCATTAAAGCCGGCAAGTGCCAAATTGGCCAAGGGTCTGTGACCTACCTGGGGCACCAAGTGGGAAGCGGGCTGGTGGCCCCACTACAACTTAAGATTGCTGCCATCCAGTCCTGGCAGCCCCCCGTCACCCAGACCGAGGTCCGAGCCTTCTTGGGGCTCACCGGCTACTACCGGCGGTTCGTGAAGGACTACGGCAGCATCGTGGGGCCCCTCACGGGACTCACATCCAAGAATCAACCGAAGCGGGTCCACTGGACTCCTGATTGTCAAGCGGCCTTCGAAGAGCTGAAGGCCGCCCTGTGCACCGGCCAGGCCAAGACCACGCCAACGCGGACGGCCTGTCCCGCTTTTTCCGCCTCGACGAAGAGAGTCCCCAAGGAGATGGGTGACTCTCCCCGCCTTCAGCTGGGGGGGACGCATGTTGGACAGGCCACACAGAGGGCTGGCTCCCCCCCCGCACGACAGGGCCCGAGCTCCGGCCCACCCAGCATACCCCCGTGACAAGCCCCTGTACTCCGTCTCCCGACGGACCCTCTGCCCTCGGACCCCTACTCATCACGGGGTCCAGCCCCACCGGCTTCCCCGGCCAGGTCAAGCCGCCATCTTGGGCCCTGCACCACGCGGCCGCGTGGCCTCACCTCGACCCTAACCCCGGGCCTGGCCGGCCCCGACATCCCGGCACCACCATCCACCCAGGAGGTGAGCGGACCACTTGGCAGGTCAATGGGAGAACGAAGCGTCAAGAGCTCTTCCCCCGCCAGGTGCCGATCGCCTCCAGCAGCCCCCAGGCGCTGGCTCCACCCCCTGCTGGGTGTCTGGACACCTTCATCCCGGACCCTCCGACCTCCAAGTGCGAGGGTCCGGACATCAAAGGGCACCAGCCCTATAACTAAGACAGCTCCGGAGCAGGAAGGCAGTTGTATCCTGGAGTCGAGAGACACCGAGTGAACTCAACCCTGACGGTCTACTGGCGCTGCCGTAGCCCGCTCTTGTGAACCATCGTCCTGCCTGCTGGCGCTGCCGCGGCCTTCTGCAACCTTCATCTTCCTGGGACCTGCTGGCGCTGCCGCGGCCCGTTGTACCGACCATCCTCACCGGGACCTGCTGGCGCTGCCGCGGCCTTCTGCAACCTTCATCTTCCTGGGACCTGCTGGCGCTGCCGCGGCCCGTTGTACCGACCATCCTCACCGGGACCTGCTGGCGCTGCCGCGGCCCTCTGCAACCTTCATCTTCCTGGGACCTGCTGGCGCTGCCGCGGCCCGTTGTAACGACCATCCTCCCCGGGACCTGCTGGCGCTGCCGCGGCCCTCTGCAACCTTCATCTTCCTGGGACCTGCTGGCGCTGCCGCGGCCCGTTGTATCGACCATCCGCACCGGGACCTGCTGGCGCTGCCGCGGCCCATACCACCTAACCACCAAGCTCGAGGATTGTGAGCTCATCACCATCTCATCCGAATTACCTGATTGGTAAATAGACTGTCCCGCTACCCCCTTCCCTACCTTACGAGACTCTAATCGAGGGGACCCCTGAGTCCAGACCTCCTTGTACCATTTTACCGTACCTTAAATAAGTGTCGATAAAGATCACTGAACCTTATCCGTGTGTGATATCTGTCTGTGGGGGGGAAGTTACTTGTCTGTACGATCGCTGGAGACGGCTCTCCCCGGAGACCTCTCCTCCTGACCCCGGCCGACCCTCCCGGTCCATCTACCTTTTCTAACAATGACATAATACAAAACAAGGATCCTTCGTTCTGCGCAGTTTCATGAATGAAGATATGCAGAACGATTTTGTGTGGTGTTCTGCTAGGCAAAGCTAGTGAATTGAGCGCATTCACTACTTCTTGGACATGCATCTGTCTGTGGGGCTGTTTATGCAGCCTTTTGGAACACTATTGAAAAGCGTTGCTTGTAAATATGACCTACAACTAGTATTTGCAAATGGTTTGTTTCAAGTATAGTCTGTGAGCTGTTCTTTCTTTCTGTCATGCGTATTGATTTGTAAGTCAACTGTGTGTTTAAATGTCTGTGGTTTTTTTTTCATTAGTGCAACTTCTGTAAGTAAATTGCGACGGCGCTATTTATGAAAAATGGCTAAAGCGCGCTGTATTGTCTGTTTAACCCCTTTCTGTTTATGTCTGAAATGAGCTCAATATGTGTTTGTGGGTCTTCTGATGTTTCCAGTCTGTTAAGTAAATTGTTGGTTAATTAATATCAAGTAGAAACTTAAAAAAGAAATCCAGAAACGAACCATGTGACGTGCTAAAATAGCTATATGGTGCTCTTTAATTTATAGAATGAGCAATTGTGCACGGATGTATGACGTTACAACGCATGCTTTTACACCGCATGCCGTTACAACGCATTTTTTACACCGCAAGATCTGTTACAACGCAAGCCTTTACAACGCATGCTTTTACAACGACGTACACTAGATGGAGTGCTGACATTAGAAATGTATAATTTACTATTCTAACTCCAGTCCACGTTGCAGTAGGGAAGGTGTTTGGATAGTAAAACTACACTATTTCTAATGTTAGCACGCCATCTAGTGCATTTCGTTGTAATGGCATGCGTTGTAATGGCATGCGTTGTAACAGATTTCGCGTTGTTACAGTTTCGTTGTAATGGTAGTGCGGTGTAAAAGTTGCGTTGTAAACGTTGTATACCATTGTGCACATATACAAAACTGCCGTTAAATGCTTAAAGGATAAAATTAGAAACACATTCAATAGATATAAATCAGGCCCCAAAAACGAAATTATCTATTTTGCAAAAGTAAATAAATTTACAGCATTTTCCTTAGATGCATTGTATTAGATGTTCACAGGCAAACTTTTCAGCTGCAGTATATTTGAGAGAAATGTTCATTCAGCCAGCACCTTCCCAGTTGAACAAGGGTGGAATTTTGCAGAACCGTCCTTTTAAATGAAAGTGGCGCAAAAATGTGACGCGTTTCAAATTGGGCTTATGCGCTTAGGCTTGTGAGTTAAATGTGTCCAAAATGATAGGCAAGAGATGCAGCTTGCTTTTTATACATGGAATTGTCACAAAGACGAATAATTGGGATTTTTTTTAAAGAAAATTATTAATAATTGAAAAATTATTTTAAAAAAAATAAGTGCTTTTCAAAATCGTTTTTTGATATTTATAAAGCTTAATACTCATACTATGACCTCCTAGCATTAAAATTTGATTTAAGTTGTGTTGCATCACTAAAATGACAAGCATTCGCGTGTACAATTTTCCCTTGGCGCAGGCGCAAACAAGCTCATTTTTATGAAGTATAAGTTATTATTTCCAATGCCTGACTCATGGGTTATGTAATGGACATTCTGGTAATGCATATTATGCACAAAAATTGTAGGATATTCATTTTTTAATGCCAAAAAAATGAAAGTCGAATTTGGGTAAAAGCGCTGTTTGAACTGCATTTTCTTTCATTCAGAGTACTTTTTAAAGTGTCTCAGGCTTCAGTAAATACATACATTTAGGTTTGATATATATTCACAGGTTGTGCCTTCTTATGATTCGATGAGTCAATGTGCCAGTACAAAGGCTTGTTTTAATATCAGGGTTGAAGGTTCTAACTTTAGCTGTGTCTGTCACGATACTGCTGAACACGCTATGAAAAACAGGACCTTTTTAAAACTTGGAGAAATTAAATAAAATATGGTGTCGCAACCCGCAACTATTTGATGTTAATAAAAAACGGCCTTAATGGAGTTAGCACCCACATAGAGAAAGAGAAATGGAGAATTCTTTTTGATGAAGGAAAAAGAGGATGTTTGTGAGCAGGTACGTGATGAAGTCAGTAATGATAGAGGGGTGGAGAAATGTAGAATTACGGTTATAGGAACTAGGTAATACATAGGAAGGAGAAGAACAATTGGGAAAATAGAATGCCGTGGAGGGAAGAGAGATGATGAAGGGGAGTAATAAAGACATGAAGAGTAGCGTGAGGAAGGTTGTATTGACGAAGGGAATAAAAAGGAATGTGGTATAAAGGCAAGTGACTAAATGATGAAGAAAATATCAAAACTCATTGCAAATGCAATTCGCAGTGCCAGTGGACTGGGGCAGAAAGCGGTCCCAATTGCTGGAGTTCAGTCTAACTTTAGCTGGGCCTACTGAGACGTTCATTCATTTAAGGTTGTTGAAATGTGTACCATTACATAGGATTGTAACAAGGATTTATTCTAAAAAGTGGTATGTGTGTTATTAAGTTTCGTGAATTATTCACAGTAAATGTAGTTTAATAATATGGGAATAGAAATTTTTTTCAAAATAGAGCGAATTATTGCAAGTTAGGAGGAATTAGGAAGGCCTTCTGGCTTTGACGAATTCAGAGTGTCAGAAGCTGGGGGTTGGGAGAGCTGCAGAGGCTGGCTCGGTCACGCTGCTGAGATGCTATCTTTCCCGTAAACAATGGAGTTGACATTTATGACCTTTTAAATTAGGGCCTTGCCTCTGTGGAATGCAGAATGCCCTTGCTACACGGGCCTCTAAAGGTGGGGTTTCTGGT
Organism: Triturus cristatus; assembly: GCF_964204655.1. NCBI lineage: Eukaryota > Metazoa > Chordata > Amphibia > Caudata > Salamandridae > Triturus > Triturus cristatus. Next base: position 8,873,884 of record NC_140585.1, read on the forward strand.
TTCTCCATAGCATCACTAAAACTAAAGAACTCAATTCCAAAGGGAAAATATAGCAAAGGGGTTTTCTTTGAAAGTCCAAACATCATGTTAAATGCTTTGCAGATACATTGGTGCTCTAAAAAAAAAATAGAATGATGCCTGACAGTTAATAATGGCAATTTATTTTTGTGTATTTGGTTCTCTCATGAATTGTTCTTGCTGGTCCTGTATGTTAGAAGAGAAACAGTAAAGTTATATTTGACAGCAGATTTCCATTGCCTGGTGATCTACTGTCAAAAAGGAGGGTAAGTATTTTAAACCTGACAAATTAAACAGGCCCAAATATTGGGTTTTGGGCTGCAGTTTTACAGTGCATAAAGTACATGACATGGTGTTTGTGTGTCACCGCTTATTACATATGCTATTGTTTTGTCTATGCTTTTTGTGCTTGATATACAGCAAGTATATCTGATGGCTTGACGTTTTGTGCGTTTTTATTATTTTTTGCATGTTTTCGTTGTTTTTTGTTGCTGCTTTTTGATACTATTACAAGTTTACCTGTGTTGTGAGGGGATGGTCATGACGATGCCCATCGCTACGCAACAGTTGGTTGAACTTGTTCTGTTTACTAAATTCCACAGCTAATGATATTTCATGCTGTGAGCATGAGAGACAACACTTCACCAGTGCATGTCTAAATTGGCTATAATGGTATTACAGAAAACTAAAAGAGATCTACAGGATTGAAGTGTGTCACCTGTAGTTAGTCACGTTACTGCCCTTCCTTTAAAGGAACAGGCAGCCCTACATTTATGTATCCTTGATTGGACCTAAGGATGAAATTATAGATCTATGACTCAAGGTGGCCTAATCTCTATATTACATTAGTTAATGATGTTTTGCTTTCTAAGTAGCCTATGGCTTTTGTTCCTTAAAAGAAAACTAGGTTTTCATTTTTCCCTGAAGAAGGAACTGGAACATTACCTAAGATTACCGTATATGGTGTAGTCGCCAGCGGTAGAGTTAAACGTATGTGACTTTGGCCTTTTGTGTATCACCCGTACTCTTGGTGTTGTCACATGCCTGACTACCACCCAAGTAAATTCTTGTCCTTCCTATAGATTTTTATTTTTTGCTTTTGCTTCTTCCCTGACCGATGTCGCATCATGCTTAGTTATTGGGGATCTTAGTTGTGTCCTAGTTCCAATTCCCTTTTCCGTATTCCTTTCACCAGTCAGCCCATTTATTATTGTAGGTGTATGGTTCAGGTACACACTTCCAGACTGCATGTTTATGTATAATTCCCTTTTGTATGGCCAGACTGATTTCCAAGAATTTTCCTTAGGCCTGCTTCAATGTTTTCCAGCCTGACTGTCAGGGTAGCGATAGACTGGTTAACTGACTCAATATTATAGTAAGACAAGTTTTCCATCTCAAAAGGAGATAACTTATGTTAGACCTGTCAGCCCTTTGGGTGGTCCCTCCTCATCATTATTTATTTTGTCCCACTTTTGCCTCAAACCCTATTTGAATTTTTCCTTTTTGGGAACCACCAGACTTTTTCGTGTTGCTGCAGATTCAGGGAGCCATTTTAGCTACCCCTGAAACTTCTGTCTGAGGGCCTGGAGCACAAAATGGTGGCCACCTGTGACATCACCAGCATCCACTGGAACCTACTAGCACCTTCCAGAACATTCCAGAACCCTGTGACCGTTGGAGGCGGTTTAGAACGTTGGGAAGCTAAGACAGAGAGTTGGCAGTTGGAGCTGGCAGTTGGCACCTGACTGGTGAAGAGTGAGCAGCAGAAACCTGAAGGAGGAAGGAGTGAGGCAGCAGGGGTGGAAACTTGTGCCTGGAGTGGGGTCCATAAACCCACCCGTGATACTAGTCCCTACTGACTGAGCCCAGCCTGGAGCCCTGTGTGGGGAGAAGCAAGGAAAACCATCTAAGGACCTGGACAGCAGGAACAGGCCTTAGAAGTCAAGAAAGCAAGTACCTGACCTGGATACTGGTTTCCCTGGAGCCGGACGTCGAGTAGCCTGGAGACCTGGAGCCTGAGGTGGAGAAGCGGCGCTGACTGGAGAAGCAGACGTCGTGCCCAGAGCCGCCAGAGATCGTGAGAGGGCGCCGACGGAGGACGTGAGGAGTACCAGAGGTCGAGGTGGAAGTTAACCAAGGTCGAGTGAGCGGTGTCAACGGGGGAGTGAAGTCCGCCCTCCGGAGTCGCCGGAGACCGAGGTGAAGTGTACCGGAGGTCGGGAGTGAGGATCGCACTCCGGAGTCGCCGGAACCTGAGAGAATCGTGCCGGAGGTCGGGAGTGGAGGTCGCACTCCGGAGTCGCCGGAAACCTGAGGAGAGGAGCACCGGAGGTCGGGAGTGAGGATCGCACTCCGGAGTCGCCGGAAGTCGACATCGAGCCAAGGCCGGCCGACGTCATCGAAGCTGAGGTCGCCATCGGACCGGAGCCGCCCAAGGTCGACATCGAGTAAAGACTGCCCGACGCCATCGAATCGGAGGTCGAGATCGAGCCGAGGCCGCCGACATCGAACCGGAGCCGCCTACCGGCGTCGTCAGGAACTGACATTGTGCCGAGGCCGCCGACGTCGAACCGGATCCGCCTCACGGCGTCGACACGACTCCAGCGGCGTCGGAACATCAGAAAAAGGGCAGTAAGTGGAATAGAGGGCGCCAAAGGCCCTGTGGAATCCTAAGAGACTACTCTAGGGGTTAGAGAGGTGCTGGAACCAGCTGGACTGTGCCAGGGGTGAGTTGGGACTAATCTAGAGGGGTTGTGTGGAGTGAGAGAGCCAGGTCTCTGGTATTCCCCCCTTGATCTACCTCAGTTTAGGCCTCAGCCTTGTCCAAGCCAGGGAGTAGACACCCTCAAGCCTTCCACATCCCCACAAGCTGTGCCTGGGCCAAATCAGCCCTTAGGAATGCAAATGTGATCTGATTCTATGAGTGTCACTGTCAGCTTTTAATTATTTATTAGGGGCACTGTATTTATTGTATTTAACCTATTTATTGCTTCACTGTATTTATTGGTCCACAGTATTCATTGATGCACAATATTTATTGGTTTACAGTATTTATTGCCTCAGAATATTTAATTGCCTGTATGTATTGCACTTATATTTATGCCTTCATTATTTATGATCACCCCTATTTATTGAATCATTAAGCCAGTATTTATTTGACCTGCACTATTTAAAAAGTTTGTATATTGTGATTGTGTTATTATTTATCTAATCAGCAACTAAGAGAAAAAGAAGATAAAGAAAGATATTTTCATAATTTTTACGGTGTAGAGTCGTTTTTGGAACGGATGCACGCATGGTTATTGTATGGGTATGTCGTATGCTTAGCACGGTGCCTGATTCCTGACCACTCGAGCCAAGCTACCACAGTGTATGTCTGGGAGAACACCACCACCCTTCCAGTGTGGGAGTGTTTTTCTAACATAATTGGTGTTCAGCGGTGGGATAGAGCTGTGCCTACGTATACTCGACAATAACTGTGGGTAGTCCATAGGCCTACACCGGGAGTTTTCTCAAAGCGGCCTTCCTAATTGTGGGTTTTTGTTTTTTTCCAAATTTACTCTGGTGGTGGGAGGAGGTATTATTAAAGGTACCCCCCTGCATTGTTACTGCAAATAACTGTCCTCTGACCTGAGTGGGCAAGATGGAGTTTGTACTGGAGAATTTAGAAACGTACACTGTGGCCCAACTCAGGGAGTTTTGCCAGCGGGAGGGGGTGTATTGTCCCCCAGGAGCAAAGAAGGGTGCACTCCAAACCAGCTTAAGGGCTTGGGGGGAGGCACGCCGAGAAAGCAAGGCTGAGGAGGAGGACAGGGATAGAGAGCCCGACAGTGAGGGAGCTGGTTTGTACCAACCGGAGGTGGGGAACCTGTCAGCGGGGCCCAGGACACTTTCCAGGAAGGGCAGCAGTGCCTCTAGCGGTGGCTTGTCTGAAGTGGAGTTAACAGACCGGAGGGAGAAAAGACAGCTCACATGGGACTTAGCAAGGCTGGAGAAGGAGAAGGAGGAACAGAGGATGGCTCATGAGATAAGGCTGAAAGAAATAGATCTTCAGATCCTGAGAATCGGGGCACACCCTGTACCTAACGGTGGCAGCAAAGACCAAGAAAGAGAGTTCACCAGGGAACCCAAACCCTACCTGCCAAAGGACATAGTAGCTAGCTATGGGGCGGGTGACGATATCGCCAAGTGGCTAGCGGCCTATGAGGTCTCGTTGAGGGCCCATGGGGTTCCAGAGAAGTACTGGGGAGGGGGATTGTACAAGTACATGCCTCCAGCTGGTAGGGATGCTTTATTGGCCCTCGAAGAGGATGAGCAGACCCACTACCCCACCATGAAACTGGCGCTCATAAGAAAGTTTGGACTAACACCCGAAAAGTACAGACAGAAGTTCAGGGGTAGTCACAAACTGGGCACACAGAATTGGGTGGACTTCCTGGACTATGCAAAGAAGGCACTAGAGGGTTGGATTCAGGGCACTGAAGTGAGGAACTACGAGGGGTTGTTTGACCTAGTACTGAAGGAACACCTGCTTGAGAAATGTTTCCCTGAACTGCGGCAACACCTGGTGGATAGCAAGCTGACCAGTCCCCGGAAGCTTGCTGAGGAGGCGGACATTTGGGCTAGTACCCGGGTGTCCACAAGGGGGACTGGAGGGGATACTCAAAAGGCCGGACAGGGCGCCCCCCAGAAGAAAGAGGGAGGGGAAAATAAAAAGGAGTTCTCCAAAGGCCCCCAAAATAACTTCCAAGGAAAGGGAACAGGATTCACCCCTAGGGCTAACCCACCCAGAAACCCTAATCCTGGCCAGAGTCAGCAGCCAAGGGTTGTCCATTGCTACGAGTGCGGTGGCGTTGGACACTATAAAGGAGATCCGAAGTGTCTGAAACGACCACCCCCTCCCATTGGAGGAAAGACCCCCGGAGTAGCTAGTGTAGTGCTCGGGGAGGAGATGCCCTTAACTAAGGGAAGGGAGTGGGCGGGTGTCACTTTAGTGTCCCTGGGAGAACGGGAGATGGTTCCCAAGATCCAGGTGCCCGCAAATACCGCAAAGTATGGGCAGTGGGTCACCATCAACGGCCAAAGAGGGGAGGCTCTGAGAGACACAGGAGCCAGTATGACTATGGTGCGTAGCCAACTGGTGTCTCCAGAGCAGGTAATTCCCGATGTACTCCACCCAGCCGCGATGGCTGACGGCAGAACAGGCCACTATCCCGTGGCCGAGGTTCCCTTTGAATGGGGGGGGTTGCAGGTTCACTTCGAGTTGCCGTAAGCCCTGCCGTGCCAGTCGATTGTCTGCTGGGGAATGACATGGAGCACAATGCTTGGAAGGAGGTGGAATACCGGACTCACACTGAGATGCTGGGTACACCTGACTGGGCCTGTGTTAGCACAAGGTCCGCGACTACCCGAAGAGGGAGTTCGTTTCGGCTGGAGCCTGGAACAAAGGCCCAGCCGGCTGCCAGTCAAGGGAAGAACCGAGGACAGGAGGAGCCTGCCTCGGCGTCCCCACCCCGTAGGATGGATAGGCCACCGGAGGTGGTGGACCAGGAGTCTGCGGTGGGGGACGTTACCCCTGGAGGACCTACCCATCCCGGCCGAGTGGCACGTGGAGGGAGGCCCGTCCAGGGAGGAATTCTGCCAGGGCCAGAGGGAGTGCCCTACCCTTGAGGGGCTGAGGCGACAGGCCGAAGCCCAGGCAGCAGGGAACGTTGAAGGGAACTACAGTGTTTACTGGGAGGATGGCCTCCTCTACAGTGAACCCAAGGCACCCCTACACGGATCGTCACGAGCCTTGGTAGTCCCTCAACGTTATCGAGCCTTCCTTCTGGAGTTGGCTCACGAGATACCATTGGCAGGACACTTGGGGCAAGACAAGACCTTCGCCCGTCTTGTCCCACACTTTTATTGGCCTCAGATGAAAGTGTCGTCCGATACCTACTGCCGGACATGTGTGTCTTGCCAAGCCAGTGGGAAAACAGGGGTGAAGCTGAAAGCTCCCCTGGAACCACTTCCTGTCGTTAGCACCCCCTTTGAAAGGGTGGGCATCGACATTGTGGGTCCATTAGATCCGCCGACTACAGCTGGTCACAGGTTTATCCTGGTTCTGGTGGATCATGCCACACGGTACCCAGAGGCAATACCTCTGAGGACCATAACAGCACCTGTTGTGGCAAGGGCCCTGATGGGAATCTTTACCCGAGTGGGTTTTCCCAAGGAAGTTGTGTCCGACAGGGGGACCAACTTCATGTCAGCGTACATGCGGGCAATGTGGAAGGAGTGTGGAGTGACATACCGGTTCACCACTCCTTACCACCCCCAGACCAATGGTCTGGTGGAGAGGTTTAACAAAACCTTGAAAGGCATGATCAGAAGTCTGCCTGAAAGCCTGCGGAGGAAATGGGACGTCCTCCTACCCTGTTTACTCTTTTCCTACAGGGAAGTGCCACAGAAGGGAGTGGGCTTCAGCCCCTTCGAGCTTCTGTATGGGCACCCTGTACGTGGACCTCTCAACCTGGTGAGAGACGGATGGGAAAGAACTCCCAGAAAGCTTCCCCAGGATGTGGTGAGCTACATGCTGGCCTTCCGGAGCCAAATGGCTAAGTTGTGAAAGCAAGCTTCTGACAACTTGGAAGCCAGCCAAGCAGTGATGAAGGCGTGGTATGACCACAATGCTCACCCGGTGGAGTTGGAGCCTGGCCAGAAGGTGTGGGTGATCGAACCAGGAGAGCTTAGTGCCCTCCAGGATCGCTGGTCAGGACCCTTTGAGGTGTTGGAGAAGAAGGGTAAGGCTACCTACTTGGTGGACCTGAAGACCCCTCGTCAGCACCTGCGGGTGCTGCATGCCAACCGCCTCAAACCCCACCACGAGAGGCCCGAAGTCATCTTGATGATGGTGACTGACAGAGGAGAGGACGTGGAAAGCGAGCCTCTCCCTGATTTGTTTGCGTCTCAAGAGAAGGATGGGTCGGTGGAGGGAGTGAATCTCTCCCCATCTCTAACTCCTGAACAGCAGGAGGACTGTCGCCAGGTCCTGGGGCAGTACTCTTCGTTGTTCTCCCTTGTCCCGGGTAGGACTCACCTGTGCGTCCATGACGTGGACACAGGAGACAGCCCACCTGTGAAGTCCAAGATCTACCGGATGTCAGACAAGGTGAAGGCCAGCATTCATAGTGAAGTCACTAAGATGCTGGAGCTAGGAGTGATCGAACCTTCTAGCAGCCCCTGGTCCAGTCCGGTGGTGTTAGTACCAAAAGCTGCACCACCGGGTGCCCAACCAGAACTGAGGTTCTGTGTGGACTATCGGGGACTGAATTCAGTGACCAAAACTGATGCTCATCCGATCCCTAGGGCGGATGAATTGATTGACCGGCTGGGAGCTGCCCAATATCTAAGTACCTTTGACCTTACTTCTGGGTACTGGCAGATCTCTTTGACTGATGGAGCAAGGGAAAGGTCAGCCTTCTCCACGCCCAATGGCCACTACCAGTTCTGTGTGATGCCCTTTGGGCTCAAGAACGCACCTGCCACGTTTCAGCGCCTGGTAAACCAGATCCTCACCGGAATGGAGAGTTTCTCTGCTGCTTATCTGGATGACATAGCCGTCTTCAGTAACAGCTGGGAGGATCACTTGCGTCACCTGCAAGCTGTTCTCCAGGCCCTGAGACAAGCTGGATTGACGATCAAGGCCAGCAAGTGCCAGATCGGGCAGGGGTCGGTAGTGTACCTTGGACACTTGGTGGGTAGGGGAGCGGTGCAACCCCTCCAGGCGAAGATCGAGGCCATCATGGCCTGGGAACCCCCCAAGACTCAGACTGAGGTCCGAGCATTTCTGGGCCTCACGGGATACTACCGCCGCTTCGTGAAGGGGTACGGTACCATCGTAGCCCCCCTCACGGAGCTCACGTCCAGGAAACAACCTCGACGGGTAGTCTGGACGGAGGCTTGTCAGCAGGCCTTTGTGAAATTGAAGCAAGCCATGTGCAAGGCCCCGGTCTTAAGGGCCCCAGACTTTTCCAAGGAGTTCATTGTCCAGACAGATGCATCAGAACATGGCATTGGGGCAGTGTTATCGCAACACAATGAAGAGGGTCTGGATCAACCCGTGGTCTTCCTATCCCGGAGACTACTTCCCAGGGAACAGAAGTGGAGTGCAATAGAGCGTGAAGCCTTTGCAGTGGTATGGGCTCTGAAGAAGTTGCGGCCATACCTGTTTGGCTCGCACTTCCTGGTTCAGACCGACCACAGACCCCTTCGTTGGCTGATGCAAATGAAGGGGGAGAATCCCAAGTTGTTGAGGTGGTCTATTTCCCTACAGGGAATGGACTTTCAGGTGGAACATCGGCCTGGAGTGGACCACGCCAATGCAGACGGTCTCTCAAGGTATTTCCGCCTTAGTGATGAGAACTCCCAAGGGGTTGGGTAGCTCTCCCCACTTTCAGCTGGGGGGGACGCGTGTTAGACCTGTCAGCCCTTTGGGTGGTCCCTCCTCATCATTATTTATTTTGTCCCACTTTTGCCTCAAACCCTATTTGAATTTTTCCTTTTTGGGAACCACCAGACTTTTTCGTGTTGCTGCAGATTCAGGGAGCCATTTTAGCTACCCCTGAAACTTCTGTCTGAGGGCCTGGAGCACAAAATGGTGGCCACCTGTGACATCACCAGCATCCACTGGAACCTACTAGCACCTTCCAGAACATTCCAGAACCCTGTGACCGTTGGAGGCGGTTTAGAATGTTGGGAAGCTAAGACAGAGAGTTGGCAGTTGGAGCTGGCAGTTGGCACCTGACTGGTGAAGAGTGAGCAGCAGAAACCTGAAGGAGGAAGGAGTGAGGCAGCAGGGGTGGAAACTTGTGCCTGGAGTGGGGTCCATAAACCCACCCGTGATACTAGTCCCTACTGACTGAGCCCAGCCTGGAGCCCTGTGTGGGGAGAAGCAAGGAAAACCATCTAAGGACCTGGACAGCAGGAACAGGCCTTAGAAGTCAAGAAAGTAAGTACCTGACCTGGATACTGGTTTCCCTGGAGCCGGACGTCGAGTAGCCTGGAGACCTGGAGCCTGAGGTGGAGAAGCGGCGCTGACTGGAGAAGCAGACGTCGTGCCCAGAGCCGCCAGAGATCGTGAGAGGGCGCCGACGGAGGACGTGAGGAGTACCAGAGGTCGAGGTGGAAGTTAACCAAGGTCGAGTGAGCGGTGTCAACGGGGGAGTGAAGTCCGCCCTCCAGAGTCGCCGGAGACCGAGGTGAAGTGTACCGGAGGTCGGGAGTGAGGATCGCACTCCGGAGTCGCCGGAACCTGAGAGAATCGTGCCGGAGGTCGGGAGTGGAGGTCGCACTCCGGAGTCGCCGGAAACCTGAGGAGAGGAGCACCGGAGGTCGGGAGTGAGGATCGCACTCCGGAGTCGCCGGAAGTCGACATCGAGCCAAGGCCGGCCGACGTCATCGAAGCTGAGGTCGCCATCGGACCGGAGCCGCCCGAGGTCGACATCGAGTAAAGACTGCCCGACGCCATCGAATCGGAGGTCGAGATCGAGCCGAGGCCGCCGACATCGAACCGGAGCCGCCTACCGGCGTCGTCAGGAACTGACATTGTGCCGAGGCCGCCGACGTCGAACCGGATCCGCCTCACGGCGTCGACACGACTCCAGCGGCGTCGGAACATCAGAAAAAGGGCAGTAAGTGGAATAGAGGGCGCCAAAGGCCCTGTGGAATCCTAAGAGACTACTCTAGGGGTTAGAGAGGTGCTGGAACCAGCTGGACTGTGCCAGGGGTGAGCTGGGACTAATCTAGAGGGGTTGTGTGGAGTGAGAGAGCCAGGTCTCTGGTATTCCCCCCTTGATCTACCTCAGTTTAGGCCTCAGCCTTGTCCAAGCCAGGGAGTAGACACCCTCAAGCCTTCCACATCCCCACAAGCTGTGCCTGGGCCAAATCAGCCCTTAGGAATGCAAATGTGATCTGATTCTATGAGTGTCACTGTCAGCTTTTAATTATTTATTAGGGGCACTGTATTTATTGTATTTAACCTATTTATTGCTTCACTGTATTTATTGGTCCACAGTATTCATTGATGCACAATATTTATTGGTTTACAGTATTTATTGCCTCAGAATATTTAATTGCCTGTATGTATTGCACTTATATTTATGCCTTCATTATTTATGATCACCCCTATTTATTGAATCATTAAGCCAGTATTTATTTGACCTGCACTATTTAAACAGTTTGTATATTGTGATTGTGTTATTATTTATCTAATCAGCAACTAAGAGAAAAAGAAGATAAAGAAAGATATTTTCATAATTTTTACGGTGTAGAGTCGTTTTTGGAACGGATGCACGCATGGTTATTGTATGGGTATGTCGTATGCTTAGCACGGTGCCTGATTCCTGACCACTCGAGCCAAGCTACCACAGTGTATGTCTGGGAGAACACCACCACCCTTCCAGAGTGGGAGTGTTTTTCTAACAACTTACGTTTACCTTTTTTTTTTAACATGACGAATTTTCAATGTCTATTTTTTAATGTGGTTTTTACCCTTTTTGTTCCTGCTGCTTTAATTTCCGGTGGGATCAGAAGTTTCTAATCATGCAAATATCCGGACCCTCTAGTTCTTGTCTTTTGTTTTCATATCTGACTATTAGCCGGAGTATTGCCTAGTGCACCTGATGTGAAAGGTTTCTACATGCCTATGATAATCTGTACCATGTGATTTCTCTATTGAGATGTCCTAGATAAGGAATTTAGCAACACTTATATGTAATCATCGAAAAAAAAAATGTGTTTGCCCTATTAGACAATGCCACCATATGTGAAGACATCCATTTAGATAGAATTCTCGTGTAGTTATCTACCCTTAGATGATGGAGGCTCTCACACGGAAACCCAATTGAAAAGCTTAGAGGCACTGTTTTGCCTACTGCCTTTTTATTTGTATTGCTTCCTGAGAAAGACAGTGTATTCTAGACGAAAATTGTCCCATGGCGTGTGGCCACTCTTTTGAAAATCACAGGCCACCTGTTTACAGTCCCCTTGTTATACAACGAACTGTTTAAAGCATCACACTTGCTTCATCAGAAGGCGTTCAACATCAGAAAAGAAGGAGGAGCTGGTTTTGCCACAGAACCAGAATTCCAGTGCAAAAGAGCGCCTGTCATGTGCTGGTAACCTCTGACAGTGTGCAGTCCCTTGAGCCCCTTGGCCTGAGTTTTTGGCCACACACACCCCCTCTTTTCCTTTGCTCCAATGGAAGTGCAGTGCACCGGCGGATCCAAGATTGACAGAAGGCACTACATTCCAGTGCCCATGGAAGAGCAGCCTGAGCGTCCTCTGACACTGAATGACGAGTGTTGGAGTCTGAGAATGGTCCCGAATCTGCACGAGATGACCTGTGCCCTTGATCAATGGAGAGCACACTACCTGTAGTGCCTGCCGCAAAGGAAAAATACTGGCGCACTGCCTTGAGACATTGAGACTTTCGTGTGAGCTGTGGGTGTTTGCCAGGAGGGCACTCCAACTAAGCAGTACTTTTCTCATGAAAGGCTTGAATGAAGAGGCCCATGCGAAAGAAAACAACAAAAGTAGATTTGATGGAGAATAGAAGCCTGCCAGAGAGGCTTTTTGAACGGACTCTGGGCATAGGTGGTTTCACAAGAGGTTTCCGTGTGATTGTATAGACTAGGTGTTAGAAGACTGTTTGTTTTGCTGGCATTGTCTAGTATAAGCAGAATAAAATCCATTTTCTGTGGAAGAGTACCCCCTTTTCACCCCAGAGCATTGATGAGGGTCACCACTGTTTCACCTGAACATAAAAATTATCATTTCATTTGTAATAGTGGTCACTACTTTCTCCCGTTGTCTATATGTTTTTTAATAACAAGTTTTCTAGTGTTTTTTTAAACATGACGTTGTCATTTATGGGTGGGATTGATTTTCTCTACTCAATTGACTTCTGCACCCTCTTCCCAACCTATGTCTTTCCCTACCACTGTTTCTTTGCACTCTTTTCACCCTTTTCCTGAACATGAGCAGGTTAAAAGATCAGAATTCGTAAGCAATTCTTTTGTACAGCTTCTGCATCGACAATAGTTAGTAGTAAACATCACTAATTGTTGGGGGTGTGATCTTATGCCACCCAGATAAAGGTATTCCTTATTTTGTCCTGCTATATGTGGCCTTTGTGCTACTACATGTGTAAGGAGACGTGTCCCGTGAGAGTCGCTAAGTAATAGGATGATGCTACAGCAACATCTCCATGACTTCATGTCTGTAGACCTGGACTCGGATTGATGAGAGTATAGTTATTGCCTATGTAAGGGCAAAAGGAGGGTCTGTCGTACTTTAAAATTTGGGACCGCGTAGGAGGCAGGGCCCTACCCCTGTCTATCCCGGTATTAGCGAACCGCGAATGGTCAATGCGGTACGTGAGCACCGGCAATGCTGTTCAATGCAGTACGGTTCAAACAGTACGGTGCGAACCAAGAGTCCTCAGAAGGCCGTACGTTTTAAAAGCACCAATGATTCCCAGGCAGTACGTCTCACAGCACAAAGGATTCCCTGGCAGTACGTTTTAAAAGCACAGCATTGGGTCCTCAAAGCACTCGAGATGTGAGTACCGTCCACGTACAAGCAGGTACGGGCCGTACTAGCGCACCAGACTGGGGGATTTTAAATGCGGTACGGCTTCGAACACCAGACGCTTGTGATGTACGTACGGTCCGTACAAAAGGGAGTACGGGCCGTACCTTTAGCGCGGACTCACTGGAAGCTTGTAGTCCCACGTCACGCTGAAGTCCCACAGGTCCCGGGAACGGCGAAGCTTCGTGGGGCGCTCGGGCCGGTCACAGTCCACCACCAAGGTGTAGAAGCAGGAGGGGCAGCTTCGGAGGCAATTCTCCAGCGCGTCGCGCTGTCGGCTTTAATCGGGAGATGATCCGTGCGTCGCAGGTCCTCACAGTGGCTTCCATGCTCAGGGGTCACAGAGGCTCGGCGCTTGGAGCCTGCTCAGTCTCTTCACTTTGCGAGCTACGGCTCGGGGGCAGTTGCTTGCTGTGCTCGGGCCAGTCAGGCAGGCCTTTACTGCGCTCACAGCAGCCCCGGTGGGCGGAAGTCGCGGTGCTCAGATAGAGGGGGACACACAGGCACTCGGGGGTCAGTGTTCAAGATCACCTCCAGCAGCTCCTCTTCTTCTGGGGAAGTAGCGCCCACTGTTCCTGGGGCGCAGATCAGGGGGCAAGTTCACACGCAAGCCCTAGGAGATTGTTTTAAAGGCACAAGTTGAATCAAAGTCCTTTTCTTCAGGCTTTCCCTCTCCTTCCAGCAGACAGGCACCCACTGCAGGCCAGTCTCTCAGGCAGAGAGACAGTATTCCTCCTTCAGCTTCTCCAGGTCCTTCTCCTTCAGGCAGAGTTTCTTCTTGGCGCAAACAGGATCTGATTTCTTAGGAGCCAGGCTCCTACTTTTATACAGTGATTCTTTTGTTCTTTAGCGCCAGGGGGCCTGGGCCTGGCTCCGTCCAGTTCTGGAGCACTTTGTTATGGTGACTCTGCTCTTTCCTTTCAGCAGCAGGGCAGAGACATCAGCCGCTCCACAGGGGGCGGAGCCGGCTTTGTGGTGGCAGAGCACAGGTCTATTCAGAGTCAAGGTGTACTCCTCCCACCCATCCTGGTGTAATCTCTCTACCCACCACCTGGCAGCCAACCTGTCTCTGGGGATTCCCAAACCCTGCTCCTTACTGTTGCTAGGCAGAACACACACACACAGCAGAGGCGGACTGAATGGCCAGGTCAGTAAATACTAACTTTCTAAAAGTAGTATTTACAAACGCAGGATATTAAAATAAACTTTACTAAAAGAAGTATTTTATTATTCTGAGTTCAGGCATACTAAACATAACTTTCTACCATGCTCTATGAGTCCACTGGGGTCACAGCGTGTAGTGTCTCCAGCAGCCCATTCTGGCCTATGGAGAGCAGGTAGCCTTCAATAGTGAAAAACGAAAATGGCTGCAATTCACTATTAAGACATGCCACACACATCAGGGCATGTCCTACCTTATGCCTACAATGCACCCTGCCCTTGGGCCTACCAGAGGGGTGACTAATATGTAGTTAAGGGAAGGTTTAGGGACTGGCAAGTGGGTGTACTTGCGCAGTCAGCGCGACAGTACCAGACTGCGCGCAGGTTCTGCAGTGGCAGATCCTAGACACATTTTACTAGGCCGCTTCTGTGGGTGGCACAACCAGTGCTGCAAGCGCACCAGCGGTATTTGTATTTACAAGCCCTGGCACTCCTGGTGCACTTTACTAGGGGCTGACAGTAAACCAAATGAACCAATCATGGACACCAATCAATGTATACATTTTACCATAGGGAGACCATATGCACCTTAGCACTGGTCAGCAGTGGTCAGGTGCCCAGAGTCATAAAACAGCCAACAACAGGTCAGAAAAAATACAGGAGGAAGGCAAAAAGTTTAGGGATGACCCTGCAAAAAGGGCCAAGTCCAACAGGAACTTGTGTTCTGGAACCCGAGGCCAGACAGCTCGAGGTGGACTCAGATGAAAGACTCGGCTGATTGCAGATACCAGAGGCCTCCTGAAGTTTACTGAGGATGGAACACGTTTGGACTTCCACATAGTCAACAGGACACAGCAGGGGTGCAGCGATGTATGGGGTGACGTAGGACCAGCAGGCATGGTCCTTGTGTCTGGGTGGCATGATGCCAGCGGTGCAGCGATGTATGGGGTGACCTAGGACCAGCAGGCATGGTCCTTGTGTCTGGGTGGCATGATGCCAGCGGTGCAGCGATGTATGGGGTGACCTAGGACCAGCAGGCATGGTCCTTGTGTCTGGGTGGCATGATGCCAGCGGTGCAGCGATGTATGGGGTGACCTAGGACCAGCAGGCATTGTCCTTGTGTCTGGGTGGCATGATGCCAGCGGTGCAGCGATGTATGGGGTGACGTAGGACCAGCAGGCATGGTCCTTGTGTCTGGGTGGCATGATGCCAGCGATGCAGCGATCTATGGGGGGACGTAGGACCAGCAGGCATGGTCCTTGTGTCTGGGTGGCATGATGCCAGCGGTGCAGCGATCTATGGGGTGACGTAGGACCAGCAGGCATGGTCCTTGTGTCTGGGTGGCATGATGCCAGCGGTGCAGCGATGTATGGGGGGACCTAGGACCAGCAGGCATGGTCCTTGTGTCTGGGTGGCATGATGCCAGCGGTGCAGCGATGTATGGGGGGACCTAGGACCAGCAGGCATGGTCCTTGTGTCTGGGTGGCATGATGCCAGCGATGTATGGGGGGACCTAGGACCAGCAGGCATGGTCCTTGTGTCTAGGTGGCATAATGCCAGCGGTGCAGCAATGTATGGGGGACGTAGGACCAGCAGGCATGGTCCTTGTGTCTGGGTGGCAGGATGCCAGCGGTGCAGTGATGTATGGGGTGACCTAGGACCAGCAGGCATGGTCCTTGTGTCTGGGTGGCATGATGCCAGCGGTGCAGCGATGTATGGGGGACCTAGGACCAGCAGGCATAGTCCTTGTGTCTGGGTGGCATGAAGCCAGCGGTGCAGCGATGTATGGGGTGACCTAGGACCAGCAGGCATGGTCCTTGTGTCTGGGTGGCATGATGCCAGCGGTGCAGCGATGTATGGGGTGATGTAGAACCAGCAGGCATGGTCCTTGTGTCTGGGTGGAATGAT
This sequence comes from Triturus cristatus, assembly GCF_964204655.1. Classification (NCBI taxonomy): domain Eukaryota; kingdom Metazoa; phylum Chordata; class Amphibia; order Caudata; family Salamandridae; genus Triturus; species Triturus cristatus. The sequence continues at coordinate 8,889,604 of NC_140585.1, forward strand.
GCCTGTTGGTGCAGCGATGTATGGGGTGACCTAAGACCAGCAGGCATGGTCCTTGTGTCTGGGTGGCATGATGCCAGCGGTGCAGCGATGTATGGGGTGACCTAGGACCAGCAGGGTTGGTCCTTGTGTCTGGGTGGCATGATGCCAGCGGTGCAGCGATGTATGGGGTGACCTAGGACCAGCAGGCATGGTCCTTGTGTCTGGGTGGCATGATGCCAGTGGTGCAGCAATGTATGGGGTGACGTAGGAACAGCAGGCATGGTCCTTGTGTCTGGGTGGCATGATGCCAGCGGTGCAGCAATGTATGGGGTGACGTAGGACCAGCAGGCATGGTCCTTGTGTCTGGGTGGCATGATGCCAGCGGTGCAGCGATGTATGGGGTGACCTAGGACCAGCAGGCATGGTCCTTGTGTCTGGGTGGCATGATGCCAGCAGTGCAGCGATGTATGGGGTGACGTAGGACCAGCAGGCATGGTCCTTGTGTCTGGGTGGCATGATGCCAGCGGTGCAGCAATGTATGGGGTGACGTAGGACCAGCAGGCATGGTCCTTGTGTCTGGGTGGCATGATGCCAGCGGTTTAGCGATGTATGGGGTGACCTAGGAACAGTAGGCATGGTCCTTGTGTCTGGGTGGCATGATGCCAGCGGTGCAGCGATGTATGGGGTGACGTAGGAACAGCAGGCATGGTCCTTGTGTCTGGGTGGCATGATGCCAGCGGTGCAGCAATGTATGGGGTGACGTAGGACCAGCAGGCATGGTCCTTGTGTTTGGGTGGCATGATGCCAGCGGTGCAGCGATGTATGGGGTGACCTAGGACCAGCAGGCATGGTCCTTGTGTCTGGGTGGCATGATGCCAGCAGTGCAGCGATGTATGGGGTGACGTAGGGCCAGCAGGCATGGTCCTTGTGTCTGGGTGGCATGATGCCAGCGGTGCAGCAATGTATGGGGTGACGTAGGACCAGCAGGCATGGTCCTTGTGTCTGGGTGGCATGATGCCAGCGGTTTAGCGATGTATGGGGTGACCTAGGAACAGTAGGCATGGTCCTTGTGTCTGGGTGGCATGATGCCAGCGGTGCAGCGATGTATGGGGTGACGTAGGAACAGCAGGCATGGTCCTTGTGTCTGGGTGGCATGATGCCAGCGGTGCAGCAATGTATGGGGTGACGTAGGACCAGCAGGCATGGTCCTTGTGTTTGGGTGGCATGATGCCAGCGGTGCAGCGATGTATGGGGTGACCTAGGACCAGCAGGCATGGTCCTTGTGTCTGGGTGGCATGATGCCAGCAGTGCAGCGATGTATGGGGTGACGTAGGACCAGCAGGCATGGTCCTTGTGTTTGGGTGGCATGATGCCAGCAGTGCAGCGATGTATGGGGTGACGTAGGACCAGCAGGCATGGTCCTTGTGTCTGGGTGGCATGATGCCAGCAGTGCAGCGATGTATGGGGTGACGTAGGACCAGCAGGCATGGTCCTTGTGTTTGGGTGGCATGATGCCAGCGGTGCAGCGATGTATGGGGTGACCTAGGACCAGCAGGCATGGTCCTTGTGTTTGGGTGGCATGATGCCAGCAGTGCAGCGATGTATGGGGTGACCTAGGACCAGCAGGCATGGTCCTTGTGTCTGGGTGGCATGATGCCAGCAGTGCAGCGATGTATGGGGTGACGTAGGACCAGCAGGCATGGTCCTTGTGTTTGGGTGGCATGATGCCAGCGGTGCAGCGATGTATGGGGTGACCTAGGACCAGCAGGCATGGTCCTTGTGTCTGGGTGGCATGATGCCAGCGGTGCAGCAATGTATGGGGTGACGTAGGACCAGCAGGCATGGTCCTAGTGTCTGGGTGGCATGATGCCTGCAGGACCCACCTCCAGGCTCTTCCAGGGATAGAGCATCTGCAGGGCCAGGAGTTGATGGAAGGAACAGGAAGTAGGTGATTGTGATAGGAGAGAAAGGAAACCTGTGAGCCTATGAAACAGATGCATGGACTGAACAGCCATTGATGGCATTTCAGGAATTACCTTAAATAAATGGACGCTCTGGACTGCCAATGGAGAGGCGGAGGACGCGTGGAGACTGCCCACCTGATATGGGACATAGAGACAGGCTTTGTTAATTCAATATACATCTAACAATTGAACTAGTCTTTAGGTAGGGTTCACAGCGTGATCCCACTGACTCACAACGTCCCAGGGAAACTGAGTAGAGCTGCTTTCCACTAACCCCTGGAAAGGCTCAACATTAGGCAGCTGTTGAGAGCATCCTGCAGAGACTGTAACACATCTCAATGCCATGACGTCACGCACAATGCAGCCATTTAAAACATTCTGCCTACGTTTTTATTTGGTGAAAGTTTCACAGCTTCTCGCTGAAAGGCAGATGAATTAATAAAGACTTTCCTGAGGCAGGTCATATCACATATGGATCAACTCTAATTCGTCCATAAGCACAACATTAATGAACATTGCTTGTCTTTTCATATATTTTTCCAAAAACAATTTTCAGACCGCAGCCCAGCTGCAACTTAATGTTAACATAGAAAACAACTCGGCAACAATTGACTCTCTGGTGATGCGGCCACCAACAGCAGGAGCAAAACCCAAAGTGCCACCAACAGCAGGAGCAAAACCCAAAGTGCCACCAACAGCAGGAGCAAAACCCGAAGTGCCACCAACAGCAGGAGCAAAACCCGAAGTGCCACCAACAGCAGGAGCAAAACCCGAAGTGCCACCAACAGCAGGAGCAAAACCCGAAGTGCCACCAACAGCAGGAGCAAAACCCGAAGTGCCACCAACAGCAGGAGCAAAACCCGAAGTGCACTCAAACCCTCAAACCCGCCTGCCGCACTGAAAGTCATCAGTACTCAGTCTCTTCATTTCTTGTTGGGAGCAGAGTTCGCACTGAAGACCCTGCCTTCTCTTTGCAGATTCACAGTAACAAGCATGAACAAGCATTGGCATAGCCAACAGGTCTCACTTTTGGGACCTTATAAGTATTTAGTTATGCAGCACAATATCCTTGGTGCAACAACATCAACTGTCACGTGGCTAAACACTTATAAGGCCCCAAAGGCGAGACCTATTGGCTCTGCCAATGCTTTTTTTGGTTTTTTTTCTTCAAAAGAGAAGCAGTGCTATCAGGCTCCGGCTGCCACTTAGAGGTAGAGAGAGAGAGAGAGAGAGAGAGGTGCGGCGAGAGAGAGGGAGAGAGAGAGAGGTGTGTAGCCAGAGAGAGAGGGGTGTGTAGAGAGAGATGCGTAGAGAGAGAGAGAGAGAGGTGTAGACAGAGAGAGAGAGGTGCGGAGAGAGAGAGAGAGAGCGGTGCGGAGAGAGAGAGAGAGAGAGGGGTGTAGACAGAGAGAGAGAGAGAGGTGTGTAGAGAGAGGTGCGTAGAGAGAGAGAGGTGCGGAGAGAGAGAGAGAGAGGTGCGGGGAGAGAGAGAGAGAGAGAGGTGCGGAGAGAGAGAGAGAGAGAGAGAGGTGCGGAGAGAGAGATAGAGAGAGAGAGAGAGAGGTGCGGCGAGAGAGAGGGAGAGAGAGAGATAGAGAGAGAGAGAGAGGTGCGGAGAGAGAGAGAGAGAGGTGCGGGGAGAGAGAGAGAGAGAGAGGTGCAGAGAGAGAGAGAGAGGTGCGGAGAGAGAGAGAGAGAGAGAGAGAGAGAGAGAGAGGTGCGGAGAGAGAGAGAGAGAGGTGTGGAGAGAGAGATAGAGAGAGAGAGAGAGAGAGAGAGAGAGAGAGAGAGAGAGAGAGAGAGAGAGGTGCGGAGAGAGAGAGAGGTGCGGAGAGAGAGAGAGAGAGAGATAGAGAGAGGTGCGGAGAGAGAGAGAGAGAGGTGCGGAGAGAGAGAGAGATAGAGAGAGAGAGAGAGGTGCGGAGAGGGAGAGATAGAGAGAGAGAGAGAGAGAGGTGCGGAGAGAGAGAGGGAGAGATAGAGAGAGAGAGAGAGAGGTGCGGAGAGAGAGGGAAGCAGTGGCGGTGCGTCCATTAAGGGCGCTGGGGCGTTGCCCCACAAGCCGCCCGCACCGGCAGCTCCCTCGGCGTCGAGAATCATGTCAGTCACAGTCAGCATGAACTCGGACTGCGGGAGGGCGGTCCGACGTCAAGCTGCTGAGTGACTGACATGCAGCAGACCAGGGGTGGCGCAGAGCGCACAGCAGGCAGCAGTGCGCATGCTGGGTGAAGGAGGCGAATTTTCGCTCCGTGCCCAGTCATGCGCACTACTGTCTGCTGTGGCTGGCGCGTGCCCATTAGGAGAGCGAGGGTTGAGCAAAGGCTCAAACCTCGGTCTCCTAATGGGCAGGCGGGTGGTGAGTCACCCTGCTCTAAGCCAATGCTGGCGCTGCTGGAGCAGCGTCAGTATTGGCTTAGAGGGGTTGCTTACTAGAAGAGGCGCCAACGGGACCCGGCCGAGAAGCAGAGAGGCGCCGCGCGGACCCGGTCTGGTAAGCTTAGCTTTCTTTTTTAAATCTATCTTAGAATGTTTTTCAAGATGGGTGGTAGATAATATGCAAGTACAGCAGGCACACAGGAATTTTTTTACATTATTTTTGAACACCCCATTGAAAGCTGGCTTTCATGGATGCGCGCGCGCGCACCCACAGCAGCCTTCTTTGAGCTAGATTTAGAAACATTTTACGAATGCATTCTCAAAAAGGCAGCTGTGTTTCTACGCGCATCCCAGAAGCCATCTGTGTTTTTTGTGTTTGTTTTATGATGGCCGCTGTGGCTATACATGCAGCAAACCCGTTTGTAATATTTTAATAAATGCTTTTCCAAGTTGGACACTGCGGATGCCAAAAGATTTCACTGCCCAGACCTATTTTCTTCGCCAACGCTTGTTTCTGTTTACAAAATGCACGGGTTTTTGACTTGACTTCAGTTAGTGCAGAAACACAGGCGGTGTTCTTTAAAAACGTTGTCTGTCTCGCTGAAAGAATACACTTGTAGCTTTTCATTGTGTGTAATTAAGCACTTTTTCATCAAGCAGATGCCTCTCTTGTCGCGGTGATGAAAGCTGCCCTGCTTTCCAAGGCCAGCACTCGGGCTCCCATCACCGCCCTCAAGCAAAGAATGAGGGACCGGAGAGCTGCAAAAGCGGCTTGACACGGACCGCTCTGACGTTTGGCGCTATACAAGGCGAGTTACTCGCTCATTGGTTGGCAATACGTCTGAAGATCGGCCGATTTTTGTTTTTTTGTCTCGCACACTACATTTGTCACCCTGGGGTCTGTACTACCTGCCTCCAGCCTGGCTGCCACGTCGTGCCACCGGCTCGCGTTTGCCCTGCGTGTAAAGGTCGCCCACAGTGGCAGGGCTGGGCGCTGTCATCAGCCCGGCCATGTGGCATGTAGTGCGCCTCCCCACAAGCGCAGGGGGAGGAGAGCACATGGGCCAGTGACTAAAGTCTCAGCCGGAGAACTGGACCCCGAGTCTCACTGGCACTGCTTGACCTCCGCATGCCCGATCCCTTCATTTCGCAAAGCCGGAGTTTACAAACAAGCATTGCTCGAGGAAAGTTGGTAATATGGACAGGGATTAAAATAAAAGCGTAAGAGGAGAGAGAGGGAGGGAGAGGAAGAGTGGGAAGAAGAAGCCACGGATCAAGAAATGGAAAGGGCGGGAGCAGAGGGGAGTGCAACGAGTGACAATGAAAGGATGGGGACAGGGAGTGAAGAAGAGAGAGAGGTTCACAGAGAGGAGGGATGGACAGAGGGGAGTGCAAAGAGTGACAATGAAAGGAGGGGACAGGGAGTGCAGAAGAGAGAGAGGTTCACAGAGAGGAGGGATGGACAGAGGGGAGTGCAACGAGTGACAATAAGAGGAGAGTGACAGGGATGGAGATGAGAGAGAGGTTCACAGAGAGGAGGGATGGACAGAGGGGAGTGCAAAGAGTGACAATGAAAGGATGGGGACAGGGAGTGAAGAAGAGAGAGAGGTTCACAGAGAGGAGGGATGGACAGAGGGGAGTGCAACGAGTGACAATGAAAGGAGGGGACAGAGAGTGCAGAAGAGAGAGAGGTTCACAGAGAGGAGGGATGGACAGAGGGGAGTGCAAGGAGTGACAATGAAAGGATGGGGACAGGGAGTGCAGAAGAGAGAGAGGTTCACAGAGAGGAGGGATGGACAGAGGGGAGTGCAAAGAGTGACAATGAAAGGATGGGGACAGGGAGTGAAGAAGAGAGAGAGGTTCACAGAGAGGAGGGATGGACAGAGGGGAGTGCAACGAGTGACAATGAAAGGAGGGGACAGGGAGTGCAGAAGAGAGAGAGGTTCAGAGAGGAGGGATGGACAGAGGGGAGTGCAAAGAGTGACAATGAGAGAGGGGACAGGGAGTGCAGAAGAGAGAGAAGTTCACAGAGAGGAGGGATGGACAGAGGGGAGTGCAACGAGTGACAATGAAAGGAGTGGACAGAGAGTGCAGAAGAGAGAGAGAGGTTCACAGAGAGGAGGGATGGACAGAGGGGAGTGCAACGAGTGACAATGAAAGGAGGGGACAGGGAGTGCAGAAGAGAGAGAGGTGGGATGGACAGAGGGGAGTGCAACGAGTGACAATAAGAGGAGAGTGACAGAGATGCAGATGAGGGAGACTTGCAGGGAGGGACAGGACAAAAAAATTCTTGTCCAGGGCCTTATTTTATCTAGACTGGATTATGGAAACGCCCTGTACCTAGGCGCTCCAGTAGCCGTCATTAAAAAACTTCAGCACGCCCAGAATGCCGCAGCAAGACTGCTCACGGGGACGAAATCAAGGTGCTCGGCTAAACCTTTTCTCAAGGCTCTCCACTGGCTCCCCATCCAGGAGCGCATCGCCTTTAAAACCTTATGTATCTCTCATAAAATCTTACAAGGTAAAGGCCCACCTATACTAAAACCACTCATCAAACCCCATAAATCTACCAGACAGCTCAGGTCGGACTCCCTTTTTCTTGCTAGCGTCCCCAGAATAACAAGAGCACGCACGGGTGGGCGCCGCTTTGCATACAACGCCCCCAAGCTCTGGAACAGCCTCCCCCTCAGCATTCGCACAGAAAACAATCTGCTTTCATTCCGCAGATTACTGAAAACTTGGCTCTTCCCCCAATAATCCTATACCAAGAGTACTTTCAGGCCGACACTATAGCGCTGGGACGCCCGAGGGTAGCTACGCGCTCTATAAAACCCAAATCAAATCAAATCAAATCACAAAGGGAAGTGGAAAGAGGTACAGCAAGGAGAGTCACACAGAGGGAGATAAAGAGCGTGTGTTGTGATAAGGTTCATAAGGGCCAAATGAGAGCGGAAACAATGGCAATGAGAGGAGAGTGAGAGAGATGGAGGTCAGAGAGAGAGGTTCACAGAAGGAGGGAAGGGCAAAAGGGAGTGGAAAGAGTGACAGCAAGGTGAGAGTGACACGGATGGAGAGGAAGAGCGTGAGATGAGATTCATAAGGGCCAAATGAGAGTGGAAAGAGTGGCAATGAGAGGAGAGTGACAGAGATGAAGGTCAGAGAGAGAGGTTCACAGAAGGAGGGAAGGGCAAAAGGGAGTGGAAAGAGTGACAGCAAGGTGAGAGTGACACGGATGGAGAGGAAGAGCGTGAGATGAGATTCATAAGGGCCAAATGAGAGTGGAAAGAGTGGCAATGAGAGGAGAGTGACAGAGATGAAGGTCAGAGAGAGAGGTTCACAGAAAGGAGGGAAGGGCAAAAGGGAGTGGAAAGAGTGACAGCAAGGTGAGAGTGACACGGATGGAGAGGAAGAGCGTGAGATGAGATTCATAAGGGCCAAATGAGAGTGGAAAGAGTGGCAATGAGAGGAGAGTGACAGAGATGAAGGTCAGAGAGAGAGGTTCACAGAAAGGAGGGAAGGGCAAAAGGGAGTGGAAAGAGTGACAGCAAGGTGAGAGTGACACGGATGGAGAGGAAGAGCGGGAGATGACATTCATAAGGGCCAAATGAGAGTGGAAAGAGTGGCAATGAGAGGAGAGTGACAGAGAGAGAGTTTCACAGAGAGGAGGGGAGGGCAAAGGGGAGTGGTAAGAGTGACAGCTAGGAGAGAGTGAACGGATGAACATGAAAGAGGGTGCAATTCAGGCAGAGCTGTATGGGGGAAAACAGGAGGTAGAAAGAGTGACGTGGAGACCTAAAGCGGAGGGTGAAGTGCAGAGGGCAGCTGAGGAGAGGGTGGCAGAGATGGTGAAGGGTGTGAGACACAAAGACACCCAAACACAGAAATGAGTGGGAGGCAGAAAAAGGAAGGTGGTCATTTTTTAACACAGAAAGAAACTCGACCTGCCGGGACAAGCACTCAGTATTTCCTCATCCTGCCCAGTAGGGTGACCAACCGTCCGTAAATTTCACGGACTGCCCGTTATTTGGGCCCCTTGTCCGTTGTCCGTGAGCATTTCTTTTACGGACGCCTGTTGTCCGTAATTTTGGGGACGGCAGGCAGCAAGCTGTGCTGTTCCCCTGTGCCCATCGGAGCCAGCTCGCACTTTTGAGGCTGCCGCAGCCCCTCCCATGACCACGCTCCGTCTTTGTACAGGCCCATTGTCATTCTGATGGAGCTGATTATCACCTAAAGAATGACAATGGGCCAAAGGTGTAGGGAAGCACCCGGGGGGTCAGATAAGTGTTTCATGGTCCTCCCTAACTCGAAGATCAGCACAGGGAGATTAACAAACAAAGAAATAAAGCAAGAATAATCAATGTGGTGCAGCTGTGTGTGTGGGGGGTGGAGGGGGTTTAGAGGGGCAGAGGGTGCCGAAGTAGCCAGAAGCGGTGACAGAAAGAGAAATTATGATAATGGTAAATCAAAAAGAAGCACAAGGCAAATGGAGAGATAAAGCGAAGGAAGAATAGAATGCAAATAATGAAAGAAAGCTGGAAAGAGAGAGAAAGATTTAGATTTAACAATGGAAGGAAGACAAGAGGATGATCAAATGGAAAAAGAGAAACGCAAAATTAATGTTAATGTGGAATATGGAAATGTGAAAAGAAAATGAAATCGAAATAAAGCTTGGGAATGGAAAAGAAAATGAAATATGAATTTAAAGAATACAGAGTGATTGAGAGAAGGAATGAAAGGATGCACAGACAGAAAGCTGGAAAGAAAAATAAATGGAGGATATAAAGAAGAAAGTACAGAACAAAGGTGGATAGAAAGAAGGACATAAGGAAAGAAAGAAAATGAAAAGACGGAAAGAATAAAAGGCAACCGCCAATATAGGGCACAGCGTGCTGCTTTTGTGGAGGAGCTGTGCTGGAGGACTAAGTTAAATTTTGAAAGACTTCTGGGTGCTTTGCATGCTTGCAATTTTCGGGCCGTAACTAAAATGTCTATTTAACTCTGCTGATTAATGTGTCTCTTGGAGAGATCTGAGTTTTCACTAATCCCGGTTTTGACTCATCATAAAGAATCATAGAGGCATAATGCGCCTCTTGTAATGCACAACGTGTAACATGCAGAGCAAAGTATTAATTTGTATAATAATTGTAAAGACAACCCCAACCACTATGTTAAGGAAGAGGCGTGGTGCAGTGGCCGGGGCAGCTCACTACGGAACACAGGGTCTCATGGTTCAATCCCCGGTGCCGGCGGCAGGGTAGCCCAGCACCTTGTGACTCTAGTCAATAGCTTGCTTATCTTCCCAATGGGCCCCAGCGCTGGGACACCTCTCCGCGGTAGTTGTGTGCGCTTTACAAATGCTGGTATTTCATTTTTATTTCATATGTTATGTGTTATATCCTTTGTATTTCGGGGTCTCTGGAATTATGAGATTGTGCGGCTTCAACAGTTTTCGCATGATAATGGATTTGCCGCATGTGCCACATAATCCATCATTAGCTGAATAGATCTGAAGATTCTAATTTAAAAACAGTGTCTACCTCAAATGGTTAAAAAATAACTATGAAGGCAGTGACATGTTGCAAAGGCCCTTTGTAAAGGTTGACTGGTCACCTTCCTTTGCATATTACTATATTTGGGTGTTATACGGGTACTAATGAGGTCCAACCTATGACCACAAAGTGTTAAAATTTGCATAAATTCCCTTTTCTTGCCAAATAATTTAGTCAACCCTGCAGCAGAATTTGGCCCTCCCTGCTGCATAATTCCAGTGGCCCTGCATATAGTAGCTACCAAGTATGTAATCCATGTGACTCCTACACCTTGTAGCCCTCCTTGTCTTAAGTAACATATCCTATATGTTGATTTACATATTTATGAGTCATTGTCTCTGAAGAATAAGTGTATGAGCTAAAGCGCTCAACACCCTACATTGAGCTGAGCAGCACTGTAAAATAAATGACATACACATGAGCGAGGGTCTATATAGAGATGAGGGGCACCATGGGAGTTGATAGTGAAGGAATCTGTGCAGAGGGAGGTTTTTGGTGGAGGGGTGAAAAGAAGGCTGAAGGCCTCTGCATCCCCTGCAGAGCGGGTGGGACAACCCTTCAAAGGAACCCCAAACTGTAAACAAAATATCATATGAAATACCACAAAAAGACCTGCACAGTTGCTCAAAGCTGTGCACATACCAAAACGGTGAGGTGCTCGATTCTCCCAACCTAATCTAAACTTATTTTGACGTGTACTTATTTTGGTTGTCTATTTACTTACTTATACACTATTGTACGACCTCTGATGTCTCTGAAAACGTACCTTTTGTCCCAAATTTCTGTCCTGAATTTTGACCCTTTGTCCTGAATTTTTACACTCATTGTCCTGAATTTGCACCTATGCCAGTTGTTCACCCTACTGCCCAGCACGTCTCCTGGAAGCTCCCAGAAAGGGGAAGGTGTGACCAGGGGTGCTTGTGAGGTGGCACCGGGCCCAGTATGTCTGGCAGTGGGTTTTGTGTTTGTCACTTTGTGAGTAAATCGAGTATTTCACGTCTGCTTGCAGCTGCCGCGGTCCATGTATACTTTTTTGTTTATAGGTCTTTAAGCCTAAACAAATGTTTGTGGCTCATGCTTCATGTGTGGACTTGAAAGAGTTTGAGTGTGTGTTTGTACTTGTGTTGGGGTAAAGTTGATGGATATAAGGATGTTATGACAGATCCTGTCATAATACTTTCGCAAGTGCTTTACCAACCTTCCTGCTTCCTCAAATTTGCTTGAAAATGCTCCATTTATCCACTCTTTTTTCAAAATTTTCTCGGAGAAGTTGTTAGGGCTCGCTCGCCTCAGTGCAGTACCATGATAACTTTACGCCTCACCACTTTCAAATGTCACCAGCCGCCACTGAGAGAGACAGAGGTGTAGAGAGAGGTCAGTAGAGGGAGGGGTAGAGAGAGAGAGGTGTGTAGAGAGAGAGAGAGAGACAGAGGTGTAGAGAGAGGTCAGTAGAGGGAGGGGTAGAGAGAGAGAGGTGTGTAGAGAGAGAGAGAGAGAGAGAGAGGGGGGGTGTAGAGAGAGGTCAGTAGAGGGAGGGGTAGAGAGAGAGAGGTGTGTAGAGAGAGAGAGAGAGAGAGAGAGAGGGGTGTAGAGAGAGGTCAGTAGAGGGAGGGGGAGAGAGAGAGAGGTGTGTAGAGAGAGAGAGAGAGAGAGAGAGAGAGAGAGAGAGAGAGAGAGAGAGAGAGAGAGAGAGAGAGGGGTGTAGAGAGAGGTCAGTAGAGGGAGGGGGAGAGAGAGAGAGAGAGAGAGAGAGAGAGAGAGACATGAACTGCAGGAGAGTTCATTTCCTTGGGTGCTGGGAGGCCTCCCACTCTACGTTGCAGAACTCAGAGTTTGCTGTTGTCCACAGTGGCTCAGCCATCATGCGTATTCTTTTACTCCTTGAGGCAAGCCGACATTTTAGCGTCTACAAAAGATTCATTTTGGCTTTTTCCTGAAAGTATGAAAGTATGAAAGTTTACCTGGCATGAGGGAACGCATTTTAAGTACTTACAAAGAAAAAAAACTGAAAAAAACTAGTCTAGTGAGCCCTAATCTAGGGCCACCTGACGTCCTTGCGTGTGCGGACCGTTTATTGGATCAAATATGAGAAGTGAGCTTCAGAGGAAACTCGTAAGCAGCACATGCAAGAGCCACACGGACACGTAAGGGGCTGCGAACCAGGACATGCCAGCCAGGAGGCCCGGGTGAAGGGGCCATCTGCGCCCCCGAGACCACAGGTGAACTCCCCGGAGTGAGACGGGCCGTTCAGAGCAGCAGCCTTGGATGACACCAGTATTATGTGTAGCATTCAGGCGCGCAACACCCATTGGACTCACAGGGATTCATCCAGGTGCCACGCCCGTGTTCACCTCTGGCTCCCAGGACACAGGGCGTGAATCCAGGTGCCACACCCGTGCTCACCTCTGGCTCACAGGACACAGGGTGTGAATCCAGGTGCCACACCCGTGCTCACCTCTGGCTCCCAGGAAACAGGGCGTGAATCCAGGTGCCACACCCGTGCTCACCTCTGGCTCACAGGACACAGGGTGTGAATCCAGGTGCCACACCCGTGCTCACAGGACACAGGGCGTGAATCCAGGTGCCACGCCCGTGTTCACCTCTGGCTCCCAGGACACAGGGCGTGAATCCAGGTGTCACACCCGTGCTCACTTCTGGCTCACAGGGCGTGAATCCAGGTGCCACACCAGTGCTCCCAGGACACAGGGCGTGAATCCAGGTGCCACGCCCGTGTTCACCTCTGGCTCCCAGGACACAGGGCGTGAATCCAGGTGCCACACCCGTGCTCACCTCTGGCTCACAGGACACAGGGCGTGAATCCAGGTGCCACACCCGTGCTCACCTCTGGCTCACAGGACACAGGGCGTGAATCCAGGTGCCACACCCGTGCTCACCTCTGGCTCACAGGACACAGGGCGTGAATCCTGGTGCCACACCCGTGCTCATCTCTGGCTCACAGGACACAGGGCGTGAATCCAGGTGCCACACCCGTGTTCACCTCTGGCTCCCAGGAAACAGGGCGTGAATCCAGGTGCCACACCCGTGTTCACCTCTGGCTCCCAGGAAACAGGGCGTGAATCCAGGTGCCACACCCGTGTTCACCTCTGGCTCCCAGGACACAGGGCGTGAATCCAGGTGCCACACCCGTGTTCACCTCTGGCTCCCAGGACACAGGGCGTGAATCCAGGTGCCACACCCGTGCTCACCTCTGGCTCACAGGACACAGGGCGTGAATCCAGGTGCCACACCCGTGCTCACCTCTGGCTCACAGGACACAGGGCGTGAATCCAGGTGCCACACCCGTGCTCACCTCTGGCTCACAGGACACAGGGCGTGAATCCAGGTGCCACACCCATGCTCACCTCTGGCTCACAGGACACAGGGCGTGAATCCAGGTGCCACACCCGTGTTCACCTCTGGCTCACAGGACACAGGGCGTGAATCCAGGTGCCACACCCGTGTTTACCTCTGGCTCACAGGACACAGGGCGTGAATCCAGGTGCCACGCCCGAGTTCACCTCTGGCTCACAGGACACAGTACCTGTCGGCTTCAGGTGTATTTGAGTCACTGCGTAGATGGTGCCTGGCCTGGGGGCGAGAGGCGGAACATGGACTAACGAGGGCAAAGGCAGTGTCCAAAAGCAAGAGAAGAAAGTGTTTAACGTCATGTGATGCTTGCGAACCCTCAACATGAACTGAACTGCCCCTGTTACCCCCAAGTGAAGTGCATTCGTATAGAGGACATCATCTTATACTGCACACACAAACCCCAGGGGGAGTTTAGCTGCAGGGCGCACACAGCTCAGCTGAATGTTTGCCTCGGCCCCCTGCGAGCCACATATATCCGATAAAACCAGCCTGAAGGGAGGCAGAGGCTCGTCTGCTCCAAGTCTGGAGTGGGCATCACTGCACGGGCCAAGCCCTGGAGCATCCCCCGCGGTGTGGGGGGCCCCCAAGCTCCCCGCACCCCCCGCAGTGCGGGGGGCCCCCAAGCTCCCCGCACCCCCCACAGTGCGGGCCCCCCCAAGCTCCCCGCATCCCCCGCAGTGCGGGGGGCCCCCAAGCTCCCCGCACCCCCCACAGTGCGGGCCCCCCCAAGCTCCCCGCATCCCCCGCAGTGCGTGGAGCCCCCTCAGCACCGCACTTCGGCTAGAGAGCTCCTGACAGAGTCCAGAGGGGCCCCTTCACGTACCTTGCAGGGGGTCCCCTCAATTATCGTTACGCCCCTGCCCTCCCCTCCACGCTCTGCTTCAGGTGGTGCAACTACGTCTACTAATTTAGTTTCTGTTAGCTTTATTTGTTGTAGAAGATGCCGGTAAAGTGCAGCTGAGTCGCAACAAATTATTTATGGTTTAAATCTTTTATTGACATTTCAAAATACACAAAAAAACACCAACAAGGGAAATTATCACCACCTTGCTTGTCCAGGAAGGGTAGGTGGGTCCCTAACCCCTCTGCTGAAAAGATAAGATTCCAAGCCCTACTCTTCCTTCTGCCCTTCGGATAGTCGCAACAAGCGTAGGTAGCGGGGACAAGTGACCTCCCTGAATTTGGAGGACAACAGCGCCAAAAAGGGCTTCCACAGCTCCCTATATTTGGAGCCCTCCCCCGCCGGCGTTAGTGTGAGTTTTTCCATGCCTAGGACATGCCACAACCGGTATAACCATCCTGTAAAAGTTGGGGTGTTGGGAGTGCGCCAATGAGTAAGTATGTTCTGTGTCGCTGAGCCCAGCGCTATGGCTATCTGTCGCCCCCTACGCGATTTAAGCGGGTAGGTCAGAGGATTTGGGAGGCCCAACAGTGTGTACGCCGGGAAGCGCGGTATCGCAGTGTTAAAGTGCTAGTCCACCTCATCGAGCACCTGGGACCAGTATGGCCGGACATACTCACACTCCCAGAGCAAATGGGTCAAGGTGCCTATCTGCCCACAGCCCCTCCAACAATGTGCGTTCCTCTTCCGGTCCATCACGTTTAAGCGCTCCGGAGTGTAATACCAATAGGTCGCAACCTTTGTGAACGTGTCTGTGAGTCCCATGTGGTACGCTGAGTGTCGGGCCCTATAATATATTCCCTCCTACTCCTTGTGAGTCAGAGTCCTACCATCTACCTCTCCCAACGTGTCTTACCCGAGTTGTAAGTGTGCGCGAGTCGAGCTTGGAGCATTCTATACAGATCGGAGATTAGCTGTTTATCTGATGTGCGCGTTATTAACCATCGCTCATACTGGGAAAGTCGCCGATCTGCAAATGGGCGAACCCACCCGTCAAGCGCGCAGTGCCGAACCTGGAAGTAGCGGATCCGTTCCACTTCCGGCAGCCCGTATTCCTGCCTGAATTGCTGAAACGGGCGCACACCATCCGCATCGTACATATGATAGAGGAAACGGCAGCCAGCCGGCTTCCACCTGTTAAAGGCTACCGAATCCATTCCGGGAGTGAACTCTGGATTGTCGAACAGGGGCGTAAGCGGGGAGGGAAAGGTGGTGAAGTCATGAGAGACGTTAGTGCGATCCCATATCTATAGGAGCGCAAGAAATCAGCTTCCAGTTCTCGACGTGCCGGACAGGAATACATTTCCTGTCCGGCACGTCGAGAACTGGAAGCTGATTTCTTGCGCTCCTAATTTCGGTGATCGTTTTGACGGCACCGTCACTTGACTCGTGACTGCTCAACTCCTAAGAATTGATATCGAACAGACGAAGATTAAAGTCCATCGAATTCATCAGATGTGACAGTACGATTGATTAATTAATTTTTTCGAGCTTTCAGGCTGACATTTAGATTATTGTCCTGAGGAAGACCCGCCATTGATGCGTACAAACTCGCACATTAATCTAGGGTCGAAACGTCGACGTTGTTCATCAGATTGGTCCATGTAATTTCATCATTCCAAAACAGAAGATAATTACTGTGGTGTCATATGCAATTTACTTTGGATCAACTTCATTTAAAACACATTTTTGTTTAAGTTTATGTTTATTTAGTCTGATGTAATGTATGTCAATTGTCATGTCATTATGCATTGTTGGTCATTATATACGTTGTGATTTATATGTTTTTTGGTCAGTCCTGTACAGTATTCATATATATGTGGAGCTAAATACAGTTTAAAAAGGAAATAGTTTTTTCAAATGACTTATCTCTGTGTGTGTGTGTTTAAAAGTGATTAAGTAAAAAATTCAATATTCATCTAAAAACATTTAATGTCAGTTAAACTGAGCGTACTCCCAACAGAACCACTATTTTTGCTTTATATACATACCCAGGTTCTGAGGGTCACTGGGTTACCCCATTACTTTTAATGGGGAGCCATCCGGTAGGCGGATATAGGGGAATGGTGTGAAAGAGGTAAAGAATCTGTGGTAGTATGGTCATCTTAACCGTCGCGATCTTGCCCAGCCATGAAAGAGCATAATACTTCCACTGCCCCAGCTCCTTGCGGATCTTCCGACGCAAAGCGGCATAGTTGAGGGTCACCACTCGCGGAAGTGTAGAAGCCAGCTGGATCCCCAAATATGGGACCGACCCCTCCGCCCACTGGAAGGGGAGGGAGCTCTGCAAGTACTCCCGGGTGGATGGAGTCAAGGAGAGACTAAGGGCCATCGACTTGTCCGCATTCACCTTGAACCCCGCCACCCGTGCAAAGGTATCCAAGTCTGCCATGCAGGCCGGCAGGGCCTCCCACGGATTCGATTAAGATAGCAGCACATCATCCGCGTAAAGGCTGATGGTGTGAACATACCCCCCCAAACTTAATTCCGGAGACTCCTGGATTTTGCCTGATGTTCTGGGCAAGGGGTTCCATATAGGCGGCAAAAAGCAGCTGCGACAACGGACACCCCTGCCTCGTGCCCCGCGCTATCGGGAAGCTAGAGGACGTGTGGCCATTTACCCAAACCGTCGGCGACGGAAATTTATAGCAATTAAAAATGTGGGTGCGAAATTTCTCTCCCAACCCCATCTGTAGCAACACCTGCTCCAAATAGGGCCAATGAACACGGTCAAACGCCTTTTCAGCGTCGATCGTGAGCAACATGTATTCTCCCGCAGTACGGGAGGCTTTTTAAACCAGATGCAGGACTCGTTTCGTGTTGTCAGGGGCTTGACGCTCTGGGATGAACCCCGCCTGATCTGGGTCAATTACGCCTGGCATATAAGATGCCAGCCGACTGGCCAGTATACCCGAATAAAGCTTAAGATCGACGTTCAACGGGGAGATGGGATGGTACACCCCACAGCGAGTCTGATCTTTCCCCGGCTTGGGGATAACTGCTATGTGAGCCCCCAAGAGGTCCGGGGGGATGGCTCCCGCGGCCGAGAAGGAATTGAATAGTTGGGTGAGAAGGGGCGCCAGCAGGATACAAAACTTCTTATAAAAGATGGCAGTGAAGCCATCCGGCCCAGGGGCTTTTGTCAGTTTCAACCGGGATATAGCAGCAATCACTTCCTCCGGACGGATGTCTCTATCCAGCTGATCCGTCTGGAGCTTGGACAGAGTTGGGAGCGTGACCGAGTCTAGAAAGGCCGCCCCATTATCGGCGGTCAGTTGGGAGCTGGCGTACAGGTTAGCGTAATATGCACGAAATGCCTCGGCTATGTCCCTGTCCTCTGTAACTCTCGTACCGTCCTCCCGACAGATCTCGCAGACCCCCTGGCGTTTCCGGACCTCCCGGAGCTTGGGGGCGAGAAGGCGCCCGCACCTATCACCCCCAGTGTAATAGGCATGTTTTAAACGTAGTGCAGTGTACTCCGCTCTATCTTGATCAAGAGCTGCCAGGTGCTGTCGTATTGCTTTGAGCTGGCGCCATACCCTGGGGGTGCCCGTCCTCTGATGCATTTGCTCCAACTCCTTAGTTTTTTTGTGTAAGCTCCTCCCGCTTATGTCGACGCTCTGAATTGTCGGCGGCTGAGATAGCAATAAACTCTCCCCTGAGGACTGCCTTCATCGCCGCCCACTGTGTCGCTAAGGTTGTGTCGGTATTGGCGTTGTGTGCAAGAAAATCAGTGATAGATCTACGAATCTGCACCATCACATCTTCCCGGTGTAGCAGAGTATCCCTGAGGCGCCATACCCTGTCCGGCCGCACCACCGGCGGCAGAGTCAAAGTAGTAAGCACCAGAGCGTGGTCGGAAAGAGAAGCCACCCCTATCTCAGCCGCCGATGCCATCTCCCTGACCGTGGAAGAAGCCAAGAGGTAATCCAGCCGTGCATATGTCTTATGTGCATGAGAATATTAAGAGAATTCCCGACTCTGAGGATGGAAACTACGCCACAAATCGTCTAACCTCAGGTCTCGTAGGCGGTCAAGTCCTGCCGCAGAGAGTGCGCCAGTCTGATGCGTGCGCTGGCAAGATCTGTCTCATATGTTATCAAAAACAAGATTCAAATCCCCCCCAGGAGAATATTGCAGTCGCTCGTGGCTGTGACTTCCGTGAGGGCGGACTGCAAAAAGCGCTCCTGACCCTCATTAGGGGCGTAGAGAGAGCCGATGGTGAAGTTCAAGGCTCCCAGAGCAAACCTGTAAACTAATAGCCAACCTCTAATTTTCACCTCTTTCTGCAGAACTTCCCCCCCTGAACCGCTGGGCCACCAAGATCGCCACCCCCGCAGCCTTGGTGGAACCAGAAGAAAAAAGTAGTGTCGGAAACTTTTGGGACAGGATCCGGTGACAGTCTTGAGCCAAGAGGTGGGTCTCCTGGAGGAGACAGATATCGGCCTGCAAGTTCTCCAAGCAGGACAGCCCGGCTCTGCGCTTAACTGGATTGTTAAGACCCCGAACATTGAGTGTTAATACTTTAAGTGTGTGCGGAGCCATTCACTTTATCTAGAAATCTCAGGGAACGCAAAGCGAGCAGCGCATCACATGCAAGGGGAATGTGCCATGGACGAGCGATGTGTGCTCCCCGTGCCATTGCGTCCGTCGCAACCCCACCCCATGATGGACGTGGAACCCCGTGCCCTCCCCCGACCAACGCCCCCCAACCCCTACCCAAACATCCCAACATTTGAACAACAAAAGTCCAGAACCAGTGTCCTCCACCTTCCGGTGAATGGTAAGGTAGCAACTTGGAGTAAGGTATCACAATGAGAAGGCTCCCTTCCCGCAGACGGCCCGCTCAGTAGTTAAGCCGGCTGCAAGTGTCACGTAACTCAGCTGGGTGAGGCGTTGTGCAGACCCGCGGAGACAGTCTCTAACGCTGCTTGCTGGCCTCTGAGAATCTCCTCCACTGGAGGTTTCTTAGCGTGCTTACGACGGCCCTGTTGGCGCCACCTAGGCCCGGCCGCCTTTGCGTCCACTGGGCCCCCCTCATCTCCGCTGTCTTCTGCCGGCAGATCCACCCCCAACAGCTTTGCTGCCTCCGACAAAGAACGTAGTTGGTATAGAGTGTTGTCAATGCGGAACACCAGGCGAAAGGGATGCCCCCAGCTATACGGAATGTTGCGCTGCTGAAGGTGCGTCGTGATTGGCTTGAAGAGTCTACGTTTATGGAGCGTGAGGGCCGATAGATCCTGGTAAAGGACCGGTGCGTGGTCCCGTAACATCACCGGGTGTTTTTGAAGAGCTTTATGAAGTATGTCCTCTTTGGTGCGGTAGTCTTGTACGCACACTAAAATGTGGGACGGAGTGGCGGACGAGGGCCTCGGGGATCTACTCTATGTGCCCGGTCGATCCGCAACTCCGACTCCAGTGGACGATCCAGGATATGATTAAAGAGTTCTCTCATGAAACCAAATAGCTCTTTCGAGTCCTCGGTTATCTGCACTCCTCGGATGCGTATGTTGTGGCGCCGAGACCAATTTTCCAGGTCTTCTACGTGCGACTGGAGATCAACCTGCTGGTCATGGATCCGGATGATCTCCTGTTGTAGCGCCGCCAGTTCCGTGTCGCGCCCATCACTTTTGTCCTTCAGCGCGGCGACCCTCTCCCCAATACCGTCTACATCCCTGCGAACTTCTTTAAGCTCCGCCGTGAATTCCTTTTGAAGGTTTTGAATGGCAGCTCTCAGGCCAGTGAACATGGATTCTGGAAAGGACTTGGTGATCTGTTCAGCTCCATCCGTCTGCGCGGGTTGGGGACCAGGCGCACTCGCCGCCATGACGCCCGTCGTAGGCCCCGCCTTTGCAAACAGTTCTTTCAATGTCTTGTCTTTGCGACTCTTAGGGGGGACCATAACTTGCCCCTGTCCCCCCCACCGGCTCGCCCGAGTAGAGTCGCGACCCCGCCTGGCAGCTATCCAGTGCCGGTAGCCCGTCTGTCTCAATCTGCTCCACCGCCCCCGTCGTCCAGTCCACTCAGGAGGGTCTCACTCCGGGTGCCGGGCTCCAGCGGTTTGCAATGCTGTCCCAGATGCAGCCCTGGAGCTATGCCCCCGATGACTCTCCTCCAGATTGCTCCACCGAGATGGGCCGCCCACCGGGCGCCAAGGGCCGTCCAGTTGCGCTGAGTTCCCAAACCTGCCCCAACAGCCCAGCGGTGCCTAGCCCTCTTCAGCAGGATCCCGGGTAGAGCAGGGCCCTCTGCACTTCAATACCGCCCCCCGCGGCAAGTCCCACCACGAGTCTCCTCACTGCTGCCCATTGCGCGGGTGTCCCCAACGGCCGCCGGTACTGCCACTCAATGGTAGATCGCGTCATGGGATAGCGGGCCCCGGCCTCGACGCTATGCAGCCCGCTTCCACAGGGGCCTGCAAGTCCCTTCCAGAGTGCCAAGTGTGCATGGAGCCTGCTGGTCCCTGGGCGCTGCACAGGGCTCTGCTCCCTGCCCCAGTGCGTGTGCTGCCAAGATCCAGGCCCAGTCAGGGGAGCCCGGGCCTCCCGTCGCCGATCCCCGCCATTCACCACTGGGTCCCCGCTGGTGGTGTCGACAGCAGCTCTCACCTCCAGAGCGGTCACTTGCCTGTCAGGTGTAGGGGCAGTAGGGTCCTGCCAGAATCGTTGAGCCCACGTCCAGCTCCGGGACCGCATTGTCGCTGTGGAACTGCCTCAAAATGGCGGGCCAGTACTGAGTCTCTCCAGGGCCACTGCCCAGACCCCCACCCGCTGGCTCTGCTGCTCGGATCTGGGCGAAACCCCCACGCGTTACAAGATGGCGGGCCCCGACCCCATCGCTGCGTAGTCTGCCTCTGCGGAGCCCCCAAGTCCCCTTCAGAGCGCCACGTGTGCACGGAGCCTGCCGGCCCCTAGGCGCTGTACATGGGTGAGACCCTTGTCCTCGTGTGTGTGCTGCCAAGCCCCAGGCTCAGTGAAGGGCGCCTCAAGCCTCCCGCCGCCGATTCCCGCCTTCCACCACCGGGTCCCCCGCAGTTGGCGCCGACAGCAGCTCTATGCCCCAGAGCGGTCACTTGCCTGTCGGTTGGTAGGGCGGGGGTCCCGTCAGGATCACTGGGCCTTCGACCAGCTCCGGGACCGCCGAGTCACTGCAGCTTTTTCAAAGTGGCCGCCAGCGCCGCGCCTCTCCGGGGCTACCGCGTGAGTTCTACACCCGCTGGTTCCGCTGCTCAGGGGTAGGCGAGACCCCCCCCACGGCTCAGCCCGTCTCAGCAATCCTCTCATCAGGGGCTCGCATTGCTGTAGGTCAGCCCCAGATGTCTCCGCCCGGCTGCCGCTGCTTCGAGGCCGTGCCGCCTCGCGACCAGGCCTCCGGCTCGCAGGTCCACTCTCCGCTCCATATGACAGAGCCCAGGGAGCCAGGGTTCTACTGCTCGGGGGTGGGCAAGACCCCCACTCAGCTCAGCCCGTCTCACCAATCCTCCTCTCAGGGGCTCGCGTTGTGGCAGACCAGCCCCGGATGTTCTGCCCGGCTGCCGTTGCTTCAAGGCCGCGCCTCCTCACAGCCAGGCCTCCGTCTCGCGGTACCGCTCTCCGCGCCTTGCGTTCGGGCCCCGGGAGCCAGGTCCGCGCCGGAATACTGCCCTCGTGGCTTTCGCTATCACGACCGGCACCTGCGGGGTCAAGGCCGCAGGTGTCCGCTAGCTAAATACGGCCGATTGCCAGTGCTATGCTTGGCCGCCCGCAGGAGAGGCGGAGGAACACGTCCGCTCAAGCCGCCATCTTGATCACGCCCCCGCAACAAATTATTTAAACAAGCCTGGGAGTTGTGTGTGCATGCTCTAAAAGAAACAAGCATTGAAAATGCAATAGGTCTCGCGTTTGATTAACTTAAAGCCATTTGCTTTGCTAATGGTATTGTATAGCAAAGCAAATGGCTTTAAATAAAAGGCGACACCTATTGAATTTTCAATGCTTGTTTTATTTCTGTCCCTCCAGCTGACCCGTTACTCCTGTTGAAGATGCACTCCTTTATTCAAATTCCGAAGCCCTCTCTTGCCATCATCGCGGCATACAATGGAAGGGCCGCTGAGAGATGCTGTCTCTTGCCATCATCGCGGCATACAATGGAAGGGCCGCTGAAAGACACTGTCTCATTTTTTTTTGAAAATATGTTTATTTGCATTTAAATCACTCAAAAACAGTACAATCAATATCCAGCACTTACATGAATCACACCAAAGTACAACTTCCCTTGCACTATCATCCCTATCGTGGTTCCATGATATACTGATTGATTCGGTGCCTCCCCAGCCAACCTTGCGGAGTAAACCCTTGGAAGTCCACCATTCAGAGTCCACATGCTGGCAGATCGTGCACGTATAGGCCGCGGAGACTCCACTCAGAAGGTTCCGCAGTGCAATTGGAACAACTAATCTAAAACTGAACAGCTACCCCATGCTACGTCCCTCCCCCCATCCTGAAAGACGCTGTCTCATGCTGTGCAATCTTCGACATGAACATATCTGCTTCAACTAAAAGTTAAGCTCACCGCACCTATGGGTCGTGCAGCTGCGCCATGTATTCTGCGATGCAACTGAGGTACTGTTAGAAATGGGATCTCTGGTTGGCTAAGGCTTGCGCCAAAGCCAGGCAGAAACCACCACTCTAGACAGGACAAGGAAGTTACACGCCAAAGGTAACCCCTGCTCACCCCCTTGGTAGCTTGGCACGAGCAGTCAGGCTTATCCCGGAGACAATGTGCAAAGCGTTTGCGCACGCACACAGCAACAACACCCCAGGCCCACCACAAAAGGAAACTCCACACAAGGTTATATATAAAAATAGCCTTTGTATTATAATAAACACATTAGATCATAATCACATAATATACACTGTGCCAACTGGCACTCGGCAGTATCTACATGGGATTATATACACCTGACAGGGCCAATTGGGCCACTGTCAGAACAATCACAAAGGGAAATTAGCAAATGTAGAACATATACTAACTGTAGCATAAAATAATAAATGTAGTCAATCAGTAATAACAACCGGTCGCTACTGGTAGAAGAAATGAGCCTGGCATCATCCACTCAGCATGAATCCCAGTATGCCACATCAGGAATCAAATGTATCCTGCCCCACCCTCAGGGGCATAAATACATTACGCATAAATCACATTAGGCATCATGTTAGGTATAAAACATCATGTAATCACCATCATAAACACAGTGCGCCCCAGGCGGGGGCACAACACCTGAAAACTGGCCCCAGGCCAACTGGCCTCTCACAGGGGCTCAAATGCCCGATGTCCAGAATGTCCGGGCGGGCTGCGCAGGCAGCAAAGCAAAAGATCAGGCCTAAACTCGGCAGCTGCCCACTAGAAGGGGCACAAGCACTCCGTGTGCCCCTTTGTGCCAACATGCGCAAAACGTTGCAGCTGCCTGCTGTGAGAAGGTGGCCTGATATATGCTGTCCACTAGTTCTAGTGGGCACCTTGTACCAGTCCAAATAACCCCTTATGGTGAATGGTTAAAGACAACCTTATATGAAAGCTATCCTAGTGGTAGCTATGGAGAGCAGCCTTCTGGCTAAGTCTTGAAGGAATGTAAAGCAGCTTGTTTTACCAGTCTATAATCTCTTGAATGATCAAATGAAAAGACAACCACACCAGGTATATAGTCAAAATATATGTATTTAAGATCAAACACACCCTCTAGTCTCATTATGAGACTGGAGTTCGAAGTACTTTAGTTACAAATGTTTAAGCATCAGTAAAAGCACAAATACACGTTTGTGCCCTAGGGGCGTACCAAACCATATACTAGAATAGTGGTATAAGAACCACGACTGAAATAGGCAGTGTACCTATTGCCTCTAGAATCGCTGGGACCCCAAGGAACCACCCAAGGTAGAGACACAGGGTACCCACGGGAGCTGTATGCAGTGTGGAAACAGAACCGCGGGTTCTTATTACTTTCTATGGGGAATGTCGCGGTTGGAATTTTAAAGATTAGTGACACTTCTAATCGAGCTAGGACCAAACCCTTATGGACTTAGACAGTTCTAGGGTTAGCACCCACGAGAGTACCGGAGTACTCGAGTTACCTCACCCAGGGAAGCCGGGTGCATAGGTGTCTTTTGGTGTCGGGTCGCGTCATCGATTCCAATGGAAGCCTGCAAAGAACTGCTGCTGCCGTGAAGAGGAGAAGTGTCCGGAGAGATCCAAGCCTGGATCTAGGATGTAAGGAACCTGAAATCAGAGAGGACAGAGTCTGGGTCACTTGCCAGTGACCTAGGGCACGATGGACCAATGCCCACAGATGTTGTGTGCTTCAGGTGAGTTGACAGATGTCTTGACTCTTCAGCCACGAGGTCCAGGAGGCGTCGACGAAGTCCACGAGCCGGATTCGAGCTGTCCCACGAAGTCTGTCGAGTGCTGCGGTGAAGGCGACCAGAAAGGACCCAACAAGCCTTGGCAACGGCAAGTCTCAGGAAATTAGAGAAAGGACTGCGGTGCAGACCAGCAAGGTCTGATGGACTCACCCAGTGAGGGTAAGTAAGAGCAAGTCTGGAGCAACCAGAAAACCCCAAACCGAAGTGCAGTTGCCTTCGTGGGGACCAGCTAGCCAACGGGCTAGTGATCGCGAAGGAGCCTCGAGTTGGTGCACTTGGAGCTGGCCCACGGGTCACTCGTGGAGTGGAGTCCAACAATAATCGGTGCAGGAGGTGCTTAAGGCTGGGGCAACTCGGAGCCCAAAGCACAACTTCGAGGATGACCAGGAAGGTGTTGTTGCTGTAAAATTTCACGGTGTCCAGGGGTCACAGTTCCACGTTACCCACGATAGCCACGGGCCTCAGCTTTGCTGTGGACTCAAGGTAGCCTCGGGAAGTCTGGAAATCCACCTCTGGGGAGGCAGAGACTTCGGCGTCCAGCGGGAGCTTCAGTAATGCAGACCGGTCAGTTGCTTCTTTGGTGCCTTCCAGGCAGGGGAGTCACTCCTTGACCCCAAGGGAGATTTCTTCCGTCTTCTAGTTGTGATAGAAAGTCGAAGGTCCAGGAGATATGTTTCAGAGCTTCGTCCAGGGTAATCTAAAGTCCTAGGGACTGAATTCCTATACTTATACTAAGTTTAGTGGATTGACTAACTCTAAGGCCCCACCTATGGGTGCGCCTGGGGAGGGGGTGGTTACACCCCTTCCCCTTTGTCCAGTTTTGCGCCAGAGCACGGGCTGAGTGCCCCTGCAACCAGTTTGAACTGGGCTATACACAGTGACACCTTCTGTGCCCCAAGCAGTGTCTCAAAAGCATTCTCTGAATGCACCCACCCTGCCCCAATACACATCTGCCAGTCTGGGGAGGTGATTACACCTCCCTGTGACAGGAAATCTATTGTCCAGGCCTCCCCTGACGGAGTTTCCCTCAGCAGCAGGAGGCCAGACCCGTGTCTGTGGCAGTGGCATCCATTTTGTGATGCCAGGGCTTTGGAAAGTTTTAACCGGGTTTAGCTAGTGTGAACATGTCTCTCCCTCTAGAAGGGTGGAATGCTACCCCCGCCACCAGAACTGGCGGGGGGAGTAGTATTCCAAAGCGTTTTACACCAAACATGACATGTTTTGATGCAGCCATCCCAAAGTTAGCATTTACCGCAAGGTTATAATGCACTTAAAGAGTATATGGTATGGCTGTATCACAGAACAGCCATATGGAAGTATTTCCAAATGCTGCAGAGGGGCTCAGCTTATGATTGGGCACCCTCTCACATAAAACCAAGCACTCTGCCTTCAGGATTGTCAAGGCCTGCCATAGAAGTGGCTTATAGGTTTATATGTGTCTGTATAAGGTAGTGATATAGGTAGCCTATACCACAGTAAGGGGTGCAAGCACACCCTTACCCAGGTTGCAGTAGCCGACCCGTGGTGTCATTTTGGAGTGCTTCCCAGGGGTGGCATAATACATGCTGCAGCCCCTGGTAGGCCTCTGAGGTACCTATGCCCTAGGTACATAGTATTTCATATACTAGGGGCTTATAAGGCACTCCAAAATCCAATTAGATATGTATCTAATGTACATGGAAACCATTTTAGAGAGGAAGCAGCTAGGCTGTGGGCCTGATTAGCAGGGCCACAGCCAGACTAAAGTTGAAAAACAGTGAAACACCAGCAAAAAGTGGGGGTACCCATGTGAAGCAGATCCTACTCTCCTACACCTGCGCTCTCGCAGGGCAGCTGGGGTCAGGGAAAAGCGGGCCCTGGCACGACTGTGCCCTCTGGCCCTTTCTGGGGCTCTTAAAACAATATTGCCCCTGTTGGAGCCACACAGGCTCTAAAGTAATTATGCCCAAGCGTTGGAGTCCCGATCTGGGACTCTGAATAACCAAATGGCCCGACGTAGCAGCTGCTGGGCAGCTGTGAAGAAGTGCGCGGGCACCAACACTGCGGCGCCACTCTTAGTAGCCAAAAATGCCCCCAATGTTGGAGCGACCCCCCTATCAGGTGGGGGCCGCTCAGGAAATAGGCCGGGCTTAGACCGGCACCACCATTGCACACGCGGAGCCCCCCAGCCCTTCTCAACTCTGGGGATTCCGCTCCTTTCCTCGCCTGTCTGCCAGATCCAGCAGCTTCTTCACTTCGCTGCTCCCCAGCTTCTGGTACGGCGTTCGGCAGCATCAGGGAGAAGCGCTGAGGCCGAGGCGCCCCGCGCCTCCTCGGCTCTGAATGTCTTCCGTAGGTCGAGCCCCTCAGTTGCTAGGCAAGGCCTGCGGTTGGGACCAATCCCAGCGCGGCGGGCTTCTGATGTCAGAGGCAGCAGTTTAGGAGATTCCCGGGCCAGCGGCGGTGATGCGGGGTAGGCACCCGTTCCCAACATAATCCCCACAAGAAGCGGGGTGGGAACCCGCCACGAGAACGAGCACAAAGTAGGGTGGGCACCCGCTCCTCTCAAAGATGCGCAACGCAGGGTGGGCACCCGCTATGACGGTACCGATGCGGGGTGTGCTCCCGCTCGGTTTTCAAGCAGTACTCAGCGGGGTGGGCTCCCGCTCGAGAAGGGCACAACTGCAGGGGGAATCGCCACGATCCCCTACAGAAAGGCACCACAATAAAGCGCTCCTCAGGAAAGAAAGATCAAGCGCTTCTTCAGAATGAAAAATAAAGCGCACACAAGCGCTGCAGGTTCAGGGAAAGTCTTTTGGAATGAAGGGGGGCAGAGGCTGGACCCAGGCAGACCAGATCACAGGGCCCTCCAGCAGGGAGGCAGTCCCTAGTGGCGGTTCCTCCTGGCGCCCAGCGGCAGGCCCCCCTCAAGTCAGGAACAACTCAGCAGAGCACACTTTCATGGGGTCACAGCCCCTTCTTTCATACACATTTTTCCTTTGTTCCCCCAGCACAGGGCTAGGGGAAAACCAGATGCAACTGGTTTGGGGGAGCTTTGGAGCACTTTGTTGTGCTGAGCTCCTCTCTCCATTGTCAGGGGGGGGGCTAGGTGCTCTGACGCACCACAGGGGGCGGAGCCAGCATTGTGGAGGGAAGGCACAGTCCTATTCAGGTCCCAGGTGCAACTCCTCCCCATCTACATGCAGATCTCCCTATTCACCACTGGGCAGACTCATCCTGGCTCCTGGAGCCAAGCACACCATCCAGCCCCTGTCAATCACAAGCCAGACATGCACTCCACATTAGGCAGGCAGGCAAAATAGCACACAGAAATGCCAACTTCTAGAAGTGGCACTTCTCCACCAGTCACCATAAATCTGCGCACACAATTGCGCAGCATTTATTCTTACGATTTCGCACATACTAAACTTGACCCTGCACTCCTCTCACAACAGGAATTACCATGGACACTCATATCCCCCATGCATTCCTATGGGAGGGCAGGCCAGTCTCACTAAAGGTAACACAGAGCGTACGCACTTTACACTGGGACACAGTGCTAAAGTGCCTGGGTCTAAAACCACTAACACTACATAAGGAAAAAGGCCTGGATAAATGCAAAAAGTTTAGGGGTGAACCTGCCAAAAGGGCCAGGTCCAACATGTACTAACATAACCCACTGAATATGCATGTTCAGGAGAGGCTGCAAAACCTCCTGCTTCATTAATATTCATGAAGCAGGAGGCATTTTGCGAACACCTGGCTGCCAGCATATGTGGAAACCTGTGGTGGAGCAGGTAAAACGAAATTTTGGATACCTTCTCTATTTTGCATGAAAATATTAATTACGTAATCATTCTGAATACTAACCTGTACTAATTATTCGTAGTGTTGGTACTAATCAACTTTACACCTTAATAAACATGAATTAAACGCGGGACTCATTTGCAAATTGCATGGCTAATAATTCTAAGGACTAACTTTGGTACGCATACTAACTATGTCATGATTTATGTTGCTTTTGTGATGGTTTGTGCTCCTGGTATGGCGGAATGGTGAGTATTATTGCTTTAAATGTTGCTATAAGCTAGGAAAATACTAATATATATTGGGAGTAGTGTGGGTTTAAAAATTAGAATCTTTATTTCCGTATATTAATTATTTTTATGTTTGTTTTGCTTAAGTTGGCATTCGGGCCTACTAGGCCGTAATGTTCAAAATGGAGTTCGGAAGTGGCCACCGTCGTGTGAGCGCGATGACTACTGCGCAGACTCGGATGGCTCCGAAGATCTCCAGGCGACCTCCGAGCCAGACTACTTGTTCCTCGTCAAGGATTGCCAGAACTCACCTAGTGTGAATGACAGAAAAGACAATGGGGACCTGTATCCAGAGGTCTGCATGTTGTTACTTCAGAACTTTTTGCATGAGAACTGTACAAACTAAAGGATGACATATTCAATTCCCTGAGAACCAAGAAAACCTGGGAAACAAGTCCAATATTTCACATTCTAGGGGCCTAGCCAACCAGGACCCTCCTGTTCTTAGAAAATGTTGCACATTATCCTAGAATTTACTATATAAGCGGAGCTATACAAGAAGGTAGAGAGAAGTGCGTTCCGAATTTCCATTGGTGATTGCTGATGAGGAGAATTTGCTTGCACGATTGCCTGGTCCTACCGATATCTTTGGGACTGTGTCGTGCCGAGCGAAAGAACTTTTCCCGGACTTATTTGGGTCTTAGCCTGCAATTGATTGGATGATTTCACCAGAACGGATTTGATTTATGCAGGGCTGACGGGTTTCGGGAAATGATCACCGGTATCTGAATATAGGTAAATATAATTGTTATGCAAATTTCTGACAAATTATTCATTGAACTCTGATTTGATTAAGCGCTGATCATGCCAACGAAAGAGAATTAATTAGATAAACTAAACATTTATTAACAAATTATGAGTCCGTGAGTCTTTACTTGAAAAGTTCCAAAACTTTAAATGTGTTTTAGCTGGTTCTAAATCACCATCAACCAGTCCAACTAATTGGTTCATTGACCAAGTGGTGGAGTGCCTTGATGTTAAAGTTAGGATTCTATAGCGCTTCTTTCCTCCTGTGTGCAGACTCGAGTGAGACGTGTGAGTGTTGGTGTTATGGGCCCCACCAATGAATGCGTGCGTGAATGAGTAAATATGATGACGGGTCTGTGACGCAGGGAGAATTTGTAAATTTGCCCTTTTCGCTGGAGCACCTGTGAGAGGCAGCTGCCCTCCACCACATTTCTTGTAATAAAAAAAAAAATAGCCACTGCCCCGTAAAAAGACAGTCGCTGCTTCAAAATAAATGGGGGTGGTGGGCATGCAGTAGCCCTTGGACCTCTGCCGGCTCCCCCATGCCACGAGTCCACCGCCGTAATGATGAGAAGGGCAGAGCGCATCCCTTCCCGCCCTCAGTACGATATCTGCGACGGATCTATTCGCCATCAGATTTGCCATCATAAACCATTGAGGTGCTGCATTAGCGCAGGTCGCGCTGCCATTGCGCTGTGTTTTTAAAATTACCAGTTTTGTATTTTCGTTATTTTGCTTGGATTCTCCCTTGTTTTTACTACTATTCTGCCTGGGTACTCGTCCCCTTACCTGCATTTAATTTTTGGAAAGTGCACCGCCGTTTGGCGGGTCCGGGTCCCGGGGTTGGACTCTTGTGGGCGCCATCTTGGCTTGGGTTAGTGGAAATTTAGGCGGGCGCCATCTTGGAGCGTCCCGACGCTCGAGCTCTTCATTGCGACGCCTACTTAAGGCGGACTCGCTTGTCTTTCACTCAGATTAGGTGCTGCATTAGCGCAGGTCGCGCTGCCATTGCGCTGTGTTTTTAAAATTACCAGTTTTGTATTTTCGTTATTTTGCTTGGATTCTCCCTTGTTTTTACTACTATTCTGCCTGGGTACTCGTCCCCTTACCTGCATTTAATTTTTGGAAAGTGCACCGCCGTTTGGCGGGTCCGGGTCCCGGGGTTGGACTCTTGTGGGCGCCATCTTGGCTTGGGTTAGTGGAAATTTAGGCGGGCGCCATCTTGGAGCGTCCCGACGCTCGAGCTCTTCATTGCGACGCCTACTTAAGGCGGACTCGCTTGTCTTTCACTCAGATTAGGTGCTGCATTAGTGCAGGTCGCGCTGCCATTGCGCTGTGTTTTTAAAATTACCAGTTTTGTATTTTCGTTATTTTGCTTGGATTCTCCCTTGTTTTTACTACTATTCTGCCTGGGTACTCGTCCCCTTACCTGCATTTAATTTTTGGAAAGTGCACCGCCGTTTGGCGTGTCCGGGTCCCGGGGTTGGAATCTTGTGGGCGCCATCTTGGCTTGGGTAAGTGGAAATTTAGGCGGGCGCCATCTTGGAGCGTCCCGACGCTCGAGCTCTTCATTGCGACGCCTACTTAAGGCGGACTCGCTTGTCTTTCACTCAGATTAGGTGCTGCATTAGCGCAGGTCGCGCTGCCATTGCCCTGTGTTTTTAAAATTACCAGTTTTGTATTTTCGTTATTTTGCTTGGATTCTCCCTTGTTTTTACTACTATTCTGCCTGGGTACTCGTCCCCTTACCTGCATTTAATTTTTGGAAAGTGCACCGCCGTTTGGCGGGTCCGGGTCCTGGGGTTGGACTCTTGTGGGCGCCATCTTGGCTTGGGTTAGTGGAAATTTAGGCGGGCGCCATCTTGGAGCGTCCCGACGCTCGAGCTCTTCATTGCGACGCCTACTTAAGGCGGACTCGCTTGTCTTTCACTCAGATTAGGTGCTGCATTAGCGCAGGTCGCGCTGCCATTGCGCTGTGTTTTTAAAATTACCAGTTTTGTATTTTCGTTATTTTGCTTGGATTCTCCCTTGTTTTTACTACTATTCTGCCTGGGTACTCGTCCCCTTACCTGCATTTAATTTTTGGAAAGTGCACCGCCGTTTGGCGGGTCCGGGGTTGGACTCTTGTGGGCGCCATCTTGGCTTGGGTTAGTGGAAATTTAGGCGGGCGCCATCTTGGAGCGTCCCGACGCTCGAGCTCTTCATTGCGACGCCTACTTAAGGCGGACTCGCTTGTCTTTCACTCAGATTAGGTGCTGCATTAGCGCAGGTCGCGCTGCCATTGCGCTGTGTTTTTAAAATTACCAGTTTTGTATTTTCGTTATTTTGCTTGGATTCTCCCTTGTTTTTACTACTATTCTGCCTGGGTACTCGTCCCCTTACCTGCATTTAATTTTTGGAAAGTGCACCGCCGTTTGGCGGGTCCGGGGTTGGACTCTTGTGGGCGCCATCTTGGCTTGGGTTAGTGGAAATTTAGGCGGGCGCCATCTTGGAGCGTCCCGACGCTCGAGCTCTTCATTGCGACGCCTACTTAAGGCGGACTCGCTTCTCTTTCACTCAGATTAGGTGCTGCATTAGCGCAGGTCGCGCTGCCATTGCGCTGTGTTTTTAAAATTACCAGTTTTGTATTTTCGTTATTTTGCTTGGATACTCCATTGTTTTTACTACTATTCTGCCTGGGTACTCGTCCCCTTACCTGCATTTAATTTTTGGAAAGTGCACCGCCGTTTGGCGGGTCCGGGTCCCGGGGTTGGACTCTTGTGGGCGCCATCTTGGCTTGGGTTAGTGGAAATTTAGGCGGGCGCCATCTTGGAGCGTCCCGACGCTCGAGCTCTTCATTGCGACGCCTACTTAAGGCGGACTCGCTTGTCTTTCACTCAGATTAGGTGCTGCATTAGCGCAGGTCGCGCTGCCATTGCGCTGTGTTTTTAAAATTACCAGTTTTGTATTTTCGTTATTTTGCTTGGATTCTCCCTTGTTTTTACTACTATTCTGCCTGGGTACTCGTCCCCTTACCTGCATTTATTTTTGGAAAGTGCACCGCCGTTTGGCGGGTCCGGGTCCCGGGGTTGGACTCTTGTGGGCGCCATCTTGGCTTGGGTTAGTGGAAATTTAGGCGGGCGCCATCTTGGAGCGTCCCGACGCTCGAGCTCTTCATTGCGACGCCTACTTAAGGCGGACTCGCTTGTCTTTCACTCAGATTAGGTGCTGCATTAGCGCAGGTCGCGCTGCCATTGCGCTGTGTTTTTAAAATTACCAGTTTTGTATTTTCGTTATTTTGCTTGGATTCTCCCTTGTTTTTACTACTATTCTGCCTGGGTACTCGTCCCCTTACCTGCATTTAATTTTTGGAAAGTGCACCGCCGTTTGGCGGGTCCGGGTCCCGGGGTTGGACTCTTGTGGGCGCCATCTTGGCTTGGGTTAGTGGAAATTTAGGCGGGCGCCATCTTGGAGCGTCCCGACGCTCGAGCTCTTCATTGCGACGCCTACTTAAAGTCGTCCTCTCCCGCGCAGCGGGACCGCGCAGTGGGACGCCGTCGCTTATCCGGAGTCGTGCCAGAGTCCTGCCCGTCTGCGCTCGTCCGCGTCGAGGAAGCGTGAGCGGGGCCTGGACTCTGGCATTTAGTCATCTTACCATCATGCAGAATACCTTGACGCTCAGGTACAATCGCGCCGCTCTGCTTTCTATTAGAGAGAGGCTCACGGTGTGTGTTCATGATCCTGTGCACCCGTTGTCGGGTCCTTATGACTGTGCCTGTGGCAGTTTGTCACTCGATACCCCGTCTGGGTTGCGCTCTGTGGAAAGGAATGCCCCAAATACACGTACTAATATCTCTGAGCGTGTGCTTAGCATCTGGAGTCTGAACGCGAGATCGTTGGTCAAGCACCATCAGTCCTTACGTGACATGATCGGAAAGGACTCTCCTGACCTCATCTTCCTCACTAAGACTTGGCTTCAGGATGCGGACACTGCAATAATCAATCTGGCATTCCCTTCCAACTACACAGTGTTCACTCTTAACCGCACTTCTAGAGGGGGTGGCATAGCTATGGTGATAAAATCTTACTTCCCGGCTGAATGGAAAGCTCTTGACTTACCAGCGTGTGAGAGCGCTTCTTTTAAGGTAGCCTTCAGTCATCAGTTTACACTTAGCGGTATGCTTATCTACCGCCCGCCAGGGAACGACACTGTCTTCAAGGCCGCTCTTGCTGACGTGGTTAGCTCTTTAGCTCCGAGATGTGCCAATTTTAACATCGTAGGCGACCTCAATATCCATTTTGATCAGGGGTCATCAGCACCTATTAATACCTTGCTAGCGGACCTTGAAGCCATGCAAATGATCCAACTAGTTACCTCCCCTACCCACATAGGAGGTCATAACCTTGATCCCTTCTTTACCACACTGGAGCGGGCTAGGGTCTCTGACCCGATGGTGGTAGGCTGGACTGACCATCTGCTGGTTAAAGTTTCATGTCCTATAGATGACCCACAATTTAAACCTGTGGATAGACTGATCCTTAAGCTCAAACTGGAGGAGTTTTATAAGATCTTGGAGGCGCAGCCCCTGGGCAATCTGCTGAATGTGGAACAAGGATACGAGCAGTTTCGTAACTGGGTCCTAGCCGCCCTTGACTCTCTTATACCGATGCGCTGGTCGAAATGCCATGCTAAAGTTCCCAGCCCATGGTATAATGACACTCTTGCCGAGCTTAAGAGAACGTGCCGGCAAGCTGAGAGGGCGTGGAGGAAATCCTTTGATCCCACCTTGAAATCTTTGTATTTTGCCCAGCTTAAGATCTATCACAGGGCAATCTGTCAAACCCGGGCCGCACACTATGCTTTCGAGTTTCAGAATAGCCCCAACCCGTCTAAATTAATCTTTAAGGTTCTTAAAGACCTTATGGGGAAACGGGCCACCTCGGTGGAAATCTGCACGTACTCTCACTATGAAAGTCTGGCATCCTTTTTCGTGGAGAAAGTGCAGGCGATTTACCGAGGATTTACGTCATCTGTGCCTGGTGCTGAGCAAACTGGTGTGATGGCTACGGTTCATGAAACCCTGTCCTCCCTGCCAGTAATGTCTGACGAGGTCTTCGATACTCTGAGCCTCAAAATTAAATCCGGTTCTCCATTAGATCCGCTGAAGCCAGAGGTATTTAGACTTCTTCCTCCCTTATGTCGTGAGCCTATACTGGATCTGATCAATCTATCGCTCACATTGGGCGTGGTCCCTTCTTCCTGGAAGCAGGCAGTGGTCAGCCCAATTTTAAAGAAGCCTAACCTTGACGCCCTATTACCAGAAAACTACCGTCCCATCTCCCTCCTGCCCTGGACCGCCAAGGTTACTGAGGCACATGTGAACTCCATCTTGTCCGCCCACCTTTCTCGAAATAACATTCTAGACCAGAGCCAGAATGGTTTTCGTGCACAGCACCGAAACTGCACTGCTCTTTATGACCGAGCACTTGCGAACGGTGCTGGATGCTGGGCAGACAGCGGCGCTCCTCCTGTTAGATCTGAGCGCCGCGTTTGACACGGTGTCTCACGACATTCTGATCCGGCGCTTGGAGGGAGTGGGAATTGAGGGGATTGCTCTCCAATGGTTTCGCTCTTTCCTCTCGGACTGGTTTTTTAAAGTGGCTATTCCACCTTGTCAGTCCTCTTTCCATCCACTGGGGCTGGGGTTCCGCAGGGCTCTGCGTTGAGCCCCACCCTGTTCAACCTATATGTGAAACCGCTGGCTGCACTCGTCAGACAATGTGGCTTAACCATGACATCGTATGCCGACGACACGCAGCTGGCTGTGACACTCAGCGGTGATCCCGAGGTGAACGCTCCCAGATTCCGTGCAGGACTCATAGCCGTGGCAAATTGGATGCGAACTAACTGTCTGCAGTTAAATGCCAAAAAAAACGAGGTCCTGATCTTAGGAAAGCAGGCGGAGCTCTGGGGAGACCAGTGGTGGCCTCCAGAATTGGGGGTGACTCCCATCCCAGCTGCCGAAGTTAAGAACTTGGGGGTCTGGCTGGATCCTACACTCTCTTTCACCAGCCACACGAAGAAGGTTGCAGCTACCTGTTATGGTATTCTGCGAGGGCTGAGACCGGTCCTCAAATTCTTCGACCCCCCTACTCGGCAACTGGTGGTCCAAGCCTCCATTCTTTCTCGGCTGGACTATGGGAGTGCGCTGCTGCTCGGAGTGAATCAGGCGGAGGCTACTAGATTGCAAAGGGTGCAGAATGCCGCGGCGCGAGCCATCGTTGGCCTTCCTAGACAGTGCTCTGTCTCTGCAGTTTTGACCTCTCTCCACTGGCTGCCGGTCAGACAGAGAATTAAATTTAAGGCTCTCTGCCTGACATTTAAAATCTTGAAGCTTTCCTCTCCTCCAGCCCTCGCTAAGCTTGTTTCCTCCTATGTTCCTACGCGGTCTCTTAGATCGGAATTTCTCCATCTGGCGGCCAATACACGGTTTAGACTGAGTAGGATGGGAGGGCGCTCCTTTCGAGTATTCGCGGCAGGATTATGGAATTCTCTCCCTGTCCATATTCGAGCCCTGAACAGCCTTACTTCTTTTAGGCGCGCCATAAAAACTTTTTTGTTCCCAACTGCTGACTGATTCCCTCCTTTTCCCTTACTAGTATCGATTTGTTGTGTTGTGGTACCTAATCAGGCGCCGGGACGCCCCTTGGCTGGGGCAGCTGCGCGCCTTATAAAAATGACTAACATAACATGACATAACATAACATTTCTGAATCACAAGTGGACGTGAGAAGTCCCTTTCACCCCCTTCCCTAATTTATTTATTTTATTTAGGTTACTTATAAAGCGCTAACAATCATCCCGGGGGATATCACGGCGCTGCGATTGCTACAGTAAGGATGCAGTGGGAAAAATAGGTGTCTTTAGTCAAAGTCAGGGAAAAGGAAAGTTTTTAGTTGTTTCCTGAACGCCAGGTGATCCTCTGTAAGTCGAAGGGCCATGGGAAGTTCATTCCACTTCTTTGCGGCAACGTAGGAAAAGGCTCGTTCACCCATTCTGGCTTTCTTTACCCGGGGTATGCTGGCCAGCGCCGCGATTTGTGAGCGGAGGTGTCTAGTGGGAATGTAGAACCGAATCCTGTTTCTAAGGATAAGAGGGCCTGTCTCATGAAGTGCTCTATGAGTAATGCACAGCATTTTAAAAGTTGCTCTCTGCTTCATCGGAAGCCAGTGCAGATCTCGCAGACAGTTTGTTGCCGAGTCAAATTTCCTTTTCATACAGATAGCCTTGGCTGCTGCGTTCTGAAGTGTTTGTAGCTTGGTGAAAATATACTCCGCCATGCCAACAAACAGAGAGTTTCCATAATCCAGCCTGCTCATCAAGAGAGACTGAATTAGGATCCTTCTGCATTCTAATGGAATCCAAGGAAAAACTCTTTTGAGCATCTTCAGAATCGCAAAGCCTTTGCCGCATATAGCGGCTACATGAGCTTTCATCGAAAGGGATGTGTCGATCGTTATCCCCAGGTTCCTTGCTGTTAATGTAGGGGCGGGGGGGATGCCCAATGCTTCAGGCCACCAGGTGTCGTTCCACATTTGTGTGTGGCCTCCAAACAGCAATATCTCTGATTTGTCTGCATTCAGCTTGAGATAGTGTTTATGCATCCAGTCAGCCAAATCAGAGAGGCAACTCCTAAGTCTGTCCTTGGAATTGGTCTTCTCATCCAGGACTACCATAAGTTGGGTGTCATCTGCATAGGAGCAAATTTCCACCCCCCATTTTCTGCCGATTCCGGCCAGGGAAGACACAAAAACGTTAAACAGAGTAGGGCTTAGCGAAGCCCCCTGTGGGACCCCATATTTGATGGTCCGGGGGGAGGATGAGAACTTGCCCAAATGCACCGATTGGGATCTTTCCAATAGGAAGGACCGCAGCCATCCCAATGCTCTGTCCCTAATGCCTCTGGTGGCTAGTGTCTCCAGGAGCAATTTGTGTGGGACAGTATCGAATGCCGCCGAGAGGTCCAACAGGATTAGGCAATTGATATGGGTAACAAAGGTGGATTTACAAGTAGAAAATCCCTTTGTCTCACAGTGTTTTTTTCGTACACTGCAACACAGCTTTTTGAGGTTGGAACATTTAATTTTGTGAAAGTATTTTGGGCACAAAAAGCATTTATACATCAGACCCAAAGTCATTAAAAGCTGCTGTGTGCAGGGTGCAATGGCACACCAGACACTCTACAGACGGTACCTGCTCCGGCTCAGCTGTAGTACGCCATTTCAAAAGGTAACAATTTGGCTCAGATCACATAACAATTGGATGGAAAACCTTTAACTATTTCAATTTAATTAGGAATGCAAATGGAAACGACAGAAAACATGTTTTGTTATTCTTGTCTACATCGCAGGCAATTTGCTTAAAGCTGGAGTTATTTTAAGACTTCACTCAGAGTTCAGAATAATGCCAACCGTGTTGCATCTTCTTAAGGT
This sequence comes from Triturus cristatus, assembly GCF_964204655.1. Taxonomy (NCBI): domain Eukaryota; kingdom Metazoa; phylum Chordata; class Amphibia; order Caudata; family Salamandridae; genus Triturus; species Triturus cristatus. The sequence goes on from NC_140585.1 coordinate 8,927,434, forward strand.
CTGGTGTTTTAAACCTCACAGAGCCTGCTAGTGAGCTACATAAATCATAAACATGTAATGTGCTATACTGTTACATAGAGCCGTTCCTTTATGCTTCCAGGCAACCAGTAATACGAACATAGGAAAAACCAACCCAACACCGCAGAAAAGTTTAAAAACCGAAGTGGCACGCATTAAAAGAGGTACGGATTTCACTGCAGTAATTGTGTACAAGCAGGCTTGTTTACTGCTGAGGGCAATATTATACACTGCTCTAAAGAAACTATTTTACTCATGAAGGCAGAAAGGATATGGTTAATGTAGGAGAGTAGGATCTGCTTCACATGGGTACCCCCACTTTTTGCTGGTGTTTCACTGTTTTTCGACCTTAGTCTGGCTGTGGCCCTGCTAATCAAGACCACATCCTAGCTGCTTCCTCTCTAAAATGGTTTGCATGTACATTAGGTACATATCTAATTGGATTCTGGAGTGCCTTATAAGCCCCTAGTATATGGTATACTATGTACCTAGGGCATAGGTACCTCAGAGGCCTACCAGGGGCTGAAGCATATATTATGCCACCCCTGGGAAGCACTCCAAAATGGCACCACGGGTCTGCTACTGCAGCCTGAGAAAGGGTGTGCTTGCACCCTATACAGTGATGTAGGCTACCTATATCCACATATATATACAGACACATATAAACCTATAAGCCACTCCTATGGCAGGCCTTGACAATCCTGAAGGCAGGGTGCTTGGTTTTATGTGAGAGGGTGCCCAAGCATGAGCTGAGCCCCTCTGCAGCTTTCGGAAATCCTTCCTTATAGCTGTTCTGTGATACAGCCATACCATATACTCTTTAAGTGCATTATAACCTTGTGGTAAATGCTAACTTTGGAATGGCTGCATCAAAACATGTCGTATTTGGTGTCAAACGCTTTCTGGTGGCGGGGGTAGCATTCCACCCTTCTAGAGGGATAGACATGTTCACACTGGTCAAACCCGGTAGGACTTTCCTGAGCACTGGCATCACAAAATGGATGCCTCTGACACAGACACGGGTGTGGCCTCCTGCTGCTGACGAAACTCCTGCAGGGAAGGCCTGGACAATAGGTTTCCTGTCGAAGGGAGGTGTAACCACCTCCCCAGACAGGCAGATGTGTATTGGGGCTGGGCGGGAGCACTCTCTGGTGCTTTGAAGTCCTGCACTGGGGGCACACTTGGTGTACCTGTGCAGAGTCTAGTTCAAACCGGTTGCAGGGGCTACCTGCCCCTGCTCTGGCGCGAAACTGGACAAAGGAAATGGGTGTAACCACCCCTCTTTCCAAGCCCACCCATAGGTGGGGCCTTATAGTTAGTCCATCCCCTAAACTTACTATAAGTATAGGAATCCAGTCCCTAGGACTCTAGATTACTCTGGACGAAACTCTGCAACATATATCCTGGACCTTCGACTTTCTATCACGACTAGAAGACGGAAGAAATCTCCCTTGGGGTCAAGGAGTGACTCCCCTGCTTGGCAGGCACCAAAGAAGCAACTGACTGGTCTGCATCGCTGAAGCTCCCGCCGGATGCCGAAGTATTTGCATCACCAGAGGTGGATTTCCAGACTTCCCCCCGAGGCTACCCTGAGCCCACAGCAAAGCTGAGGCCCGTGGCTATCGTGGGTAACGTGGAACCGTGACCCCTGGACACCGTGAACTTTTGCAGCAACACTATCTTCCTGGTCCTCCTCGAAGTTGTGCTTTGGGCTCCGAGTAGCCCCAGCCTTGAGCACCTCCTGTACCGAAGATTGCTGGCCTCCACTCCACTGGTGACCCGTGGGCCAGTTTCAAGTGGGACCGCTCGAGGCTCCTTCGCGATCACTAGCCCGTTGGCTAGCAGGTCCCCACGAAGGCAACTTCTCTTCTGCTTGGGCTTTCCTGGTTGCTCCAGACGTGCCCTGACTTACCTTTGCTGGGTGAGTCCCTCAGACCTTGCTGGTCTTCACCGCAGTCCTTTCTCTGAATTCCAGTGACTTGCCGTTGCCAAGGCTTGTTGGGTCCATTCTGGTTGCTGATACCGCAGCACTCGACATACTTCGTGGGACAGCTCGAATCCGGCTCGTGGACTTAGTCGACGTCTCATGGACCTCGTGGCTGAAGAGTCAAGACACCCATCTGGAAGCAGGAGAAAAGATTAAATGGACTTGGAAACTTGATCCACACAATGGCCAAAACACCGTGTTCTTTCTGAATTGGGGGATAAGCGTTAATCAGCTTCTTCAACAAATAGAGAAAGCAGCATTTGTAAAGAGCACTTTTTTATGCACGTAGTTTCATTTGGGAATGCATTTTTAAAGCACAATTATGTTGTTACAGTAATTGAGATCACGAAAAGCAAAGCACTTTGGGGACTGTAGTTTTAACTAACTGTGAAGCGAAAAAAACGGCCAGACCAGGTGATTAATTAGCACACGCGCGCATCAGGGAGGGATTTCATTTGCATGCGAGGTTTAAAAACCGAGCGTTTCTAGAGGCGGGTTAACATTTTGTTTTTGAAGAGGAGGATTGTGAATTTGTAATACTCCCGGGCAGGTACGTGTGCCAGATGCTGTACACAATAGGGCATGCTTGTTTGAAAGGTGAAGTACAGTTGGGACCTCACAGGCGTAATACCAGATGGAGGAGGGAGAAATTAGCATAAAAGCAAGTCACTGAGGGTTTAGAAACAGAGTGTTATACAGAGAGGGGTTGTTTTGATGTGTTTAACGCGAGTGGCTGGTCATGAAGAGGGTCTTTATCACAAACAGATGGGACATGTTGGAAGTCAGCACAGAAGGGGGTGTGCATGGGGGTGTGACAGTAAGGGGGATGCTTGTACATTTCATTCCTTTTATTCCTTTTTTGTCTTCTGATTCACGTACAATAATCATTCGAGTACAGTAGATTATCGCTGTTTACAGAGTATTGTTGAATATATGCATCATGTTATATGTACATGTTCATTATTAATTATAACATGTTTCACTTGTAGTTACCCCTGACGAAGGACTCGAGCAGTCCGAAATGCATTGGGTTTTAATAAAGAACATGCCTGGGATGAATCATGCGTTTATCGTGTTTGTGACAGAAGTCCGGATGGTCTCATCATAAATATAGGAAACTTGGAAAATTGCATGGCTCTCCAAGTGTGGATAAAGTGGAGTTGAGTTGGAGAAGAGAACGAACGATAATTTGATTAAATAAGGACTAATTTAAAGCATTGTGGTACTTGAGCACGTAGCTGTGCGACGGGTTCGGGGCGTAATGACGCCCCACTTATTACAACGAAGAGTCAAGACACCCATCAACTCACCTGAAGCACCCGACATCTGTGGGCATTGGTCCATCGTGCCCCTGGTCACTGGCAAGTGACCCAGACTCTGTCCCCTCTGCTTTCAGGTTCCTTCCATCCTAGAGCCAGGCTTGGATCTCTTCGGACACTTCTCCTCTTCACAGCAGCAGCAGTTCTTTGCCAGCTTCCATTGAAATCGACGACGCGACCCGACACCAAAAGACACCTATGCACCCGGCTTCCCTGGGTGAGGTAACTTGAGTACTCCGGTGCTCTCGTGGGCGCTAGCCCTAGAACTTTTTAAGTCCAAAGGGGTTTGGTCCTGACCCAATTAGAAGTGTCCCTAATCTTTAAATTTCCAACCGCGACATTGCTCATAGAAGCTAATGGGAACTCGCGGTTGTGTTTCCCCACTGCATACAGTTCCCATGGGTCCCCTGTGTCACTACCTTGGGTGGTTCCTTGGGGTTCCAGCGATTCTACAGGCTCTAGGCCTTGTGTCTACCTCAGTCGTGGTTCTTATACCACTTTTTTGGTATATGGTTTGGTACGCCCCTAGGGCCCAAACGTGTATTTGTGCTATTACTGATGATTGCTCACTTGTAACTTAAGTACTTCGAACTTCAGTCTCATAAAGAGACTAGAGGGGTGTGTTTTATCCTAAATACATATATTTTAAATATAGACCTGGTGTGGTTGTCCTTTCATTTGATCATTCAAGAGATGATAGACTGGTTAAACAAGCTGCTTTACATTCCTTCAAGACTTAGCCTGAAGGCTGCTCTCCATAGCTACCACTAGGATAACTTTCAATAAAGGTTGTCTTTAACCAATCACCATAAGGGGTTGTTTGGACTGATACAAGGTGCCCACTAGAACTAGCTTACCTGAACGCCGACGCCGCCAAGAGTCCGTGCAGTCCGCACTCCTGTGCCGCCATCGCCAAGAGTCTTCGCCAGCCAGATTCCGCGCCGCCGCACGGGACTACGAATCCCGGCAGCACTTGCGGCGGCGCAGCACGCACGCACCAACAGCGCCAGGAGGCGCATAAATTTAGCGTCAGGCCGGCGGAGCGGGGGGAACGGAGCTTACCTGAACGCCGACGCCGCCAAGAGTCCGTGCAGTCCGCACTCCTGTGCCGCCATCGCCAAGAGTCTTCGCCAGCCAGATTCCGCGCCGCCGCACGGGACTACGAATCCCGGCAGCACTTGCGGCGGCGCAGCACGCACGCACCAACAGCGCCAGGAGGCGCATAAATTCAGCGTCAGGCCGGCGGAGCGGGGGGAACGGAGCTTACCTGAACGCCGACGCCGCCAAGAGTCCGTGCAGTCCGCACTCCTGTGCCGCCATCGCCAAGAGTCTTCGCCAGCCAGATTCCGCGCCGCCGCACGGGACTACGAATCCCGGCAGCACTTGCAGCGGCGCAGCACGCACGCACCAACAGCGCCAGGAGGCGCATAAATTCAGCGTCAGGCCGGCGGAGCGGGGGGAACGGAGCTTACCTGAACGCCGACGCCGCCAAGAGTCCGTGCAGTCCGCACTCCTGTGCCGCCATCGCCAAGAGTCTTCGCCAGCCAGATTCCGCGCCGCCGCACGGGACTACGAATCCCGGCAGCACTTGCGGCGGCGCAGCACGCACGCACCAACAGCGCCAGGAGGCGCATAAATTCAGCGTCAGGCCCGCTTCGCGGGACGCGAGCGGGACGCCCGGAGCGAAGCCCGGGCAAAGGGCGGGCCCTCTACGGCCCTCATCGGCAGGAAGAGGCAGGGGCAGGGCCACACATGCTGCCTGAGTCATATCGGACGTTATCGTGCAAGTAAGTTGAGCACTAAGCAGCCCCTATTGTCATTGTCTCGCGCGATTTATGGTTACAGCCACAGTCATGCCTAAAAAAGCAGCAATAGTTCAAAACAACAAGATGAACAATTATTTGGTACAGACTGTACAAAAAATCAACACGCAAAGGAGGGAGTCTTTGGGGTTGAGTCAATCTCCGGACTTACTCTGTCTGTCCCCGCCCTCTTTTGCTATTACTTCGTTCAATGAATCGAACACACAAGATGTCCTTAGCGTCGCCACGTTAGTGGATATTGTCCCACAAGTCATACCTGAAATCCAGGTTAATGTAAATCCGGCTCTTGAAGATTCTATCATTGAGGGTGATATAACCGTTGAAAGTGATATTAATCCAGATCAAGATATACAGTCTCAGACACCAGAGGTGCCTTTTCTTGATGTAACACCCCCAGTTCATGAAGTGAGAACTAAACGTCAATGCACTAAGATCCCCCCTAAACGGGGTGGCCTACGTTCTGGGGCTAAAGGGAAGAGGGCCAATACCTCAAAATTTGCACAAACAAACTGCGCTGAGGATTTTTTGACTCGCTCTCTTGAAGAGGCGCTTCTAGAAAAAATTGCGGACTTCTTCGAGTCCAAAATTAATTCCATTATTAAACCCCTCATCTCTCAGATAGATAAACTACAAGCAGAGATCAAGAAGCTGGGTGGTCAGCAAAACACAGTTGCAAGCGGCATTGAAAATTTAACCACGTTAGTCACCTCTTTGAACAATAATCACGGGGACGCCGTTGTTGGTCCAACTTTGGGGGATGGAAAGGGAACAGAGCTAACTGGGGATAATCCAGCGACATTTATTTCCAACGCTGTTACTGGGATTTCTTTGCCTCAGTGCCCCCCAGCAAATTTAATTTCTGTGACGAATGTTACCCAAACGCAAACATCACAACCCCATATTTCTACGTCGGACTCCCTGCAATTTATTGTCGAGGCCACACCCGTGGTATTAGTCCTTGCAAATGTTCCTCTCTTAGAAAGAGGCTCGGCGGAAAACTCTAACTCACTGTGCAGCAAAGCCTTACATTGGTTGAGTAGTAATGTGCGGCTAGCTCCAGGAGGTCAGCAACATCTTGCAAGTGTAATCAAATCAGCATTCAGGGTCCCGTGGCTTGGAAATCGCCCTAAAAAATTTAAAGGTGATTGTGTGGTTGTGAGCTTTTCAAACCCAAGCGTTCTTCCCAATATCCTTGTAAATATTCTTCCCCCTCAACGTAGACAAGGTTCTGTGGTCCCCCTAACTCTGAAATTCTTTTACGGGGAACAGCAGAATGTATCATTCCCAAAGACTCCTTTTTTAGGACCAATTACAAACCGGGATTTTCATTTTAGATGGGGTCAAGAATCAAGGAATAACGCATTCGCTCATCGACAACAACCCTTTGCACTTAACCCTGTTACACAACCCGTGCAACTGTTTAATCGTTTTGCGCCACTTTCTTTTTTGGATCAAAATGATTGACTCTTGCCAAGTCCAATTGAAATTGCTGAGGAACAACAGCCGGCTCTTGTTTTACCTTCTGAGTACTCTGCTGGTAATAGAGTTTGTAGAATCTTGAGTTGGAACATTGCTGGCCTCAGATCCAAATTTAAAGACAAAATTTGGTTGGAAAAAATCAGGAGTTATGACATTCTTGCTTTTCAAGAAACTTGGGACTTGTTAGAGTGTTTGCCACTAGATGGCTACTCTCATTTTTTCGTACCCGCCGTCCCTAGTAAAGCTGGTAGAGCTAGGGGCGGGCTAGCCATATATATTTCTCTTGACGTTAAAGGCAAATGCAGCTACATTCAGTCTAATTCCAAAAATTGCTTAATGGTTGAATTGACTTTATCAAACTGTAACCCTATTTTACTTGTAAATTTTTATAATTCTTTGACCAGTCATTTTTCTAATGAGCATTTGTCAGCCTTACAGGATTTCTTAGCCACTCATATTGAGAATAGTTGCTGTGATTTTGAGGTAATCCTAATGGGGGATTTTAATATCCACCCATGTTTGGCAGGTTGTTTGAGGGAAACTGAGATACTTCCTTTTTACCCTATATCCCCGCATTTTGAACACACTTTAAGCGGAGAGTTTCTGGAATTATTTCTGGCTACCCTCAACCTTTATGAATTTTGCACCTGCTCAAATGATACGAGGCTACCAACATACGTGGGTCATGACTCTGGTACAATCATAGATTATATTTTTGTTTCTTTAAGTCTTTTATCTAAAATATTTTCATATGGGGTAGAAGCCTCTGTTTTTAGCGATCACAATCCTGTGATCTTAGAGGTTTTAGCATTTGGAGTCCTGGAACTCAGAAAGAATGATAAACTTTGTGCATTAGGTCTTGAGCTTAAAGATCAAAATCGCAGGTTAAAATGGGACCAAGTCACCCCAATGTCCTTTTTGCAGGACACATTGGCAAAAGTCTCTGATGAAATAGCTATATGTCTTGATAATGAAAACTCGAGTGTCAAAGTGGTTGACGCCTTTGGTGTCATATGTCACCAAGTTAATCTAGACTTGACCATAAAGGTAAAGTTAAAAAAATCACCTGGCCCTAGATGGTTCGATTCAAACTGCTCTAGGGCCCATTCAGTTCTTTTAAAGGCGTTAAAGGGTAAGCCTAGAAATAAAATACTGATAGCTTCACTGAGGAAACAATATAATTTTGCTATTAGAATGAGGAAATCCGAGATTAAAAATGAGGCATGGGAAGAGTTGTTACTGCCCGAAACACAGAAAGATAGTGTAAAATTCTGGGCAGTTATAAACCACCCATATTTTGTGGGACTAGATAATCAGAGAGTTGACTGTATTATTCCAGATGAACAGTGGGTGTCACATTTTAGTAACATCTATAGTCAAACTCAAACCACAATAGTTTCTGAACTAACATTAGTAAAACCTTTGACTCGCATTCCCCCTTTTACCCAGGAAGAGGTTATACTTGCCCTAAAAGACACTCTTTGTAAAAAGGCACCGGGGCCAGACGGGGTCCCAGCAGACTTCTTTAAGACCGCCCCTCAATTTAGCTCAAAAATTCTAACCAACATTTTTAATGCCACTAGGGAATTTATTTTTCCCTCTAGTTGGTTAACTTCGATCATTGTACCAATTTTCAAAAAGGGACAGCGGACAGATCCGGCCTGTTACAGGCCTATCTCTCTCATTGACTCAAGCGTCAAAATTTTGGGGAGAGTCCTGTTAGGCAGACTGTCAACGATTTTAGAAAGTAAGGGTATTTTATCCAATGCACAATATGGCTTTAGAGCCAAAAGAGGAACTTTAGATCAATGCTTAAACCTGGAGCTTATTATAAACAAATATGTGGTCGCTAGGGGTGGTTCACTGTACATGGCCTTCATGGATCTCTCCTCAGCTTTTGACCTGGTCAACAGGTCGAAGCTGTGGGGGATCCTGCTGTCCATGGGCCTTGACCCACCTCTGGTCGATTACTTAGCTGAGTTACACAAGGATCTTATGACTTCTGTAAGAGTCACCAGGGAAGGAAGATGCACCTGTCTCTTTAAGTCTGAGAGGGGGGTTAGACAAGGGTGTATACTCGCCCCCCTTTTATTTACCTTATACATCAATGACCTTGAGACAGTAATGCAAGCATCACACAGTGACATTCCACGAGCAGGGGAGACAAAGATACCTGTCTTACTATATGCGGATGACGCTGTTCTTCTTGCACGCTCTGGAGTTGCACTAAAAAAAACTCCTTTTATCTTTTGGAGCTTTTATGGTATCTTTGGACATGAAAATTAATACAGATAAATCACATGTAATGATCTCAGGACAAGCAGGTAGGAAAAAAAAGATGATGACATTTTACTGTGCAGGAAAGGAGGTAAAGAGAGTTCCTTCTTTCCCATATCTTGGTGTGATTTTTGACGAAAAGGGCACTTGGGGCCCTCAGCTTCAGGTTAAAACTAATGCTGTCGCTAGAACGACCGCAGGGCTGATGGGCTTCGCCAAAAGACTGGGCGCTCGCCCTATGGAAAGCATAATTAAAGTATATAAAGCAAAGTGCTTGTCAGTTGCCCAGTATGGCTCTACTATCTGGGGTTATATTAACCCCACTAAAATACAGATCGTAGAAAATAAATTCTTAAGATCTCTTCTTTCTGTTCCCCAATCGACCCCGACATTCGTATTGCATAAAGAGGTAGGACTGGGCTATATATCTGACACTCTGAAATTAGCTCCAGTGATTGGGTGGCTAAAAACTTGGCTTAACCTAGAGCTTACTTTAAATCACACCATTTTAAAAGATTGTTTAGCCCTGGATAGAGCACTTAAAATACCATGGCTAAGTTACGTGAGATCACAGCTGTCCTTAGCAGGCCGATTGGAGCTCTTCTCCTCTCCAGATAAAATAATTCATGAAGACTTAAAATTAATTAAAAACACCCTGTTAAATCTATATGCTCTGGAAAGAGAAGCACAAGAGTTAAAAAAACCTTTGGTAGGGAAATATGTTTTGCTCACTTCTGTTCCTGGAATGGAACCATATCTTCTGTGGGTAACAAATCCCTACCATCGCTTTCTCTTAACAAGATTTCGCTTCAATTTAATTCACTTTATCCTGGGTAACTTTGGAACTTGGGCTAGACCTGATGACGCTGAACCCTGTGACTGTGATTGTTTCTCAGTCCAGGATACGATGCACTTTATTATGTTCTGCGGCCATTATTCTGAGATCAGAAAAAGGTACTTGCTCCCTATTTTACGTACTCAGAGTTTTATTCAGGTAAAACCAGCCCTGTTGTTTTTGCAACTTCTTCCTAATATAAATGTTGCCTTTGCTGTAGCCAGTTTTTTAGTCGCAGGAGCAAGGTTGAAGAAGCTCCAATTAAGGCATAGGCATTCTATTTGTGAAAAATGAATTTCCTCCTTTTATAATGTACCCTTTTCTTTCCTTTTTAAAAAAAAATATTTATGTATGTTTTAAATGTATTAAATTTTTAAATTTTTCTTTTTTCTGATAATTGTATGCAGTGTAATGATCTGATGTATTCTTGTTATGTATCTTTTTGCTCGATCTTTTATGATTTTTATTAATCGAATAAAGATAATTTGACTGACTGACTGACTAGTGGACAGCATATATCAGGCCACCTTCTCACAATTAACAAAATGTCACTCTATTTCCATGCAGGACAAATCATGATTTGCTGGTGTGTATCATTTCAAATAGGATGGGCTTAGATGTGTATGCATTTCTTTCTTTTTTTCATATATGCTTTTTATAAGGTGATCCAATGCATTTCAAAACTGCTAGAAAACGATGACATAAAATGTCACACAATTTAGGCCAACGCCCAGAGCCTCCCTCCCCATCCCCGGGAACGGAGAGCGGGTATGGACCATTGTGCACAGCAGGAGGAACCTATCTATATTGCAAGGGGGTGCCCAAAGAAACGTTCCAGTGTGTGGGGCAAATGGTGGTCGTATTATGGACTCGAAGAGGGTTGTATGTAAGAGGAGAGGTATGGGACCAGAGGTCTAGAGAGACTGGTATGGCACTTTGTTGCAGGTTCTCTGCGCGGACCCTCAAAAGGTGTGCTTTGTTCATGTTTGTGATGAAAATCTAATAAAAATGTTCTTATTAAAAAAGTCACAATTTGCCTTTAATGGCATTCCTTACCTGAGCAACTAGCTTTCTTTCTTCCTTTGGCTGTGTGGGCGAGTCAAACTAGAAGCATAATCCCAGCTCTCCCAATCATCGCTCCCTGCCATGACACATCATATGCTAATCCCAGCATAATCCCAGCTCTCCCACCCATCGCTCCCTGTCATGACACATTATATGCTAATCCCAGCATAATCCCAGCTCTCCCACCCATCGCTCCCTGTCATGACACATTATATGCTAATCCCAGCATAATCCCAGCACTCCCACCCATCGCTCCCTGCCATGACACATCACATGCTAATCCCAGCATAATCCCAGCTCTCCCACCCATCACTCCCAGCCATGACACATCATATGCTAATCCCAGCTCACCCACCCATCGCTCCCTGCCATGACACATCAAATGCTAATCCCAGCATAATCCCAGCTCCCCCACCCATTGCTCCCTGCCATGACACATCATATGCTAATCCCAGCTCACCCACCCATCGCTCCCTGCCATGACACATCATATGCTAATCCCAGCATAATCCCAGCTCTCCCACCCATCGCTCCCTGCCATGACACATCAAATGCTAATCCCAGCATAATCCCAGCTCTCCCACCCATCGCTCCCTGCCATGACACATCATATATGCTAATCCCAGCATAATCCCAGCTCTCCCACCCATCGCTCCATGCCGTGACACATCATATGCTAATCCCAGCATAGTCCCAGCTCACCCACCCATCGCTCCCTACCATGACACATCATATATGCTAATCCCAGCATAATCCCAGCTCTCCCACCCATCGCTCCCTGCCATGACACATCATATGCTAATCCCAGCATAATCCCAGCTCTCCCACCCATCGCTCCCTACCATGACACATCATATGCTAATCCCAGCATAATCCCAGCTCTCCCACCCATCGCTTCCTGGCATGACACATCATATGCTAATCCCAGCTCACCCACCCATCGCTCCCTGCCATGACACATCAAATGCTAATCCCAGCTCTCCCACCCATCCCTCCCTGCCATGACACATCATATATGCTAATCCCAGCATAATCCCAGCTCTCCCACCCATCTCTCCCTGCCATGACACATCATATGCTAATCCCAGCATAATCCCAGCTCACCCACCCATCGCTCCCTGCCATGACACATCATATGCTAATCCCAGTATAATCCCAGCTCTCCCACCCATCGCTCCCTGCCATGACACATCCTATGCTAATCCCAGCATAATCCCAGCTCTTCCACCCATCGCTCCCTGCCATGACACATCATATGCTAATCCCAGCATAATCCCAGCTCACCCACCCATCGCTCCCTGCCGTGACACATCAAATGCTGACACTGTGCTTATGGCAAGGCTTCAAGAGCTCCTTCTACCAAAATCAGCGACCGCTGTGAATTTGTATGTTTTATACCAGCCATGGGTGCTGTCATAGCAGCCGAACACACACCACTGCTCATGTGAACTGCAGAAAGCAGCCAGTATTGACAAGCTTTGTATGAAGCAGGCTGCTGCCTTTCTGGACTGGATCCATGAAATATAACCACACAAAATAAAAACTGAAAAACACCTCAAGTGCACCCCTCAGAGTTCTCTTACATTGACAAATGAAACTAAAGTTGCAGAATGTGCATGTGAGGATTAAGGATCCAGCCCAGCGCCTAGAGACCACCTGCACCGCCCAAGGAGCTGTATAAATACTGTCAAGTGAGGCGAGCAGACCACTCTTGTACTCGGACTAGGGGGTGGGCTTCAGGACAGTAACAGTCCATATGGGAAGGCCTTCAGCTCTGAACACGTCTCCCTGCCCACCTCTACTGAGGTTCAGCTCACCCAGCAGCCAGGCCGCTTGAACCCTGTGGGGCTGCCACCACCCAGCTTCAAAGAATCCCCTTTTGAATCACTGTTCTGTGCCAATGCTCCTACATGGCATCTCCCTACTCAAGGTTTTGTAGTCACTTGTTCAGTATGTAGAAAGAGTCTGAAGCAGATGATACGGTTAATTGAGTTTATTGTTCAAGTTGTACGATCATAAATGCCCCATCGGACAACTCCGTCCTGCTGCTCACGCTCGAACCGCCAGACACTCAAAACATGCATTCCTACATTCTAACCAAGATTCTATCTACCTCACACCCACGCAGACTGAGCAGCACGGAGATGATGGATTGCATGACAAGCATAACATAACACATATCCCTTCTTCAAAAACAAAAACATAAAGGAACAAAAGATTGAGAAAACAAAATGAAATGGAACTGTAATGATAAATTAATGTTGATAAAGACGCCTACATTCCTATAATAAGATACATAAAATTAGACAACATTTTTTCCTTTAACAAAGGAAAATACTGGACAAGAAATAATTAGGTACAATGATAATCCTTTTGCCAAGATGGCTTACGAAGAATTCGACCAGATAATCTCCTGGCTCCGGCGTTATGTGCAACTGACGAATCCCCTCTTATTTTATCATTATAGGGGACAGGATTAAAGTCACTAGGTTTTGGAGAACTGACGCAGCACTCTTTACTTGTCCACAACCTACGTTCAAGATCATTACATAAGGTCACCTTCCTGAGATTCCATCATCGCCCATCATCTAACCTAACACAATTGCCACTAATCTTCAACACTTCCTTGGGTTTAGACCATCTGGACAATCCAGTCTTTGGCAACCCCTCAAGTGAAGTCCTCACCCAATCCCCAATTTTGAATGAACGTGTCCGACCTTTTATCTTAATATTATGTCTCAAAGCATATTTACATTGATACTCACTCACTCTTTGGTCTAAAGTTTCCCTTGGAATCCTTTTTACAATTTCCTTACGCATCCATGCAGGTGTGATTTTACAGCATGCCATTCTCTCCTTGAGAAGACTGAATGGAGTTTCTCGAATGGCAGAATGAGGAGTTTTACGATAATTCCATAACATTTTCTTAACAGAAGACCTACAATCCTCACCCTCCGTTTCTGCCAACTGTATGCACTCTTTCAACACATGATTGCATCTCTCAACCATACCGTTCTCCCTGGGATTGTAAACAGCAGCAGTAGTGTGTTTAATGCCATGCTCTTTTAATATGGCGTTTCGCGTTTAAACATATTTTAAATATCTAAACAATATATATGAGTCAATTATAACGAGAAGGAAAAACGGAAAGAACCGAACTTACTTTTTAAGTGGCATCATGTATCCAGATTTACCCGAATATATCAGTAGCTGAAGACTATATTTATAGCCCTAAAAAGAAAAAAAAGACCTATGAAGAAAAAAAAATATTCAATACTGAGTCAATATCGACAGCTGCCGAAGAAGTCAGCAAATAACAGAGAATCTTAATGATACAGTGTGAAGTACTGCACACTATCTTATAGTGCAATAGACCCGCTCCTGATGAAGGCAATTTTGCCGAAACGTGCGTAGTCTCCATCTTCTGCATTGCCTCCATCGAATGTACATCGACCGCACTATTAATTGTGCTAGATTGGTTTCTTGTAGCAGTTTAGGAATCTTTCCAACGTATTGTCTAGATATAAAAGCTGTATTTTTGTAAATATTTATGGATATTGTTTATATATATATTTTTTCACACTGTGGAAGTAAAACAAAGAAATCATTTTCATAGACAACCTCTTAAAAAAACATTAGAGAATAATTGCATAGTATATTCATATCCCAAAAAAATGGTGAAAGAACATAAATAAATTTATATATTTTCTTAAATTATAATTGTTTTCCTTATTTTTATATAAAGTACTGTTGTTGGTTACGGTCATTCATATACCTAGTAATTGTTGGCATATGTGCATTATAGCTTGCTATAGATTTTTCTCTTAATGCTCTTTTAAGTATCCTTGAAATGCATTAGCTAGAAATTGTGGACCATTATCTGTAGTGATACTTTCAGGATAACCCTCCCTATGGAAAATTTCCTCACAAAAACTGATAACGTTAGACGCCTTGATTTCCTTTACCAAAGCAACTTCAGGCCATTTGGTATAATAATCCATTAGGACAAAGGCAAATTTACCAGTTATGTGGTTAGTATTGAACGGGCCACAAATGTCCATAGCCAGTTTTTGCCACGGTCTTTCTGGAGATGCAGTAGGTGTAATGGTGGTATCTTGTGATGTATGCGACTTGTCACTACACATACATGCAACACAGTTCCTCACACACCTGTCAATGTCCTTATACATGCCTGGCCACCAAAAATCACATCACGCCCTTCTTTTCATGCAAAACATGCCAGAATGTCCTTTGTGTAAGAGTTCCAACAATCTAGAGCGCAATCCCAATGGCACTACCAATTTATCTGTTCTCCTGACTATACCTGTTGGCGATTCACAGATTATTCAAACCAAATTATTTTGTACTCAGGTAACTCCATATTGGACAATACTTGACAATTGCAATGATCAGTTTAGCCTGAAACAACTCGTTGCAACACTGGGTCAGCTGAAGTGGCCTGCTTCCATTCTTCTAAGCTAATTGCACCATTGCAAGCTTCCTCTACCGAGGCTATTAAGCAATCTTCATCCAGGTCCTCATGAGATATGTCATCCTTGGAGGTTCCTGGAAGGGGTCAGCGTGACAAACAGTCAGCATTGACGTTTTTGAGACCAGGTACATACACCACCTGAAAGTCATATTCTTGTAATCTATACAGCCACTTCGCGATTCTGGGGGCGGCCCTCCCTGCCCCTTTAGTCGTGCAGATATCTATCAATGGTTTGTGATCTGTTCTTAATTCAAACTTGGTACCCCAAACATATGTTCTAAAATGGTTGATGCCCCAAAAACAAGCAAGGGCTTCCTTTTCAATAACAGAATAGGTCGCTTCCGCACCTTTTAAAGTGCGAGAAGCGAATGCTACTACCCACTCACTGTTATCCTTTCTTTGCATTAAAACAGCACCCAAACCATAAGCACTGGCATCCACTACAATGATAGATTTGTTGTGAAGATCATATGGCTTAAGGGCAACAGCTTGACTGATATCATTTTTCAAGCCGTCGAATGCTGTTTGACACTCAGGGCTCCATGTAAAATTTGCCCCTTTTTTCATTAAAAGTCTCAAACAGTGAACCTTAGACGCAAAGTGATTTACAAATTTAGAATAGTACTCCACCAACCCCAGAAATGAGCGAAGTTGTTCCTTATCTACAGGAGACGGAGCATTATTAATCGCATCAAGTAGATTTTTGGGGGGGTTTGACTCCATCAGCCGATACAGTGTGACCTAAGTAGTCAATCTGTGTCACAGCGAATTTACATTTATCAGCCGAGATTGTCAAACCAGCAAGTTGCAGTTTCATCAGAACTTCATTTAAAATCGAATCATGAGTTACAAGATCTTTTCCCCACACTAGCACATCATCTTGAAAAACAAGCATGTTGTTGATGCCCTTGAGGATGCTACACATGAGCCTTTGAAAAACTGCCGAAGCAGAAGCCAAACCAAACGGCTTTCTAAGAAATTGAAATGCACCCTCAGGGGTGATAAATGATGTGAGATGACGCGAGGTGGGGTGTAATTTTATCTGGTGGTATGAATTAGACAGGTCAATAGAAGAAAAATATTTGGCATTCTTGACACAAGCTATCATTTCGTTGATGCGTGGAAGAGGGTGACGGTCTATCCATATATTTTTATTCAAGTCTCTTAGGTCTACGCACATACGCAATTTTCCATTGGGTTTGCGTGCCAAAACCACCGGACTAAGCCAATCCGATGACTCAATATGTTCAATTATGTTCTCCTCACATAACCTGTTAAGTTCTAGCTTTAATTGTGGTCTTAAAACCAAAGGGACATTGCGGACTTTGTGTACTACTGGAAGAGCATCTGACTTTAATATGATGCGATGTTCAAATTTATTTAAACAACCAAGTTTTGTCTTGAACAACTCGGGATATTTCACGCTCCAATCCGAGGTGTAGGAGTCATCTGTTAGTAGCACTTGAGTGGGATGATTGGGATCGAGAATCATTCCTAAACTTTTCTGTTCTTTCCATCCCAACAAAGCTCTACCTTTGTCAACTACATAAATATTAGCTTGAGCATTTCTACTTTTGTACGATATGTTGCCACCAAATTTCCTGAGACAGGAAGTTTGTTTCCACAATACCCTACAGGTTCTACATCCGATGGCAAGAGATTGCTTTTACCAATGGACAACCACATATGTTTGTCTATAATAGTGAAAGGCAAACATGAATCAGCCCACATGGAAACATTTACTTGGTTAATAGACAATACGCATTTGGGTGGTTGATATGTGCCTAACACCTCATTTACCTCATTGTCCCAAATAACCAATACTTCAATTTCACTGTCGCTATCACTCAGAGGTAATTCATTACTATCATTAACAACATTTACAGAACGCTTGCAAAATTCACGATCACCAGTTTTGCACATTTTAGAAAAATGACCAGTCTTTTTGCACTTAAAGCAAGTGACATTGATGGCAGGGCAACGTGGATTATCAGCAGTGTGACTGTTGCTACCGCATCTGAAACAAAAGCGTTTGTGAGTTGAAAATTGCGTCTTAGCCTTGCTAGGATGAGTGCGATATTCATTGTGCTTTTCATTGCTCGACTTAAACTTAGGTCTGGATCTAAAGGCATTAGTGTCATCTTTTGGTACAATAGCTATGGTTCTTGATGTGCGGTTATCTACAAGACTTACATCGCTTGGGTTGTTGGAATTCTCACATTTTAACTCTTTCACATATCGTGAAGTGTTTTCAATTCTTCTAGCTACACTGATGGTTTTCTGTAACGAAGGGTAATTGAGATCTAATAATCTTTCTTGGATTTTTGGATTGTTAGTCCTATTTATAAACTGATCCCTAATGATTTCTTCATGTAAATCATTAAACTTGCATGTTGCAGCAAGAGTTCTTAAGACTGCAACATACTGTTCGACAGTTTCTCCCGTTAACTGCGCCCTTGAAAAGAATTTGTGTCTTTCGACAACAATGCTAGTTTTCTTTCCATAATTCTCCTCTAATGCTCTTAATGCATCTAAATATTCATCGGTGACATAGAATTCTGCTTTGGAACTGTCAAAAACAATTTCTTTGTCAGTGGAATTACCCCCCTCTTCACCAAGTACAACATTACTGGTTGATGAGTTAACTTTTACGGGTTTGGGTGGGGTTTTTAAAACTTTCCTTACCTCAACACCTAGATTATGTTTTAAAAGGGCCAATTTACGTGAGGCTAAAAATGTCTCGCCACCAATTGCTTCAAGATAAGTTTCAAATGATTCTTGCCAGTCTTCCCAAGACATGGAATGCAAACCTTAGGTGGAGCTAGTACAGAGTTTGTTTCCATGGTTGCAGATTGCACACAATAATATGTTGTAGCAGGAGGTATTAAGGAACACACAATAATGTAAAAAAAAATGTAACAATTAAAATAACAAACGGTCACCGACCTCTGAGATTTTTGCAAGTTACTGTTCATGTAAAAGTTTATGAACAAAATAATGAATTAATATAATAAAAGTAGGCACCGTTGTCGACTGGATGGCTACACAAGAAAGAAAATACTGTGGTTTTCAAATCTTGAGTTAAAACAATTAATGTAGTCACCGTTGTCTCTGGTGTTCAAATCTTGAGATAAAGAAACTGTTGAATAAAGTTGTGATGAGTACACAAAAGAATAAGTTAAAACAATTAATGTAGTCACCGTTGTCTCTGGTGTTCAAATCTTGAGATAAAGAAACTGTTGAATAAAGTTGTGATGAGTACACAAAAAAATAAGTTAAAACAATTAATGTAGTCACCGTTGTCTCAATCGATTAATAGAAGCCTCCGTTAGAATGCACTACTTAGTAAACATGGGTTGCAAACAGTTAAAAATGCAGTTGCAGGCTTGGAAAAGTATTTGTAATTTAGAGCGTGTACACGAAATACTTGCTAAGCGGTGTCCGTGATGTTTCCTCGTAAACCGTCTCTGGTTGCTAGGATACGGATGACACCACAACGCGATGACGTGTGACGTCCTCCTGACAGCTTCCTGTTGCACGCGTCTTGTACCCACAAGCTGCGCGATTTTCTTAGAACATTGCTGTGAGTTCTGTGATGATCGCGGACCACGTTCTAAACTACCATAAGGTAATTATTTTAAAATTTTTCGTACGTTTCAACACAATGAAACACTGCAAAATCAGGATTGCTGTTGCATCGAAACAGGATTGCGAGGCAATGGCAAATGCTTGTTTTTATTTCAGAAAGCCCTTCCCAACATTCTCAGCAAATTGGAGGTGATCCATTCTCACCCTGGGAGGGGGAAGTCCTTTAGCCTGGCGCTCTAGTAAATATCTCACCATATAGGGGTAGAAAGTGGTCAGATCCTAGTTTGGTAATGCTCACAGAAAAAAAAATTATAAGTCTTCACTAATTAGACTAGTCTTCTTTTGGAATGTGATCATTCCCGATGGGGCACAAACAAAATTACAGGATCGCGGAATGCATCAGAGTACTGAGGCTCGATATACGCCTCTGAGAATATACAAAGATGGCTTAATATTTCCACGTACCTTCGTTAAGAAATCATTTAATCCTTATATGTCGGTTCTGCACGCCGAGTTCGATCGTCGCCACTTTTGTAGTCACTTGTTCAGTATGTAGAAAGAGTCCGAAGCAGATGATATGGTTAATTGAGTTTATTGTTCAAGTTGTACGATCATAAATGCCCCATCGGACAACTCCGTCCTGTGGCTCAGCTGCTCACGCTCGAACCGCCAGACACTCAAAACATGCATTCCTACATTCTAACCAAAATTCTATCTACCTCACAGGCACGCAGACTGAGCAGCACGGAGATGATGGATTGCATGACAAGCATAACATAACACAAGGACTCTTGCTATCTCAAGAGCAGGCCCCATACCAGCTGGGGGGCAGTTCCACACAAACAGCAACATTTTATTACATGTGTTTTAGAAATGTCTGCAGATGGAGAAATAACTAGTAGTGTCTTTGAAGTAATCAAAAGGTATGACATAGCTCTTTACAAAACCAAGAACCAGGGATCACTACCAAACTGCAACCCCCAGACAGGCACACCCCTCTCACCATGACACAGACTTGACTTTACGTGGAAAACCAATTGTTGTTGGACTGAGTCAGCAGTCATGGGGAAGCAGTAGGCATGTGAACTTTCAAAACTCCTTGAATCTCCCTCCATGACCAGCCCTGAAACACAGGTTTTTTCTCCAAAAATGCCTTTTGTGCCACTTCATATGAACAGAAAATGATGCATTGTGAGCACCCAACAAGACAGACAGACAGACAGACAGACAGACAGAGAGATAGATAGAATGATAGATAGATATATAGATAGATAGATAGATAGATAGATAGATAGATAGATAGATAGATAGATAGATAGATAGATAGATAGATAGATAGATAGACAGACAGACACATCTGTTACCCGAACAGGACAAGTTCACAACTTCATATATGATGTCACCCGGCTCCAGACAAATGAGAACACAGAATACTACCCCCCAACATTCAATGACAAAACTAACTTAAGTGAGAATTGACAATTGTCTTCCAATAGAACCGGTTGGTTGCCTTTTTACTTCCCCTAGCTCCTCCTCTGGTGTCTGCATTATAGTTTACCAATGACAGTGGCTCAGCAGAGCATGGTCTTTCCCTGACTGTACTCGTGAGATGTAACTTTCATTAGAAATGTTCTATATTTGTAGGACACATGAAACCTGTCATGAAAACCTGTCGATAATATGTTTGCTACAGTCTGGTTGTGACGTCACTGCTCTGCTGAAAGAACCTACAACCTTGAGTTGTGTAATCACAATTCCTGCCAGAAGCAGCAGACACACAGAAACGCAGCTTCATGGGCAGACAGCTTGACTGCCACTAAAAGAATTCAAAATATGAGCAGCTTGTCAAACTCCTTTCTTGGATGCTGTCAGCTCTGAACCCCAGTCCTTCGCTGGTTATGGGAACAGTGATCTGTGTGCCAGTAACCCACACATTCCAAGACACAGACGCAGTTTGTGTACAGGGTAACTGTACACTGGATACAAGCATTTATTTGCGAGAAATTACTTGGGTTTTTTGTGTTTATTTTTATAGTAGGAATCCCTAATTTATTGTACATTATGTGAACCCCGAAGATCTGATGGGAAACGCAAGAGACCAGAGACCTGACCCGGGAGGAGTGTAAGAGCTTTTCTCTACCCATGAGTTTTAAGAAATAAAACACCCATTAAGTTCCTAAAAAGGCTGTACAGCAAACCAGGGCGGAGTTTATTCACCTTGTTAAAGGGACTCGGCCTTCAGTCGTGTTTCTCTGTAGCTTGCAGCATCCTTCTGATGTATGGGAGAGGGCACAGTATAGAAAATATAATAGCGTGTGGCTTTCAAGTTTCTTTAGACTTGTACGAGGTTTGAGCAGTGATGGTGTGTCCTAAGAGGAGGCCAGGCGCATCACAGACAGGGACAGTGTAACTCGACGGGGCTGAACTAGTTAAACCTCCTCCAGAACATGGTCCGAGTGCTTTTTTTGGGGTCTGTTGACTGCGCTGTGCAGGGGTGTCCTTCTAGGGGGCTCTCTGGATTTCCGGTGAGGATTTGTAAGGTGATGTCCCAGAGAGCGGCCCTAAGGGTGGCATGGCTAGCAGTGATCGGGTGGACCGCAGTCTGAGGATGGTGGGGACAGGTTAGCTGTGCAATCGGCAGACACAGGAATGTCACCGAGGTACAAGTCGAGTCCCTACCTCTGTTTCTCCACTGCTCGGGTGCACTCCACCTCTCTCAAACAGCACGGGTGAGTGCTGTGGTGACTGAGCCGCATAAAGCGCCTCGACGTCTATTCCTGCAGACAGCAGCGGCCCCACCCGTGCCACTGCGGCAGGATCCGTCCCCATCTGCTGGTTAGAGACCACCTTGCATGGCTGACCCCAGGTGCACTCCACCTCTCTCAAACAGCACGTGTGAGTGCTGTGGTGAATGTGCCGCATAAAGCGCCTCGACGTCTATTCCTGCAGCCAGCAGCGCCCCACCCATGCCACTGCGGCAGGATCCATCCCCTTCTGCTGGTTACAGACCACCTTGCATGGCTGACCCCGGGTGCACTCTACCTCTCTCAAACAGCACAGGTGAGTGCTGCGGTGACTGTGCCGCATAAAGCGCCTCGACGTCTATTCCTGCAGACAGCAACGCCCCAACCGTGCCACTGCGGCAGGATCCGTCTCCTTCTGCTGGTTACAGACCACCTTGCATGGCTGACCCCAGGTGCTCTCCACCTCTCTCAAACAGCACGGGTGAGTGCTGTGGTGACTGTGCCGCATAAAGCGCCTCGACGTCTATTCCTGCAGACAGCAGCGGCCCCACCCATGCCACTGCGGCAGGATCCGTCCCCTTCTGGTGGTTACAGACCACCTTGCATGGCTGACCCGGGGTGTCTGTTGACCCCAGGTCCACTGAAGCTGGAGTTTGTAAAACATGGCTGACACGTTGAGGGCAGGCTTCTGACTGTATGTTCTTAACTCCGCATCCCTTCCAGCGCTCCACGGTCCGTGAACGAAGGTTTACACATTATAAATACTTGTGATCAAGAGCTCCACTAGCAATCTTACTGGCAGTAATATGTATTCAGACTATTCAATTGTTTGAAATCATTAAGCCGACATGATATTGTATAATATGTTTTATATAATGTATATAGATAGTTCTCTATAGGGGATCTGAAAGTGCGCATTTTAGCAGCCAGAAGTCGCCTGTCTTGCTGTTGGGTCTGCGTGCATCTAAATTCGACAGAAACACATGCACATCAGTCCATCACTGATGATCAGAGCCTAACCCGAGCCAGAGTTTACCATCTCCGAATTTTCTCCGTGACTAACCCAACAAACTCTAACCGAGCAGAACAAACTCCAGAGCGATGGACCCAACCACACCTCGTTATGGTAAACCAGAGCACTGTGCCCAGGCGGCATCTAATCTTTCTGCATGTTTCAAATGGAGCCAACTCGAGGCCTTTTACGCACAGAGAGGCTAGATCGTAGTTTTTTGGAAACACGGGCAACTGAAACGCGGACCTCGCTGGGGCGTGGACATTGACGGAGTTACAGGACTTAATGGCGCGTAGTTCAGCGGCGCCTGCACCAGCTACACAGGGTATCTTGGTCTGTGCTTGCGTGGGTGCGGTTTATATTGTCACTCGTGGGCTGATATGCACGGCACAAATGCCGACACCCTCCGTACCGTACGCACTGCTCAAAAGTCCCAAGAACCCCGTTACTGTCCCTTGCAAAGCCCCACTCTCCTGGGGTGTGTGTATAGTGTCGGCCCCACTCTATTTGGTAAAAGTGTTTGTTACTGAAGTATTTGGATGGCTCGGGGTCCTTTCTCCTGTTCCTCAGACTTTCAATACTTGGACTATTGGACTATTGAGAGGACGAGAGGGAGGGGCTGCCAAATTTTGTTTCGCCCACGGCTCTCATTGTGTCAGGCCAGCTCGGGTGGCACGGCATGCAACAGGAGGGTCACCTGCTCCAAACTGCTTCTTTCCCCACACTCCCGCGATACTCCATGGCTTGCAATGCCGTGTATAGTTGTTTAGAAGTTTTTTTGTATGGTTCCAGAAAAGAATGTACACTCCATATGAAAAGGGGGCCTTGCAGCATATTCTGTGCATTGTTGTGTTAACCGTCTTTCTGATGAGAGCAGGTTGAGTGACCTGGTCACAGCGCGGCCTCCTCGGTCTTGCCACCGTTTTCATGGCATCTTCCCTCCGCTCGGCCGCTGGAGTTTAGTTACAGACCTGGCCTGGCTCACGCCCGTATTGAAAGAGTCCAGTTTCGCCGGACCCCTGCTGCTCTTGTAAACGGATAGCAAGTCATTAATTATGGAGTTTTTTTCAGTCCTTCCTCCAGTGTCAGAATTGCCAGAAAAGAGCTTGCGATACAGGCTGTTTGTTCCTTCCTTGCTCGACAACGACTTTGGGGGTTTATACAAGTTTACTGGCTGAAAGTGTGACGAGCAGCACCGCTGGCACCGTGCCTTCAATGGAAATAGGAAACGTCAGAATCTTTAATTAAAACAAGCGCGGTCCTGAAAGTGAGGGGAGGACCGCCTGCAGCCGATCTCTTGTCTTTATGGGGCCATATGTTTTAAACATATGACCCCACAAAGATAAGAAACCTTTTGCGATGCACTGCAGGCAGAGGAGCCAGTCCAAGTGGGACGGCTCAAAAAGCCAAAAGTGAACGTCACAAAGAGCTCTTTCCCAATGGCTGGCCACCATTTAGCATAAACGGTGATGCCGACCAATGGGAAAGAGGGGCGGGGCTTAAAGCCCCTTACAGAAAATACCCCAAAACATTCGATCTCGCCAGCGAGACTGCGCATGTGCGCAGCCCACGCCAGCCGAGACCTAAAAAGGACACAAGTGGTGCACGCGCGCACACCGGGAAAAGTGAAAGCAGCTGTGGCGAGTGGTGTGCGCACACCATGACAAGAGGAAAGCCAGATGGCGCCTCTACTCGTCATTGTGCGCGTAACCGCACACTCTATGCCACCCAGTCGCACTTTTGAAAACCCACTCACTAAATGTTTCGCCAGAGCAGAGCATGCGCTGGTTCAGGCGAGACCTAAAAACCGGATGGGTCTTTTACTCAGGGAGCTTCCCACAATGGTCAATCTACTAAGGATTCTGGGACTTGAAGTCCTAATAGCACATTGCAGTGTGAAAATGTGTTCCTGATATTTTTCAGTAGATTGCATTTGACGGTGGAGATCAGCCACTTGATGAGTTATTGTGTGATTTTATCCTTTGGCGCATAAGTCAGGAGTCCTCTGATAGGACATAATGACGCTACTCCTGCCTCTAAATCTCTTTCTTGTACTAGGTTTGCTCGGGTGTTGACTTTGAAACCTTTTTCCCAGACTTTAAGCAAACAAAGCTGATGCAGTTTCCCATCATTCTTTGGTTCATATCCCTTCTGACAGTCCAAAACCTTTTTTAACTTCACACTCTGGTTGTCCTTGAATTATTCTGGGCACGCGTCGATTCCGATGACTAAACTGAGTGTGTTTTAGTAGTGACGTGTCAAACACCGGACATATGCCCTTTGAGGTGGGAGCCTCATTTGTAAGTTACTGGGTCCACTTGTTTCTCCACCAAATACGGTAAATATGGGATAACTTATTTCAACAGAATTTAGTGTTCGAGATATATAAGCAACAGGGTGCAACTGACCATGTGTCTCATTCCGCTCCGATAATATTGCTTATAAATCGATGTCTCAAGTGTCTGCTTCAGCTATGAAAGGGAGGGTTGGGATGGGATGACAAGATCAACTCAAGGCTGGCTTTAAACGGTGAAATGCCTTTTCTGCAGACCAAAATAAAGGTGCTTTTCTCTAAGAATGCTTGTAATCGGTGCAATGACATGAGACATGGTCAATAAATCATCCGTAGATGTCAACGTATCCCAAACAGCAGTTTTTAGATTTGACAAATTTGCACTTTTCCATCGTCTTTTTCATGCCAGATGGCGTCAGAACTCCCTCAAGAAACTCTACATCGGTCATGTGGAAACCAGACTTAGTGAGCTTGCAAAATATATGTTTTATGTAAGGGAGACAAAACCTCTGATAGGTGTTAATGCAGCCACGTGCATCAGATGAATGAACCTATCACCAATTTATATAATGTGAAACTGGTCAAGGAAGTCAAGTAAAACACATTAAAAAAAAATACTTAAAAATCTAGGGGCACCATAAGACGCAAACAGCATCACGCCGTATTCAAACAAACGTAACACATTTAAACTCTATTCTCCGCTTGAACCCATCCCTCCTGAGCACTGAATATGCTAGGCTGATATCAAAATTAGTACAAATAGTAGTGTTGTTAACCTGATCTCACATACAAGGAATCAAAGACAGGAGTTGAATGCACAGTGTTCTATGTATGGACAGAAAGCCCTGTCTCACAATTAGAAGCTCCAAGTAGCGAAGAGTTTTTATTACAACACATATGATCCCAGGAGGAGCTCTTGTTACGAGGAACCAAGAGACCCTCATACCAAGGAAGGTCTGCTGCTTACAGGCTGGTCAAGG
Organism: Triturus cristatus; assembly: GCF_964204655.1. Lineage (NCBI taxonomy): Eukaryota > Metazoa > Chordata > Amphibia > Caudata > Salamandridae > Triturus > Triturus cristatus. Next base: position 8,953,346 of record NC_140585.1, read on the forward strand.
AAAAACATTGGACATAAAAGGGGTCGCAAGGACCATGGATCTGTTTGGAACACAATATCCTTGTTCTGTAGTGACTTGAAATGTATGTGAGTGTTGAAAGACAAGAAGATAAGCACACATAGAGGAAGGTTCGCTTATAAGATATCCGTGTCCTTTCTGCCTTGTTCAGGGGCTCTCTCTTAATCAACACGGGCAGCTGTTGTCCCTTGCAGGACACTTGAGTCCTGGAAACAACTTGTAAACAAAGTCCACAGCATAAAGAAACAAGCATTTGCAATGCAATAGGTCTCGCATTTACGCGAGTTTAAGCTATTGGCATTGCAAATGACAATGCATTTTATTTATGTTTTAATAAGTAGCGCGCTTTATAAGTACAATGATTGATTGATTGATTTGCCTTGTTCAAACCGGTTCTGGTCAATCCTGGAGCACTTTGTTTACCTGACTCCTTTTTTCCTTTCAGAGTGCAGGGCAGAGACATCAGATGCACCACAGGAGGTGGAGCCAGCATTGTGGAGGGAAGGCACAGCCCTATTCAGGTCCCAGGTGCAACTCCTCCCTCCCATCTAGATGCAGATCTCTCTATTCACCACTGGGACACCTCACTCTGTCTCCTGGAATTCCCCAGCCCTGTCACTCAAACTCCAGACAGGGAATACACAGCCTAGCAGAGGCAGGTTTGGATGGTTAGACAAGAAAATGCCTACTTTCTAAAAGGGGCATTTTCAAACACAAGATGTTAAAACCAACTTCACTAAAAGGTGTATTTCATCATTCTGAGTTCAGGCATACTAAATTCGAATTTCTACCATGTTCCCTGAGTCAGTTAGGATTATAAGATGTAATAACCAAACTTCCCATTCTGGCCTATGGAGAACAGGGTAGCCTTGCAATAGTGAAAAACGAAAATGGCTGTAATTCACTATTAGTACATGCCACACACACCAGGGCATGTCCTACCTTATCCTTACAATGCACCCTGCCCTTGGGCCTACCATAGGGGTGTCTGATATGAAGAAAAGGGAAGGTTTAGGGACTGGCACGTGGGTGCACTTGCCCAGTCAGCATGACAGTACCAGACTGCACGCAGGCTCTGCAATGGCAGACCTTAGACACACTTTTACAGGCTGCTTCTGTGGGTGGCACAACCAGTGCTGCAAGCCCACCAGCAGCATTTGGATTTACAAGCCCTGGGCACTCCTGGTGCACTGTACTAGGGTCTGACAGGTAAACCAAACCAACCAATCATGGAATCACAAATTCATACATCCATTTACAATAGGGAGAGCATATGCACTTTAGCACTGATCAGCAGTGGTAAAGTGCCCAGAGTCATAAACCAGCCAACAACAGGTCAGAAAAAATATAGGAGGATGGCAAAAAGTTCAGGGATGACCCTGCAAAAAGGGCCAAGTCCAACACTAGGGTTGTTGTTTTAGACTGCCAATCTATACTAGGGTTGTGGGGGATTACCAGTAGCATTCTTAAAATAAATCCATACTGAGGGGAAGCAGTGACATTGAAGCAGGTGCACAGATTGTGTTTTTCTTCTTCAGCCATGCACTAAAGAGTCTCTGTGACAGTATGCCCAGCCACAGATCCTGAAGGTAATTCCATACCATCAACAGCAGTTATTAGTTCAGAAGTTTCTTTCGTCACTGCCGGTATGGACAAACGCTTCAATGTCAGTAAATCAAAGAAATGAGCAGGAGCCCCTGAATCTATCATAGTACAAATCATGACAGCGGACTGAAGAATCGAGAGATAAACGAGTGTGCCTCGATGTCCTGTGCTCTACCTGGACAAAGAGAAGGGACTTCCCAGAGGGGGCCCCTTCAGCCTGCATCAAGGTGGGAGAGGAGTTGGCCTAACGGCTAGGGAGCTCGACCTCGGACCTGGGGAACTGGGTTCGAGTCTCGGTAACGACGCTGAACATCCTGTGATTCTGGGCCAATCACTTAATCTCCCCGTGCCTAACACCAAAAAAATATATATGAATGTGTGTCATCGTGGAACATAACTGGTGCTATGTAAAGCGCTCTGATACCTGATTGGATTCGGGTCAAGTTTGCGCTATATAAAACTCTGCAAAAAAAAACAAAAGGTGCTTAGATTTCTGTCAGAACATCAGCACTGTGTATGACGACTGTCTCTCTGTCACTTCCAATGATTTCACCTTTTGGCTTAATGGACACTCTTTCACAAAGTATTGTTTCCTACCACAAAATAGGCACTGCCCATTTCAACGCTTTGCATCTTTTTTTTCTCAGAAAAATTATTTTGAACGCTTCAGATTTCTACGGGCTCAGACCTGCTCTCTCTTACAAGCGTGGTTTCTTTCTCTGTACCCTGAAATTCATTACAAGACCGGAGGCTACATTATGCATATTACTTTTAATGCATCACCAAGCAGCCGCATACATCATAAAGAACAAGTTCCAGAATAGAACGTTAACATAAGACAAAAGGCATGAGACCACAACAATCAGCCTCTTTTAAATGCGGCTCCAAGCAGATAAGTTTACTTATTTTACTCCTTATCTAACATTGTATATCCTTGTTTAACATTGTATATCTTTGTTTAAATTTTGTATTTTCAGCTTTCTTATACTGTTGGGCTTCTCCTATTTATCCTTGAACCTCTCGTCACTGACCTTTTGCGCTTGTTTTGGGCATAAACCCCCCCCCCCCCTCCCACTACCTCAGTCCATCTCCAATTTACGGAGATCGACTTTCGTTTCCCGTTTACCCACCCCGAGGCGCTTCGCGCTCCACTTTTAATTCCCTGGTGACTCGCTCCGTCCCCTACTGTACAAACTGGGGGGGGAGAGCCGTGTCTTCCACTCACGACTCTCCCCCCTTACCTCTGTCTCCGCTTCATAATTTTTGAAAGGCGGTACTCTCCCGCTTCCATCGCGTTCGTCGCGACTTTCCTATACCTTCGCCCTCCAGTATTTGGGAGATTAGATGAGTGCACCTTGGCAATGAGCGCGCAGCGCTCCCGTGTTGCCAAGGTGCTTTCTTCCCCACTACACCACGGAGACCGCTGAATCGTCCGCTCGAGCAATCTGACAGTTGCTCGACCGGCGATCAGCTGATTCTCTCCGCTTTTTACCTCTCTCACAAAGAAGCCATTGCAATATATATATATACTCTTCTGGATTTCTACAATTATAAAATTTTACTAAATCGAAGTTAGCATAGGTATCTATTCTCAGGGTGATATATCTCTATAGTGATTTAATTTGAAATTTATATATTTATATATTTTATTAGACCACTCCAAAAATAAAAATAAAAAATAAAAAGAAGAGGAAAGATAAGAGGGAGCATCATACTTTTATGAATATTTATAATTAAATTTTTTTTTTAAAAAAGTCAGAGTAATTAATTTATTTAAATATGTCTGACATTGAATCAGATGAGGCCAGCGCCCCAATACCTAACATGGATAACGAGGCATTTAAAAATCTAATTCATAATGAAATGAGATCCTGTATGTTGGAGACTTTATCCAAGGTTGTGACTTCTAAAAGATCACTTCCTTCTGACCAAGATGATTTTATCGAAAACCAACATACCTCATGTAACGAAGATCTCAACGAAATCAGGGGGAAAAGACTTAAAACAACTAAGAATATCATTTATACAACCCCCAGGAGCACGGGAGGTCCTAGCACCTCAAGTTTCACGGGAGGTCTCCGCACCTCAAACAATACGGGTGTCCTTAGCGGCACAACTTTTAATGGTGTCCTCAGCGGCACAAACTATCTGGGTGTCCCTAGCGGCACAAATTATCGAAGTGCTCATGATATCGATCTTCAATTCGAAGACAATGTTTTTGATGACAATGCCTCGGACGTACCAGATGAATACGTCCTAGATCTGGATGAAGACGATCATGAATTCGATTCTCATCCATGTGAAAGTGAGCTTCCCTCTTCTTCTTCTAATGATAATATCATTGACCCTCTAGGTGAAGAAATGTTCTCACCATTGAATCTAAAACACCCTAGGAGCTCGGAGTGGTTTCCCCATGAACATGTCAGCAAATTTATTAAAAAATGGTTAAGGTACCCTCTTGAGAGAGATACTAGAAATCTCCTAAGAGCCGAATGCTCAAGACCTTCCATAGATGAGAAAGTATGCCAAACCCCAAACCTTGATCCTGAACTTATTAAATATCTCTTTAAACTCGGGAGAGACCCGAGGAAAGGTATGGAGAGGTCACTAAAGACTTGCCAAGACCGTGTCCTCGATATCCTAGGCCCACTAGCTAGGATCATTGATACAGCAGAACATAGCCATTTAAATGGAACTCCCCTCAATACTGATGTAATTAGAGGTCTGAGTCAGAGAGCTTTGATTCTTTTGGGCAACGCCAACGCTGGCCTCAATTCGGAAAGGAGAAGAGTAGTCCTTACTAAAATTTCTCCAAAATTGAGCGATCTGGCTATCAAAGAGCCCTCTACCAATCCTAAAGGACTTCTTTTTGGTGAAGATCTTATCAAGACACTCGGCAAATATGTTTCCACATTTACTGCCCTGGACAAAGCACATCAAAACATGAAGAAGGTTTTCAACACCAACAATCTTTTTGGCAGGGCCGGAAGAAGGGGCCTTTCTTCCGGCCGCTTTAATCGCAGGCCCTACTCCAGATACAGAGGATACGGCGGAAGAGGCTCACAACCCTCTAGTACTCCTGAATTCTACCCACAAAGAGGAAGAGGATTTCGCTCTCGAAACTTCAGATCACGTGGAGCACCCAACACCAACCTTACCCAAAGTGAGTACAATCCTTCCCTCTCCCCCTCTTTCTTCTTCCCCGAAAGTAGGAGGCAGACTAAGATTCTTCTTTCTGAATTGGAAATTGATTACTCAAGACCCTTGGGTTCTCAACACAGTAAGGGGATATATGATAGACTTCTTAGAAACTCCCTATCAAACTTCTTTCCCGAGAGATATCCCTCTCACCTTCGATCAGGAAAAAATAATAGTGAATGAGATTTCTTCAATGCTTCAGAAAGGTGCAATCATAGAAGTCCCAATAGAGAATCTAAGGTTCATAAGTACACTCTTCCTCGTAGAGAAAAAAGACAAAGGGTGGAGACCTGTCATAAACCTAAGGGAGCTCAACAAATATCTTGTCTACAGACACTTCAAGATGGAAGGTATCCATCTACTCAGAGACTTACTATTAGAAAAAGACTGGCTAGTCAAACTAGACCTAAAGGACGCCTATTTTACCATCCCTATGGCCCGAGCACACCAGTCCTTCCTCCAATTTACGTGGAAAAATCACCTTTTTCAATTCCAAGCTCTTCCCTTCGGGCTTTCCTCCGCACCATGGTGTTTCACCAAAATAATGAGATCAGTAGCATCTTCTTTGAGGGAAAAAGGGATCCGCATGATCATTTATCTAGAAGACATCCTTATTCTTTCACAAGACCACTCTCAGATTATCCAAGATCTGGAAACTGTAATAAACCTGTTGGAGAATCTAGGCTTTATCATAAACAAAGAGAAATCCATACTTTCCCCTTCCAGGACCATGGAATTTTTGGGCTTCACCGTAGACACTACAAAATGTCTTCTCCTCCTTCCCACGAAGAAAATATCAAAAATCAGAAAGGAGATAAGGCACGTTTTGAAATTAGAGAACTTATCCTTGAGGGAACTAGCAAGACTACTAGGCCTACTTTCTTCCTCCATCCAAGCTATCTTTCCTGGCCCACTAAATTATCGTGCTCTTCAGAGAATAAAAGCAAGAGCACTTCGCTCAGGGCTCTGGTACGGGGATCGCATTTCCCTAGATCCAGAAGCAAGAGTAGAATTGACTTGGTGGTTAGAGAACCTGGATGCTTGGAACGGAAAAGCAATTTTTGGTTCAGCACCAGAATTCGTTTTAGAATCCGATGCAAGCCTTCATGGTTGGGGAGCCTGCCTCTTAGATCAGAACACAGGGGGTGTTTGGTCTCAGGAAGAATCCGAACACCACATAAACTTCTTGGAACTGACCGCCGGTCTATATGCTCTAATGAGTTTCAAACACTCCCTTTAAGGGAGATCTGTCATTTTAAAAATGGACAATATGTCCGCAGTTGCATATATAAATCGCCTAGGTGGAACCAGATCTGTAGACCTCTCCAATCTAGCCAGAAAACTCTGGATGTTCTGTCTGGAACACAAGATTTCTCTGAAAGCCGAATACCTTCCAGGAAAATCAAATATTTCGGCGGATTGGAACTCAAGGTTCCTCTTGGACCACAGCGATTGGAAACTCAACGTTTCTGTCTTCAATTCTCTCAACAAATTTTGGGGGCCAATGAAAATAGATCTTTTTGCCAGCAGACTAACTTGCCAACTAGAAGACTATTACAGCTGGATGCCAGACCCGGGTGCTCTAGCAGTAAACGCTTTCCTTCAGTGCTGGCCAGGGAACAAAGCTTATGCCTTTCCCCCATTCGCAATGATTCATGAGTTCTTCAGAAAGTGAGACATCAACGTTGCTCAATTGTCCTAGTCACTCCTTTCTGGCCATCCCAGGCTTGGTTTCCAACCACCCTAGAACTAGCTTACGATCTCCCCTTCTTGATTCCTTCCCTAGTAGACCTTCTTACAGACGTAGACGGAAGAATTCACCCTCTTGTTCTTTCAGGGAATTTGAACCTTCTTGCCTGGAGAGTGTCAGGAGATCCAACGATCTCGCAGGCCTTTCGTCAACAGCTTCAACTCTCCTCGGAGAATCTTGGGCACCAGGCACACATTACCAATATAACAACATCTGGAAATTTTGGGTTCGTTGGTGCTTGGAAAGGAATCTGGATTCCGTGGAAGCACCTATCGTTGACATAGTTAATTTCCTTGTGGAACAATTTGAATGTGGTCTTAGCTATAGATCGATCAATTGCTATGGATCAGCTATCTCTGCAGGACATTCTCTCATCAATGGCAAAACTGTTGGCAAAAACGCAATTATTTGCAGGGTGCTTAAAAGTATTAGACTCAGGAGACCTCCTAAACCTAGATATCAGTCTCTATGGGACGTTAATTTGATCCTCGATCTCTTTTCTAACTGGCCTGATAACTCTGTATTGAATAGGAAAAACTTATCTATCAAACTGGCCACCTTACTCTGTCTCATTTCTTGTCGTAGAGTTTCAGACGTTAAAGCCCTTGAAATCTCCAATAGATCCTACAACATGTTTGGAGTCAAATTCGATTAATTTAGAAGAACCAAAACTATGTCTGATTCTATTTTCTATCCTCGCTTTGACCTTTGCAAAAAACTTTGTGTTGTGGAGTGCATGAAAGAATACGACACTAGAATGAATCCTCTACGGTCCCCTGATGTAAATCAGCTACTTATTTCCTTTGTTAAACCTCACAAAGCTATCACTTCTGCTTCCATTTCTAGGTGGGTTAAAATTGCTATGAATTTGGCTGGTGTTGATTTAAATATCTTTAAAGCTCATTCAATCAGAGGTGCTATGGCCAGTAAGTCCTTCTGGTCTGGAGGTAAGTTGGATGATATCCTTAAAGCTGCCGACTGGTCTAATGCTACTACCTTTGCTATGCATTATTGTAAACCAATTTCGCATATGTCTGATGTGGTCTTACAAAGCTACCAACATGCATAATGTAGCCTCCGGTCTTGTAATGAAATTGCGATTCTCCTATTAACATGACTAGAGAATCTGGATTTCATTAAAGACACGGTGGCTAACATTATCCCTCCCTCCCTTTCCCTTTATTGTCTAAATCTTATGACATTAAACTTACAGTACTTATTTTTACTGTTTTCTCTTGTATATTTTAACGTATTTACTTTTTTAACTTTCTCATGATGAAATTGTTATACCTTGTCTAACTTCTTTTCTTACCTCCTCAATTTAACATTTCTTATTCTGGAGTTACTTGTACTTCTCTCTCTTTTCCAGATAATCAATCCTAGTCTTTGCCTCAGAAGATTTCAACTCTGGCTCTACCATCGTTCTCCTTCTCTTCGTTTGATGATAATCTCATGGAACTCTCTGCTGTTTTTTGGACTATGACTCTTCACATCTTATCCTGCTCTACATTGCATTTAAAAGAGGCTGATTGTTGTGGTCTCATGCCTTTTGTCTTATGTTAACGTTCTATTCTGGAACTTGTTCTTTATGATGTATGCGGCTGCTTGGTGACGCATTAAAAGTAATATGCATGATGTTAGCCTCCGTGTCTTTAATGAAATCCAGATTCTCTAGTCATGTTAATAGGAGAATCGCAATTCCTATAAAACTTTCTTCATATCTCCTTTTCTCTTATGTAACCTCAGGCCTAACCGTATAAGATGTGTGCTATGGGTCAATCTAGAAAACAACATCTTGTCCTTTAGACTCCAAAAAAAAAACCTAAACAAAAAAACTGCCCTCTTATTCCAGTCACACAGTCTCTGCCTCCCACCCACTGAATTAGGCGAGATGTGCCGGAAGGTCTTGATTTCCTTCTAGTGGGTCCAGCAGTACTTTGTCAGCTGACAACATGATTAATCGTCAATCAAAAATGTTCTCAAATTCAGATCTAGAGTTATTCCAGTTCACAAGAGGGGGTTATCCTCTCTCACTAACAGCACTGTCCATAAAGCTGTCTCCTCCCAAATAGGAAATGAAACCTGCTGCCCCAGACTGGGAAAACTCAGTTGCAACTGCGTCTGGGTTAAGTCGTCTTGGACTCTTGCGTCTCAAATACATTTCTTCAGAGCAGACAGCTGGACTACCCGAAGCACTAATACCGATTTATCAAGAGCCACAACTGGAGGTTGTACAGAGGGACTTGGAGTAAGCTGCATCTCTGTACCTGGGAAATGAAAGATCCACGACAGGACTGGGTTCCTATGATTCATTTGAGCCTCTTAGCAGAAACTGCTGCCGCTAACCCAGACACTTTTCTTTGACAACGGAAGATAGAGAGCAAGCTTCTGGCTGCACCTAGACAACTATTGAAGTTTCATCCATACGGCTGATGGAGTGAACAAATTGTAAGGAGTTGCGATAGCTACAGAGTGAACCCCGGCTGGGGTCGATTACAATTCTTCAGGAAATGTATTCTGTATTTTTTGTCTGAGTGACAACATTGGAAGGCTGTCCTCATTTTGTTTATCATTGTAGTTCTGAGGAAGACCCGCTGTGATGTGCATTTAACTCATAACTACAGGGCCGAAACATTGATGGCAAGGTCTAATGTCCCACGTCAGTTATTCTAAAATCGATAGCAGGATAGTCTGAACATTTGAATCTGGACATTTGATATTATATTTTTTTCACCGTTTCATGTATTTTGTATATGGACACTGGGATATGTGCATTTACACCATGTAAATGTATGGGTTTTTTATGCAACTGATGTGACTTGGACAGCATACTGAAAAGCAAATAAGTAAATGAAATTGCTTGATTGAAAGTAAGTTGGTTAATTGACAATGTAAATACCTAACTAGAAATAGCATCTTGTGTTGTGTGGTATTTATTTAACTTTGCAGTTTACTAATTTTTTGCAAGATTCACCACTTTAGTGGCTACATTCAGTGCCAGCAAATGTTAATTGCTAGTCTTAATTATTAAAACACTACTCTTAAAAGGGGATCATTTAGTGACCCTTTGGTACAGATGTTACATCTTTTCACAATTCTTGGCTAAGAATTGTGGCACCCAAAAGAACCCTTTGTATTCTTTAAAATTGTATATCCAGGTTCTAAGGGACAATGGGCAACCCCATTATATTGAATGGGCTAACCAAGCCACAGCAAGGTCTTGTTGAACCACGGTAAGACCTTCACCATATCATTAAAGAGTCTGAGCCACTCAAGAGGGCTCAATACGCAGGCTTGTTATTTATGAGGAATAGTCGCTGTCCTCAGGAGTGGGAGATGCTCAACAGAGCCCACCTCCAGGCACCTCTGACTGCAGTGGTAAAACATCGGCAGAGCCAGGAGAGGAGGGTTTAGGAGAACAACAGCAGGGAGGGAGTTGTGCAGGGAATTTCTGTCTCGGGGTGTTCTGTGATGATGTAGAAGACCTGACCTGAGGTCTTTTGACTAAAGCTCTTTTCACTCCCAGAGCAACAGTAAGGCTTCTCTTGAGTGTGCATTCTTTGATGTAGTCCAAGACTGACCGTACCATTGAAGCTCTTCTCACAAACAGTGCAGTGATGAGGCCGCTCTCCTGTGTGTACGCTTTGATGAGGCCGCTCTCCTGTGTGTACGCTTTGATGAGGCCTCTCTCCTGTGTGTACGCTTTGATGAGGCTTCTCTCCTGTGTGTACGCTTTGATGAGGCTTCTCTCCTGTGTGTACGCTTTGATGAGGCCTCTCTCCTGTGTGTACGCTTTGATGAGGCCTCTCTCCTGTGTGTACGCTTTGATGAGGCCTCTCTCCTGTGTGTACGCGTTGATGAGGCCTCTCTCCCGTGTGTACGCTTTGATGAGGCCTCTCTCCTGTGTGTACGCTTTGATGAGGCCTCTCTCCTGTGTGTACGCTTTGATGAGGCCTCTCTCCTGTGTGTACGCTTTGAGGAGGCCTCTCTCCTGTGTGTACGCTTTGAGGAGGCCTCTCTCCTGTGTGTACGCTTTGATGAGGCTTCTCTCCTGTGTGTACGCTTTGATGAGGCCTCTCTCCTGTGTGTACGCTTTGAGGAGGCCTCTCTCCTGTGTGTACGCTTTGATGAGGCCTCTCTCCTGTGTGTACGCTTTGATGAGGCCTCTCTCCTGTGTGTACGCTTTGATGAGGCCTCTCTCCTGTGTGTACGCTTTGATGAGGCCTCTCTCTGTGGTGTACACTTTCATGAGGCCCCTCTCCTGTGTGTACGCTTTCATGAGGCCTCTCTCCTGTGTGTACGCTTTCATGAGGCCTCTCTCCTGTGTGTACGCTTTGATGAGGCCTCTCTCCTGTGTGTACGCTTTGATGAGGCCTCTCTCCTGTGTGTGCGCTTTGATGAGGCCTCTCCTCCTGTGTGTGCGCTTTGATGAGGCCTCTCCCCTGTGTGTACGCTTTGATGAGGCCTCTCGCTCTCCTGTGTGTACGCTTTGATGAGGCCTCTCTCCTGTGTGTACGCTTTGATGAGGCCTCTCTCCTGTGTGTACGCTTTGATGAGGCCTCTCTCTCTCCTGTGTGTGCGCTTTCATGAGGCCTCTCTCCTGTGTGTACGCTTGGATGAGGCCTCTCTCCTGTGTATACGCTTTCATGAGGCCTCTCTCCTGTGTGTACGCTTGGATGAGGCCTCTCTCCTGTGTGTACGCTTTCATGAGGCCTCTCTCCTGTGTGTACGCTTTGATGAGGCCTCTCTCCTGTGTGTACGCTTTGATGAGGCTTCTCTCCTGTGTGTACGCTTTGATGAGGCCTCTCTCCGGTGTGTACGCGTTGATGAGGCCTCTCTCTGTAGTGTACGCTTTCATGAGGCCTCTCTCCTGTGTGTGCGCTTTCATGAGGCCTCTCTCCTGTGTGTACGCTTTCATGAGGCCTCTCTCTGTAGTGTACGCTTTCATGAGGCCTCTCTGTAGTGTACGCTTTCATGAGGCCTCTCTCTGTAGTGTACGCTCTCATGAGGCCTCTCTCCTGTGTGTACGCCTTCATGAGGCATCTCTCTGTAGTGTACGCTCTCATGAGGCCTCTCTCCTGTGTGTACGCCTTCATGAGGCCTCTCTCTGTAGTGTACGCTTTCATGAGGCCTCTCTCCTTTGTGTACGCTTTGATGAGGCCTCTCTCCTGTGTGTGCGCTTTGATGAGGCCTCTCTCTTGTGTGTACGCTTTGATGAGGCTTCTCTCCTGTGTGTACGCTTTGATGAGGCCTCTCTCCTGTGTGTGCGCTTTGATGAGGCCTCTCTCCTGTGTGTACGCTTGGATGAGGCCTCTCTCCAGTGTGTACGCTTTGATGAGGCCTCTCTCCTGTGTGTACGCTTTGATGAGGCCTCTCTCCTGTGTGTACGCTTTCATGAGGCCTCTCTCCTGTGTGTACGCTTGGATGAGGCCTCTCTCCTGTGTGTACGCTTGGATGAGGCCTCTCTCCTGTGTGTACGCTTGGATGAGGCCTCTCTCCTGTGTGTACGCTTGGATGAGGCCTCTCTCCTGTGTGTACGCTTTGATGAGGCTTCTCTCCTGTGTGTACGCTTGGATGAGGCCTCTCTCCTGTGTGTACGCTTGGATGAGGCCTCTCTCCTGTGTGTACGCTTGGATGAGGCCTCTCTCCTGTGTGTACGCTTTGATGAGACTTCTCTCCTGTGTGTACGCTTTGATGAGGCCTCTCTCCTGTGTGTACGCTTTGATGAGGCCTCTCTCCTGTGTGTACGCTTTGATGAGGCCTCTCTCCTGTGTGTACGCTTTGATGCCGTACAAGGCTTCCCTGATTAGTATAGCGCTTGGAACACAAGGTGCAGTGAAAAGGTTTCTCCCCTGTGTGTTTTCTTTGGTGCAGTAGTAGATGCGCCTTTTGATTGAACCTCTGCTCGCACGAAGTGCAGCGAAAAGGCTTTTCTCCTGTGTGTATGCGTTGATGCTGAAGAAGAATTTTTTTTTGAGTGAAGCTCTTGGCACATACAGTACAGTGATGAGGCCGCTCTCCAGTGTGTGTTCTTTGATGATGTACAAGGCTTCCCTTATAAGCAAAGCGCTTGGAACACTCAGTGCAGTGTTAAGGCCTCTCTCCTGTGTGTACACTTGGATGAGGCCTCTCTCCAGTGTGTACGCTTTGATGAGGCCTCTCTCCTGTGTGTACGATTTGATGAGGCCTCTCTCCTGTGTGTACGCTTTCATGAGGCCTCTCTCCTGTGTGTACGCTTGGATGAGGCCTCTCTCCTGTGTGTACGCTTGGATGAGGCCTCTCTCCTGTGTGTACGCTTGGATGAGGCCTCTCTCCTGTGTGTACGCTTGGATGAGGCCTCTCTCCTGTGTGTACGCTTTGATGAGGCTTCTCTCCTGTGTGTACGCTTGGATGAGGCCTCTCTCCTGTGTGTACGCTTGGATGAGGCCTCTCTCCTGTGTGTACGCTTGGATGAGGCCTCTCTCCTGTGTGTACGCTTTGATGAGGCTTCTCTCCTGTGTGTACGCTTTGATGAGGCCTCTCTCCTGTGTGTACGCTTTGATGAGGCCTCTCTCCTGTGTGTACGCTTTGATGAGGCCTCTCTCCTGTGTGTACGCTTTGATGCCGTACAAGGCTTCCCTGATTAGTATAGCGCTTGGAACACAAGGTGCAGTGAAAAGGTTTCTCCCCTGTGTGTTTTCTTTGGTGCAGTAGTAGATGCGCCTTTTGATTGAACCTCTGCTCGCACGAAGTGCAGCGAAAAGGCTTTTCTCCTGTGTGTATGCGTTGATGCTGAAGAAGAATTTTTTTTTGAGTGAAGCTCTTGGCACATACAGTACAGTGATGAGGCCGCTCTCCAGTGTGTGTTCTTTGATGATGTACAAGGCTTCCCTTATAAGCAAAGCGCTTTGAACACTCAGTGCAGTGATAAGGCCTCTCTCCAGTGTGTACGATTTGATGCCGTACAAGGGATCCCTTATCAGCAAAGCGCTTGGAACACACTGTGCAGTGATAAGGCCTCTCTCCAGTGTGTGTTCTTTGATGCTGTAAAAAAGTTGCCTTTTGAGTGAAACACTTTTCACACGTTCCGCAGGGATATGGCCGGAGGCTGGTGTGTCCTTTTTTGTGCCTCACAAGAAGTGTCTCATTGATAAATCCTTTTTCACACAAATTGCAAGCAAAGTGTCTTTCCCTCAGTTGCATTTTGCGTTGTTTTCTTAAGTAGATATTCTGAGTAAAATTCATCTCGCCTCCGGAACCTTTATGGCTCTCTGTCCCATTCAGACTTTCTAGATGTGATTCTTGTCCTGCAGAATGGAAAAAACATTTAAAATTACACATGGAAAATATTTCTTGAAAAAGCTGCATTGTTAAAATATGGAGAGGTGGACAGTTACAATTCAGAACAAGCATTTCCAATGCAATAGGTCCTGCATTTGCGACAGTTGGAGCTATTGGTGTTATAAACAGTGCTTTAAATGGGGAAAAAAAAGTGCTGGTACTCATCAGATCAAGCTGGGGGCGTGGCAAGGAGGCGGGGCTAGAGGCGGGTCTAAGGGTGGGTCTAATGAAAAACATTTGAAGGGCGCAAGAATTTTTTTCTGTTGTGAATGATGACAAATTGCTTCCCTCCACAATTTATTGTTGATGCTCTTCCATGTATTAAGTTGTTCTAGTTGACAGACTTGAAAGGTAACTGTCAGGTTTCCCTTTTAGGCAGAGGCTCCTGTATATTAAACAAAACATTAAAAAGTGCAGAGACTTGTTTCACTGAAAATTAATTAAAGGAAAAACGACTACATCCTAAAATGCAACTCTGACCCGCATCGGATGGCAGGAAGTCATCAGTTGTCATACTAGTGATCCCGGGAAAAGCAAGTTATCTGGGGTCTCACAACAGAGCAATAATATTTCAACCTTTCATTCACTTTCAGATACTGTGCCACCCAGCACAACCTAGTCCAAAATTCTGAGGGGCTAGTAAAAGGATGGAGGCACATTTAACCATGTACATATGAGCACGGTGTCACTGATGATGGTGGTCAGCAGGCCTGCTGTAGCCACGGTTCCTGATATGGGAGGCACCCTGTACCCACGTGTGTTGGATGCTCAAAGCTTCCCTTAGGCCTGCTCCTTCACCTCAAGTCCAAGGCTTGGCTTCCTCCCTTGGGTGCTTTGGGTTCCCTGGTGCTCCCACTCCTGCTACGTGGCTCACTTTTTTCATGAATACCAGATACAGCCAGCTGTTGTGTCAACTGGCGATGACCAGTCTGGTGCACCTCATAGTGCAGTGGAACCCTACAGATTTCTAAGCTGCTGTAGTGGAAATTGGGAGGGGCAGACATTTGGCACTATCCGTTCATATCTCTGTACTGCTCACAGCCGCACACTTATGGATGCCTCCACAGTATTGTCCTGGAAAGACATACCTGCCCTTCCTCGGCTAACCAGGATCCTTCCTTCTTTCGACTTCTCTGCCTGCTCCTGGCTTCCAGTGCGGGGATATGTGTCCTGGCCTGTAGTGGTGTGGGCGGTTCTTAAGCTCCCTGCCTGGCCTGAGGGGTCTAGCCCTCTGGTCACATCTGAAATGACAACTACATTCTTGGGACAATATTTACAGTAGTCTGTGTACCACTTTGCCAATTCACAAATTTTACATGGATGGAAATCCATTTTCATATTATACTTCTGTCACAACACACTAGTGGCACTCTGTGGGTGCAGAACTCCCAAGCTGGAGTGTTGGGTGTGCATCCAGAAGAAGGCAGCAAATGAAAGATAAACCACACCTAAAATAGATGGTTTTACTTTATTTAGCTGAAAACTGCAGTTATTTCCCCCAGAAAGTAATGTGAATTTGCATCAATTTGCTATAAAAGGAGGTGAAGGGCTGGCTGTAAGTGTCCCTTCCCCAAGGCAGACAATCTTTGACATGCAGAAATAAAACTGAATTTCCCTGTTTGTGATTATTGTAGGATTTCAGTAACATTCACTGTTTGGGGACTCGAGTCATTTCTGCATCTGTGGCAGGTAACGGGATAGGGGCCTGTCCCAGTATGGCAAGAGCTCTGCCTCCAGACATCCTTCCTTCCAGCTGTCCGTGTCAGTCGAAGCCCTGGTCCTCACCCACCTGATTGGAGGCAACTCTCTACCAGACACCCATGAAAGCACCTTAACCACTGCAACACTTCCCATCATGGGCTTGTAGAAGTTGGCCAAACCCACCCACACTGAAGGTATTGTATTGTAATTGCATTTTTATAGCGCTTACTTCCCCTGACGAGGAAGCAATTCAAAGTGTAACATCATAGAAACGAATGAGAAACAATCACCAAGCCATGGGACGTCATGTCTGTCGTGTTTGAATGCTTATATTGTTAGCTACGTTCAGTGTTTTCTGGTAAATGTGCATTTTCAACTCCGTGCACATTATTCTTCCCTTCCAGTGCGCCCCAGTAAGGTCTATACTGTGTTTAAGTATTTTGATAAATCCATTCTTCCTCCAAGTATGTAATCTGAATTCTTATGATTGTTTGTTGGGCTTTTCATTTTTTAAGTTCGTTACATAAAATTGAGTCGCATTATGGTAAACTTTATATTCGCTGGAAAAAAAAAACACATGACTTAAAAATGCCACCCTCCCCTCAAAATTATTTTTCCCTTCAGCTGCCACCCCCGCTTTAGATAACACTTTTTTGGATGACGGAATACTCGCCTACCTCTACCCTCTGATGTCCGTAGCCCTTACTTACTAGCCCCATGTCCCCTTCGATGCCCCATGTGTCTCTTTACATTTTCTCTTTTTTCAGGTGGTCACGCCACCTTTCATCTTAAATGTACCTTCGTTCATCTCATCAAATTCCTTCTCTTGCCTTTCTGGGATACTCTGGGGGGGGGGGGGCGGTGAAAAAGAAGTGCCGGTACTCAGTACCGGTGAGTACCGGCCCATTTAAAGCACTGGAAATGAAAGTGTCCTTTACCCATGTGTGTAGGTTTGCATTGCAGTGGCCTGTGGAGCTCATAAGGAAGCAGTCACCAAGGCAACAGAAGGACGCTGCAACAGGCGAAGGTATCCAAAGATCAGCTTAGCGTAAAGCCCCATGGCTCCCAGGCCCCACGGCTCCCAGGCCCCTCCCCGCCTCCCAGGCACCTCCCCGCCCGCCTCTTAGGGCCCTCCCCACCCACCTCCCAGACCCCTCCCCACCTCCCAGGCCCCTCCCCACCTCCCAGGCCCCTCCCCACCTCCCAGGCCCCACGCCTCCCAGACCCCTCCCCACCTCCCAGGCCCCTCCCCACCTCCCAGGCCCCTCCCCACCTCCCAGGCCCCACGCCTCCCAGGCCCCTCCCCGCCTCTCATGCATTGAAAAATGCTCAGGTTATATTAGAAGGCGCTTAAAAAAAAGTCGATTGTGAAAATGACACAATTGCTACCGCTGTTGGTGGTCAGGTTAAAAGAGACGTAAGTGTATTTTCTACTTCCCTGGTTGAAAGGCAAATAGTACATAATATGTTATATGTAACAGACAGCCTGGGTAAATAGATTAGTATCTTGCGATCTGCGCCCCAGAGGAGTCTTGCCAGGACATAACATCTGCTATTTACTTGAGATTATTTGCCTGCTAGCGGCCATATGCTGCATAAAGTCTGCTATTTACGTATTGACCATCTAAATAGCGAATAAATGTTATTGTTTCTTGGTCAGCTACTGAATAAAGTGGTTGCTGTTATTTTTTTGTTAAATTAATTCTGGCATGACAAAGCTCTTTGGCTACAACGACTTATAGTACTTGCTTCCCTGCTTGTATCGTTGCTCTAAAGTCAAGCAAAAAAGTATATAAATCAACTTAATGTAACATGAAATTTAAGAGATATGTTCCATGAATACATGATGCCAGCAGATGCCTGCGTGAGCTTTAGATGCTACAGATTCTGCCATTGTCATGGTTCCCTTCCCCACCAGACTTGTACTCCACGCCGGCTTTTGAAAGACAAGCCTTGGCATAGCCAATAGGTCTCGCATTTGGGTCCTTATAAGTGTTTAGCCATGCAACAGTTGATGTAATTGCGCCAAGTATATTGTGATGCATAACTAAATACTTATAAGGTCCCAAAAGCGAGACCTATTGGCTATGCCAATGCTTGTTGTTGCTAGGGGCCGGTTTTACAGCAAAATATTTTTTTGCCCTTTTATGTTGGTAGCATTGACATCCAGAAAGACATCTAAGCAATGTATGCCTTAGATTATTGTGTGTCTTTATTTGCCTGCTCAGTTGACGAGATGATGACCTCTCCACACCCCTTGAGTGGTTTCCTGGTTTCGGCATTACACATTTTTCGTGTTTGTCAGTTAGCTGTCATGTGCAGAAACGAAAAAGACAGTATGTTTGGAAGGAAATACCAGAGAGGAGAACCTCCCTTTTGAGATTTGTCAAATTGGTGATGAGGTTTCTCGGATATTATATTGCCGTTGCTGGTTTATGGTAGGGTCAGATGAATTGATTGGCCGAATACATTGACTGCTGTAGTCTGTGTTTGACCTGCGGTATTGAATGCAACGGTAGATGTTGATGGGTCGTTTTCTGAATATGATGTTTCTAATGGAAGTGTGAATTTCCATTAGAGTGCATTGCACCAGCACACACAGAGAACCGCTGCAGCGTGATCTTATGTAGGAGTGAATAAGAAAAGTGTGGCATGCACAATAATTATAGGTTCCTGAGAATGTCTAGTAGTCTACATATGTTAACCGATAATTATAAACCGTTACCAGTTGCTGGTATCAAAAGCTTAAGGCTCCATGTTCTCTGGTTAGATGATGGGAAAAAATAACTATCAATCTTCCAGCTTTGGGGGAAATAAAGACATGGCTTCATGGAATAAATTGTACTTTGGACGTGGCCCATGTTTGCTCTGCTTGACTGTACTGAGGGCGGCCGAAAAGACCAACAGAAGAAGAAGACAGGAATCGCCTGCCTCGAGGAGGCAGAGGCAGGCGTCCACAGTACCAAGGAGGCTGGTTTCCATAGAGTACTCGCAGCTGTTCGCTCCTAAGGACGCAGGTTCGATCCTAACCTCCCTCCACTCATGATTGTTTCAAGTAAATATGTGAAACAGGTCATTGTGCCTCCCAGTGAGAGGTTTTGCCTTTTTATTAATATTAGTGCCTTATTTTGCGTGTGCTGCTTCGAGACACACTTCTGCAGTGTTGTATAAGCGCTGTAAATAATAGGTCTTAAAAGTACCCAGTTTAATGGTGTTCAAGTCCCGACCTCGGAAGGAGGGGTTCCCCTGTGAGGGTTTGAAACCATCACCTTCACACATGCATCAGCAGCGGGCATTCAACTCACTCGGCTCTTGTGCTAGCAGGCGTTCAAAGCAACACAGGCAGCTCTTATGTGGGGCTCTTTCTCGGTGTCAGTAATGCCGCGGGGACATATATAATGATTTGTAGTCGACATTATACTTTGCCATTGCAGCGAGCAGCAGAACCCCTCACATAACCCCCTTAGAAGGCAATTAAACCATTCACCCTAATGGTAATCCCCCCGCTTGTAATTCTAACGTTTGAGTACTTAGCACAGTTCCTGCAAGCCTCACTGAATAAAACATCATTCTTGCAGGAACCTCACTTGGAATCTGAAATGCATTTTGAACGTTCTCAGGTGAAAATAATTTACTTCTCTTCTGTGTAATATTAGGGCGCAGGTCCCTGGGTGGTTTGCTGCCTGCAGCAGGGCGTTTAGTCTGTATTTCAATTGTGATGTTTCTCAGCTCCAGCTGCCCTTGTGATGAATCTTTGATGCCCACTGCTACAGACTCTCGAGTCGCAGAAATGCACCCAGGGCCGATGCAAGCATTGTTACGTACCCGGAAGTTGCACTGTACTGCATCGCTGCTCCCCAGGCGATGGGCTCTCCTTTGATGCTTTGAGTGGCAATGAGCCAGAGAGATAGGTTGTGGATCAAAGAATGCTAAGGAATATGTGGGTCAATGAGCGAGAGACTATGGGGAAGAAATGCGGGGGGCAATGGGCAGTTTTGTTCAATTGCTGACCGCCACAACTTATTACAGAGATGAAACGAGGTGAAATAAAAGTCAACACCATAATATTTAAAGTGAAGTCTTTAAAAACGCATATAGTATTCGTTGAACTGTAACTCCCATCCAATATGTAGCTTCTGTACACATTCTTATGATCTATGATGGCAGATTGGCCAAAGCATAAAGTTATGTTTTATGTTTTTATTATCCTGAGCGAGAACACACATTTGCATCGTAAAAACAAGCATTGGCCACACGGCTGCAGCGCGGCCGCGAATGACAAAAGCATTAAAAAAATAAACAAGCTTTGGGCACGCGGCCGTGAAAGTGACGGGGCCGCGAAAGTGAACGCGATTGTGCGCTGCGAGTGCGGTGGAGGAAAGACACATGGCGCTGCATGCATGCACGCTCACGTGCACACAAGCTTTAGGCCACAGGCAGCACTTTGAAAAGCCGTATACAAAATGTCTCGGCCAGACCAGCGCATGCGCTGGATCAGGCGAGACCTAAAAACCCAGATACGGTGAATCACCTGTGCACCGCGTAGCTGGTCTGCCTGATGTCACAACAAGTTATTCTGGCATACTGTTTAAGGCATTTTAGCAGCTTACGTCACGAGGCGAGCAGATTATGTTGGTGCAGATTAAATAGTATAACATGCACATAAATTAAACAAAGGCCAACATGCGCAAAGATGTCCTTTGAAAACGGAACAAAAGCCAACATTCCAAAAACATGATCTGGATCGAAAACGAGAACAAAAAAGTGCGTATATTAGTCCCAGTTAAAACAGAACAAAAGCAATCGTTCTCAAAACACGGGCTGGGCAGAAAGCATCTAAGATGGACCTTGCCTATTGGGCGCTGAGTGGATGTTGTGAAGGCAGGGAGGGGCTCTGGAAGAGAAGCTCATGATCAGGGGCTCTTTAAATTGAAAGGAAAAGCACTTGTTCTACACTTCTGTGTGATGAAGGGAACTCACTTCCCATGTGCTCACAGGAAGCTCAGGGAAGCAAAACGGAGGAAGGGGTCAAGGGTGGGTGCACGGTGGAAGGATGACTCAATGAGGAAAATAGAGTTAAACCCCCTAAAAAAGCATATTGTCTTGAAGCGAGGAGGGGGTTAAACATCCAAAGCTGCCAACTTTGGAGCTGGGGAACAGGGTTCGAGACTCAGCTAAACATTCTGTAATTATTCGCATATTATGGAATGGAATGACATTTATAAAGCGCGATGGCTACCCGGAGGCCTCCCAGCGCTGCGGACGAGTACAGGGGAAAAACAGTAGAAAAAGATACAAAAACTGATACAAAAACTAAAACAGCCAAGTTTTTAAAAGCTTGAGAAACGAGAGAAGATTAGGCTCTTTCCACAATTGAAGTGGAAGAGCATTCCAACCAATAGCACCATTATATGAAAAGGATCGCCCGCCACATCTGACCCTCCTTATTCTGAGTTCAAGAGCGAGAAAAGAGACAGATGACCGAAGGTCTCTCTTCGGTTGATAGGGAGTGATCAGAGATTGGAGAATGGGTGGGCCGTTCTTCCAAAAGGCTTTATGGACCAGACACATAGCCTTAAACTGGATCCTTTCCCTGATCGGCAGCCAGTGCAAGCTCTTAAGTGCTTGTTTAGCGGACTGCAGACAAGGAATCTGAAGAAGTCTGCGGGCGGCACAGTTCTGAATGATTTGGAATTTGTTGATGGTATACTGCGGAGCTCCCAAATATAATGCATTTCCATAATCCAGGCGAGAGAGGATCAAAGCTTGGACCATGATCCTTCTCGCGTGGAAAGGAAGAAGGGAAGAACCTTACGAAGCATCCTTAGTAGCCCAAAGCAAGTTGCAAAAAGCTTTGCTGCCTGATGACTGAACGTGAGGGAGTGGTCAATCCAGATGCCAAGGCTCTTAATTTGATCTTTAGGGGCCGGGGCCGGGCCTAGGCAGTCTGGCCAAAGAGTTACCGGATTGAAGGCAGGGGAGTTACCCAGGAGCATAAGCTTCGTCTTCTCCCCATTAAGTTTAAGGCATGAGAGTTCTATCCATTTGGCGACCTTCTCTAGGCAACAGCCTAGGGTGCTAGATGACCCCTCGGGGTAGTTAAGTGCCACCACAAGCTAAGTGTCATCTGCGTAGGAAATGATTTTTATGCGAAATGGATGAACAATCTCTGCCAAGGGTCTCATATATATATTAAACAGCATGGGGCTTAGGGCAGAGCCCTGGGGAACCCCACAGCTGAGAGGGAATTGATTGGAAACGGCATCTCCCTCAAAAACCCTAAAAGAATGGTCACTAAGAAAGGACTGCAACCACTATTGCCATACTGGACACTCCCGAATTCTGGAGTCTGAGGAGCATAGGAGTATGGTTCACAGTGTCGAATGCGGCACTGAGATCAAGAAGGATAATAGCCGCAGTGCCCCCTTGATCTAGAATCGTTCTTGCTTCCTCTGTCACTGCAAGGAGAGCCGTCTCAGTTCCAAGCTGGGGACGAAACCCTGTCTGAGAGGGGTGCAGTAAGTTATTAGTTTCCAGAAAGGCAACAAGAGTATTGTTTACATGCCTCTCTAGAATCTTACTCACCCACGGCAGAAGAGAGCTAGGGCGATAGTTGGCCAGATTGGTCTGATCCAGATTAGGTTTTTAACCCTTTAACATTACATAATCCTCTGCCCGGGGTCTAGCAATTAAAAATAAATAATAAACAGCACAGCTCGGGGTCGATCACGCAGTGGGTGGGAAGAGACAAATAAAACAAGCAATCAGGCAGGAGGCGGCAGTAACACAACTGTGGCATTAAGAGGCAGTGGGGGGGGGGGGGAATGCTATACGTAAAGGAAAGCAGCTAGGGCACTGAAGCTGAACACAGATAAACAGTAACAGAGCAGGAAACCAAGAAAAATCAGTCTTTCAAAGAACAGATGAAGAACCATAGCGGAATGAGACAGTACCAAGTCCCTGCTCTTTGGGAGGAACAGAAGAGAGAAAGGAGGGACAAAGAGGCAGCACTGACCACTAGCAAGCAAGGATATTTTAAAGGGCACTGACACAGAAAATGAAAACCAATGGCAAGAAGGGGGATGGACTAGAAGCCCACAGACTGATTACAGCAGATCTCGAAGAGACAGCGAATGCGCTGTCTAGCTCGACCTAAAAAAATGTATGTTCTAACAAGAAGAGCCACAATTCAATGTGAGACACAAATGCTGGCTACTCCTCGCACACTAAGTACAGTGAATTAGTCCTGCAGGAGGAGCATGCCGGGAAATCAAGTCATTCACAAGAACCACTCACTGTAGAGACTGAACCACAGCAGCTATAAGCAGAGTACTTATTGGGTACCTTCACCCCGAGAGCCAGTGACATAAAGAGACCATCAATAAGAAGTGGAACATTCTAAATAGGGGCCAAATGAACGCATTACAAATTGTTTGCATTTAAAAATCCACAAACCTGAGAGACCAACCGGTACATACATGAAGAACTCAAGTTGACCCCGACTCAGTCATGTACACTATTATGGGGCTTTCCCAAGATAAGGTGATATTACCCCTGTGGGAATTGTAACATTTGCCACTTGACAGAAGCGACCAAACAGATGGACTTAGGCCTACCCAGTAACGTGGGGTATACGGGGCCATGCAAATTCAAATACAAACAACCGCATATGCTTAATTCTATGTCTGTGTAAAATTTTTAATGTAGTTGTGACCACAAGATTGGTAATCCGTAGAGGATTCAGAGGAACCCCAATGATGAAGCATGCCACCTAGGGGCAACCCTGGTGGCGGAGGGGCTAGAAAAAAAAATTATTTTCTATACAAGGGATTACAACGAATTCTTGCTGTATCCAATCTAATTCCCTAAGGGCGGGTTTTCTTCTATAAACTCGATTTTTCTCTAACTACGTAACTGTCAGGAGGATAAGCCTAGCCTCTGCCTCTACCTCCCTCTCTACTTTGGTAACTGTGGGCCAAACTAACCATCCCTTCCAATTGGGGTGTGAAGTGTTGTTCTACATGATGTCATCTATTGCATCCCTTACACGTGAAGTAAAATGGATGTGTGGGAATTCGAGGTGTGTTCAAATCCTTGTTCTTGGCTAGTCTAAGACAGGAAGTCTGTTGCACAGTTTCATTTCTGCTGTGGAATGAGGCACGCTCTAAAGAGTGCTTCTGTTCCCTGAACTTGCCATTCCTTTGAACCCCAGACTGATTTTGTGTCTATTGTGTCCTTCCGTGAGTCGAAACCCTGTTCAGACAGTTGGGAAATAAAGGATGCAGAATAAATCTGTTTGGTGTTAGTCAGCATATTTTTCTGTACAGGTGTAGGTGCCACCTTATAGTAATATGAGGTCAGGTCAGAAGTGTTAAACCCTGAAAAATATGAAAATTTCGGTGTAAACGTCTTCGAATTACCTTTTCATAGTGTTGGACAATGTTCCCATTGGTGGTACGTGAAAACATTTCTTGGGATATTGGATATGTGTAAAAATTATAATAGCTCTTCATCAGGACTCCACGGGGTCCAGCCCCGTTTGCATCACTCCTAGTGAATCCTGTAATAAGGACACAAACCATGCACACCTAATGCTCACAGAATACATACAGTTCTAGTGATTAATCCATGTTCCTGAAGATGCTATATTATTGCATCATGGTCAAAGCCAGGGGTTGAGGGGCTTGTAGTCACATTTTCGTAAAAGCCGCCTCTGGTACAGTAACCTACTTCTCTCCCTGGAGATCGCATACTAGTTTGGCCCACAGACACCAACAGATGTCAGTCAAGGGTACAACCAAAGGGTTTAGTATCCACAGGCCAGACCCATACTATGTACAAAGACAACATCTGGGGGAGGTGACATCATACAGAGGTGGGAAGATGTGCCTCGATTGGCTAGTAACCTCAACAGTGTCCCAGGTGAAACAGCACGTATCCTCTCAGATTAGGTGAATCTGAGGGGTTTATTATTAAGCACCCGGAAGCCACTTCAGAAACGTTTCTATTACGCTGTCTATAGTGAAATCTGGACAATCTCTCAACCGGAAGCTGCGGGGAGACTTCGTGAAATGGATAAAAATTAACCTAGAAAAGGTGCTAGTTGTAGTTGACAATGGTGTGACTACATTAACATTCAGGATTTATTCACTGGGAAACAGTGCATCTTCTGCTATTGATGTACTAGAAAAAGAATTGTCCATACAACTACACGGACAATCTCAACTACGTTCTATTATGCTATTAAGCTGGACGCTGCAATCATTGTGCGCTTGTTATGTGCCTTGGCGGTTTATCAACAGTACGTAACTCTTTTCTGTGAATATTCTAAGTGAAATGCAAATAGCAATGGCACAAAGAGGAGCAAAGTATACAATGCTGTGTATTTAAAAACTGGACAAGTTACCTTTTACTGTGGCAGAGTCACCGTCCACAGAATGGTTAATCCATGGCCAAAACTTTCCAGTTTCAGGATTGCCTAGAACAAGAACAGGCAGGCAGATATAAAGCGGAGGGTAGGGAATTAAGCAAGGAATCTTGGGAATTACCATACAGATTTCGATGTAAGAATGGGGACAGCAAAGTGTTCCTTAGTGGTACCAACTGCGAGAATTCCTTAAGTGGATCTCTCATATGCCAGGATATCATGCTTCTTGGGGCCTGTAATGGTTCAGTTGCTCATTTATCCGGTCACTTGAAAGGTTCCCCAGCTGCCGTGATTAATCCGGTGTTCAAGTTACTTTCAAATGGGAGTTACTTGATGCTGAACGATCAAGGTTGTTGTGGGATGCTCCCGGACATCGCATATCTTGTCACTGTAAGCTCCAGGGTTACTTGCTGTATGCAAGTATTGTTTCCACTGACCCATACAGTCAGGGAGGCGCCGTTGAATGTTTCCTTTATACGGTTTGATACTTTCAGACGGATGAAAGCCATGCTTCTACAGCAAATCGTGCCCTTAACCTCCGCCCGAGAAACTTATGATTACCAAACTGCAAGGTCCTTGGCTGAGATGCAGGCACTAGTACGAACAAACTGCCCTTTCCATGTCACAGAAATGGCACAACGTATCTTGTCTGATATAACTGGTATTGTCCACCTATTTAAGACTATAGGTTCTGGTCTGTTGCGCTCCTTTAAGAAAATCCTCGGAGTAGTTCCCAACTTCATACACTACGTATTCCAAAGCATTTTTGGAGGCTTTCCGCTGATACTGTTTCTAATAGCAGGTATCCTGATTGTCATTTTTCTGCTACGCAATGGACATCCCTGTCACCAAGGAGATGGAAAGAACGCTCTTGGAGCGCCGATACTGTGATCTCGTGGTACTCCATCGGAGCACACCTCATCTTCGAGAACTGAGCGAGTCTTGGTTCTTGTCATTTAGACCAGTCTGGATCGACTGCATTCTGCCTGTCCTCTGGTGCATGTTCTGCAGACAAGAATGCGTGTTGAATCTCTGTCTAACACTTCCATCAGTTGCGCCACCGGAGGTGGATGCTTTACTGGACCCAATAACGGCCCATGTGCGGCAGTGTCCTCAGCGTATTCCAATGTTGATGTCTGCATTCTTAGAGCCACCACAGGATGCTTCAGCTCCTATAGGAAAGAATACCGGTTCCTCAACAAATACTCAGACCTTGGATGACGCTCATACATCCCCAGCAGCGGCTGTGGTGAATACGGAGGAACATTTGTGCTCGATTGCCCTCATCTGCGAGGTGTTGCAGGGACCGTCGTCTGCGATTGGAAGCAATAGTGATGTTGCGTCTCTCAGCCAGGACACAAACATTTGGCTCATTGTGTGCTGGGAAAATTCGGCTTTTCAAAAACAACCAAATTTGGAATTTTAAACAAAAACAATTTTCTAACCTGCATGGCTTTCAAACACGCATGGTTTGGACTATATATACAAACTCATTTAGTACAGACTTCTATCGCATGCACTATTTTTCTTTTCTAGCATTTTTAAAGAAATGTTAAAAAAAAAACATGTAAGTGCTATTTTTAATGGACTTATTAATGGTTGCGTACCACGTTTAGCCGTATGTAGAATTTTAAGTATGTCGTCCAGTCGGATGAGGAGAGGTACCCAAATATAGGCTCAGGTAGTCACCGAAACTTTCACCAATATTCTCCCCTACCATTACACTACATAACGGTTCTTAGTACTGACCTTTTACCTAGTTACGGTAATGTCCAAAGATGACATGGGGTTTTCTCCGAAAAGCTTAAACCTCATTCATTATGCATGAGGATTCTTGAACCACAGCAGGACAGCATGCCTACCATCTCCTGCATAATAACTATGAAGAAGGGTCATTCCTTCTGTCATCCTAGTCTGACATGACACCGCAAGGTATATCCCCAGGGGGGTACCACTTTGGGTATATATACATCATATCTTGCTGACATAGTCAGAAGAGAAAAGAACTTCCATGCTGACACATGGACACAAAACGCTGAGGTTTCTGCAAGCAGACACTCCAGCTCGCAGTGGTCTGACATCCCTCGCGGGGTGTCCATCTCGAGACCAAAAAGGGGTCCCACAGTCTCTCACTTCAGGAAATGGGGTTGACTTTCTCCTAGAGGGATTCTTAGCTTTGACGCCTACATACATGCTAGGTACACTTAGGTACATCTAGTTAGGGTCGCTTCATAGGAATACGCATTTTCCTGTCATGTATTTTATATACTTGCCTGGATTTATTGTTTTAGCACGATGGTAGAAATCTACCATCCTTTTATTCTGTTGGTGCTTATAATCATTTATATCTGTTACTGTCTAGTGGTTGTTTCAGCACACCTATTTTACACTAGAATGATGCTGGCTCAATAAATGCTTATTGAAAAACGTCCATAGTTTATTCTGTGTCTCTCTGAGACGAAGGGAGCACGAGTGACTGAGAGAAAAGTATTGCACTGTTTCCACGATCCTGAGGGATCAGGGTTGTCATGATCGATAGTTGCCAAGAACTATTCTGTCCTTGGTAAGAGGGGTTCCTAGTGGCACGGTGAGCGAGCTGGTACACAGGCTAACATACCGGTGGGGGTGTCTGGAATCAGTCCGGACACCAATCCTAAAGTGTATTCTGTCTAAACGGGCAGAGCTTATATGGGTTTATAGGAACTACACGACAATAGCAAAAAGAACTAGAGATAACACCTTTAGGATATTCCTAGTATATACAGTGACATAGGAGTAAAATAAAAAAAGATCTATGTATCAAGAAAAGAAAATTCACATATAGATATATATATATATATATATATATATATATATATATATATTACTTGTATTCCAACTGGATTCCGGATGGATAAGGAATCGAATGTGGATACAGACCCAAGGTACGTGCTTAAAAGATGTTTATTTTTCCAAAGTCGTCGATACGCGTTTCAGCTCTGGGCGAGCCTTGTTCACTCAACTTGGATACACATTTTTGGTGAATTTAAAGTGACCGCGCATAATTGTCTGACCCCACGTGATCGGAATGCATATAGACATAGACAAAATACTACTAATACATATAGGGATTGAGTTCCTATCGTGCTTAATGTCATTTGCATATTTGTAGTATAGCAATAACATGCTTGTAAATTCATGGACAAATACCACAATTAACAGTATTTTACATCCGTGCCATTCAAATATAATACTTATTCATATGATAAGAGTATATGAAATAAATAAATAAAAGCATGTTGCTCATAGGAATCTCGTCACATAGGGTAAAGTTCTGATTTGTGCAAATAGCTTAGGTGCAAACTGTGAATTTAAAAGCGTGTTTCATTCATTGGAGTTTAGACTAAAATAGATGATGAGTACATTTAGATTGTGATCAGAAACCATATAGGATGCATATATTTTGTTTGAACGATTTGCGGAACACAGAACATCAAAATAACATAATAATAATAGTGATGGAAAGATACCTGGTAAATATCTCGTCAGTGGCCCTTGCAAATATATGTACGTTAATAAGTTATTTGTTCTAGATCTTCCTGTGAAATACAGGGTTTGTGCCAAATTCGAAAGATGAGTGCAACTTATAATTGACATTGGAATAAGTTGACATTATACACTTATTTAATTAAATAATAAAGATGCGAACCAATTTTAATTCAATCTGATAGGGACTGGTTGGTTTACTTAAATTAGTGGTCCACCTGGATGCCGGTGTGAAAAACTGGGTGCATGCGAGTCATACTCTAAGAGTTCCAAATCCGAAAGAAGGAACTGGTAAGGAGTATTTTGAAGAGTCAGATTCGAGTGATGATGAAGAGACTGAGCCAGTGAGAAAAAGAAAGAATCCTGAAAGAGCTGAAGGAGAAAGAGAGTCAGGTGATTCTTTCTTTCCAAGAGAAGCTTCAGGAGAAACATTGAGAGTTTCAGGGGAAAGATCAGATTCTGTAAGAGTGCCTGAAGTTCCAACAAGCAGTGGAGAAAACAGAAGAGAAAAGAGAAATTCCACAGAGACTATTCTTGAATCAGATGAAGAGGTTGAAATTCCACTTGAGATTATACCTGAAGAAGCAGGGTCAGAAGAAGATAGAGAGGGACAGATTGCGGAAGACCCCCGAGGAGGTGTAGGGAACATTTCTGTTGAGCTAGGTGAAGGGACAAGTAGACAGCAAGAAGATTGCGTGTCGGAGACCCGAGGAGGGACAGAAATAGGGAAATCTCAATCAGTGGTGGAAAAGACTGTGGAGCGAAAGAAAATTGTTGAAGAACAAGAGGCAAATGAGACAGAATCAGATGAGAGTGAAAGTGAGAAATCAGAGGGTCGAGTTCTGAGAAAGAGAACTTGGATTGGAGAAAGGAATAATAAAGAAGTGAGACCGAAGAGAGTTGTAAGAGGAGATCTTTGGCCTAACAACAGGATAAAGAGGCTGAGATATAGACTGACACGAGTAAATTCATCGAAAGCTGAACAGGTGAACGAAGTGTCGAGTCAGAATCAAGCAAAAGGTGAAAAACAAAAAGTCACAAAAGAACCAGAGTAAATCAAGAGAATTAGAAAACCTAACCAGAAGTATAGGTCACCGGAATGGACGTACGTGGCACTGTCTGAAGGTGAAGAGGCAGAAAGTCAAGGAAATCCAGAGGGGACCATACGTAAAGTGGTTGAGGAGAAAACTGTTGGAATCGTGAAAGTAATCTTGACTGACATTGGAGAAGAGTCAGATGCACAGGATGTTGTTGATGATCTGATACAATTTGATGTTGCTGAAGAAGAAGTGAAAAGTGATGAGAATCCAAACTGAGTGAACTAAAGGAGTCACTTGAAGAAGTGAAAAGAGAAAATCTGAAATTAGCTGTTTGAAATAATCTAGTGTTTTACATCCCAGTAGTGGAGTAGAAGAGGCTAAGTTAAAAGACACTGCCAAAGTAGTAAAATGGCTAACACAGAGAATAATCAAAGTAGATGTGCCTTTTTGAAAAGATGGTGTAGAATGTGCTGCTGCTGTACTGGATTATTAATGCTATTATGGGGTGTATTAGCTTTATTGGTTACTTTTAGAGTTACAATAGGTACATTTGGCATACATATTGAGAATGTGACTAATGTAGAGAAAAATTCAGAAAAAGTAGTTCCAACTAGAATTAGTAACATTTACATACATAAAGATAGGTCAATTAATGATTTTTCTAGCAATGTTTTTTCAAAGTTGTTATACGAATACGTAAAGACAATGGAAGTTAGGGATTGCTACGTCTGCATGCAATTACCTGCATCCGTTTCAGAGGGTGTTACTTATCACCATTTACCAGCTACGTATGGAATTTCATGTAGTGTGTTGAGTAGTGTTTTTTATTTGTTAGGGAAAATAGATTATGAGATGTCTAACAAAGATAGTATTTTTGGACAATTGCTTATGAACAAAAAGATGAATCCAGCTAAAGAAGCTAACATTTTTGGTGAGATTTTTATTGAGAAAGAAGAATTAACATTAGATTACATTTTTAAGAACAATTTAACTTGCAGTTTGAAAGAAGAGGAGAAGGCTTTCCTAAATATGGTAGAGGAGAGGAGAATGAGCATGCATGAGAAGGCAGGGAAATATAAAGTGAGTGAGACAATTTGGGATATTGAGATGGGAAAAGAATTAAGGAATGGAGCTAGTCCAACTTTAGCTTTAGATGCACCACAGAAGGGTAAATTATGCATTACCAGAAAGAGGTCTCAATATGATACATATTTTGTTGGGACTAGTGAGTGTCATGATACATACTTCATTGCAACAGGATGGGGTTTTAAAGGTGGAGAAGATCCAGTTTTCCCAGGAGTGTATTTTGTTTGTGGGAACAAGGCTTATTACAAGTTGCCTGACCATTGGTATGGCACGTGTTATGTGGGCCTGGTTTTTCCAAAGATTTTTCATATAGATAGGATAGAAGATGTAGAACACATTAATCTACTAACACGTTTTAAGAGAGAAACTTGGTCAGAAATAGTTGGTGATATATTTGGAGCTTTAATTCCAGCAGTGGGAATTTCTTTAAATGCATATGGGATTCGAAAACTGTCAACAGTGGTAGATCGTTTATCGACAAGTACCGCTGGAGGGTTTCTTTTGGTGAATACGGAGATGATTGCTGTACGTGCAATGTCTATGCAAAATCGACTTGCCCTTGATATTCTATTGGCCAAGGAGGGTGGAGTCTGTGGAATGCTGAAAGTTCAACATTGTTGCACTTACATTCCTGACGAAAGCAAGGACCTAAAGGTCTATATCAAAAATATTACTGATTTGCATGAAGAATTAGTACCACTGGAAGCTGAAAGTGTTTGGACTAAAATAGCTAATAAGATAGTTGCTGTTAAGAGTTTTATTGCTAAGATAGGTAGTACCTTTATTGGTAAAATATTATTTCCTTTGACATGTGTAATTGTTGCTTTATTGTTACTAAGATTGGGGTGTTTGTGTTGTAAAAACAGGGGAGGGAAAAAGAGAATAATTAGAGGAAATACTGAAAAGAAACAAGAGAGGTCAAAAAGAGACCCACAAGAAATAGAATTAGAAGAATTAAGGGAGAGTGTTTACTTGGAGACAAAGAGGGATGATGTGAGGGAGTCTGGTGTTTAATGTTGCGTTGAAAAAGACATTTCCGATTTCTCCTAAAAATTGGGACTTAAATTTGTTTTTTGGGTTAGTTTTTTGTGGTGATAAGATATCACCAAAGGGGGGATTGCTGGAGCAGAGTTTTCTGTTGAAAATTTATCGTGTTTTAAGCTCCAGTTTCGTTTATATGGTTTAACTAAAATTATTAATTTTAAAATCACTAATTCATAGTTTGTTTGTTGAAGTCGGACTTACCAACACTACTAATGAAAGAAAACTACACGTGGGAATGCATATATGTTGCTTAATAATAATGTGCAGTTTTAATTAAATGAAGTGCTATTTGTTTGGAGCACAAAACGCTTTTGAAATAACGTGTATTAATGCTTTATTGTGTTGCAAGAGGCTAGATAATTACATACACATAAGGGTATTAGTGGGAATTAACACTGTTCTATCATTATGCTGTGGTAACGTTGTTTTGTGTTTCTTTTAATTAAGATGGTCCGTTTTGGCCTAAGACAAGATGGCTGCCTTTTACAGCCTGCGCTCGAGTGAGTGAATTTTGATGGGAGGCCTTGCTGAATATGGTCGAGAGTCACCTGACCGTAGCTTTTGCCTGGTTAGAAAATCTTTCGTGAGGATGGCAGCTCTGGGCGTGATTCCAGCTGGCCTTGGACAAGGATAAAAGTACAATGAACATTGTCCAAACTGCGGTGACTCTGCTAAGTTATCAAGGAAGAACATTTACGAAAGTAACATTTGCAAACTCGAGTTTCCTTCTTCCGTCTTTTTATTTTTGTGATTTTTTCCTGAGCGGAGGTTTTCTAAATGTAACCGAGAGACTTCCTTTCCTGTTCGCTCTGCCTAGCGGCTCAATGGATATCTAATTTTTTGTTTGTTACTTTCGTTTGCAACATAACCTATAAAAATGTTAGACTAGAGAGGGTTTGTTCGTTCGTCCATTCATTCTTTCCTGGTGATCATCGCGTTTGGATGTTACCCATACTGAGGACGGCAGTTCGAGAGACTTTTTCTGAGAGACCTGTCCTGACTTTTTAGCTAGAATAGGTAACTATGAGAATAATAATTTTGCTAATGATTGACTTTCATTTGAATTAATTTAGATAAATGAGTATTGTTTGAATATCAGTGTCGGGTGTTTATTCCTTGTCATTTATTGAGTTCCAAATGTATTTTCTATGTTTAAAATCATGACTCGAGGCAATATCATTCAGGTAGCATTGACCTCATTGTAGATGCAGATTGGTTCTCCTATACACAGTGTGGATAGAGTAATAGTGTGAATTTAGTGTGATGGGCCCTAGCGTATGATGTATGTTTGTGCGTGTGACTGTGGATTTACTCTGTCCGTGGAAGCAGGGAGATTTTATATGCGCCGATCTGCAGCAGTTTCCTGGTAGCAGTATGATGGTTTGATTATTGACTTGATCAGATTAGATTGCTTGTACATTGGCTTTTTGATTTATTGATTATTGATTGATGTTGGTATATGTACTAATACTATATGTTGAAGTCGTCGTATTGAGTTTTATGTAGTGCTTCTGGAACTTGGGAGCTGGTAACAGTTCCGTAGTAGGGCAGAGGAAAATGTGTGCTGCTCTCGGGAAAAACGGGATTGTTGGAATTACCTGTACGTATGCAGGAAAACCGTGTGACAATTGAAGTTGCGCGTCACATTGTCTGGGTTCGGAACCAGTGACATCGTTGTGTGTTACTATTAGATATATTTTCAGTATAAAAGGAGTGCGTATGGTAGCGAAGGTTATCTGTGAAACTCTGGTCTTAAGTCCCAGGGATCCGTAAGGTTTGCCGTTAAAGCTTACTGCTGGAGAAGTAATAGGTATTCTCTGAGCTTGTCTGAAGGACTGGGCAGAGGTAAGCGCTGCTTGGTTAACGTGTGTTATAATTCTGTAGTGGGACAGACTGTTCGCTGTTCTCGGGAAAGGCAGGATTCTGTGTGGTTGTGCTACATTTTCTGGTGTGAAAGTGTGTAAATGTATGAGCATTAGTTAATTGTAAGACTCTTTGGAGCAGTCCTAGAGGAAACTGTTAATGGATGCATGTTAGAAGGGCAGAGTAGAGGGATGTGCTACTGTGTCAACGAAAGTAATTATTCCGTAGTGGAGCAGAGGTAAGCGCTGTTCTAGAGAGAAGCGGGATTCTTGTGTGAATTTTCTTTACTATTCTGTGGTTAGCGAAACAGACAATGGAGATGTTTATATGTTGTAACTAATAGATTTTGTAGAATCTGAAACGAAGTCTACTGAGAAGGCTTTGTAAAGGAGGGGTAGACGAGTGACAGAAGACAGGAGCAGAAGCGACTGCAGCGACTGCTGACGTTATACAGACCGCGCTCTGATTGGGTAGTGAATCAGAACAGTGCTTGCGCTAGGATTGGTGCGTTGGTGTGAGCCGCGCAGGGATTGGAAGGAGTTACCCTGTGACGTAGACGCTCCAGGATTGGTGCGTTGGTGTGAGTCGCGCTGTTATTGGACGAAAGATCGTACCGTACAGTTGCGTTACGGAAGAGACTAGAGAATATTGGTAAACGTTAAAATGTATTACCAACCGGAGGAAAAGAAGAAAAAATCCTTGTTCGGTAAAATAAAAAGGTGGTTCGACAAGGATAAAAATGTAATAACCAGAGAGGGTGAATTGCTACCTCCGATGAAAACTCCTGCATCCTTTATGGTTGCGAAATATGGATATCATACCTGTATATGGTTGGAGAACTGGGCTAGGTATACTAAGGAAGATGGTGTCTTAGCATTCCCGGAACATGGTTCATTTAATCTGGCCGTGTTGAGAAATTTACGAGAGAAAATGATGCGTCTAGAGCCTAGACCAAGGCCGACACAGTTCGAGGCATTGGTGGAATGGGAAGATGAGGTGCAGGAGCGAGAAAAGCAGAGGAGTGGAAGTAATTATAGATACTTTTTTGGGAGAAAATATGATCGAGAAACTCATCATGATCGCATGAGGAGATGGCGAGATGCTAGTATGTCAGAGGGATTATATCCTATGAGGACAGTTGAAGAAGCGGAAGGAAGGAAAGGTGCAGAAAAGGTGCCTGATGCAGAAGTGAGAAGGTATGGAGCTAATGATTACGAGGATGAGGTCTTGGATGACATGATTTACAAGAGACCACCTCCGTATAGACCAGAACCAGAAGAGAGTATGTCAGCTGTTACTCCTGTAAGAGATACTTTGCGGATTATTAAAACTGAGGTTGTGACACCACCTGATTTGAAAAGTGGTAGCTCTTTCGCGGAAAGGGAAAGAGAGAGAGAGCGAGAGAGAGAACATCGAGTTGGTGACGAGAAAACAAGAGAATTAGCCAGAACCACAACTGAGCTGACTGAGAAAATTAGGGAGCTAACGAAAAATCTTGAAGCAGTTACAGTGCCTGTAACTATAGGTCCGGTTGTGCCTATTTTTGATAAACAAAGAATGGGTGAGAATGGTTTGACCGTTCCCTATGTTGGAAATGGTTTGGTGGGTACGTGTTCTTTGGAGGAATCAGGAATGAGAACAGGAGGAAATAATTTGAGTCAATTGAGACACGACACCTGTAGTGGAGGATTAGACGTACAGCCTAATTCAGGATTGAATACTGGTTGTTTGGGAGGAACAATTCTGGAACCACAGAGGGTGACAGAACAAGTGGGTGCAGTGAAAAGGTCTACTGAAATAACAGCTGAGGATTTGAATGATTGGTTGAAGGTTCTTCAAAAGAAGGATAAAGATTCACAGGCAATTGATGTGGCCAGGTTGCGCATAGAATTAGAGGAGCTTATTGCAGGGACAATTCCTACAGATATACTGAAAAATCATCATGATGGGGAGTTGTTATGTGTAAAAACATCACCTGGAGGGCTAAAAGTACACATGACAGGTTAAGAGCAATAGCGAATGAACAAGGAGTTGATATGGATAAAGTGAAGGTGTTACAGAGGTCCTACAGGATGGATTTTACAGACAAAGATATTGAAAATCGAAATGGTGCTGGTAGAACAGGGCAGATTAAGGAAATGATTGCCTTATTGCGAAAATGGGGTGATGTAGAAAAGTGGAAGGATAGGTGGTACAAGAAAAGGGAAGATTCAGTGGACAGGACTTATTCAGCTTTTCCTGTGAGAGAAAAAGAGAAAACAGTGGATGCTTATCCTATGAGAGAGATTCCTGGAGGTGGATATGTACATGTCCCATGGACTAGACAGGATATTTTATCATTCACAAATGATTTCCCTCGACTGAGAGAAAAGCCCGTTGAGTGGTATAGGCAGGTAGACAGGTTTGTGAAATTGTCAAAAGTGCTGTGGATTGACCTGAATAGTTTGTTTGATATAATTGTTCCGGCAGATTTGTGGGCTGAGTGTAAAATAGTTGTAGATTGGCCTGCTAAGGAGTATCCCAGAGATCAGAAAACAGGAGCACCAGATCCAGAGGTTATGAAGAAGTATGATCAGGTTATGGTGTTCCTGAAAAATAAAGTACCCCCAAAAGAGACAGACTGGGTTAAGATAGATCGAACACATCAGGAAACAAAAGAATCAGTTCATGCTTTTTATGAAAGGCTAATACTGGCTTTCAAACAGTTTAGTGGAGATGAACACCTGGGTGACAAGGATTTGAGTCATTTTGTATACAGATTTGTATATGGCCTGAGACCTGAGATAAGTGAAAAGATACGTGAGCATACAGTGGATTGGCAGAGTAAAAAGATTGATGAAATCCTGAGACATGCAAAGTACTTCAGTGATGAGATTGAAGCTAAACAGAGGAAGCTGAAAGAAAAGGCAATGTGGGCACAGGTGAAAATTGCTGAGAGACAAGAAGCACAGTTGATGGAGCAGGCAAATAATCCAAATAATCCAGGAAATCCAAATAATCCAGGAAATAGACCCAGATATGCGGGAAAGGGAAAAGGGAATTTAGAGGAGGCCAAGAAAAAGTTCCCTTGTCACAACTGTGGACAATTGGGGCATTGGAGATCCGAGTGTACCAATCCACCATTAGTGAGTAATGAAAATAAATCATTAAATCAACAGGTGCAGAACGAAGGGTGTAATCAACAGCAGCAACAACAGAAGGTTGTCAGACAGCAGAGTCAAGAGCCAAAACCGCCCTTGCCGCAGAATAGAGGGTCCCAAAAGTATAACCAGGACTCAGGATTCTACAATGATGAGCAGGTAAACAAACCGAGACGTTCTAATCTGGTACAACAGTACTGGTTAAAGAATGAGGGGAGTGAGTCTGAAGGGGACTATTGAGGGTGCCGAAGAGAGGAGGAAGAGTGCATACTTGGTGCAACTCTAGAAATAGACCAGGCAGGACCATTTGTAGATGGGAAAATAAATGGGGAGAGTGTTACTTTTTTGGTAGACACAGGAGCGACGAGATCAACTGTCAGGTCAGCAGATATTAGAAATCTTCCTCTCTCGGACGAAGCAATCCAAGTGGTTGGTGTAGCCAATACGCAGATTAAGACTCGTCTTACTGAGCCAGTAAGGGTGAGAATAGGGAAATTTTCAGACATGCACAGATTTGTTGTCTGTGACACTAGTCCAGTGAACTTGCTAGGTAGGGATCTATTGTGCAAGATGAATTGTACAATTTTCTGTACTCCGGATGGAATAGCTTTTGAGACACCAGATGAGGATGTTTTGTACCGGATGACTCTAGACAATAGAGAGAGTGAGATTGTTGGTAAATATGCTGTGTTTAATCCAGATGATTTGCCTCAGGAGTTGAGACACACAGTGAAAACAGCAGTTTGGGATTTTACTGGAGAAGATGTGGGATTGATGAATAATGTAGATCCAGTAAAGATTTCAGTGAAAGAGGGAATTGTTTATCCTAATATTCCTCAGTACAGATTGACACCAAAAATAATTGAGGGAATAACATCTATAATTGACAAAATGATTCAACAGGGTGTTCTGAGAGAAATACTGAGTAGCCCGTGTAATTCACCAATAATGGGGCTGAAGAAACCTAATGGGAAGTTCAGGATTGTACAGGATTTGAGAAAAGTGAACAAAATTGTGGTGGCATGTTGTCCCATTGTGCCAAATCCTTCAGTGATTTTGTATCAGATTCCTCATGATGCTGAGTGGTACACAGTGATTGATTTGTGTCATGCTTTCTTTTCAATTCCATTGCATCATGACAGCCAGCCAATTTTTGCCTTCCGGTTTGGCCAGTGTATTTTAGCATGGTGTCGTATCCCACAGGGGTATACAGAGAGTCCTTCAATATTCAATCAGTTATTGAAAAAATCATTGGAGAGTTTGATCATGCCTGAAAGTTCAGTGCTAGTGCAGTATATCGATGACTTACTTGTGGCATCGAAGACACGTGAAGCTTGTGAAGTAGATACCATAGCTTTACTGAATCATCTGGCAGATGGAGGGTTAAAAGTATCTCCAGCCAAATTGCAGTTTTGCAAGAAAGAGGTGCATTATCTTGGACATAATATTGAGAAGGGTCTGAGAAAAGTGACAATTGACAGGATCAAAATTATCAGAGGAATGAGAGCCCCAATGACCCAGAGAGAAGTGAGGATGTTTCTGGGGATGGTGGGTTATTGTCGTCAGTGGATAAGTAATTTCTCACTGATAGCAAAGCCACTGATTAAGTTGACCAAAAGTGAGGTGAGAGATCCATTGGAACTGGATGGAGAACAAATGGCAGCATTTGAAGAGCTGAAGAGCAGAATGTGTGAAGCTCCTGCTTTGGGAATGCCAGACTATGAGAAAGAGTTTGAGTTGTACTGTAGTGAGAGAAATGGTTGTGCACTTTCAGTGTTAATTCAGAAGCATGGACAACTGAGAAGGCCGATTGCGTACTTCTCATCGACACTTGACCCTGTAGCTGTGGGTTTGCCAGGTTGTCTGAAAGCAGTAGCTGCTACATGCAGAAGCTTGGAACAGAGTGAGGGTATAATAATGGGATATCCTGTAAGGGTATTCGTACCTCATGATGTGGCTATTCTTTTGACAAGAAGCAGAACTCAGTACATGTCACATAGTCGGTTGACTAAATATGAGAAAATCATTCTGGGAGCATCAAATGTGACTCTTGAGAGATGTGTGAATGTGAATCCAGCGACACTTCTACCAGATGCTGAGAATGTGAATGTGGGAGATGATGTTGATCATGATTGTTTGGATGTGCTTGACTACTGCACAAAACCAAGACCAGACATAAGAGATCTGCCACTTCCTGAGAGTGATCATGTGTTGTTTGTGGATGGATCATGTTTGAGAACTGATGATGGTGTGCTAAGTGCAGCATATGCAGTGTGCATGGTTTCAGAAGTTATGGAAGCTTCGCCTTTGAAAGGAGTGAGATCTGCTCAAGTGGCTGAATTGGTGGCGTTGACGAAAGCTTGCAAAATTGGGAAGAATTTGAGAGTGACTGTGATGACTGATAGCCAGTATGGATTTGGAGTCGTTCATGATTTTGGCCAGCTTTGGCTACAGAGAGGTTTCTTGACGTCGAGTGGGACTCCAATAAAGAATGCTGAAGTGATTGGGAAATTGCTTGAGGCGATACAGCTGCCTAAAGAGCTAGCAGTTGTGAAATGTGCTGCTCATGGACAAGGAGATGATTTTGTTACTCTTGGTAATAGGTTTGCCAATGACATAGCGCAATATTGTGCGAAAACAAATCAATCGATCAATAGGGCACGAGAAAGGGAAATGTCTTTTTGTTCTGTGATGTTTACTAATGTCCTAGAAACGTGGGATGAAGTGAAACAGTTGCAGGATGAGGCAGGAGATGAGGAAATGAAAGATTGGATCAAGGCAGGTTGTGCCCCAAGAGGGACAGATCATGTTTGGATCTATAGAGATGGTAGACCAGTCATGCCAAACTCAATGCTGTCGACAATGGCAAGAATGTATCATGGTCAGGGACATTTGGGAAGGGATGCGATGATCAGGTCTTTTAAACAGACTTGGTACAATGCAAAGTTCAGGTTGATTGCAGAAAGCATCTGTCAGAGATGTTTGATTTGTCAGCAGTTCAATACTGGGAAAAAGACAGTGGTGAGTTTGGGAACAATAGGCAGAGAAGGAGGTCCTTTTACCAGAATGCAAATAGATTTCATTGAAATGCCCCAAGTGAACAAATTGAGGTATGTTCTAGTGGTAGTCTGTTTGTTCTCAAGATGGGTGGAGGCATATCCGACTAGGAGAAATGATGGAATAACAGTTGCAAAGTTACTGATAAGAGAGCTGATTCCTAGGTACGGGTTCCCAGTGACAATTGAGTCTGATAGAGGTGGACACTTCTATAATGAACTCATGGGTTTGATTTGTGAAGCATTGAGCATACAGCAGAAGCTACATTGTGCATACAGACCAGAGGCTTCTGGTGTCGTTGAGCAGATGAACGGCACAATAAAAAACCGAATTGGTAAGATGTGTTTAGCCACTGGAATGAAATGGCCTGATGTCTTGCCTCTAGTGCTGATGACCATTAGGTCTACTCCAGATAGAACCACAGGTTTGAGTCCGCATGAAATCTTAATGGGACGTGCGATGAGACATGCATTTGTGCCTGTCAACAAGTTGATGACAATAACTGATGACATGATTTGGATTACTGTAAAGGCCTGGCTGACGCAGTTCATTCTGTGTTTCACCAGGTTGGAGGAGACGCTACCACACTTGAGAAGAAGCAAGCCCATGATCTGAGTCCAGGGGACTGGGTGAGGATTAAGGTGCACAGAAGAAGAAATTGCTTGGTTCCAAGGTGGGGAAGGCCAAGACAAGTCATTTTGAGTACGACAACTGCAGTAAAGTGTGCCGGTGTGAAAAACTGGGTGCATGCGAGTCATACTCTAAGAGTTCCAAATCCGAAAGAAGGAACTGGTAAGGAGTATTTTGAAGAGTCAGATTCGAGTGATGATGAAGAGACTGAGCCAGTGAGAAAAAGAAAGAATCCTGAAAGAGCTGAAGGAGAAAGAGAGTCAGGTGATTCTTTCTTTCCAAGAGAAGCTTCAGGAGAAACATTGAGAGTTTCAGGGGAAAGATCAGATTCTGTAAGAGTGCCTGAAGTTCCAACAAGCAGTGGAGAAAACAGAAGAGAAAAGAGAAATTCCACAGAGACTATTCTTGAATCAGATGAAGAGGTTGAAATTCCACTTGAGATTATACCTGAAGAAGCAGGGTCAGAAGAAGATAGAGAGGGACAGATTGCGGAAGACCCCCGAGGAGGTGTAGGGAACATTTCTGTTGAGCTAGGTGAAGGGACAAGTAGACAGCAAGAAGATTGCGTGTCGGAGACCCGAGGAGGGACAGAAATAGGGAAATCTCAATCAGTGGTGGAAAAGACTGTGGAGCGAAAGAAAATTGTTGAAGAACAAGAGGCAAATGAGACAGAATCAGATAAGAGTGAAAGTGAGAAATCAGAAGGTCGAGTTCTGAGAAAGAGAACTTGGATTGGAGAAAGGAATAATAAAGAAGTGAGACCGAAGAGAGTTGTAAGAGGAGATCTTTGGCCTAACAACAGGATAAAGAGGCTGAGATATAGACTGACACGAGTAAATTCATCGAAAGCTGAACAGGTGAACGAAGTGTCGAGTCAGAATCAAGCAAAAGGTGAAAAACAAAAAGTCACAAAAGAACCAGAGGAAATCAAGAGAATTAGAAAACCTAACCAGAAGTATAGGTCACCGGAATGGACGTACGTGGCACTGTCTGAAGGTGAAGAGGCAGAAAGTCAAGGAAATCCAGAGGGGACCATACGTAAAGTGGTTGAGGAGAAAACTGTTGGAATCGTGAAAGTAATCTTGACTGACATTGGAGAAGAGTCAGATGCACAGTATGTTGTTGATGATCTGATACAATTTGATGTTGCTGAAGAAGAAGTGAAAAGTGATGAGAATCCAAACTGAGTGAACTAAAGGAGTCACTTGAAGAAGTGAAAAGAGAAAATCTGAAATTAGCTGTTTGAAATAATCTAGTGTTTTACATCCCAGTAGTGGAGTAGAAGAGGCTAAGTTAAAAGACACTGCCAAAGTAGTAAAATGGCTAACACAGAGAATAATCAAAGTAGATGTGCCTTTTTGAAAAGATGGTGTAGAATGTGCTGCTGCTGTACTGGATTATTAATGCTATTATGGGGTGTATTAGCTTTATTGGTTACTTTTAGAGTTACAATAGGTACATTTGGCATACATATTGAGAATGTGACTAATGTAGAGAAAAATTCAGAAAAAGTAGTTCCAACTAGAATTAGTAACATTTACATACATAAAGATAGGTCAATTAATGATTTTTCTAGCAATGTTTTTTCAAAGTTGTTATACGAATACGTAAAGACAATGGAAGTTAGGGATTGCTACGTCTGCATGCAATTACCTGCATCCGTTTCAGAGGGTGTTACTTATCACCATTTACCAGCTACGTATGGAATTTCATGTAGTGGGTTGAGTAGTGTTTTTTATTTGTTAGGGAAAATAGATTATGAGATGTCTAACAAAGATAGTATTTTTGGGCAATTGCTTATGAACAAAAAGATGAATCCAGCTAAAGAAGCTAACATTTTTGGTGAGATTTTTATTGAGAAAGAAGAATTAACATTAGATTACATTTTTAAGAACAATTTAACTTGTAGTTTGAAAGAAGAGGAGAAGGCTTTCCTAAATATGGTAGAGGAGAGGAGAATGAGCATGCATGAGAAGGCAGGGAAATATAAAGTGAGTGAGACAATTTGGGATATTGAGATGGGAAAAGAATTAAGGAATGGAGCTAGTCCAACTTTAGCTTTAGATGCACCACAGAAGGGTAAATTATGCATTACCAGAAAGAGGTCTCAATATGATACATATTTTGTTGGGACTAGTGAGTGTCATGATACATACTTCATTGCAACAGGATGGGGTTTTAAAGGTGGAGAAGATCCAGTTTTCCCAGGAGTGTATTTTGTTTGTGGGAACAAGGCTTATTACAAGTTGCCTGACCATTGGTATGGCACGTGTTATGTGGGCCTGGTTTTTCCAAAGATTTTTCATATAGATAGGATAGAAGATGTAGAACACATTAATCTACTAACACGTTTTAAGAGAGAAACTTGGTCAGAAATAGTTGGTGATATATTTGGAGCTTTAATTCCAGCAGTGGGAATTTCTTTAAATGTATATGGGATTCGAAAACTGTCAACAGTGGTAGATCGTTTATCGACAAGTACCGCTGGAGGGTTTCTTTTGGTGAATACGGAGATGACTGCTGTACGTGCAATGTCTATGCAAAATCGACTTGCCCTTGATATTCTATTGGCCAAGGAGGGTGGAGTCTGTGGAATGCTGAAAGTTCAACATTGTTGCACTTACATTCCTGACGAAAGCAAGGACCTAAAGGTCTATATCAAAAATATTACTGATTTGCATGAAGAATTAGTACCACTGGAAGCTGAAAGTGTTTGGACTAAAATAGCTAATAAGATAGTTGCTGTTAAGAGTTTTATTGCTAAGATAGGTAGTACCTTTATTGGTAAAATATTATTTCCTTTGAC
The DNA here is from genome assembly GCF_964204655.1 of Triturus cristatus. NCBI lineage: Eukaryota > Metazoa > Chordata > Amphibia > Caudata > Salamandridae > Triturus > Triturus cristatus. Next base: position 8,996,556 of record NC_140585.1, read on the forward strand.
ATGTGTAATTGTTGCTTTATTGTTACTAAGATTGGGGTGTTTGTGTTGTAAAAACAGGGGAGGGAAAAAGAGAATAATTAGAGGAAATACTGAAAAGAAACAAGAGAGGTCAAAAAGAGACCCACAAGAAATAGAATTAGAAGAATTAAGGGAGAGTGTTTACTTGGAGACAAAGAGGGATGATGTGAGGGAGTCTGGTGTTTAATGTTGCGTTGAAAAAGACATTTCCGATTTCTCCTAAAAATTGGGACTTAAATTTGTTTTTTGGGTTAGTTTTTTGTGGTTTTTGTGGTGATAAGATATCACCAAAGGGGGGATTGCTGGAGCAGAGTTTTCTGTTGAAAATTTATCGTGTTTTAAGCTCCAGTTTCGTTTATATGGTTTAACTAAAATTATTAATTTTAAAATCACTAATTCATAGTTTGTTTGTTGAAGTCGGACTTACCAACACTACTAATGGTCCCTGTTGGCGTTCAGATCACCCCGGAGTGACCTCCTAACTCTACGTTGCACTGGCTCCTCGAACCACTGGAACCTGGGAGGAACTCCGCCCTGTCCATCCCTACTTGACCTAACAGACACAGATCTCTCCCGGAGTCCGGCCCTTCTCAAGGTGCTACCTTGAGCCCACAATAGACTACTGGCCGCAAAAAACTCCGCAGCCCATGGTAAAGTAATCAAACTTGCCGCCAATTATCTCTCTTGATGAACACTGCCACAGAACATCATGCTATGAGGAGGGGTCCTCCACGAATCCCCATTCCCTAGCGGTACAGTTCGGTTTCTCTTCCAGTTCTTCTCTGTCAGGGTCGACAGATGCTTCCATTCCCGAAGTATAGGGATGGGGGATGGGGGAAGGTAGGGGGAACGGACCGTTGTCCAAGTTTTTCATTAACACACCTTGTTCATTACACCAGCACGGCGAGCGCACACACAACTCCAATTACAATGATGCACCCACCAATTCACACAGGCGGAGCACCTCACCCGCGTCTGACATCCGTTAAAAGAGTCTCATTGCACACTTATATCCCCCATGACTGACAATCATAGTGGGAGGGGGACGCTTCATATAATGTCCTGGAATGTTGATGGGCTGTTAGTCAGAGTCAAGCGAACTGTGGTCCTGAGATACGCACAACGCCACGCAGTCAACATACTGCTGCTCCAAGAAACCCACCTTGTAGGCAACAACTGCCCCTTCCTGGTGCGGTACAGCTATGGCGGGGTCTGGCACTCCGTCTTTAATCGAGGGTGGAGAGGCGTGGCCATTCCCGTGCGCTGCACCCTCCCATTCGTGCTACGCAAGGTCACTAATGACCCTTTGGGTAGCTTGTTGGCCTTGGAAGGGACCATAGGGGATCGGGCCCTGAATTTGCTGTCCATATACTCACCATCGCTGATGGCCTTCACCCTTAAGCGAATTGCGGAGCTGGTAGCCGCCTTGCCCCCGGGAATGACCATCATTGCGGGGTATTTCAACGCAGTCATGAACCCTGACCTTGACACCGCCAGACCCCCTTCGAATAATAGAATCACCAACGCTAATCTTTTGATGATTTGGGCAGCCACCCTGGGAGTCTGCGACGCCTGGAGACATTGGCATCCACTGGCCAGACAGTACACACACACACACCTCGGCGTCCCACCACACGCATGCACGACTGGACTAAATTTTTGTGCCGGCGATGGATTGTCGGGCAATTAAAGACATCACTATCCTCCCCAGAGGTTTATCCGACCACTCACCTATAGCGATAGACATAGGTGACCTCCCGGAGTCTTTACGCCCAATTTGGAGGCTGAACGCTTGGTTTCTCCAAGATAAGGACTTTAGGAAATCGGTAGGCGATGAGCTCCATCACTACTTCACCACCAACCGAGGCTCTGTCTCCTCCCCTGGTACCCTGTGGGAAGCTGCTAAAGCCACCATTCGTGGCTTTGCTAAGGGCCAGCTCAAACTCAAACGAATTGCGCAAGACTCCTGGCTTACACTCCTGGAAGCTCAAGCCACCCTCATTGAAGGCCAGTCCTCTGCGGGGAGATCCGAGGCCCAAGACAGAAGATTGGCATTTCTGAGAAATGAGATTAGGCAGACTTCCCTGGAGGCCGCCAAGCTGTTGTGGAGGTCCTCTGTAGCAAGAGTCTACGGATGGGGAGACATAAATGCGAAGCTCCTTCATCGACTGGCCACGTACCCAATGGCCAACCGCATAATTCTGGAAGTGATAGCTCCAGACGGCGCGATCCACCACTCCCCGTGGCAGTGGCCCAATGCTTCGGCACATACTACGCTGCCGTCTATTACGCACAGCCTCCCAATCTTTCACTCCCAGAGCTGCTTCATCGGGAGCAGCTCTCTTCCGCAGCTCATTGAGCCTGAGGCGCTGGATCTCCCGATCACTCTAGAGGAGGTCAATGAAGCCATATCTCACATGGCCTCTGGTAAGACCCCGGGGCCAGACGAACTCCCGAAGGAGTTTTATGCAGCCTACCGAGGCACGCTAGTACCCCACCTTCTGGGGGTGTACGCTGAGGTGGCTGACAGGAGCTCATTCCGCACGGAAACCGATATTGCCACCATTGTGGTGATTCCTAAGTCTCAGCCCCCCCTCGAAGCACTGCTCCGACTACCGCCACATTTCTCTCATTAACTCGGAGCTCAAAGTGTTTGCCTCAGTCTTAGCCAACCGCATGCGACCGCATTTGACCAAGCTGGTCCATCCTGACCAGTTCAGCTTCATGCCCTCTCGGGGCACCAGACACAGCCTCAGATGCTTCCGCCCCGCCCGAGCAATCCGCCAGCGGTTGACCCCATACGTGTCGCTCCTTCTCATTGACTCTGAGGAAGCTTTTGATTCCGTAGACTGGCGGTACCTTGAGGAGGTGTTGACGGAACTGGGATTTGGGAAATACTTCCGCAATCTGGTAAAGATTCTCAACAGTAGGCCGCGGGCCCGAGTGCTGGTCAATGGAGCACTGTCACAGCCCTTCCCCATCAGGAGAGGCACGAGGCAGGGATGGCCCCTCTTGCCCCTCCTCTTTGCTTTGGCAATGGAGCCCTTTGCCTTCCTCATTCGATCGGACGAGCAAATTATGGGCTGGAAATGGCCCGGGCTGGGAAAATTGCTCTCTACGCAGACGACGTTCTGTTCTTTTTGGCCGAGCCAGCACAGTCAGGACCCCGGTGTCTTTGAGCAGGCCTCCGTCCTCCGACTGAACTCCGCTTAGTCTGTCCTGGTCCCCCTTCATCTCTCAAGAAAATGCTTTGACTGGCAGACCACGATACCTCTCCGGACACAGTCCTTCAAGTACCTTGGGATCTGGGTTGCCCTCCTTCCAGACCTTACCTGGTCGCTCAATGTAACCCTGCTAGTGAAGAAGGTCCAAGCTGACCTTCTCAGATGGCAAGCGCTGCCGCTGAACCTATGGGCAGAATAGCCTTATTTAAAATGATGATTTAACCCAGGTTCCTATACATACTGCAGAATATACCCCTACTCTTCTCACGGACGTGGTTCAGGGAGATAGACAGCCTAGCCATCAAGTTCCTTAAGGGGAGTCGGAGGCCCCGTTTGCCCTCACCCAGTGCCGGATCCCGCCCTTTGATGGCAGTATGGGGATGACAAACTTGTACCTCTATTATTTAGCAACCTGGCTGCTCACTATACACGACTGGTTCAACGTTGGCTGGTCAGACCCAGCATACAAAGTGGAACTACATGCCCTGGGCTTGTCCAGCTCCAGCATCCAGGGGATGCTGTACGGTAGCACCATCCCCAGAACCCTGCCCGCGGTCACACGAGGGGTGCTTCTGGCCTGGCGGGCTGCTCTGCGACACACCCACTGGTTGGGGACACCGACTCAATACACCCCACTTTGGCAGGGCACCTGGCCCCGGGAGGTCACCAACTTATCTGGCTTTAGAGCGTGGGATCTCATCGGGGTCTCGCACCTGGGGGACGTATGGGGAGGGGACCGTCTACGCACCTTTCAGGATCTACAAACCTGGTATTCCCTGTATCCTTCACAGTTTTACCGTTACTTGCAGTTGTGTCACGCCCTCCACTCCCACATCTCAGAGGGCACCTCCTTACATGAATACAGCTCACCCGAACCCCAAATCATGACAGGCAACCTGGGGAAAGGGTGGGGGGGGGGGGGATTTCCCGCATCTATTGCTCCCTCACGAACAACACTCCCAACACACTACACCAGCTCAGAGACCGATGGGAGGGATGGCTCGGGACACTGGAGGACGACGATTGGAGAGACGTGCTAGTAACACCCAAACAATCACAGCCTCGGCGAGGCTCCGCTTAGTCCAAATATACTACCTCCATGCCGCCTACCTTACACCGCTGCGCCTCCACCAGGCAGGGGTCAGACCTAATGCGTCATGCCCCCGATGTAGCCAACCACAAGCTGATTTTTACCACATGATATGGCTTTGCACCGTGGTTACATGCTTTTGGGAATCGGTGGTGGGGAAACTCACTGAGGTCCTGAGCTGGGAGGTTCCTCTTAACACGCTGAATGTACTCCTGGGGGTCACCGAGGGGCTAGACGGCTCCAGGGTAGACAAACTCTTTCTGAACACTGCCATAATGGTGGCTAAGAGGGACATTGTGGTGAACTGGCTGACCCTGACTGCGCCCACCATGACACGATGGCGCAGGGGGGTGGATTGGTGTGCGGTGCAGGAAAAGCCCTTGTACAAAGCCAAGGGGTGAACAAAGAAACATCGCAAAATGTGGGGCAAATGGGTGGGGGTGATAGAGGACTGACACTCCCCTTGGGCGGCTGTGGGCCCGTGGTGGGCGCTACTTTCCTTTTGTTTGCTTTTTCACAAAAATCAATAAAATTGGTTATCAAAAAAATAAACCCAAATAATCAGCAGACAATAACGACAACAGTTTTGAACTATAGTGTGATCACACCACTTAGGAAAACAGCCAAGCCGTCAGAGTAATGCAAGTTGCCTGAGACACCACCATTAAGCAATAGTAGTATGAATTTGAATAAGATACAAAGTTAAAAAAAGAAACCTTGATAGCCTAGCAAAAACCAAGGTTAGTACATGACCTTACTTTATGAATAAAGACACATCTACAGATGATCTAGAGAAAAGCCCTCATACTGAAACTGTTGCAGGGATTCTGCTTATACACAGAACTATGCGTAGAACCCCAGGACCTCAGTGAATTGTGGTGCACCAGAAACTCACCTCAGAACCCAGAACCCAGTATCCGGCTAGCATAAGTGTCCCATTCGTTATCCGAGATTTAGCTCGGCGGTCCCAATGAAAAGACAACCCAGAACAAGCGACTCAGTGTACTCTCAGGAATGGTGGGAATCGGAAATACCTGTTCGTATATTATTCTCACATCAGTCCACAACAAGAATCAACAGAGACACGGTGAAAATAAAAAGAGTTTATTTTTATAGACCACGTGTCCTCAGATGCAGTACTTTGGCTAATACAAGCAGACAAATGATTATAATTAAAACCATCAGCATCGTTACAATACCATAGAATATAAACGGAGTGATCATGTTATAAATGACAGTGGATACTACCACCTTCCCTTTACTAAGAAGCTAATATTATTATTATGCTAATAGAAGGTCTCTTAGGCTTGAATGGGGGACCCCATACCTCAAAGATCAGCTTAGTGAAATCACATCACAGGAGCATCAGGAGTCTTCTCGCAGGAAGGCTCGTCTTCGGTCTGAATATTAAACATGATGTCTGCAATATTAAAAGCACCAACTTTCAGGTATTCGCAGCTGCCTGTGTGTTATGGCTAAATAGTGGGTCGATCAACCTAGAGTGGAAAACATGCATTGTCTAACAACCCAGACTGTTTGTCACATCATGTACAGACCAAGGTCGCTGCGCAGAGCTCGGGATGGCACCAACAGATTGCTCTCATGTGAGGCAAAGCGCGAGTCAGCAGTTTGTTTAAATAATAACATGTAGACGCAGTGTCGTGCGCAAAAGCAGCAAGATGGCTTTCTAACATCTAACGTGGTTATGGTAACTTAACTATGTATGTACGTATTAAGGGAGTCCTTACTACATGCCCCCTTGATCGAAACACTAACCAGTAGGCAAGAAAATAGAGAACGCAGAGTTCAGTTGCGACAGAGCAGAACAAGGCGTATTCAATTTAAAAAACAAGTTTCATTTCAGGCAAAGTCCGAAAATGAAACACGAAAAGGGGAGAAAAAAATAAAAAAAACCTCAAACGTGTAATGGGAAAAAAAATGAAAAAATGCTGCGCCGGGCAGCAGTCCAAAGGCACAGGCAATGTTCAAGACATGGGAGTAAAAACATAGTGGACGACAGTTCACTCAATCCATGAACGTATATGCAGCATACGTGGCAACTGCTTCCAACAGGAAATCGTTTGCAGAGCCACTATAAGTTTCAGCCATCCAGTTAATCAAAGAAAAGGAACATACATGTTCTTCAATAAGCGGAGCCTCTAGCACGATCAGAGGGCAACCGACGTGTTCCTCCAGATAGCTCATATTCAAGAAGTCATAGGCAGCCCTTGCGATGTCCCAATTACCCAGGATACCATGCGCCGCGCCGCACCACAGGCCATAATCCGAACACCAGAACAGGCAAACTCGTGAGACACTAAGGGCCTCATCAGTCGATCATAATCCGGCACCGGAGACACCGTGTTGGTTAAGCACAAATCCAGAGGCCATTCAAAGGGACAATCTAGGCAGTGAAAGACAGGTTGCACGCAGGTGAAGTAGGAATACCGGAAGGATAATCCATACGCCAGGCTTAAAGTCGCCAATGGCAGCGTACCATAATAGTCAAGCATCCTGTCACGAAGAAGATGCAGATGGGACAGGCTGTCGTGTGGCACAGAAAGAGCAGCCATTCCGTAGTATGAAAAGTAAAAGCAGCACACCTGCCACCAGCGCCAGAATCAGCGGGACACTTCCAAAGACGCTCGAGAAAATAGAATGAAAAAATGCCGGAATCACACCAAAAATAGTTTGGAAGGAGGTCACGAGGCCTGAGCCCACAAGTTTAAAAAAATGAGCCAGGCCGGTCGTGAACGAAGCATTGAAAATTGTTTGGATCAAAGCTCCAAAATGCAGGGGGAGGTCAGTATTCAAAAGCGCCTGCACCTCAGTGCGCGTATTTGCTACGTGAAGGACTAATGTTTCACGAGAGGAAGTCAATGGCACCTCCTTTTGGGACAATAGAGCTCTTATTCTGCTCATCTTGTTGAACTCTGCTTTCAAGATCGGAATCGAAGGCCAGATGGAAACATCCAGCCGCCCATGCGGGGGTGGAAAGAGAACATTATTGCAGCAGACTACTCTCTGCGATACAGTTACTATATATGGGATTCCCACTAACATCCCGCAGCAAGCTTCATTATTCAAAATCAAATAACTACCATTTGCAAGCAGCGTGAAAGATGGTGTAATCACTGGCACCGGGATACCTTTGAGGACGCAGGCCAAATTCGGGGCGTGTACATTGCAAGCACCGTGCAACTGAATGTGCCTACATACTACAGAATGATCAGGTGTCGTGGTACATTCCTCACCTTTCAGATAAACCTCAGTACCGTCTCTTGTACATCTATACGTAAAAGGGAGGGACCAAACCTCATGTATGAAAGCGGTACCCAGCTGTTCATATCTACCCAGAGCATAGTGTTTCATATAGGACGTAAACTTAAAAAGTGCGAACGGGAGAGTGATCAACCCATGTACTAACCACACGGCCGAATTCAATTCCGCCACAGAGAAAGGCAACGGCTCCAACTTTTCAATGTGTAACAATGAATATGTAGCATCTTTCATGGACATGAACTGTTGCTTTACAGTAAGGTTAAAGGGAAGGAATAATGATGTCGTATTCAGATAGTCCCAGGGGACCTTTCCTGCCTTTAACGTTTGTATAGTCCATGCAAACTGCATAACAGAACGCAACTGGTTTTGACCATGGTACAATACAGACATATCATCATGTACAATATCAACAATTGAAGAAACAATATTGTCTAATGTATATATTCTGGAAGAAAGAGTGTTAATGCTGTTATCAATAACTGCTAATACCTTTTCCATATTCGCTTGATCAATAGCTCTCAATCTGGAAGCCGCCTCAATTTGCGACAATTTCCATACTTCGTTGTAAATAGCATACGCCCACCTCTTTGATCTGCCACCCACAGGACCTTTAACAAAATCATTCAAATCTATTTTGTCATGTAATTTTGATAAATGAACTTTGACAGACGCCAAGGTGGAATGTCGCAGCCAGGATTGACATAATTTCCCTACAGAGCAGGTAGTTACTGTATGAGATGACTCAAACCGAGGGTCTACGCGTTGCTGCGTATACCCCGGTTTCAGACCTAGAAAACGACGTTGACAGGTATCGGAACAGCTTTGCCAAATTAACCATCCTTCACTACTAAATTTTGAAATATTGAAAGAGGTATTAGAAACCAATGACTGCAAAGCAGGTAGGGACAGATCTGTGTGGCTATCCCAATTTGGGTAAGCACCCAGATCCGGAATAGAAGGGGAATTTAGTTTTTTAGAAGTGGCCAATCCAAAACAGGTGGTCTGGAAAATGGTTGAATTCAAAAACATATGATTTGGTACAAGACAGGCACGATGTAAAGCTTCAGTTCCCTGTACCTGCCACGGTTTGGAACCCCAAACCGATTGAAGATCAATAGTAGCCTTCCACAGATCATAACCTTTGATTGACAACTCATCCATAAAGGATTTAGAATAGAGAAGTTTGGTGTGTGTCAGTCTAACCTTCGAGGCAGACTCAGGCATAACTTTAAAATAAAAGCATGCCGGGTCGGAAACACTGAAATCAGTAAAATAAGTATACTTATCAACTAATGTAGGTGAACTGCCGAAAGAGGGGGTGGGACAGTGTTCCTATTGGGTAAAATTTACAAAATTACGAAAAGTGTTTGCTTTATGCAGGAAGTGATTGCCATAATGCTGAAAACAATACTGTTCTGCATAGTTAGCCGAATTTTCATATAAATCTTCTGCATCAAAGGCGGCATAATATTTCAAATCAGAAAACAGTGCTTCAATGGCATGAACATCCCAATCATCAGAACGAATGTTCTGCTTAACCACATCACCCATAGAAACACGAAATACATTAGGTACATTGATGACCTCTGTAGGACCATGAATTTGGAATTTAACAGCATCCCACACAATTCCATCCAAAACGGGCCAGGCAGTAATATTCACAAAAGTCTGGTCCCTTTTCATGATGTGGGACGAGGAGTGGGGGGCCAAAGTTCCATCGATAAGTCTAATTGTAGATCTTTCCTTAACCCCTTCGATGCTCATGACGGAACGGTTCCGTCATGAGCATCGGTTGGGCTGTGCTCATGACGGAACCGTTCCGTCATGAGGACAGCCCCCGGGGGAAGCGCTGGCGCTCCCCCCCTTGTGCAGCGATCTTCACCCCCTTTACGGGGGTGGCAGCGGAAGAGCTTCCGCTGCCACCCCCGAGCCCCCCCGAGCCCCTCCACGCTTTCTGATGACGTCAGCGCGCACAGCGCGCGCCGGCGTCATCAGGAAGCGTTGGACGCGCTGGAATCCATTTCTTCCAGCGCGTCCAAGGGAGCAGAGGTAGGTGTTTGTAGTCCGGTGGGGGCCGCGGCGGTGAAATCTGTAGTATTGAGGCATCGGGGGAGAGGAAAGAGTATTTCCTCTCCCCCGATGTCTCAATACAGGGCATTCCTGCTCCACGATCGCGCACAGCGTCGCGATCGTGGAGTAGGGATGCCCCACTAGACACCAGGGATTTGGTATTTCGAATTTGGGAAGCGACCCCTTGGGCAAGGGTCGCTTCCTTGGGGATAAAAATATGGCAAAGTCTTTTCTGCCCCCCCTGGGGGCAGATCGGTCCGCTTTCTGCGCGTTTCTGCCCCCAGGGGGGGCAGAAAAGCCCACTAGACACCAGGGATGTCGTTTTTACTATGTAGGAAGCGACCCCTTAGGCAAGGGTCGCTTCCTTGGGGGGCCCAATAATTTGAAGACTTTTCTGCCCCCCCTGGGGGCAGATCGGTCTTCTTTCTGCCCGTTTCTGCCCCTAGGGGGGGCAGAAAAGCCCACTAGACACCAGGGATGTCTATTTCGTTATGTAGGAAGCCACCCCTTGGGCAAGGGTCGCTTCCTAGGGTGGTAAAGTGATTAGAAGACTTTTCTGCCCCCCCTGGGGGCAGATCGGTCCTCTTTCTGCCCGTTTCTGCCCCCAGGGGGGGCAGAAAAGCCCACTAGACACCAGGGATGTCTTTTTCTTTATGTAGGAAGCGACCCCTTGGGCAAGGGTCGCTTCCTTTGCGGCCTAATTATTTAGAATACTTTTCTGCCCCCCCTGGGGGCAGATTGGTCGTCTTTCTGTCCGTTTCTGCTCCTAGGGAGGGGGGCAGAAAAGCCCACTAGACACCAGGGATATAAATATTATTGTAGGAAGCGACCCCTTGGGCAAGGGTCGCTTCCTTGGGCCCCTAAATGTTTTGAAGACTTTTCTGCCCCCTCTGTGGTGTGGAAATATGGATTTTTCTGGTCAGTTATGTCCCCTATCTTGGACCCCAACGGTTCTATGTGCATGTTACAAGTACATGTATGTTCCCTCCAGTTCCAGTTATGAAGACGCAAATACATGTGCGTCCACCGTCAACATGTCCTCTGTCAGATCCGCCATGAATAGGCCGGATATTCCATTCCTAAATATGAAAGGCCACCGACTTTATATGGTTCACTTATGCCATTTTACAGTCTAGGCAAGTAGGCCCTGATTCTGTCATCAAACTCTTCTTGCCTTCTGCCTCTGAAAACTCCAGTCTGAGCCTGCATCTGTGACCATGAACTTTGTCTCATTCTCTGCGCGGCTCACGAAGCCTGACATCAGCCTATTCTCTGCCAAGAACTGTATTTCACCTTCGAATTATCTGCTTCACTCCTTAGCCGATGCATTCCTGTCTAGCAGTTTAAGTAAACATTCTTCCAGCTACTGAGCAAAGGCTCGGCTTCTCTGTCCTCATGCAAGTAATTCATAGCCCTGTTACCATGGAATATTCCTACCCCCTCGCATTCAGTGTAGACACTTAGACGCTTGTACACGCACGCACAGTCAGTATAGAATAGATTCTGTCCGAGAGTCCTTCTTTTGTGGATAACATAGTTCTTTAAACATAGGATGTTAGATATGATTTGGGATTAGGTTGACTTGACCCCCCAGACTTTTTGTCTCCACATGTAGAGCTAAATGTCAAGTCCCCTTCACCCCCTAGTTGCACGTCAATTACACGTCATGCTGCTGCGCGCGCATCTATGCCAAGTATTATCTTATAGATCCACCTATATGTGACATCATAACCAATTATGTTCCTTTTTACTCCTTATTACACCCATTTTTGGTTACGCAGATAAATCGTCATTTTTCTTATCAATTGTTACGCCTACTGCATTCGCTTCATTGTAATGTATGTACTATAAAAGTCATTTCTTGTCAATAATGTATGTACTTCACTTCCTGAACCCCCGTGGTGATGGAACTTGGAGCAACCGATTATAATCGATCACTGGAATAAAGCCCATTCCGAACCTCTAATATCACGGATTCTGCCTCTCATTTTACTGAGCTATTTTATTATGTTTCTGTATCAAATTAAGTCCAGGTAAAGGAATTTTATTTACCACATGAATGGCGCCCGAACAGGGACACTTTCTCATCTCACGCGCCGGCGGTGAGTTGCAGGCCCGGTCTCCTGCCACAGCTGGACGGACAATAACGCGTACCAGCAGGATTTCCTGTATCTCCCTCCGGTCAAGCGGGGGCGACTGAGGCTGCGATCAACACCCAGACGAGGCGGTGAGAAGTGCGAAGTATCCCGACCAGAGCCTAGCTGAGAGAGCAAGATCCGAGGTATACAGAGACCCACCAGTTCGAAGTCGAGTCCAGTTTCCGACGAGTCGAGTCGAGTCCAGTCCGGTTCAAGTTCAAGTTCAGTTTCCGAGGCCTTCCGTTTCCGAAGCTACCCGGTGAGTACCATTACTGGGGAGGCATTTCTGACGTGCACATAGGTTGTGCCGGTCAAGACGGGTTTGGGTACACAAATCCGGTCTGCACTGTTTTAGCAGTGTATCTGTACTGTTTAGCAGTATATCAAGTATTCCGAAGTATCTAGTTATTGTCAAGAATTAAGCTTGGTGATTAGTTATGCAGACGATCATCATTGTTGTTTCAGTTAAAGGTTTAATGTTTAATGTTTAATGTGTTTAAAAACGTCCTGCATATTGTGGTATGAATGGTTGTTCATTATTGTGCTTTTGTATTAAGTGTGTTCAAGATTAAGTATCGGATCAGTTGTCAATATGCCGCTCTTTTCGAAATTAAGACAGATCACTACTAGAAAAGGGGTACTCGAAGAAGCCGTCCCTATTCCTCCTAGGGACACTCCAGGGCACTTCATGTATCACAAACATGGCTTAGACGCTATATTATTTCTTGATTTATGGGTAGACTACACCAAGGGATTACCAGAAAGTCAGAGGTGGCCCGCAGCGGGGACCTGGGATGCAGAGTGCATCATGAAAGTCGAGGAAGAGTTATGGAAAAGGAAAGTCAGACAGTCACAGAAAGACGCCGTTGAGTTATGGCGTAAAGAATCTCATAGACGCACAGAAAAAGCACGTAGACAGGAAGAAAAGAATAAAGAGAGTTCAAATAAAGTTCGAGAGAATTCATTAATTGAGGAAGGTATCCGAGTGAAATCAGAACAAGTAGATAGGCAAAGAAATGCCCTTATGAATGGTATGTATCCCCTTCTGGCCGAAGGATTACCTAAGGCTACTCCAGAAATACCGAAAGACTTGCCACCCCCATTATTCCCAATAAAGGTACATCCTAAGGGGCATCCTAGAACCGCAGAAGATGTTTTTCTTTCCTCATATTTAGATGACGCAGCTCCCGAGTATGCTAATTCCGCCCCACATAGACCGCATACCAGGGAAGTCCAACGCCAAGATCCAGTATCCGTATCCCTACAGCAACAGATCGAGTCACAAGTTCCGGCAAGCACATCTGTTTCTGCATCCGCTCCTACAGCTACTTCTATAGCTGTGTCCACACCTGTAGTTGCTGTGTCACGTTCAACGAATCCTTTCACGCCCGATACCCCAGATGGGGCCACGGGAGGTGCTACCAATATTTTTTCTACACCACCCAGAATGAATAAACTTACTTTTCAAGAGTCAGCACATTCACGTACACCCAAACTCATAAGTGCCCGTACGCTTAAGGAACTTCTTATAGATTGTAGATATGACCCTGTGCCCGGTAAAGAGGACGAAATGACCCTGGCATCATTGCGTATCAGACGAGCCGCAGTGTATTTAGGGAAGTTACCAGGAATGACTGCGCATCTAGATAAAATATATCATTTTGTCCAAACAGGGCGAGATCCAGAATGTATTAACAGAGCTATGGAATACCAGAAAGTAGAGATACAGGGGGAACTGTTACGTTTCCTCATAAATTGCGTGATCAGAAATCAAGACCGACCGGGGGTAGACCCGGAAGCAATGCAAATTCTTACCAGATGGAGCCAGAATATATCAGAAGGGAGACATGATAAGCAAAATTGTATAATAGCCATGTGCCGAAAGATCCGTAAAGAAATAGAACGCCTACACGAAGAAAGATTAGCGGTAGACGAGTTCGAACAAAACGAGGAGGAAGGGTCTGGACTGCCCGCAGGACAGTCAGACACCATAGCCTATGTAGGTAGAGGAAGATCTTGTAATAGTAATAGATGTCTTACTGACTCGATACGTCCGATATGTCCAGATAATAACAGGAATTTCCAAATACCTATAATTAATATAAGGTCTAACGAGCATTCGTTCCAAACCGCCGACAAACTACTACGAGAACGAAGGGGTTATCATTTTCTCGATTCTATGGATGAACAAGATTTAGCCAGGGCAGCTGTCCATTGGGTGGACAGTCCCGGAAAATATAGTGATGATACAGTAGCACGCACATTTTTGAATCTCACCCCAGATGAACAGAGGTTAGCTGGGATTTATATGATTCAACAACTCATTATACTATATCGGAGTCAGCATTCGGACCCTGGTCCCTTACCTGACATATTGACTGAATTGCTTATGAATAAATGGAGAGGTGCAGGTACTAAATTAATTAAAGAGATTCTAGAATCAAGAAAGCAGTATATTCTTTTTGTATGCGCAGAGCATGTCTCATTGCCCGTCAAGGAAAGAACCACGTATCACATGGATAGACAGAATCCCTTACGAGAAGTGCACCCAATAAAAGGCGAGGACAACGAGTTTAAGCGCGTATTTGTATATACGCCCATATCGAAAATAGAATTGTTACAAATGAAGAAAGTGGTACCCAGTCATGACAAAGATCCAGCGGGTTTTCACCGAGAAATTAAAGACATGTTACTCATGGGAGAGTATACCTATCCCGACATTATGACAATATTAAAGGTATTGATGCCTGCTGGTATTTATGAGAAACTCAAGGAAAAAGAGTGGGAGGTAGGAGACCAAAAGATAGAATGGTCAGTGTTAGAAGCGGAAGAAAAGGCCCGAACTGCAGGAGCAGGACTTGGGGATAAAACTAAAGCACTACCAGGTTTACTAGTACAGGTACTGCCACGTTTATTAACTACGAAAAAGGAAGATTGGGGTACTATTTCAGCCTGTAAGCAGAAGCAAGATGAAGACACTAGTGATTACTATGCCCGATTTGAAAAATGTTTAGGTATAAATAGTGGCATAAAAGCAAGTAGCGAATCATACCCACATCTGTTTGTGACAAAATTAGTGGAAAATGCCCTGCCCCCAGTAAAGAATAGAGTATTAAAATTCGAGAGTACCTGGCAAGGCAACACTCCATCACAAATGTTACAGTACCATCACAATAGAATTAGAGAGGAACAAGAACATGAACACAGACGCATGAAAGACACGAAAATGAAAATGCTAGTTTCCCAGACAGTTCCAGCTGAAGGACATAAAAAGGGTATGACACATTCCGATTCAGCAGGACCTGTAAAAGGGACATGCAATTTTTGTAAAAAGCCAGGTCATTACGTACACGACTGTCCAGTTTTAAAACATAATATCGCCATAGGTAAAACACAAGAAAGACCACGGCCATTTAGACAAGAGCAGAATGAACAAGGAGCTCCGCAGCATGCACAAGCCATGCCAGCCGCACAACAGCCAATACAGTTTGTGCCAGCTGCACCACCGTTGCCTGTTGCTGCCACACAGACAACAACACGACAAATGTATCAGACCGCACAGTATGAATATCCTGAGTATCAGCGTTACGCATGAACTAGCCTAGAGAGGGAAGTTGACTTACCCCTTATCGAGATTCCTGTAGATCAAGAAGGACCTTATGTACATAGTGAATTATTAGGTCAAGACAGAAAATTTTTACTCGATACAGGGGCAAGTCGAACAACTATAAAACGTAGTGAAGTTCCAGGGGCACCCCTCTCAGGCTCACAGAATATTTCCCTTGGCTTTTCAGGAAAACCTATTGTTAATGAAGTATCACAGCCTCTTCCACTTACGATAGGACCTCTGACCCGAACTACAGATTTATTGCTTACTAAATCATGTCCAGAAAACTTGTTAGGAATAAAAACACTGAAAGCTCTAGGAGCTATAATATGTTGTTCTCCGGAAGGAGTAAGGTTGTTTTTACGTGATTTTAAAGGTCACTATGTGTCTAGAGACATGGATCCCCGACTGCAGACTTTACCTACACGTCTATGGGCACAAGGCCCTACTGATGTTGGATGCATGAATATTACACCATATCGAGTCACATTAAAGGCAGGAGTGGTGCTACCACGAATGCGACAATACAAGTTACCACCAGATGCTGTAGTGGCTTTACTACAAATCATTGACGAGCTCATTGCCCAAGGAGTAGTTGTGGAAACAGACTCCAATGTATGTAATTCACCGATAATTCCGATTCTTAAACGAACAGATCCTAAGGCCCCGCCAGTATATCGATTGGTTATTGATCTGCGCGAGTTAAACAAATGCATTGTGCCACAATTTCCTGTGGTCCCAGATATCTCGTCATTACTGACAGCTATTGATTCTGAAGCAACATTCTTTACTGTAATTGATCTCAAGAATGCCTTTTTCAGCGTCCCAATAGATCCGGAAAGCCAATATTTGTTCGGATTTAGTTTAAATGGACGTAGCTTTAAATTCTCACGCGCACCTCAAGGATTTACAGAAAGCCCCAGCATCTATAGCCAAGCACTGAAACGAGAACTAGATAGTATCCACATGCCAGTTAACACTGCTCTGCTCCAATACGTCGATGATCTGCTGATCACCGCAAGAAGCGAACCGGAATGTGAAAAAGCATCACTGACAGTTTTAAAATTTCTAGCCGAAAAAGGTCACAAGGTGTCCCCTTCTAAGCTGCAATTCTGTGTCCAGCGAGTTGTTTATCTTGGACACTCGCTGTCCAAGGAGGGAAGGCAGCTTACACCGGACCGCATTCAGTTAATAGCTAACATGCCAATACCCAAGACACAAAAGGAGGTGCGGGCTTTCATAGGCCTCACTTCATATTGTAGGCAGTGGATCCCTCAGTATGTATTTCTAGCAAAACCACTCATTCAGTTAACAACACAGGAGGCAGCCACATCGACTGTTCTCCCTTGGACTCAGGAACATACACAAGTTTTTGAAAACCTAAAGAAAGCTTTATGTCAAGCACCTGTCTTAGCAACACCATGTTACAGAAAACAGTTTACACTCTTTGTTACAGAACGCGAAGGTACTGCCTTGTCAGTACTCACACAGGAACAAGCAGGAGCACACAAACCATGTGCTTATTTTTCTAGTACATTAGATCCCGTAGCTCAGGCTTTGCCTGCGTGCCTGAAATCAGTAGCAGCGACAGCTTTAGCAATCAGACAAAGCGATGCCATAGTGTTAGGACATCCATTGACAGTTCAAGTACCACACGCAGTAGAGGTTCTTGTAAATAGAACGCAAACACAACACTTGACTATAGCGCGACTTACAGGGTACGAACTTACATTGTTTCAGCCACATATAGAAATCAGACGCTGTAACACATTGAATCCTGCCACACTTTTGCCAGTAACCGGAACAGACCCACTAGCTCATGACTGTATTGAAGTTATTACTATAACGACAAAACCCAGACAAGACTTAACCGATGTCCCATTGTCAGATCCAGACCGGACATTGTATGTAGATGGTTCATGTATGAGAACAAGTACAGGAGAGTTAGTGGCTGCTTACGCAGTCACCACAGATACTGAAGTCATTGAAACTAATCGTATAAATACTTTGTCAGCTCAAGCCGCAGAGCTCATCGCTCTGACACACGCCTGTATTCAAGCCACGAATAAAAAAGTCAACATATACACTGATTCACGTTATGCATTCGGAGTTGTACATGACTTCGGCGTGCTGTGGCGAGAGAGAGGTTATTTAACTTCCCACGGTGCCCACATTCAGCACGGACCCCTCATTCATGCCTTATTAGATGCAATACATCTACCCACTGCAATATCAATTATGAAATGTAAGGCTCATACGAAGGTTACTGATATCATTTCCCAAGGCAATGATCTAGCCGACAGAACAGCTAAACAGACTGCTCAAACTCAAACCCCCGACATGACAAAGACAATAGTCCCGACACCGACACATTGTATGACAGTTAAAGATCCTACTCTTGACGTAATTGACATACAGACACATGCTACACCAGACGAAATAAAGAAATGGACTGAATTAGGAGGGATCCAAACGGACCAAGGATGGATGATGAAGGAAAAGTCTGTATGGTTCCTTCCTGATTCAATGGTCCAAGTTATAATTAACACTATACATAGTCCAGCACATCTAGGAGAAAAAGCTATGCTAGACAGCATTCAACACATTTGGTTCAATAAACATTTACGAGCAGCAGCCAAACAAAAGGTCCGTACCTGTATGATCTGTTGTCAGTTTAACCCAGGAAAAAGCGTTCCCGTAGAACAGGGTGGATTTCATCCTCCTAATCACCCTTTTGAAGCCCTCCAGATGGACTATATCCAGATGGAACGATGTCGAGGATTCAAATATGTTCTCGTAGTTGTCTGCGCTCTGTCCCGTTGGACAGAGGCATACCCGGTTTCAGATTACACTGCCCCGACTACTGCCAAACAGTTGGTTCGAGAATTCTTCCCACGATACGGTTTACCACGTGTTGTTCACTCAGATAACGGCCAGCCGTTCTCATCCGAATTAATGAAACATGTTTCACTTCTGTTAGGATATCAGTGGAAATTCCACTGTGTCCGACACCCCGAGGCAGCAGGTCTCGTAGAAAGACATAACCAGATACTGAAAATCAGATTGTCCAAAATATGCAGAGAGAAAGGTGTCGACTGGGTAGTAGCGTTACCCGTTGCACTCTTTTACATGAGAATGGTAGCACACTCTCGAACAGGGCTATCCCCGTATGAGGTGATCTTCGGCAGACCACCAAATATGTGGGGGACGCCTATACCACGCAAAATAACTGATGTTGACTGTAATATGCTGACAGATTACTTGGCTTCCTTGATGTCTGCACTACAATCTTGTCGTTCACAGGTAGCTGCAGCCTTTCCCGACAACACGGAGGTGAAACCCCATGACGTAGTTCCGGGTGATCTCGTATTTGTGAGAAATTTCGACCGAAAGACTCAGCTGGAGCCCAGGTGGAAGACACCCAAGTTGGTTCTGCTCACTACAAGGACAGCCGTGAAGATCGAGGGCCGCAAGGGCTGGATTCATTCAAGTCATATCAAGAAATTTCATGGACTATCCTCGGATATAGACATTGTGCCCTGCGCTCCCTCACCCATTGACTCAAAACTTCCTTTTGTTGAACAGAGTAACTCAGAACACTATAAACTAAAGCTTAGGCCCAACCAGTCGAGCAATTTGATTGTTTAAGTCCTCTCCAAGGTGAAGCGGTTGAATTGTCTCTGACATGTATCCCTTGGACCCGAGTAGAGAAAACACCCGGAAAATGTTGAAACGACAGGCGTACTGTAAATCACTGCGTAGCCACTGCATAGTGACATTATTAATCTTGTTTTTCTTGAGTCTTTTAATAATTACTGCAAGTATATTGTTGCACATATATTACCCTATTTCTAGACATGTTTATAATGTTACTGCTGAACATTCTTTTAGTAACTTACCTCCGCATGAATTGTCTTATAGACTTGCACTGCGCAATAACACTTTCATTAGTATGTTACATCATTCCCATCAGACTAGTAATGCCACTAATTGTTGGGTGTGTGGTCGGCTCCCTCCCTATCAGAATTATGAAGGAGTCCTGCCATTCTTTCCACACCCATTTACACATAATGGCTCCTGTGGAGCATGGTTTAGTTTAATCAATTCCATAGACTCAGACACAGCAGTTTACCAAGATCATTGGGTATGGGGAAACCTGAACCTAGTTTTACTCAAGGTCTGCTACCCTGACAAGGAGGGTCGCCCCAAGAGAACAGGAACTGATCTAGAAAATGAAGTATATGGATTAGGTAATTTTATACCTAATCTCATGATTCTAAATGTCGAATCCGAAGTTGAACTAGTTTTGCCCACCATGTCAGTATTCCCAGCGAAGGGTGAATTGTGTGTAAGAAAGGTTGGTTCCATACATATGGGCCATAGTAAATGCACTACTATAGTAGAATTCAGTGATCAAGGCAAATCTTCATTTAGAGCTTATCGCCACTCCTACTTTATATGTGGTCAGACTGCATATATGCGTCTACCTCTAGACTGGGATGGTACCTGCTACATTGCATTTCTTTTGCCACCTGTTTTCCTAGCTCCTCCTGATTATTACAGAAATATCCATTTAGTACACAACAGAGAGCGGAGAGATCTCCCAATTGTCGATTATACTGAGACGGCATGGGACAAGTATGTAGATTTTAATAAAGGCATCTTTCCCTATATAGGTACTGTTACAAATAGTAAGCTGATACGTAGATTAACTAGAACCCTTGAAGCAGTAGTGAATGAGACTATTTCCGCCTTAGGCAATTTAACAGAAGAGCAGTCTGCTATGCGGATTGTTGTGCTCCAAAATCGTCTTGTCCTTGACGTCATCCTAGCTGATAGGGGCGGAGCTTGTAGGGTCATCGGATCAAGCTGCTGCGTATTCATACCAGAAAATTCGCCATCTGTATATAAAGCCATCACTCGCCTTCATAAGATTGTAAACCAGATACACCAGAACCCAGGCACTTGGACTTGGTCCAGTTGGTTTTGGAGTGTGGTATCAGCCTGGGGATGGAGAGTTTTATCCTTCCTAGGTATTGGCCTTCTCATACTATTCAGTTGCTGTCTATGTCTACAATGTGGACCAGCGATTTGTGGTCTGTGTACCACATCGTGTATTCCACCACCAAGATTTCATTCGTCACGGAAGAAGAAAGAAGAACAAATGATGCTATATGAACAGATCAATGGATTGATGAAGATTGATATCTCTTAACGGGCAAGTAGGGGACAAGGAGGGAATGTGGAAATATGGATTTTTCTGGTCAGTTATGTCCCCTATCTTGGACCACAACGGTTCTATGTGCATGTTACAAGTACATGTATGTTCCCTCCAGTTCCAGTTATGAAGACGCAAATACATGTGCGTCCACCGTCAACATGTCCTCTGTCAGATCCGCCATGAATAGGCCGGATATTCCATTCCTAAATATGAAAGGCCACCGACTTTATATGGTTCACTTATGCCATTTTACAGTCTAGGCAAGTAGGCCCTGATTCTGTCATCAAACTCTTCTTGCCTTCTGCCTCTGAAAACTCCAGTCTGAGCCTGCATCTGTGACCATGAACTTTGTCTCATTCTCTGCGCGGCTCACGAAGCCTGACATCAGCCTATTCTCTGCCAAGAACTGTATTTCACCTTCGAATTATCTGCTTCACTCCTTAGCCGATGCATTCCTGTCTAGCAGTTTAAGTAAACATTCTTCCAGCTACTGAGCAAAGGCTCGGCTTCTCTGTCCTCATGCAAGTAATTCATAGCCCTGTTACCATGGAATATTCCTACCCCCTCGCATTCAGTGTAGACACTTAGACGCTTGTACACGCACGCACAGTCAGTATAGAATAGATTCTGTCCGAGAGCCCTTCTTTTGTGGATAACATAGTTCTTTAAACATAGGATGTTAGATATGATTTGGGATTAGGTTGACTTGACCCCCCAGACTTTTTGTCTCCACATGTAGAGCTAAATGTCAAGTCCCCTTCACCCCCTAGTTGCACGTCAATTACACGTCATGCTGCTGCGCGCGCATCTATGCCAAGTATTATCTTATAGATCCACCTATATGTGACATCATAACCAATTATGTTCCTTTTTACTCCTTATTACACCCATTTTTGGTTACGCAGATAAATCGTAATTTTTCTTATCAATTGTTACGCCTACTGCATTCGCTTCATTGTAATGTATGTACTATAAAAGTCATTTCTTGTCAATAATGTATGTACTTCACTTCCTGAACCCCCGTGGTGATGGAACTTGGAGCAACCGATTATAATCGATCACTGGAATAAAGCCCATTCCGAACCTCTAATATCACGGATTCTGCCTCTCATTTTACTGAGCTATTTTATTATGTTTCTGTATCAAATTAAGTCCAGGTAAAGGAATTTTATTTACCACAGTGGGCAGATCGGTTTTATTTTTTTGCCGTTTCTGCTCCCATTGGGGGCAGAAAAGCCCACTAGACACCAGGGAATTAGTTCAATTAGAAATAGAAGTGACCCCTCGCTTCCAGGGTGCAATTTGTTATATGTATTTGGCTCACCTGCCCCGGGACTGAATAGCCTTTTTTTTCCTGCTGTTTTCTGCCTGACCTGGCACACAAACCGATTGACCATTTGGGTAGTGACATGGCATGTTATAATGTTTATTGTTATATTTTTTGTGATTTCCAATTGTAATGTTTTTTTTGTTTACTTTTTTGTTCTAGGTGAAGGCTTTTCTTCTGTTCACGGTGACGTTTTGGTTCTGGTTGTTTTGCTGTTTGTGTAGTTTGGTAAGAGACTGTTTTTTTGTACAATGCAAATGTGTTTGATTTCTCTGCCTGTTTTTTTTTGCAAATGGTGTAATAATAGCAGTATGTTTGGTTTTTGAGTTTCAAAAACTTTTTGCATTGGTGCACGATGTGTATTTTGTTGTCTTGTGAGTAATTTGTTTTTTTTTCTTCTTTCTAGTTTGATATCGTTGGTCTTTGCTGTGTCACTGCAGAGTTTGTTTCTGGTGAGTGCAGCTGTCTCTTTTGATTTTGGATTGTATAGTTTTTGAGTACATTGATCTTATTGATATAAGGTACACATTTCTTTACTTACTTGGTTTGCACATTGTTGGTTGTTGTTGACTTGTTTGTGCAGTCTTCTATCTTAGTAGGTATAATGGCTAGCCGCAGGATGACTGCTCAGCAGGTTGTTGGTTTGCTGTTTGAGTCTTCCTCTGATATTGGGTCAGAGACTGACTCTGCTTCTGAGGGAGAGGGGGCAGGGGACGATTCTGGCAGTGAGTTTTCTCTCCGTATGGGGTCATCGGATGATGAAGATACTCTTAGTGCGGATGAAGTGCCTGTGTTAGAGGAGGAGACTGATGTGCCGATAGTGCGGCAAGAGGCATCTGGGCTGCAGCCTGCGGCTGCAAGGCTTCCCGTTGGTGTAGTGCGGCAAGAGACATCTGGGCTGCAGGCTGGGACTGCAAGGCTTCCCGTTGGTGTAGTGCGGCAAGAGGCATCTGGGCTGCAGGCTGGGGCTGCAAGCCTTTCCGTTGGTGTAGTGCGGCAAGAGACATCTGGGCTGCAGGCTGGGGCTGCAAGTCTTCCCGTTGAAACTGATGACCTCTGGGTTGCCCCTGGCATGGTGCTGCCGGAATTTCCTGAGTTTACTGGTGTTCCAGGGTCTAGAGTGAATACCGAGAACTTTTTGCCTGTAAATTTTTTTCAGTTGTTTATGGACGATGTGTTTTTGGCAGAGATTGTTGAGCAGACTAATTTGTATGCCGAACAGTTTTTGCGGGACAACAGTGCCAGTCTTAAGCCACACTCTAGAGCTACCCGGTGGACTCCCACAAATGTTGAAGAGATGAAGAAGTTCTTGGGTTTAACTTTTTTGATGGGCTTGCTAAGGAAGCCATCATTGGCTTCATATTGGTCTAGCAGTCCCTTGATGGCAACGTCTATTTTTCCGGCAGTCATGACTCGTGACAGGTATTTGCTTCTGCTTCGGATGATGCACTTTGTAGATAATGGTTTAGCGTTGCCACGAGATCACCCTGATTGTGACCGTCTTTTTAAGATTAGGCCTGTCCTTGATCACTTTGTTGATCGATTTTCTGAGATTTATGCCCCTGGTAGAGAAATTGCAGTGGATGAGTCTTTGGTGTTGTTCAAGGGCCGCTTGGTTTTTAGGCAATACATTCCTAGTAAGAGGGCACGCTATGGAATAAAGCTGTATATGCTGTGTGACAGTAGGACTGGATATGTCTCTAATTTCAGGGTGTACACCGGTAAGGAATCTAGGTTTAACCTCCCTGGTTGTCCGTCCACTTTTGGAGTGACTGAGAAAATTGTTTGGGAACTTGGTAGAGGATTTTTTAACAAAGGCCACCATTTATATGTAGATAACTTCTACACTGGTGTACGGTTGTTCAGGGAATTGGCCAAAGTGGACACTTTTGCTTGTGGCACAGTCCGCTGTAACCGTAAAGGTTTTCCGAAAGAACTTGTTTGTCAAAAGCTTGTGCGGGGACAGTGCAGTGCGTTGCGTTGCCAGGAGCTTCTTGCTGTGAAGTTTACAGACAGGAGAGATGTCTACATGCTGACTTCCATCCATGATGAAAGCACTGCACCTGTGACTGTTTGGGGTCAGGTCGCTGAAGCGCGCAAACCTGTATGTGTTTTAGACTATAATAGGTACATGGGTGGTGTTGACAGAGTAGATCAGAGGTTGGAACCTTACACTGCTCTTCGTAAGGCTTACATTTGGTACAAGAAGTTGGCTATCCATCTTTTCCACTTGGCAATGTTTAATGCTTTTGTTGTGTTCCAGGATTCTTGCCCTGAGTCAAAGATGACTTTTGCTAAGTTTCAGGAGTCTGTAATAGGCAGCCTTGTTGTAGTGGAACAGGCAAGTGTTCCTAGAGTTGGACTGGTGGAGGATGTTGCTAGATTGAAAGAACGCCACTTTCCAGATCACATTCCTCCCACACCCGCAAAAGATTTTCCCAGTAGGAGATGTAGAGTCTGTTGGCGAAGAGGTTTGTGGAAGGAGAGTCGTATGTACTGCCCCGATTGTCCCTCTCATCCTGCACTGTGTCTCTCTGCTTGTTTCCGAGCGTACCACACGCGTAAAAACTTCTGGGAAGATTCATGAGTGGTAAAGTGAACTGCCTGGTCTGTATTCTTTGGAAAATATGATTCTGTTTCAAGGTTGGTGTTAGTGCAATGTATTTAGTTGCTGATTTTCTGTTAGAAGATTTGTATCTATTTGCAATTTGTTTGTGTTTTTATTTTTTTCTAAAAAAATCCAAAATGTGATGGCGGTGTGTGTAGGCTTGCGCTTGGCTGTTGGTGTGTGTGGACTGGCACTTGGTTGGTGGTGTGCGTGGAATGGTGCTTGGCTGACGGTGTGCGTGGACTGGCGGTGTGCGTGGACTGGCGGTGTGCATGGACTGGCGGTGTGCGTGGACTGGTGCGTGGCTGGTGGTGTGCGTGGAATGGTGCTTGGCTGGCGGTGTGCGTGGACTGGTGCGTGGCTGGTGGTGTGCGTGGAATGGTGCTTGGCTGGCGGTGTGCGTGGAATGGTGCTTGGCTGGTGGTGTGCGTGGAATGGTGCTTGGCTGGCGGTGTGCGTGGACTGGTACTTGGCTGGCGGTGTGTGTGGACTGGTGGTGTGTGTGGACTGGTGTTTGGCTGGTGGTGTCCGTGGACTGGAGCTTGGCTGGTGGTGTCCGTGGACTGGAGCTTGTCTGGTGGTGTGTGTGGACTGGAGCTTGGCTGGCGGTGTGCGTGGAATGGTGCTTGTCTGGTGGTGTCCGTGGACTGGAGCTTGGCTGGCGGTGTAGGTGGATTGGCGATTGGCTGCCGGTGTGCCTGGACTGGCGATTGGATGGCGGTGTGCCTGGACTGGCGCTTGGCTAGCGGTGTGCGTGGACTGGCGTTTGGCTAGCGGTGTGTGTCGACTGGTGCTTGGCTGGCTGTGTGTGAGTAGTGACTTTCTGCTGGTCACTACACACACTGCTAGCTGAGTGCCACTCCACGCAATCCTTCAGCCTGTGTAGTTGCTGTGTCTGGATTGTGGGCGTGTGAAAGTGATGGGCCCTTGAATGGCGCTGTGTGCTGGTGTGAGTTTTGTTATGTGATGGGCCCGCGGCTGGCGGTGTGAATGGTTTTGTATGTCTCACACGTATGAAAGGTGTATGAATGGCCTGTAAAGAGGTTGGTGCCTTGTCGTGGCTTTACAGCTCACGAGCTGTGAGTCAATGGTTCAGTTTCTTGCCCTTTCAATTATTACCAGTGCATTTCATGTTTTGTGAAATCACTTGGTAATACAATTTTATCTACTGAACCATCACTCACCCTCGTGCCAAATCCAACCAGTATGTGTGTGTGCTTGCGGGTTAGATGACTGTGCAGTAATATTTGTCTTTCTGAAGCAGGGTGTACCTTGTCCCTTTTTGGTGATTTTTGTACTGTGTTGCTTTTGTACCTGGTGGTGCGAATGGTCTTGTTTGTATCACGTATGAAAGGTGTGTGAATGGCCTGTAAAGCGGTTGGTGCCTTGACGTGGCTTTACAGCTCACGAGGTGCAAATCATTGGTTTGGTTTTTTGTGAATTTAATTATGGACAGTGCATTTCATTTTTGTGAAATCTCTTGGTTAATAAAATTTAATACACTGAACCATGACTTGTCCTCGTGCCAAATCCAACCAGTATGTGTGTGTGTTTGAGGAATAGATGGTTGTGCAGGAATCTTTGTCTTTTGTTTCTCTGCCAAGGTACACTTTCCATGTAAGAATAACCCACCAACTGTAGATATTGTCGAAAACCCTTGGGAGTTCATGGTGATGTCTCTCTAGTGATTTGAAAAATATTTTTTATCCCCATTGTCCTGTAAACCTCAAATTGTCTGCCACATTTTCTTTGCAGTATTATTCCTAAATTCTCACGCTGTAGTAACAATAGGTAATCTGGTTTTGCAAGGGGGGTTACTTTGGTTTTTTGCCCAGGGCTCAGCGGCCATCTAGGGAAACCTTTCCAACCCACGCATTTCTGAAAACTAGACACCCGGCGGCTTCCAGGGAGGTATGGCTTGCGTGGATCCCCCAACGTTTCCTTACCCAGAATCCCCTGCAATCCTCATTTTTTGCCCAAAAAATCACTTTTTTCACACATTTTGGGGTGGGAAAGTAGTGGCATCACCGGGCTCACACAAATTTACCACCACCCAGCGTTCCCCCAGGTCTCCCGGTAAAAATGGTGCCTCACTTGTGTGGGAGGCCCAAGTACCCGCGGCAGGCAAGGGCCCCAAACGTAGTGAGGCGACATCAAGATGGCCTATCGCCAAACCACCTGGTTTTGCAAGGGGGGTCACTTTGGTTTTTGGCCCGGTGCGCAGCGGCCATCTAGGGAAACCTAGCAAACCCAGGCATTTTTGAAAACTAGACACCCGGCGGCTTCCAGGGAGGTATGGCTTGCGTGGATCCCCCAACATTTCCTTACCCAGAATCCCCTGCAAACCTCAAATTTTGCTCAAAAAATCACTTTTTTCACACATTTTGGGGTGGGAAAGTAGTGGCATCACCGGGCTTACACAAATTTACCACCACCCAGCGTTCCCCCAGGTCTCCCGGTAAAAATGGTGCCTCACTTGTGTGGGAGGCCCAAGTACCCGCGGCAGGCAAGGGCCCCAAACGTAGTGAGGCGACATCAAGATGGCCTATCGCCAAACCACCTGGTTTTGCAAGGGGGGTCACTTTGGTTTTTGGCCCGGTGCGCGGCGGCCATCTAGGGAAACCTAGCAAACCCAGGCATTTTTGAAAACTAGACACCCGGCGGCTTCCAGAGAGGTATGGCTTGCGTGGATCCCCCAACGTTTCCTTACCCAGAATCCCCTGCAAACCTCAAATTTTGCTCAAAAAATCACTTTTTTCACACATTTTGGGGTGGGAAAGTAGTGGCATCACCGGGCTCACACAAATTTACCACCACCCAGCGTTCCCCCAGGTCTCCCGGTAAAAATGGTGCCTCACTTGTGTGGGAGGCCCAAGTACCCGCGGCAGGCAAGGGCCCCAAACGTAGTGAGGCGACATCAAGATGGCCTATCGCCAAACCACCTGGTTTTGCAAGGGGGGTCACTTTGGTTTTTGGCCCGGTGCGCGGCGGCCATCTAGGGAAACCTACCAAACCCAGGCATTTTTGAAAACTAGACACCCGGCGGCTTCCAGGGAGGTATGGCTTGCGTGGATCCCCCAACGTTTCCTTACCCAGAATCCCCTGCAAACCTCAAATTTTGCTCAAAAAATCACTTTTTTCACACATTTTGGGGTGGAAAAGTAGTGGCATCACCGGGCTCACACAAATTTACCACCACCCAGCGTTCCCCCAGGTCTCCCGGTAAAAATGGTGCCTCACTTGTGTGGGAGGCCCAAGTACCCGCGGCAGGCAAGGGCCCCAAACGTAGTGAGGCGACATCAAGATGGCCTATCGCCAAACCACCTGGTTTTGCAAGGGGGGTCACTTTGGTTTTTGGCCCGGTGCGCGGCGGCCATCTAGGGAAACCTACCAAACCCAGGCATTTTTGAAAACTAGACACCCGGCGGCTTCCAGGGAGGTATGGCTTGCGTGGATCCCCCAACGTTTCCTTACCCAGAATCCTCTGCAAACCTCAAATTTTGCTCAAAAAATCACTTTTTTCACACATTTTGGGGTGGGAAAGTAGTGGCATCACCGGGCTCACACAAATTTACCACCACCCAGCGTTCCCCCCAGGTCTCCCGGTAAAAATGGTGCCTCACTTGTGTGGGAGGCCCAAGAACCCGCGGCAGGCAAGGACCCCAAACGTAGTGAGGCGACATCAAGATGGCCTATCGCCAAACCACCTGGTTTTGCAAGGGGGGTCACTTTGGTTTTTGGCCCGGTGCGCGGCGGCCATCTAGGGAAACCTAGCAAACCCAGGCATTTTTGAAAACTAGACACCCGGCGGCTTCCAGGGAGGTATGGCTTGCGTGGATCCCCCAACGTTTCCTTACCCAGAATCCCCTGCAAACCTCAAATTTTGCTCAAAAAATCACTTTTTTCACACATTTTGGGGTGGGAAAGTAGTGGCATCACCGGGCTCACACAAATTTACCACCACCCAGCGTTCCCCCAGGTCTCCCGGTAAAAATGGTGCCTCACTTGTGTGGGAGGCCCAAGAACCCGCGGCAGGCAAGGGCCCCAAACGTAGTGAGGCGACATCAAGATGGCCTATCGCCAAACCACCTGGTTTTGCAAGGGGGGTCACTTTGGTTTTTGGCCCGGTGCGCGGCGGCCATCTAGGGAAACCTAGCAAACCCAGGCATTTTTTAAAACTAGACACCCGGCGGCTTCCAGGGAGGTATGGCTTGCGTGGATCCCCCAACGTTTCCTTACCCAGAATCCCCTGCAAACCTCAAATTTTGCTCAAAAAATCACTTTTTTCACACATTTTGGGGTGGGAAAGTAGTGGCATCACCGGGCTCACACAAATTTACCACCACCCAGCGTTCCCCCAGGTCTCCCGGTAAAAATGGTGCCTCACTTGTGTGGGAGGCCCAAGTACCCGCGGCAGGCAAGGGCCCCAAACGTAGTGAGGCGACATCAAGATGGCCTATCGCCAAACCACCTGGTTTTGCAAGGGGGGTCACTTTGGTTTTTGGCCCGGTGCGCGGCGGCCATCTAGGGAAACCTAGCAAACCCAGGCATTTTTGAAAACTAGACACCCGGCGGCTTCCAGGGAGGTATGGCTTGCGTGGATCCCCCAACGTTTCCTTACCCAGAATCCCCTGCAAACCTCAAATTTTGCTCAAAAAATCACTTTTTTCACACATTTTGGGGTGGGAAAGTAGTGGCATCACCGGGCTCACACAAATTTACCACCACCCAGCGTTCCCCCAGGTCTCCCGGTAAAAATGGTGCCTCACTTGTGTGGGAGGCCCAAGTACCCGCGGCAGGCAAGGGCCCCAAACGTAGTGAGGCGACATCAAGATGGCCTATCGCCAAACCACCTGGTTTTGCAAGGGGGGTCACTTTGGTTTTTGGCCCGGTGCGCGGCGGCCATCTAGGGAAACCTAGCAAACCCAGGCATTTTTGAAAACTAGACACCCGGCGGCTTCCAGGGAGGTATGGCTTGCGTGGATCCCCCAACGTTTCCTTACCCAGAATCCCCTGCAAACCTCAAATTTTGCTCAAAAAATCACTTTTTTCACACATTTTGGGGTGGGAAAGTAGTGGCATCACTGGGCTCACACAAATTTACCACCACCCAGCGTTCCCCCAGGTCTCCCGGTAAAAATGGTGCCTCACTTGTGTGGGAGGCCCAAGTACCCGCGGCAGGCAAGGGCCCCAAACGTAGTGAGGCGACATCAAGATGGCCTATCGCCAAACCACCTGGTTTTGCAAGGGGGGTCACTTTGGTTTTTGGCCCGGTGCGCGGCGGCCATCTAGGGAAACCTAGCAAACCCAGGCATTTTTGAAAACTAGACACCCGGCGGCTTCCAGGGAGGTATGGCTTGCGTGGATCCCCCAACGTTTCCTTACCCAGAATCCCCTGCAAACCTCAAATTTTGCTCAAAAAATCACTTTTTTCACACATTTTGGGGTGGGAAAGTAGTGGCATCACCGGGCTCACACAAATTTACCACCACCCAGCGTTCCCCCAGGTCTCCCGGTAAAAATGGTGCCTCACTTGTGTGGGAGGCCCAAGTACCCGCGGCAGGCAAGGACAACAAACGTAGTGAGGCGACATCAAGATGGCCTATCGCCAAACCACCTGGTTTTGCAAGGGGGGTCACTTTGGTTTTTGGCCCGGTGCGCGGCGGCCATCTAGGGAAACCTAGCAAACCCAGGCATTTTTGAAAACTAGACACCCGGCGGCTTCCAGGGAGGTATGGCTTGCATGGATCCCCCAACGTTTCCTTACCCAGAATCCCCTGCAAACCTCAAATTTTGCTCAAAAAATCACTTTTTTCACACATTTTGGGGTGGGAAAGTAGTGGCATCACCGGGCTCACACAAATTTACCACCACCCAGCGTTCCCCCAGGTCTCCCGGTAAAAATGGTGCCTCACTTGTGTGGGAGGCCCAAGTACCCGCGGCAGGCAAGGACAACAAACGTAGTGAGGCGACATTTGGGATAGGCAATGTTGATGTTGCCTCACTACGTTTGTTGTCCTTGCCTGCCGCGGGTACTTGGGCCTCCCACACAAGTGAGGCACCATTTTTACCGTGAGACCTGGGGGAACGCTGGGTGGTGGTAAATTTGTGTGAGCCCGGTGATGCCACTACTTTCCCACCCCAAAATGTGTGAAAAAAGTGATTTTTTGAGCAAAATTTGAGGTTTGCAGGGGATTCTGGGTAAGGAAACGTTGGGGGATCCACGCAAGCCATACCTCCCTGGAAGCCGCCGGGTGTCTAGTTTTCAAAAATGCCTGGGTTTGCTAGGTTTCCCTAGATGGCCGCCGCGCACCGGGCCAAAAACCAAAGTGACCCCCCTTGCAAAACCAGGTGGTTTGGCGATAGGCCATCTTGATGTCGCCTCACTACGTTTGGGGCCCTTGCCTGCCGCGGGTACTTGGGCCTCCCACACAAGTGAGGCACCATTTTTACCGGGAGACCTGGGGGAACGCTGGGTGGTGGTAAATTTGTGTGAGCCCGGTGATGCCACTACTTTCCCACCCCAAAATGTGTGAAAAAAGTGATTTTTTGAGCAAAATTTGAGGTTTGCAGGGGATTCTGGGTAAGGAAACGTTGGGGGATCCACGCAAGCCATACCTCCCTGGAAGCCGCCGGGTGTCTAGTTTTCAAAAATGCCTGGGTTTGGTAGGTTTCCCTAGATGGCCGCCGCGCACCGGGCCAAAAACCAAAGTGACCCCCCTTGCAAAACCAGGTGGTTTGGCGATAGGCCATCTTGATGTCGCCTCACTACGTTTGGGGCCCTTGCCTGCCGCGGGTACTTGGGCCTCCCACACAAGTGAGGCACCATTTTTACCGGGAGACCTGGGGGAACGCTGGGTGGTGGTAAATTTGTGTGAGCCCGGTGATGCCACTACTTTCCCACCCCAAAATGTGTGAAAAAAGTGATTTTTTGAGCAAAATTTGAGGTTTGCAGGGGATTCTGGGTAAGGAGACGTTGGGGGATCCACGCAAGCCATACCTCCCTGGAAGCCGCCGGGTGTCTAGTTTTCAAAAATGCCTGGGTTTGCTAGGTTTCCCTAGATGGCCGCCGCGCACCGGGCCAAAAACCAAAGTGACCCCCCTTGCAAAACCAGGTGGTTTGGCGATAGGCCATCTTGATGTCGCCTCACTACGTTTGGGGCCCTTGCCTGCCGCGGGTACTTGGGCCTCCCACACAAGTGAGGCACCATTTTTACCGGGAGACCTGGGGGAACGCTGGGTGGTGGTAAATTTGTGTGAGCCCGGTGATGCCACTACTTTCCCACCCCAAAATGTGTGAAAAAAGTGATTTTTTGAGCAAAAATTTGAGGTTTGCAGGGGATTCTGGGTAAGGAAACGTTGGGGGATCCACGCAAGCCATACCTCCCTGGAAGCCGCCGGGTGTCTAGTTTTCAAAAATGCCTGGGTTTGCTATGTTTCCCTAGATGGCCGCCGCGCACCGGGCCAAAAACCAAAGTGACCCCCCTTGCAAAACCAGGTGGTTTGGCGATAGGCCATCTTGATGTCGCCTCACTACGTTTGGGGCCCTTGCCTGCCGCGGGTACTTGGGCCTCCCACACAAGTGAGGCACCATTTTTACCGGGAGACCTGGGGGAACGCTGGGTGGTGGTAAATTTGTGTAAGCCCGGTGATGCCACTACTTTCCCACCCCAAAATGTGTGAAAAAAGTGATTTTTTGAGCAAAATTTGAGGTTTGCAGGGGATTCTGGGTAAGGAAACGTTGGGGGATCCACGCAAGCCATACCTCCCTGGAAGCCGCCGGGTGTCTAGTTTTCAAAAATGCCTGGGTTTGCTAGGTTTCCCTAGATGGCCGCTGCGCACCGGGCCAAAAACCAAAGTGACCCCCTTGCAAAACCAGGTGGTTTGGCGATAGGCCATCTTGATGTCGCCTCACTACGTTTGGGGCCCTTGCCTGCCGCGGGTACTTGGGCCTCCCACACAAGTGAGGCACCATTTTTACCGGGAGACCTGGGGGAACGCTGGGTGGTGGTAAATTTGTGTGAGCCCGGTGATGCCACTACTTTCCCACCCCAAAATGTGTGAAAAAAGTGATTTTTTGAGCAAAATTTGAGGTTTGCAGGGGATTCTGGGTAAGGAAACGTTGGGGGATCCACGCAAGCCATACCTCCCTGGAAGCCGCCGGGTGTCTAGTTTTCAAAAATGCCTGGGTTTGGTAGGTTTCCCTAGATGGCCGCCGCGCACCGGGCCAAAAACCAAAGTGACCCCCCTTGCAAAACCAGGTGGTTTGGCGATAGGCCATCTTGATGTCGCCTCACTACGTTTGGGGCCCTTGCCTGCCGCGGGTACTTGGGCCTCCCACACAAGTGAGGCACCATTTTTACCGGGAGACCTGGGGGAACGCTGGGTGGTGGTAAATTTGTGTGAGCCCGGTGATGCCACTACTTTCCCACCCCAAAATGTGTGAAAAAAGTGATTTTTTGAGCAAAATTTGAGGTTTGCAGGGGATTCTGGGTAAGGAAACGTTGGGGGATCCACGCAAGCCATACCTCCCTGGAAGCCGCCGGGTGTCTAGTTTTCAAAAATGCCTGGGTTTGGTAGGTTTCCCTAGATGGCCGCCGCGCACCGGGCCAAAAACCAAAGTGACCCCCCTTGCAAAACCAGGTGGTTTGGCGATAGGCCATCTTGATGTCGCCTCACTACGTTTGGGGCCCTTGCCTGCCGCGGGTACTTGGGCCTCCCACACAAGTGAGGCACCATTTTTACCGGGAGACCTGGGGGAATGCTGGGTGGTGGTAAATTTGTGTGAGCCCGGTGATGCCACTACTTTCCCACCCCAAAATGTGTGAAAAAAGTGATTTTTTGAGCAAAATTTGAGGTTTGCAGGGGATTCTGGGTAAGGAAACGTTGGGGGATCCACGCAAGCCATACCTCCCTGGAAGCCGCCGGGTGTCTAGTTTTCAAAAATGCCTGGGTTTGCTAGGTTTCCCTAGGTGCCGGCAGGGCTAGGGTACAAAATCTACAGCTAGTCACTTTGCCAAAAAAAGGGTCATTTTTCACTGCAAAACCACGTTGCGTTTTGCGCCGTTTCCTGTCGCGGGCACTAAGCCGACCCGCACAAGTGAGGTACCATTTTTCTCGTAGGACTTTGGGGAACGCAGGGTGGGTGGAAATTTGTGGATCCACGCAGATTCCAGAACTTTCCATCACAGAAATGTGGGGAAAATGTGTTTTTTTTGTCAATTTTTTACGTTTGCAAGGGATTCTGGGTAACAGACCATGGTGGGAGGCAGTCAAGTCACCCCATCCTGGATTCCCCTGGGTGTCTAGTTTTCAGAAATGTATAGGTTTGCTAGGTTTTCCTAGGTGCCGGCAGGGCTAGGGTACAAAATCTACAGCTAGTCACTTTGCCAAAAAAAGGGTCATTTTTCACTCCAAAACCACGTTGCGTTTTGCGCCGTTTCCTGTCGCGGGCACTAGGCCGACCCGCACAAGTGAGGTACCATTTTTCTCGTAGGACTTAGGGGAACGCGGGGTGGGTGGAAATTTGTGGATCCACGCAGATTCCAGAACTTTCCATCACAGAAATGTGGGGAAAATGTGTTTTTTTTGTCAATGTTTTACGTTTGCAAGGGATTCTGGGTAACAGACCATGGTGGGAGGCAGTCAAGTCACCCCATCCTGGATTCCCCTGGGTGTCTAGTTTTCAGAAATGTATAGGTTTGCTAGGTTTCCCTAGGTGCCGGCAGGGCTAGGGTACAAAATCTACAGCTAGTCACTTTGCCAAAAAAAGGGTCATTTTTCACTCCAAAACCACGTTGCGTTTTGCGCCGTTTCCTGTCGCGGGCACTAGGCCGACCCGCACAAGTGAGGTACCATTTTTCTCGTAGGACTTTGGGGAACGCGGGGTGGGTGGAAATTTGTGGATCCACGCAGATTCCAGAACTTTCCATCACAGAAATGTGGGGAAAATGTGTTTTTTTTGTCAATTTTTTACGTTTGCAAGGGATTCTGGGTAACAGACCATGGTGGGAGGACGTCAAGTCACCCCATCCTGGATTCCCCTGGGTGTCTAGTTTTCAGAAATGTATAGGTTTGCTAGGTTTCCCTAGGTGCCGGCAGGGCTAGGGTACAAAATCTACAGCTAGTCACTTTGCCAAAAAAAGGGTCATTTTTCACTCCAAAACCACGTTGCGTTTTGCGCCGTTTCCTGTCGCGGGCACTAGGCCGACCCGCACAAGTGAGGTACCATTTTTCTCGTAGGACTTTGGGGAACGCGGGGTGGGTGGAAATTTGTGGATCCACGCAGATTCCAGAACTTTCCATCACAGAAATGTGGGGAAAATGTGTTTTTTTTGTCAATTTTTTATGTTTGCAAGAGATTCTGGGTAACAGACCATGGTGGGAGGCAGTCAAGTCACCCCATCCTGGATTCCCCTGGGTGTCTAGTTTTCAGAAATGTATAGGTTTGCTAGGTTTCCCTAGGTGCCGGCAGGGCTAGGGTACAAAATCTACAGCTAGTCACTTTGCCAAAAAAAGGGTCATTTTTCACTCCAAAACCACGTTGCGTTTTGCGCCGTTTCCTGTCGCGGGCACTAGGCCGACCCGCACAAGTGAGGTACCATTTTTCTCGTAGGACTTTGGGGAACGCGGGGTGGGTGGAAATTTGTGGATCCACGCAGATTCCAGAACTTTCCATCACAGAAATGTGGGGAAAATGTGTTTTTTTTGTCAATTTTTTACATTTGCAAGGGATTCTGGGTAACAGACCATGGTGGGAGGCAGTCAAGTCACCCCATCCTGGATTCCCCTGGGTGTCTAGTTTTCAGAAATGTATAGGTTTGCTAGGTTTCCCTAGGTGCCGGCAGGGCTAGGGTACAAAATCTACAGCTAGTCACTTTGCCAAAAAAAAGGGTCATTTTTCACTGCAAAACCACGTTGCGTTTTGCGCCGTTTCCTGTCGCGGGCACTAGGCCGACCCGCACAAGTGAGGTACCATTTTTCTCGTAGGACTTTGGGGAACGCGGGGTGGGTGGAAATTTGTGGATCCACGCAGATTCCAGAACTTTCCATCACAGAAATGTGGGGAAAATGTGTTTTTTTTGTCAATTTTTTACGTTTGCAAGGGATTCTGGGTAACAGACCATGGTGGGAGGCAGTCAAGTCACCCCATCCTGGATTCCCCTGGGTGTCTAGTTTTCAGAAATGTATAGGTTTGCTAGGTTTCCCTAGGTGCCGGCAGGGCTAGGGTACAAAATCTACAGCTAGTCACTTTGCCAAAAAAAGGGTCATTTTTCACTGCAAAACCACGTTGCGTTTTGCGCCGTTTCCTGCCGCGGGCACTAGGCCGACCCGCACAAGTGAGGTACCATTTTTCTCGTAGGACTTTGGGGAACGCGGGGTGGGTGGAAATTTGTGGATCCACGCAGATTCCAGAACTTTCCATCACAGAAATGTGGGGAAAATGTGTTTTTTTTGTCAATTTTTTACGTTTGCAAGGGATTCTGGGTAACAGACCATGGTGGGAGGCAGTCAAGTCACCCCATCCTGGATTCCCCTGGGTGTCTAGGTTTCAGAAATGTATAGGTTTGCTAGGTTTCCCTAGGTGCCGGCAGGGCTAGGGTACAAAATCTACAGCTAGTCACTTTGCCAAAAAAAGGGTCATTTTTCACTCCAAAACCACGTTGCGTTTTGCGCCGTTTCCTGTCGCGGGCACTAGGCCAACCCGCACAAGTGAGGTACCATTTTTCTCGTAGGACTTAGGGGAACGCGGGGTGGGTGGAAATTTGTGGATCCACGCAGATTCCAGAACTTTCCATCACAGAAATGTGGGGAAAATGTGTTTTTTTTGTCAATTTTTTACGTTTGCAAGGGATTCTGGGTAACAGACCATGGTGGGAGGCAGTCAAGTCACCCCATCCTGGATTCCCCTGGGTGTCTAGTTTTCAGAAATGTATAGGTTTGCTAGGTTTCCCTAGGTGCCGGCAGGGCTAGGGTACAAAATCTACAGCTAGTCACTTTGCCAAAAAAAGGGTCATTTTTCACTGCAAAACCACGTTGCGTTTTGCGCCGTTTCCTGTCGCGGGCACTAGGCCGACCCGCACAAGTGAGGTACCATTTTTCTCGTAGGACTTTGGGGAACGCGGGGTGGGTGGAAATTTGTGGATCCACGCAGATTCCAGAACTTTCCATCACAGAAATGTGGGGAAAATGTGTTTTTTTTGTCAATTTTTTACGTTTGCAAGGGATTCTGGGTAACAGACCATGGTGGGAGGCAGTCAAGTCACCCCATCCTGGATTCCCCTGGGTGTCTAGTTTTCAGAAATGTATAGGTTTGCTAGGTTTCCCTAGGTGCCGGCAGGGCTAGGGTACAAAATCTACAGCTAGTCACTTTGCCAAAAAAAGGGTCATTTTTCACTGCAAAACCACGTTGCGTTTTGCGCCGTTTCCTGCCGCGGGCACTAGGCCGACCCGCACAAGTGAGGTACCATTTTTCTCGTAGGACTTTGGGGAACGCGGGGTGGGTGGAAATTTGTGGATCCACGCAGATTCCAGAACTTTCCATCACAGAAATGTGGGGAAAATGTGTTTTTTTTGTCAATTTTTTACGTTTGCAAGGGATTCTGGGTAACAGACCATGGTGGGAGGTAGTCAAGTCACCCCATCCTGGATTCCCCTGGGTGTCTAGTTTTCAGAAACGTATAGGTTTGCTAGGTTTCCCTAGGTGCCGGCAGGGCTAGGGTACAAAATCTACAGCTAGTCACTTTGCCAAAAAAAGGGTCATTTTTCACTCCAAAACCACGTTGCGTTTTGCGCCGTTTCCTGTCGCGGGCACTAGGCCAACCCGCACAAGTGAGGTACCATTTTTCTCGTAGGACTTAGGGGAACGCGGGGTGGGTGGAAATTTGTGGATCCACGCAGATTCCAGAACTTTCCATCACAGAAATGTGGGGAAAATGTGTTTTTTTTGTCAATTTTTTACGTTTGCAAGGGATTCTGGGTAACAGACCATGGTGGGAGGCAGTCAAGTCACCCCATCCTGGATTCCCCTGGGTGTCTAGTTTTCAGAAATGTATAGGTTTGCTAGGTTTCCCTAGGTGCCGGCAGGGCTAGGGTACAAAATCTACAGCTAGTCACTTTGCCAAAAAAAGGGTCATTTTTCACTGCAAAACCACGTTGCGTTTTGCGCCGTTTCCTGTCGCGGGCACTAGGCCGACCCGCACAAGTGAGGTACCATTTTTCTCGTAGGACTTTGGGGAACGCGGGGTGGGTGGAAATTTGTGGATCCACGCAGATTCCAGAACTTTCCATCACAGAAATGTGGGGAAAATGTGTTTTTTTTGTCAATTTTTTACGTTTGCAAGGGATTCTGGGTAACAGACCATGGTGGGAGGCAGTCAAGTCACCCCATCCTGGATTCCCCTGGGTGTCTAGTTTTCAGAAATGTATAGGTTTGCTAGGTTTCCCTAGGTGCCGGCAGGGCTAGGGTACAAAATCTACAGCTAGTCACTTTGCCAAAAAAAGGGTCATTTTTCACTGCAAAACCACGTTGCGTTTTGCGCCGTTTCCTGCCGCGGGCACTAGGCCGACCCGCACAAGTGAGGTACCATTTTTCTCGTAGGACTTTGGGGAACGCGGGGTGGGTGGAAATTTGTGGATCCACGCAGATTCCAGAACTTTCCATCACAGAAATGTGGGGAAAATGTGTTTTTTTTGTCAATTTTTTACGTTTGCAAGGGATTCTGGGTAACAGACCATGGTGGGAGGCAGTCAAGTCACCCCATCCTGGATTCCCCTGGGTGTCTAGTTTTCAAAAATGTATAGGTTTGCTAGGTTTCCCTAGGTGCCGGCAGGGCTAGGGTTCAAAAACTACAGCTAGACTCTTTGCAAAAAAAGTGTAAATTTTCAGTGTGAAAATGTGGTGTGTTCACCTTAGGTTTTGAGCCACTTCCTGTCGTGGGCACTATGCCTACCCACACAAGTGAGGTACCATTTTTCTCGGGAGACTTAGGGTAGTTCAAATTTGTAAAGCAACTGTTATTACCTATTGATTTTTGATGCATTTCTCCCTTCCAAATGAAAGACATTGTGTAAAAAAAAAGTCATTTTGAAAAATGACCAATAATTGTCATGCAAATATGAGTATTCCCAATTTCGAAAATGTGCAAATATGCACTGTTTCTGAACTCTGTAATTTGTTCCCATTTCAGAAATACATAGGTGACTTTCATACCGATTTTTCCAAGTATACATTTTCCCACAATAATTGCTATATACCCGGACCAAAAAAAAAAAACATTACAAAATGCTGCTCATTTTTCTACTCTGGGTTCGTTGGGCTCTTGGTGAACCTACAAGTCCTATATGTCCCCACAACCAGGAAGGTCTACCGGATGTAACGGTACATTGCTTTCAAAGAGATGTCATAATTCGAAGAAGTTACAGGTAAAAACGTTGACTCAAGAGGCTGCTTTTTTCAACAAATTTTTAATTTTTCCTATATTTACATGTAAATTTCTATAAAGAAACCTTGATGGATCTACGCAAATGACCCCTTGCTGAATTCAGAATTTTGTCTACTTTTCAAAAATGTATAGCTTTCCAGGATCCATTATTGTTTTGTTACCCTTTTCTACCGTTAACTGGAAGGAGGTTGAAAGCACAAAAAATAGCAAAAATAGGGTATGTCCCAGAAAAATGCCAAAACTGTGTAAAAAATGTTGGTTTTCTAACAAAAGTCTGTCATTCCCTAAAAGCTGGAGAAATTGTGATTTCAGCCCCACAAACCCTTTTTTGATACCATTTGCAGAGAAAAACCCAGAAGCTTTCATTTGCAGCCCGTTTTTCACATTTTTCACAAAAAAAAAAAAAAATTGCTGTATTTTGACTAATTTCTGGGAACCCTCTAGGAGAATCCACAAACCCTGGGTACCTTTAGAATCCCCAAGATGTTGGAAGAAAAGGACGCAAATTTGGCGTGGATACCTAATGTGGTCAAAAAGTTACAGGGGCCTAAGCGCGCACTACCTCAAATAGCCCAAAAAGGGCTTAGCACAGGAGGGGAAAAGGCCTAGCAGCGAAGGGGTTAAGATAGTGGCCATCCACCAGACGGAAAAACACTATCACAAATCCAATGGACATAAACAAAAAAATACTGAAAAGCAACAGCCAAATGTATGTCCAAGGAGGCACCAAAAAATGTCTTTTAAACCAGCTTGCAAAAACAG
The DNA here is from genome assembly GCF_964204655.1 of Triturus cristatus. Taxonomy (NCBI): domain Eukaryota; kingdom Metazoa; phylum Chordata; class Amphibia; order Caudata; family Salamandridae; genus Triturus; species Triturus cristatus. Next base: position 9,036,347 of record NC_140585.1, read on the forward strand.
CAATGTTCGAAGGGGGAGTGGAGGGCAATGAGTTAGTGTCAAAGGAGAAACGGGACTGTTCAATCGCCGTAGATTGTAAAACAGGCGAGTGACCATTTTTAGGATAAGCGTACTCGGTCTCTTCGGGCAGACCACCAGCCGGTGGTATTAACAAGGGATCAGTAACTGACTGCATCTCGATGGCAACATCAGACAAGGTGTTAGAAGCAGGAACCAACATTGAATTTCTTTGCATCGTCTGGCATGAAACTGCTGGAGTCAGACTAAGAAGTATCGGCCACTCGCTGAAGTTTGACATTGTCAATAGAGATGTACCGGTTTTCTTTTCGACCAGGAAGTGGAGGTAAAATGACTGTTCTTGTACCCTGCACTCCAAGCACTGGAACCGGTGCACGATAAGAGGGGCTGAACTCCTTGTTCTCCACCTTCTCACGGACCAGGTCTCCAACTCGGGGTAGCCAGCCGACTACCGGAATCTGAACCTCAGCTTCAGACGTGGAGGGCAAGTGTTCCCTCGAAAGAGTGTCTCTGGCTTCTTGTAGAGTCTGCAAAACAGCACAGTGATCATCTATGTCAAAGGGTGCGTTCAACGCCGCCATGTCTAGACCATCAAGGTCTGGAACAAACATTCTGATTCCGAAGAGCATCATGTACGGGGTCCGCCCACCCAGAGACCTTCTAGGGAGATTATTAAGTGCACGTTGGACGTTATACAAATGGGCTAGCCAGTTCCGGCCTGTGCCTAAAACACGTGCTGTCAATGATTGCTTTAAGTCACGGTTCATTCGCTCCACCACACTATTACCCTCAGGTCGGTATGTGGAAATATGGATTTTTCTGATCAGTTATGTCCCCTATCTTGGACCCCAACGGTTTCATGTATGAATCACAAGTACATGTATGTTCCCTCCAGTTCCAGTTATGAAGACGCAAACACATGTGCGTCCACCGTCAACATGTCCTCTGTCAGATCCGCCATGAATAGGCCGGATATTCCATTCCTAAGTATGAAAGGCCACCGGCTTTATATGGTTCACTTATGCCATTTTACAGTCCAGGCAAGTAGGCCCTGATTCTGTCATCAAACTCTTCTTGCCTTCTGCCTCTGAAAGCTCCAGTCTGAGCCTGCATCTGTGACCATGAACTTTGTCTCATTCTCTGCGCGGCTCACGAAGCCTGACATCAGCCTATTCTCTGCCAAAAACTGTATTTCACCTTCGAAATTATCTGCTCCGTTCCCTGCCCAATGCATTCCTGTCTAGTAGTTTAAGTAAACATTCTTCCAGCTACCGAGCAAAGGGCCCGGCTTCTCTGTCTTTATGCAAGTAAATTCATAGCCCTGTTACCATGGAATATTCCTACCCCCTCGCATTTAGTGTAGACACTTAGACGCTTGTACACGCACTAGTCAGTATAGTCAGTATAGAATAAGATTCTATCCTAAGAGACCTTTCTTTTTGGATAACACAGTTCTTTAAACATAGGATGTTAGATATGATTTGGGATTAGGTTGACATAACCCCAGACTTTTGTCTCCACATGTAGAGCTAAATGTCAAGTCCCTTTCTCCCTCTAGTTGCACGTCTATCACACGTCATGCGACTGCGCACGCATCTCTGCCAAATATTTCTGCTGACATTGCAGGATTCTCCAGGTATCCACCCACACATGACAAATTACCCATTATCATCAAGTGGACGCCCACATGGACGCCCACCTTCACGCCTACTTACACGCCCACATGCTCTTATCTCATTCTCTCTTGCTCTCTTGCTTACGTACAATTGAGAAATGTATATATACTGTACTCTGTGAATAATGTTTTGAGAATATTGAGAATACTTTTGAGCCCCTTTCCAGATCCAATTTTGGTGATGGAAATATTCTCCCTTTGACTCGAGTTATTGGAATAAAGCCCTTTATGAACCTGATACCACAGACTCAGCCTCTTGCTTTATGCATGATCTTATTTATATTTTAAAAGTCTGACAGCGTAATATTTTATTTACCACAGGTAGGGGGACGAAAATTTGACTAGGACCCCCAAATTTCTCATAGCCTCCTTGTAAGCCTTAGAGGCGAACGCAGGGCCCTGATCAGAATGGAAGGTACCACACGCAAAAGTTCCCACAAAGACACGCAAATCCCTGATGACAGTCCGCGAGTCAGCACTCCTTTGTGGCCATACCCAAAGAAAACGTGTGCACGAATCCACTGCAACCAAGATATACTTGTACGCAGTATCAGAAGAAAAAGGACCGCAGTGATCTAAATAAACACAACCAAATGGCTTATTTGATATGTACAACTGTGTTTGTGGTGGGCGCGCAACAGTGGAAGGTTTAATCTGTTGGCAAATGTCACAATCAAGAACATAAGCGCGCGCTTGTTTATATAAACCAAACCACCAGTAACGTTGTTGTAACAGAGATATAGTAGCGGACACGCCGGTGTGGGCTGACGCCAACCCCTCGTGCGCTGCTAGTATCAGAGCTGGTCTGCAGTCCGCGTTGGGAATAATTCTGTCACCAACGTCGTTAATCCTCACTAATGGGACGTTATCAGGACTTAAGTGATAAAAATAACGAGAAGGAAAACCCTTCGGGTAATCGCTTCCCTTCTCTGTAGCAGCAATAGCTGCCAAGATGTCATCATCAATCTTACTTTTGGATCTTGTAACTGCTGCCACTAAGTATGTAGCCACTGCGGTTTTTGCTGCCTCGTCAGCCAAGCTGTTACCGACAGCATGGACACCAAGTCGTTGGTGACCAAGAGTGTGAATAACATTCACGAGAGGGAGACGGTCTTTAAAGTCTGCCACTCGAACCCAAAGCAGTTTATGCTTAATTGTGCTACCTTTGGTATCTCGATAATCGTTATCAGACCAGAAGTGTAAGTTGTCATTGTAGGACTGGACACAATAAAAGGAGTCACTTACTATAAGAGTCGTGACTCGGGGATCAGCAAACTCCAGTGCAAGCACCAGAGCCCGAAGCTCCGCCAATTGCGCGGTACAATCACCCAATGACTGCGTATGCACTGCATCAGATTGGAATTCACCATTTACGAATGTACCCACGACAATTGCGCAAGCCGCAGAATAGGCGTGCTTTGATCCAATCGCGGGCTGCGCCTAGCCGTCAGTATGACACAATGGTATTCTTCGAGCAGGCGCAAAGACAGAGGAGCTGGATGAACGAATTCATACTGCAAGTACTCCTGAGTCTGTAATGAGGCGTCAAAGATATAAGTGACATCTGGTGATGTCAGAGTTGTGGCCCATTGTATCCACCGTGGATGCAAAGCTTTAGAATTTGGTACACTTGCTTTAGTCACTGCCTCTAGGGCAGGATACGGTGTTACAACCAGAATCTGTTTTCCATGCGACAGTGCGCGTTCCTTAAGGATCGCCATCTGTACTGCCGTCAGAACTTTCTCGACTGTGGAAAAACGTAATTCAGCAGAGGTGTACAAGTGTGATTTGTACGCAATGGGGACTGTATCGCCCTCATTAAACGTCAAATACGTGAAACCCACGGAGCCTGGTACTATTCTTATTACCAGGTTAGTGCGGTTATCACGCGTCAGCAAGTATTGTGAAGCAAGAAGATCAGCCTGTAAAGACTGTAGAATAGCAGAATGGTCTAGCTGCCAGCTAGACTTCGAAAAAGAAGGTTGTACCAAGGCGTAAAGCGGCTTGATACGCTGGGCATAATCAGGAATGTACGTACGTCCGAAATTCAGAAAGCCCAGCAGAGATTGCAATTTTTTCAGCGTTGTAGGAGCACGCAAGCACGCGCACTTCTCCAGAAAGTGGGGAGCTAATCCCTTACCTTCATTGTTGAGCTCGTAGCCCAAAAACAACACTGTACATTCCGCGATGTGAGACTTCGCAAAATTAAATTTGTAGCCATAGTCCGCAAAACTCACAATAATATTGTCAACTCGAGACAGATGTGGCATCAGCTCATCGTCCGTGAGATAGATATCGTCAACATAGGAGTATGCGTCGGGGTCAATCCTCTCTAAGAGAGAGACCACGCGAGCGGAAAAGACGCCAGGGCTGTTCTTATAGCCCATGGCTAATCTAGTGAACTGTTTTTGTTTGCCGCCCGAAGTAAACGCCGTCCACTGGCTACTCAGTGTGGACAGGTTGTGGCTAAAAAAGCCATTGGAAATGTCAAGTGTCGTTTTAAATCTCTTACGCACGAGACTGTCGACAAGAGCCGATCTGTGAGTATTTTGTACCGCGCAGGTCCGGCAATGTGAATTTAGGTGCCGGTAATCCAAAACTAAACGGTACGAGCCGTCAGACTTCGTTACAGTGAATAAAGGGTTATTCATAGGGGACACACAAGTTTCAATAACACCCTGATATTCCAATTGTTCAAGGATTGCCGCGACGTGCGGTCTAGCTTCACGACGCATGGGATATTGGGGTTGAGGCTGGGGCATAGACCGCAATGGAATCTCATGGCAGGGGGACAACCGGTCCCATCCCACCTGAGTACGATACACCGCCGGCGCAATCGCCAGCGCCCACTCCTCAGCGTACACTTCAGCCTGGTCCTTAGGCACTGTGTGCACAAAGGACGGGAGGATCACCTCCTCCCCTCTAGGAGCTTCTAAAATGAAAGCTGGGGGCCAATCTGCCTCCGCTAGGAGGATATCATAGGTGGTAGTCAGATTATCCCAAAAAATCCCCTTTATTGTACGTTGTATGTCACCCTCAATTAGTAAGACTATTTCATAGTCTGTCAGGGGGAGCCACTCTGGTGTCAGCTGTTTCAACAGTAACCAATATATCAGTTGCTGTCGCCGCCAGAAATGGACGCAGAGCTTGACGGACTATGGTAATTTCCGCTGCGCTGTCCAGTAGCGTCAGCGCCCATGTCCGGTTCCGAAGCTGTGTCCGCACTATCTGAGGCATACCTTGCCGTCAGAGCAGCCACTTTCTTCTTCTGAAACGGGGGTCTTTGTCGTGCAAATTCGTCCTGCTTGCCTTTACCATCAGTCTGCCGGGGCTGGTCACGTGGTTGTGGAGCACCCCGACCTTTGCCACCGCCTCCGCCACCGGACTGTGAAGCCGATGTTTCCTGTGAAGAACGAGGAGAACGTTGTTCAGAAACCTGAAACCTATCAGGAGACTTAATAGTAGCACGATCTCGCAGATCATAAGTGCGTTCACTACCTGACTGAACGGGAGAGGCAGGCCGAGAGCCCTGTTTCTGCAGCTGCTTTCCCTGTTGTTTTGACCGCCAATTTTGTTTCGGAAAGTTTGGACGGTCATCCTTACCAGAGGCTTCCGCCTTACCCTGCTGCTTAATCTCGGGAGTTTTGACCACAGGTTTAACTCCTAAAGAGCTACGACCCAAATCTCTGTACGCTGACGAGATTATTTTCGCAAATTCCCACGGCTTATCCTCATCAGCAACTTTCTTCAGTTCATTACGAACTTGGAACTGCATAGCATCACCTTTAAGGTTACACATCATCATGGAAGCCACCAGGTCAAACTGTCCGAGGAGCCGCATTCCTAATTCTACCGCAGACTCCGCACCGTGGTTATCTTGAACACGCTTAATAACGGAGGGTAGTACCGACATAGACGGAGTGCCAAAGCACTGCGAGTACGTCACTGCAAAGACCTTGCCCCAGTTTACACAATCATCAATGTCGGGGACCAAGTCTTTAGGCAAACTAATGATAAGGATCCTGTGTTTCTCCACAGGAGATGTATTCGGGTAAACCGCTTCTATTTGGTCAACTTTTTCAGCAAGCCAAAAGGGGAAATCATCCCGCGTTTGGGGGCGCTTGCCCATAACAGAATTAACCATAACAGGACTAATAACCACCGCGTGGTGGTCAGTAGGCTGTCCCGCAACAGCAGGTGCCCCCGCCTGCATATTGCGTGACACGTACTGCACCAATGCCCTATAAACCGTAATAAGAGCAGTGTGTAGTACACGCAATTCAGCCACCGTCACCGTGAGGTAACGGGGATGAGGCGTAAATCCGGCTAGTACCGGCCAAGTGGCCCCTGCAATCGATAAAGGGCCCATTCTCGGCGGTATAACCACATGGGGAAGGGCGCCATTTAACCAAATAAGATGCTGCCAAGCAGATATTGGTATTTCCTGTGTCCTATACGGCGTATAGTTCGCTGGCACGGCAGTGGCAGTGTAAGAATGAAAGGTATTATCGTCCTCACTCACTGCCGGAATCGTCACCCAAGACTAGAATAACTCATAAGGATGAGCCGCATCGGCTCCTACCACAAAGATGACGTTCATACCAGTGTCCGGCACTCCATATTGCGTCAAATGACGTTTCAGAGCTGCACGGCTATGCGCTGCAATATCTACCGCCATAAGGACAAGCTACACTCAAAGTAATCAGTAGCACAAGGGTTCATTAACCTTTTTGATGATCAAGCTTGAAGAAACCTATATCAAAAGAAATAGGTAGGTTTAAATCCGTCAGACTTGTTATCCGGAAACAAGAATGAGGGTGTTGTGGACTAATATAAGCACTACTAAGGCGTTTCAACTCATAGACCAAACGTTAGGTGCGCCATGTTGCAGGGATTCTGCTTATACACAGAACTATGCGTAGAACCCCAGGACCTCAGTGAATTGTGGTGTACCAGAAACTCACCTCAGAACCCAGAACCCAGTATCCGGCTAGCATAAGTGTCCCATTCGTTATCCGAGATTTGGCTCGGCGGTCCCAATGAAAAGACAACCCAGAACAAACGACTCAGTGTACTCTCAGGAATGGTGGGAATCGGAAATACCTGTTCGTATATTATTCTCACATCAGTCCACAACAAGAATGAACAAAGACACGGTGTAAATAAAAAGAGTTTATTTTTATAGACCACGTGTCCTCAGATGCAGTACTTTGGCTAATACAAGCAGACAAATGATTCTAATTAAAACCATCAGCATCGTTACAATACCATAGAATATAAAAGGAGTGATCATGTTATAATGACAGTGGATACTACCACCTTCCCTTTACTAAGAAGCTAATATTATTATACTAATAGAAGGTCTCTTAGGCTTGAATGGGGGACCCCATACCTCAAAGATCAGCTTAGTGAAATCACATCACAGGAGCATCAGGAGTCTTCTCGCAGGAAGGCTCGTCTTCGGTCTGAATATTAAACATGATGTCTGCAATATTAAAAGCCCCAGCTTTCAGGTATTCGCAGCTGCCTGTGTGTTATGGCTAAATAGTGGGTCGATCAACCTAGAGTGGAAAACATGCATTGTCTAACAACCCAGACTGTTAGTCACATCATGTACAGACCAAGGTCGCTGCGCAGAGCTCGGGATGGCAACAACAGATTGCGCTCATGTGAGGCAAAGCGCGAGTCAGCAGTTTGTTTAAACAATAACATGTAGACGCAGTGTCGTGTGCAAAAGCAGCAAGATGGCTTTCTAACATCTAACGTGGTTATGCTAACTTAACAATGTATGTACGTATTAAGGGAGTCCTTACTACAAAACCAGAAACATTTTTTTAATGAAAGTTATGGCGCAAAAGAAGACACACATTACAAGATGAAGGCTCAACAAGTCACCTCGGCATCATGGCGTACAATACAGTAATGTTACAGGCCCACGGGCAACTTATGTGCCCACCACATGTGTTCATGTAGCATTATTAAAAAGGCAACAAATTTGTCAGGTAGCATTGATCTAGCCAGGCGGCGCCCAGCCAGCATCTCGGCAAGGTCTTCTAGCCCATTCCGGGGGTGCCCCTGGGAGGCAGCCGGCACAGCCTGGTCAGGCCCCTCCGGTGCCGTGACAGCCCTATGTCTAAGGTATGTAATGAAAGGCTCCCAAATGTCTATGGTCCTGGATCCTGCACGCATAAGGTCCCAGTACATGGTGAGTTGTTCCTGTCAGTAGGAGACATCTGATAGCCACGCGGTGCAGGTGTGTGTTGGTTTACGACCTCCGTGTAGTGCTACTTGCGCTTTGCAAGTAGGAGAATCATCGCCACCAGAAGGCGAAGTGCGTTAGGCATTTCTTTTACAAAGCCAAGGAGGCATATCTGGGGGTCTGGCAGGAAGGGGTTTGCTATAATGTCATCTATTATGCCACACACCATCACCCAATAAATCACCACCCTCGGACAAGTCAAGGCCAAGTGTAAGAACGTGGCCCCGGTCGCTGAGCAGCACGAGTAATTTAAGTTTCCTAGCAGACCCATCTTTTGTAGTTGCAAAGGTGTGTGGTATACTCTGTGTATTTGAAGTGCATTAATTGTAGCCTATAGTTGGGGGATAATCACTCCGCATGGCCACAGCAGAAGTCCCACCTGCCTGCCGGAATTTCATAGCCCAGCCCTTTTTCCCAAGCCACCCGAGCCTTTGAGGTGTCAAGCTTGTAGGCCGTCATTGTGATTGAGTGGAGTCGGGTGTTAAGTCTACGTGGCAACATAGTGGTGTAGACGTGCTCCATGGGGGGTCTGGAATGTGTCGTATGTCACGCGCCAATCTGGCAGTACGTTTATTGCCGAGGGCGTACACGTAATCTGGGCAGTGCTTTAAATGGGCCGGTACTCACCGGTACTGAGTACCGGCACCTCCGATTTTTTTTGCCGTCAGTACCGGCACTTCTCTGTAGCCAGAGAGAGTACCGGTACCGTGATCAGCATGGCAGGTGCAGATTAGGTTTTCTCTCCATCCAGTGCAGGGCAGATGCAGCTCTGCTTCCGAGGAGCTTGTAATGAGTTAATCTGTTTAGTGACATGAACGCGTTTCTTGTGGGCTTTGATATGTGCTGCAAATGGTACAGAAGTCATTAAGTATGATCATATCTTGCCCTTAGACCCGCCCCTAGCCCCGCCCACTTGCCACACCTCTATTTTAGTGAGTACCTGCACTTATTTTTTCCAATTTAAAGCACTGAATCTGGGAATAGATCTGCAGCGGTTTTCATTCTGAGTGCAGCAGTTCGGCTAGCCACACCCCTGTCCTGTAGTGGGGGTAACATGGGAGTATTCGCCAGGGGAGCTCATGGTTCATATAATATTTTGTGTGGAGGGCGTCGGCGAATACTATCCCATGCATTCTACTGTATTTACTTCAGCCTTAGGTGCTTTTTGTGGTTGAAACAGTGCCATTGTCAACGGCCACGGGGCCACCTGGTCATGCTCCACTGCCAGATGCGGCTGAAATGGGGTGGGAAGGAGCCAATAATGCAGGAAGCCTGCCTGTGCACAGAGGGCATATAAATTGTAAATCCGGCGCACCAAACCCCTCGCACGCGTGGGGAAATGTTAGGAGTTCGTACGTTACTCTGGGCAGGCGGCCGGCCCATGCAAGCGTCATTATGTTACATCTCAGCTACTTAATGAACTGCGTTGTGAGTGGCATAGGGATATTACAAAAGAGGTACAAGAATTTCAGGTGCACGACCATTTTTGTGACTGCTATTCGCCCAGCGAGCGATAATGGTAGTTTATTCCATATCTGAATGTGCAACTCCAGCCAGTCCACTGTGCGCCCGTAATTTACCCTCCAGAGCCCCTCCACATCCCTACTCAACCAGACACCCAAATATTTGGTTGGTTCAGTAGACCATTTTAGCGGGTATTCTGTCAGGTATGGTGCAGCGGCCTCCATGAGCAGGAAAATTATTGACTCCCCCAGTTGATCTGTATTCCCAAATATCCCCCAAATCAAATTACTTCACGCGTCATGGGCTGAAGGTTTTTGCGCTGTTCACGGATATAAAGAGTGATGTCATCAGCAAACATTGACACAACAAGTCCCCGGGTGGAGAGCCCGATGCCATGTTCAGCATGATGATGCCGCAGTCTAGCAGCCAGTGGCTCCATGGCCACCGCAAATAAGAGGGAAGACAGGGGGCAGCCTTGACTGGTGCCACGGGTAATCGCAATCGGCTCAGATATGTGCCTGTTTAGTCTACTACGAGCCATGGGGAGGATATATAGGAGTTGAATCTTTCGGATAAAATTGGGACTGAACCCCAATCGTTGAAGTAATGAAAAGAGGAACGGCCACTCCAGGGAGTCAAATGCCTCAGTGGTATCCAGAAGAGCCGCCACAGCTGCTAGGGAGGGGCGGATAGGATGCATTACAGTGAATATTGTGCAGAGGTTGCGCGATGTGGTGCGCCCCGGCACGAATCCCGACTGGTCTGACCTAATGATTAGGGGCATGAGCAGCAGCAAGCGGTTCTCCAGGACTTTCGCATATATTTTACAATCAATATTTATTAGGGACAGGGGTCGGTAGGAGTCACAAAAGTGTAGATCACTGTCTGGTTTAAGGATAGTTACAATAATAGATCCTCTGAGGGATGGGGAAGCTGTCCCGATGTCAAAGAGTTATGATACATCTCTATGAGACGAGGGATGAGTATGCACGCGTATTCTTTATAGAATGCGGGTGTGAGCCCATCTGAGCCTTAGGCTTTACGGGTCGGTAGGCTTGCTATAACCTGGGTAATCTCCTCCTGCGTTGTGGAGGCATCAAGAACTTCTCTGTGCCCAGATTCCAGCCAGAGCAGTTGGCTAGTGTTGAAATATTCTAATAGGGATTCCGGGTCACCTGCCGGTCCAGCAGCATAGAAAGAAGACATAACCGCAGGCCATGCCGATGGGAGGTGAACCTTTTGAGTTAGTGCCCATCAGTTCGGTCACATAGGCAGCGGCATGAGGCCTGCACAGTAGTCCCCGCCAGTATTCTACCAGGGCGATCCCCTCCATCATACAGTCATGCCTCTTTCCCCAAAAATATCACCTTCCCGTCCGCTTCTTGGCAGTATTGCGATATTTTACCCCTGATATCAGCCTGTATGGCCTAATTATGGTCAGCAATGTACATCTGCTCCATGCTGCGGATTTCAGATTCCAGCTTACTCAAGGATCCTCTAAGCGCATTTAACACTCCAGATTGTTTAGCAATACATGCCCCTCGTATCACCACTTTGAACGCCTCCCACAACGTGGATGGCGATTCAACCGATCCTACATTGCCCTTGTGCCACCCACGCCTACACGAACACCCAGCAGAAGCATTAGGGGGGGGGGGGAAGAGGTCCAACTCACCCACCACTGCTGACCAGAACCTTTGAATGATGCGGCACAGCTACATGACAAAAATCAGCAGGAGCATCGCCACATCGTGGCAGGAGGGCTCGGAAAAAACAGTCTCTCTCAGAGGAGTCCGGCCAGAGAGACCATACAGGTAGTATGTTTGGATCAGATGCAACTAGGAAGAAGTTGTGACCATCCTTGGCGACATCAGTATGTCACACCAGTCATCCTCCAGAGGTCCCAGCCATGCCTCCCATCTAACCCGGAGGTGGTCTGGGGTATTAATTATCAAGGCGTGGTAAATTTTGGAGACTTCACCATTAACCAATTCACCCATCAACAGCTTAGCCTCTAGTGGACTGAACTGCGGGAGTGAATGAACTTGGAGAGAGCTGTAAATAAGGTTCAAGTCTTAGCTGGAGGAATTTATAAATTTGTGTATGGGACAAGATACATGTGGTTTGAAGTTCCTGATAGGAGCACATATGGGTCCTTGACTAGACATTCCCAGGCTGTGGGATCCCAATAAGGTTGAATCTGCCAAAACCACGCAGAGACCCCACTTCTACCAAACAGGCACCATGCCAAAGAGGTGGTGCTGTGGGAGTTTGGTATCCCAGTGTATGCGCTTTAAAGCAACCCCCCCATCACTGCAGGGCCAGTTTGGTCTCTGAGGGTGTACAGTTATAAATAAGGGAACCATACAGCACAGACAGAATGTTGGGGGAATCCCATTAGAGTTAGCTCCTGGCGATAGGCAGGATCTGACCATTCCTCGTTAAACCAGTCATGGATAATCAGAAGGTGTGACACTAAGCGATATTAGCAAAGGTTGGTCATACCCAATCCACCGTCGTAGGAGCCCCGCTGGCATTGTGCAAATGCAAGGCAAGCCCTAAAACAATGCCATACAAAGGAGATCGCATCGCTATCTGGAGCCCAGGCCATTTCAGCCGGTCTGAGGAGTGGCAAGTTTAGAAAGATATAAAGAAAACAAGGTAAAATTATTGTAGAGGGCGATAAGTCCCAGTACAATTAGTGGGAGGGATTGCCATCTAACCAAGTCAGCTCTAACCTTCCCAGTAAGGGGTTCTACATTAAGGGACAAGACGTGCTCAGGGTGTAGTGATATCCCGTCGCCCATGTATTTGAAACTCAGACGGGGGATGGGTATGGCATCCTTCCAGTCAACACAGTTCTGAGAGGGGGCCAGAGGCACCAATATCGATTTAACGGGGCTTACTCTAAGGCCAGAAGCCTCTTCAAAGCAACATAAAATGTGAAGACAGCAGGTCTGCTCTGTGCAGGATACACCAAGTAAATAAAGTATTCATGATCAGCACTCATTTCGCACCATGGGTCAGTACGTCTACTCAGATAAGTGGCACCAGAGACTCATTCGCAGGATTTGCCTGAGCCAGCCAGCCAGAAGGGTAGCAAAGATCTTAACTTCCGCGCTGTTTAGCGATATCAAACGATAGTCAGCATATGCAGTAGACGGAGGCAGCGTTTTGGGGCTCACCACTATTGTGGCAGTATATAGGTCTATGGGAAAGGTACCCAGTTTCCCCACCTCTTTATAAAGGGCAAGGAGTTGCGGGATCAAAATATCTTGGAATGCCGGATAGTATTCCATGGGGAACTCATCGAGACCAGGGATTTTCCCAGGCACCACTGTTGACAACATAGCCTCCATTTCTTTAATCGAGAAGGGCACGTCTAGGGCCTTAGCTTCGTCCCGTAAAAGGCACAGAAGGGGACATCAGAGAGGAATTGAGCAGAGAAGACTGTGTCTTTCCCAGGTAGGGAAGCGTATAAGTGATGATAATAACGAGCAAATGCCTGCGGAATCTCAGGGAGGGAATCACTGTGTTCATTGATGATCACTCGTACAATCCTCTTCACATGATGGTAGGAGGCCAGCCAATAGAGCAGCTTCCCATTGTTGAAACCCAACCCGTACATCCTAACCGTTGTGGCACACAATAGAGGTTTGGCAGCTTCTAGAGGTTGGAGGTGAATTTCCTCGTAGAGGAGAGCCAATTGTCGGGGGTATGACCATCAGGATCTGTCTCAATTTCCGTTTTTAAGAGTCATGTGCAGGGAATGGGTATCCTCCTGTGCTCAGATTTTTCCTGTGGCAAACCCGTGCATGGTGGCAACCGAACCTTCATTATTATGAAAATATGTTTGCAGTCCTTCCCCAAGGGCTTGGACAGAATACTTGTCTTGTAGAGACGAAGCGTTGAGACACCACATGGGTCACAGACCCTCTCCGGTAGAGCAAAGGAGGAGAAAGAGAGAAAGAGAGAAAGAGAGAAAGAGAATCACTCAGAGCTAGGCAGGAAACAGAAGACAGTATTGAAGACCAATTGCCCTAAGTTTCTGTTTGACTTCGGTGTAAGAACGGTGCCTCTGCTGCACCTCCCGGGTGTAATCGGGAAAGAGGACGACTTTGGCATCCCTTCAAAAAAAGTCTGGTTTGGGGTGAGCCTCCGATAGGATCACGTCTCTGACTCTAAAGTTTAGGATCCATGCAATCGTAGATCTTGGAGAGGCACCTGGAGGAAGTTTCGCTGTCAAGACGCGATGGGCCCTCTCAATCTCGAACCAGGAGGATGTGCAGGCATCCAGGACTTTACTCATGTCTCTAAAAAGTTCGCAACTTGCTGGGGCTTGGTTTCTTGCTTGTGCCGAGATCAGTTTTCAGCATCTTCTATGTAGTGGCATGGCTCTGATGTGACACACCTACTCACTCAACCATATACCTACTCTCACACATACTCACAGACCTATACAGTCTCTAGCGCACCCACTTACACATCCATATAGCCATTTACACAGCCTTTCACTCACTCAGCCAGCTACTCTCACACTGAATTACCCATATAGCCACTGGCACACCCACTTACTCACCCATCCACTCACTTACCCATACCACCACTTACACACCCACTAATGCACCTACACAGCCACTCACACACCTAGTCACCCGCCCATACAGTCACTGACACACACACCTATATAGGCACTCACACACAAACTTCATTCAGTCACTCACTCATACAGCTAGTCACACACCTACTCACTCATATAGCCACTCGCACACGCACACTCATCAATATACCACTAACACACCCATTCACTCACGTATACATGCACTATTGCACCCATACATGCAGTCAGTCACTCACCCATACACCACTTATATACCCACTACCTCAACTACTCAAACACACTTACTCATACAACTCACACCCACTCTCTGACTTATGAAGTCACTAAGGTACCCACTCACTCAAGCAGACACTGTCACAGCCACTCACTCTACCATAGAGCTACTCACACACCCACTCACTAACCCATAGAGGTACTTCCAAATACACCACTGATGCAGTCACTCACTTATGCATACAGTGAATTATACACTCCCTTATCTACTCATACAGCAAGTAAAAAAAATAATTTTTTTTAAAAAAACTCCCTCAGACATAAAGCCAATCACACACACACACTCGCTCACCCATAAGGCTCTCATGCACTCACTCTCTCACCCATAGACCACTGATGCAGGTACTCACTCATACATACATTACTCATGCACCCACTAACTTACCCATAGAGAGACTCATGCATCCTTTCACTCACCCATACACGTATTCATTAACCCACTCACTAACTAATGCACAACTCACACATCCACTTACCCACCCATACAGCCACTAAGACACCCACTCACATCTATGCTCTAGTGACGCACGCTTGCACTCACTCACAGCCACTAAAACATCTAGTCACTCTCCTATACAAAAACCAACTCACCTACTCACTCACATATACAGCCACTTAGACACACACTTACTCACCCATAGTCACTCAGGCACCCACGCACTTCTACCAAAAGAAATAATATTACACATTTACACTGTTACAAAACATACATATAGTTTTTCCTTTCTTAAACCAGAATTGGTGGTTCTAACAAACTTTGTTTTTTTGTACTTTTTTTTATTTTCTAACAATTTTGTGGTTATTTTTGTGAGTTTTTTTGTTAAAAAAACTTGAAAGAATTGTATGGAAAGCACATACTTTCTGGAAGAACTGTAACTAAAAAAAATAACTAACACTTATAAGTGTTCAGAATCTCAACTACAACAGGGATGGACCGCTCCCCCATGCTCAAATGTTTCAGCATTTGAGGCAAAGTTGTCAGATCTATACGCCCACTTTCTGAGGTTACACATATCATTTCGGAAAAAATATTTTTTTTTTAAACTTTGAAATTCACCAGAAAAACCAAAGATTACAGGGACGGTATGGATAGGAAATAGCATTAAAAACCATAGAAAGTCACTTAAAAAACACAAAGGTTACAGGGACATTATAGTCAGGAAATAGAATTTAAAAAACCTTTGCAATTCACTGAAAACGTACAAATAGTTACACAAACGTTATACTAAGGCTCAGATGTCACTGGTACAAAACTAGTGAAATTCTGCAGTTATAGATACCTGAGCTAACTATAAAACTTACACCCCCGTAATGCACTGTTTATGACCTCACATATTAGATCACTCATGACATGGTCAGTAACATCACTAATGACATCTCAAATGGCATCACTGATGACATCCATAGAACTACTCACATACCCACTCACAACCCCATACAACCTCTCATAGGCCCATTCACACACCCACACAACCCCTCGCATACCAATTCGCCAACCCATTCTACTACTCACAAACACCTACTCACTCACTCATACAGCCAGTAACACAGCCATTCACCCACCCGTGCAGCCACTCACAAACCCACTCACTCACCCATATAGCCACTCACAAAACCACTCACTCGCCCATACAGCACCTCACACTCGTACTCACTAACCCATACCCCGACTCTTCAATAAAGTAAGACTCCTTCTTTCATTTACCTAAACTGTTTCAGTTAGAAGAATCTGCCAAGTGGACACTGAGGAGAACTCTTGCAAACTCTGGTAGGGGGAGTTAAAAACATAATAAGACATACGAACTTAAAGTAAAGTTTATGTATTAGGGGTGATTTATATTTTGTCTCTTTTCTTCCGTCTGTGCGTTAGGTACTCTCCCTTCCAGGAATCAGTATTGTTTTCTATATGAAGAAAACCTAGTAAAGGCTCTGGTAGAGAGAAAGCGCCAGCAGTAATCAGAGTTGTCTCTTCTTTATCCCAATCCCCTTTCCCCCTTGCTGGTGAAGCCCATTGGGAAACCGGCGGGAAGCACCGGTAGGTAGGCATTGGGAAATAGTACCTCGTTCTCCGCAGAATGGTTGCTGACTCCTTTTACCTAGATTTGCCCTACCTTGTTCTACATAACGGTTCTGGCGCTGACCTTTTACCTAGTTAGATGCCGAATAAATGTTGTGTGGTTTTCTTCGAAAACTAGCCTAATTTATTATGCATGAGGATTCTTAGTATCACATCAGGATTACCATCTTCTGCATAATAACTCTGTACAAAAGTCACAGCTATCGTTATCCTTGGAAGAAAGGCCCACAGTACCATGACACATCTAGGTAGAACACCTGAGGTTTCGGGAATAAAAGTACCACATCTTCACTAGGCAAACCAGAGGAGAAGCTTCCATGCTGACCCAACACGCTGAAGTCCCTGCATGCAGACACTCCAGCATGCACTGGTCTGACATCCCTTGCAGGGTGTCCAACTTGAAACCAAGAGGAGGTCCTTCATTCTCTCCCATCAGGTAATGGGGTTGGCTCTATCCTAGGGGGATTCTTGGCTTCACACTTACACACATGCTAGGTACACTCAGGTATATTTAGCTAGGGTACGCATATTAGGAGTACGCATGATTACTGCCATGTATCTATATACCTGCATATATTCACTGTTTTAGCACCATGGTAAAATTCTACCTTTTATTTACTCTGTTGGTGCTTGTAATCGTACATATCTGTTTCTGTCTAATGGTTGTTGCAGCACACGCATTTTAAACTAGAATGACGCTGATTCAATAAATGTTTATTGAAAACGTCCCTACAGTTTATTCTGTGCATCTCTCTGAGACCAAGTGAGCACGAGTGACTGAGCGAAAAGTACAGTACTGTTTCCATGGTCCCTGAGGGATAAGGGTTGTCATGTTCGATAGCTGCCAGAAACTTTTCAGTCCTTGGTAAGGTTGTGGGGCTTATAGTGGCACTGTGAGCTAGCTGGTCTACAGACTAACATATCCTTTGGGTGTGTCTGGAATCAGTCTGGGCACCAATCCCTTAGTTTAGGTTATCTAAACGTGCAGATACTATATAGATTTAAGAACTATCAGGTACATGCATCAAAAGATAAACCGGTCGCAAACTGGCAGATTCTCAGAATCTGCCCCTTTGCAACCGGCATGTTTGCATTTGGAATGCATCATCCCAAAGGCAAAAATTGCAGTTTAAGTAATCTCTAAATTGCGATTACTTAAATTGCGATTGCATTTAAGGAATCACAAATTGAGATTTCTTAAATGTAATGCATTAAAGTAAAACAATTAGTGCTTTCGCTAATAGGGGGCGCAAAGAACCATGAAGTTCAACTTCATGGTAATTTGCAAAACCTTTTGTGCATTTTTCAAAGTTTCATGTTGCGTACACACATGCCCTAAGGCCATATGTGCACAGATCAATTTCAGGGGTGCAACAGGGTGTCCTTTTGACACCCTTCCACCCTGAAATTGCATGCGCAATTTGCGAGGACCTATTGGTACTCTCAAATTGCGCATGGAATCTCCCATTCATTCCTAAGGGCCTGTAGGCCCATAGGAATGAATGGGAAGGCATTACTTATTTGCAACCCGCAATTTGCGACTCGCAAATAAGGAATGTTTAGAAATCGCTATTTTTACAGCGATTCCTACATGCATAGGCTTTTGCAAGTCCTTAATTGCGATTCCTTAATTATCACAATTAAGGACTCACAAAATCCTACCTTGATGCATGTGCCGGTCAACAACATAACTTAACTTATGCAGTAGCTTAGTAATTATGTGTGTAGGAGAGTAGGATCTGCACTTATGTTGCCCCCACTTTTTTTCTGATGTTAACACTGGTTTCTGGCTATAATCTGGCTTGGACCCTGCAAATCAGGGCCTCTCTGTTCTCTCTAAACAACTTGGAGTGTATATTAAATGCACTAGTGATTGGATACTGTGGTACCTTAGGTACCAAGGGCACAGGTACTTCACAGGCCTACCAGGGGCTGAAGCATGTATTATGCCACCCCTGGGAAGCAAGGTGTCAAACGCTTTGGAATCATACCCCCACACCAGTAACTGGTGTGGGAGCATGATCCCACCCTTCTAGAGGGATAGACATGTACCCACTGTGGAAACACAGTAGAATCCTGAAGAGCCCTGACACTGGGCTGCCCTCCTGCTGCTGACCGAAACTCGCAGTGGAGGAGGCACAACAATAGGCATCCTGTCACAGGGAGGTGTAACCACCTCCCAGACAGGGTTTAGTGTATTGGGGCTGGGTGGGTGCACTCCTAGAGTGCTTTGAAGTCCTGCACTGGGGGAGCAGTAGGCTCCTCTGTGCATATGCCAGCTCAAACCGGTTCAGGGGCTTCCTGCCCCTGCTCTGGCGCGAAACTGGACAAAGGGAAGTGATTTTAGCCACCCACTACCCTGACCGTCCCATAGGAGGAGTCATAGAGCTAGTCCCTCCCTTCCTTGTAGTATAAGTTAGGGAACCCTTGCCATTGCAAACTAAATATCCCTGGATGACGCTCTGAAGAAGAAACCTGGACCTTAGACATTCCACTACCTCTGGAAGACTGATGAATCTCCCTTGGAGTCAAGGAGGGACTCCCCTGCTTGGCAGGCACCCAATCTTGCAATCAACGGTCGCAAACTTTCCCGCTTCTGCCAGAGTACGAAGTCCCTGCAGCCCCGGAAGTGGATTTCCTGCCTTCTCCAAGGCCATCGTGAGTCCCCAGCGACGCTGAGGCAAGTGGGCCCCACGAGTGACGAGGAACAGCAATACCCAGGTACCGTGCACTGTTTGAGTACAACCCCTTTCACGACATTCTACGAACTTGTGCATTGGATCACGTGTGGTCCAAGCCTCCAGCAGGATTTGCTCCGAAGATCAGAGGCCTATCTCGTCCCGAGTGACCGTGGGCTCCTTGTGGTAAATAAAATTCCTTTACCGGGACTTAATTTGATACAGAAACATAATAAAATAGCTCAGTAAAATGAGAGGCAGAATCCGTGGTATTAGAGGTTCGGAATGGGCTTTATTCCAATGATCGATTATAATCGGTTGCTCCAAGTTCCATCACCACGGGGGTTCAGGAAGTGAAGTACATACTTTATTGACAAGAAATGATTTTTATAGAACATTCATTACAATGAAGTAAATGCAGTAGGCGTAACAATTGATAAGGAAAATGACGATTTACATGCGTAACCGAAAATGGGTGTAATAAGGAGTAAATAGGAACATAATTGGTTATGATGTCACATATAGGTGGATCTATAAGATAATACTTGGCATAGATGCGCGCGCAGCAGCATGACGTGTAATTGACGTGCAACTAGGGGGTGAAGGGGACTTGACATTTAGCTCTACATGTGGAGACAAAAAGTCTGGGGGGTCAAGTCAACCTAATCCCAAATCATATCTAACATCCTATGTTTAAAGAACTATGTTATCCACAAAAGAAGGACTCTCGGACAGAATCTATTCTATACTGACTGTGCGTGCGTGTACAAGCGTCTAAGTGTCTATACTGAATGCGAGGGGGTAGGAATATTCCATGGTAACAGGGCTATGAATTACTTGCATGAGGACAGAGAAGCCGAGCCTTTGCTCAGTAGCTGGGAGAATGTTTACTTAAACTGCTAGACAGGAATGCATCGGCTAAGGAGTGAAGCAGATAATTCGAAGGTGAAATACAGTTCTTGGCAGAGAATAGGCTGATGTCAGGCTTCGTGAGCCGCGCAGAGAATGAGACAAAGTTCATGGTCACAGATGCAGGCTCAGACTCGAGTTTTCAGAGACAGAAGGCAAGAGGAGTTTGATGACAGAATCAGGGCCTACTTGCCTGGACTGTAAAATGGCATAAGTGAACCATACAAAGCCGGTGGCCTTTCATATTTAGGAATGGGATATCCGGCCTATTCATGGCGGATCTGACAGAGGACATGTTGACGGTGGACGCACATGTATTTGCGTCTTCATAACTGGAACTGGAGGGAACATACATGTACTTGTGACATGCACATAGAACCGTTGGGGTCCAAGATAGGGGACATAACTGATCAGAAAAATCCATATTTCCACATTCCCTCCTTGTCCCCTACTTGCCCGTTAAGAGATATCAATCTTCATCAATCCATTGATCTGTTCATATAACATCATTTGTTCTTCTTTCTTCTTCCGTGACGAATGAAATCTTGGTGGTGGAATACACGATGTGGCACACAGACCACAAATCGCTGGTCCACATTGTAGACATAGACAGCAACTGAATAGTATGAGAAGGCCAATACCTAGGAAGGATAAAACTCTCCATCCCCAGGCTGATATCACACTCCAAAACCAACTGGACCAAGTCCAAGTGCCTGGGTTCTGGTGTATCTGGTTTACAATTTTATGAAGGCGAGTGATGGCTTTATATACAGATGGCGAATTTTCTGGTATGAATACGCAGCAGCTTGATCCGATGACCCTACAAGCTCCGCCCCTATCAGCCAGGATGACGTCAAGGACAAGACGATTTTGAAGCACAACAATCCGCATAGCAGACTGTTCTTCTGTTAAATTGCCTAAGGCGGAAATAGTCTCATTCACTACTGCTTCAAGGGTTCTAGTTAATCTACGTATCAGCTTACTATTAGTAACAGTACCTATATAGGGAAAGATGCCTTTATTAAAATCTACATACTTGTCCCATGCCGTCTCAGTATAATCGACAATTGGGAGATCTCTCCGCTCTCTGTTGTGTACTAAATGAATATTTCTGTAATAATCAGGAGGAGCTAGGAAAACAGGTGGCAAAAGGAATGCAATGTAGCAGGTACCATCCCAATCTAGAGGTAGACGCATATATGCAGTCTGACCACATATAAAGTAGGAGTGGCGATAAGCTCTAAATGAAGATTTGCCTTGATCACTGAATTCTACTATAGTAGTGCATTTACTATGGCCCATATGTATGGAACCAACCTTTCTTACACACAATTCACCCTTCGCTGGGAATACTGACATGGTGGGTAAGACTAGTTCAACTTCGGATTCGACATTCAGAATCATGAGATTAGGTGTAAAATTACCTAATCCATATACTTCATTTTCTAGATCAGTTCCTGTTCTTTTGGGGCGACCCTCCTTGTCAGGGTAGCAGACCTTGAGTAAAACTAGGTTCAGGTTTCCCCATACCCAATGATCTTGGTAAACTGCTGTGTCTGAATCTATGGAATTGATTAAACTAAACCATGCTCCACAGGAGCCATTATGTGTAAACGGATGTGGAAAGAAAGGCAGGACTCCTTCATAATTCTGATAGGGAGGGAGCCGGCCACACACCCAACAATTAGTGGCATTACTAGTCTGATGGGAATGATGTAACATACTAATGAAAGTGTTATTGCGCAGCGCAAGTCTATAAGACAATTCATGCGGAGGTAAGTCACTAAAAGAATGTTCAGTAGTAACATTGTAAACGTTTCTGGCAATAGGGTAATATATGTGCAACAATATACTTGCAGTAATTATTAAAAGACTCAAGAAAAACAAGATTAATAATGTCACTATACAGTGGCTACGCAGTGATTTACAATACGCCTGTTGTTTCAACATTTTCCGGGTGTTTTCTCTACTCAGGTCCAAGGGATACATGTCAGAGACAATTCAACCGCTTCACCTTGGAGAGGACTTAAACAATCAAATTGCTCGACTGGTTGGGCCTAAGCTTTAGTTTATAGTGTTCAGAGTTACTCTGTTCAACAAAAGGAAGTTTTGAGTCAATGGGTGAAGACACACGAGGTGGGCTGTTTACATCTGCAGGAAGTCCATGAAATTTCTTGATATGACTTGAATGAATCCAGCCTTTCCTGCCCTCGATCTTCACGGCTGTTCTTGTGGTCAGCAGGACCAACTTGGGCGACTTCCACCTGGGCTCCAGCTGAGTCTTTCGGTCGAAATTCCTCACAAGTACGAGGTCCCCCGGAAGTACGTCATGGGGTTTCACCTCAGTGTTGTCGGGAAAGGCTGCAGCTACCTGTGAACGACAAGATTGTAGTGCAGACATCAAGGAAGCCAAGTAATCTGTCAACATATTACAGTCAATATCAGTTATTTTGCGTGGTATAGGCGTCCCCCACATATTTGGTGGTCTGCCGAAGATCACCTCATACGGGGATAGCCCTGTTCGAGAGTGTGCTACCATTCTCATGTAAAAGAGTGCAACTGGTAACGCTACTACCCAGTCGACACCTTTCTCTCTGCATATTTTGGACAATCTGATTTTCAGTATCTGATTATGTCTTTCTACGAGACCTGCTGCCTCGGGGTGTCGGACACAGTGGAATTTCCACTGATATCCTAACAGAAGTGAAACATGTTTCATTAATTCGGATGAGAACGGCTGGCCGTTATCTGAGTGAACAACACGTGGTAAACCGTATCGTGGGAAGAATTCTCGAACCAACTGTTTGGCAGTAGTCGGGGCAGTGTAATCTGAAACCGGGTATGCCTCTGTCCAACGGGACAGAGCGCAGACAACTACGAGAACATATTTGAATCCTCGACATCGTTCCATCTGGATATAGTCCATCTGGAGGGCTTCAAAAGGGTGATTAGGAGGATGAAATCCACCCTGTTCTACGGGAACGCTTTTTCCTGGGTTAAACTGACAACAGATCATACAGGTACGGACCTTTTGTTTGGCTGCTGCTCGTAAATGTTTATTGAACCAAATGTGTTGAATGCTGTCTAGCATAGCTTTTTCTCCTAGATGTGCTGGACTATGTATAGTGTTAATTATAACTTGGACCATTGAATCAGGAAGGAACCATACAGACTTTTCCTTCATCATCCATCCTTGGTCCGTTTGGATCCCTCCTAATTCAGTCCATTTCTTTATTTCGTCTGGTGTAGCATGTGTCTGTATGTCAATTACGTCAAGAGTAGGATCTTTAACTGTCATACAATGTGTCGGTGTCGGGACTATTGTCTTTGTCATGTCGGGGGTTTGAGTTTGAGCAGTCTGTTTAGCTGTTCTGTCGGCTAGATCATTGCCTTGGGAAATGATATCAGTAACCTTTGTGTGAGCCTTACATTTCATAATTGATATTGCAGTGGGTAGATGTATTGCATCTAATAAGGCATGAATGAGGGGTCCGTGCTGAATGTGGGCACCGTGGGAAGTTAAATAACCTCTCTCTCGCCACAGCACGCCGAAGTCATGTACAACTCCGAATGCATAACGTGAATCAGTGTATATGTTGACTTTTTTATTCGTGGCTTGAATACAGGCTTGTGTCAGAGCGATAAGCTCTGCGGCTTGAGCTGACAAAGTATTTATACGATTAGTTTTAATGACTTCAGTATCTGTTGTGACTGCGTAAGCAGCCACTAACTCTCCTGTACTTGTTCTCATACATGAACCATCTACATACAATGTCAGGTCTGGATCTGACAATGGGACATCGGTTAAGTCTTGTCTGGGTTTTGTCGTTATAGTAATAACTTCAATACAGTCATGAGCTAGTGGGTCTGTTCCGGTTACTGGCAAAAGTGTGGCAGGATTCAATGTGTTACAGCGTCTGATTTCTATATGTGGCTGAAACAATGTAAGTTCGTAACCTGTAAGTCGCGCTATAGTCAAGTGTTGTGTTTGCGTTCTATTTACAAGAACCTCTACTGCGTGTGGTACTTGAACTGTCAATGGATGTCCTAACACTATGGCATCGCTTTGTCTGATTGCTAAAGCTGTCGCTGCTACTGATTTCAGGCACGCAGGCAAAGCCTGAGCTACGGGATCTAATGTACTAGAAAAATAAGCACATGGTTTGTGTGCTCCTGCTTGTTCCTGTGTGAGTACTGACAAGGCAGTACCTTCGCGTTCTGTAACAAAGAGTGTAAACTGTTTTCTGTAACATGGTGTTGCTAAGACAGGTGCTTGACATAAAGCTTTCTTTAGGCTTTCAAAAGCTTGTGTATGTTCCTGAGTCCAAGGGAGAACAGTCGATGTGGCTGCCTCCTGTGTTGTTAACTGAATGAGTGGTTTTGCTAGAAATGCATACTGAGGGATCCACTGCCTGCAATATGACGTGAGGCCTATGAAAGCCCGCACCTCCTTTTGTGTCTTGGGTATTGGCATGTTAGCTATTAACTGAATGCGGTCGGGTGTAAGCTGCCTTCCCTCCTTGGACAGCGAGTGTCCAAGATAAATAACTCGCTGGACACAGAATTGCAGCTTAGAAGGGGACACCTTGTGCCCCTTTTCGGCTAGAAATTGTAAAACTGTCAGTGATGCTTTTTCACATTCCGGTTCGCTTCTCGCGGTGATCAGCAGATCATCGACATATTGAAGCAGAGCAGTGTTAACTGGCATGTGGATACTGTCTAGTTCACGTTTCAGTGCTTGGCTATAGATGCTGGGGCTTTCTGTAAATCCTTGAGGTGCGCGTGAGAATTTAAAGCTACGTCCATTTAAACTAAATCCGAACAAATATTGGCTTTCCGGATCTATTGGGACGCTAAAAAAGGCATTCTTGAGATCAATTACAGTAAAGAATGTTGCTTCGGAATCAATAGCTGTCAGTAATGACGAGATATCTGGGACCACAGGAAATTGTGGCACAATGCATTTGTTTAACTCGCGCAGATCAATAACCAATCGATATACTGGCGGGGCCTTTGGATCTGTTCGTTTAAGAATCGGAATTATCGGTGAATTACATACATTGGAGTCTGTTTCCACAACTACTCCTTGGGCAATGAGCTCGTCAATGATTTGTAGTAAAGCCACTACAGCATCTGGTGGTAACTTGTATTGTCGCATTCGTGGTAGCACCACTCCTGCCTTTAATGTGACTCGATATGGTGTAATATTCATGCAACCAACATCAGTAGGGCCTTGTGCCCATAGATGTACAGGTAAAGTCTGCAGTCGGGGATCCATGTCTCTAGACACATAGTGCCCTTTAAAATCACGTAAAAACAACCTTACTCCTTCCGGAGAACAACATATTATGGCTCCTAGAGCTTTCAGTGTTTTTATTCCTAACAAGTTTTCTGGACATGATTTAGTAAGCAATAAATCTGTAGTTCGGGTCAGAGGTCCTATCGTAAGTGGAAGAGGCTGTGATACTTCATTAACAATAGGTTTTCCTGAAAAACCAAGGGAAATATTCTGAGAGCCTGAGAGGGGTGCCCCTGGAACTTCACTACGTTTTATAGTTGTTCGACTTGCCCCTGTATCAAGTAAAAATTTTCTATCTTGGCCTAATAATTCACTATGTACATAAGGTCCTTCTTGATCTACAGGGATTTCAATAAGGGGTAAGTCAACTTCCCTCTCTAGGCTATTTCATGCGTAACGCTGATACTCAGGATATTCATACTGTGCGGTCTGATACATTTGTCGTGTTGTTGTCTGTGTGGCAGCAACAGGCAACGGTGGTGCAGCTGGCACAAACTGTATTGGCTGTTGTGCGGCTGGCATGGCCTGTGCATGCTGCAGAGCTCCTTGTTCATTCTGATCTTGTCTGAGTGGCCGTGGTCTTTCTTGTGTTTTACCTATGGCGATATTATGTTTTAAAACTGGACAATCGTGTACGTAATGACCTGGCTTTTTACAATAATTGCATGTCCCTTTTACAGGTCCTGCTGGATCGGAATGTGTCATACCCTTTTTATGTCCTTCAGCTGGAACTGTCTGGGAAACTAGCATTTTCATTTTCGTGTCTTTCATTCGTCTGTGTTCATGTTCTTGTTCCTCTCTAATTCTATTGTGATGGTACTGTAACATTTGTAACATTTGTGATGGAGTGTTACCTTGCCAGGTACTCTCGAATTTTAATACTCTATTCTTTACTTGGGGCAGGGCATTTTCTACTAACTTTGTTACAAACAGATGCGGGTATGATTCGCTACTTGCTTTTATGCCACTATTTATACCAAAACATTTTTTAAATCGGGCATAGTAATCACTAGTGTCTTCATCTTGCTTCTGCTTACAGGCTGAAATTGTACCCCAATCTTCCTTTTTCGTAGTTAATAAACGTGGCAGTACCTGTACTAGTAAACCGGGTAGTGCTTTAGTTTTATCTCCAAGTCCTGCTCCTGCAGTTCGGGCCTTTTCTTCCGCTTCTAACACTGACCATTCTATCTTTTGGTCTCCTACCTCCCACTCTTTTTCCTTGAGTTTCTCATAAATACCAGCAGGCATCAATACCTTTAATATTGTCATAATGTCGGGATAGGTATACTCTCCCATGAGTAACATGTCTTTAATTTCTCGGTGAAAACCCGCTGGATCTTTGTCATGACTGGGTACCACTTTCTTCATTTGTAACAATTCTATTTTCGATATGGGCGTATATACAAATACGCGCTTAAACTCGTTGTCCTCGCCTTTTATTGGGTGCACTTCTCGTAAGGGATTCTGTCTATCCATGTAATACGTGGTTCTTTCTTTGACGGGCAATGAGACATGCTCTGAGCATACAAAAAGAATATACTGCTTTCTTGATTCTAGAATTTCTTTAATTAATTTAGTACCTGAACCTCTCCATTTATTCATAAGCAATTCAGTCAATATGTCAGGTAAGGGACCAGGGTCCGAATGCTGACTCCGATATAGTATAATGAGTTGTTGAATCATATAAATCCCAGCTAACCTCTGTTCATCTGGGGTGAGATTCAAAAATGTGCGTGCTACTGTATCATCACTATATTTTCCGGGACTGTCCACCCAATGGACAGCTGCCCTGGCTAAATCTTGTTCATCCATAGAATCGAGAAAATGATAACCCCTTCGTTCTCGTAGTAGTTTGTCGGCGGTTTGGAACGAATGCTCGTTAGACCTTATATTAATTATAGGTATTTGGAAATTCCTGTTATTATCTGGAAATATCGGACGTATCGAGTCAGTAAGACATCTACTCCTATTACAAGATCTTCCTCTACCTACATAGGCTATGGTGTCCGACTGTCTCGCGGGCAGTCCTGATGCTTCTTCCTCGCTTTGTTCGAACTCGTCTACCTCTAATCTTTCTTCGTGTAGGCGTTCTATTTCTTTACGGATCTTTCGGCACATGGCTATTATACAATTTTTCTTATCATGTCTACCTTCTGATATATTCTGGCTCCATCTGGTAAGAATTTGCATTGCTTCCGGGTCTACCCCCGGTCGGTCTTGATTTCTGATCACACAGTTTATGAGGAAACGTAACAGTTCCCCCTGTATCTCCACTTTCTGGTATTCCATAGCTCTGTTAATACATTCTGGATCTCGCCCTGTTTGGACAAAATGATATATTTTATCTAGATGCGCAGTCATTCCTGGTAACTTCCCTAAATACACTGCGGCTCGTCTGATACGCAATGATGCCAGGGTCATTTCGTCCTCTTTACCGGGCACAGGGTCATATCTACAATCTATAAGGAGTTCCTTAAGCGTACGGGCATTTATGAGTTTGGGTGTACGTGAATGTGCTGACTCTTGAAAAGTAAGTTTATTTATTCTGGGTGGCGTAGAAAAAATATTGGTAGCACCTCCCGTAGCCCCATCTGGGGTGTCGGGTGTGAAAGGATTCGTTGAACGTGACACAGCAACTATAGGTGTGGACACAGCTATAGAAGTAGCTGTAGGAACAGATGCAGAAACAGATGTGCTTGCCGGAACTTGTGACTCGATCTGTTGCTGTAGGGATACGGGTACTGGATCTTGGCGTTGGACCTCCCTGGTATGTGGTCTATGTGGGGCGGAATTAGCATACTCGGGAGCTGCGTCATCTAAATATGAGGAAAGAAAAACATCTTCTGCGGTTCTAGGATGCCCCTTAGGATGTACCTTTATTGGGAATAATGGGGGTGGCAAGTCTTTCGGTATCTCTGGAGTAGCCTTAGGTAATCCTTCGGCTAGAAGGGGATACATACCATTCATAAGGGCATTTCTTTGTCTATCTACTTGTTCTGATTTCACTCGGATACCTTCCTCAATTAATAGATTTTCTCGAACTTTATTTGAACTCTCTTTATTCTTTTCTTCCTGTCGGAGTGCTTTTTCTGTGCGTCTATGAGATTCTTTATGCCATAACTCAACGGCGTCTTTCTGTGACTGTCTGACTTTCCTTTTCCATAACTCTTCCTCGACTTTCATGATGCACTCTGCATCCCAGGTCCCCGCTGCGGGCCACCTCTGACTTTCTGGTAATTCCTTGGTGTAGTCTACCCATAAATCAAGAAATAATATAGCGTCTAAGCCATGTTTGTGATACATGAAGTGCCCTGGAGTGTCCCTAGGAGGAATAGGGACGGCTTCTTCGAGTACCCCTTTTCTAGTAGTGATCTGTCTTAATTTCGAAAAGAGCGGCATATTGACAACTGATCCGATACTTAATCTTGAACACACTTAATACAAAAGCACAATAATGAACAACCATTCATACCACAATATGCAGGACGTTTAACACATTAAACATTAAACATTTTTTTTTTTTTTTTTTAACCTTTAAAATAACCAACAATGATGATCGTCTGCATAACTAATCACCAAGCATAATTCTTGACAATAACTAGATACTTCGGAATACTTGATATACTGCTAAACAGTACATATACACTGCTAAAACAGTGCAGACCGGATTTGTGTACCCAAACCCGTCTTGACCGGCACAACCTATGTGCACGTCAGAAATGCCTCCCCAGTAATGGTACTCACCGGGTAGCTTCGGAAACGGAAGGCCTCGGTAACTGAACTTGGACCGGACTGGACTCGACTCGACTCGTCGGACACTGGACTCGACTTCGAACTGGTGGGCCTCTGTATACCTCGGATCTTGCTCTCTCAGCTAGGCTCTGGTCGGGATACTTCGCACTTCTCACCGCCTCGTCTGGGTGTTGATCGCAGCCTCAGTCGCCCCCCGCTTGACCGGAGGGAGATACAGGAAATCCTGCTGGTACGCGTTATTGTCCGTCCAGCTGTGGCAGGAGACCGGGCCTGCAACTCACCGCCGGCGCGTGAGATGAGAAAGTGTCCCTGTTCGGGCGCCATTCATGTGGTAAATAAAATTCCTTTACCGGGACTTAATTTGATACAGAAACATAATAAAATAGCTCAGTAAAATGAGAGGCAGAATCCGTGGTATTAGAGGTTCGGAATGGGCTTTATTCCAATGATCGATTATAATCGGTTGCTCCAAGTTCCATCACCACGGGGGTTCAGGAAGTGAAGTACATACTTTATTGACAAGAAATGATTTTTATAGAACATTCATTACAATGAAGTAAATGCAGTAGGCGTAACAATTGATAAGGAAAATGACGATTTACATGCGTAACCGAAAATGGGTGTAATAAGGAGTAAAAAGGAACATAATTGGTTATGATGTCACATATAGGTGGATCTATAAGATAATACTTGGCATAGATGCGCGCGCAGCAGCATGACGTGTAATTGACGTGCAACTAGGGGGTGAAGGGGACTTGACATTTAGCTCTACATGTGGAGACAAAAAGTCTGGGGGGTCAAGTCAACCTAATCCCAAATCATATCTAACATCCTATGTTTAAAGAACTATGTTATCCACAAAAGAAGGACTCTCGGACAGAATCTATTCTATACTGACTGTGCGTGCGTGTACAAGCGTCTAAGTGTCTATACTGAATGCGAGGGGGTAGGAATATTCCATGGTAACAGGGCTATGAATTACTTGCATGAGGACAGAGAAGCCGAGCCTTTGCTCAGTAGCTGGGAGAATGTTTACTTAAACTGCTAGACAGGAATGCATCGGCTAAGGAGTGAAGCAGATAATTCGAAGGTGAAATACAGTTCTTGGCAGAGAATAGGCTGATGTCAGGCTTCGTGAGCCGCGCAGAGAATGAGACAAAGTTCATGGTCACAGATGCAGGCTCAGACTCGAGTTTTCAGAGACAGAAGGCAAGAGGAGTTTGATGACAGAATCAGGGCCTACTTGCCTGGACTGTAAAATGGCATAAGTGAACCATACAAAGCCGGTGGCCTTTCATATTTAGGAATGGGATATCCGGCCTATTCATGGCGGATCTGACAGAGGACATGTTGACGGTGGACGCACATGTATTTGCTTCTTCATAACTGGAACTGGAGGGAACATACATGTACTTGTGACATGCACATAGAACCGTTGGGGTCCAAGATAGGGGACATAACTGATCAGAAAAATCCATATTTCCACATCCTGGTGACTGGATCCTCCCGAGGCATCTTCGCAATCCCTTGCCGGTTGGCTTGTGGGTCCCCAGAAGACCTTTCTACAATTCCAAAGGGCTCCCCTGGTTGCTCCAGGCCTGCCTTGACTTACCCTCGCTGGGTGAGTCCCTCAGACCTTGCTGGTCTGCACCGCTGACTTTTTATCCTTTCCACGAGACTTGCTGTTACCAAGGCTTGTTGGCTCCAATCTGGTCACCGACACCACAGTAAGCTGCAGACTTCGTGGGACACGCCAAATCCAACTCCTGGTTGCCGTTGACGCCTCCTGGACCTCGTGGCTGAAGAGTCAAGACACCCGTGATCACCTGAAATCACCCGACGACTGTGGCCATCCAGCTTCA
The DNA here is from genome assembly GCF_964204655.1 of Triturus cristatus. Classification (NCBI taxonomy): domain Eukaryota; kingdom Metazoa; phylum Chordata; class Amphibia; order Caudata; family Salamandridae; genus Triturus; species Triturus cristatus. The sequence goes on from NC_140585.1 coordinate 9,067,235, forward strand.
TTGCCCCGGGTCACTGCCAAGTGACTTTGAACACTGTCCCCTCTGATTTCAGGTCTTCTTTCTTCTGAATCCAGCCTTGGATTCCACCGGACACTTCTCCTGTCTTCACAAGCAGCAAGTCTTCTTTGGCTCTCATTGAAAACAACGCCATGACACAAAAGACACCTATGCACCCGGCTTCCCTGGGTGAGGTAACTCCAGCACTACGGTGCTCCTGTGTGTGTTGGCTCTAGAACTACTTACCCTGTAAGTGACCTGCTTGTAGACTCTCCCGAAGTATCCTTAAACTCTAGATTTCCAATCGCGCAACTTGCTCCATTGAAGTCTATTGGGATCCGCGGCTGTGTTCTCACACTGCATGCGTCTCCTGTGGATCCTTTACTTACCTGCCTTGGGTGGATTAGTGAGGCCCCAGCGCTTCTGAAGGCCCTAGGCCTTGTCCCCTTGCAAGTCGATCTTCCCAAGTCTCTTTTTTAGTATATGGTCTGGTACGCCCCTAGGGCCCCAGCCATATTTGTGCTTAACTTATTGTGAAACGTTGATATTTGCATATGTTCCTGACTTCTAATCTCGTAAAGTGATTAGTAGAGTGTGTTTGAAATAAATACATATATATTTGATATATATACCCGTGTGTTGTCCTTTCATTTAGTGATTCAAGAGATTATAAGGTAAAACTAGCTGCTTTACATTCCTCTAAAGACTTAGCCTGATGGCTGCTCTCCACAGCTACCACTAGGATAGATTTCTTTAAAAGGTTGTCTTAAGCCTATCTACCAAGAGTCGAATTGGACTGGTGCAAGGTGGCCACTATAACTAGTGACCAGCATATGCCAGGCCAACTTCTCACAATGTGTATGTCTCAGAAATGTTATCTAAACAGTTACACTCACTGGATGATGTCGTGAGTGACAGTCAAACAGACAGACAGACAGACAGACAGACAGACAGACAGACAGACAGACAGACAGACACACACACACACACACATATCAACCCATTTTATGTTTTTCAAATCTCTCTCCAAAGGTCAAGCAGATTCCTGAGCTCCTATATGAGACCTTCGATACTTACATTTCGCATGAATAACTTTGCACATGACCTCCAAAGTTGTGAGGACATTACATAAGAATAATATTGACAGCAGAGAGAATAACGTATTCCTAAAGTACATGAAGATCACTTACACAAGGTCCTGATGAATTTGCATTGACTAGCAGACCTACGCCTAGGGCAGAACTCAGTTTAACAGTTTGAGGAAAAGATCTCTGGCAAAGCATGCCCTTGTATGGGCCAGTGGGCATTACAGCGCAGGGCCAGAAAGGAGCAAACCCCGATGCTGAAGCATGCCACCATGGTGGGTGTGGGCTTGTGCATCCTAAAAAAGGATGCCTTCATTGTCAAACCTGTAGCACCAACACCAATGATGTGTTGATACATTCACGGAACAGAAAACTTGGATGTGTGCTGGACCGCCTAACTCCCGTCACCCCCCCTCATTGTCTTTGGAGAGAATACCACAGAGGCCTATGATATGCAATGAGTTAGAAACCGTAGTGACTAGACAATATCAGAGACACCTATGACATGCTAGTGTTAGGCAATGTAGCGAAGCTGTAATATCACCTGTGATACGCCAGTGTTAGGCAATGTAGCGAGCGAGTACTGTCAGAGACCTGTGATACGCTAGTGTTAGGCTAATTTGAGCGATGCTGTAATATCACAGAGGCCTGTGATACGCTAGTTATTCAGTGTAGCGAGTGAGTACTATCATAGTGGCCTATGATACGCTAGTGTTAGCCAAAGTAGCGATGCTGTAATATCACAGAGACATGTGATAAGCTAGTGTTAGGCAATGTTGCGATGCTGTAATATCACAGACACATGTGATAAGCTAGTGTTCGGCAATGTTGCGATGCTGTATTATCACAGAGACATGTGATAAGCTAGTGTTAGGCAATGTTGCGATGCTGTAATATCACAGAGACATGTGATAAGCTAGTGTTAGGCAATGTTGCGATGCTGTAATATCACAGACATGTGATAAGCTAGTGTTAGGCAATGATGCGATGCTGTAATATCACAGAGACATGTGATAAGCTAGTGTTAGGCAATGTTGCGATGCTGTAATATCACAGAGACATGTGATAAGCTAGTGTTAGGCAATGTTGCGATGCTGTAATATCACAGACATGTGATAAGCTAGTGTTAGGCAATGTTGCGATGCTGTAATATCACAGAGACATGTGATAAGCTAGTGTTAGGCAATGTTGCGATGCTGTAATATCACAGACATGTGATAAGCTAGTGTTAGGCAATGATGCGATGCTGTAATATCACAGAGACATGTGATAAGCTAGTGTTAGGCAATGTTGCGATGCTGTAATATCACAGAGACATGTGATAAGCTAGTGTTAGGCAATGTTGCGATGCTGTAATATCACAGACATGTGATAAGCTAGTGTTAGGCAATGTTGCGATGCTGTAATATCACAGAGACATGTGATAAGCTAGTGTTAGGCAATGATGCGATGCTGTAATATCACAGAGGCCTGTGATACCTAGTATTAGGCAAATGTAGCAATGCCGTAATATCACAGAGACCTGTGATATGATAGTTATTCAATGTATTGAGTGAGTACTATCCTAGAGAGCTGCGATACGCTAGTGTTAGGCAATGTAGCGACGCTGTAATATTGTAGAGACCTGTGATATCCTAGTATTAGGTGATGTAGAGACGCTGTAATATCATACAGACCTGTGATATGCTACTTAGTCAGTGTAGTTAGTGGGTACTATCAAAGAGACCTGTGATACGCTGTATTAGGCAATATAGCGATGCTATAATATCACAGAGACTTGCGATTATGCTACTTACCCAGTGTAGCGAGTAGTTACTATCAATCAAGGTTCTTCTAAAGAGCGACTACTCTCCTGTTCTTAATGCACCGAGTGAGGGGTGGAGGAGGATCTGCAGTTCAGTCAAAGAAGGTCTCGAGGTCTTTCCTAAATTGCAGCAGCGATGTGGACTGCTTGAGGTGCAGAGGCAGGGACTTCCAGGTCTTTGCAGAAAGGCAGGAGAAGGATCTTCCTCCAGCGGTGGTCCTTTGGATCAGTGGGATGGTGGCCAGGGCCAGTTGGGCGGAGGGGAGATGTCTGGTAGGAGTGTAGAAGTTGAGGCAGTGGTTGAGGTATGCAGGTCCGGCGTTGCGGAGGACTTTGTAGGCGTGCGTGAGGAGCTTGAAAGGAATTCTTTTGTTGCTAGCCAGTGAAGGTCTCTCAGGTGGCCGGTGATGTGGCTGCGGCATGGGATGTTCAGTATGAGTCTGGCAGGGGCGTTCTGGAAATTCTGCAGTTTCGTTTGGAGTTTGAGTGGTGCCGGCATGGAGTGCATTGCTGTAGTCAAATCTGCTGCTGACAACCGCAGAGCATGTGGAAGCAGGAGGACGACACAGCATTGATTTGGCGGTTCACGGAGAGTGAGGAGTCTAGGAGGGTACCGAGGTTTCGCGAGTGGTTCCGTGGGAATCAGGGGGAGGAGGGGGTTCTGAGGACTGCGGGCCACCAGGAGCCGTTCCAGGCAGAGGGGTTGGAACCCAGGCTGAGGACTTTGGTCCTGTCTGAGTTAAGCTTGAGGCAGCTGTCCTTCATCGAAGTGGGGACTGCCATCATCCCGTAGGGAAAGTTGCTCTTGGTGGCTGTGGGTTTGTCTGTGAGGCAGAGAATCCGCTGGGTGTCATCCACGTAGGAGACGATGTGGAGCCCGTGGCGTCTGATGATGGCTGAACGCGAGGTCACGTAGATGTTAAAGAGGGTAGGGCTCAGGGAGGATCCCTGAGGCCCTCTGCAGCTCTTCTCTGTGGGTTCCGAGTTGAACGGTGGAAGTCTGACACTGTGTTCAGCAGGTGAGGAAGGAGCACATACATTCTAGGGCTTTGTTGTGATTTCCAGCAGGAAGGATGAGGGCAGTAGTTTCACCTCGGACAATGTAAAGCCTGCATACTGACCATTGAAAGCAAACAGTAATGCTATAAACACCACACCATAGACTTACCGGTACATACCAACTGTAATTCCACAGACGTGATCTATGCCATTCTATGTCCTTGCAATGAGATGCACATATGACATACCAGACAGGAAGTCAGGACTCTTGCAACATTGTAGTAGAATACGATGTCGCACAGTGGGACCACCCTTGGTGGATCATTATCAAACACAAGGACACCAACCCCAGTCTGTGAGGTGGGTGGTCCTGGAAAAGGTTTCCTTGGGAGCAAGGGGTGTGAAAATATATTCCATCCTTAATGTACATGATGGCTACAGGTAATAATGGTTTAAATGAACACGATGCTACTAGTGCCCAACTCTCCTTTTTGAATACTGAATAAAGCCCAGTTTGTTATTTCTTGATATCAGGTGAAACCTGGTACAGTAAGATCTACATTTTTCTTGCATGTGCCCATCTCGTACCTTATCTTGCCAATTGAACTATGTTCTCACAAAAAAGTGCCTATCTTTTGTTTTTATGCTCTTAGGTGCGTTCATTGCCTCACACTGCTATTAGTGGAAATCTCGGCTTTCACCAATTATGGAAATGTTACATTCACAATGTATACTTCTGCATTCTCGCATCGTGTGGGATTCTCTGTTATTTCATCATTATCAGAATTGCACGCAGCCTTCGACTTCATATTGACCAGATATTCTCCCTATCCAACCACATTTGAGTGCCCCTGAACTTTCAACGTTTTCCCGTAAACATCTGGTATAGGGTTACCACGTTATGTTATTCCATATTATTTTTTATTATATTTTCTGGACACTTTTCAACAGCACTGGAGCAGCCCCATCCCGGCTGCACCCAACGTCTCCTTGTACAGCCTCAGTTGGGCTCGGTCTGACCAGTCTCTGCTGAGTTGGGCGTGAGACAGAGGTTCCTTTAGAGCAGCGACCTATCCCTGGAAGTTGAGGCCTACTGTGTCTCCTTGTACAGCCTCAGTTGGGCTCGGTCTGACCAGTCTCTGCTGAGTCAGCGTGAGACAGAGGTTCCTTTAGAGCAGTGACCTATCCCTGGAAGGTGAGGCCTACTGTGTCTCCTTGTAAAGCCTCAGTTGGGCTCAGTCAGACCAGTCTCTGCTGAGTTGGGCGTGAGACAGAGGTTCCTTTAGAGCAGCGACCTATCCCTGGAAGTTGAGGCCTACTGTGTCTCCTTGTACAGCCTCAGTTGGGCTCGGTCAGACCAGTCTCTGCTGAGTTTGCGTGAGACGGAGGTTCCTTTAGAGCAGCGACCTATCCCTGGAAGGTGAGGCCTACTGTGTCTCCTTGTACAGCCTCAGTTGGGCTCGTTCAGACCAGTCTCTGCTGAGTCAGCGTGAGACAGAGGTTCCTTTAGAGCAGCGACCTATCCCTGGAAGGCGAGGCCTACTGTGTCTCCTTGTACAGCCTCAGTTGGGCTCAGTCAGACCAGTCTCTGCTGAGTTGGGCGTGAGACAGAGGTTCCTTTAGAGCAGCGACCTATCCCTGGAAGGTGAGGCCTACTGTGTCTCCTTGTACAGCCTCAGTTGGGCTCGGTCAGACCAGTCTCTGCTGAGTTGGGCGTGAGACAGAGGTTCCTTTAGAGCAGCGACCTATCCCTGGAAGGTGAGGCCTACTGTGTCTCCTTGTACAGCCTCAGTTGGGCTCGGTCAGACCAGTCTCTGCTGAGTCGGCGTGAGACAGAGGTTCCTTTAGAGCAGCGACCTATCCCTGGAAGGTGAGGCCTACTGTGTCTCCTTGTAAAGCCTCAGTTGGGCTCAGTCAGACCAGTCTCTGCTGAGTCAGCGTGAGACAGAGGTTCCTTTAGAGCAGCGACCTATCCCTGGAAGGTGAGTCCTACTGTGTCTCCTTGTACAGCCTCAGTTGGGCTCGGTCAGACCAGTCTCTGCTGAGTCAGCGTGAGACAGAGGTTCCTTTAGAGCAGCGACCTATCCCTGGAAGGTGAGTCCTACTGTGTCTCCTTGTACAGCCTCAGTTGGGCTCGGTCAGACCAGTCTCTGCTGAGTCGGCGTGAGACAGAGGTTCCTTTAGAGCAGCGACCTATCCCTGGAAGGTGAGGCCTACTGTGTCTCCTTGTAAAGCCTCAGTTGGGCTCGGTCTGACCAGTCTCTGCTGAGTCAGCGTGAGACAGAGGTTCCTTTAGAGCAGCGACCTATCCCTGGAAGGTGAGGCCTACTGTTGTTGGAGCTGCACAGTTCTGTTTTCATCTCTACCGAGGTGACAGGCATTGCTGGCCTTCCATTGCACGAATCGATCCTTCACTACGGATTCAGACTTGAGTTGACACCGGGATTCTTGGCCGTCTATCGCCCGTATTTATGCAAGGTCACAGATATCAATTTCCCATTGCGATATGCACTTCATCGCATGATTGAGTAGTTCACCACGCCATGGGTTGATAGGATACTACACATATGGATTCAGGTTTTCAGTCTTAAGGTGACATCGGCATTTTTGACCCTTTATTGCCCGTATTGTTCCACTGCCACGGAGTCAGACTTGAGACGAAACTGGCATTGTTGGCAGTCTACCAACCGTATTTATTTACTGTCACAGACAATGATTTCTTAGTGTGTTATGCACCTGATTGCACGTTTGAGCTGTCCACCACGCTTTGTGTTGCTACGATACTACATATATGGATTGCATGGATTCCCGACTCGTTCTGGCTGGGCCCCCTTGTGCTAACGTAGAAACTACCTTTAATGTCTGTTGTGAGAAGGTTTCACGTACCTTCAGATCTCTTTTCTTTCTCTACATTAATGCAGTTCTACGAACAAGGATTGTCGTGAGATTGTGGGATCTGTGGATCCACAAACCTATATTTATGGTTTGCATGGATACGTGATTGCGAAAATTTGTGTCCCCGCCCGTTTATTAAGTAAGTTCATTACAATTAGGTCTGACATTTTTTGGCCTTTTGACCTAGTCACTGTTCTTTTAATGTTCGTTCTCTTTAACTTAGAAGTCTGATTCCCCTCACTACCGCCTGATTGGGTAATTTATTTCCCTTCTTAAGAGCATTCACTTCCCGTGATTAGGCCGCATATCAGTAACATGGAGTATTCAATGGATTTCAGGTGCTCCCTTTTCTGTCCTGATGAAGACCCCACGGAAAGGATTGAACAACCTTGAACATTGACAGGGGTTGAAACGTTGACTACTTTTCTCCTTAAGCCAAGCTCCGATGACTGAAATGGAGTGTCCGTGTCCCTGCATTGCTATGTGTCTATGTCTTAGCATATTGCCGGTTATAGGCTGGACAGGTTCAACGATGTAAATATAATGTATATGTCACATCCTGAGCCCCCCCTTTTTTTCTCCTCTACCTGAGCACCTTCTCTTGTCTCAAATATATCGACAATTGTAATATCTTAAAGGAGCGATTGATAGCTTGAAATAAACTGCATGCATTGCAGATTTAAAACACAGTTTTGTGAATGCCATTATCTTTTTGCTCTTCTGCTACTTTGACCAATTTTCTATTGTACAGGAGTTTTGACCTGGGTCTGGTAGCATTTCGGGTTACACCACTGATACTTAACACTTAAAACAATTCATAACTAACTTGGGACTGAACTAGAAGTCGGTGGGTGAACTCACAAGTCACACATAACAATCACTTTCTGTATCGGTCTTTCAAAACATGGAGGTGTGCACTCTTGAACAACCCTGCAATGACAAGAACATCCCTGGTCAGCCCTCCTGTTGAGGCTGAATACAGACTAGGATTTTTATATCAGGAATTGGAGACGACTGCGTCTTACCCAATACAACTGTGCAACAGGAAACAGTTCCGTCTCTAGACTGCGCATGTCTGCTATTCTCAATGACCACCACATCACATGCATCCAACTATTAAGTTTGATTCCAGCCAGTAATTCCTCCCATGAATGGCGCTATTTCCAGTTCCTCAGCCTGGAATGGGGACGGACAAGGAAGGACGAGAGCTACTGGCCTGCTTGTCTCATGCAGAGTCCCATAACCAGGTCTGTTTCTGCACAGGAAGGATGCAGTCCTGTGTGGAAACAGAAAAGAGTGCAGGGACACATCTGCACTCAGCGTACTCTGGGGTCAGTATCGCTCAGGGGGTTCCACCCAAACCATATTAATCCCCTCGAAGACTTACTAAAATCTACACATATGCATTTTGGAGAGGTTACATGTGTTAGTACGCACTCTGGGTGTCTATGTATAGCGAAACACATACCTGGGGTGGCTTTGGACGGCAATAAATGTGACTGTGTTGGTCCTGTCTCCATTGAGTCTGCGGGGGCGTCTTCATCTGCAGTAATTGTCTCCAGTTCTACGCATGATGGGGGCACAGGCGGACCCCGCTCTTCAGGACAGCACAGTTCTGCCTTGCAGTTCTGATGTTGATGCTGTGATTCAGGGTGCAGTAGGTCGAGTATGCAGCTCTGATCTGAACCCTGTGCATCAGTACAAGCTGGTTCTAGCTTGTAGTTCTGATTTGAATCCTGCTCCTCTGGGTGTAGTGGTTCCACCGTGTTGTTCTGATCCGTTTTTTGTGCTTCAGGAAGCACCGATTCACTCTCTCGATCCTGTGCAGCAGTGTGCAGTGGTTCGACCTTGTAGTTCTGATCCGAACCCTGTGCATCTGCACAGGCTGGTTCTAACTTCTGGCTCTGATCTGGTTCCTGTGCTTCAGGGCACATTGATTCTAGCTCGCAGTTCATGTTTGGGTCCTGTACATAAGGAGGTTCCTGCTTCAAGCATAGGTGTTGCTGGAGGCACTGGGTTTGTTGTGACCCCAAGCCACCAAAAGACAACAGCCCAGACTCTAAGTTTTCATCTGGTGCCATCCCATCAGGTGACACGGGTTGTAGGCTGCGGTTCTCCTGGGGATCTTGGAAATCAAAACACATCAATTCTTCCTCCAAGGGATCATCAGGTCCCTTCCTATCTGGAAGCGTGGGTTCTACACAGTGGTTTTTCTGTGGTTCGCGTCCATCATGAAATAGTGGGTGTGGGCAGAGGTTCTGTTGTTGGTCCCAGCTATAAGTAGACAATGGGGATGGTTCTTGCTTCAGGGGCTCATCTGGTTCCCTCTTTTCTGGGAACGCTGACTGTACGCTCTGGTCTTGCTCTGATGCCTGGCCAACAACAAATTCAGAGTGAAGACACAGGTTTGCCTCCAGTGATCTGCCTGGACGATCTGTCTGAGGGCATCTGGAGAGAGTACAATCCTGCTGTAGTCCATTTCCATCTGGAAACCCAGGCTGCAAGCACTGGTCCTGCTGCAACTCGTGTACAGGCTGCATGCACTGGTCTCGCTGCGACTCGTGTACATCTGGAAACCCAGGCTGCAAGCACTGGTCCTGCTGCGACTCGTGTACATCTGGAAACCCAGGTTGCATGCACTGGTCCTGCTGCGACTCGTGTACATCTAGAAACCCAGGCTGCATGCCCTGGTCTCGCTTTGACTCGTGTACATCTGGAAACCCAGGTTGCAAGCACTGGTCCTGCTGTTGGTCACGTTGGTCTGGCAACAGTGGCTGTAGACAAAGGCTTGGCTCATCAGTGCGCACATGAACATAGGTCGGAGAAGAGAGTGTACAGTTCTGCTTTGGTGCATGCCCATCAGAAAACACCGTCTGAAGACGCAAGCTCGGTCGACCTGGCCTGTCCAGTTGAGGTGTCGCAGGAGACCGGCTAACAGCACAATCTCTAATGCTCGCTGGACAGACCACCTCCAAAGACACACCACCATTATCTAGGTAACCTCGATCCTTTTCTATCCAGATTTTCTTAATCAGCCCAGCGACTCTAGAAGGAACGTCCTCCACAGAATTCAGCAAGTTATCCAGTTTGGCTTCCAACTCCTCCAGCATGGATAAAAGGATAATGTGGGGCAGGTTTTCCGAAAGCGGTTCCAACTCCTGGCCCCTCTGAGCATCATTTCGGGATCTTGAAGCTGAGACGTCATGGAGAGGATAAGATGGGACTGTGGCTCTTACGGATTCACGTGAACACTGCGCTGTCACTTTCTTTCCTGGAGCCCGTCTTCTGCCCATTCTGGTACTTTGATTTTCAAGTCTCAAGTGTCTGCAGAGGGGAGGAAAAGAGAAAAGACAACACGTTATCACAGGACAGCTGGGTCAAAATACTCCTTCCTGTCTCACCAAGCCCGGTGTGAACAGAGAACATTGCTCATTTCTAAAACCAGAAAAAAATGGAATCATTACAATTTCACAATGCCCATAACCTAGTCCATATATTATGAAAGAAACTGATTCAAAACGTGTTTCCAGCACAATAAGCTTGATTTCGATCTTGGCAGTATGGTTTAGCCGTCACTTTTTCGACTTGATTAACTGCGTGCCTTCTTGGCGGTCCATCCACTCTATTAAGATGTTGGCGGGTCCATAGACAAAAACGCCAGCGTTCCACCGACTCCGCCAGGAATTGTCAACTGAATTGATGGCGTAAGAGGCAGAAGCGGCTGTCGGAGGCACTCCAGCGAAGATGATCGGTGAGCTAATCACGTAGTAGCTTTCGGTCGACTTATCTTGCTGGTGTTTTCCACTATCTTTAATCCCTTCATGGAGGTACCGCCTTTGCTGCTTCGACAGTACCATGTTGCCAAATGATTCCGTTGTCGCAGGAATCCGAGGTAAGCTACTTTTACATTTGTCTTACTATGAATCATGTGTTGACAATTGCTGTAGCCTTACGTATTTTTGCATCGCACTAACATTCGATTTCTTTCTCCTGTGTAATGCAGTAGTGTTCATCTCACAATTTAACAACGTCAAATGAATACATCTGTAATGACACTTGAAAACATATTTTGTGGCTATGGTGCCTGTGGGTGTGCATTCAATAGTGTGTGAATGTTGTTTCTGTGGTATACAATAGGTAACAAAAAGGGGCATGACACTACCTACATATGTATTTAGAAGCACACACAACATGTGTATGGACACATTAATAATACCAGTCTCCACTCCACCAGGGACTCATTCCATCAGCAGACCACCGCTAGGACACCGCCAGCACAACGGGGATATCTAAATAGGCTTGGCACAATACCGCCAGCCTGATGGAGACGGAGTCATGTTAGCCAGCAGAGAAGACCGCCGCGTCGGTGGTAGTGTGCCGCTTATGTGACGGAAAACAGTCTGTCGGTGTGGATAACGGTTCTGCCAGCACACATCTAAATACAGCAGGCGGGATTTCGGCAACTCAACGGAGTACGTGAAACTGCTGCTACGGAGCGACGCCAGGAGTACCGACAAGATCTGAATCGGGCCCTATGTCTGTTCCGTGCTCTGTCCAAATTATACACTAAGCACCGAAAAAAGAATTGCAGCAATCAAAGGTTTATAGAACCATAGAAGACAAGACTGCGCTAGCACTGTACAGCCCCCGTTCGAAATAATCGGGGACGTGACTGAAGCACGTGCCAGCATACCAAACCTCAACTGGATCGGCAAAATGCTGGTTATGTGATTGCATATAAAAAGAGGGTGCTCAACCTGGGGTTTCTTGGCACTGAAACAGAAATACATAAAAGGGGAGACAACAAATCAGACCAGGGAAGAATCTAGCATGAGTAGGCTTGTAGGTTTTGAGATTTCTGGAAAAACACTTTAAGTTAGATTCAAATGGATTTAGCCGGGAGAGAGATCCGTATGGAAGGAGCTTGTTCGACAAAGCTGCGTCCACCTGATCTGATCTTCTGTAATTTCGGAATAGACAGTAAATTCAAGTGAGGAGATCTCTGGTTTGGTACGGGTGTATGCATTTCCACCTGGTTTACAATGAAGTGAGGGGCTCTCAACCCTTTAGAGCTGAGGCAGAGGGTCTTAGAGGGGATTTGTTATTTTAATATAGGTGTGGCGTGTGTCCACCACGGTAGAGGATGTAGTAAACAAGCTGTGTCGCTGTGAATCGCTTGTGGTCTATGAATGGTGATACTGGGTATTCTTACATATACTCGGTTGGCATAATGCGATCTAGATAGGACTGCGGCCGCCGCTATTGCTTTTCTCGCCTAAAGTCAGAGGAGGGGGGTTAGTTTCTGAAGTGGTTTCAGCACAAATCTGCATTTAGATCCCACGGCTGGTTGTGGTTATGATTACTATCGATTTACGAAGGTTTCCCGTGCCGGGCATCAGCTGGGAGAACCTTTGATGGAGGGGCCAGGATACCCCCGGATCTCTCCCATGTGATCCGCCGCATGGGGAAAATACGGGAGAGAGTGGTCAGGCGTGTCCTTAGAAGAGCGCCCTGTGCCCCAAACATTGATGTATGGCTTCTGGAGGGCGGCTGTATATTGCGATCCAATCTCTACCATGAAGATAGGTTCATTTCTATGCAAGAAGCCCAGGAAACGTTTGCCCAAGGGACAGGCCAATTCCTGCAATATGCAACGATAGCAGCGACGGCTAGACAACTATGGCCCTTGTTTCCGGAACACACTAACACTCTTTACATTTTTGACGATGGCGGGGTCGTAAACTAATTAGACACTTCTATTGGGCATTACGCTCCAATAAACGACTAAAGCTCCTTCCAATCGAAATGGCTTGGCAGCGGCATATTGAAGACCCAGCGAGAGTGGCTCAGGATACATGCGCGAGTAAAAAGGAGGCGGTGTGTGCCTGTTTTAAGCTAATACAATAACATATTATACACATGACCTGCCTCTCCCCCAAACGCCTATACAGTATATATCCCACAAGAGACCCGAACCACCACACAGAGATCGCAGACTTTCTACATGCGATTTGGCACTGCCCAAGGATACAGGGCTTTTGGGCTGAGGTTTTAGTTCAATTACAGGAGGCCATTGGCTGGGATATTCCTCAGACTATATGTGCGTGTCTGCTGGACCTTCTCCAGAGAGCCCAAAAGGGAGCTCAGTAGACAATACACTATGCTAGGCTCCCTATAGCTAAGAGGCGAATTGCAATCCGTTGGATGAGTCCCCGGGCTCCGATGAGGGTGGCCTGGGAGGTTGATCTAGTGGAGTGGGTGTGGCGTTTGCATGTTTAAATTTCCACTTGAGAAGGATGAGAAAAGACCCTAAAGCACAGGAGGTCCTAGCCGCTTGGGCTGAGAGAACTCTGGGCCTACTCACTCACCCATTTTCTCAAGAGGGGAACATGCCGGAGAGAATGGGGGTGAGCGAATGACACCCAGGGGAGGAGAGAGAAACTCTTACAGCTGGGCAGATGATGACCTACGGGGGACTGCCATGTTCAGACTGACTCCGTAAACACGATCAATCTATTGTGAAAGATATTGTACCCACTATGGAAGCTCAGGAGGTAGTGGGGGAGGGTGATTTGAAGGTTCAGGGTTAAGGTTTGCCCATTCTATCTGAGTGATGATCGGACTGATTGGCGCTCATGGGTCAGTCGACTGTTGCTGTATTCGTTGAATAACGGATGGTTATGCCCGACTGCCTTATGCATGAATTGCCTTTGACTATTAAATTGAAAATAAAGATTATTATAGATTATCAAGCCCAGCTTTTAGCTGTGGGTTTAGGCTGCGGCAGCAATCTCATTTTTGTTGGCGAGTGAACGTTAGTTCAAAAGATTGGTCTTATTCTTTAGAACTACAATCTCAGTTTTGTCCATATTCAACAAGTGAGATCGTATGTTTTGTACGGGTGTATGCATTTCCACCTGGCTTTCAATCTCAACTCTTTGGAGGGGAGGCAGAGTGTCTTAGAGCAGATTTGTTATTTTAATATGGGTGCGCATGTGTCCACCTCAGAAGATGATATAGCAAACAAGCTGTGTCGCCGTGAATTGCTTGTAGTCTATGAATGGTGGTATTGGGTAATCTTAAATATACTCGGTTCGCATAATGCGATCTAGTTTGGATTACGGACGCTGTTATCGCTTTTCTTGCCTAAAGTGGGAGCAGTGGAGATATTTTCTTAAGTAGTTTTAGTATAAATATGCATTTAGATCCTACTGCTGGCTGTTATTATCGATCACTCCCAGTCTTTTAGCTGGAGGTTTGGGCTTCTTGGTTATATCCAGGACTTCTCCCATCATTTACAGTTACAGAAGCTCTACAGCATTTTGAAACGCGCTTGGAGCGATAGCTTGAGCTACTTATTTGCTGAAAACGCTCTGCAGGGGATTGCTCGAGACCTGGCTTTTAGATGGAGACACCGCACCGTCTGCGCCCAGATATCCTTGGGGTACGCTTTATAAATGCTGATTGATTGATGAGGTCAGAGATTCCATGACTGCTGGAGGGCAAGGGTCAGTTGGTGACCCGAATTTGACCTTGATCACAAATTCATGGAGCTTGTTTATTTCTTCAAACAAGGACAGGGTGGTAGAGTTCTTTTCAGACTCACCTTCCGAATTACTACTGCTGTAATAGTTTATACGATCTTTAATCCATTTTTTTGTTAAGAAAAAAATTATTTTGATTGTTAGTGAATGCTTCGATAGGAAACAGGGTAGTTCTGATTTTATCTAGGGATGACAAATCATTCAGGATATCATAAATCTTTATTATTTGCTCCTAAGATTTTAATAGCCTAGTAAGAAGACTTTGCATGTAGAGGTTGTGCTGTTATATTCTGCAAGTTCAGTTTTTAATTGTTTTTTCCTCTCTTAATCTTCTCATTTCTGCCAGTCTCGACTCAATGCAAGTTTCGCCTCCTTTAACTCTAGATTAAACCAGGGTACTGGCTTGGTGAGGTTAAGAACACGCTGTAGGATTTGCGGGATTTAGGACACTAGCATGTCTATGCCACAGAGTGAATTCTTTTTCTTGGGAGAGAATGTCTTCAATCAATGGGACGTGGGGGGGGGATAGGGAGAGTGTTGAGTGCGGAGATAGAGGCGGGTGGAGCTGATGAGCTATGTCCAGAGAAGACAAGACTGAGAAGGCGGGAGGTAAGTGCCTGGAGTAATGAGCTGGCTAGCCCTCGCCTGGTGTGGTAAAACTGTAGAGTGCTGGTCGACCCGACGGTTCACAGGGTTGGTCTGGATAAGACCTGTGGTCCCCCTGATGTACATTTTGCCTCCGCAAGTGAGACTTGGGTGAGACACTTCTAAAATCAACGGGGGGGAGGGGCAGCAGGAGGGGTACAGGGAGCCTTTGTCCACCAAGATACTACAAGAACTGATATCCCCACAGTAAATACGCCTTCAGGGATACTACGAGAGCTGGCACTACATAAACAGCACATGATCGAGATAAAACACCTGCTACAGGAGGCATCCACAATTGGAAAAATAAATCTGAAGCAGTTTTTCTTGTCATAGATGATATCCAAAAACCTTGCTTTTATAGAATACCTCAAATACACATGCAACACCACACTCCTCTGGGTCGGTCTATTGTGTAGCATAGGTTCGGCTTTAGAACATTTAGTCATCTTTGTTGACTGGTTACTTAAACTCCCAGTTAAATAAATGCCATCTTACATACAAGACACAAAACACATGTTGAACAGAATAAAAACCTTACCTCTCACCATAGAATGATAAAGAATGCTAGACCTGAACATAGAATCCCTGTACACCAGGATCCCACAAGAAGAGTGTGATAAGAAGACACCCACATTCACTTCGTATGTGAAGCATGGATGATAGTGCTTAGGAACATGTAAGGTGGGCACCAACGTCGGGTGCCTACCCCCTTTCCTACAACTATAATCGAATCCTTGAAGCATTTCAATGGTCATCTTTTATCAGGGTGCTCTGGACACCACTGCACAGAAATGCTAGGAATAGAAACAGGGACTGTGACTGTCAGGCGGAGTCAGGCCGCTGGAATTTGATGCTCTTTCGCACTAGGAGGCCCTGGGTAACATGTCGCTGCTGATCGGCGGTCTCTAACTGCCTTTCTTTACTGGGGATGAGTGACCCTGGGTGAGGAGCCTGGGAAGCTCTTCGGGGGCCCCGCACACGCTCAAGAAGGCACCAGCTGACATGGAGCCTTCCAGCCCAGCCACGAGGAGCTCGGCCTCTGCAGAGAAGATGTCTTCCCCAGTGAGCCACATGGAGTAGCGAATAAGAGCAGCCAGGTCCTGGCTGGTCATACATTTCAGTGCCTCGGACCGATGTGAGTGGTGCCGAAGAGCCTGGGGCACCTGAGGCTTCTGGAGGTCCCTACCTGCGCCTGACATTCACTCCAGGGGGCAACCAACCGAAGAGTCCTAATGGTGACTGCGTCCCAGCCCAGTGGCGGTGATGGGCAAGCATCGCAGTGGGTCATCGGGCCTCACAGTGGACCCAGACGGCTCCGATACACAAGGTTCCCTGCAACCCCCCCCCCCCACGGTCATTGTAACAGACGCATATGCGGTGGGCCAAGGGGAGCCAGGAACACCCAATGGCAGCCATGATCCGCCCTTGCGCATCACCTATGGCCATAATCCCCAGTGAGTATATGCCCCCGAGACACCAAAGCGGCGAGAAAAGCATAACTAGGAGCAACTACAACAGGAAGCAGCCTCCCCCCTCTGCCTACCGCATCGGATGCTTCCCATCTGAGGGAGTTTCAGATCCTGCGCTCCCTCAAGGAGGCCACTGGCCAGAAGCACCCACCAACGCTCACCCTGCTTCACCCCAGAAAACCCACGGGATGAAGGTCCGTCCTGCTGTCCTGGGCCACCAATGATTGGCAGGGGGGGCTTGGCTAAACTGACTTTTTTTGGACTTGAGTAATTGTTATGTCATGTTATTCATTCTTGTAAGGTGCAACAGCTACCCGAAGGTTTCCCGGCGCCGCCTGACAGGAGCAGAAGGATGGAAGACCTATTGATTAAACAGCCAGGTTTTTAAGCCCTTTAGGAAATTCCCATAAACTGTTCGATTTCGAAATGGCAGAGGGAGGGAGTTCCACATAGAGGGGCCCAGGCAAGAAAAAGACAGACCCCCCATTCGCGTAATTGCCACCAACTAGGCCTAGATCCTGCACCACCCCTAGCATTGCCCCTCCCTGAGGCAGAGGAGATCGGGGTCACCCACCAGAAGGCCTTGCCACACATGAGATCGCAGGTGGCCTGCTGTTTCCTTGTCTCCCACGCCCAAGGGCCTCACTGCTGCCGTGAGCCCACGTGTAGGCATGCAACGCTTCTACAACGCCAATGGACAGCTTACAGGACCACCCCCAGCAGGAGACGGAGTGCCGCACCTACTCTTGCTATGCTTGGCCACTGCCTTTCCACTCTCATCGAATCTGCCCCACAGGACGTTGTCTGTGGCCAGGGGCTATCCATGCATCGCCCGGGAATGGTGTTCAGGAAACAGACGAGGCTCTTCACTGAGGTGGTCTCCCAGTCTAAATCTTCGTCCCTTTTGCAGGGACCCTTCGAGACCACGATGGACCTAATCCTCAAAGAAATAACATCAGTGTGTCACAGGCTGGAGACAATGGACGTGAAAACGACAGACCTCACTACCGAAAAGAAGTCGATTTGTGCCAAAATCCATGCCAAAATCTCTGAATTCCATGACAAAGTTGGTGCGCTGGACTACCGCCAATCTTCTCTCGAATCTAGGATCGAGCATCAAACTCCTGCCAGACAGACCTTGAACTCCGTGCCTTGCGCGACAAAATCGTGGACCTTGATGACCGGAGCCACACAGACAACAAATGCTTCTTCGGGATCCCTAGGAAGTTGGAGGGTACGGATGTCAGGGGCTTCCTTCACGACTTACTGATGACTGTCCTCAGAATCACTATCTCGTCTACACTCAAGATGCAGAGAGTGCATAGAATCTTGTCGCAACTTACCTCCACATCTTTCGGCCCAAGACCTGTCGTAGCCTGCTTTCTCTGACATGAGCAGGTGCCCATTGGCCCTAGGACTTCGATGATCACAAGATCCAAATAGCGGCGACTTCTCAAAGCACCCTCAATCTCGGGCCCTTCTTGCCCCCTCTGCCCCGGGCCCTCCCTCCTCGCACTCTCTGCCCCGGGCACTCTCTCCTTGCTCCCTCCGCCCTAGGCCCTCCCTCCCTCGCTTCCACTCCGGGTGCGGAGCTTCTGCTCCGGGTGCTGAAATTCCGGCTCGAGTGAGGATGTAAACTTAAGACAGTTGTAAGTGCATTCTGTGAATACCATGAGTAGTAAGTTTAGGGTTTTTGTCTCAGACTGGTTCTGTGAATCGGGCCCTACATTTTTACAGCAGGAAACCCCAAATTGCAGGAAACCACACAAAAACAATAAAACTATGAAAACTGGCAACAATGACATGCACAGACCAGTCAGCCACCAGGGGAGCAAGGAGAGCCATCAACCACTCCTGCTCAGTGGCATCTCCCTCCTCACGCACGTCTCTTTGTAAACGTCGCAATGCTTGGATAGCAAGAGTCACTGTCATGTTATCCAGTTCATTGCCTGAGATAAACATGCAGCAGATTGCACCGATTTTAGCACACGCCCCTCACTCCATTGCACTTGTAGGAAAGTGCCTCTTTCGACATAGTTAGCCCCCACTTTTTGTCTGATTCATGGTGTGATTTTGAATGTAAGTGCACTGCGTCCCGGCTAACGAGACTCCCAGTGCCAGATCTTTCCTAAAACTGCACCACGATTGGCACAACTTCAGCAACCCCTCTAAGCCCCTAGTAAATGGCACCCCTGGAACCTTGGGAATTGGGACTGAAGAGGATCCACTAGAGCTGCAGCACACATTGTGCCACCCTAGGGACACCTCACCAAGACCATGCAAAATGCCAATAACCCGGTTAAATCTTTATGCTAGGCTGTTCCTGGCCGGATGATATACCGGGGTGTGCTTGATCTGTATTCCGTTCCTCTCCATGAATGCATTCCATTTGTCTGACATAAATTGAGGCCTTGCCACACATGAGATCGCAGGTGGCCTGCTGTTTCCTTGTCTCCCACGCCCAAGGGCCTCACTGCTGCCGTGAGCCCACGTGTAGGCATGCAACACTTCTACAACGCCAATGGACAGCTTACAGGACCACCCCCAGCAGGAGACGGAGTGCCGCACCTCTTCTTGCTATGCTTGGCCACTGCCTTTCCACTCTCATCGAATCTGCCCCACAGGACGTTGTCTGTGGCCAGGGGCTATCCATGCATCGGCCGGGAATGGTGTTCAGGAAACAGACGAGGCTCTTCACTGAGGTGGTCTCCCAGTCTAAATCTTCGTCCCTTTTTCAGGGACCCTTCGAGACCGCGATGGACCGAATCCTCAAAGAAATAACATCAGTGTGTCGCAGGCTGGAGACAATGGATGTGAAAATGACAGACCTCACTACCGAAAAGAAGTCGATTTGTGCCAAAATCTCTGGGCCCTTCCTCGCTCCCTCCTCTGCCCCGGGCCCTCCCTCCCTCCCCCTCTGCCCCGGGCCCTCCCTCCTCTGCCCCGGGCCCGCCCTCCCTCCCTCCCTCCTCTGCCCCGGGCCCTCCCTCCCTCCCTCCCTCCTCTGCCCCGGGCCCTCCCTCCCCCTCTGCCCCGGGCCCTCCCCCTCTGCCCCGGGCCCTCCCTCCCTCCTCTGCCCCGGGCCCTCCCTCCCCCTCTGCCCCGGGCCCTCCCTCCCCCTCTGCCCCGGGCCCTCCCTCCCTCCCTCCTCTGCCCCGGGCCCTCCCTCCTCTGCCCCGGGCCCGCCCTCCCTCCCTCCCTCCCTCCCTCCCCCTCTGCCCCGGGCCCTCCCTCCCTCCCCCTCTGCCCCGGGCCCTCCCTCCCTCTCCCTCTGCCCCGGGCCCTCCCTCCCTCCCCCTCTGCCCCGGGCCCTCCCTCCCTCCCCCTCTGCCCCGGGCCCTCCCTCCCTCTCCCTCTGCCCCGGGCCCTCCCTCCCTCCCCCTCTGCCCCGGGCCCTCCCTCCTCTGCCCCGGGCCCTCCCTCCTCTGCCCCGGGCCCTCCTCAGACTCACGCTCTCTCCTCCGCTTCTCCTTCTGTAGAGCACCGAGGAGCAGTTTCGCTTGGGGGTCAGCGCCGGATGCTGCCGAGCTCCCCTAAGGCCTGTAGCTGGAAAAATGTCGAATCGTTTGCATCAGAGTCAGCACAAGCAGCGGAGGCCGAGGAGCTCCGCCTCCATTAAGTGTAGGAGACTCGGATCATCGGCGGCAGAGTCAGCACCAGCTGCGGGTCCCGGCCTCGCTCTCTTCCTGTCGGTGTAACAGTGTCCGGGTCAGCGGCGGCAGAGTCAGCACCAGCTGCGGGTCCCGGCCTCGCCCTCTTCTTTTCCTGTCAGTGGGAACAGTGTCCGGGTCAGCAGTGGCAGAGTCAGCACCAGCTGCGGGTCCCGGCCTCGTCCTTTTCTCTTCCTGTCGGTGTAACAGTGTCCGGGTCAGCGGCGGCAGAGTCAGCACCAGCTGCGGGTCCCGGCCTCGTCCTTTTCTCTTCCTGTTGGTGTAACAGTGTCTGGGTCAGTGGCGGCAGAGTCAGCAGCAGCTGCGGGTCCCGGCCTAGTCCTTTTCTCTTCCTGTCGGTGTAACAGTATCCGGGTCAGTGGCGGCAGAGTCAGCACTAGCAGTGAGTCCTCCTGTCCAGTCCCAGGCTCCTACAGGGAGGAGGAGTCTCTGAGGGACTGTGCACTTCTCTTCGTTTATACAGACCCTCACAGACCCCCCTATTCCGACCCCAGGAAGAGAGTCTGTAAATGTCTGCTCATGGAGGAGACTGTCAGCCCCACCTGCTGAGTTTATAGAAAAGACTGATTAATCTGGAGTAAATCTCTGCCAGGAACCTATGAGTGTTTGTAGAGAGGCTCTTGGGGTACAGAAAGACGGACACCACGTTACTTATAGATGTTTATTGGAATATGCGCCGGGAACAGCGTGCGCTCGCCCTCAGGCTATCCTCACAGTGGCCAACATGGCCGCCTGCGCTCCCAGCGTTCCCTGCCGTGACGCGGCAGGAACACTAGAGCGCTACACTACATATCTCCCTCCTTTATTGACACTGCAACAAACAAAGAACAAAACAGTACAGTGTCCAATAATAGTTCTTGCTGTAGGTGATTACGTTTTCATGTCGAACCCTCGATACCTTTTGGGAAGTACCACTGTCCTGCCAGCGCGGGTGTGTCTCACCGGCGTGCATACCCTGGTATCTCTGTGTCGTACATTGAGTTAGCGGACTAGTTCCGCGGCGCCTGACGCAGTCTTTCTTCGCTGTTTGCCTGCCCTCCTGACGTCATGGCCAATCGCATTTCGAGGTCTGCCGTGACGTCAGCGGGGCGCGGCGGATCGGCAGACGGGAGCGCGAATTCCTCACGAGCGGTTGTCTTCCCGCTCGCTCCCCGTGGGCCATTGTTACCAGCGTACTTGCTTATCTATATATATATACAATAAAGTGTTTGTTACATCATCCCTACGTCTCGCCTCCCTCACTCTGCCACTACAAATGGCGACGAGGGTTAATTGATGCTGCTGTGCTGGCCCACGTGGGTAATCCGGTGCCTTGAGCCCCTCGTGCTCCTCCATTGATGTGGTGCTGCCCCCTGCTGGTCCTCTTGCAGCCACGTGGGAAGTCTTGCGACGCTCGCTCCGTCCTGGTGCCGGCTGGAGTGCTGGATCTTGCTGTCTCCTCTGGTCAGGTGGTGTGCCGTGGGGGTCATCCTTCCCTGTCCCACCCAGTGTTCTCCGGTGGGTGTGGGGCCCTACGTGCTGGTGCTTCTGCTGGCGTGGTCCAGGTCTGTGTGCTGAGGATCCAGGTCGTGCTGCCTGCTGTGCCTGTCCGGTGGCTGTCCTCGTGGTCGTCGTCCTCCTGCTGAGTTCCCTGCCCTCCAGTGATGGCCCAGCCGATCAACATCTGCGTGCCTCCCCTGTTCCTTGATTCTCCTGGTAAGCCGTGCATGAAATGGAAGGGATGGCTACGTGCGTTTGAGAACTATATCGTTTCCATAGACGGCGTGGGATATAGCCCCGAGCGCAAGAAGGCGCTTTTGTTCGGACTGCTGGGGAAGGCCGGCCAGGAAGTTTTTGACAGTCTGCCGGTGTTCGTGGACCCTCCTGGGGCTTCCGCACCTCTGAATGTCTACCAAGAGGCGGTCAAGCGGCTCGAACTGCAGTATTCCGAGGAAGGTAACATCATGGTGGGGCGCCATAAGTTTGCTCTGCGGCGACAGGAGGAGGGAGAGACTATTGAGGAGTACATTCCCTGCTTACGCGTTTTGGCGCAAGACTGTGAATTTGGGGAGATGACTGACACTTACATCAGAGATCAGGTGGTGTTCTATTGCCACTCTAAGAAGGTGCAGGAGAGATTGCTTTCCTGTAGGAACCCTCCCCTGAAGGATGTGGTGGCCATTGCGAAGGCTGTTGAGCGCTCCATGGTATCGACCAGGGAGCTTGCATGCACGAGTCAGAGTTCGACGGTGTGCTACGTGCAGGACAAGAGCAAAAGCGTGTCACGGACTCCCGACAAAGCAGCAAATGATAGAGGTGGTGGCAGGAGGCCGTTCGCCTGCTTTAGGTGTGGGGCGCGGGACCATTTGGCTGATAGTAAATCTTGCCCGGCCCTGACCAAGAGCTGCACGAAATGTAGGAAGGTGGGCCACTTTGCGGCCGTTTGCAAGACAAGGAAACTGGGAGGGAGTGTGAAAGTGAGCTCGGTGAGTGATAGTGATGCGGAGGCGAGTGCGGACATAGTGTTGTCCATTGATGCCGAGGACGGCAGGGTGAAAGGGCCTATTGGCTCAGTTATGATTGGTTCTGTAGAGCTGCAGTTTACGGCGGATTCTGGTTCCCCGATAACCCTGATATCCGACACCACGTTTGATGCGAAATGGCAGGGTGTGCGGTTGCGTGAGACTGATGTGAATCCCAAGGCCTTTGGGGAACAGGATATAGTGATGAAGGGGTTTTTCTGCGATACACTCACCTTTCGAGGGCGCACTGTGATGACAAAGGTCTATGTGGCTGAGAAAGGGAGAAGCCTTGTGGGGTGGAAGGACCTGGCGAAGCTGGGTGTGATGCTAGTCCCGGGGGCCGACGATCCCATAGTTCTGCGTGATGACTGGGTCGGCTATATACAACCAAGTGCTGTGCATGGGGGATTGGCTGAGGTCATTGGTGAATTTGAGTCCGTTTTTAGGAATGAGGTGGGGCGTGTGAGAGGGTTTGTACACGCCATACAGCTGAAAGAAGGGGCAATTCCGATAAAGCATAAGGTCAGAACTGTCCCTCTCTCTGTCAGAGGGGAACTGAAGAAGGTTCTTGATAAACTGAAGCAGGATGGCGTGATAGAGGAGGCAGGCGCGTCAGAATGGGTGTCCGCGATAGTGGTGTCCAAGAAGAAGAGGACAGGGGACATTCGTCTATGTGTGGACCTGCGGTCCTTGAACAAAAATATCTTAGTGAACTGCCATCCGCTGCCCAACATCCAAGAAATCCTATCGTCCACGTCAGGGTCCAAGTTCTTCACCCTGATAGACCTGAAGTCAGCGTACCACCAAGTGTGTCTCACGGAGGAGTCCAAAAAACTGACCACCTTCATTACCCCGTTCGGAGCGTACAGGTACGTTCGTCTTCCTTTCGGCCTTGCATCGGCGTCAGGTGTCTTCCAGAAATTGATGGACTTGCTTTTCTGCGACATGAAGGGCGTCGAAGCTTTCCAGGATGACATCCTGATCCACACGAAGGACGAGGAAGAACACCTGGAGCTGCTGGGCACGGTGCTAGGGATCCTGCGAGAGAAAGGGATGACGGTCTCCAAAGACAAATGCAAGTTCATGGAGGGCAGGATAGACTACCTGGGGCACGTTCTGACTCCGGATGGTATTGCGCCCAAGGAGGATCTGGTGAAGGCCATTCGAGATGCCCCATGCCCTGGAGATAAGGATGCCTTGCGGTCGTTCCTGGGGCTCAGCGAGGACTACGCAAAGTTCATGCAGGGGTACGCACTCACAGTGGAGCCTCTTCGGAAACTGCTGCGGAAGAACGAAAAGTACGTGTGGGCACAGGAACAACAAGCTGCGTTCGAAGCTGTTAAGATGGCCATTGTCGCGGCTCCAGTGTTACAGCCCTACAACAAGGATCACCGGAATGTCATCACCGTCGATGCCAGCGCCAAAGGGATCGGCGCAGTGTTCTGCCAATTACAAGGGAAGAAGGAGAGCACTATTGCGTTCATATCCCGTTCGTTGAGCGACGCGGAGAAACACTATAGCACCATCGAGCGGGAGACGCTCGCCTGCGTCTGGGCAGTGGAGAAATTAAAGAATTATTTGTGGGGCAAAGAATTCGAGCTAGTCACGGACCACAAACCATTGATTTATATGATGGACGGCGAAGGCCGCGGTAATGGGAAAGCCAGCTCGAGACTCCTGCGGTTGCTGTCCAAATTGCAGGAATACCACTTCACTATCAGACACATCAAGGGTGGCCTCAACAGCAGGGCGGACTGCCTATCGCGCCTGCCCATCACCGTCGAGGAAGAAGGTTCCCTGGACGACACGGAGTGTGTGGTGGCGTTGGTAGACGCAACGGTGATTTGTGAGGGGTCTATCTCTGAAGCAGAATGGCTGGCTGCCCAGGAAAAGGACATGACCCTCCGAAGGGTAGTGGACCACATGACGACTCGTTGGCCTCCGGTCAGGAACTTGCACGGGGCACTCAGATGTTTCCAGCAGATTAGTGCGGAGCTTACGATCGAAGACGGCTTTCTGAAAAGACATGAGTTGTTTGTGCCCCCGGAAGGTCTGAGGGACAAGCTGATCAGGATTGCCCACAGGGGTCACCCGGGAAGCACAGCCACAAAAAATCTCCTCAAGCAGTACTACTGGTGGCCGGGGATGTGCAGCGATGTCTGCGGTTTCATTGATAGATGCGGGCCGTGTTTGAGAGCCGACAAACATTGGAAGACGTCAAAAGGGGAACTGCAGATGGTGGACATTCCTGTCGGCCCATGGTGCAAGATTGCCATAGATTTCGCAGGCCCGTTTACCATACTGCCGGAGGACTGCAGGCATCTCATCGTCCTCACGGACTACTTCTCCAAATGGATCCACTACAAGTTCGTTAGGGAGGTCACTACGGACCGGGTGATCTCGGTACTGAAGAAAATCTTCGCGATGGAGGGGCAGCCGAAGATCATGGTTTCCGACAACGGTACCCAGTTGGTGTCCCGGCAGATGACGGATTTCCTGGCCAGGCTGGGAATCAAGCAGGAGAAGACCCCACTATACAGCCCAAAGAGCAATGGGCAGGTCGAGCGGATGAACAGGTTCCTCAAAGAAGGTATCCAACAGGCTGTTGCGTCTCAAATGAACGTGAAGGCGTTTTTGGCCGAGAAGGTGCACACTTTCCATAACACGCCTAACGAAGTCACAGGACATACGCCGTTCTATTTGATGAGTGGGAGACGGTGCATGAGCGAGCTTACCCCCAAATTCAATAAGTGGTATGACATGAGGGATGGAACGGAGGATGTACAGGAAGAAGGGTTGAGAGTCAAGGAACGCATAGTGGCCAAGCAGGAGAGCAACAAACTGTATGCTGACGTGGTCAACAGAGCCAAACCAAAAGACATTGCGCAGGGAGATTGGGTACTGGTGAAGAAGCCCTACAAAGTACTGAAAGGGGAATCCGTATTCCAAACCCCATTGCGAGTACACGATGCAACCAGAGGGGCAGTGTGTCTGGAAGGTGGGGGATGGCGTAGCAAGGATGACATAGTCAAGCTCAAAGCTGGACAAGAGGAAATCATTAGGAGGAGTGGTCGCATGCATGAATCCGAGAGCGATGATAGTGTGCTTGAGTGGCGAAAGTTTGTGCGATGATGAGGTTGGGGGCAAATCCCCTGCACAAGGCTGGGCCGGAGGCAGAAGCGCACTTACGAGTGGGAGCACAGAGCATGGTACGGGAGGTGCTGAGAGGCAGATGGGCCCAGCCTCCAGACCAGGGAGGTATGGCAGTCACAGCACATGGAGCCCGGTCCAAAGCGGCACAAGTGTTGGTGGGGTGGCACAGAACCCGTATGTTACTCCTAGCAGGCCGACACGGCATGTTAGGGCACCTAAGAGATTTGAGGACTTCGTTATGAGATGATAATATGTTTCACATGTTTTTTTGTTGGTAAGGGAGATGTCGTACATTGAGTTAGCGGACTAGTTCCGCGGCGCCTGACGCAGTCTTTCTTCGCTGTTTGCCTGCCCTCCTGACGTCATGGCCAATCGCATTTCGAGGTCGGCCGTGACGTCAGCGGGGCGCGGCGGATCGGCAGACGGGAGCGCGAATTCCTCACGAGCGGTTGTCTTCCCGCTCGCTCCCCGTGGGCCATTGTTACCAGCGTACTTGCTTATCTATATATATATACAATAAAGTGTTTGTTACATCATCCCTACGTCTCGCCTCCCTCACTCTGCCACTACACTCTGCCACTACTGGGTAGGGCGTGGTTTTGTGTCACATGAGTTTGGCTCTCCTTTGCCGTAGCGCATTCTCCTTGGACCTCTCGTTGCGCCCTTATACCTTTATCCTCCGCATTCTTTGTTGTGCTATTGGTGTTTTTCTCCTCCGTGTTGGTGCTCCTCAGGTCACTATTGGTTGCTTCCATTTCTGTAGTAGTTTCTTCCCCCTCCAGGTTCTCCTCATCTTCTCTTTCAGGTTGCGTGTCTCCTATTCTGGTCTAATTCAACACCTTATTGCACCTTGCCATTATGTCCAAGGACCATATTTTTCCGTCGCTTAATCGGGCTGATCTCAGGTAGACTTCATGTACTTGCAACAGTGTGCTATACTTGCTGTCGCCCTTCCTTCTCAGCTGAGCCAACTTCACTCTAACCCATTCTCCCTTTTCCAGTGATGCCTCCTTGACGTTGCGTCGCTTGTTGTAGTGGTCTGTGTAGATCTCTCCAAATTGCTACGCACCACTGCTGGAGACCTTTTACTCTGCACCATTCGTCGCTTCCATGCTACGTTGTCTCTTGTGAAGGGTTCACGACCTCTTAGTATTTTGAACGGACTGTATCCTGTCTTGGTGGGGGTGATCCGGTACGCTCATACTGTACTTTTGAGTTCAGCTTCCCAATTCTTCCCAGCATTGATCGCTGCCTGTACCGACCCCATAATAACCCGGTTAAATCTTTATGCTAGGCTGTTCCTGGCCGGATGATATACCGGGGTGTGCTTGATCTGTATTCCGTTCCTCTCCATGAATGCATTCCATTTGTCTGACGTAAATTGAGGCCCATTATCACAGGTTATGGCTCTTGGTATCCCTTCTCTTAGGAACGTGGCTGCGAGGAATGCCAGTACCACCTCTGTGTCCACGTTGTCGCACACCTCTACTTCCGGCCACTCTGAGTACCTGTCTACTAGCTCAATTGCATATTTGGATACGCTCTGTTCATCCAAAATGGGGTCTAGGATGTCCACGGCTAACTCTTCCCATGGATTTACCGGATTGGCAAACTTCCCCAGTGGAGGTCGCAGAGTGGTCTGCGTCTTGTCTGCATTGCTGCACAGGACACAATCCCTGACATGCTTCTCCACTTGGCTGTCTAGAGCCTGCCACCATTATGCTTGCTTGGCTCTCTGCTTGGTTTTTACTATGCCTAGATGTCCTTCGTGCAGTATTGTGAGCAATCGCTTCACCAATTGACTGGGGGGAACCACTTTGTCTCCTCGCAGTATGAATACATTGGTGTCCCCGACTGACAGTTCCACTCGAACTTCATAGAATTTGCGGTGTTCTGTCCCAAAATGTTTCTTCTCTGGCCATCCAGCAATTATGAACCGTTTAAGAGTGGTGAGGCTTGCGTCGTTGTCGTATGCCTTTCTCCACTCTTGTGCGCTTATGACAGGTTCCTGGTCGTCTGTAAAGGCTATGGTGTGGTCATCCTTGCCTGTTGGTGTCGGTGCATCCTCCATTGCCGCTGCCCGACTGAGGTAATCCGCGACCTTGTTCTTGGAGCCCGGGATGTATTCTACGTCGTACACGTAGTCCAGCAACCTCAACGTCATTTTCGCTATGCAAGGTGTGGCACTCGCATGTCCGCTGGATTTGAGCACCTTCACTAGGGGCTTGTGATCCCCAAAGGAATTGGCGAAAGTGTTCCATTGCCCAGATTGCCGCCAGCATCTCTTTATCTATTACGCTGAACTTTTCTTCATTAGGGCTTAAGGAGCGAGACGCAAAGCTGACTATCGGCCTTTCGCCATCTTCCGACCGTTGCATCAGGACTGCTCCTAACCCTCTATCGCGTGTCTTGTGAGGATGAACAGAGCTTGTTGGTCGAAGCCATGTAGAGGCACTGTGTCACAGATGTCCTCCTTGATTTGTCGGAATTCTTCTTGGGACGCTTCTGACCATGCGAAAGCAGTCTTCTCCTTTCCGTAGTTGTCGCATGTGCGTTTTTGTGGCAAAGTGAGGTACAAATTTGCTATAAAATTCTGTGATTCCAAGGAAGGAACGGACTTCATTCATCACGCCGTTCGGGTGCTTCCGGTTCCGACGCATGCCCTTCGGTCTAGCCTCCGTGGCGGCGGTATTCCAAAAGTTGATGCATAAACTCTTTAAGGGCACGGAAGGAGTACAATATTTCCAAGACAATATCTTGGTCATGGGGAAAACCAAATCGGACCATGATGCCAAGCTAAACAAAGTCCTTGCTTCTAGGTGTAGGAGCGCCCCTTATCGCTGTGGCATTCGCTTGTTTGGGTGTGACTCCTTTGTCGCTAATCTCATGGCCCAGGTACATGACTGATGTCACTCTGAACCTGCACTTGTCCCATTCCGCTGTGAGCCCATTCCAAACCAGAATGTGCAGGACTTTGTTTAGCTTGGCATCATGGTCCGATTTGGTTTTCCCCATGACCAAGATATTGTCTTGGAAATATTGTACTCCTTCCGTGCCCTTAAAGAGTTTATGCATCAACTTTTGGAATACCGCCGCCACGGAGGCTAGACCGAAGGGCATGCGTCGGAACCGGTAGCACCCGAACGGCGTGATGAATGAAGTTAGTTTCTTGCATGTAGGGTGTAGTGCAATTTGGTGGTATGCTGAGGTCAAGTCTATGGTGGAAAACCATTTGACGCCTTTCGTGAGGGCTAACATTTCGTTTATCCTGGGCAGCGGGAACTTATCAATTATTTTTTTTTTGTTGAGCTCCCTCAAGTCTATACATAGGCGCACCTTCCCATTTGGTTTCCGGGTTGAGTTGGATCCCTAGTTCTCCTTGATCTACCCACCCTAGCACTGAGGGTCCCTTCTCCGCCACATATAGCTTCCCGTCAGCTCTGCGCCCTTTGAATTCAAACTGTAGCTGACAATACCCCACCATGGGGATAGGTTCTCCTGTGAAGGTGACCGGATGTATGTCTGGAGGAAGGAGGTGTGTGTCTATGATTTTCGCAAAGTCTCTGTCCCAAATGCTGCGTTGTATGATGGTGTATGGGGACCCCGAGTCAGCAACCATGGAGACCTGAACACCCCCGATGGACAGTTCACACTACGGTTTACGTGTCCTGACGCAGTCTATGCCTAAGACCTGGTCATCAATGCATAGCACACTGTCTTCGTCTTCTTCGCCCCCACATTCCTCCGTCTCTGAGTCTTGTGCCATGTATTTGACTGCCATCTTCCGGAGTTTGCGCCTACACACTTTCTCAAAGTGCCCCATTACTCCACAGTATAAGCATTTGGCACTGAAGGCGGGACACCGTTTGTCGTTGGCAGCGTGTGCCCAGCTTCCACACCTGTAGCAACTTTTCTTGTCCTCTCCTTGGGGTCTTCGGTTTGTGGCCATTCTTGTGGTATTTTTCTGGGGCTGTCTTGGTCCTCCCTGTGTTGGCTGCCTCCGCTCGTGGGTGCTGGCTTCTGTTACCTTGCTTACTGTGGCTCTGCTGGCGCTATCCTTTTTTGCGGCCTCCGCACACCTCTTCGAAAGTTCCACTTTTTTGACCATCGCTACTATCTCCTTGAGCGGTGCGTCGCCGCTGACCCACAACTTCTCCTGTATGGATGTATTCACCATGTGCATGATGATTTGGTCTCTTATTAGGTCATCATGGAGTCCCCCAAACTTACATGTGGTCGCCAACTTCTTCAGCGCCGCTACATAATCATCCACTGATTCTCCCATGTTCTGTTTCCGTTGGAAGAAGTTGAAGCGATCTATCGCAGTGCACACTACTGGTTGATAGTGGCTATCCAGGTCTTCTATGGCATGTTGGAATACATCGTCGTCATCTGCGGGCCTTGTCTTTTTTACTAGGTTCATGTACACCCTGATGCCTTCTGGGCCTAAATTGTGTAGCAGGATCTTCTTTTTCCGCTTGCTCGGAAAGACCTCGTCCCCTTCGTCCTCCAGCGCTGACAGGTAGTTCAGGAAGTATTTCTTCCAGTCTTCCCATCTCATGGCCGGTTCTCCCGGTTTCGGTAAGAAGGGAACCGGATTCATGAGGGAGAAGGTTTGGGCGCACATGGCCACTTGCCGTCTCAGTGGCTCCTCGTCCGTCCTGGGCGGTGAGCTCCCTGGTGCACTAAGCTCACGCGAGCTAGCAGCCCTCGCCGGAGACGCAAGATCCTCTACCCCCTTGGCCTGTCCTTGGTGCGCCAGGGTCACTTTTCCTCTTGGCTTGCCGCTCCTCCAGTCGCTAGCTCGTGTGTAACTAAGCGTGTTGCGTGTGGCCCTTTATGGCAACTCTGGGGATGTTCAGGATGTACTGGTGAGGAGATGCTTGACGCGGTGCTCCTTGTATCTTCTTGGTGGATGTCATGCAGCACCCTGCACTGCTCTGGTCCCCACGTGGTGCTTGAATGTGGGGATGGGCGCAGTAGTGCTCAGGAGCAGTGGATACTGGTTGCTGGGGCGCTCTGTAAGGTGGTTGGGGGAAGAGGAACACTCTGTGGGTCCACCCCCTGCTGACACACTGTGGCCTGTGCACGTGTACTTGCCCTTTGCCTTCGGGTGCTGAGTCCTGCACTTGTGCGGGAGGGGCGCCATTTCACTCACGGTTCACTGGTGCTTCCCCCTCTGTGCTGGGTAGGTGTGCTGCAGCGCGGAATGCAAAATCCCTCCCTTCGTCACAGATCATAGATCACACAGACACATTCAATCACTACACTCGCTGGTGGGGCCCATAACATCAACATTCATCCGCTATTAATCTGTTTTCTAAGGAGGCGATTGTTCCGTTCGCTGTGATGGGAGGAAGTACCCACTTATTCCCAATGAACCATAGACTTCCCTACCTTTCTATACTCATTAAGGCTTCACTTTTAATACTCCTCCCATGAATAGGCCATGGATCAGCTTAGCCGCTGGTTAAAGTGACACTCAATCTATAATGTATTTACATAATATATATACTTTTCATAATAACGACCCAACACAGTTCTTGTAATAATCTTTAAATCTTTATCTAATAATTGAAAAATGAAATTATCTTGTAAATCAAGCAACTGACCATCATATTTACCTATTCTGGCTAAAAAGTCGTCCTCCAAGTCAAAATCTTGGTCATCAGTTCAATCTGTCAGAGTCTTTGGAAACAGCTGTCCTGCAGTGTCACCGTCCTCTCCGTCAGCATAACATCAGGAAATCGAAAAGCGCGCTGCTGAAGGGTCTCGCATTTAACCTCTCTATCTATGGCATTTTATAGTAAATTTACATTCCAAAATATTGCAAATAATATTTTGAATGCTTTTGATTGGCTGATGAAATTCATTCCACTTCGTTCTCATACGGAAAATGTCTCTTTTAGATGTAGTTCATACAGATGTATCTTTTTATTGTCCTTTCAGGGCAGCTGGCTGGTATCCCAGGGCGTCCTTGAGGGGCACAGTCGAATTTAGGGTCGTTCAGAGGCCACTGCTGCTGATGGCGACGCATGCGCACTTCACTCAGAGACTTTTTTGGTGAAGGCATCTTTTCAATAGGGATGTCGGCCATTTTGTGGCCACCAAATGGACAACTTAAGCAAAGAAACACAAAAACATAATTAATACATGGAAATGACTAATAAAATGTTATCCCCTTACTAATTCCCATATGTGTATGTATTTATCTAGCAAAGCAACACTCACATTATTAAAGCACGAATCACAAATACATAACAGAAGCAACATATAACATGAAGTATTCTACTTATCTATGATTAATATGCGTACACGTTTTAGTTTACATATTAGTTAGGCCATGCAAATGCAATTCCCACGTGTATTCTTTATATTAGTAAGATTGATTAATTCCACATCAAACCAATTAATACGATTACTATTAGTTAATTAATCTGATTAATCTAAACATGCAATATGGAGGGGGTATACAATTTTTTTTAACAAAACCCTGCTCCAGCAATCCCCCCGTTGGTGATTTTATCACCACCACAACACTAAATTTATTTACCCCTTCTACGGAAACTCAAAATGTGTTCTTGCTCATATTCATAATTCAATTTCTTCTTCATCTCTTTTTGCCTTTTTATACATACTTTCTTTCCACTCTTCTAAAGTAATCTCTTCTAAATCTCTATCTGGATCCTTTTCTTTTCTTTTTAGTTTTTCTCTTTTTATTTTAGTCTTTGTTTTCTTGTTTCTACAACACATACAACCTAATCTTAATATTAATAGTACGAAAATCACACGTTAATGGAAACAATATTTTACCTATAAATGTACTACCTATTTTAACTAAGAAATTCTTAATAGCAGCTATTTTCTTACCAATCCTTTCCCAAACACTTTCAACCTCCAGTGGTGCAATTTAATCATGCAATTCTGTAATATTTTTAATATAAATTTTCAGATCTTTGCTTTCGTCTGGAATGTAAGTGCAACAATGTTGAACTTTCAGCATCCCACAGACTCCACCCTCTTTTGCCAATAATATATCAAGGGCAAGTCGATTTTGCATTACCATAGCACGCATGGCAACCATTTCAGTATCTACCAATATAAATCCTCCAGCGGTACTTGTTGACAAGCGATCCACTACTGTTGATAATTTTCTAATTTTGTCTGCATTCAAAGATATTCCCATTGCTGGTACCAATGCTCCAAAGATATCACCTATAATCTCTGTCCAGGATTCTCTTTTACTATGAACTAAATGATTACCTAAACTATGTACACCATCTTCTCCTCTGTCCATGTGAAAGGTTTTTGGAAAAACCAGGCCTACGTAACATGTGCCATACCAATGGTCTGGCAAACGATAATATGCCCTGTTCCCACAGATAAAATATAGTCCAGGGAAAACTGGATCTCTTCCACCTTTAAATCCCCATCCACCCATGATTCGGTATGTATCATGGCACTCACTATTACATACAAAATAATTATCATATACAGTTTGATTCCTTCTAATACACATCTTTCCTTTCTGAGGCATATCTAAAGCTATAGTTGGACTAGCTTCACCCTTCAAATGTTTTTCTTTTTCTATATCCCAGACTGTTTTCTCCCCTTTTCCTTCAGATGCCTTTCTTTGCATTTTCAATCTCCTTTCCTCGACCATGTCTAAAAATGTCTTCTCTTTCTTCAAACTGCAAGTCAAATTGTTTCTAAAAATATATTCTAATGTTAGTTCTTTAGTTTCTAAGAAAAAGTCACCTAATACCTTAGCAGGTCTCACTTTGTTTAGTTTGTTATTAGCAGGCACTTGCGCAAAAATGTTATCTACATCTGAAAAATAATATTCTAATTTACCTGTCTGATAAAATAAGCTAGCTATCACACTACATGCTATTCCATACGTTGCTGGAAGGTGATGATAAGTCACTCCCTCTGAAACAGAAGTAGGTAACTGCATGCATACGTAGCAGTCCCTTATGTCCATGGTTTATACATATTCATACAATAACTTCGAAAACACATTATTTGAAAAATCATTAATAGACCTATCTTTATGCAAATAATTATTATCTATTCTAGTCAGAACTACCTTTTGAATCGGATCGTATCCTACGCTGATGACACCCAACTGCTTTTCACGTGTGGGAAAGACCAGGCTTTTGATGGTGAGAACATCCGGGGCTGCTTGGAGAAGGTCTTTGGCTGGTCCCAGCGGAACAGCCTTAAGGCAAACTCCAGTAAATCGGAGGTGTTGTTCTTCGGCTGCTCTCTGGACCCCGATTGGCAGGCCTGGTGGCCATCAGGTATGGATTCCCCTGTCCAGGCATCGCTCGTGGCTAAGAATCTCGGAGTGAAGGTTGACAATAATTTGTCACTGAGCTCACATATTTCTGGCCTGGTGGGTACTTGCTTCGGCATGCTTAAGATGCTCCGGAAGTTCCTGCCTTTACTCACAGAAGAGCATAGAAAGATCACTGTGCAAGCCTTGATAGGCTCTAGATTGGACTACGCGAACGTCCTTTATGTAGGTCTTCCGGAATATCTGGTTCAGCGGCTGCAGGTTGTGCAGAACTCCGCGGCCCGTGCCATCTTTGGCCTTTGGCGAGAGCTTCGGGTCTGGTCCGATCGCTTCATTGGTTACCAATCCGGAAGCGGATTATGTTTAAAGTACTGACCCTGGCGCATAAAGCGCTCTTTGGCACCGGAGCAAAGTATCTACATCAGAGAATGTCCTTCTACCGCCCAGTTAGATCTCTGCGGTCGGAATCTTTGTTTCTCGCGGTGGTTCCTCGGGTGAGGAACGCCCGCACGGGGGGTCGCTCTTTCAGTCTGAGGGCCCCTCAGCTGTGGAACTCTTTGCCTTTGGTCCTACGGTCCTCTTCTTCTCTCCTTTTGTTTAGGAAGAGCCTCAAGACGTGGCTTTTTTAACCTTTAGGGTGTCTCTGTTTTTTTTTTCCTTTTGTTTGTTTTCATGTTTTCAGGTTTTACTGAGCTGCCTCGATAAAGCGCCGGGACACTCCACGGAGTAGCCGTGCGCTATGGAAATAAAAGTTTAACATAACATAACATAACATCTTCCCTACATTAGTAATGTTTTCTGTGTGTCCTTCTAGTGTATCTATAGTAACCTTAAAAGAAATAAGTAGAGCAAGTACACTCCACAGAAGCATTAATAATCCTGTACAACAACAACACATTTTACACCATCTTTTCATGAATGTACATCTACCTTTGCTATTATCTATGTTAGCCATCTTTGTTAATCTGGACTGTGTCTTTTGACTTAGCCTCTTTTACTTCACAGCTAGTTTTCTATCCTTAAGGCTCTAAGCCCTACTTGGTTCTACCAATCTCTATCTTTTGACTCAATTATTTCTCTTTATCAGTAGTTTTCTAGATTTTCTCAGTTTGGCATTTCATCGTTTTTCACTTTTTCCTGTTCATCCCAGTACAGAATTTTCCGATTTTCCGTCTCCTCTTCTCCAATATCAGACAAGATGACTCTCAGGATTCCTGCTTCATCTTCTTCTTCAACCACTTTCAGTAAAGTCTCCTCTGCATTTTCTTGACTATCTGCCTCTTCTTCTTTTTCAGGCAGAGCCAC
The DNA here is from genome assembly GCF_964204655.1 of Triturus cristatus. Taxonomy (NCBI): domain Eukaryota; kingdom Metazoa; phylum Chordata; class Amphibia; order Caudata; family Salamandridae; genus Triturus; species Triturus cristatus. The sequence goes on from NC_140585.1 coordinate 9,102,605, forward strand.
ATACGTCCATTCCGGTGACTTATACTTCTGGTTAGGTTTCCTTGTTCTTATATCTTCTTTATTCTCGGTTGTTTCTTCTTTCGATTTTTCTTGGCTTGTCACTTCATTCACCTGTTCAGCTCTCGCTGATTTCACTCGCGTCAGCCGATATCTCAATCTCTTTACTTTGTTGGGCCACACTTCATCCTTCTTAACTCTTTTCTGTTTTCTTTCTTTATTATTCTTTTCCTCTCTCCAAGCCCTTTTCCTTAGGACTAGACCTTCATGTATTTCGTTTTCACTCTCTTCAGATTCTGTCTCAACTTGCTTTTCTTTTTCAACCACTGGGTTTGTTTTCCCTACTTCTGTCCCTCCTCGGGTCTCCGGCACGCAATCTTCATGCTGACTACTTGTCCCTTCACCTAACTGGATGTTGCAGTTTTTTACACCTCCTTGGGGGTCTTCCGCAATCTGTCCCTCTCTCTCTGTCCCTTGTTCACTTGAATTGTTTATTTCTGGTGGAATTTTTCTCAGTCTTTCATCTGAAACTTCCTTCTCTTGACTTTCTTTTACTGTTTCTTCATTGTCTTTTCCTTTCTTCTTTCTGTGTTCTTTTTGAGGACCTTGTGTTCCTTGTTCGTTCTCAGAATCTGAACTGATATCAGAAATCTGCAATCTTTTTCTCAGAGAGATACTTCTGGGGACCAAACTTTGATTTGGTTCTGTTTCCCCCTTTCAGAGTTCTCTTGTGTTTTTGGCTCTTCGTTATCTGATTCAGTACTTGACCCTGATTCGTCATAGTACTCTTTCTCTTTGCTGTCCACTGGATTTGGTATCCTCAAAATGTGACTTGCATGGATCCAGTTTTTCACTCCAGCACACTTCACAGCTGTTGTCGTGGTCAGTATGACTTGTCTTGGGTTTCCCCACCTTGGAACCAAACAGTTGCTTCTTCTGTGGACTTTTATCCTTACCCAGTCTCCTGGGCTCAGATCATGAGCTGGTTTTCTTTCAAGGGTGGTGGCTTCCGCTCCAACCTGATGAAACACAGAATGAACTGCGTCAGCCAGGCCTTTACAGTATTCCAACACCATGTCATCAGTTATTGTCATCAGCTTGTTGACTGGAATGTACACATGCCTCATTGCTTGTCCCATAATTATTTCATGTGGACTTAACCCTGTAGTTCTGTCTGGAGTGGCCCTAATTGTCATGAGTACTAGAGGCAAGACATCAGGCCATTTCATACCTGTGGCTAAACACATTTTCCCAATTCTATTTGTGATCGTACCATTCATCTGTTGTAGTACTGTAAATTTCGGAACCATGTTGGTAGCATGGTCCTACCCTGCCGATTTTGGTACCAGCGAACCGCAAATGACTAATGCGGTATGTATGAGTGTTTTCGTCATGTTTCACCGATGAATTCACCGCGTACACGATACTACATGTCGGACCCTCGGGTTCCATTTTAAAAGGGTAACCATTTTGTGGTTGCCCTCACATAGGCTGCGCATTGAGGCCATGCCTAGGCCTAAAGGACACGCAATCTTTCCTTGACTTCTGTGTGACCTATGCAAACTGACTCCGCTGACCGGGGTCAGTCCTGCCCGGCCGGTTCCTTTTACTGCGGCCTTATGGGATTAGCATCAGGGCCCAACACATCATAAAGTCGTGTATCCCACGCGACTCCTGACTAATCCCTTTCACACCTGACTCTGTTTCCTACTTTATGGCTTGTTTTACGAGTAGGAGGTATCCGTTTTATTGGGGTCTGAGCCTCGCTGGGTAAATAATTATGTGCCGACCGAGCTGAAATGTGGGATTATCATCATGACTGTGCTCTTTCTTTGAAGCGAAAATATGTGAACGACCACTTGTAAACTAGGGGTGGTGTTGCCCAGAGCATAATATTCTGTATATAAGAAAAGACTGTTTTTTTGGTGAGAGGCAGTCTCCTGAGAACATACATCGTGTTGTACCTGTGATTGGTCTGCAGCCAATAAAAACGATCTTTGACTTCACCTAGAAGACTCTGTGTTTCTGTGGTCCAAGACAGGAAGAACTCGAAGTCTGCGGGTGTGTCCCCTGGCACCGCTGGGTTGGTTCTGAAAAACCCAGTACTTCAGTTGGCGCCCAACTCGGGGCGATCACAGCGGTATCGGTCCAATCCAGAGGTTCGTGAGGAGCTTCGTGTGAAAATTCTGGAGGAAGGCCACCACCTCATCGACCCCTGCATGTCGACGTGGTCCGAAAGTCTTTACTGCGAGGTTCTCCGCGTCCCGACGGCTACCAAGGACTGCTGCCCTGACAATCGCCCTGTTTTGGACCCTTGATGATTTGGTAGAGCGAAACGAATTAACGAGTCTTCTGGTGACGTCATCGATACCTCAGTTAAGTATAAGTGGAGCGTCTCCCAGTCCTTAGTTTGGTTTGGTATCCCTTCGGGATCGCTTTGATTTGGAACTTGCAAGTGCCAAAGCCGAAGGACTCGTGTATTCACGAGACTATCGTATTCGATACTCCTTTGAAGTTTGAAACTAGACTAGTGAGCGAAGATGCCTGGTTCTAGTATATTTGGAAATTTGCTTTGTTTGGGTTGTAATAGGGACTCCCGATTAGAGGATTCGTGTCCGGTTCCTCCAATTGGAACTCCAGCGTATGGGCTTTATGTGAAACATGGCGTGGGCCCCATTGCGTATAATGAAGTGTGGATCCGATACACCAGGAAGGATGGTGTTTTAAAATGGCCCCAAAATGGTAGTTTCGACACAGAAATCCTGGATAACCTAGAAGTTAAATTATTTAAAAAGAAAGCCCGGCCGGCGATGTTTGATTTCTTTCCGCCTATGGCGAAAGGAAGCCAAACAGAAAGAAATTAAACTAGCGAAGAAAAATAAAAGAGAGAAAGGTATGTCGATAATGCAAGCAGCCTTACAGTTTGAAGATAACGAAGAAGAACAAATGAATGAGCAGCTGCACAGGCAACGTAAACTAGTGATTGATAAATGTTACCCAGCTTTGCCGCCCCTTCAGCAAGATGCGTCAAAAGAAAAGGAGAAAGATCCCCTAATGTCACATTTGCTGAGTTCACCACCCCGTATGTGCAGAGTGGTACAGCACCTCCGCAGCCTTTAAATGTACAGCCTCTAGTTAATTTGCCACAAGCCTTCCCGCAGCCGCCAGCTCCCCCTCAGCCAGCTCCTATGCCTACGACTCAGCCCTCTCAAGGGCCGCCGGTTTCGCTGCCTATCTCTTCTGCGCTCCCTGCGACTTTACCTAGTGCATCAGCTGCCTCCCTCGGCGCTCTTCCCGATACGACCCCTGTACCTGTATCTGCACCCGTTTTTCTTCCCTCTGTCTTTCTCCCTGTTCTTGCCTCAACTCCTCCTTCTACACGACAACTGTAGGAAGGTGGATATCTGACTATGGTTACCCCCAAATTTTTGCCTAGTGTCTAGCGGGTTTTTCGACTTAGTTGGCCTGAGATCCTGCTATTCAGGATCTCAGCCTGCTGTTCTCTCTACTAAATTAAAACTATGCACCCTAGGTGCATAACCAATTGGAAGTGGATCACCCTGTCAGCCCCTGTACCAGTGTACACTAGGTACCCTGTGCATTGGTGTACCCAAGGCCTGCCAGGGGCTGAAGCATGTATTATGCCACCCCAGGCTTGGCCTAACAATTTGACACAACTGGCTGATCACTCAGCTGGGGTAAGTTGGTGTAATCACCTCTTACTTAGGTGTAGTATACCTATACCTAACCTTAAATGGGACACATGGTAACCTATAAGTCACTCCTATGGCAGGCCTTAACAATCCTGAAGGCAGAGTGCTTGGTTCCACGTGAGATGGTGCTCTGGCATGAGCTGAGCCTGTCTGCAGTGGTCGGAACAACTTCCTTCTACTGTTTCCAGATATCGTCATACCATATACTCTTAAGTGCATTATGAACCTCGCGGTTAAATGCTATCTTTGGTTTGGCTTTATCAAAACATGTCGAGTAAGGTGTCATACGAATTGGAATACTAACCCCTCGCCAATTCTGGTGACGGGGTTAGCATTCCACCCTTCTAGAGGGACACGACATGTACAGTACCTGAAACCCGGGTAAAATCAGACATAGCCTCAGCTCCACAAAATGGATGCTGCCACCACAGACACAAGTCTGCCCTCCTGCTGCTGGGAGTCCTTCCAGCTTGGGAGGTGTGGACAAAGGGTTTCCTGCCAGGGGAGGTGCGTGCACCACCCCAGACAGGATTTTGTGTATTGGTCAGGTAGGGCTTGAAAGAAACCAGACATGCCTGTGGCTCACAAGGAGCCTCGGTGCATATGCCAGTTCAAACCGGTCCTGGGGCACACCAGTCCCGGGCCTGGGGCGAGCTGGACAAAGGATTGGGGGTGTAACCACCCCCCTTCCTGGTCCCACCCATAGGGAGGGACCTAGCAGGTAGTCCGGCCCCTAGAATCCGCTTAAAGGTAGGAGCTGTGTCCTAAGACTTCAGACATCCTGGAATCAACTTAACACTAAGAAGAAGACAGGAACTTCGACGCTCTGCTGCACAGAGGACTGAAGCCAATCTCCCCTGTGGTCAGGGAGTGACCACCTTGCTAACGCAAGCACCATCCAGCGAATCAACGTCTGCTTTGCCGCCGCCTCCCGCCGGAGCCCGAGCCCAGAGACTGACAAGACCTGGACCTCCAGACCTCTCACCACCCGATCCACAGTCCCTGGAAAGAGGAGACCCGTGGAGGCACCGAGACACGTGGAGCCAGCCATCTTGGAACGACTACGACAAGCTGACAAGTGCAACAACCGAGGCTCCCTCCAAGTTGTGCTTTGGGATCTGAGAAGCCCAACACCCGAGCAGCATCTGCACCAAAGGTGAGCCCTCCAGCATCTCCACGATCTGCGTGGGGCCCTTCTGCATTTTGCCACTCGACGTGCCTAACCGGTTGCTGGCCCGCTGGCTAGTAGCCATCTTGGCGACGAACTTCAAGAAATACACCGCTGGTCTGGTTGCTCCAGACTGGCCCTTGCTCCCCTCCAAAGGAGCAGTCCTTCTGACCTTGCTGGTCAGAACCATCAGCTTATTTCATCTCCTACAACAATTGCTTTTGCCAAGGCTTGTTTGCTTTGATCAAGTCGCCGACACCGCCGACAGCGAGAGCCTGCGTGGGACAGCTCGTGAACCGACTCCTGGACGTCGTCGACCTCCAGGGACCACGTGGCTGCAGAGACAAGCTACACCTTTCTTCCTGTTTGCACCCGACATTGCCTGGTACCCACCTGGTGCCACGCTGGTCACTGGCTAGTGACTGTGAACACTGTCCCCTCTGCTTACAGGTCTTCAACATCTCCGATCCACTCTGGGATCCACTGCATCTCTCCCGGACCGACCGCCTGCAGCAGCTTTGTCTTCAGGCTCCACGGAACAGATAGAAGAAACCCGACGCACTTCGAGGCCTATGCACCCGCTTCCTGTGGGTGAGGTAAAGCTGGCACACCTGTGCCCAAGTGTAGTATTACATCTCTAGTGCCTGTGTTCCAAATCTTGAGTTCCTAGTCCATCCGGAAGATCCTCTTTGCAGTAACTTTGTACTTTTTACGCACCCATTGAAACCTATGGGAGCACGCGTGTGACTATTTGCTCTGCACACGCCACCCGTGGACCTCCTGGTCACTAACTGACGTTAGCTGCTTGTAGGCCCAGCGATTCTAGAGGCCCTAGGCCTTTTCCCTTTTCTGTTCGTGGTACTTATACCACTATTTTAGTATATGGTTCGAGTGGCCACCAGGGCCTATCCATATAAAGTGCAACTTCTGTGTATTCTACTGTAATCTTGTTTGACGATTTGTGCTCCTGTGCTCATAAAGAGACTAGGGGTTACTTTGAGAAATAAATACATATATATTTTGAATATATATCTGTGTGGTGTCCTTTCATTGGTATAAAAGGGGGTTACATTTGGTAAAACAGCTGGCTTAACACGCTTCACGAGTTTAGCCTCAAAGACTGCTTAGCCTACGCTACCACTAGGGCAGCTAGTCCGAAAAGGTTGACTTACAACCACACCATAAGGGTTGCTTGGCATGGTACAAGGTGATCACTTTAACTAGTGAGCATCATATACCAGGCCAACTTCTCACATTGGTGAGCAGCGGTTGGATTTGAGCTTGCTGTGTTTTACCATTGTAATCTCTTGGTTACCAATTGAAAGATCACATAGGTACCTGTAGGTACATATAAAACAAGATTAGATATACATAAGTTCTACTGAACTTAGTTGTTGTAGAGCAAAGGGAGTAGCACACCCTGACTACAACTACTAGATAGGTTTAGTAGGTAAACCCAAGTGTAGGTAGATTGCAACACATCCACTCACACTTAAAAGCAATGGCCGGGGCAGAGGGGTCCACTGTACCCATCTCTGTTGAGAGTGACCCCCAGAGGGCACCATCCAGCTTTGCTACCCTTAACCAGAATGAGCTCAGGCATTTGGCAACTCTTAGAGGCCTTAAACAGCCCAAGAACCCTACCTCTGCTGAGCTCAGAGAACTCTTACAGAATGATGAGAATCAGAGAGAACTCAGGAAAGCTTCCCAGTTAGCCCCCTTAGGGTCAGGAACAGGAGGCCCCCCTTCTGAAGATGCTACAGAGGTACCCAGTTCCAATAGCCATCCCTTAGATGAGAATCATACTACAGGGGAGGAAAGTGGTGAGGATACAGAAAGTAGTGATGATGAAGGGAGAACTAGCCCAGTGCCAAGTGTTATACTTGGCCCAGCTAAACTAAGGCTATTGGGGATTGACAGTGGGTTTACCCCATTGGATCTCCCCAGTGGACTTAACACAGGGCTTGGGAGGCAAAGGAATCGCTCAGGTGACTCCAATGCTTCCCATGGCTCTAGAGGCTCTCAAGGTCACTCCAGGAAAAGGATGACCACCCCTCAGAGGAGGGAACATGAGGCCAGAATGCAGGAAGCCCAGCTGAGGATCAGGAAGCAGGAGCTAGAAGTAGCCCTGATGGAAGAAAAACTGAACAAGGCTAGGCAACCTAGAGAGAGTGGGTCTATACCCACTGGTGGCAGCATTGTCCCTAAGGACAAAGATAGGGTCTTTGATAATAGGAACCTGTCTAAGGTTGTGCCCCCCTACAAAAGTGGGGATGACATCCACAAATGGATAACTGCTCTTGAGAGAGCCTGCAAAGTACAGCAGGTTCCTGAAGACCAGTGGGCAGCAATCCTCTGGCTCTCCTTTGAAGGAAGAGGCAGAGACAGACTCCTCACTGTTAGAGAAGAGGATGTCAGAAATTACAGAGTCCTGAAGAGTGTTCTGGTAGATGGGTTAGGCTTAACCACTGAACAGTACAGGTTAATGTTCAGAGACACCCAAAAGACACAGACTCAGGACTGGTCTGAATATGTTGAATGTGCCACTAAGGCTTTGGAGGGTTGGTTGCTGGGAAGTAAGGTATCTGATTATACAGGATTGTACAATTTGATGATGAGAGAACAGATTTTAAGTAACTGTCAAAACCAGCTCCTCCATCAACACCTGGTAGACTCAGATTTGACCTCTCCCCAAGAATTGGGAAAGAGGGCAGATAAATGGGTCAGGACCAGGATCAGGCCTAAGAATCAGGGTGGTGACCAAAAGAAAGATACCACCAAACCTCAAGAGAAGGGAGGGGATAAGGCAAAAGAGAAATCTTCCTCAGGGCCCCAAAACTCCACACAGGGTGGTGGGTCCCAAGCTCCCTCCTCTACCACAGGTAAAAAGCCTTACTGCCATGAGTGTAAAACTCCTGGGCATTGGAAAACTGACAGCAGTTGCCCAAGGGCTACAAACAAAACTGTTCCTCCAATTACTCCTGTCACACCACCTATTACTGTCAGCAGTAATCCCCCAGGTGGTGGGAGTGCCCCCAAAAATTTGGGTGGGTTTACTTGGGGAACACAGGGGGACCCTGGCTTAGCCAATTCCCCTGCAGCAGATACTCTTGTCTGTGATGGTGGCATGGGGTTTGCCAACTTCACTGCCTGTCCCAACACTTTGGGTAGGTACAGACAGGAGCCCTACATCAATGGTACAAAAGCTGAGGCCTACAGAGACACTGGAGCTAGCATCACAATGGTGGCCCATTGGCTAGTTCCCTCTGAGCAGCTTTTGCCTGGTTTCTCCTACCAGGTGACCAACATTGATGGCAAACAGAACAGTCATCCCATGGCAGAGGTATGTCTCAGCTGGGGAGGTGTCACTGGCCCTAAAAGGGTGGCAGTGTCCCCAACCTTGCCTGTAGACTGCTTACTGGGGAATGACTTAGAACTCTCAGCTTGGGCTGGAGTTGAACAAGACACCCATTCTAAAATGGTAGTCCTTTCACAAAAGGGTAGTGGGGTTGTGCCATTCACAACCCCTGTCCAAATAGATTTCCTCCCTGGAAAGGTTGGAAGGGCAGTGGTAGCCACAGCCCAGGCACAGACAGACTTCCCTGTAGAGACTGGCAGAGCTGTGACAGTCACAGCTCAAACACAAACTGAGTGCCCCCCTGAAAAGGTTGGCAAGGCTGTAATAGCCTCAGCCTATACTCAGACTGACATAGGTGTAGTGAAGCCTGAAACTATGGATCACTCCACACAAACAGAGAGTAGTGGGGAGGAAGAAAAGTCTCCCTCTCCCCAGACATTAGGAAAAAGTCAGCCTCCTCAGGGAGCTGACCTCACCCCTTGTGAAGGAACTGCCCCAGAGGTAGCCAGGCCTGGCCTGGCAGAGCCTCTGATGTCAGTGGCCCCTTCCAAGGTGGGACCCAGTCTGGTGCAGGTAGCCTGCCTCTCTCTACCCTGCCTCAGTCAGCCCAGGGCTGCAGAGGTCAGGGAGGCCAGTGGACCCTAAGAGGGCCCCTGTCCACAAGAACCCCCCCATCAAAAGAATGAGGATTGCCTGGCTAGTAGCCCTAGCCAGGTGATGGGTAAAAACATTCCTGAGGGATCTCCTTTACAGGTAGTTAGGGACCTCCCCCAGAGGGATTCTGTTGGGTACAGGCAAACATGGGACCTTAGGGCCCCAGACCTGACCTGTCCCTCCAGTAAGCCCACAAAAGGGACCCAGCCTCCAGCTTTAGGTAGCCAGAGGCTGACCCTGAGAGCACAGTGCAACTCCGTTAAGGAAAGAAAGGCATCCATGGTGGAGGATGATTGGAGGAAGCTGAGGCCTCACTTTGAGGGCACTCACTTCAGTACTCCATCTCAACACCAGCCTTTTACTTTGCCAAGACACACCAAAGGTAGAGATTCCCTATGGTGGAGACCCTCTGATACCCTTAGGGTGAGGGATTGCTTAGTGGACCATGAGACAGGGGGTAACCATGCCAGTGCTGGTTCCTCCTTATATGGCCACTTGGGCAATATAGGCTTACCTGGTCAAGGTCAGCCTTATCTCCCTTCGTTTGGGGGGGGGGTTGTGTAGGAAGGTGGATATCTGACTATGGTTACCCCCAAATTTTTGCCTAGTGTCTAGCGGGTTTTTCGACTTAGTTGGCCTGAGATCCTGCTATTCAGGATCTCAGCCTGCTGTTCTCTCTACTAAATTAAAACTATGCACCCTAGGTGCATAACCAATTGGAAGTGGATCACCCTGTCAGCCCCTGTACCAGTGTACACTAGGTACCCAGGGCATTGGTGTACCCAAGGCCTGCCAGGGGCTGAAGCATGTATTATGCCACCCCAGGCTTGGCCTAACAATTTGACACAACTGGCTGATCACTCAGCTGGGGTAAGTTGGTTTAATCACCTCTTACTTAGGTGTAGTATACCTATACCTAACCTTAAATGGGACACATGGTAACCTATAAGTCACTCCTATGGCAGGCCTTAACAATCCTGAAGGCAGAGTGCTTGGTTCCACGTGAGATGGTGCTCTGGCATGAGCTGAGCCTGTCTGCAGTGGTCGGAACAACTTCCTTCTACTGTTTCCAGATATCGTCATACCATATACTCTTAAGTGCATTATGAACCTCGCGGTTAAATGCTATCTTTGGTTTGGCTTTATCAAAACATGTCGAGTAAGGTGTCATACGAATTGGAATACTAAACCCTCGCCAATTCTGGCGACGGGGTTAGCATTCCACCCTTCTAGAGGGACACGACATGTACAGTACCTGAAACCCGGGTAAAATCAGACATAGCCTCAGCTCCACAAAATGGATGCTGCCACCACAGACACAAGTCTGCCCTCCTGCTGCTGGGAGTCCTTCCAGCTTGGGAGGTGTGGACAAAGGGTTTCCTGCCAGGGGAGGTGCGTGCACCACCCCAGACAGGATTTTGTGTATTGGTCAGGTAGGGCTTGAAAGAAACCAGACATGCCTGTGGCTCACAAGGAGCCTCGGTGCATATGCCAGTTCAAACCGGTCCTGGGGCACACCAGTCCCGGGCCTGGGGCGAGCTGGACAAAGGATTGGGGGTGTAACCACCCCCCTTCCTGGTCCCACCCATAGGGAGGGACCTAGCAGGTAGTCCGGCCCCTAGAATCCGCTTAAAGGTAGGAGCTGTGTCCTAAGACTTCAGACATCATGGAATCAACTTAACACTAAGAAGAAGACGGGAACTTCGACGCTCTGCTGCACAGAGGACTGAAGCCAATCTCCCCTGTGGTCAGGGAGTGACCACCTTGCTAACGCAAGCACCATCCAGCGAATCAACGTCTGCTTTGCCGCCGCCTCCCGCCGGAGCCCGAGCCCAGAGACTGACAAGACCTGGACCTCCAGACCTCTCACCGCCCGATCCACAGTCCCTGGAAAGAGGAGACCCGTGGAGGCACCGAGACACGTGGAGCCAGCCATCTTGGAACGACTACGACAAGCTGACAAGTGCAACAACCGAGGCTCCCTCCAAGTTGTGCTTTGGGATCTGAGAAGCCCAACACCCGAGCAGCATCTGCACCAAAGGTGAGCCCTCCAGCATCTCCACGATCTGCGTGGGGCCCTTCTGCATTTTGCCACTCGACGCGCCTAACCGGTTGCTGGCCCGCTGGCTAGTAGCCATCTTGGCGACGAACTTCAAGAAATACACCGCTGGTCTGGTTGCTCCAGACTGGCCCTTGCTCCCCTCCAAAGGAGCAGTCCTTCTGACCTTGCTGGTCAGAACCATCAGCTTATTTCATCTCCTACAACAATTGCTTTTACCAAGGCTTGTTTGCTTCGATCAAGTCGCCGACAGCGAGAACCTGCGTGGGACAGCTCGTGAACCGACTCCTGGACATCGTCGACCTCCAGGGACCACGTGGCTGCAGAGACAAGCTACACCTTTCTTCCTGTTTGCACCCGACATTGCCTGGTACCCACCTGGTGCCACGCTGGTCACTGGCTAGTGACTGTGAACACTGTCCCCTCTGCTTACAGGTCTTCAACATCTCCGATCCACTCTGGGATCCACTGCATCTCTCCCGGACCGACCGCCTGCAGCAGCTTTGTCTTCAGGCTCCACGGAACAGATAGAAGAAACCCGACGCACTTCGAGGCCTATGCACCCGCTTCCTGTGGGTGAGGTAAAGCTGGCACACCTGTGCCCAAGTGTAGTATTACATCTCTAGTGCCTGTGTTCCAAATCTTGAGTTCCTAGTCCATCCGGAAGATCCTCTTTGCAGTAACTTTGTACTTTTTACGCACCCATTGAAACCTATGGGAGCACGCGTGTGACTATTTGCTCTGCACACGCCACCCGTGGACCTCCTGGTCACTAACTGACGTTAGCTCCTTGTAGGCCCAGCGATTCTAGAGGCCCTAGGCCTTTTTCCTTTTCTGTTCGTGGTACTTATACCACTATTTTAGTATATGGTTCGAGTGGCCACCAGGGCCTATCCATATAAAGTGCAACTTCTGTGTATTCTACTGTAATCTTGTTTGACGATTTGTGCTCCTGTGCTCATAAAGAGACTAGGGGTTACTTTGAGAAATAAATACATATATATTTTGAATATATATCTGTGTGGTGTCCTTTCATTGGTATAAAAGGGGGTTACATTTGGTAAAACAGCTGGCTTAACACGCTTCACGAGTTTAGCCTCAAAGACTGCTTAGCCTACGCTACCACTAGGGCAGCTAGTCCGAAAAGGTTGACTTACAACCACACCATAAGGGTTGCTTGGCATGGTACAAGGTGATCACTTTAACTAGTGAGCATCATATACCAGGCCAACTTCTCACAACAACGAATAGCTAGTGCGGTCACTAGTTTTATGTCACCTCTCTTCGGGTCGTCTAGTACGACCCCTGGTTCACAACGTACGCAGTTGCGTAGTCAGCTGCCAGGTTCTGAAGAGAAAGAAGTATTAGACCGCACGGCACATAAATGGGTTGTTTTTCCTTCAAGATATGATGTGGAATCTGTTGTAAATGTTTTTCATCAATGGGAAGCACCAAAACAGAGATACGTTTGAGAAAATGTGTGAATTCCTCTGTGAGGAGTTGGAAGATCATGGTCTAGATTCAAGCCCGCAGGAGTTGTGTCATGTACGGTTCGATTTTGAGAAAGGCACGATTGTGGGACGCGATGTTGATAGAGCGGTTGCGACATTGTTGTCCTTCAGGAATGGGGATTGTCATCAGTCATTGTTCGAACAGGAGTTCCCTGTAGGGAAAAAGGTAAAAGCGCGCCAATATCCGATGCGTGAGGTTCCTCCAGTTTGGAGACCTGGTGATGCAAATGCTAATCCACCTGTTCTGCCACATTTTCAACGTGTTTGGGTACACGTGCCGTGGAAGCGAGGTGAAGTGATAGCGCTTAAGCAGACATTGCCTGACCCCGTAAAAACCCTGCAGGATATTATAAGGAATTATCACAAACCGCAGAATCGTGTGTCATGAATTTAGCTGACATTGATATGTTGTTCGGGAATGTTGTTCCACAGCCTTTGTGGGGATTGATTCGTAATACAGATCATGCTGCAGAACTAGGTGGCACATGGGCTAATATCATTGCTACAGACACTAGACAAGTTGGTGGTGCGAAACCTGAGCCCTTAATAGCAGAGCTCCCTGGTAAGATTCAGAGTTCTTGGGCTATTTCTTCATCAGCGCAAATACTGGCTACTGCACAGTATTACGAAAATAGGGATAAAGATGAGAAGGATAGAGCAGACAAGAAAACAAAAGAAGGTTCTTTTACAGCAGGCTTACCCGCCACGTGGAGATCAGAATAATTATAAGCAAAATCAGAGTAACTATCAACAACCCCAACAGTTTCAGACTAACTCGCAAAGGTTCGGGTATTCCCAACCGCGTGTTCCTGTGGGTCCCAATCAGTGTTCGTATTGCAAACAAGAAGGTCATTTTAAGTATAGTTGTCCTATATTGCAGCGCACGAATAATGCTTATGGCGCGAGAGGTAGAGGTGGTCAGCAAGCTCCTAGGGGTAGAGGGCGTGGGAATGTTCCCCAGAACGCGCGTCCTCTTCCGCCTCAAAATACTATGAACAGTTTTGATCAGCAGGCCAATGTCACTGGTAGCCAGCTCAGTACTATAATAACGACTATTATGCAGAAGATGGAAATGCGGAAGGTAATGGTTACTAGGACAGCCGTAGACAAAGAGAGGGAGTTGTTTCAGTGCCAGTGGACCAGAGTGGACCGTATGTTAAGGTGACTACAGCGGGTGTGTCAGAGCCTTTTCTGTTGGATACTGGTGCTGCAAAGAGTTCAATTATGCACTCAAAACTCCCTGGCGCGCCTTTGTCTGGCGAAATGAATGTTTCAGTATGTTTTTCTGGCGCCCCGGTTAGGAACCCGATCTCTAGTCCTATGCCACTTTCTGTTGGACCTTGTGAGCTGAAAGCACCCCTTATCCTAACGACAGGATGTGGTGAAAACCTGTTAGGATTGGATTTGTTAAAGAGATTACATGCGACATTATATTGTTCCCCCTCGGGAGTACAACTTACACTGGGTAGGGAAGGGACTTCTCCAATGTATTTGTCGAAGAATAAACTGCCAGCCGAATTGTCGTCTCTTCTGGATGTCCTTTGGGCTACTGGTCCTAACGATGTGGGTCTCTTGGAAATACCGCCATATGTGGTCACTTTGAAAGCCAATGTTAAATTGCCACGCATTCCCCAGTACAAGATCTCTAATGAAGGTGAGAAAGCGTTGTTAGCGATCATCTATGACTTGATTGAAAAGGATGTAATCGAAGAGACAAGAGGCAACGTTTGCAATAGTCCGGTTCTGCCTGTTTTAAAACGTACTGACCCTTCTCAGCCACCTGTTTACAGATTTGTGATCGATCTTAGAGAGGTCAATAAGATAGTTGTGCCACAGTTTCCGGTTGTCCCTGATATAACTGCCTTGTTAACTATGATCCCAGCTTCCGCTGCCTGGTTCTCAGTGATTGATTTAAAGAATGCTTTCTTTAGCATTCCGATTGCAGAGGAAAGCAGGGATATTTTTGGTTTCAGTTTAGGAGGTCGCAGCTTCCGCTTTAAACGCGCTCCGCAGGGCTACTGTGAAAGTCCATTAATATACAGTCAGGCTTTAAAGGCGCAGCTTGATACGATTGTCTTACCTAGTGGTGCTACCCTTATTCAGTATGTTGACGATTTACTAATCACCGCGGATACTGAGGACATTTGTAAAGAAGCTACAGTGTTATTGTTGCGTCATTTGTTTGCCTTTCATCACAAAGTGTCTCTCTCAAAACTACAATATTGTCGACAAGAAGTAACCTACTTAGGTCATCTCTTGTCGAAAGAGGGAAGGAAACTGACCCCAGAAAGAATTCAGGCCATTGCACAATTGAGCATGCCAAGAACACAGAGAGAAGTGCGTGCTTTCTTGGGTATTACTTCCTACTGTAGGCAGTGGATCCCGAGTTTTTCTTTGCTGGCAAAACCTTTGATAGCATTAACATGCAAAGATACACAGAATCCCGTCCCATGGTCTGAAGAGTGCCAGGAAAGTTTTCCAGAATTGCGTAATGCATTATGTTCAGCTCCTGTATTGGGTACCCCCGACTACAGTAAACCTTTTACATTGTATGTTCACGAGAAAGAAGGTTGTGCGTTGTCGGTGCTGACACAGTCTTTTGGAGACAGACAGCGTCCATGCGCGTATTTTTCGTCAACTTTGGATCCAGTAGCTAAGGCATTGCCAAGCTGCTTGAGAGCCACAGCGGCAGCAGCTGTGTCTATTCGACAGTCTGCTGGGTTAGTAATGAATAACACGCTGATTGTAATGGTTCCGCTTGCAGTGGACACGTTGTTGAACAGGACCAAGACACAGCACTTAACTAGTGCTCGATTGTCAGGTTATGAATTAACACTGTTAGCGAGTCATGTGCACATAAAGAGGTGCAACACGTTGAATCCAGCTACATTATTACCGATTTCAGCAGACACAGATGAGATTGAACAGCATGATTGTCTGTTCAGAACAGAAGAAGAAACAAAAGGGAGAGTGGATCTTAAAGATACTCCCCTGGTTGAGTGCGATGGTACTTTATGGGTGGATGGCTCGTGCTTCAAGCTTCCGAATGGTGATACGACTGCTGCATATGCTGTCACGACTTTGCACACGATTGTTGAAACTGCACGTATACCGCATAATTCGGCTCAAGCAGCAGAATTAATTGCACTTACAAGAGCATGCGTGTTGTCGAAAGGAATGAAAGTGAACATATATACTGACAGTCAGTATGCCTTTGGCGTGGCCCATAGTCTTGGGCGCTTGTGGAAAGAACGTGTGTTCCTGACTTCGCATGGAACTAAGATTCAGAATGGTCAGTTGGTGAATGATCTCCTTGAATCACTGACCTTACCGTTACAAGTCGCGATTGTGAAATGCAGTGCACACAAGAAGATTGTTGATGATATTGGTCGTGGTAATGCGTTTGCTGACGAAATCACGAAAGGAACAGCAAAAGATGTGACGAATCGAATGTATGTTACAGGCCCTGCAAGATGGGTTGGTGATGTTGGAATGTGTGTATAAGTATAAGTATAAAAAAGGCTTATAAAGCGCTCGAATACCATAGGGTGTCTTGGCGCTGTGGTGTGTGTGACTTGCAGGAGAATAAAATTACAGCTGGACCTGGAATAGATGATGCTTGAGCAATTTTCTGAAGAGAACATAGCAAGGTTGGAGTCGCAACTCGACAGGCAGTTGGTTCCATAATCTCGCTGCACAGATGGCGAAGGAATGCCCACCCCATCTGGCAAGATTAAATCTGGCGATACACATAAGGCCAAGATTGGCCGATCGCAGCGCACGGAGCGGAGTGTAGGGTATAAACCTGTCAGTCCCATCGTTCGCGCCCCCGCCAAAACAAGCCCGATGCACCAAACAAAGTGCCTTGAACTCGATTCTTTGTTGAACCGGGAGCCAGTGGAGGGAGTTCCTTTCCGCAGAGGTGGAGCAGTCCCTGGGTAAGTTAAGGATAACCCGGACTGCGGCGTTCTGCAAGGATTGGAGCTTTCTGACCTGAAATTTGTCGGTGCCCAGAAACAGGGTATTGCAGTAATCCAGTCTTGACATGAAAAGACACGATAGAGAGCGTGAAGTCCCTTCAAGCTGAAGCCACAGAGAAAGAATTGAGCATGTGGAGAGAAAGTAAGGGAAAATTGGATGAAAATGGTTGTTGGATTGATTTGTCAGAGCACCGGCGATGGTTGTTACCTGATGCATATGTGCTTCCAGTGGTCACGATGGCAGATGGAATGGCGCATATCAGTGTGAAAGGGATTTGTAAGTTGTTGGCTCCAGTATGGCAAAATGCTGGAATTCCCAAGTGTGCAAAGAATGTGGTCAAAAATTGCATGGTATGTTTGAAATACAATCCTGGTAGGGGAACCCCAACTCCAGCTGGTCATTTTGCACCTCCAACGTATCCGTTTGAGGTTTTGCAGCTAGATTTCATCCACATGGAAAGGTGCAATAATTTGAAATATGTACTTGTTGTTGTTTGCGCTTTTTCAAGGTGGATAGAAGCATATCCCCTAAAAGACAAGACTGCCTTATCGACAGCTAAAGCCCTTGTCAAGGAATTTTTCCCTATGTTTGGATTGCCAAGAATGGTATGGAGGGATAATGGGAGTGAATTTGTGGGACGAGTGATGAAGAATGTATGTGAGGGACTAGGTATAAGGCAGAAATTCCACGCTGCAAATCACCCCCAATCAGCTGGACTAGTAGAATGCTATAATGGCACATTGAAGCTCAAATTAGCCAAGATCCAAGCGAGTTCTGGTCTTAAATGGCCTGACGCTCTGCCCTTAGCACTCCTATCGACAAGAATGACTGTGCATTCACGAGTGGGACTTAGCCCCTACGAAATCGTGTTTGGCCGCCCGGCCAATATATGGGGAGTGCCAAAACCGACAAAATTCAGTGAGATCGAACATCCAGTACTGCTAGATTATTTGTATGAATTGACGGCTAAATTCCGTGTTTTACACCAACAGGTGCATGATACCCTGCCTCAGGTCTCTGAAGCTCCGGGACACCCCATCAATCCTGGATCATGGGTGCTGGTCAAAAATTTTCAGCGGACGACAAATGATGAGCCCCGCTGGACCGGCCCCCATCTCGTCCTTCTCTCGACAAGATCAGCTGTTCGAGTGAAGGGGAAAAAGAACTGGATACACGGCATTCACTGCAAGAGGGTCCCTTTGCCTTTGCCTTACGACCAGTGGGTCCAGGAAGGGATCGCTGACTCAGAGACTGAGAATGTGCCCCGTTTTCTGCCGTTTAGTGATGCACGAGTAAAAGGAACGCTTTCTGAGAAGGAAAGCGATGACATCTTGCAAGAAACTGTGCCACCGTCAATTCAATTGGACACTACAGAGCCTGAACTCTTGTTTCAAGACCAAACAGTATCTACAAGAAGTCGGTACAATTTGAGGACGAGAACTATGGACAAATAAAAATTATTTTTCTTTGATATTTTTGAGTAGTGCAACTCTCTCTTCCATCTGAGAAACTTTCTTATTTTTGCTTTTTCGAACCGCCATCCGGGTTCAGCTGTAGGGTCGCGGTGCCAAGACTTTGGGGTACAAGCCAGAGACGTTAGGTCAACGGTCTGGTTGGTCTAGGGCGTTCCCTGGACTGACAGGTGTACTCCTTAGCAGAAGACACTCATCCGCCGCGGACAGCACGATTAGAGGATGGAGTTTTTCCAGATGAAGAGACCCGCTGAGGAAATACATTTTAAGAACAGAATATGTAAAGTAATGAACAGCAAACGTTTTGTAATATTATGTCTGTTTGTCCTATTTAGCATGATGATGTTTTCTATAGGTTATGTATTATTGTCTTTTCAAGTACCGTTTACACCCACTACGCAGCCCATACCTCCTACTACTGTTTCCTCACATTCTTTCCACCCTCTGCCTGAACACGAACAAGCTAGACGTGCTGAGTTCGTAAACAACTCGTTTATTCAACTCCTGCACCAGCACCAGCACCAACTAGTTATGAATACGACAAATTGCTGGGTGTGTGGTTTGATGCCACATACCATTAATAAGGGTATCCCATATCTAGTGCTGCCGTTTAGCTATAATGGGTCATCATGGGCATTCCAGACTATGTTCCTTTTTGCGCTTGAAACCTACTCCCCGCGACCACCGCGTTCCACTAGACCTAGCACGAACAATAAGGCCTTGAAGAAAGGAGTTGCTGATATGAGCAGAGATATCGATGCATATTCATCTATTCCCAAGGATGAGTTGCGAGCTTATGTGGGTTGGAACGCGACGGGGTATAGCATTAGTCTGGGCGAGAAACAGCGTAAAAGTTCATCCCCGATTTGGGTCGTACCCCACATAGGTCGGTTCTGTTTACAAGGTAAAGGTCAGAATCCAAGAGCTCAATTAGGGAAGAGTGACTGTGCTGAAACGTACACTTTCCCATCACAGTTTTCCCCTGCGTTTTTGGCTGCCAAGGGTACATACTTTGTAATGATCGAGCATATACATGGTTGCCCCCTGATTTCTCGGGCACGTGTTATGTTGCAAATTTGCTACCGCCGACATTTACTGCCGCCTCTGATTATCACAAGACCAGAGTTGTGAGAGGCGTTATTAGTAAGGAGGATACTGCCGGTCAGGAAGCGGGAGACTTTTTCCTGGGTTTCCTGCCGTTTTGGGGACCAATGGTCAATAGTAGGAACCTGAGACAACTGACTTGTGTAGTTGAAACCACTGTTAATGTAACGGCTGGTGCCCTTGGTAACTTGACAGCTGAGCTCCAAGTGGATCGCCTCATGACGTTGCAGAACCGTATGGTTCTAGATGCCATACTTGCAGACCGTGGTGGGGAATGCAAGGTTATCCAATCAAGCTGTTGTATTTTCATACCAGATAGCGCTCCGACAGTCTATCAAGCCATCTCCAAACTGCATAAGATTTCCGAATCCATTCATGTGGATAAAGGAGACTGGTCGATGACGGGGTGGTTCTGGGGACTGATATCAGCTTGGGGATGGAAGATTCTAATAGTCACTGGGACGATCTTAGCCATTCTTTTCCTGTTCTGTCTATGTATACAGTGTGCTTCTGTAATGTGTAGCCTCTGTGTTACATCATGTGTAAGGAAACCTGTATCGAGGGACGAACTAAGCAATAGGATGATGCTACAGCAGCATCTACATGACTTTATGAATATAGACCTGGACTAGATTAGTATGAGTATAGTTATTGCCTATGTAAGGGCAAAAGGAGGGTCTGTGGTACTGTAAATTACGGAACCATGTTGGTAGCATGGTCCTACCCTGCCGATTTTGGTATCAGCGAACCGCAAATGACTAATGCGGTATGTATGAGTGTTTTCGTCATGTTTCACCGATGAATTCACCGCGTACACGATACTACATGTTGAACCCTCGGGTTCCATTTTAAAAGGGTAACCATTTTGTGGTTGCCCTCACATAGGCTGCGCATTGAGGCCATGCCTAGGCCTAAAGGACACGCAATCTTTCCTTGACTTCTGTGTGACCTATGCAAACTACTCCGCTGCCCGGGGTCAGTCCTGCCCGGCCGGTTCCTTTTACTGCGGCCTTATGGGATTAGCATCAGGGCCCAACACATCATAAAGTCGTGTATCCCACACGACTCCTGACTAATCCCTTTCACACCTGACTCAGTTTCCTACTTTATGGCTTGTTTTACGAGTAGGAGGTGTCCGTTTTATTGGGGTCTGCTGCTATCTGATGAGGGTTCTGAGCCTCGCTGGGTAAATAATTATGTGCCGACCGAGCTGAAATGTGGGATTATCATCATGACTGTGCTCTTTCTTTGAAGCGAAAATATGTGAACGACCACTTGTAAAATAGGGGCGGTGTTGCCCAGAGCATAATATTCTGTATATAAGAAAAGACTGTTTTTTTGGTTTGGGGCAGTCTCCTGAGAACATACATCGTGTTGTACTTCTCGGATACCTGTGATTGGTCTGCAGCCAATAAAAACGATCTTTGACTTCACCTAGAAGACTCTGTGTTTCTGTGGTCCAAGACAGGAAGAACTCGAAGTCTGCGGGTGTGTCCCCTGGCACCGCTGGGTTGGTTCTGAAAAACCCAGTACTTCACTGTTCAACCACACCAGAAGCCTCTGGTCGGTAGGCACAATGTAATTTGTGTTGTACATTCAATGCTTCACAAATTAATCCTACAATCTCATTTTGGAAATGTCCTCCTCTGTCTGATTCAAAGGTCACTGGAAACCCGAACCTGGGGATGAATTCTCTCAAAAGAAGCTTTGCCACTGTCATCCCATCATTTCTTCTAGTTGGGAATGCTTCCACCCACCTGGAGAATAGGCAGACTATAACCAGAACATACCTCAATCTGTTACAAGGAGGCATTTCAATGAAGTCCACCTGCATTCTAGTGAAAGGCCCTCCTTCTCGGCCTATGGTTTCTAGACTCACCACTGTTTTCCTTCCAGGATTGTATTGCTGACATATCAGGCATCTTTGGCATAGACTTTCTGCTACCAGTCTAAACTTGGGGTTGTACCAGGTCTGCTTAAAAGACCTGATCATAGCATCTCTTCCTATATGTCCCTGGCCATGATACATCCGTGCCATGGTAGACATCATGCTATCAGGCATAACTGGTCTTCCATCTCGATAGACCCACACACGGTCCTTTTCTCTTGGTGCACACCCTGCTTTTATCCACTGTTTCATTTCCTCATCTCCTGACTCTTCCTGCAATTGCCTCACTTCTTCCCAAGTTCCCACGTTAGTAAACATTATGGAGCAAGAACACATTTCCTTTTACTTTGCCCGATTGACTGAATTCTGATTCCGTGCACAATACTGTGCCATATCATTAGCATACCTGTTACCGGTAGTGATGTAATCACTACCTTGACCATGGGCAGCGCATTTCACCACAGCCAATTGTTTAGGCAGCTGTATCGCCTCAATCAATTTTCCAACCACTTCAGCATTCTTAATAGGGGTTCCACTTGAGGTCAGGAAACCTCTTTGTAGCAAAAGTTGGCCAAAATCATGGACAACCCCGAAGCCATACTGGCTGTCAGTTATCACAGTTACTCTCACACTTTTCCCAATTTTACATGCACGAGTCAAAGCAACAAGTTCAGCTACCTGAGCTGATCTCACTCCTTTCAGGTAAGATGCTTCCATCACTGCTGCAACCGTGCACACTGCATATGCTGCGCTTAGCGCCCCTTCATCTGTTCTCAAACATGACCCATCAACAAACAACACAAAATCACTTTCAGGCAAAGGTACATCTTTTATGTCTGGTCGTGGCTTCGTGCAATACTCAAGCACGTCCAAACAATCATGATCTGCTTCATCTCTCACTTCCACATTCTCAGCATCAGGTAACAAAGTTGCAGGATTTACATTCAAACACCTCGCAAGGCTCACATTTGTTGCACCTAATATGACCTTTTCATACTTAGTCAGCCGACTATGTGTCATATACTGAGTACGACACCTTGTTAAAAGAATCGCCACATCATGAGGTACAAACACTCTTAATAGATATCCCATCACGATTCCTTCACTCTGCTCCAAACTTCGACATGTTGCAGCCACTGCCTTCAAACACCCAGGTAAAGCTGCAGCCACTGGGTCAAGCATTGAGGAAAAATATGCAATTGGTCTCCTCAACCGTCCATGCTTCGGGATCAACACAGAGAGTGCACATCCATTTCTCTCACTGCAATACAACTCAAACTCTTTCACGTAATCAGGCATGCCTAGTGCTGGTGCTTCACACAAACCCTCTTTCAATCGTTTGAATGCTGCCAATTCTTCTTTGTTCAATTTCAGGGGATCTTTTACATCACTCCTGGTCAAACGCACCAAGGGCTTTGCGATCAGGGAAAAGTTACTAATCCACTGACGGCAGTACCCTACCATTCCCAGAAGCATTCTCACCTCTCTCTGAGTCATGGGGGCTCTCATTCCTTTTATAATTCTGATTCTGTCTATTGTTATTTTCCTCAGTCCTTTTTCAATTTTATGTCCCAAATACTGTACTTCCTTCTTACAATACTGTAATTTTGCTGGTGACACTTTCAATCCTCCGTCTGCCAAGTGATTTAGTAGTGCTATAGTGTCTACCTCACAAGCTTCACGTGTTTTCGACGCCACCAATAGGTCATCGATATACTGCACTAGATCTGAGCTTTTGGGCATTTGCATACTTTCCAAAGATTTCTTCAACAATTGGTTGAATATTGAGGGGCTTTCTGTATACCCCTGTGGGATTCGGCACCATGCCAAAATCCTCTCTCCAAACCGAAATGCAAAAATTTGCTGACTGTCATGATGTAATGGGATAGAAAAGAACGCATGGCACAAATCAATTGTATACCATTCCGCATCATGGGGAATCTGGTACAAAATCACTGATGGATTTGGCACAATGGGACAGCATGACACAACAATGTGGTTTACTTTTCTTAAATCCTGCACCATCCAGAATTTTCCATTAGGCTTTTTCAGTCCCATTATAGGTGAATTACATGGACTACTCATTATCTCTCTTAGAATTCCTTGCTTGATCATTTTCTCAATTATCGGAGTTACCCCTTCAATTATCTCAGGGGGTCAATCTATATTGAGGAACATTTGGGTAGCTTATTCCTTCCTTTACAGTTATTTTGACTGGATCTACATTTCTCATTAAACCTACATATTCTCCGGTAAAATCCCATACTTCCGCTTTTACTGACTGCTTCAATTCTTTAGGTAATTCATCAGGGTTGAATATTGCATAAGTCTCAGTAACCTCATCTTCTCTGTTAGCTATGGTCATTTTATACAGTACATCCTCAGCTGGTGTTTCAAATGCTATTCCATCTGGAGTACAGAATATACTGCAATTCATTTTGCACAACAGGTCCCTACCTAATAAATTCACTGGACTGGTGCCGCACACAACAAAACGGTGCATCTCTGTAAATTTCCCTATACTAACTTTTACTGGTTCTGTCAAAAATGTCTTTATCTGTCTGTTGGACACACCAACTACTTGGATTGTTTCATCCGAAAGAGGAAGATTCTTAACATCAGCTGATCTAACAGTTGATCGAGTAGCGCCAGTGTCCACTAGGAAAGTAATATGTTCATCATTAACCTTCCCATCTACAAATGGGCCTGTCTGGTCTACTTCTAGAGTTGCGCTAAATACGCACTCTTCTTCCTCCCTTCGGCACCGTCAATAGCTTCCTTCTGAATCACTCTCATCGCGTTGCAGCCAATACTGCGAAACAGCGCGAGCGCGTTGAGGTTTATTTACCTGTCCTTCATTGTAGAATCCCGATTCATTACTATACTTCTGTGTGTTTCTGCTCAGCGGGAATGGTGGTTTTGGCACCTGATTCTGTGAGGTAACCACCTGCTGCTGTTGCTGCAGTTGACCACTTACCTCATGCTGCACCTGTGGGTTCAATGATGGATTTTCATTATTAGTACTTGGAGGACATTTACACTCGGATTTCCAATGCCTTAACCTATTGCAATTGTGGCATGGAAACTTCTTTTTAGCTTCTTCTATATTACCTTTCCCTTTTCCTGGGCCAAATTTCGGTCTAGTTCCTGGGTTATTTGCTTGTTCGACTAACTGAGCTTCCTGTCTTTCAGCCACTTTCACCTGTGCCCACATTGCCTTTTCTTTTAATTTTTGCTGTTTAGCCTCTATCTCATCACTGAAATATTTGGCATGTCTCAATACTTCATCTATTTTCTTATTTTGCCAATCAACCGTATGTTGTTTTATCATGTCACCAATTTCTGGACGTAAACCATATACAAATCTGTATACGAAATGACTCAAATCCTTCTCACTTAGATTCTCATCTCCGCTAAACTGCTTGAAAGCTTGTATTATCCTCTCATAGTATGCATGTACTGACTCTTTACTTTCCTGGTGTGTTCGATCAATTTTTACCCAATCTGTCTCTTTAGGGGGCACTTTGTTTTTCAAAAACACCATAACCTGCTCATACTTCTTCATTAGCTCGGGGTCTGGTGCTCCTGTTTTAGGATCCCTTGGATACTCCTTGGTTGGGCAATCTATCATTAACTTACACTCTGACTACAAATCTGCTGGTACTATTATGTCAAATAGACTATTCAGATCTATCCATAGTACTTTAGACAATTTTACAAATCTGTCTACCTGCCGGTACCACTCGACGGGCTTTTCGCGTAGTCGAGGGAAGTCATTCGTAAATGACAAAATGTCCTGTCTTGTCCAGGGGATATGTACATATCCTCCTCCTGGAATTTCTCTCATGGGGTATTCAGCTACTACCTTTTCTTTTTCCCTAACAGGGAATGCCGAGACTGTTTTATCTGAAGCATCGCTACGCTTCCTATACCACTTATTTCTCCATTTATCCACGTCTCCTCATTTTCTCAATAAAATGATTATGTCCTTAATCTGACCTATCTGTCCTGTAGTGTTCAGATTCTCAAAGTCCTTGTCAGTATGATCTGCCAAACAGATATCTATAACTTCTACCATTTATTTGTTTTTCTCGTTCATGCATCTCGTCTTCCCATTCCGTCAATGCCTCAAACTGCGTCGGTCTAGGTCTCAGTTCTAAATATGTCATCTTCTCACGTAAATTCCTTAAAACTGCCAAAATAAAGGAACCATGCTCTGGAAATGCCAGGACTCCATCATCCTGGGTGTATTTTACCCAATTGTCTAACCAAATACAAGTATGGTACCCATATTTCACAATCATCAAAGATGCGGGGGTTTTCGGTGAAGGAAGTAACTGTCCTTCCCTAGTCTTGTTTACCACAGAAAGCTGCTCCTAGTGAAGTGTGACCCTACTACAGTTATAAAACCATTGTGAGTTGGGACATCTCACAAAAAGTAACGGACTGGTCTCACACACCACCTGGTGTCATGCTTCATCATCGGCCAGTCCTCGCCCTCCAAAACCTTTGTTTGATGGAGGGCGGGCATACACCTGGAGACAGGGATGCACTTCTAAACTAAAGAGTGGGGGCCCGTGAAATGGAAAGTGAAGTTAAAAATCATTATAGTTACCAGAAAGTAAATTTTAATGTGACCAATAACTATATGATACTAAAAACAAAGGACGGTGAGTGGGGTGTTTAGTGTCCCCTAACCGTCTCGTGAAAGGTCAACATGTTTCTGCCATGTAGGCCCGAGCGGGTCCAGGGCATTCATCAGGACCTAGGTTTGAACTGGGGGCTCCGTTCTTACCAACAAGTAGCAAGAAAGTACCACTGTGCGGGTGTGGCGAAGGCCGCACTCCGCTTCCTAAATGGCTTCCGAACGTCAAGCCTATAGGGAGATATAGGAAAGAGTGAACAAACAAATATATATAAAAACCTGTAGAACTGGGTCAAAAGAAACATTAAATTACATGACATAATGAAAAGAAACAGCGCATGCGTAAGTTCCTTAAGGTGAGTGACTATTCACGTGACTTGTGCCACTCTACGTGTGTACACAAACAGATCGAGAGTATTGAAGCTCTCATGGGTCTTACCCTAGTTGAAACAACTACTTGCCACATGGGGGGTGGGGAGGGGAAACTCCTGTTCATTCTGGAGGGAGAGAAGGTAAACCAAAGTTTCCATCAAACGATGTGTGGGAGATGAGTTTCCACATGCGTGTATAGCACACGCTCATTCACACAGTAACGAACCGGAAGGGTCCAGTTACAGCATTCACTGCATTTATACTCTTACTGTCTCAGGAAAAGAATCCCACATTCATCCTATGGTGTTGCTCCCGGTCCTCCCGAATGTAGGAATGAGGCCGCGGGGTCGGTGTTTTTGTAGTGTGCTCGTGACTTAATAAGAAACAGTGCTGGGTAGTTGAGGCTGAAAAGTGGCTCGTGGTGTGTGGTTTCCGGTGTCCCGAGCGGACGTGAGAAGGATGCGTGCGGCGGGGTGCCTGGTTTAGTCATGGCTGCAGCGCAGGGACAATGGTTTTCCTCAAAGGCGGTGCATGCCCAAATAAGGGGAACGAAACGCTGGACACTCCCGTGAGGTTGATGTCACGTGTGAGTGAGGTGAAAGAGCGCGTCCGGGGTCGCCTAGGTAACGCGGGGGTGCCGCGGTGAGAGGGTTCTGATTCGTTCACAGAGAACCAGTGTGAAGTGATCGCCTAATGTTGTTATGGGCGTGGAAAACCATGCGAGGAGAAGCATGCTTCGAAAATAGAGATTCAGGGAGAGAGCGCGTCTGGGGTCGCCCTGGTTACGCGGGGATGCCGCGGTGAAATAGTAATGATTAGCTTCCAGGGAACCAGTATGGAGTGATCGCCTAATGTTGGTAGGGCGCAGTAAACCATGCGCGGCGGTGCGTGCGTCAGAATCAAGGTACGAGGGTGATGTCCCAATTGCGGAGGGGGTGCTGGCCCAAGTAGCGATCACCTTAGTTTGAAATGGGCATAGTGAAGCGAGCGGGCAGTCTTAAAGTGCCAAGGGGGCGCAGATATCGCCAGATTGCAGAGAGGGTCCTGGCTCAAGTAGCCGGCGCGGGGGTGTAACAAGAGTGTAAAGAACAGGATGAGTAATGTGGGCAGTCTTTCAGTGCCATGAGGGCGCGGATGTCGCCAAGTTGCAGAGGGGGTCCTGGCTCGAGTGGCCAGCGTGGGAGTGTAAAGGAGTGTAAAGACAGTGATTAGTGATACGGGGGGAGGGAAAGGTGTCACAGGGCGCAGGGTTGAACGAGTTCATGCCATAGAGCTGGGGTGGCGCGTTGGCGTCACAAGAGGGGGGCAAACATACACAGGAAGAGGATTTATCTACCCAATTGGAGCCGAGGAATGTCGTCGTTGAGGCCCTTCTCATGGGACCACAGACGGTAGACCCACCGTTGTTCCCTTACGTGTAACGCTTTTGAGAGGTCAAATTTACTTTTGTTCATTACTTCAAGGATAGTCCATCGAAGGTCAGTGTCCTTGTGATGTTTTTCCAAAAAATGACGTGTTAGTTTGGTATTTGTTCTCTTTCATCTGATGGTGCTACAGTGTTCGTTAATGCGTATCCTGATTTTTCTGGTTGTCATGCCAACATACTGGAGACCACATGGACATGTTAAAAGGTAAACAACATTCTCAGTATTGCAATTGCTGAATTTACGTAGTTGCCACGGTTTTCCTGTGCCTATGTTGACTTCTTTCGTGTTGGCAGTAAGATTGCAAGATGTACATCCACCACATTAAAAATGTCCCATCACACGTGGTTGGTCCCAAAGCCTCTGTTGTCCAGTGCCATCTGCAGTTGGCATACTGGTGCCTACTAGTTGATCTCGCAGGTTTTTATTGCGTTTAAATGCAAACAATGGGGGTTCCCACTGTTTTCCAGCGCTGTTCAAGATATTCCATCTTTTTCTAATGATCTTTTGCACTGTGTTGGAGAGAGGAGTGAATGTGGTGACACACACTGTTCTTTCGGTGTTCTCTTTTTCCACATCCTCTAGAAGTGCTTCCCTTGGGTTGTTTCTTGCTCGCTTCTTAGCCTTGCGTACCATCTTTTTCGGGTAGTGGCGATCAACAAGTTTCTTTTCTAGGTGGGATGCCTGTTCTTCGAAGGTATCAATATCAGAGCAGTTTCTCCTAACGCGAAGAAATTGTCCAACCGGGAGGTTTTGTCTCAGGGCCTTAGGATGATAGCTCTCATATAATAGAAGGCTGTTCCTATCGGTGGGCTTGTTGTGCACCTTGGTAGTGATCCCTTCGTTGGTCATAGTGATGTCTAAATCAAGGAAGATAGCATTATTTTTGTTGATTGTATGCGTGAATCTAAGGTGTATATCTTTGGTGTTGATCCACTGGACAAATCTTGTTGCTTCTTCTTCAGTTCCATTCCACACTATTAGCACGTCGTCTATATAGCGTTTCCAAATCCTGAGATGTTGTAGGAATGGATTGTGGATGAAGTCGTCCTCGAATTGCTGAACGTACAGGCAGGCCATACTGGGGGCAAAGGTGCTCCCCATTGAAGTACCAGTGATCTGGTGATAGATGACTTTCTCGAATTCGAAGAAATTCTCAGTAAGCGCTAGTTCCGCACATTCCATCACGAAATGTTGTGGGGTTAGAAAGTCCCACTCTCTGTTGAGGATGATATTTTCCACAACTTCCAAGGTGCGCCTTTGTGGTATGCTCGTGTAAAGAGCTTCTATGTCCATGGATATAAACCAGTCATTGGTTGTATCCACCGTGAGGTCTCTGAGGAGGCAAAGGACATCCTTCGTATCCCTGAGGTAAGACAGTGATTCTTTGACAATGGGTCGGAGGAACCGGTCACAGAATTGTGACAGTGGCTCTAATGCTGACCCTATACCCGACACGATTGGTCTGCCTGGTGGGGGCATTCGGTTTTTATGAATCTTCGGGAGTATGTAGAATTTGGGCATCCTGGGTTCCTCACTTTTTGTGAGATGTCCCAACTCACAATGGTTTTATACACTAGGAGCAACTTTCTGTGGTAAACATTTAGCAATGGAGGCCGCTAGCTCCTAGAACCCCACGCCTCCTGTTCCCTCCTCCACACACTGTGGAGTCCCTTTTGTGATTACACTTCCCTAGTCTTGACCTGTTTGTCTTTCTTAAACCACTTTTTTATTTTACCAAACCACGACTTCTTCTTTTCGGGCGGTTGGTAATACATTTTCTTGATTTCTGTATATCGCTAGTCTCTCTACAACTGTACCGCTATTCTGTTCACTCAGAGCGCGACTCACACTAACGCACCAATCAGGAGCGTCTACTTCACCCTGTACTTTCTCTGTGTCAGTGACAGTCCTCAAATCCCAGCGCGACTCACACTAACGCACCAATAGGGAGCGTTTAGGTCACCCGGTTTCTTCTCCAATCCTAGCACGGCGTACACTAACGCACCAATCCGGGGTGTTTCACAGTTCTGACCAGCTGTCCAATCCCAGCGAGGTCGTTCTGACGTCAGCAGCCGCTGCGGCAGCTCTGCTCCTGTCTACCCCTCCTGTACAAAACCGCTCCGTGACCTCTTACTGCAACTTTTACAATTCTATTAGTAACAACACTAAAACATCTCCATTGTCCGCTTCGCCAACCAAAGAACAGCAATAGACCTTTCTCACGAGAATCCAGTCTTTCCCGAGAGCAGCGATTACCTCTGCCCTACTACGGAATCGTTACTTCCGTTGATAAAGTAGCACATCCCTCTACCTTACCCTTCTAACAAGCATCAGCTAACCGTTTCTCTAGCATTTAAGAAAATAAACCAGAGTTTCACATTTAACCCGAATGCTATTTCATTCACGCACTATCACACAAGAAAATGTAGTACATTCGCACAGAATCCTGTCTTTCCCGAGAACAGCGAACAGTCTGTCCTACTACAGAATTATAACATACGTTAACAAAGCAGCGCTTACCTCTACTTTGTCCTTCTAACAAGCTCAGAGAATACCTGCTACCTTTTCAGTGATAAGCGTTATCGGTATGCCATTTGGTTGCCTGGTACTTAAAGACCAAAATTTCACAGGTAACCTTCGCTATCATACACACTTCTTTTACACAGAAAATTCTCTAGTGGCAGCACACGACGATGCTACCGAAACGAACCCAAACAATGCGACGTACAACTTCAATCATTACACGTTTGCCCTGTGTACCTACAGGGCAACAACAATTCCGTCTTTCCCGAGAGCAGCGCTTACCTCTGCTCTACTACGGAACTGTTACAAACTTCCAACTTCCTACATCCCAGAAGCCGTGCAAACAACATATAACTTGACGCGACTCAACAAAGAGTGTTAGTACACAAACCAATATCAATCGATAATCAAAATCAATAATCAATAAGCTATTCACAAGCAATAATCATCAAACCAAAACAGTTGTTAACCATATCTCTGCTACCAGGAAAAACTGCTGCAGCGCGGAATGCAAAATCCAACACCAACATTCATCCTCTATTAATCTGTTTTCTAAGGAGGCGATTGTTCCGTTCGCTGTGATGGGAGGAAGTACCCACTTATTCCCAATGAACCATAGACTTCCCTACCTTTCTATATTCATTAAGGCTTCACTTTTAATACTCCTCCCATGAATAGGCCATGGATCAGCTTAGCCGCTGGTTAAAGTGACACTCAATCTATAATGTATTTACATAATATATATACTTTTCATAATAACGACCCAACACAGTTCTTGTAATAATCTTTAAATCTTTATCTAATAATTGAACAATGAAATTATCTTGTAAATCAAGCAACTGACCATCATATTTACCTATTCTGGCTAAAAAGTCGTCCTACAAGTCAAAATCTTGGTCATCAGTTCAATCTGTCAGAGTCTTTGGAAACAGCTGTCCTGCAGTGTCACCGTCCTCTCTGTCAGCATAACATCAGGAAATCAAAAAGCGCGCTGCTGAAGGGTCTCGCATTTAACCTCTCTATCTATGGCATTTTATAGTAAATTTACATTCCAAAATGTTGCAAATAATATTTTGAATGCTTTTGATTGGCTGATGAAATCCATTCCACTTCGTTCTCATACGGTAAACGTCTCTTTTAGATGTAGTTCATACAGATGTATCTTTTTATTGTCCTTTCAGAGCAGCTGGCTGGTATCCCAGAGCGTCCTTGAGGGGCACAGTCGAATTTAGGGTCGTTCAGAGGCCACTGCTGCTGATGGCGACACATGCGCACTTCACTCAGAGACTTTCTTGGTGAAGGCATCTTTTCAATAGGGATGTCGGCCATTTTGTGGCCACCAAATGGACAACTTAAGCAAAGAAACACAAAAACATAATTAATACATGGAAATGACTAATAAAATGTTATCCCCTTACTAATTCCCATATGAGTATGTATTTATCTAGCAAAGCAACACTCAATGCGGTTTTATACTCACGCTATTAAAGCACGAATCACAAATACATAACAGAAGCAATATATAATATGAAGTATTCTACTTATCTATGTTTAATATGCGTACACGTTTTAGTTTACATGTTAGTTAGGCCATGCAAATGCAATTCCCACGTGTATTCTTTATATTAGTAAGATTGATTAATTCCACATCAAACCAATTAATACGATTACTATTAGTTAATTAATCTTATTAATCCAAACATGCAATATGGAGGGGGTATACAAAATTTTTAAACAAAACCCTGCTCCAGCAGGTGCACTGCCTCTTCCTGGCCCCAATCCTCACTGGTGCACTGTGCTGTCGTCTTGCTGATCTCAAAGGGCGGGACTCCGCAGCCGCTCCTCTGCCGCGCTCCTGCTGTGCTCGTTCTCGCGGTCCGCGTATCCAGGCGGACGGCATAGCAGGATTACATGTAGGTGTGTCCGCCTCCCCCAGCCTCATCACCAATTTGTAGAGAGGCGCTTGGGGTACAGAGAGACAGACACCACGTTACTTATAGATGTTTATTGGAATATACACTGGAGCGCCGGGAACAGCGTGCGCTCGCCCTCAGGCTATCCTCACAGTGGCCAACATGGCCGCTTGCGCTCCGAGCGTTCCCTGCCGTGACGCGGCAGGAACACTAGAGCGCTACACTACAGTGTTGACCCCTGACCTCATGTCTTTGACCCCACTTTCCATAGCTTGCCTCTCTTTCACTTCACTGCCTCAACAACATAAGAGTTTTAAATGTATCGTTTTATTAAATGTTTAAACATTTCAGCATATACAAGAAAAAGAACAAGAGAAACTAAAGAGTGTCAGTTCCATATATAAAAATGTAAATATGAGGCGTGAGAACCACAGGTTCCAGAAGATTATCCGACTTTGCATCCAACTTCATGAATCTGTCCTTTTCCAGGGTCTGCTTTAGGGTTTGTCAGCATCAGGTTGATAGTTTTCTTCTTTATGGAAGTGCCTGGCTAATGGAATTTGCCGAATTCATTCATTTTAAATGCTTTTATTGGTCTTGAAAGAAGCAGCTTCTGTATTTAATGTTCAAGTTGTTTCTTTTCTTGGGTTCTTTACATTCTAAGGAAGGTGCTGATGGCTTCTTCCACTTACCTTCTGGGTATCAGGGGTCCTGCCTTCCTGTATCGAAAGTAGGTGAGATATGACCTTTGTTAATTCTTTATGTCACTTTCATTTAAAATTTTGGTGCAAGAGTTTCATGATGCCGAAAGAGTTACAATATTCAACCAGGGAGGACAGAGAGCATGACCAAACTAAGCAAAGAGATGAGTATTTAGCAATTTTTTAAAAGCCACAGGATCTTCAGTATTACAAAGCGCAAGCGGCAAAGCGTTCCAGGCCTGGCCTCCAAAACAGCAAGAGAACAGTCACCATCAATCAATCAATCAATCACTTATAAAGCGCGCTACATACCCGTAGGGTCTCAAGGCGCTGGGGGGGGGGGGGTGCCGCTACTGCTCGAACAGCCAGGTCTTCAGCTTCTTCCTGAAGGAGAGGTGGTCTTGGGTCAGGCGCAGGTCGGTCGGGAGGGAGTTCCAGGTCTTGGCGGCCAGGTAGGAGAAGGACCTTCCTCCTGTAGTCGCTCTTCGGATGCGGGGGACGGCGGCGAGGGCGTGGTTGGCTGATCGGAGGTGGCGTTTGGGAGCGTAGAAGTTGACTCGGCTGTTGAGGTAGCTCGGGCCTTGGTCGTGTAGGGCTTTGTGTGCGTGGGTGAGGAGGCGGAAGGTGATTCTCTTGTTGACGGGGAGCCAGTGAAGGTCTCTCAGATGTCCGGAGATGTGGCTGGATCGTGGGATGTCGAGGATGAGTCTGGCTGAGGCGTTCTGGATCCTCTGGAGTCTCTTCTGGAGCTTGGCGGTGGTACCGGCGTAGAGGGCGTTACCGTAGTCCAGTCGGCTGGTGACGAGGGCCTGGGTGACGGTCTTCCTGGTCTCTGTGGGGATCCACCAGAAGATCTTCTGTAGCATGCGTAGGATGTTGAAGCACGCCGAGGAGACGTTGTTGACCTGCCTGGTCATGGAGAGGGAGGAGTCCAGGATGAAGCCCAGGTTTCGTGCATGGTCCGTCGGTTTGGGTGCGGTGCCCAGGGCGGGAGGCCACCAGGTGTCGTCCCAGGCGGAGGGTGAGGAGCCCAGGATGAGGACCTCCGTCTTGTCCGAGTTCAGTTTCAGGCGGCTGGACGTCATCCACTCGGCTACCTCTTTCATCCCTTCGTGCAGGTTGGCTCTGGCGGCGGCGGGGTCGTTGGTCAGGGAGAGGATCAGCTGGGTGTCGTCGGCGTAGGAGATTATGCTGAGGTTGTGTTTGCGTACGATGGCCGCGAGGGGGCTCATGTAGACGTTGAAGAGGGTGGGGCTCAGAGATGATCCTTGGGGGACGCCGCAGATGACTTCGGAGGCCTCTGACTTGTACGGTGGTAGGCGGACTCTCTGTGTTCTTCCGTCGAGGAAGGAGATGATCCATTCCAGCGCCTTGTCCTGGATTCCGATGTTGCTGAGGCGCCGTACTAGGGTGCGGTGGCAGACCGTGTCGAATGCCGCGGAGAGGTCTAGGAGGATGAGGGCCGCTGTTTCTCCATTGTCCATCAGGGCTCGGATATCATCGGTGGCGGCGATGAGGGCGGTCTCGGTGCTGTGTTTGGCTCGGAAGCCGGACTGTGAGGGGTCGAGGGATCCGTTCGTCTCGAGGAAGGCGGCCATCTGCTTGTTGACGGTCTTCTCGATGACTTTGGCTGGAAACGGGAGAAGCGAGATGGGGCGGTAATTCTTGAGGTCGGTGGGGTCCGCTGTTGGTTTCTTGAGTAGAGCGCTGAGTTCGGCGTGTTTCCAGCTCTCAGGGAAGATGGTGGTGTCGTAGGATGTGTTGATGATGTCTCGCAGGTGGGGTGCGATGACAGCGTCGGCCTTGTTGAAGACGTGGTGAGGGCAGGGGTCGGTCGGTGATCCGGAGTGGATGGAGTTCATCGTGCGGATGGTGTCTTCGGTGCTGATCGGGGTCCAGGCGTGGAGGGTGGTGGTGGGGGGGGGGTGGTTGGTCGGTCATGGTGTGCGTTGGTTGGTTGTGGAAGCTACTCTGTATGTCCGTGATCTTGTTGTGGAAGTATGAGGCGAGGGAGTTGCAGAGGTCTTGCGATGGGGTGATGTCGTTGTTTCCTGCGCTGGGGTTGGAAAGCTCTTTCACGATGTTGAAGAGTTCCTTGCAGTTGTGTGCGTTGTTGTCCAACCGGTCCTTGAATGCTGTTTTCTTGGCGGCGCGGATCAGCTGGTGGTGTTTCCGGGTGGCAAGTTTGTAGGAGGTCCTGTTGTCCGGTGTCGGTTCCCTTTTCCAGACTTTCTCGAGGGCTCGGCAGTTCTTCTTGGAGCTCATGAGTTCGTCGGTGAACCATGGGGCCTTCTTGCTGCCGGGTCTGCTAGGCGGGGTCCTCAGCGGGGTGAGTTCGTCCGCGCAGTTGCTGATCCACTTCCAGCCTCTGCCGACGAAAGCGGGGAACCTTTGCCAAGCAGAGAACGGAGGAGCATAACAGTCTCCCCGGAACATAAAAGGAAAACCGTTTCTGCAAGTAGGTTGGCCCAAGGCCATGCAGGGCACGATGGGCAATAGTAATAGATTTAAATTTCACCCAGGCCTCCATATGGAGCCAGTGAAGGGAGCGGAGATAGCCTTGCACGCTACTTCTTAGAGAAATCTCTCCCAAAAGCCATGCCGCTGCATTTTGCACCACTTGAAGTTTGTTAAGAGAGTATGCTGGAATCCCCACATAAAGCGCGTTGGCATAATCAAGGCGGGAGAGAATGAGCGCGCGGACTACTGTCTCTTTCGCTGCCTGTGGGAGAAGTGGAAGAAATCTTCTCAAGATTTTGAGAAGGCTAAAACAGCACCCAGAGAGTCTCTTTACCTGGGTGGCAAAAGATAAGTAATCCTCAAATCAAACTCTCAAGTTCTTAGCAATACTGCTGCTGGAAGATGGTGGCAGATACTCAGACGGCCAGATCAGATCTCTAAAGCCAGAGGGAAAGTTGCTGTACAAGAGTATCTCCGACTTATCCTCATTGCATTTTAATTAGGCACCCGCAAGCCACTTAAATACAGAGGACAAGCAGAATTGAACCGAAGCCACGGAGTCCTCATCCTTTTTCCAGGTGAAAAGTAACTGGGTATCGTCAGCACAGGCGATCACCTTAGCCCCCAGATCCTCAGCCAATATGACTAGAGGAGTAAGATAGATGTTAAACAAGAGGGGGCCAAGGGACGACCCCTGTGGGACCCCAGTAGTAGTTGGCAGAGAGGCATACTCAGCCGGCGGCAGCCAGACTTGTTGTACCCGGCCCTCCAAAAAGGACCTAATCCAGCCCCAAACCAACCCTGAAACACCGATCTCCGCGAGTCGGTTAAGCAGCAAAGAATGAGGAACCGTATCAAAAGCAGCCGACAGGTCGAGCAGCCCTAAGGCGGCTCTCCCGCCGACATCAAGGCACGCTCGAATGGCCTCAGACACTTCCACCAACGCCAATTTAGTACTGTGAGACGACCGAAAGGCTGACTGAGCTGGATGCAGGATGTCGGCTCTCTCCACAAACTCAGTCAACTGTCTATTCACTACCTTCTCACAGACTTTGGCGAGACTGGGAAGAAGAGAAATGGGCCTATAATTCCCAGGAATCAAGGGATTGAGGGCCGGCTTTTTTAATAAGGGAAGAATTTTAGCCTTCTTCCAATCTTCCGGGACTCGGGCTTCTTGCAGAGAGTGGTTTATAGTGGCGGGACAGGGGTCTGCTGGTGAGCCAGATTTTTGTCCCTTCAAAATGTTCAATGTACTAGGCAGATCAACCGGGGAAAAATTACCCAGAGTGCCTAGGGGAGATGGGAGCAGAGGAGGATGACAAAGAATTAGATGGACATGATATAAAGCTTGCTTGAATCCCTCGGATTGTGTCCATAAAAAAATTAGCCAGCTTATCACACCAAGCATCTGTGGCTGGCAGAGGGCATGATTGTGCTATAGTTGACATACAGCTCTGAACAATTGCAAAGATTTCCTTTGAATTGTTTTGAGCTTGATCAATGCGAACAGCATAATAGTCCTTTTTAGCTTGAGAGATGGCAGAATAATACATTTTCTGTCTCTGTCTAAGCAAACCCTTTGCCACCGGGCAATACTCGCTGAGACGCCATGAGCGTTCCAATTTTTTACAATCTTGTTTCAATAGGGTCAACTCAGCTGTGTATCACGGTTTAGAAGGAGTTTCCCCGGTGCACCTTGCTGAGGCAGGAATAGCAATGAACGACACACTAGACTGAACCCAATTGGTAAACGCCAGGAGACTCCCTTCCAAATCCTGTGGAAGTACCGGCCTACAAACAGTAAAAGCTGATGCAAAATTAGAAGGCTCGATTCTTTTAAACACTGATTTGTGGGATGCAGGGCCAGGCAGACTAGCTGAAGCCACCGCCTAGGAAAGAAAGGTCAAATAATGATCAGACCAAGAAACTGGGAGGGGGTCGGTCGTCAGCAGTGATGGAAAAATTAGAACAGATAGGGTCCAGAATGTGGCCCCCTTGACGGGTCGGTCGAGAGACCCATTGAGAAAGATGTGAGAGCTGAAGAGTTTCAAAGAACTCTGAGGAATCCGTAGAGTTCCACTGATCAAGATGCATATTAAGATGGCCCAATATCATACCGTGGGAAAAACGCAGAGCCCGTGCGGTCACTGCCTCGCCACAAGATTGAAGAAAGGCCTTTGCAGGGCCAGGGGGTCGGTAAATCAGAGAAGCCCCCAGTGTAAAATGGGCCGAAAAGCGAATAGTAAAATCAAGAGCTTTCCACTCCCCCCAGGCGCTAGAATCACACCTGAGGAGATCCCACTTTTCTTTGAACATAATAGCTACCCCACCCCCCCTTCCCTCGGTATGGTCCAATCTACATATATTATAGCCCCCCGGAGTGGCTCATGAAATAATAGGATCGGAGGAACTGTCCATCCAGGTCTCTGTAATAAACAATAAATCCAAAGAATTGTCGGACAGCAGATCAAACACATCAAGATAGTGTTTTTTCAAAGAGCGAGCATTCATCAGTGCCGCCAAAACGGTAGGCACCCCAGTGGGCCTACTGATGGAGACCGAATCCAAACAAAGTCTAAACCCACATGCAGTACAGAGAAAGTCCTTTTCTAGAGATAGATCAGGATACACATAGTGACTATAAATAGCAGACCTTAAAAGCTGCAGGGACTCACTGGTAAAGCAGCGACGGTCCGCAGTGGCAGTAAGCCGCCGGGTAGCATCACTGACCCTGGCTGCTACCGGGACGCGGACGGGCTTGCCTAGGCGAGCCTTCGGCACGCCAGCGGCGCGCCCGCTGCACGCATCCACTGTGCGAACACGCACCGTGCTGTTTTATGCATCCGGTAGCCAGAACTGTGGTAAATATTCTTTTTACCGAAACTGAATTTCATACGGAATCCTTAAAATAAAGTAAAATAGCTCAGAATAACAAGAGGCAGAATCCGTGGTATAAGAGGTTTTCTAAATGGGCTTTATTCCATTCAAAATGACCGACTCGAGTCGCGGCCTTCAGGTTCCGTCACCACGAGGGTTCAGGAAGTGAAGTACAATACTTTATTGACAAGAAGTAACTTTTATAGGTCATACATTTACAATGAAACAAGTGCAGAAAGGCGTAACAATTGATAAGATAAATTAACATAGTGATACGTAATTGAAACTAGGCGTAATAAGGAGCAAAAAGAAACATGATTGGCTCTCATTATCTTACATAGGTGGATCTATACGATAATACTTAACATGGATGCGTGCGCAGCAGCATGACGTGTGATTGACGTGCAACTAGGGGGTGAAGGGGACTTGACATTTAGCTCTACATGTGGAGACGAGAAGTCTAGGGGGTCATGTCAACCTAATCCCAAATCATATCTAACATCCTATGTTTAGAGAACTATGTTATCCACAAGGAAGGACTCTCGGACAGAATCTATTCTATACTAACTGTATGTGCGTGTACAAGCGTCTAAGTGTCTATATGAGAAGCGAGGGGCAGAAAACTTTCCATGGCAACAGGGCTATGAATCACTTGCAGGAGGACGGAAAGGCTGAGTCCTTTGCCTGTGAGCTAAAGGAAATGTTTACCTAAATCACTAGACAGGAATGCATCGGCTGAAGAGCAAAATAGATAATTCGAAGGTGAAATACAGCTTCTTGGCAGGCAGGCGAAAACTGGCCGAGGCAGGCACCGTTAGCTGCACAGGGAGTAGGACAAAGTTCATGGATACAGATGCGAGCTCAAGCTGAAACTGTCAGAGACAGAGAGCAGGGAAAGGCTTTGAGGAAAGAATCGGGCCTACTTGCCTGAACTGTAAAAATGGAGTACCTTAGCCATATAAAGTCGGTGGCTTTTCATACTTAGGAATTGAATATCCAGCCCATTGATGGCGGATCTGACAGAGAACATGTCGACGGTAGACACACATATGTTTGCGTTTTGGAAACTGGAACTGGAGGGAACATACATGTACTTGTGACATGCACATAGAATCGTTGGGGTCCAAGATAGGGGACATAACTGATCAGGAAAATCCACATTTCCACATTCCCTCCTTGTCCCCTACTTGCCCTTCAAGAGATATCAATCTTCATTATTCCATCGATTTGCTCATGGAGCATCATTTCTTCTTCCTTCTTTTTCCGGCATTTTGAACGAGAACTTTGATATGGAATGCATGATGTGGCACACAGACCACAAATCGCTGGTCCACATTGCAGGCATAAACAACAACTGAAGAGCATAAGAAGGCCAATACCTAGGAAGGATAGAACTCTCCATCCCCAGGCTGATATCACACTCCAAAACCACCCGGACCACGTCCAAGTGCCTGGATTCTCGTGTATCTGGCTTACAATCTTATGAAGGCGTGTTATAGCTTTATATACAGATGGCGAATTTTCTGGTATGAATATGCAGCAGCTGGATCCGATGACCCTGCAAGCTCCGCCCCTATCGGCCAGGATGACGTCAAGGACAAGACGATTCTGGAGAACAACAATTCTCATCACTGATTGTTCCTCTGTCAGATTGCCTAGGGC
Source organism: Triturus cristatus (assembly GCF_964204655.1). Classification (NCBI taxonomy): domain Eukaryota; kingdom Metazoa; phylum Chordata; class Amphibia; order Caudata; family Salamandridae; genus Triturus; species Triturus cristatus. Next base: position 9,142,090 of record NC_140585.1, read on the forward strand.
GGCTATAGTCTCGTTTACTACAGCTTCAAGAGTCTTGGTGAGTCTGCGTATCAGCTTACTATTTGATATTGTACCTATATAGGGAAAGATACCTTTATTGAAATCTACATACTTGTCCCATGCCGTCTCAGTATAATCGACAACTGGGAGATCTCTACGCTCTCTTTTGTGTACTAAATGAACATTTCGATAATAATCAGGGGGAGCTAGGAAAACAGGTGGCAAAAGGAATGCTATGTAACAGGTACCATCCCAATCTAGAGGCAGACGCATATATGCCGTCTGACCACATATAAAGTAAGAATGGCGAGAAGCTCTAAATGAAGATTTCCCTTGATCACTATATTCTACTGTAGTAACGCATTTGCTATGGCCCATGTGTATGGAACCAACTTTTCTCACACATAATTCACCCTTAACTGGAAATACTGACATAGTGGGCAGAATTAATTCAACTTCGGATTTGACGTTCAAAATCATGAGATTAGGCGTAAAATTACCTAATTTATACACTTCATTTTCTAAATCAGTTCCTGTTCTACTGGGGTGACCCTCCTTATTAGGGTGACAGACTTTGAATAAAACTAGATTCAGATTTCCCCATATCCAATGTTGTTGATAAACTGCTGTGTCTGGGTCTATGGAATTTAGTAAACTAAACCATGCTCCACAGGAGCCATTGTGTGTGAACGGATGTGGAAAGAAAGGCAGAACTCCTTTGTTATTCTGATAGGGAGGGAGTCGGCCACACACCCAACAATTGGTGGCATTACTAGTCTGATGGGAATGATGTAACATACTAATGAAGGTGTTATTGCGCAGCGCAAGTCTATAAGATAATTCATGTGGCGGTAGGTCACTAAAAGAATGTTCAGCAGTAATATTATAAACATGTCTAGAAATAGGATGATATATGTGCAAAATCACACTCGTAATGATTATTAAAACACTCAATAAAAACAGAATTAATAATGTCCTCACACAGTAGCTACGCAGTGATTTACAATACGCCTGTCGTTTCAACATTTCTCTGGTATTTTCTCTACTCAGGTCCAAGGGATACATGTCAGAGACAATTCAACCGCTTCACCTTGGAGAGGACTTAAACAATCAAATTGCTCGACTGTTTGGGCCTAAGTTTTAATTTATAGTTCTGAGAGTCATTCCTTTCAACAAAGGGAAGTTTTGAATCAGTCTGTGAGGGAGTGCAGGGCACAGTGTCTATATCCGAGGATAGTCCATGAAATTTCTTAACGTGGCTGGAATGTATCCATCCTTTGCGGCCCTCCACTTTCACGGCTGTTCTTGTGGTCAGCAGGACTAGCTTCGGTGTTTTCCACCTGGGCTCCAATTGGGTTTTCCGATCGAAATTCCTCACAAACACCAGATCCCCCGGAGCAACGTCATGGGGTTTCACCTCAGTGTTGTCAGGAAAAGCTGCAGCTACCTGTGAACGACAAGATTGTAGTGCAGACATCAAGGAAGCCAGGTAATCTGTCAGCATATTACAATTAACATCAGTTATTTTACGTGGTACAGGCGTCCCCCACATATTTGGTGGCCTTCCGAAGATCACCTCATACGGGGATAGCCCTGTTCGAGAGTGTGCTACCATTCTTATGTAAAATAGTGCAACTGGTAAGGCTACTATCCAGTCAACACCTTTCTCCTTACATATTTTAGACAATCTGATTTTCAAAATTTGATTATGTCGTTCCACGAGACCTGCTGCCTCGGGGTGTCGGACACAGTGGAACTTCCACTGATATCCCAACAAAAGTGAGACATGTTTCATTAATTCGGATGAGAAAGGCTGGCCGTTATCTGAATATACAACACGTGGTAGCCCGTACCGTGGGAAGAATTCTCGAACTAACTGTTTGGCAGTAGTCGGGGCCGTGTAATCTGATACTGGGTACGCCTCAGTCCATCGGGAGAGAGCGCAGACAACTACAAGAACATATTTGAATCCTCGACATCGTTCCATCTGGATATAATCCATTTGGAGCGCTTCAAAAGGATGATCAGGAGTCTGGAATCCACCCTGTTCTACGGGAACACTTTTTCCCGGGTTGAACTGACAACATATCATACAGGTACGGACCTTTTGTTTAGCTGCTGCTCGTAAATGTTTATTGAACCAAATGTGTTGAATGCTATCTAGCATAGCTTTTTCTCCTAAATGCGCCGGGCTGTGAATTGTAGCTATAATGGCTTGGACCATAGAGTCAGGAAGAAACCATACAGATTTCTCCTTCGTCATCCATCCCTGATCTGTCTGGATCCCTCCTAGTTCAGTCCATTTCTTTAATTCTTCTGCAGTAGCATGTGTCTGTATGTCAATTACGTCAAGTGCGGGATCCTTAATTGTCATACACTGTGTTGGTGTCTGAACTATTGGCTTTGTCATGTCTAATGTGCGATTCTGAGCAGTCTGTTTAGCTGTTCTGTCAGCTAAATCATTGCCTTGAGAAATGATATCAGTAACCTTCGTGTGTGCTTTACATTTCATAATCGATATAGCAGTGGGTAGATGTATTGCGTCTAACAAGGCATGAATGAGGGGTCCGTGCTGAATGTGGGCACCATGGGAGGTTAAATAACCTCTCTCTCGCCACAGCACGCCGAAGTCGTGTACAACTCCGAATGCATAACGTGAGTCAGTGTATACATTAACTTTCTTATTTGTGGCTTGAATACAGGCTTGTGTTAGAGCAATAAGTTCTGCTGCTTGGGCTGACAAAGTATCTATACAATTTGTCTCAATAACTTCAGTGTCTGTTGTGACTGCATACGCGGCCACTAAATCTCCTGTACTTGTTCTCATGCACGATCCGTCTACATACAACGTCAGGTCTGGATCTAACAATGGAACGTCTGTCAAGTCTTGTCTAGGTTTCGTCTTTATTTCAATGATGTCAACACAATCATGAGCTAGTGGGTCTGTTCCAATTACAGGTAATAGTGTAGCAGGATTCAATGTATTACACCGTCGGATCTCTATGTGTGGTTGAAACAATGTCAGTTCATAACCGGTAAGTCTTGCTATGGTCAAGTGTTGTGTTTGTGTTCGGTTCACAAGAACCTCTACTGCATGTGGTACTTGTACTGTCAATGGATGTCCTAATACTATGGCATCGCTTTGTCTGATTGCTAAAGCTGTCGCCGCCACTGATTTCAGGCATGCAGGCAAAGCCTGAGCTACGGGATCTAATGTACTGGAAAAATAAGCCCATGGCTTGCGTGATCCTGCTTGATCCTGAGTGAGTACTGACAAGGCAGTACCTTCACGTTCTGTAACAAAAAGTGTAAAATGTTTGCTATAACATGGTGTTGCTAAAACAGGTGCTTGACATAAAGCTTCCTTTAGGCTTTCAAAAGCTTGTGTATGTTCCTGAGTCCAAGGGAGAACAGTCGATGTGGCTGCCTCCTGTGTGGTTAACTGAATGAGTGGTTTTGCTAGAAATGCGTACTGAGGGATCCACTGCCTACAATATGAAGTGAGGCCTATAAAAGCCCGCACTTCCTTTTGTGTCTGGGGTATTGACATGTTAGCAATTAACTGAATGCGGTCGGGTGTAAGCTGCCTTCCCTCCTTGGACAGCGAGTGACCAAGATAAATAACTCGCTGGACACAGAATTGCAGCTTAGAAGGAGACACCTTGTGCCCCTTGTCGGCTAGAAAATGTAAAACTGTCAGAGAAGCCTTTTCACATTCAGGTTCGCTTCTCGCGGTGATCAGCAGATCATCGACATATTGAAGCAGTGCAGTATTGACTGGCATGTGGATACTGTCAAGTTCTCGTTTCAGTGCTTGGCTGTAGATGCTGGGGCTTTCTGTGAATCCTTGGGGAGCGCGTGAGAATTTAAAGCTGCGCCCATTTAAACTGAATCCGAACAAATATTGGCTTTCCCGATCTATTGGGACGCTGAAAAAGGCATTCTTGAGATCAATTACAGTAAAGAATGTTGCTTCGGAATCAATTGCTGTCAATAATGATGATATATCAGGGACCACAGGAAATTGTGGTACAATGCACTTGTTTAGTTCACGCAAATCAATAACCAATCGGTATACTGGTGGGGCAGTAGGATCAGTTCGTTTAAGAATCGGAATTATCGGTGAATTACATACATTGGAGTCTGTTTCTACAACTACTCCCTGGGCAATTAGCTCATCAATGATTTTCAGCAAAGCCACTACAGCATCATGCGGTAACTTGTATTGTCGCATTCGTGGTAGTACCACTCCTGCTTTCAATGTGACTCGGTATGGTGTAATGTTCATGCAGCCAACATCCGTAGGGCCTTGTGCCCATAGATGTACTGGTAAAGTCTGTAGTCGGGGATCCATGTCCCTAGACACATAGTGACCTTTAAAATCACGTAGAAACAACCTTACTCCTTCCGGAGAACAACATATTATGGCTCCTAGTGCTTTCAGAGTTTTAATTCCTAACAGATTTTCTGGGCATGATTTAGTAAGCAATAAATCTGTAGTTCGTGTCAAAGGTCCTATCGTAAGTGGGAGAGGCTGTGATACTTCATTAACAATAGGTTTTCCTGAAAAACCAAGGGAAACATTTTGAGAGCCTGAGAGGGGTGCCCCTGGAACTTCACTACGTTTTATAGTTGTTCGACTTGCCCCTGTATCGAGTAAGAATTTTCTATCTTGACCTAACAATTCACTATATACATACGGTCCTTCTTGATCTACAGGAATCTCGATGAGCGGTAAGTCAACTTCCCTCTCTAGGCTTGTTCATGCGTAACGCTGATACTCAGGATATTCATATTGTGCAGTCTGATACATTTGTCGTGTTGTGGTTTGTGTGGCAGTAGCAGGCAACGGTGGTGCAGCTGGCACAAACTGTATGGGCTGCTGTGAGGCTGGCATGGACTGTTGCTGAACTGGCATGGACTGTTGCTGAACTGGCATGGACTGTTGCTGAACTGGCATGGACTGTCCATGCTGCATAGCTCCTTGTTCATTCTGATCTTGTCTAACTAATCGTGGTCTCTCTTTTGCAATACCTGTAGCTATATTACGTTTCAGGACTGGACAATCGTGTACATAATGGCCTAGTTGCTTACAGTAATTGCAGGTTCCTTTTACAGGAGCTGCAGAATCACCAGAATGTGTCACACCCTTTTTGTGACCCTCTGCTGGTACTGTCTGAGAAACTAGCATTTTCATTTTTGTATCCTTCATGCGTCTATGCTCGTGTTCTTGTTCATCCCTAATTCTATTGTGATGATACTGTAACATTTGTAGCATTTGTGACGGAGTGTTACTTTGCCAGGTACTCTCGAATTTCAATATTCTATTCTTCACTGGAGGCAATGCATTTTCCACTAATTTTGTCACAAATAAATGTGGATATGAGTCACTACTTGCTTTTATACCACTGTTTATACCAAAACATTTTTCAAATCGAGCATAATAATCGCTTGTGTCTTCATCTTGCTTTTGTTTGCAGGCTGTGATTGCACCCCAATCTTCCTTTTTTGTAGTTAATAGACGTGGCAGTACCTGTACTAGTAAACCTGGTAACAGTTTAACTTTATCCCCGAGCCCTGAACCTGCAGTTCGGGCCCTTTCTTCCTCTGCTAATGCTGTCCAGTCTATCTTTTGGTCTCCCACTTCCCACTCTTTTTCTTTCAGTTTTTCATAGATGCCAGCAGGCAAAAGCACCTTTAATATCGTCATAATATCAGGAAAGGTGTACTCTCCCATTAGTAACATGTCTTTAATTTCTCGGTGGAAACCCGCTGGGTCTTTGTCATGACTAGGTACTACTTTCTTCATTTCTAATAATTCCATTTTTGATATGGGTGTGTAAACAAATACACGGTGAAACTCATTGTCTTCGCCTTTTATTGGGTGCACTTCTCGTAAAGGATTTTGTCTATCCATATAGTACGGCGTTCTTTCTCTGTGGGGCAGCGAGAGAGAATCCGGATTTACAAAAAGGACATACTGTTTACGTGACACTAATATCTCTTTAATTAGCTTGTTACTAGAACCTCTCCATCTGTTCGTGAGTAGTTCCGTTAATATATCTGGTAAAGGACCAGGGTCAGCATGTTGGCTCTTATATAATATAAGGAGTTGCTGAATCATATAGATTCCAGCTAAACGTTGTTCATCTGCACTGAGATTAAAAAACGTGTGTGCTACGGTCTCATCACCGTATTTTTCAGGACTGTCAATCCAGTGAACAGCTGATCTGGCTAATTCTTGCTCATCCATGGAATCGAGGAGGTGGTAACCCCTTCGTTCTCGTAGTATTTTATCTGCGGCTTGAAACAAATGTTCAGGAGACTTCAGATTTATTACAGGCGTCGGATACGTTCTGCTATTATTTGGGCATACAGAGTGTATGGGATCAGAAAAACATCTAGCATTTTCACAGGATCTTCCTCTGCCTACATAGGCTATGGTCTCTGACTGTCTTGCGGAATTCCCTGATTCGGACACTTCATCTTGCTCGAACTCGTCTGTTCCCAATCTTTCTTCATGAATACGCTCTATTTCTCTACGGATTTTTCGGCACATGGCTATTATACAATTTTGCTTATCGTGTCTCCCTTCTGATATATTCTGGCTCCATCTTGTAAGAATAAGCCTTGCATTCGGGTCTACCCCCGGACGGTCTTGATTTCTGATCACACAGTTTATGAGGAAACGTAACAGTTCCCCCTGTATCTCTACTTTCTGGAATTCCATAGCTCTGTTAATACATCCTGGATCTCGTCCTGTTTGAACAAAATGGTATATGTTATCTAGATGCGTAGTCATTCCTGGTAACCTTGCTAAATACTCTGCGGCTCGCCTGATGCGTAATGATGCCAGGACCATTTCGTCCTCTTTACCAACCACCGGGTCATATCTACAATTTACAAGGAGTTCCTTAAGCGTACGTTCACTTACGAATTTAGGTGTACGTGAATGCGCTGATTCTTGAAAGACAAGTTTATTTATTCTGGGTGGTGTAAAGGTATTGCTAGCACCTCCCGTGGCCCCATCTGGGGCATCGGGTGTGAATGGGTTCGTTGAACGTGACACAGCAACTATGGGTGTCGATACCACTGTAGAATCGACTGCGGGGACAGATGTGCTTGCCGAAGCTTGTATCGGGACTTGCTGTTGCACGGGGTCGGATACCTGATCCTGACGTTGAACCCCTCCGCCAGACGGTCTATGTAGTGTGGCGTTAGCATACTCGGGAGCTGTGTCGTCTAGATATGAGTAAAGAAAAACATCTTCTGCGGTTCTGGGATGCCCTTTTTGATGTACCTTAATTGGAAATAACGGGGGTGGCAAGTCTTTTGGCATCCCTGGAACAGCCTTTGGTAGTCCTTCGGCTAGAAGGGGATACATACCATTCATAAGAGCATTTCTTTGTCTATTTACTTGTTCTGACTTCACTCGGATACCTTCCTCAATTAATAGATTTTCTTGAACTTTATTTGAACTTTCTTTACTCCTCTCTTCTTGTCTACGTGCGTTTTCTGTACGTCTATGAGATTCTTTACGCCATAACTCAACAGCGTCTTTCTGTGACTGTCTGACCTTTCTTTTCCATAACTCTTCCTCCACTTTCATGATGCACTCTGCATCCCAGGTTCCCGCTGCGGGCCACCTTTGACTTTCCGGCAATCCCTTGGTATAATCTACCCATAGATCAAGAAACAATATGGCATCTAAGCCATGCTTGTGGTACATAAAATGCCCTGGAGTGTCCCTAGGAGGAATAGGAACTGCTTCTTCAAGCACCCCTTTTCTGGTAGTAATCTGTCTTAACTTCGAGAAGAGCGGCATATTGACAACTGATCTGATACTTACTCTTGAATTCACTTAATACGAAAAACACAATAATGAACAGCGAACAAAGAACAATCATTCATACCACAATATGCAAGACATTTGAACACTTTAAACATTGAACATTAATCATTTTAACAATAACCGACAATGATGACAGTCTGCCTAACTAATCACCACGCTGAATTCTTGACAATAACTGAATACTTCGGAATACTTGATATACTGCTAAACAGTACATATACACTGCTAAACAGTGCAGACCGGATTTGTGTACCCAAATCCGTCTTGACCGGCACAACCTATGTGCGCGTCAACACGCCTCCTCGGCGATGGTACTCACCGAGTAGCTCCTTGAAACGGAAGGCCTCAGAGAATGGACAGGACTCGATGACTGCGGACAGCGGACCCTCTGGACATCGGGATTTCGAAAAACCTGGTGGGCTTCTGTATACCTCGGATCTTGCTCTCTCAGCTAGGCTCTGGTCGGGATACTTCGCACTTCTCACCGCCTCGTCTGGGTTGATCGCAGCCTCAGTCGCCCCCGCTTGACCGGAGGGAGCTTACAGGAAATCCTGCTGGTACGCGTTTATGGTCCGTCCAGCTGTGGCAGGAGACCGGGCCTGCAACGCACCGCCGGCGCGTGAGATGAGAAAGTGTCCCTGTTCGGGCGCCATTATGTGGTAAATATTCTTTTTACCGAAACTGAATTTCATACGGAATCCTTAAAATAAAGTAAAATAGCTCAGAATAACAAGAGGCAGAATCCGTGGTATAAGAGGTTTTCTAAATGGGCTTTATTCCATTCAAAATGACCGACTCGAGTCGCGGCCTTCAGGTTCCGTCACCACGAGGGTTCAGGAAGTGAAGTACAATACTTTATTGACAAGAAGTAACTTTTATAGGTCATACATTTACAATGAAACAAGTGCAGAAAGGCGTAACAATTGATAAGATAAATTAACATAGTGATACGTAATTGAAACTAGGCGTAATAAGGAGCAAAAAGAAACATGATTGGCTCTCATTATCTTACATAGGTGGATCTATACGATAATACTTAACATGGATGCGTGCGCAGCAGCATGACGTGTGATTGACGTGCAACTAGGGGGTGAAGGGGACTTGACATTTAGCTCTACATGTGGAGACGAGAAGTCTAGGGGGTCATGTCAACCTAATCCCAAATCATATCTAACATCCTATGTTTAGAGAACTATGTTATCCACAAGGAAGGACTCTCGGACAGAATCTATTCTATACTAACTGTATGTGCGTGTACAAGCGTCTAAGTGTCTATATGAGAAGCGAGGGGCAGAAAACTTTCCATGGCAACAGGGCTATGAATCACTTGCAGGAGGACGGAAAGGCTGAGTCCTTTGCCTGTGAGCTAAAGGAAATGTTTACCTAAATCACTAGACAGGAATGCATCGGCTGAAGAGCAAAATAGATAATTCGAAGGTGAAATACAGCTTCTTGGCAGGCAGGCGAAAACTGGCCGAGGCAGGCACCGTTAGCTGCACAGGGAGTAGGACAAAGTTCATGGATACAGATGCGAGCTCAAGCTGAAACTGTCAGAGACAGAGAGCAGGGAAAGGCTTTGAGGAAAGAATCGGGCCTACTTGCCTGAACTGTAAAAATGGAGTACCTTAGCCATATAAAGTCGGTGGCTTTTCATACTTAGGAATTGAATATCCAGCCCATTGATGGCGGATCTGACAGAGAACATGTCGACGGTAGACACACATATGTTTGCGTTTTGGAAACTGGAACTGGAGGGAACATACATGTACTTGTGACATGCACATAGAATCGTTGGGGTCCAAGATAGGGGACATAACTGATCAGGAAAATCCACATTTCCACAGAACAACTAGAGAGCGCCCAATCAAAACAAAAATGGCGTCTCTCACTGGCTTACCGGAAAACAGGAAGTGAGGAAGCCCCCCCCCGGAGCAACAGATTAAAAAACGAAGGTATTGCAAATGCAATTAAAGTGCAGGCATTAATGTTTTTAAATCGAGTAAAACAGTCAATTATTGTTTTAAAAAGGGTAACACACAGTCAATAAGCAAAGAAATATAGCAGCACAGTTTTAGCAGCCAAGTGTCATAGAACGTGTAAGAGTAGATTACATCAGCCAATAAGCACCTGCGAACGCGCAGCGTTCTGTTTTATGCATCCGGTAGCCAGAACAACTAGAGAGCGCCCTATAAAAACAAAAATGGCGTCTCTCACTGGCTTACCGGAAAACAGGAAGCGAGGAAGCCCCCCGGAGCAACAGATTAAAAAACGAAGGTATTGCAAATTCAATAACCTTGATTGTGGCTCTACTCTGCCCTACAGCTTTCAAACGGAAGGAGTTTCACCAACAAACTCATCGAACTGTGTTGTCATCCAGTACTTTTGTTGGCATAGTGGGACTGTTATCCATGTTTTGGAACATGTGCTGTGAGTACTTTATTGATTTAAATTTCTACTTTGCCTCCCCATGCGCTCTTTTCCATGGCAGTTCAACCGCCATCTGCCACATATTCAAGCGTGTCTCGAGCACACACAGAGCCGCGTGCCCTTACCTTCCTCAGTATTCATGTCTTTCCTTCTGTGGCGCTTTTTGCTGGGAGATCCCCATGGATCCCATGACGTCGCTAGGAGTTTGTTCCTCATTGCTGCTTCTGGACTCTCTGCTGCTGCGACGCGCTGTGAGCCACCCGACTCAGCGTCTGGAAACGTGCCGCCATTTTTAATACAACAGTAAAACAATGTCTCAACTGGTAAATCAAGCAAGGGGACTGTTCAAAAACGTGTATCAATCACATAGCACAGAAAGGGACAATGGAGACCAAGTAAGAGTGCACAGGTTGTTATTTGCATATAGAAGCACAAAATACAACTAAACTGCAGTAACCATAACAACCAGATGTGCACTGGGAGTGTTGTAGTGAGTAACGGCGCAGTGACACGTGATTAAAAAAACAACGTGAAGCGGCGAAAAAATATATAATCAGTGGAGGTCAAACAAAAGTATTTACAATCACAAATATAATTCCATTATTTGTGAATGACCCTTTAGTTGCCGCAAATGGCGTTGTAGAGTCAACGGCGTTTCGACCTCTCTAACTCGAGGTCATCATCAGGACGATGGTTACATGATTCAAATAAGTGCTCTATAGGATCAGGAGAGAATTAAGGAATGATCAAAAAAGGAATGAAACCCAGAAAGAGAGGAATAAAACACGGGAAAAGGAGGCGCTAGAAGAGTGATCAGGGCAATACCTGGTGGCGATAGGTGGGGTGGGAGGAGGGCGAAGGAGAACTTCAGAAAGTGAATCCTGCTCGCTTAGAGCTGCGGTAAGGCGTGACTTGAGGCAGCGTAATGGCTGTGATGCGATCTATGGAGCGGGAGGATTGCAAGCAATGGCAGTAACTAACAGGAAGCCTGTTGTTAAAACAGTAAAAACGGTAGTTAGGCAGTGCCATGGACTTACCAGGAATGAAGGTCCAATGTCAAGTGGAGGGCGTGCGGGTTGCTGGGCAGCGCTCTGGAAGGAAGGGAGAAGAAACGGACGCCATTAACCCGGGGATAGGCCAATGGTCTAATGGGAGTATCTGAAGACCGGAATAGTCTTGGTCTTCCCTGAGGAATTATTTCAACTGCCTGCGAGGGTTTGCAATCCGGAGATAAAGTGCGATCTGGACAGTTGCGGACCCGGAAGCCGGGATAAGCCCGAGCGCCTCATGCGTGCTGCGCCTGCGCGGCATACCCAGGATATGAGAAGCGGCAGAGTCACGCGAGGACGCCGCGATGACATCACGCATGGGCAGTTCCGGGAATTAAGAACTAGAGCGTGGCGGCCGCTATCAGGTGCCCCGGGGGCAGGGAAGAATAAAGGCGGCACAGGAAATGGGCCGTCAGTGAAAATCACTGAGATAGAGTGAAGTAGATTACAGAATCAGACACAACTCATAGGTATTGGTTTACAATTAAAATTAAATACAGTAGATTGCAGCACCTTACACTTCGTTGTAATACAGTACATGGGTATAAGTTAATTTTACAGATTTGGCAGCGGACTGCAGCACAATACATACAGATGGAAATACAATTAGGCTACTGAGTCTCTGTAGATAGTCTGGCAGGCAAATTATGGGCCACGAAGGAAGGCATTAATTTAACATGTTAAATCTGGTGGGATTTGCAGTTCGACAAATATACACATAAACCCTGGTAAGAGTAATGTATTGTGCGAACCATGGGCTTCTGTATTGCGGCCAAATGTGGTGACAAATATTTACAATACTAATGTAAGAATGAGAAATTTCCTAGTTAGCACGAAGGAAAGTTTCAATTCTAATAAGGAGACGGAGGCGAGGATTATGCATTACTTTCCTCACTTTATTCCAACAGCAAGTTAAAAGACACAGTGTAAAAACAAAACACAAGACCACAACTCCCATGAAGCTCGGGAGAAACCGTGGCAACCAGTAGTCCAATCATAACACGAAGGGTCCCATAAACAGTAGCAGACTCCGTAGTCCTTCCTCTTTCTCTGCTGCAGGAAGTTAAGCCCCGTGGGATCTATTCCGTTTTGGAGTCGGAACCTAGGATGACAAATACAAAATAGTGAAGTCTGCTACCAAACCCTGACATTCATCAAGGTTCATATGCTACATAAGTTATCAAAGCACTTGCAACTTTGCGAAAACAATCATAAACAGGTATATAATACGAGTATGCCACAGTATGAAATAATATCCAACAGATGCAAAACAAACTATTGAACATCAGCAATAAATAATGACAATAAAAATCTCAAAAGATACTTCCTTGATACGAAACTCTGCATCACTCCACTCATGAATCGCTGATCGGAATTCCCAAAGGGTGGGGAGGCATAAGAGAAACATGCCCGGGTGGGATAATCCTCGCCTCCGTCTCCTTATTAGAATTGAAACTTTCCTTCGTGCTAACTAGGAAATTTCTCATTCTACAGCAGGAGCGGAGGCGAGGATTATGCATGTTCAAAGCCTCCTTACCACCAAAGCGGCCGCTTCATGGATTGGTTTAAAGTAGAACTTTTTAAAAGTTGAATCTGAAGACCAATCCGCCGCATTCATAATGTCCTCCAATCTACCCCCTACCTGAATGGCCTTAGAAGCCATTGCTCCCCTGGTAGAGTGTGCGCCAAACTCAGCAGTGTCAATACCGGCCTCAGTCATAATCCACCTGACCCATCTGGCAATGGTCGGGGAAGATACCGCCTTAAACGGTTTCTTAATGGCAATCAGAAGTTGCCGTTCTCCCGGAGGCCGTACCTCCAATGTCATATCCTCATAGGCCTTGAGACATCTCACTACACACAATTTCGGGGAGTCTGGAAAAGCAGGATAAGATACTGACCTTGTACTCGTCTTGGTTCTCCTGGATATGGTAAAAGTGACCCCTTCCGGGGTAAAGATCCGAGCTGTGAGATCCAAAGCTCTAACATCTGACGCCCTCTTGCATGAAATAAGGCATAACAACATAGCTAGTTTCGCTGATATCTCCTTTCTAGACAGGTACTGATTGTCTTGCCAGGACATCAGTAAACGTAAAACCAGGTTGACATCCCAGAGGCCTGAATAACGGGGCTCAGGGGGTCGAGAAATTCTAATGCCCTTCAATAGTTTACACACCCAGGGATGTTCTCCCACCGGAATGCTGTCAATGGGCACATGGCCCGCCTAAATAGCCGATCTAAAAGAGTTGATGGTACAATAAGCCAGCCCTTCCTGAAAGAGCTCTGTTAAGAAATTGATGACATCCGAAACTCTGGAGCCCACGGGATCCAGGTGTTTCGCCATACACCAACGTACCCATCGCCTCCAAGCTGATCTGTACCTTTTGATGGTCGCCGGGGCCCATGCCTGCTGGATGAGGAATTCAGCCTCTCGCGAAAGAGTTCCGTCCGACCAACGTCGCCTGAAATCCTCCACGCCATAAGCTGAAGATGGCCCTGAAGAACCAGGGGATGAGGGTTGCCCAGGGGGTCCACTAAGACCTCGTTGAATACAGGCAGACGAATTGGAAGGTCCCAGCTCAGCTCTAGCAGAGAAGGGAACCACGCTTGAGAGCGCCAAATCGGAGTCACCAGGATCAGAGAGGCTGTCTGTCGCCGAACCTGGGCCGCCACTCTCTGGATGAACAAGAACGGCGGAAAGGCATAAGCCGGTATCGAAGACCAGTTCTGGAGAAAGGCGTCCACCGCTGCTGCTCCGGGATCCGGTTTCCAGCTGAAGTACCTGGGAAGCTGGGCGTTCCACCTGGAAGCGAAAAGATCCACTTGGCAAGGACCCCAGGAGTGCATCAGAGAGCTGAAGACTGTCGCATCTAGTCTCCAGTCGCTGGCGTCCCGGAAATGTCTGGAGTTCCAGTCCGCTACCGAATTCTGAGCTCCCGGGAGGTATTCGGCCGTCACCGAAATCTGACGCTGAAGGCAATAATGCCAGAAGTCCTTGGCTAGTTCCACCAGGACTCTCGACCGCGTACCGCCCAGGCGGTTGATGTACTGCACCGCTGTCGTGTTGTCCATCCGGAGGAGCACACAACAAGACACTCTGTCCGTCGTGAAGGATCGAATAGCAAAGGACCCCGCCAGAAGCTCCAAACAGTTGATATGCAGGGAAAGCTCCCCCTCCGTCCACCTGCCCCCCACTGAGGTTGAGCCACAACGGGCTCCCCAACCGAGGCGACTGGCGTCCGATTCTATCACCAGGTCCGGCTGCGACCCGAAGATCGCTCGGCCATTCCACGCCTCCATGTGGTCGATCCACCACTGGAGTTCCCTTCTGGATTCCTGATTCAGAGAGATCAGCTGGGAATAGGTAAGTCCCCTCCTTAGGTGGGACGCCTTCAGTCTCTGGAGGGCACGGTAGTACAGGGGGCCCGGGAAAATGGCCTGAATCGATGAAGATAACAGGCCGACAATCCTGGCCAGCTGTCGCAAGGAGATCCTGTCCCTCCGCAGGATCTTCCTCAATTCTTTCTTGATCTTCCCAATCTTCTGTTCCGGGAGATGTAGGGTTGCCGTACTGGAGTCTATCCTGAACCCCAAAAAGGTCATGCATTGCTGCGGGATTAGGTCCGACTTTGCCTGATTGATGGTAAACCCCAAACTCTGGAGGAGGGAGACTACCTTCTGTAGGTGGGAGAGAAGATGTGTTCTGGACTGATCCATTATCAGGATATCGTCCAAATAAATGATCAAGCGAATGCCCAAAGTCCGGAGGTGTTCCATCACCGGCTTGAGGAGCTTCGTAAAGCACCACGGAGCCGAAGACAGGCCGAAGGGAAGGGTCAGAAACTCGAAAACCTACGTCCGCCACCGAAACTGGAGGAACCTGCGGTGCGGTGGAAAAATGGGGACCGAGAGGTAGGCGTCCTTGAGGTCCAGACGCACCATCCAATCGCCCTGCAACAAGAGGTCTCTGAGAAGATGGATCCCCTCCATCTTGAAGTGGCGGTAGACTAGCCACTCGTTGAAGTCCCTGAGATTGATAACGGGACGGTAACCCTTGTCCTTCTTTTCCACCAGGAAAATGTTGCTCAGAAAGCCCGTGGGATGAAGATCTGAAGGGCCGATGGCCCCTTTGGCTAAAAGTTCCTGAACCTCTTGGTCTATGAGAGACTCGTCCTGCGAAGAAAACACCAAGGGCCTGGGTCTGGCCTCTTGAACCGGGGTTCCGTAGAACTCTATGTGAAACCCCCTGACAGTCTCCAGTACCCAGGGATCGTGAGTAATCTCCGCCCACCTGTGATAGAACAGGGCAATTCTCCCTCCCAACCGAACCGGGGTTAACAAAGGTACGCTTACCGCTGTATCCTCCGGTGTTGTGGTGGGCGCCTCCCCGGCCTCGGTTGTTCTTTCCTCTGCCGCCCCGGGAGGGGTAGAAGGTCCCTTGGCGGCCGTCCTGCCATCCATTATTCCGCTTGGCCTGGGCTCTATTGGGGCCTTGATGCGCTTGTCGGCCGGAGGAGCGACCCCTGCCTCGTCCGGCCCCACTGAAAACCTTCCCCGGGAAAATCTTCTTCATCGAGGCTTGCGCCTTGTCAAGGGCTGAAAATGTGGCCACAAACCTACCTAACTCTTTGACAAAAGGGTCACCAAACAGGGAACCCTGAGCTATCGGGCCTGCCTCCGAGGAAGAGAGTTCCCCAAGTTTGGGGTCTATCTTTAGCAGTAAGGAACGGCGGCGTTCGGCCGAGAGGGCGCAATTCGCATTGCCTAGCAGGCACATCGCCCTCTGCGCCCAACCCGTAACCTCGTCCGCCGACAAGGGCTCCCCAGAAATACGGGACCTCTCCGCTAATTCTATCACCTTAGTCAAAGGGCCCACTACATCTAAGAGCTTGTCCTGGCAAGCCCGCCATGATCTATCTATCCCTTTCTTGGGATCCTTCATATACTTAGCAAAGAAAGTGCACAATCTGGGATCAATATCGGGGGTCAAAGTGACGCCATTAGGCAGGGAAGGTCTGGGACATTCCGACCGCAGACGGGCCCTAACTTCCTTATTGAGCGGACGCCTAATTTTGTCGGCCACATAGTCAGCCACCTTTTTGTCGGGAACCCATTCCGAGGACCGGGGTCTATAAATGCACATAGGATTAAACATATCCTCTGAGGGACCTTCCCCCTCTCCTACTGAAGATGCAGAAGACTTAGGACGCCAAGATCTGTCCTGCTCCTGGTCCTCATCTGAGGACTCCCCATCCTCCTCCAATTCCACCTCCCCCAATTCGGGAAACCCCTCTTCAGGGTCGAAATCTGTGGCGCCTTCGTCGCCGTTTTCTCCGGGTACAACCTCCTCCCGGTAGGGTGCATCACGCAGCGTGCGCGCACTTTTGTGAAAGGCTTCCGCCAGACGGCTGAAGCCCTCAAGGTGCCCCGCGTCACGCTTGTGGGCCTTGCGCGGGATAGAAACAGGCGCCCCGCTAGGCCCGGCCCCCCCGTCCCCCAAGATGCCTGTGCCTCTAAATACATGGGCGGACAGACGGTTAACGCTCTCCTGCAGAGGGGCAAGCGCCTGGGCGATGGCCGAAGAGAGGAGCCTGTCCACCTCTGCAGGTCTGCGCACCTGGGGTAGCCGGTCGTCTTGAGAGGATAATGGTGGGGTATAATCGTGCTCCTGCATGATAAAAGGAGGTGTGGGCACCAGTGTTAGCAACGCCCCAACTAAATTAAGGGGGGCTCTCCCCTCGCCGGTGCCCCGTAGCTGATTCTCCTCTGATAACCTTCCCTACACGTGGAGGAGTCAGCTCATAAAATTATACAGCAGGGCTATGCCCGTCAATCCTACCGCGAAAGCGGTGTCAGGCGAGGGGTAAATACCAAGAGCGAGCGCTCTAAACACCGAGGCAAAAGCCTCACACACGGCGCTTCACAGGCGCCTGAAACGGAGCGTTGCGCGCGAAGCGCGAAACAGTGCCACCTAGCGGACCCGCTCCGTATTAAAAATGCATGCGCTCGGGCCGAAGCCTCCCGCGCTACTCCCAGTCAGAGAAACTGATCGTAAACAATGTCGTACAGAAACGATTAAAATCAGCAATCAATTACATTAAAATATGACACAAAACCCATGCAGCCAAGACCCAAACCCACAGTAAGGAGAGAAGGGACTTAACTGACGGGCCAGCAGTGAAGAAAGAGGAAGGACTACGGAGTCTGCTACTGTTTATGGGACCCTTCGTGTTATGATTGGACTACTGGTTGCCACGGTTTCTCCCGAGCTTCATGGGAGTTGTGGTCTTGTGTTTTGTTTTTACACTGTGTCTTTTAACTTGCTGTTGGAATAAAGTGAGGAAAGTAATGCATAATCCTCGCCTCCGCTCCTGCTGTAGAATTGAAACATATAATATGAATCAAGTACATCTAGACACAATAATTCACTAAACTGTAGAAAGGTATTCCAGGGATTTAAATCAAGAGGTCGCTGTCACACGGGTTATGTGAAACAGGACAGAAAAAAGGGGTTTCTATGTTGTAGTGATCACTGTGTTCCACTCATGGAGTGAATACAGGCCTTGAGCCACAGAGTTGCAGCGTGTGATCCATCTACACTCACATTTATTCAGTAGGAGTTGGAGGTTGCCGCCATGGATGGGTAGTAGTGGACGGTCTATGACCTGCCATGTCATATCTGTTTCAGAGTTTTCTTTATAGTGTGTTACCAGTGGTGAAGTAGTGACATTGCATCTGATGCGACTCTTGTGCTGGGAAATGCGTTGTTTCACCATCTGTGTTGTCTGACCAATCTAAAGTAAATTGCAAGGGCAACGGATCGCATAGATGACATTATTAGTGCGACAGTTAGAAAATTGTTTGAGTTGGTAGGTACATTCCGTGATGACAAATACCCTGGTGTTACTGGTAAGGTCACAGACATTACCATTCTGACATTTACAATGGCCTATGATGGGTGGGAGACCCCACGAAGATGTCACTGATTGGTCATTCTTTTCTCTGGATGGCCATGTAATGGCACGGACCAATTTGTCCGAGAGATTATCTCCTCTTTTGTAGGAGAGTAAAGGGGGTTCAGAAAAATGTGCAAAAGTGCGGAGCAATGTCCAATTTCTTTTCATTATTTTGCCAACCTTGCTGCTCGAGGGGCTGAAGGTTGAAACAAAAGGAATATGTGTGATTTGGCGTTTGATAGATGGTGCCAGGATTGTCTCTCTATGACTGTACGATGCGCGCTTCAGCGCCCTTTTAACTAGGTGTTTGGGGTAGCCTCTGCGAGTCAATTTTTCAGAGAGGATGGCTGCCTCACGGCTATAATCCTTGCGCCATTTACAATTCTGCAGAATGCGGGGGAATTGCCCATGTGGTAGACCATCACGTAGGCTGCGTGGGTGATAACTAGAATATAGCAGCTAGGTATTACGCTCTGCGGGTTTACGGTACACGGTCGTGCCAGTGGTTCCATTCTCTGCGTGTAGTGTGAGGTCGAGGAAGGGAAGGTCGTTTTTTCAAGTGTCAGAGGTAAAAGTAAGGTGGGGTTGATTGTTATTAAGCCAGGTGACGAAGGATGAAAGGTCTTCTTGTTGTCCTTGACACAGGAGCAGGATGTCATCTATGTAGCGACGTCATAGTGTAATGTTATTCAAGAATGGGTTTCGGATCGATAAGATAAGTGTCGTTTCCAAGTGATGGACATACAGGACAGCAACATTTGGAGCAAAACAGGTGCCCATGGAGACTCCTTTAATCTGGAGGTAATATGTGTGTTTATACAAGAAGTAATTATTGGTTAATGCAATGTCAAGAATTTGAATTATGAACTCATTTGGACTAAGCATAGGTCTTGGTCGGGTATTCAACAAATATTCCATTACTGCCAGGCCCTCTGTCTGTGGGATGTTGGTATATAGGGATTCAATATCAAGTCCAGCAAGGAGGTCTGTATCGGTGTGAAATGGATTTATAGGCACGTTCGTTCTCGTTTGAGGCACAATAGGCACGCTATGCACTCTGCCAACCACGTTTCCTGTTAATCTCGTTTAGAATGATATTGCAGTTATTTCAAGTTGAGGCACGTTTATTCAGTCTTCAGTCATATTTCATGACCGATCTTCCATTGGAACGTCATTGGATTCGAGTCATCTGGAAATTGGAATTTTCTACAGCACCGTGTTAGAGTAGATGACTAGCTGTAACTAATAGATTACCGGTGTTCATGCTTCCTTCTACAAGGCAGGGTGGGAGCTGTCTCCAATAATCAGACAACGGTGACTACATTTATTATTTTAATTTGTTATGTTTAAAATATTGTCAACTGCACCTTGCATTTTAATTCATTTACGAACTGTGTTGCTGATTTTATGATTTACAGTTTATTGTGATTAATTACCTGTTATGTGATTTTATGCAAATCTTTTCATTCCTGTCAGAGCTGGGCATCCGAAACTTTTTGTGGGGAGCCATTTATTTGCTCGATACATATTGAGGTACTCCTTTCTATATTTACTTGCACTTAAATGAACCATTTGATGCTCAATGTATTTGAGGAGTTCATTTCCATTTGTATTTTCTGGTGATGTATTTTTGAGGTATTTGATGCTGTTAATACGTACTTGTGTGGAGTCACTTTCATGCTCAATTTTATTGAGGTACGCAATTATATTTATTTTTACCATGATGTGTGGAAGTGTTCCATTTCTGTTATGCTTACTAGAGCCATTTATTTGCTCAACTTATGTTAAGGTGCTCAGTTTGGGTTATGCTTACTGATGATGGGCCACAGAGGGCTCAGTGTTGGTGATGAGCCATAGGTGTGCTCAGTTTATTTCTTATTGCTTTTGAGCCATTATTTGCTTGACTTTTGTTGAGGTGCTCAATTCATGTTTTGCTTACTGGTGATGAGCTGTGGAGGTGCTCAGTTTAATTGTGAGGAGCCGCAGAGGTTCTCAGTTTATTTGTGAGGAGCCGTAGAGGTTCTCAGTTGTATTTGTGAGGAGCCGTAGAGGTTCTCAGTTTATTTGTGAGGAGCCGTAGAGGTTCTCAGTTTTATTTGTGAGGAGCCGTAGAGGTTCTCAGTTTTATTTGTGAGGAGCCTTTAAGGTGCTCAGTTTTATTTATGCTCACATGTTGTGAACCACTTAGGTGCTCTACTTCGCTAGAGGTGTTCTATTCTTATTGAGATACTTATATTTACTGGTGATGAGCCTAGGGCTCAATTTTGTTGGTTCTTATTTATGCTGAACCACTTTGGTGCTCTATATTGTTAGCGGTGTTACAATTTTATTTATGATTGACGGTACTGAACCTTTATTGCTCAATATCTATTGATGTGCTCAGTTCCATTCGTCCCATGAAAAATGGGTTTTCCATTTCCATCCGGTGTTCAAATTTATTGTTGGAGGTACTGTACCATTATTCCTCTATTTGCTTTGTGGTGTTCAGCTCATTTTGTGAATTTGTCACCTCGTGGACTGTACCATGTTTAGTCATGCTTGAATTCTTATTTTAGCGCATGGTGTTGGTACAATCCTTTGCACCTTCGCCCTTTGGTGTTTATTTTTGTGCATTTGATGTTCTTTCTTCCTTCTGCTCTTCTGCTCCCTATTTTATCTTCTTCTTTTCGGTTAAAGAGGGAAGGTGTGTTGCATCCTGCTTTTCCTCTTTCCTTGTCCTTTCGTAGTCTCTTGTACTCTGCTGCTCAGCCAGTCTCTATAATGTCATCCTTAGTTCTACCTGTGGTTTTGAGTGTACCGTCAGTTACCTTGGAGGCTGAGCAGCCGGGCAGCTGCTCCCGGTGGGGCCTTTGACCTTACCTTTTACTGGAACCTACCATCTATAGTATATGCTGTACCTGTCCACCTTGTAACTTCATTTAATCAATAAATCTACCCCTTGGACACAGCAACTAAGGATTCATCTTTATTTTATGGAATGTTACACTTTGGTATTAAAGCGAAGAGAAAGTAGCCGTGTAGTGGGAGAATTTCATAATGTGAACCCAGAAAACATGGGACTCATCCTGGCTTCCGTGCTTCAATAATTTGTGTAATTCTTGGCAAATATTTAATTTTAGAGAGCATTCTTTTTATTAGTTATCAGATATAAGAGCAACTTCTATTACATGAGTTCAGTGTGTTGTACAAGAATAATTAATCTGATGTATTAAGGTTAAATGCCATTGCATGTTAAAGAAATAACTGTTTAATTTTAAAGAGACTGTAAAGATGACAACTCGAAGAAGGAGTAAAACTGTAGTTTATCGATAACTTCCAACACAGTGTAAAGTGGGTCAGTGAGGAGACCCTAGAGGAGCGTCCGGTTGCGGTCATCATCAGCTGTCGTCTGGCAACATTCCAGAATGCTCAGCTGATGACAGGGAGGAGGGTGGGGGAGGGTGGCGAAAGGGGACGGGTAAACACTACAGAGAATATTGCATTTTCACACAATGGTTGTTGCATGATTTAGATGTCAACTATGCACAGGCTCTTAGAGCCCAGTCAGACCCTTCGCTCGGGTCTGACTCCGCTCTCCCTGTTAATTCGTTGACTCGCCTGTGAGAAGTTGGCCTGATATATGATGTCACTAATTCTAGTGTACACCTTGTATCAGTCCAAACAACCCTTATGGTGATTGGTTGTAAAGTCAACCTTATAGACCAGCTATCCTAGTGGTAGCATGGACAAGAGCAGTCTTAGGCTAATCTCTGAATGGCATGTGAAGCCAGCTGTTATACCATATGTAATACCTTGAATACCAAATGAAAGGACACCACAACAGATATATATAAAAATAGAATGTATTTATTCTAGTCAAACCCTCAGCACTCTTTATGAGATTCGAGGTAAGTACAACACAGTCTTATTTAAGCATACATTAAGTCACACAGGTAAGTAATACAGTTAGGCCCTAGGGGCCACGCAAACCATATACTAAGTAAGTGGTATAAGAACCACTGTCACGAACACAGGATAGGCCTAGGCCTAGGGAATCGCTGGGGCTACACTATACTACCAAAGGTTAGGAAGGGGAAGGCCCACGGGATTCAGGTGCAGAGTGGAAACACTCACGCGTAATGCGTAAAAGTCGATAGAAATAGTAAGTATTAGAATTTAACAGTTTTAAGACACTTCTGGAATAGACAGAAAGTCGAGACTCGGAAACTAGACCCTAGGATAGTCAATACCCTTGTGAGCACCGGAGTACTCAAGTTACCTAGCCCACGGGCTGCGGGTGCATAGGTGTGAACTTGCGTCGGGTTTCGTCGTTGACTTCTATGGATGCCTGAAGGAAAGTTGCTGACAGGCAGTCAGTGAAGAGTGTCCGGTGGATTCCAAGGTGGGGATCAAGAATGAAGGAACCTGCAAGCAGAAGGGACAGAGTCAAGGTCACCAGCCAGGAGCCGGGAAGGAACCAGGAAGGAACCAGGCGATGTCGTGCAGATGCAGGTGAAGAGGTGAAGCTTGTCGCAGCAGCCACGGGTACCAGGAGACGTCGAGGACGACCAGGACCAGGAGGTGAGCTGTCCCACGAAGGCTCTTGCTGTCGAAGTCGTCGAAGTCGAGTTAGGACTCACCAAGCCTTGGCAAGCGGAACCCACGCAGAATGGAGGACTTGCTTCTGGTGCAGACCAGGAAGGTCTGGGGTGCTTCTCTTTCACAGAGGAGCGGGTGCCAGTCTGGAGGAGCCGGACCAGCAAGATGAAACAAAAGGTTCGCCGTCGCAGAGGCTACTAGCCAACGGGCCAGCAACCGGACAACACGTCGTGCAACTCAGGTGCAGAAGGGCCCCACGCAGAACACGTGAAGTGTGGGGAGCTGATCTTCTTTGCAGATGGTGCTCGGGATTGGGGCTTCTCAATTCCCCAAGCACAGCCTCGAGGAAGCCTCAGAAGTCGCGCTAGTCAGTTACTAGCCACTTTTCCCAAGTCGCCGGTCCCACATCCCTCGTCGCCTCCACTGGTCTCAGCTTCGCTGGAGATGTGGATCTGGGTCAGAGGTGTCTGGAAGTCTCGGTGCTGGTCAGTCTCTGCAGTCGTCCCTCGTAGGATCAGTCGCAAAGCAAGCAGCGGTCGCTGGATGGTGCCTTGTTGCCCAGGATGGTCACTCCTTGGCCACAAGGGAGATTTCTTCAGTCTTCTTCCTGAGGTCGAATGTCGAAGGTCCAGAGTTTCTGTTCAAGTTGCAGATTCAGGTTAATCTAATCTAGCAGGGCTCAGCTACCTACTGATATACTGGGCTAGTGGGTTGGGCTACCTGCAAGGTCCCTCCTATGGGTGGGACCAGGAAGGGGGGTGGCTACACCCCCTTTCCTTTGTCCAGTTTCGCGCCAGAGCTGGGGCTGGAGTGCCCCAGCACCGGTTTGAACTGGACTATGCATGGAGCACCTTGTGTACCCCAGGCATGTCTCATTCCTTTCAGCTCTCCCTGCCCCAATACACTAAAGTCTGTCTGGGGAGGTGCTAGCACCTCCCCAAGCAGGAAACCTATTGTCCAGGCCTCCCTGGCTGGGAGGGCTCCCAGCTGCAGGAGGTCAGACTCGTGTCTGTGGCAGCAGCATCCTTTTTGTGATGCTGAGGCTTTGGTGAGAGTTAAACAGCAAAGTAGGATTTTAACATGTCTCTCCCTCTAGAAGGGAGGAATAATATCCTCATCACCGGAAATGGTATGGGGGTATTATTCCAAAGTGTTAGACACCTTACACGACATGTTTTGATAAAGCCAAACCATAGTTACCATAACCGTTTAAGATTATAAGGTACTCTAAGAGTATATGGTAGGCTATATCATAGAACAGCTATAAGGACATGGTTCCGAAAGCTGCAGACAGGCTCAGCTCATGCTAGAGCACCATCTCACATGTTACCAAGCACTCTTCCTCCAGGATTGTTAAGGCCTGCCATAGGAGTGGCTCACAGGTACACATGTGTCTATTTTAAGGGTAGATATAGGTATACTATATCTAAGCAAGGGGTGATTACACGACCTTACCCCAGCTGAGTGATCAGCCAGTTGTGTCTGATTGGAAGGCCAGACCAGGGGTGGCATAATACATGCTGCAGCCCGCGCGCCGTGAGAGGTACTATACCTGATAATTTTTGGCAGTCTACAGCACCCCGCATACGTACCTGCTCCCTGCTGACGAGAGGCAATTACCTCGAAACACGTGTCCAGGGATGGCATTTTAAACTTTTTACTCGTGGCATAGGTGTACCCGCCGCTGTCACTACATCCTCCAGAATCCTATGGGGCTATTTGCTAGTATGACGAGCGGTGTGCGACCCACTTCGCATTTTGTATTTAAAGCTCCCTGAGCTATGGGTTGACGAGCCCGGATCCCGCACCCGCGCGCCGTGAGAGGTACTATACCTGATAATTTTTGGCAGTCTACAGCACCCCGCATACGTACCTGCTCCCTGCTGACGAGAGGCAATTACCTCGAAACACGTGTCCAGGGATGGCATTTTAAACTTTTTACTCGTGGCATAGGTGTACCCGCCGCTGTCACTACATCCTCCAGAATCCTATGGGGCTATTTGCTAGTATGACGAGCGGTGTGCGACCCACTTCGCATTTTGTATTTAAAGCTCCCTGAGCTATGGGTTGACGAGCCCGGATCCCGCACCCGCGCGCCGTGAGAGGTACTATACCTGATAATTTTTGGCAGTCTACAGCACCCCGCATACGTACCTGCTCCCTGCTGACGAGAGGCAATTACCTCGAAACACGTGTCCAGGGATGGCATTTTAAACTTTTTACTCGTGGCATAGGTGTACCCGCCGCTGTCACTACATCCTCCAGAATCCTATGGGGCTATTTGCTAGTATGAAGAGCGGTGTGCGACCCACTTCGCATTTTGTATTTAAAGCTCCCTGAGCTATGGGTTGACGAGCCCGGATCCCGCACCCGCGCGCCGTGAGAGGTACTATACCTGATAATTTTTGGCAGTCTACAGCACCCCGCATACGTACCTGCTCCCTGCTGACGAGAGGCAATTACCTCGAAACACGTGTCCAGGGATGGCATTTTAAACTTTTTACTCGTGGCATAGGTGTACCCGCCGCTGTCACTACATCCTCCAGAATCCTATGGGGCTATTTGCTAGTATGACGAGCGGTGTGCGACCCACTTCGCATTTTGTATTTAAAGCTCCCTGAGCTATGGGTTGACGAGCCCGGATCCCGCACCCGCGCGCCGTGAGAGGTACTATACCTGATAATTTTTGGCAGTCTACAGCACCCCGCATACGTACCTGCTCCCTGCTGACGAGAGGCAATTACCTCGAAACACGTGTCCAGGGATGGCATTTTAAACTTTTTACTCGTGGCATAGGTGTACCCGCCGCTGTCACTACATCCTCCAGAATCCTATGGGGCTATTTGCTAGTATGAAGAGCGGTGTGCGACCCACTTCGCATTTTGTATTTAAAGCTCCCTGAGCTATGGGTTGACGAGCCCGGATCCCGCACCCGCGCGCCGTGAGAGGTACTATACCTGATAATTTTTGGCAGTCTACAGCACCCCGCATACGTACCTGCTCCCTGCTGACGAGAGGCAATTACCTCGAAACACGTGTCCAGGGATGGCATTTTAAACTTTTTACTCGTGGCATAGGTGTACCCGCCGCTGTCACTACATCCTCCAGAATCCTATGGGGCTATTTGCTAGTATGACGAGCGGTGTGCGACCCACTTCGCATTTTGTATTTAAAGCTCCCTGAGCTATGGGTTGACGAGCCCGGATCCCGCACCCGCGCGCCGTGAGAGGTACTATACCTGATAATTTTTGGCAGTCTACAGCACCCCGCATACGTACCTGCTCCCTGCTGACGAGAGGCAATTACCTCGAAACACGTGTCCAGGTTTGGCATTTTAAACTTTTTACTCGTGGCATAGGTGTACCCGCCACTGTCACTACATCCTCCAGAATCCTATGGGGCTATTTGCTAGTATGACGAGCGGTGTGCGACCCACTTCGCATTTAATACATGCTGCAGCCCCTGGGAGGCCTAGGGTACACCTATGCCCTGGGTACCTAGGGTACACTGTACAGGAGCCAATAAGGTAATCCTTACCAATTGTGTATGTACCTAGGGTACATGGAGTCCATTTTAAAGAGAGAGCAGACAGCCTGAGACCCTGAATGGCAGGATCTCAGGCCAACTAAGTCGAAAAACCAGCTAGACACTAGGCAAAAAGTTGGGGGTAACCATAGTCAGATATCCACCTTCCTACACAACCCCTCCCCAAACGAAAGAAGATAAGGCTGTCCTTGACCAGGTAAGCCTATATTGCCTAAGTGGCCATATAAGGAAGAACCAGCACTGGCATTGTGACCCCCTGTCTCATGGTCCACTAAGCAATCCCTCACCCTAAAGGTATCATAGGGTCTCCACCATAGGGAATCTCTACCTTTGGTGTGTCTTTGCAAAGTAAAAGGCTGGTGTTGAGATGGAGTACTGAAGTGAGTGTCCTCAAAGTGAGGCCTCAGCTTCCTCCAATCATCCTCCACCATGGATGCCTTTCTTTCTTTAACTGAGTTGCACTGTGCTCTCAGGGTCAGCCCCTGGCTACCTAAAGCTGGAGGCTGGGTCCCTTTTGTGGGCTTACTGGAGGGACAGGTCAGGTTTGGGGCCCTAAGGTCTCATGTTTGCCTGTGCCCAACAGAATCCCTCTGGGGGAGGTCCCTAACTACCTGTAAAGGAGATCCCTCAGGAATGTTTTTAACCATCACCTGGCTAGGGCTACTAGCCAGGCAATCCTTTTTTGATGGGGGGGTTCTTGTGGACAGGGGCCCTCTTGGGGTCCACTGGCCTCCCTGACCTCTGCAGCCCTGGGCTGACTGAAGCAGGGTAGAGAGAGGCAGGCTACCTGCACCAGACTGGGTCCCACCTTGGAAGGGTCCACTGACATCAGAGGCTCTGCCAGGCTAGGCCTGGCTACCTCTGGGGCAGTTCCTTCACAAGGGGTGAGGTCAGATCCCTGAGGAGGCTGACCGTTTCCTAATGTCTGGGGAGAGGGAGACTTTTCTTCCTCCCCACTACTCTCTGTTTGTGTGGAGTGATCCATAGTTTCAGGCTTCACTACACCTATGTCAGTCTGAGTATGGACTGAGACCATTACAGTCCTGCCAACCTTTTCAGGGGGGCACTCAGTTTGGGTTTGAGCTGTGTCTGTCACAGCTCTGCCAGTCTCTACAGGGAAGTCTGTCTTTTCCTGGGCTGTGGCTACCACTGCCCTTCCAACCTTTTCAGGGAGGAAATCTACTTGGACAGGGGTTGTGGCTGGCACAACCCCACTACCCTTTTTTGAAAGGCTTACCATTTTTGAATGGGTGTCTTGTTCAACTCCAGCCCAAGCTGAGAGTTCTAAGTCATTCCCCAGTAAGCAGTCTACAGGCAAGTTTGGGGACACTGCCACCCTTTTAGGGCCAATGACACCTCCCCAGCTGAGACATACCTCTGCCATGGGATGACTGTTCTGTTTGCCATCAATGTTAGTTACCTGGTATGAGAAACCAGGCAAAAGCTGCTCAGAGGGAACTAGCCTATGGACCACCATAGTGATGCTAGCTCCAGTGTCTCTGTAGGCCTCAGCTTTTCTACCATTGATGTAGGGCTCCTGTCTGTACCTACCCAAAGTGTTGGGACAGGCAGTGAAGTTGGCAAACCCCATGCCACCATCACAGACAAGAGTAGCTGCTGTAGGGGAATTGGCTAAGCCAGGGTCCCCCTGTGTTCCCCAAGAAAACCCAACCAAATGTTTGGGGGCACTCCCACCACCTGGGGGATTACTGCTGACAGTAATAGGTGGTGTGACAGGAGTAATTGGAGGAACAATTTTGCTTTTAGCCTTTGGGCAACTGCTGTCAGTCTTCCAATGCCCAGGAATTTTACATTCATGGCAGTAAGGCTTTCTAACTGTGGTAGAGGAGGGAGCTTGGGACCCACCACCCTGTGTGGAGTTTTGGGGCCCTGAGGAAGATTTCTCTTTTGTTTTATCCCCACCCTTCTCTTGAGGCTTGGTGGTATCTTTCTTTTGGTCACCACCCTGATTTTTAGGCCTAATCCTGGTCCTGACCCATTTATCTGCCCTCTTTCCCAATTCTTGGGGAGAGGTCAAATCTGAGTCTACCAGGTGTTGATGGAGAAGCTGGTTCTGACAATTACTAAGGATCTGCTCCCTCATAATCAAGTTGTACAATCCTGTATAGTCCTGCACCTTGCTGCCAGTTAACCAACCTTCCAAAGCCTTAGTGGCACAATCCACAAAATCAGACCAGTCCTGTGTCTGTGTCTTCTGGGTGTCTCTGAACAACAACCTATATTGCTCAGTGGTTAAGCAAACCCATCTATCAGAGCACTCTTCAGGACTTTGTAATTGTTAGCATCCTCAACACTAACTGTGAGGAGCTTGTCTCTACCTTTGTCAGAAAAGGAGAGCCACAAGATAGCTGCCCACTGACTCTGGGGTACCTGCTGTACTTTGCAGGCCCTCTCCAAAGCAGTCATCCACTTGTGGATGTCATCCCCATTCTGATATGGGGGGACTATCTTGCTTAGGTTTCTATGGTCATAAGACCTATCCCTATCTCTAGGAATGTTGCTGCCACCAGTGGGTTCTGACCCACACAATTTTTGCTCTCTGGCCAGAGCAAGCTTCTCTTTGGCAAGGGCAAGTTCTTCCCTTTCAATCCTCAGTTTGGCTTCCTTCATTCTGGCCTCATGCTCTCTCCTCTGGGGGGAAGTCATCCCCCTGTGGGATGAAGCATTGGAGCTTCTTGAGTGATAGGAGTGGAGAGAGTCCCCTGAGGGAGATCTACCCCTTCTATCTCTCTTTTTAAGATTACTTGGGGGCCTGTAAGGGAAGCTCCCATGCAAGCTCCCATGTAAGCTTAAGTTAGCCTGACTAAGTCTTCTGACTGGGGTCTTGCTACCTCCCTCGTCCTCTGAGGTCTCTTCTGACTCATCTGTATCAGTTAAGTCAGGGGTCTCTTCCGTGGAGGGGAGGCCCTTATCTACAGCCAGGGCACCATACTTGGCAGCTCTTTCAGCATCATATGCCTCCAGAAGCTCCACTAGCTGTCTAAGGGTAGGGTTGGAACCCTGTTTTAATCTCCTGGAGGTACACAGTTGTCTCATCTCCTGGAAAGTGAATGCATCATATCTAGAGGGAATCTGTCTAGGATTCTCCTCTCCTGAGGGAGTATCAGTGTGATCTCCATTCAGGGACATGATTCTAGTGAGGGTGTGGTGTGTGCACCGACCTACACTAGTTGTATCTACTAAACCTCCCTAGTAGTTGTAGTCAGGTTGTGCTAGGCCCTTCAACCTACAACAACTAAGTTCAGTAGGACTTAAGTATTTATAATCTATGTTATATGTACCTAAACAATATCTGAGTGATCTTTCAATTTAGTATCTCAAGATTACAATGGTATTACAACAGCAAGCTCAGATCCCAACCGCTGCTCACCAATGTGAGAAGTTGGCCTGATATATGATGTCACTAATTCTAGTGTACACCTTGTATCAGTCCAAACAACCCTTATGATGATTGGTTGTAAAGTCAACCTTATAGACCAGCTATCCTAGTGGTAGCATGGACAAGAGCAGTCTTAGGCTAAACTCTGAATGGCATGTGAAGCCAGCTGTTATACCATATGTAATCCCTTGAATACCAAATGAAAGGACACCACAACAGATATATATAAAAATAGAATGTATGTATTCTAGTCAAACCCTCAGCACTCTTTATGAGATTCAAGGTAAGTACAACACAGTCTTATTCAAGCATACATTAAGTCACACAGGTAAGTAATACAGTTAGGCCCTAGGGGCCACGCAAACCATATACTAAGTAAGTGGTATAAGAACCACTGTCACGAACACAGGATAGGCCTAGGCCTAGGGAATCGCTGGGGTTACACTATACTACCCAAGGTTAGGAAGTGGGAGGCCCACGGGATTCAGGTGCATAGTGGAAACACGCACGCGTAATGCGTAAAAGTCGATAGAAATAGTAAGTATTAGAATTTAACAGTTTTAGGACACTTCTGGAATAGCTAGAAAGTCGAGACTCGGAAACTAGACCCTAGGATAGTCAATACCCTTGTGAGCACCGGAGTACTCAAGTTACCTAGCCCACGGGCTGCGGGTGCATAGGTGTGAACTTGCGTCGGGTTTCGTCGTTGACTTCTATGGATGCCTGAAGGAAAGTTGCTGACAGGCAGTCAGTGAAGAGTGTCCGGTGGATCCCAAGGATGGGATCAAAAAGGAAGGATACCTGCAAGCAGAAGGGACAGAGTCTAGGTCACCAGCCAGGAGCCGGGAAGGAACCAGGCGATGTCGTGCAGATGCAGGTGAAGAGGTGAAGCTTGTCGCAGCAGCCACGGGTACCAGGAGACGTCGAGGACGACCAGGACCAGGAGGTGAGCTGTCCCACGAAGGCTCTTGCTGTCGGCGGCATCTATGTCGAGTCAGGACCCAACAAGCCTTGGCAAGCGGAACCCACGCAGATTGGAGGACTTGCTTCTGGTGCAGACCAGGAAGGTCTGGGGTGCTTCTCTTTCACAGAGGAGCGGGTGCCAGTCTGGAGGAGCCAGACCAGCAAGATGAAACAAAAGGTTCGTTGTCGCAGAGGCTACTAGCCAACGGGCCAGCAACCGGACAACATGTCGAGCAACTCAGGTGCAGAAGGGCCCCACGCAGAACACGTGAAGTGTGGGGAGCTGATCTTCTTTGCAGATGGTGCTCGGGATTGGGGCTTCTCAATTCCCCAAGCACAGCCTCGAGGAAGCCTCAGAAGTCGCGCTAGTCAGTTACTAGCCACTTTTCCCAAGTCGCCGGTCCCACGTCCCTCGTCGCCTCCACGGGTCTCAGCTTCGCTGGAGATGTGGATCTGGGTCAGAGGTGTCTGGAAGTCTCAGCGCTGGTCAGTCTCTGCAGTCGTCCCTCGTAGGATCAGTCGCAAAGCAAGCAGCGGTCGCTGGATGGTGCCTGGTTGCCCAGGGTGGTCACTCCTTGGCCACAAGGGAGATTTCTTCAGTCTTCTTCCTGAGGTCGAATGTCGAAGGTCCAGAGTTTCTGTTCAAGTTGCAGATTCAGGTTAATCTAATCTAGCAGGGCTCAGCTACCTACTGATATACTGGGCTAGTGGGCTGGGCTACCTGCAAGGTCCCTCCTATGGGTGGGACCAGGAAGGGGAGTGGCTACACCCCCTTTCCTTTGTCCAGTTTCGCGCCAGAGCTGGGGCTGGAGTGCCCCAGCACCGGTTTGAACTGGACTATGCATGGAGCACCTTGTGTGCCCCAGGCATGTCTCATTCCTTTCAGCCCTCCCTGCCCCAATACACTAAAGTCTGTCTGGGGAGGTGCTAGCACCTCCCCAAGCAGGAAACCTATTGTCCAGGCCTCCCTGGCTGGGAGGGCTCCCAGCTGCAGGAGGTCAGACTTGTGTCTGTGGCAGCAGCATCCTTTTTGTGATGCTGAGGCTTTGTTGAGAGTTAAACAGCAAAGTAGGATTTTAACATGTCTCTCCCTCTAGAAGGGAGGAATAATATCCTCATCACCGGAAATGGTATGGGGGTATTATTCCAAAGTGTTAGGCACCTTACACGACATGTTTTGATAAAGCCAAACCATAGTTACCATAACCGTTTAAGATTATAAGGTACTCTAAGAGTATATGGTAGGCTATATCATAGAACAGCTATAAGGACATGGTTCAGAAAGCTGCAGACAGGCTCAGCTCATGCTAGAGCACCATCTCACATGTTACCAAGCACTCTTCCTCCAGGATTGTTAAGGCCTGCCATAGGAGTGGCTCACAGGTACACATGTGTCTATTTTAAGGGTAGATATAGGTATACTATATCTAAGCAAGGGGTGATTACACGACCTTGCCCCAGCTGAGTGATCAGCCAGTTGTGTCTGATTGGAAGGCCAGACCAGGGGTGGCATAATACATGCTGCAGCCCCTGGGAGGCCTAGGGTACACCTATGCCCTGGGTACCTAGGGTACACTGTACAGGGTCCAATAAGGTGATCCTTACCAATTGTGTATGTACCTAGGGTACATGGAGTCCATTTTAAAGAGAGAGCAGACAGCCTGAGACCCTGAATGGCAGGATCTCAGGCCAACTAAGTCGAAAAACCAGCTAGACACTAGGCAAAAAGTTGGGGGTAACCATAGTCAGATATCCACCTTCCTACATCGCCCACCTCTAGTCTGGCAGTGCAGAAGACAAAGGAGCCCCTGTCTCCCCAGAGGAGGAGGGAGATCCTGCCTGTGAATAAATCTTCATTCTCAGACCCCAGGAACAGTACCTAAGGTCTCAAATCTGCACCCACCCTATTCCATCCTCAAGAGAAGAACAGAGCCTGGAAATCTCTGCACAGGTTTCTGCTTTGGCAGGAGACTGTCAGACTCACCTGCTATGAGGTAGACTGAATAATCCTGAGCTGGGCCCTTCTATCCTGAGAGGCTTTCCTTCAGATTTGGAACTAAGGGGTTTGGTGAAACCTCAGTAATTTCCATACAAAACAATGTGAAATAGCAATTAAATACTGTATCGTTTGTTGAACTTGGCTCTCTCTGCAGGGTCACTGTTAGAAATGGGATTCCTGGCTGGCTAGGGCTTGCGCCAAAGCCAGGCAGAGACCACCACTCTAAGTCAGGGCTGGGGAGTTACACGCCAAAGATAACCCCTGCTCACCCCCTTGGTAGCTTGGCACGAGCAGTCAGGCCTATCCCGGAGGCGATGTGTAAAGCGTTTGCGCGTGCACCCAGCAACAACACCTAAGGCCCACCACAAAGGAAACTCCACACAAGGTTATATATAAAAATAGCCTTTGTATTGTCATAAATACATTAGAAACATATCACATAATATACACGGTGCCAACTGTCACTAGGCAATATTTCCAGGGGACTATTTACACACGACAGGGCCAATGGGGCCACTGTCAAAACCATCACAAATCACCACTTGTAAATGTAGCACAGATAGTAAATGTAGCGCACAACCAGTAACTACTGGTAAAGTTAGGAACTTAGCATGAGATCCTGCAATGTAAAACAGAGGAGGCATAAATCACCTTGCGCATGAATCACCTTAGGCATAAAACGACATTAGACCTCAGTAGCATCACACATTACGCAATAGGCATCGCAGGAGGCATCACAAGCATAAACACCTGAGGAAATAATTGGCATAAAAACAGTGTGCCCCAATCGGGGGCACCACGCACTGAAACTGGCCCCAGGCCACTGGCCTCTCACAGAGGCTCCCAAGGCCCAATGTCCAGAATGTCAGGGCGTAGGTTGGGCTACTCAATGAGCCCTAGGGCCCCAATAAGCAGTAAAGCCAAGGTGCGCAATTGCACCACCTAAACGTGGCAGCTGCCCACTAATTTCTGGGCAGCTGGGAAATCAAAAGCTGGGCACGGCATTCTCTGTCCCCCACGGGGACTCTAACAAAACAACTGTGCCCCAAACGTTGCAGCTGCCTGCACTCTCGCAGGGCAGCTGGAAAAATGCGCCAATGAAGTCTGGCACTCCTGGTGCCTCTTGGGCCCCCACTGGGGCTTCTCAACCCAATCTGCCCCCCCAAGTCCCAAAATGTCAGGGCGTAAGCGGTGGGCCTTCTACTGGCCCCTGGGGCTGCTAATGCAGCGGAAAGCAATGTGCCCCAAGCGCAGGGGGAGCGGGGGAGTGTATCTCACTCCGTTTTCATGCAATCCAAAATGAATGCCCCATGTTGCAGCTGGGAAGAACAAGTGCCGGCATCCACAATGCCGTTCAGGTCCCTCTCACCGGGACGTCCCACTGGGCAGCAATCAGGCACACAACCCTTGGGCGCCACCTAAAGCCTTTAGGGAGGCCCTCCGTCCCAGGGCTCCACTCGCTAGTGCTCCCCAGCAGGCTCCACTCACCGGGGCTTCGCTTTGGGGACTCAACTACTCCTGGACATCTCCCGGTCAGCGTCCGTCACTCACCAACTCTTCAGGACTCCTTCGGTCTCCTGGACGTCTCCCGGTCACTTCAGGCAGCGCGGCGGCTCCCCTTCAAGATGCGGGGCTCTCTCTAAGCATGGGAGCCCCGCCAACGAGCCTTCGTCCGGCCTCACCTCCCTTCACCCAGGTCCCCTCCTGCGACCCAGGACTTTGCAATGGGAGCGCGCAAGGGTTCCGGACTTCCTCTTTAGGCCCCGCCCACAACCAGGCAAGGCCGCCTGGCTTCCGCGTCGCAGCGCTTTGTCTCCCCGGGCTGCGGCGGTGATTCCACAGCAGAAATGCGGGGTGGGCACCCGCTTTCCTTAAGTATGCAGGGAGCGGGGTGGGCACCCGCTCTCTCTCTCTCTAGAACCGCGGGGTGGGCATCCGATCAGTATATAAATAAAAACCCAACAAGGCAGAGATGCACGGTGGGCTCCCGATATTGAGGCATAAATGCGGGGAAATCTCCTTTTAAAATGCTTGCAGCTCCGTGCTGCAGTTAAAAATAGTCAAAGTCTGCATAAAAGCGCTCCCAGGCGCTAGGTGTCCACAAAGTCCCCAGACAGGCAGAACCAGAGGATCTTTGGTGCTGGGGAGACCCCAGCAAAGCACAGCCAGGCAGGCCAGCACGCAGGGACCCACAGGAAACAGCATCTGGGCCCCGCAGTGGTTCCTCCTGGCAGAGTGTCCCCTCAAGAACACAAGCACAACAGAACACACTTTCATGGGGTCACAGCCCCTTCTTTTATACACCCTTTTCTTTGTCTGTATGCACAGGGCTGGGGGGAAACCAGATGCAACTGGTTTAGGGGGGATTTGGAGCACTCTGTTTACCCAGCTCCTCTTCCCCTTTCACAGGGCAGAGATATCAGACGTACCACAGGAGGTGGAGCCAGCATTGTGGAGGGAAGACACAGCCCTATTCAGGTCCCAGGTGCAACTCCTTCCTCCCATCTAGATGCAGATCTCTCTATTCACCACTGGGCTGACTCACCCTGGCTCCTGGAATTCCCCGCACCATCCAGCACCTGTCAATCACAAGCCAGACATGCACTCCACATCAGGCTGGCAGACACACAGCACACAGAAATGCCAACTTCTAAAAGTGGCACTTCACCACCAGTCACAATAAATCTGCGCACACCATTGCGCGGCATTTATTCTTACGAGTTCGCACACACTAAACTCGACCCTACACTGCTCTCACACCAGGCATTACCATGGACACATATATCCCCCATGCATTCCTATGGGAGGGCAGGCCAATCTCACCACACGCACTCAGAGCGCGCACGCACTTTACACTGGGCCACAGTGCTAAAGTACGCAGAGGCTAAAAACCACCAACACTACACAGGGAAAAGGCTAAGAGACAGGCAAAAAGTTTAGGGGTGAACCTGCCAAAAGGGCCAGGTCCAACAGTCACCCCCACACTTTTTGCCTTCCCCCCTCCTGTTTTCTGAATTCGGTTTAGTTGGCATTAGGACTCTGCGCACTTTATCACTGCTAACCAGTGCTAAAGTGCTTGTACTCTCTCCTTTGAACCTGTGAATATTGGCCTACACCCAACGGGCATATTTAATTTACTTATAAGTCCCTAGTAAAGTGAGACTACGTGTACCCATAGACTGTAAAGTAAATGGTATTAATAGGCCTGCAGCAAGTTTGTGCTGTGGCTCGAATATGAATTTACCCTGCAAAAAAACAAAAGACCAGAGGCATTTGGCAAAATAGTTGGTTTTATGAAACACTTCGGCTTGAAGTACAGTTACAGAAGCGTGTCTGAAGACTGTCTCAAAGTACAATCAATATGAACAGGATTTTACACAATTCTTTGGGTATCATAAAGTACTTCTATAGATATTTTTTTTGATAAAAGAATGCGGGCCTGGTCTGTGGAGTCTTAATTAAGGCCCCAGTTAACAAATCTGAGACAAAATCCTAAACTTACTACTCATGGTATTCACAGAATACACTTGCGACTGTCCTAAGTTTATGCCTGCTCTCGGGCCGGAATTTCCGTACCCGGAGCGGAAGCTCCGCACCCGGAGTGGAAGCTCCACACCTGGAGCGGAATTTCCACCATCAGGACGGAATCCGGAATACCCACAATCTGGTGTTAATTGACTATATCTGATGCATTGTGGGTATTCCGGCCCGGCCTGATGGTGGAAATTTCGCTCCGGGTTTGGAGCTTCCACTCCGGGTGCGGAGCTTTTGCTCCGGGTGCTGAAATTCCGACCCGAGTGCGGATGTAAACTTAAGACAGTCGTAAGTGCATTCTGTGAATACCATGAGTAGTAAGTTTAGGACTTTGTCTCAGACTGGTTCTGTGAATCGGGCCCTACATTTTTACAGCAGGAAACCCCAAATTGCAGGAAACCACACAAAAACAATAAAAATATGAAAATTGGCAACAATGACATGCACAGACCAGTCAGCCACCAGGAGAGCAAGGAGAGCCATCTACCACTCCTGCTCAGTGGCATCTCCCTCCTCACGCACGTCTCTTTGTAAACGTCGCAATGCTTGGATAGCAAGAGTCACTGTCATGTTATCCAGTTCATTGCCTGAGATAAACATGCAGCAGATTGCACCGATTTTAGCACACGCCCCTCACTCCATTGCACTTGTAGGAAAGTGCCTCTTTCGACATAGTTAGCCCCCACTTTTTGCCTGATTCATGGTGTGATTTTGAATGTGAGTGCACTGCGTCCCGGCTAACGAGGCTCCCAGTGCCAGATCTCTTTCCTAAAACTGCACCACGATTGGCACAACTTCAGCAACCCCTCTAAGCCCCTAGTAAATGGCACCCCTGGAACCTTGGGAATTGGGACTGAAGAGGGTCCACTAGAGCTGCAGCACACACTGTGCCACCCTAGGGACACCTCACCAAGACCATGCAAACTGCCATTGCAGGCTGCGTGTCTTGGTGCACAGAAAACTGAAGAGCCAACATGGCACATAGTCCTGGGTTCCATGCTCACAGACACTGCATGACATATAGGCAAGTCACCCCTACTGCACGCCTTATAGCCCTAAGCGGGGTGCACTATTTCCCACACATCTCATCTTAATAAATCCTCACTGATGTCAGTGTTGAATATATTAATAAATGCATCCTGGAGACCCTTTTAGAGGGTCACAGAGAAAACCTTCCAAGGACTGGTATGGTCTCTGACTAGTCTTGGCCAGCCTGACACTACCAGACATGTTTTTAACCTCATGGGATGAAAGCTATCGCTCTCAGAGGCCAGGAAAAAAGTCTGCTCTGGGCGGAGGAGCTTCACACCTCCTCCGGGCCGGGATGACCTACCAGGGTGGGAAGCTTCAAAGGCGGTGCCACCTTTTAAATGTAACCCAGGCCTCTCCAGATAGTAGAGGATGCCAACCACCCTTTCCTACTCTCCTTTTGGTTGGATGGGCAACCATAGCAGCGGGTCATCGGGCCTCACAGTGGACCCAGATGGCCCTGACACACAAGGCTCCCTGCAAACCCCCCCCCACGATCACTGTAACAGAGGCATATGCGGTGGGCCAAGGGGAGCTAGGAACACCCGATGGCAGCCATGATCCGCCCTTGCGCATCACCTATGGCCATAATCCCCAGTGAGTATATGCCCCCTGAGACACCAAAGCGGCGAGAACAGCATAACTAGGAGCAACTACAACAGGAAGCAGCCTCCCCCCTCTGCCTACCGCATCGGATGCTTCCCATCTGAGGGAGTTTCAGATCCTGCGCTCCCTCCAGGAGGCCACTGGCCAGAAGCACCCATCAACGCTCACCCTGCTTCACCCCAGAAAACCCACGGGATGAAGGTCCGTCCTGGTGTCCTGGGCCACCAATGATTGGGAGGGGGCGGGGGGGGCTTGGCTAAACTGACTTTTTTTTGGACTTGGGTAATTGTTATGTCATGTTATTCATTCTTGTAAGGTGCAACAGCTACCCGAAGGTTTCCCGGCGCCGCCTGACAGGAGCAGATGTCACGCCTGCCGATTCCAGCCCCCGGATGACTCCGTTCCCTGTCCAAGATGGCCGCTCTTGAGTGCGCAGGCGCAACATGGTCAGGCGAGTTGAAAAGCCTGACTTCCGGTTTACTCGGAGCTTCGCGTTCCAGTGGGGCTCCTCAGGCTGTTGCGATACTTGTTCTCCAGCGTTCTGAGTTTCCTGGACTACCTCGGTAGTCGTTCTGTTCCCGTGTCCTTCGCCCATCCTCTTCTGAGGATCCCACAGTTGCTCTATTTTTCAGCAACCCTCTTTGTCAGAGCTCTGACACCCGAGCCTGGTTCCTCCAGCTCGGGGGCTCATTTTTGTCTCGCGCCGTTTGGCGCCTTGTGCCTTTGCTCTGTCGAGCATACCTCAGCAGGCAGTAGTGTACTCCGCCCACCTTACCGGATCTTGTCCCGTGGGCCGGCCGGGTTTAACTGCTCCTGCACCCCTGTCCTTCCACGCTTCCTCTCCCGTTTCGCTCATTATCTGCCCCATCCTCCAGAGACCCACTTTCCTGTGTTTCCCTACTTGGAGAGCTGGCCATATTCACTACAGTTGGCAGTTGGGACTACATACAAGGCTCCTTTCGTCACAACTCAAGGTACTGTGCTGGGGGAGCATTGAGGGTGGGGGTGTTAGTTCCCATATTACGAGCCTTTCATCCTTATCCTGTTCCTTTTATGATTTCATAGATCCTAAGATGTGTCTCCCATAACACCAGGGGCAGTTCCAGTAAACTTCTTAGGATTCCCTTCACAACCAGTCCACTAGGTAGGCGAGCCTCCTATTGGTAGTCAGGACAGGTGGAGGGGGTTTTTAGGGACATTCACCTCACTTCTCATTAACATATGTTCTTTGTGCCTTTTTCAGACGTCCGCTCTCTCAAAACCACAGTGACAACCAAGAAGGCAGTTCTCTGGATGCTACCCTCCTTTCCTTGTTTTGTCTCCCCTCTTTCCCTCCTTACCCGTGTGTTCTAGTGTTTGATAGCCACACGGTGTGAGAAGGGACGGTTGGGAATTAGCTTCTACTCCTCGCAACAGCAGCATGGGGACTCGGTGGCGCTCCTGCAGAATCCTATCCGGTAAGAACCTGACAGAACGCGAAGCCCTAGTGGTTTGTTCTGCCCGGGCGCCATGGACTTACCTCAGGTTACAATGACGGACTTAGCTAATATGATAGGGAATTTGCAGTTAGAAACGCAGGCCTTGACCGCTCGAGTAAATACCCTACAGAGAGAGAGACCTGGGGAGGGCGGTGCTAGGGGCTCAGCACAGGTTATACAAGTAACTACTCCTCCGTCCATTCCTCTTGCACCACCCGAAAGATTTTCAGGAGACTCTTCAAAATGTGCCACTTTTATTAGCCAGTGTCAACTACAATTCACATGTAAAGCACAATGTTTCCCTACAGACCAGGCAAAGGTGGCTTTTATGATTTCTTATTTAGGGGGTTCAGCAGCAAAATGGGCAATTCCGTTGATAGAACGGGACGACCCTTTATTACAGGACTATAGGGCATTCCAAAGAGAATTCAAAAAACTTTTTGACAAACACACTTATACCCAGTCTGCAGATACAGAGTTACTAGCTCTCAAACAAGGGACGACAGACTTGATTAGCTATATCACCTCATTTCAGAGGTTGGTGGTTGAGGCTGAGTGGCCAGAAGAAAAACGTAGTACTTTATTTTATCGGGGCCTTAGAGACGACATCAAAGATTCTTTATCACAGATTGTGGATCTCCCCAGGGATTGTAAAGAACTTATTGACCTAGCGGTCAAAATAGACCATCGTCTTCAAGAACGAAAGCGAGAAAAAGGAAAGATCGAGAGTAGAACAGTGATTCTTCGGGAGAAAAGAACAGAAGCCGCTTCTGCAGCCGACGAAGTGGAACCTATGCAGATAGGGACTTTACGTGGGCCTTTAACCTCTGAAGAAAGACGCAGAAGACGAGACAATCAGCTGTGTCTTTATTGTGGGAAGGCGGGTCATTTTCTCAGAAATTGTCCTACCAAACCAGTAGTAACCAAGAAGTCGGAAAACTAGAAAACCCGGGGCCTAGTGAGACCAGGACTCCGGGTTATTCTGGTTTAAGTGTCTCTTCAGCTAACCCTAGTATGGCTCACCCCAGTCATTTTTTTGTCGCCGCCAAATTAATCTGGAACCAAGGAAAAACAGAGATTCAAATCATGATAGATTCGGGCGCTTCAGGGAATTTTGTAGACAAGAACTGGGCTGAGGATCATGGCGTACAAGCTTATAACAAGGGTTACATAGAAAATGTCACCACGATTGATGGAAGCATCTTAAAATCAGGTCCCATCACACATCAGACGGAGGCCATACAAGTCCTCTTAGAGCCTAATCATACAGAAGTGATAGTATTTGACTTGATCCAATCCCCTCAGTTCCCGGTCTTGTTGGGCCTCCCTTGGTTGAGGTTGCATAACCCGTTGATAGATTGGAGAAAGGCAACAATCCAGTTCAATTCCGAAGACTGTTTGGCTCATACGGTAATGTCTAGTCAGATCAGTAAGGTACCAAGGGTGGAGGAGGAGAACTCTTTACCACAGGAGTATCAAGACTTGAAAGCCATTTTTAACGAGGAAGAGGCCACTAGTCTTCCCCCTCACCGACCGTATGATTGTCGGATTGAGCTACAGAACGGAGCCAAAATACCCTGTAGCCGGGTTTACTCCCTCACGGAGAAAGAAAACCTGTATTTAAGGGAATATTTGGATTCCATGCTGGCCATGGGATTTATACGTCCTTCCCGCTCCCCAGCCTCATCTTCGCTGTTTTTCATACCAAAGCGGGAAGGGGGCTTACGATGTTGCATTGACTATAGGTCTCTGAACAAGATTACGATCAAAAATAGGTATCCTCTTCCGCTCATCTCCTCTCTCCTTGATCAGGTGAGAAATGCCCAAATATTTACTAAACTAGATTTACGGGGTGCTTATCACTTGGTCAGGGTAGCTGAGGGAGATGAGTGGAAGACGGCCTTTTGTACGAAATATGGCCTCTATGAGTATCTTGTAATGCCCTTTGGGCTGTGTAATGCCCCCTCAGCATTCCAATTCTTTATAAATGAGGTTCTTAAGGAAATGCTGGAGGTCTACGTCATTGCCTATATTGATGACCTGCTTATCTACTCCTCTTCCCCGCAAGAACATGTACACCACGTCAGAAATGTGTTGCAGCGACTAAGGGACAACCATCTCTACTGTAAACTTGAGAAATGTATGTTTCATGTCCAGGAGGTCCCCTTTTTGGGTTTCATTATAACTCCAACAGGGTTACGTATGGATCCCCAAAAGGTTGAAGCTATCCATCGTTGGTCCACTCCTCAAAAGGTGAAAGAGATACAAAGTTTCCTCGGCTTCGCCAATTTTTATAGGCGTTTTATCTTGGGTTTTTCCAAGACGATAGCGCCTATTACCAAACTATTGAAAAAAGGGGTTCCTTTTGTTTGGACAACAGAAGCCGAGACAGCATTTCAAACACTAAAGACAGCTTTCACCCAAGCACCTGTACTCCAACATCCGGATCCCAGGTATCCATTCATAGTGGAGGCGGATGCATCGCAGGCCGCGGTGGGGGGGGTGCTATCCCAGGCAGACCACATTACAGGCGAATTACATCCAGTGGCATTTTTTTCCCATAAATTCACACCCGCGGAACTAAACTATGCAGTTGGAGACAAGGAACTGTTAGCCATTAAGAAGGCCTTTGAGGAGTGGCGTCAGTACCTGTTAGGAGCTAGACATACCGTTATGGTCTTCACAGATCACCGCAATTTGCAATTTTTAAAATCAGCCAAGGCCCTATCCATGAGGCAATTACGGTGGGCCCAATTCTTTAGTGAATTCGATTTTACTATTCAATACAGAGCAGGCAGACAGAATGGTAAGGCTGATGCGTTGTCTCGGTTAGGATTTGAGATGCCTGAAGAATCGGTAAATCCACCCCACATCATACCACAACATAGAATAGTGGGAGGACTGTCAGAGGAGGATTTCTACACTAAAGTAAGGACAGAACAACAGACAGGGAGCGGACAAGAGATGGTAGAGTCAGTGGAACACGTTACCCGGAAGGGGTTCCTGTATGTACAGGAAGGCCTGGTTCTTCCTACTGTGGATTTGCAAAGACAGGCTCTAGAATGGTGTCATGCTCATCCTCTGGCCGGACACCCTGGAATAAAGAAAACTCTTGCCTCAGTCAGAAGGTGGTTTTGGTGGCCAAATCTAGGAAAGGATGTAGAACTATTTGTGAAAACATGTCACGTGTGTGCCCAAAGTAAAACATCCAGACAGAGGCCCATGGGGTTACTCCAACCTCTCCCTACCCCCCCGATGCCGTGGCATACAGTGTCCATGGACTTCGTAGTGGAATTACCTCTTACGACCAGTGGCCACACTACCTTATTGGTGGTTGTAGATCTATTCACTAAAATGGCCCATTTTGTTCCATTACCAGGCCTCCCTACGGCGGCTGAACTAGCTACAATCTTCCTCCATCATGTAGTCAGGTTACACGGGTTTCCCTCCGTGGTCATTTCAGACAGAGGCTCTCAGTTTGTTTCTCGGTTTTGGCGGAAAATGTGCTCCCTGCTACAAATAGAAGTCAGATTGTCCTCAAGTCATCATCCCCAAACCGATGGCCAGACTGAGAGGGTAAACGAGTGCTTCGAACAATACATAAGAAGCCAGTCACTACACTTCAGAACAGAATGGGACAAGATGGTATGGACAGCAGAGTATGCATACAACAACAGT
Source organism: Triturus cristatus (assembly GCF_964204655.1). Taxonomy (NCBI): domain Eukaryota; kingdom Metazoa; phylum Chordata; class Amphibia; order Caudata; family Salamandridae; genus Triturus; species Triturus cristatus. The sequence goes on from NC_140585.1 coordinate 9,185,185, forward strand.
CAACATGCATCCACAAAAAACACACCCTTCTACTGTTCTTACGGTTTCCACCCAAAGACCCTTCCTTCAGTGACCATCGCGGACTGTGTGGTCCCAGCGGTCAGTGACTTCATTCATAACATTCAAGATATACACAAGGTCACACGGGACAATCTAGACCAGGCTAAGGCACAGTATAAAAAAGGGGCAGATGCTCACAGACAGACAGAACCTTTGTATCAACCCGGGGACGAGGTATGGCTATCATCAAAATATATACCTCTAAGGGGTCCTTGTAAATTCAAACCTAAGTACCTTGGGCCTTATAAGATCAAAAGAGTAATCAACCCCGTAGCTATGGAACTGCAGTTGCCAGTGTCATTCAAGGTACACCCTGTCTTCCATGTTTCGTTGCTAAAGCCCATGGAACCTGAGACCCGGCTTCCCCCAAAACCTGCTCCAGTATCCATAGAGGGAGAGGACGAATATGAAGTGGAAGCCATTATCGATTCACGAAGAAACAGACGGCGATTGCAGTATCTGATACACTGGAAAGGCTACGGTATAGAGGAACGTACATGGGAACCCGCTAGTCAGGTTCACGCCCCTCGATTACTCCGTCTTTTCCATAGACGTCATCCTCACAAGCCTAAACCTGTGGGAGGGGTTCTAGGGGGAGTATACTGTCACGCCTGCCGATTCCAGCCCCCGGATGACTCCGTTCCCTGTCCAAGATGGCCGCTCTTGAGTGCGCAGGCGCAACATGGTCAGGCGAGTTGAAAAGCCTGACTTCCGGTTTACTCGGAGCTTCGCGTTCCAGTGGGGCTCCTCAGGCTGTTGCGATACTTGTTCTCCAGCGTTCTGAGTTTCCTGGACTACCTCGGTAGTCGTTCTGTTCCCGTGTCCTTCGCCCATCCTCTTCTGAGGATCCCACAGTTGCTCTATTTTTCAGCAACCCTCTTTGTCAGAGCTCTGACACCCGAGCCTGGTTCCTCCAGCTCGGGGGCTCATTTTTGTCTCGCGCAAGTTTGGCGCCTTGTGCCTTTGCTCTGTCGAGCATACCTCAGCAGGCAGTAGTGTACTCCGCCCACCTTACCGGATCTTGTCCCGTGGGCCGGCCGGGTTTAACTGCTCCTGCACCCCTGTCCTTCCACGCTTCCTTTCCCGTTTCGCTCATTATCTGCCCCATCCTCCAGAGACCCACTTTCCTGTGTTTCCCTACTTGGAGAGCTGGCCATATTCACTACAGTTGGCAGTTGGGACTACATACAAGGCTCCTTTCGTCACAACTCAAGGTACTGTGCTGGGGGAGCATTGAGGGTGGGGGTGTTAGTTCCCATATTACGAGCCTTTCATCCTTATCCTGTTCCTTTTATGATTTCATAGATCCTAAGATGTGTCTCCCATAACACCAGGGGCAGTTCCAGTAAACTTCTTAGGATTCCCTTCACAACCAGTCCACTAGGTAGGCGAGCCTCCTATTGGTAGTCAGGACAGGTGGAGGGGGTTTTTAGGGACATTCACCTCACTTCTCATTAACATATGTTCTTTGTGCCTTTTTCAGACGTCCGCTCTCTCAAAACCACAGTGACAACCAAGAAGGCAGTTCTCTGGATGCTACCCTCCTTTCCTTGTTTTGTCTCCCCTCTTTCCCTCCTTACCCGTGTGTTCTAGTGTTTGATAGCCACACGGTGTGAGAAGGGACGGTTGGGAATTAGCTTCTACTCCTCGCAACAGCAGCGTGGGGACTCGGTGGCGCTCCTGCAGAATCCTATCCGGTAAGAACCTGACAGCAGAAGGATGGAAGATCTATTGATTAAACAGCCAGGTTTTTAAGCCCTTTAGGAAATTCCCATAAACTGTTTCATTTCTAAGTGGCAGAGGGAGGGAGTTCCACATAGAGGGGCCCAGGCAAGAAAAAGACCGACCCCCCATTCGCGTAATTGCCACCAACTAGGCCTAGACCCTGCACCACCCCTAGCATTGCCCCTCCCTGAGGCAGAGGAGATCGGGGTCACCCACCAGCAGGCCTTGCCACACATGAGATCGCAGGTGGCCTGCTGTTTCCTTGTCTCCCACGCCCAAGGGCCTCACTGCTGCCGTGAGCCCACGTGTAGGCATGCAACGCTTCTACAACGCCAATGGACAGCTTACAGGACCACCCCCAGTAGGAGACGGAGTGCCGCACCTACTCTTGCTATGCTTGGTGACTGCCTTTCCACTCTCATCGAATCTGCCCCACAGGACGTTGTCTGTGGCCAGGGGCTATCCATGCATCGGCCGGGAATGGTGTTCAGGAAACAGACGAGGCTCTTCACTGAGGTGGTCTCCCAGTCTAAATCTTCGTCCCTTTTGCAGGGACCCTTCGAGACCACGATGGACCTAATCCTCAAAGAAATAACATCAGTGTGTCACAGGCTGGAGACAATGGATGTGAAAATGACAGACCTCACTACCGAAAAGAAGTCGATTTGTGCCAAAATCCATGCCAAAATCTCTGAATTCCATGACAAAGTTGGTGCGCTGGACTACCGCCAATCTTCTCTCGAATCTAGGATCGAGCATCAAACTCCTGCCAGACAGACCTTGAACTCCGTGCCTTGCGCGACAAAATCGTGGACCTTGATGACCGGAGCCACACAGACAGCAAATGCTTCTTCGGGATCCCTAGGAAGTTGGAGAGCACGGATGTCAGCGGCTTCCTTCACGACTTACTAATGACTGTCCTCAGAATCACTATCTCGTCTACACTCATGATGCAGAGAGTGCATAGAATCTTGTCGCAACTTACCTCCACATCTTTCGGCCCAAGACCTGTCGTAGCCTGCTTTCTCCGACATGAGCAGGTGCCCATTGGCCCTAGGACTTCGATGATCACAAGATCCACATGGCGGCGGACTTCTCCAAGCACCCTCAACCTCGGGCCCTTCTTGCCCCCTCTGCCCCGGGCCCTCCCTCCTCGCACTCTCTGCCCCGGGCACTCTCTCCTTGCTCCCTCCGCCCCAGGCCCTCCCTCCCTCGCTTCCACTCCGGGTGCGGAGCTTCGGCTCCGGGTGCTGAAATTCCAGCCCGAGTGCGGATGTAAACTTAAGACAGTTGTAAGTGCATTCTGTGAATACCATGAGTAGTAAGTTTAGGGTTTTTGTCTCAGACTGGTTCTGTGAATCGGGCCCTACATTTTTACAGCAGGAAACCCCAAATTGCAGGAAACCACACAAAAACAATAAAAATATGATAACTGGCAACAATGACATGCACAGACCAGTCAGCCACCAGGAGAGCAAGGAGAGCCATCTACCACTCCTGCTCAGTGGCATCTCCCTCCTCACGCACGTCTCTTTGTAAACGTCGCAATGCTTGGATAGCAAGAGTCACTGTCATGTTATCCAGTTCATTGCCTGAGATAAACATGCAGCAGATTGCACCGATTTTAGCACACGCCCCTTACTCCATTGCACTTGTAGGAAAGTGCCTCTTTCGACATAGTTAGCCCCCACTTTTTGCTTGATTCATGGTGTGATTTTGAATGTGAGTGCACTGCGTCCCGGCTAACGAGGCTCCCAAGTGCCAGATCTCTTTCCTAAAACTGCACCATGATTGGCACAACTTCAGCAACCCCTCTAAGCCCCTAGTAAATGGGACCCCTGGAACCTTGGGAATTGGGACTGAAGAGGGTCCACTAGAGCTGCAGCACACATTGTGCCACCCAAGGGACACCTCACCAAGACCATGCAAATGCCATTGCAGGCTGCGTGTCTTGGTGCACAGAAAACTGAAGAGCCAACATGGCACACAGTTCTGGGTTCCATGCTCACAGACACTGCATGACATATAGGCAAGTCACCCCTACTGCACGCCTTATAGCCCTAAGCAGGGTGCACTATTTCCCACACATCTCATCTTAATAAATCCTCACTGATGTCAGTGTTGAATATATTAATAAATGCATCCTGGAGACCCTTTTAGAGGGTCACTGTCAGGACCTACTACTTGCACCTTTCAACTTGCACAGGAGCAGAACGACGAATGGTCCCAATGCCCTTCTCAGAACACTTCCTGTATGAATCTCAATCTCATCACAGGTAAGTTCCTAAGGGGGGAAAGGGGAATGGGACAAGAAGAGACTGCTCCAAGGCCTGCCTGCTGCTTCGAGATTTCTTCTTGGTCTTCTTACAGGTCTGCCAACATTAACAACAATGTAACTTACTTCTAACTTGTTTTCTTCCTACAGCTTCCCACTTCCCAAGTCCCTTATCTTACCAGGGTGCCTTTGGATGCTTGCTACTCTTCTCACTTCTCTATTCCATCTAGCTTGGAGGAGAAGTCTTCACTCTATTCTCTTCTTTTTAGGAGGTCATGCTGCTCAAGATCGCCTCTTCGCCTTTCACAGAAAAGAATAGGAACAAGGTAGGTTAATCGTGCCGTTTATAGTTAAAGGCATGTACCTTCCTTTTCTCTCTCTCTCTCTGTTACTTACTTAATAGAGAATGAGTGAGTCGGTATTCTGGAGTCTGTGGTGCCAGATTGATCTGGATGAAGGAATACTTTTAGAGGATGGGTAACAGAACTAATATTGAATTTGTGGGCTTTAACCCCTCAAGTATTTTCCCATGAAACGCTATAATGACTCACTCTGTTTTAGCGCTATACCACGAGGTAAGTATTTGTTAGGGGAAGCCTGTATTGTTTTGTCCTAATCTTAGAGCCCATTTGGGCTGAGTGTAATTAAAGAGTATAGGAAGAGATTCCTGGTATTTGTAACTGGCACCTTAAGCCCCAGAAGAGACTCTTCCAATTTCGTTTTTTGGGGTTTATTTGATTAGCTCTACTTTAACTCTCAAGAGTTATTTCTTTTACTCTAGACCTCCTGCATAGCCGGAAGTATTGGACGCCTGCCTCAGCTTCCAACTCCGCTATGCAGAGAGCCAATTCAATTCCCGAACGGCCGACGTGACGTTCAGAACTCACGTCAGCGTCGGTCCCAAGGAATTCCCTTTTGCCTCTTGAATAACTCAGACGCAGCGTTTGAATGGCGCGCTCGCGTCTGAGGTAACTCAACACTTGCTTTCACTCAGAAAAGGAGATACAATCTCTTCAGACGCCAAGCTCGGGTTCAAAAGCTTGCGCGTCGAAGAATTCCTCCTCAATATTATTTCAAAGAACTTCTTTAAAAGCTTGTTCCTGTGAAGACTGCTTGGTTATTTATTTCTGACCCTTAACATTTCTCCTGTGGTTTTGAAACTTAGATTTTTAAAACGCCATAACTGATAATATACTTTTGCTCAGGAATTTTACATTAGAAGCCTAATAAGAAACACTAACCTTTTTCTCTGAAGGGAAGGGTAATACCCGGCGAAACTAACCACGCACATTCGCAAACTACCCTGACTGACTTTCACGACGTGGGGAATTCAGGTGTTCTTCTCTCAACTGCTTCAGTGAAGTGCACAGTAGAATGTTGACACACACTTCACCAGGTGTCAGAACTCTAAGAGACTAGACCGCTAACAGCAGAGTGCTGCAGCAGTATGGACATGTTGGCAGCCATCTTAGAATTCCATCGGTGCCAACAAGCCCCCCAGCTTAGTGGATTGAAAGGCTTTTGATAATCTTGTGAAAGGGAGATAGAAGCCAGAAAGGCGTTACCAGGATGAAACCTCTTGTGGGTCCTGACAGTCACAGAGAAAACCTACCAAGGACTGGTATGGTCTCTGACTAGTCTTGGCCAGCCTGCCACTACCAGACATGTTTTTAACCTCATGGGATGAAAGCTATCGCTCTCAGAGGCCAGGAAAAAAGTCTGCTCTGGGCGGAGGAGCTTCACACCTCCTCCGGGTCGGGATGACTTACCAGGGTGGGAAGCTTCAAAGACGGTGCCACCTTTTAAATGTAACCCAGGCCTCTCCAGATAGTAGAGGAGGCCAACCACCCTTTCCTACTTTCCTTTTGGTGGGAGGACAGGCAAGAAAATTAGTTAGATTAGGAGGTGAGCCACAGTCGGTCAGCAGCACCCTTAAAGTGGGGCAGGCGATCTGGACTCTACTTTTCCACTTCCTCCATCCTGGGATGGTAGGAAATCAACCTATCAAGGCTAGAGTAGTGCCCCTTCCCATAGGAAGTGGTTGTTACAGGGTGTAGATACTGTCGTGGTTTTCGTGATCTTCTCCTCGGGATGGCACTGATGCTAGGTATGGGTCCCCCTCCCATCCGTCCCCAGCCCGGAGAATGCGAAATACCCTCGGACTAGGGAGACGGGTGAGCGAGGGAAAACGGGATAGGAACAGCCGAGAGAGGGAGACCTGGAAGAAAGGAGCAGTGGGTGAGAAGAGGAGCGAGGACCCCTACACCCCTCCCAAGTACCCCCGGGGAGTGTTAAGGCCCTAGTACCTGGCTCTCCTGTCTCTCCGAGACCGAGGGTCGTGGCGCGTGGTTTTCCACGATGAGTCTTGACCAAGGTTTTGAGGTGGCGCTTCCACTTCAACGCTCGGAACTCCGTGAGCGGAGGAGCGCCAATCTGGGCATGGTCTCTTCCCTCCCTTCACGAAGCGAGGGCCTGGCGGGTTCCGCTTGTGTCTTTCCCGACAGTCTGGGGAGACACGACCAATCACCAGAGGAGAGAGAACGGGAAATCCCGTCGGAGATGTCCGCGCTTCTACTCAATGCTCCCCGATCCGCCGGGAGCAGAGGAGCGCACTCCGAGGGACGAGAAAACGCTCGGAACTTCCGAGGGCTGACTTGGAGAGTCAAACGCCTGGGAATCCGAGGGTGAAGCTGGGTCTGAGGTGAGTGCCCGGAAATCCGTGGGCCGAGGGGGAACTCCGGGGTTCCGACGAGGGGATGGCTGTGAGGGTTCAGGCGAGCCGGGGGTCTGGTCTGTTGGCGTTGGCGAGGTCTCCGGTGGAAACAGAGATACTCACCGAGCGTTGCGGGCTTCGGCAACGTCACCGGCACTGGATAGAAGAAGCTCCGAGGGCCGCTGGAATGTCCGATGATTCGCAGATGCTGGCGGGCTGGAAACCGCTAAGCTGTCGCTCTGGGGGCCGTAGCAATGATTATGGGAATCATAGGCAACGCCCCCGTGGTGGCTGTGGGCTTTTATGCGCGGAGGGGAGGTGACGTGATCGCGCGCCCGCCGCGCCTCTGGGGCTTGTAGTTCTTCGCGCTGGCGCCGGCGATCACGGATCATGACAGCACACCCCCCTTTACTCCGCCTCCGCCGCTTCCTGCGCCCCCGGGCTTGGCAGGACAGCGACGGTGAAAGTCCGCTACGAGACGCTTGGCGTGCACGGCAGATGCGGGTTCCCAAGAGTCTTCCTCAGGGCCGTACCCCTTCCAAGCCAGAAGGTACTACAACTTCCTTCCCACCAGTTTGGAATCAAGCACTCGGCGAACCACATATTCCTGATCTTGGTTGATCCACACCGGGGCAGGAGCCCGCCGTACCGGACAATACGAGGGTTTGAGGAGAGAGACGTGAAACACAGGGTGAATGCGCATGTGAGGCGGAAGGCGCAACTGTACTGCCACGGGGTTTATGTGTTTGATGACAGGATAGGGCCCTATGTATTTGGGATTGAAAACGCTGGGTTTCCGAAAATGGAGGTTCCGTGTAGACAGCCAGACCTTATCTCCCTTGCGGTACACCGGAGGGGGTCTGCGATGTTTGTCCGCCTGAGCTTTGTATCTGGCCTTGGCTAGTCGAAGATGTTCACGGGCACGTCTCAGGGCCGTGTGAATGATGTGGAGTCGACTCTTGAGATCGGGAAGGCTGATGTTTTCCCTAGGGAGGAGGAAGGGAACGAAGCGGGGGTGGAACCCCGCGGCGAGAAAGAACGGAGACTGCATCGTGGAGGAGTGCTGGGAGTTGTTGTATGCCACCTCCGCCACCCATAGCATGTCCACCCAAGTGTCCGCAGCTTGGTCTGCGTAGCAGCGCAGGTACTGTTTGAGTGTCTGGTTGAGTCTCTCCGTTTGTCCGTCTGTCTGAGGGTGGAAGCTCGTGGAGAGGGAGGAGCGAATACCCAGTGCTTCGCACCACACCTTCCAAAACCGTGCTGTGAACTGGGACCCTCTGTCGGATACAATCCCCATCGGTAGTCCGTGAAGCCTTACCACGTGTTGCAAGAGGAGTTTTGCCAACGTGCCCGCTGTGGGCACCTGTTTGCAGGCAATAAAGTGGCCCATCTTGGTGAGATAGTCGATGACCACTACTATTGCTGTGCAACCTTGATCTTTCGGTAACCCTACCACAAAGTCGATTGAAATGCGTTCCCAGGGGTTCATAGGCATGGGTAGAGGCATTAGCAGGCCTTGGGTCTTTTGATGGTCGCTTTTCATTTGAGCGCAGATGGCGCATTCCTTCACCCACTGTAATACGTCTGGTCGAACGGAGGGCCACCAGAATTGTCGCAACACCTTCTCCAGGGTCTTGGTACCTCCAGTATGTCCCGCACAGGGTAGGTCATGACACCATGAGAAAACGAGTTTTTGGAGTCGGAGAGTAGGGACCAGCAGTCGGGATCCGTTTAACGGGAGGCCCTGTTGTATACGCCATTCTCTGTGTCTTTTCAACCACGAGGACCAGGCAAAGGTTCGTATTCCTCGCTTCACCCCTTGCAGGAATGGTTCGGTGTGCATGCTACCGATGACTTGCTCCGGTGATAGGATGGGCTGGTCAGGTGCCTCCAATGGGAGGTTCGGGAGGGTCTGTCTCGATAGGGCATCGGCTTTTTTGTTTTGCGTTCCTGGCCGGTAGGTGACAAAGAAGTGATACTCCGCAAAAAAGAGCACCCATTGCTTCTGTCGGGGAGAGAGATGTCGTGCTGACCGCAGGAACTGAAGGTTGCGGTGATCCGTGAACACCGTCACCTGATGTTGGGCCCCCATTAACCAGTGACGCCATTCCAGAAATGCGTCTTTGATGGCGAGCAGCTCTTTCTCGGAGACAGTATAGTTACGCTCCGCTGGATTCAATTTTCTGGACATAAAGGCCACCGGGTGGAGTTGACCTGTATCCAGGTGACGTTGGGAAAGAATAGCTCCTACTGCCTCGTCTGATGCGTCGGCTTCCACTATAAAAGGAAGATCGGGTTGGGCATGACGCAGGATGGGCGCGGTGGTGAAGGCCTTTTTGAGCAACTCGAACGCAGTTTGGGCCTCTGGTGACCAGAGGAAGGGTATTCCTTTCCGTGTCAGTTTGGTGAGAGGTGTCACCATCTGGGAGAAGTGGTGGATGAATCTCCGATAAAAGTTGGAGAAGCCCAAAAAGCTTTGGACTTCCTTCACGGTTTTCGGCGGGGGCCAGCGCGTCACAGCCTGGACTTTGCGGTCAGTCATGACTTGTCCCTCTGAGGTTAGCAGGACACCAAGGAACTCCACAGTGGTGACGTGGAATTCGCATTTCGTGAGCTTGCAAAACAGTTGGTGACTTTCTAAGGCCTGCAACACCGATGTTACATGGCCCACATGTTCTTCTTCCGAGGATGAGTATATTAAGATGTCATCTATGTACACCACTACATAGATGTCCAGAAAGTCCCTCAATACCTCGTTCAGAAAGAATTGAAAGGCGGCCGGGGCGTTGCAGAGCCCGAAGGGCATCACCAAATATTCGAACAGGCCGAATCTGGTCTTGAACGCTGTTTTCCACTCATCCCCCTCTCGCATCCGCACCAAGTGGTACGCCCCCCGGAGGTCCAATTTGGTGTATAACCGTGCTCCTCGCACCTGTTCCAACAACACGGGGATGAGCGGCAGCGGGTATTGGTTTTTGATAGTCATGGCGTTGAGGGCACGATAGTCTATGCAGCAGCGTAGCTCCCCGTTGGCCTTCGGTATGAAGAAGAGGGGAGACGCCGCTGGAGATCTGGAAGGGCGAATAAACCCTAGTCGTAGGTAGGTGTCTAGGTATTCACGGAGGTGACGGGTTTCTGGACCGGTGAGGGCGTACACCCTGCTACACGGGACAGTGGCTCCCGGTATTAGGTCGATCCGACAGTCGTAGTCGCGATGCGGAGGGAGAACCTCGGCCTTCTGTTGATCGAACACTCCCTTGTAATAGGCGTAACAGTCCGGGAGCGTCACGTCCTTCTCAGCGGCGGTGGCTACGTGGTGTGCGGTTGGTTCCTCTGGGTCCGTAGCGATCTCCCGCCGCAGGCAGTGGGTGCGACAGTATGAGGAGCAGAAGGCCACCGAGGCGGAAGCCCAGTGTATCCGAGGTTCGTGGAGTCTCAGCCATGGTAATCCCAGGATAAGATGACATCGGGGTGCTTGGATGATGTTGAATGCGAGCCCCTCGCTATGTTCCTCTCCTATGGATACCTTTAGGGTCGGTGTGGTGTACCGGATGGGCCCGGATTCCAGCTCTTTGCCGTCCACGGCATAAACGAGTTCAGGGGTGACTTTGGACAGTAGCGGAATCCCCAACCGGTGGGCTTCTCTGGTGTCCATGAAGCAGCCCGTAGCTCCCGAGTCGATCATGGCCCTTACATGGTGGAGTTTGGGGCCTACCGCAAGCTGCACCGTTAGAAAGAAGTGGTCGGGTTCGTTAGAGATATCTGCTTCTAAGGAAGGGATGTAATGACAGCTTGAAGGCGTCCCTTCTGGCTCCTTCAAGCGTTCGGGTTTCCCACCGGTCCTTCGCGGGCGACGATGGCTGCTTGCCCCATCCTGGGCCGGCTGTTCTTTGGGCGGACTGGGCATTCCCGAAGGAAATGGCCTTTCTTGCCACAATATAAACAGAGGCCCTGTTTACGCCGGTGGTCTCTTTCGCTGAGGGTGAGAGAAGCTCTCACCGTTCCGATTTCCATGGCCTCTGCTCTGGGAGAAGCTGGTTCCTTTGGGCGAGGGGAATCGTAGGACAGAGGTGTCTTGTCTCTGCGCTTGTGTTCCCCCTTTCTTTCTCTGAGTCTATATTCCAACCGGGAGGCCAGCTCTATCATGGCCGAGCAGGTGTTGGGTTGAGGGTCAATCTGCGCTATCACGTCCTTCAACTCCTCGGTAAGCCCTCGGTAGAAGATAGCGGTTTGCTTCATCTCGGGCCAGTCCGTTTCTGCCACTAGACGCCGGAAGCTATTGAGGTATCCGATGAAGTCCGCACTGTTTTGGCGCAGGTCAAGGAGGTCTCGATCCGCCGAAAAGGTATCCGCCCGACGATCGAAGGTCTTCTCTAATTCTTGTCGGAAGGTGTCCCAGTCGTACAGGAGGGCGTCGTCTCTGCGAACGATGGGGACCGCCCATTGCGCCGCTTCTCCCGTCAAATAGGAAATCAGAAACGCCACCCTGGCTTGATTTGTGAGGAAAAGCTTCGGTTTGCATTGGAAATGCAAAAGTATCTGGGTCATGAAGATTTGTACCTTCTGGATATCTCCATGGAATCTCTCTGGTGGGGCCAATGGAACGTGAGAAGGCATTTCCACCACAACTTGTGGGGTCTGAGACGGGAGCACGGGCCCTGCATCGAACGGGTTGCGTTGGATGCGGTCCAGGCGTGTATGCAGAGCTGCTGTTTCCGCTCTTGATGTTGCCAACTCCCGTTGGACTTGGGCCAGAGCCTCTAAGATGTTGTCTAGCGTGGCCATGGTGAGATGTCAGTGCGATCAAGAGGAGAGAATTCTCGTGGGCCTATGATTCTGTCGTGGTTTTCGTGATCTTCTCCTCGGGATGGCACTGATGCTAGGTATGGGTCCCCCTCCCATCCGTCCCCAGCCCGGAGAATGCGAAATACCCTCGGACTAGGGAGACGGGTGAGCGAGGGAAAACGGGATAGGAACAGCCGAGAGAGGGAGACCTGGAAGAAAGGAGCAGTGGGTGAGAAGAGGAGCGAGGACCCCTACACCCCTCCCAAGTACCCCCGGGGAGTGTTAAGGCCCTAGTACCTGGCTCTCCTGTCTCTCCGAGACCGAGGGTCGTGGCGCGTGGTTTTCCACGATGAGTCTTGACCAAGGTTTTGAGGTGGCGCTTCCACTTCAACGCTCGGAACTCCGTGAGCGGAGGAGCGCCAATCTGGGCATGGTCTCTTCCCTCCCTTCACGAAGCGAGGGCCTGGCGGGTTCCGCTTGTGTCTTTCCCGACAGTCTGGGGAGACACGACCAATCACCAGAGGAGAGAGAACGGGAGATCCCGTCGGAGATGTCCGCGCTTCTACTCAATGCTCCCCGATCCGCCGGGAGCAGAGGAGCGCACTCCGAGGGACGAGAAAACGCTCGGAACTTCCGAGGGCTGACTTGGAGAGTCAAACGCCTGGGAATCCGAGGGTGAAGCTGGGTCTGAGGTGAGTGCCCGGAAATCCGTGGGCCGAGGGGGAACTCCGGGGTTCCGACGAGGGGATGGCTGTGAGGGTTCAGGCGAGCCGGGGGTCTGGTCTGTTGGCGTTTGCGAGGTCTCCGGTGGAAACAGAGATACTCACCGAGCGTTGCGGGCTTCGGCAACGTCACCGGCACTGGATAGAAGAAGCTCCGAGGGCCGCTGGAAGGTCCGATGATTCGCAGATGCTGGCGGGCTGGAAACCGCTAAGCTGTCGCTCTGGGGGCCGTAGCAATGATTATGGGAATCATAGGCAACGCCCCCGTGGTGGCTGTGGGCTTTTATGCGCGGAGGGGAGGTGACGTGATCGCGCGCCCGCCGCGCCTCTGGGGCTTGTAGTTCTTCGCGCTGGCGCCGGCGATCACGGATCATGACAGATACCCAAAAGGTAGGTAGCCCATTGGCTACTACCTGTCACCCCATTCAACACCCCTAAATTTAGTATTTAGGTGGCAACCCTGGACCCGGAACTTAGATTTGATGGACCTAAGAAGAGCAACAGACAAAGAAGAGCTGCTGACCCGAGAACCAAAGACCTGCTGCAAAAAATTGGCACCAAACCCTGCTGGCTGCTACCAGGCCTCAACAATTGTGTTGTGCTGTCTTGTCCGCAAACTATGAGGCTTTGAAGAACCCCAGAGCCCCTCCATCCTTCGAAAAATTGCAGGGAACCTCCGTTGGAGTAAAGGAGCTACTCCCCTGCAGCCTGCAGGTACCAAACCACAAACTCCGGTTTACCAATCTGCTGCTCCCCAGTGACTCTAACGCAGCACCAAATCCAAAAGGGTTTCATCAGCTCCGCAGGGTCAGCTTTGCCCCCATCCCCACCAAATGAGAGGACACTTGGCCCTACCGGATTCGTGCCTTGCCAATTTCCAGGGTAGTAGACCCCCTACACTAAGGCCGAGAAGAAAGAGTCCAATCCGGACTCCATCTACCCCGGGCGCAGACACCCGTTGAGGGACATCGAGACCCCTGAGACCCGCTCCGTGAGTGGCACAGCTGTAAAGGAATGTGTCCCTGCAAACTGCTTGTCCCTGACTACAAGGACCATCTTGATGCTTGGCTGCTCTATCTGCTCTGCAATCAGCCTGCCCAGCCTGGGTAACAATGCACCAGCTGTCCTCCCGTGGTCCTGAGGCACTTGCGACCTGCTCCCTTGAGTAGGAACCCCCAGACTTACCTTTAAGTCTCTCTGTGCAGTGTGTCTTCAGGTGGCCCCTTTCTTCGTAGAGCATTGGCTACCAACAACCTCAGTATTTTGCTCCCTGCCAAATCCAGGACGCTTCCGATCTTTAGCTGCTGGAACATTGGAGCTGGCCCTGCTACTTACCTAAATCCAGAAGGTGAACCCCGAGAACCCTCTGTGTGATTTTATATGCTTTTTCCACTTTTCTACCATTGACTTCAATGGTGCATAATTGTGCACAACAGTGGCTTATTTTGCGAACTTTGAAAAATCATAATTTAAAAAGTACTTACCTTAGAATGAAGTTCTTGGTCTGAAAAATTATATAAAAATCAATGTTACAAATTGGTCTCGGGTTTTATTCTTGAATGTGTGTCTCATTTAGTGCCTCTGTGAGTGCTGAGCACTACCCTCTTGCAATTCTAACTGTTTCCCCACACTACCACTAAAAGAGCATTAGTATTATCTACTTTGCCTCTGTATACCAGTAAGGGATCCACTGGACACTCAGCACAGTGTAGTTCGTTTTAGTACACTATATAGCGAGCCAGCCTACTACAGCCGTCATTAAGTCCAACACATATCGATGTTGCATCACCATGAGTCTGATAGCTCTCAGTTCTTCCTTGATCACATTGTGGCTGAGCTCAGTGCTGTTCATCAACTTGAGCATCTCCCACCTAGTTATTTGTAACCAGCGGGTGTTCACTTTTGTCTGCACGGTAAAGAAGTGTACGGACCCTCCTCCGTTTACGTGTGTTCCAGAAAACAGGCTGAATTCTTCCAGAATATCTTTGTACTGAGCCCAGACAAATAATTATTGGCTCTTTATTCTTGAGCCTGATGCAACAAAGTTCTATTCTTCTTTAATGGGCGTTGGTGCAACTCAGACTTTGTCTGGGAATGAACAGGGTCGGATGTGCATGGTGACAAGGGAGCAGAGGCCACGCCGCCCGGGGATGAGCTGAGTGCAGGGAAACTCACCGTATTGCCAGTACATATCCATCAGCGTGGAGGTGCCCATTGCATATCCAGAATGTGCAGTCGTGTGCAACAGTTTTCATTTGTTCCCAGTGGATTGGTTCCTTTACCTCTGAAACACAGGGAATACAGTGTAAGTTTCTGTACAATTAGGGGTTGCCACTTCCCTTCTAACCACATTTACCTATTCACCTCAGTATCCCAGATTTTCTGACAAGGAGTGTCTAAGCTGTTGTTCAACCCTCCCCTACGAGACTCATTTCCCTTTGTACCATCGAGGTGGATGGCCCTACGCTGAAACCCCATGGTGGGGGCCATTTGTTATTAAAGGAGACAGCCCCAGATATACTAAGGGCCACCCTGGTGTGGAAATGTGGATTTTCCTGATCAGTTATGTCCCCTATCTTGGACCCCAACGGTTCTATATGCATGTTACAAGTACATGTATGTTCCCTCCAGTTCCAGTTTCTAAGACGCAAACATATGTGTGTCTACCGTCGACATGTTCTCTGTCAGATCCGCCATCAATGGGCTGGATATTCGATTCCTAAGTATGAAAAGCCACCGACTTTATATGGCTAAGTTACTCCATTTTTACAGTTCAGGCAAGTAGGCCCGATTCTGTCCTCAAAGCCTTTCCCTGCTCTCTGTCTTTGACAGCTTCAGCTTGAGCTCGCATCTGTATCCATGAACTTTGTCCTACTCCCTGTGCAGCTAACGGTGACTGCCTCGGCCAGTTTTCGCCTGTCTGCCAAGAAGTTGTATTTCACCTTCGAATTATCTATTTTACTCTTCAGCCGATGCATTCCTGTCCAGTGATTTAGGTAAACATTTCCTTTAGCTCACAAGCAAAGGACTCAGCCTTTCCGTCCTCCTGCAAGTGATTCATAGCCCTGTTGCCATGGAAAGTTTTCTATCCCTCGCATCTCATATAGACACTTAGACGCTTGTACACGCACACAGTCAGTATAGAATAGATTCTGTCCGAGAGTTCTTCCTTGTGGATAACATAGTTCTTTAAACATAGGATGTTAGATATGATTTGGGATTAGGTTGACTTGACCCCAGACTTCTCGTCTCCACATGTAGAGCTAAATGTCAAGTCCCCTTCACCCCCTAGTTGCACGTCAATTACACGTCATGCTGCCGCGCGCGCATCTATGCCAAGTATTATCTTATAGATCCACCTATGTCTGATAATTCTAACCAATCATGTTTCTTTTATTCCTTATTACGCCTAGTTTCGATTATGTCACTGTTTTGTCACTTTTCTTATCAAATGTTACGCCTTCTACATTCGTTTCATTATAATGCACTTATTATAAAAATACATGTCTGTTAATGAATTATTGTACTTCACTTCCTGAACCCTCGTGGTGACGGAACCTGAGGACCGCGACTCGAGTCGGCCATTTTGAATGGAATAAAGCCCATTAGAAAACCTCTTATACCACGGATTCTGCCTCTTGTTATTTTGAGCTATTTACTTTAATTTAAGATTCCGCATGAAATTCAGTCCGGTAATATTTATTTTATTTACCACATAATGGCGCCCGAATAGGGACACTTTCTCATCTCACGCGCCGGCGGTGCGTTGCAGGCCCGGTCTCCTGCCACAGCTGGACGGACCATAAACGCGTACCAGCAGGATTTCCTGTAAGCTCCCTCCGGTCAAGCGGGGGCGACTGAGGCTGCGATCAACCCAGACGAGGCGGTGAGAAGTGCGAAGTATCCCGACCAGAGCCTAGCTGAGAGAGCAAGATCCGAGGTATACAGAGGCCCACCAGGTTTTCCGAAATCCCGACGTCCAGAGGGTCCGATGTCCGCAGTTATCGAGTCCTGTCCATTCTCTGAGGCCTTCCGTTTCAAGGAGCTACTCGGTGAGTACCATCGCCGGGGAGGCGTGTTGACGCGCACATAGGTTGTGCCGGTCAAGACGGATTTGGGTACACAAATCCGGTCTGCACTGTTTAGCAGTGTATATGTACTGTTTAGCAGTATATCAAGTATTCCGAAGTATTCAGTTATTGTCAAGAATTCAGCGTGGTGATTAGTTAGGCAGACTGTCATCATTGTCGACCATTGTTATAATGTTTAATGTTTAAAGTTTAAAGTATTCAGAAATGTCTTGCATATTGTGGTATGAATGACTGTTCATTGTTCACTGTTCATTATTGTGTTTCTCGTATTAAGCAAGTTCAAGAGTAAGTATCAGATCAGTTGTGAATATGCCGCTCTTCTCGAAGTTAAGACAGATTACTACCAGAAAAGGGGTGCTTGAAGAAGCAGTTCCTATTCCTCCTAGGGATACTCCAGGGCATTTCATGTACCATAAACATGGCTTAGATGCCATATTGTTTCTTGATCTATGGGTAGATTATACCAAAGGATTACCGGAAAGTCAAAGGTGGCCCATAGCGGGAACCTGGGATGCAGAGTGCATCATGAAAGTGGAGGAAGAGTTATGGAAAAGAAAGGTCAGACAGTCACAGAAAGACGCTGTTGAGTTATGGCGTAAAGAATCTCATAGACGAACAGAAAAAGCACGTAGACAAGAAGAGAGGAGTAAAGAAAGTTCAAATAAAGTTCAAGAAAATCTATTAATTGAGGAAGGTATCCGAGTGAAATCAGAACAAGTGAATAGACAAAGAAATGCTCTTATGAATGGTATGTATCCCCTTCTAGCCGAAGGACTACCTAAGGCTGCTCCAGAGATACCAAAAGACTTGCCACCCCCATTATTTCCAATTAAGGTACATCCAAAGGGGCATCCCAGAACCGCAGAAGATGTTTTTCTTTCCTCATATCTAGACGATGCAGCTCCCGAGTATGCTAACGCCACACCACATAGACCGTCTGGCGGAGGGGTCCAACGTCAGGATCAGGTATCTGTCCCCGTGCAACAGCAAGTCCCGATACAAGCTTCGGCAAGCACATCTGTTTCCGCATCTGTCTCCGCAGTCGACTCTACAGAGGTATCGACACCCATAGTTGCTGTGTCACGTTCAACGAACCCATTCACACCCGACGCCCCAGATAGGGCCACGGGAGGTGCTAGCAGTACTTTTACACCACCTAGAATAAATAAACTTGTCTTTCAAGAGTCAGCGCATTCACGTACACCTAAATTTGTAAGTGAACGTACGCTTAAGGAACTCCTTGTAAATTGTAGATATGACCCAGTGGTTGGTAAAGAGGACGAAATGGTCCTGGCATCATTACGTATCAGGCGAGCCGCAGAATATTTAGCAAGGTTACCAGGGATGACTACGCATCTAGATAACATATATCATTTTGTTCAAACAGGACGAGATCCAGGATGTATTAACAGAGCTATGGAATTCCAGAAAGTAGAGATACAGGGGGAACTGTTACGTTTCCTCATAAACTGTGTAATCAGAAATCAAGATCGTCCGGGGGTAGACCCGAATGCAATGCTTATTCTTACAAGATGGAGTCAGAATATATCAGAAGGGAGACACGATAAGCAAAATTGTATAATAGCCATGTGCCGAAAAATACGTAAAGAAATAGAGCGTATTCATGAAGAGAGATTGGGAACAGACGAGTTTGAGCAAGATGAAGTGTCCGAATCAGGGAATTCCGCAAGACAGTCAGAGACCATAGCTTATGTAGGCAGAGGAAGATCTTGTGAAAATACTAGATGTTTTTCTGATCCCATACACTCCGTATGTCCAAATAATAGCAGAACGTATCCGACGCCTGTAATAAATCTGAAGTCTCCTGAACATTCGTTTCAAGCCGCAGATAAGATACTACGAGAACGAAGAGGTTACCACCTCCTCGATTCAATGGATGAGCAAGAATTAGCCAGATCAGCCGTTCACTGGATTGACAGTCCTGAAAAATACGGTGATGAGACCGTAGCACACACGTTTCTCAACCTCAGTACAGATGAACAACGCTTAGCTGGAATCTATATGATTCAGCAACTTCTCATATTATATAAGAGCCAACATGCTGACCCTGGTCCTTTACCTGATATATTAACGGAACTACTCACAAACAGATGGAGAGGTTCTAGTAATAAGCTAATTAAAGAGATATTAGTGTCACGTAAGCGGTACGTCCTTTTTGTAAGTCCGGATTCTCTCTCGCTGCCCCACAGAGAAAGAACGCCGTACTATATGGATAGACAAAATCCTTTACGAGAAGTGCACCCAATAAAAGGCGAAGACAATGAGTTTCACCGTGTATTTGTTTACACACCCATATCAAAAATGGAATTATTAGAAATGAAGAAAGTAGTACCTAGTCATGACAAAGACCCAGCGGGTTTCCACCGAGAAATTAAAGACATGTTACTGATGGGAGAGTACACCTTTCCTGATATTATGACGATATTAAAGGTGCTTTTGCCTGCTGGCATTTATGAAAAACTGAAAGAAAAAGAGTGGGAAGTGGGAGACCAAAAGATAGACTGGACAGCATTAGCAGAGGAAGAAAGGAGCCGAGCTGCAGGTTCAGGGCTCGGGGATAAAGTTAAATTGTTACCAGGTTTACTAGTACAGGTACTGCCACGTTTATTAACTACAAAAAAGGAAGATTGGGGTGCAATCACAGCCTGCAAACAAAAGCAAGATGAAGACACAAGCGATTATTATGCCCGATTTGAAAAATGTTTTGGTATAAATAGTGGTATAAAAGCAAGTAGTGACTCATATCCACATTTATTTGTGACAAAATTGGTGGAAAATGCATTGCCTCCAGTGAAGAATAGAATATTGAAATTCGAGAGTACCTGGCAAAGTAACACTCCGTCGCAAATGCTACAAATGTTACAGTATCATCACAATAGAATTAGGGATGAACAAGAACACGAGCATAGACGCATGAAGGATACAAAAATGAAAATGCTAGTTTCTCAGACAGTACCAGCAGATGGTCACAAAAAGGGTGTGACACATTCTGGTGATTCTGCAGTTCCTGTAAAAGGAACCTGCAATTACTGTAAACAACTAGGCCATTATGTACATGATTGTCAAGTCCTGAAACGTAATATAGCTACAGGTATTGCAAAAGAGAGACCACGATTAGTTAGACAAGATCAGAATGAACAAGGAGCTATGCAGCATGGACAGTCCATGCCAGTTCAGCAACAGTCTATGCCAGCCTCACAGCAACCCATACAGTTTGTGCCAGCTGCACCACCGTTGCCTGCTACTGCCACACAAACCACAACACGACAAATGTATCAGACTGCACAGTATGAATACCCTGAGTATCAGCGCTACGCATGAACCAGCCTAGAGAGGGAAGTCGACTTACCGCTTATCGAGATTCCTGTAGATCAAGAAGGACCTTATGTACATAGTGAATTATTAGGTCAAGATAGAAAATTCTTACTCGATACAGGGGCAAGTCGAACAACCATAAAACGTAGTGAAGTTCCAGGGGCACCCCTCTCAGGCTCTCAAAATGTTTCCCTTGGTTTTTCAGGAAAACCTATTGTTAATGAAGTATCACAGCCTCTACCACTTACGTTAGGACCTTTGACACGAACTACAGATTTATTGCTTACTAAATCATGCCCAGAAAATCTGTTAGGAATTAAGACTCTGAAAGCACTAGGAGCCATAATATGTTGTTCTCCGGAAGGAGTAAGGTTGTTTTTACGTGATTTTAAAGGTCACTATGTGTCTAGAGACATGGATCCCCGACTACAGACTTTACCAGTACATCTATGGGCACAAGGCCCTACGGATGTTGGCTGCATGAACATTACACCCTATCGAGTTACATTGAAAGCAGGAGTGGTACTACCACGAATGCGACAATACAAGTTACCGCATGATGCTGTAGTGGCTTTGTTGAAAATCATTGATGAGCTAATTGCCCAGGGAGTAGTTGTAGAAACAGACTCCAATGTATGTAATTCACCGATAATTCCGATTCTTAAACGAACTGATCCTACTGCTCCGCCAGTATACCGATTGGTTATTGATTTGCGTGAACTAAACAAGTGTATTGTACCACAATTCCCTGTGGTCCCTGATATATCATCATTGTTGACAGCAATTGATTCCGAAGCAACATTCTTTACTGTAATCGATCTCAAGAATGCCTTTTTCAGCGTCCCAATAGATCCGGAAAGCCAATACTTGTTCGGATTCAGTTTAAATGGGCGCAGTTTTAAATTCTCACGCGCTCCCCAAGGATTTACAGAAAGCCCCAGCATCTACAGCCAAGCACTGAAAAGAGAACTTGACAGTATCCACATGCCAGTCAATACTGCACTGCTTCAATATGTCGATGATCTGCTGATCACCGCAAGAAGCGAGTCAGAATGTGAAAAAGCTTCTCTGACAGTTTTACATTTCCTAGCCGACAAGGGGCACAAGGTGTCCCCTTCTAAGCTGCAATTCTGTGTTCAGCGAGTTATTTATCTTGGTCACTCGCTGTCCAAGGAGGGAAGGCAGCTTACACCAGATCGCATTCAGTTAATTGCTAACATGTCAATACCCCAGACACAAAAGGAGGTGCGAGCTTTCATAGGCCTCACTTCATATTGTAGGCAGTGGATCCCTCAGTACGCATTTCTAGCAAAACCACTTATTCAGTTAACCACACAGGAGGCAGCCACATCGACTGTTCTCCCTTGGACTCAGGAACATACACAAGCTTTTGAAAGCCTAAAGGAAGCTTTATGTCAAGCACCTGTTTTAGCAACGCCATGTTATAGCAAACATTTTACACTCTTTGTTACAGAACGCGAAGGTACTGCCTTGTCAGTACTCACTCAGGATCAAGCAGGATCATGCAAGCCATGTGCTTATTTTTCCAGTACATTAGATCCCGTAGCTCAGGCTTTGCCTGCATGCCTGAAATCAGTGGCAGCGACAGCTTTAGCAATCAGACAAAGCGATGCCATAGTATTAGGACACCCATTGACAGTTCAAGTACCACATGCAGTAGAGGTTCTTGTGAACCGAACACAAACACAACACTTGACCATAGCAAGACTTACCGGTTATGAACTGACATTGTTTCAACCACACATAGAGATCCGACGGTGTAATACATTGAATCCTGCTACACTATTACCTGTAATTGGAACAGACCCACTAGCTCATGATTGTGTTGAAATCATTGAAATAAAGACGAAACCTAGACAAGACTTGACAGACGTTCCATTGTTAGATCCAGACCTGACGTTGTATGTAGACGGATCATGCATGAGAGCAAGTACAGGAGATTTAGTGGCCGCGTATGCAGTCACAACAGACACTGAAGTTATTGAAACAAATTGTATAGACACTTTGTCAGCCCAAGCAGCAGAACTCATTGCTCTAACGCAAGCCTGTATTCAAGCCACAAATAAGAAAGTTAATGTATACACTGACTCACGTTATGCATTCGGAGTTGTACACGACTTCGGCGTGCTGTGGCGAGAGAGAGGTTATTTAACGTCCCATGGTGCCCACATTCAGCACGGACCCCTCATTCATGCTTTGTTAGACGCAATACATCTACCCACTGCTATATCGATTATGAAATGTAAAGCACACACGAAGGTTACTGATACCATTTCTCAAGGCAATGATTTAGCTGACAGAACAGCTAAACAGACTGCTCAGAATCGCACATTAGACATGACAAAGCCAATAGTTCAGACACCAACACAGTGTATGACAATTAAGGATCCCGCACTTGATGTAATTGACATACAGACACATGCCACAGCAGAAGAAATAAAGAAGTGGACTGAACTAGGAGGGATCCAGACAGATCAAGGGTGGATGACAAAGGAGAAATCTGTATGGTTTCTCCCTGATTCCATGGTTCAAGCCATTATAGCTACAGTTCACAGTCCAGCACATTTAGGAGAGAAGGCTATGCTAGACAGCATTCAGCACATTTGGTTCAACAAACATTTACGAGCAGCAGCTAAACAAAAAGTTCGTACCTGTATGATATGTTGTCAGTTTAATCCAGGAAAGAGTGTTCCCGTAGAGCAGGGTGGATTTCAGCCTCCTGACCATCCTTTTGAAGTCCTCCAGATGGATTATATTCAGATGGAACGTTGTCGAGGATTCAAATATGTCCTCGTAGTTGTCTGCGCTCTCTCCCGTTGGACAGAGGCGTATCCCGTATCAGATTACACTGCCCCGACTACTGCCAAGCAGCTAGTTCGAGAATTCTTCCCACGGTACGGTTTACCACGTGTTGTATATTCAGATAACGGTCAGCCTTTCTCATCCGAATTAATGAAACATGTCTCACTCTTGTTGGGATATCAGTGGAAATTCCACTGTGTCCGACACCCCGAGGCAGCAGGTCTCGTAGAAAGACATAACCAGACACTGAAAATCAGACTGTCCAAAATATGTAGAGAGAAAGGTGTCGACTGGATAGTAGCATTACCAGTTGCACTCTTTTATATGAGAATGGTAGCACACTCTAGAACAGGGCTATCCCCGTATGAGGTGATCTTTGGTAGACCACCGAATATGTGGGGGACGCCTATACCACGTAAAATAACTGACATTGACTGTAACATGCTGACAGATTACTTGGCTTCCTTGATGTCTGCACTACAATCTTCTCGTTCACAGGTAGCTGCAGCCTTTCCCGACAACACTGAGGCGAAACCCCATGACATTGTTCCGGGTAATCTTGTCTTTGTGAGAAATTTCGACAGGAAAAGTCAATTGGAGCCCAGGTGGAAAGCACCGAAGTTGGTCCTGTTGACCACAAGAACAGCCGTGAAGATCGAGGGACGTAAAGGGTGGATTCATTCAAGTCACGTCAAAAAATTCCATGGACTACCTTCAGATATAGACACTGTGCCCTGCACTCCCTCACAGACTGATTCAAAACTTCCTTTTGTTGAAAAGAATGACTCTCAGTGCTATAAATTAAAGCTTAGGCCCAAACAGTCGAGCAATTTGATTGTTTAAGTCCTCTCCAAGGTGAAGCGGTTGAATTGTCTCCGACATATATCCCTTGGACCTGAGTAGAGAAAATACCAGAGAAATGTTGAAACGACAGGCGTATTGTAAATCACTGCGTAGCCACTGTATTGTGACTTTATTAATTTTGTTTTTCTTGAGTTTTTTAATAGTTACTGCAAGTATATTGTTGCATATGTATTATCCTGATTCTAAA
Source organism: Triturus cristatus (assembly GCF_964204655.1). Classification (NCBI taxonomy): domain Eukaryota; kingdom Metazoa; phylum Chordata; class Amphibia; order Caudata; family Salamandridae; genus Triturus; species Triturus cristatus. The sequence continues at coordinate 9,208,766 of NC_140585.1, forward strand.
CGTGTTTTCAATATAACTGATGAACACTCTTTTAGTGACCTACCGCCACATGAGTTGTCCTATAGACTTGCGCTGCGTAATAACACATTCATTAGTATGTTACATCATTCCCATCAGACTAGTAATGCCACCAATTGTTGGGTGTGTGGCCGACTCCCTCCCTATCAGAATAACAAAGGAGTTCTGCCTTTCTTTCCACATCCGTTCACACACAATGGCTCCTGTGGAGCATGGTTTAGTTTATTAAATTCCATAGACCCAGACACAGCAGTTTATCAACAACACTGGATATGGGGAAATCTGAATCTAGTTTTATTTAAAGTCTGTCACCCTAATAAGGAGGGTTACCCCAGTAGAACAGGAACTGATTTAGAAAATGAAGTGTATAAATTAGGTAATTTTACGCCTAATCTTATGATTTTGAATGTTAAATCCGAAGTTGAACTAATTCTGCCCACTATGTCAGTATTTCCAGTTAAGGGTGAATTATGTGTAAGAAAAGTTGGTTCCATACACATGGGCCATAGCCAATGCGTTACTACAGTAGAATATAGTGATCAAGGGAAATCTTCATTTAGAGCTTCTCGCCATTCTTACTTTATATGTGGTCAGACGGCATATATGCGTCTGCCTCTAGATTGGGATGGTACTTGTTACATAGCATTCCTTTTGCCACCTGTTTTCCTAGCTCCCCCTGATTATTATCGAAATGTTCATTTAGTACACAATAGAGAGCAAAGAGATCTCCCAGTTGTCGATTATACTGAAACAGCATGGGACAAGTATGTAGATTTCAATAAAGGTATCTTTCCCTATATAGGTACAATATCAAATAGTAAGCTGATACGCAGACTCACCAAGACTCTTGAAGCTGTAGTAAACGAGACTATAGCCGCCCTAGGCAATCTGACAGAGGAACAATCAGTGATGAGAATTGTTGTTCTCCAGAATCGTCTTGTCCTTGACGTCATCCTGGCCGATAGGGGCGGAGCTTGCAGGGTCATCGGATCCAGCTGCTGCATATTCATACCAGAAAATTCGCCATCTGTATATAAAGCTATAACACGCCTTCATAAGATTGTAAGCCAGATACACGAGAATCCAGGCACTTGGACGTGGTCCGGGTGGTTTTGGAGTGTGATATCAGCCTGGGGATGGAGAGTTCTATCCTTCCTAGGTATTGGCCTTCTTATGCTCTTCAGTTGTTGTTTATGCCTACAATGTGGACCAGCGATTTGTGGTCTGTGTGCCACATCGTGTATTCCACATCAAGGTTTTCGTTCAGAATACCGGAAGGAAGAAGAAATGATGCTCCATGAGCAAATCAATGGAATGATGAAGATTGATGTCTCGTGAAGGGCAAGAAGGGGACAAGGAGGGAATGTGGAAATGTGGATTTTCCTGATCAGTTATGTCCCCTATCTTGGACCCCAACGGTTCTATATGCATGTTACAAGTACATGTATGTTCCCTCCAGTTCCAGTTTCTAAGACGCAAACATATGTGTGTCTACCGTCGACATGTTCTCTGTCAGATCCGCCATCAATGGGCTGGATATTCGATTCCTAAGTATGAAAAGCCACCGACTTTATATGGCTAAGTTACTCCATTTTTACAGTTCAGGCAAGTAGGCCCGATTCTGTCCTCAAAGCCTTTCCCTGCTCTCTGTCTTTGACAGCTTCAGCTTGAGCTCGCATCTGTATCCATGAACTTTGTCCTACTCCCTGTGCAGCTAACGGTGACTGCCTCGGCCAGTTTTCGCCTGTCTGCCAAGAAGTTGTATTTCACCTTCGAATTATCTATTTTACTCTTCAGCCGATGCATTCCTGTCCAGTGATTTAGGTAAACATTTCCTTTAGCTCACAAGCAAAGGACTCAGCCTTTCCGTCCTCCTGCAAGTGATTCATAGCCCTGTTGCCATGGAAAGTTTTCTATCCCTCGCATCTCATATAGACACTTAGACGCTTGTACACGCACACAGTCAGTATAGAATAGATTCTGTCCGAGAGTTCTTCCTTGTGGATAACATAGTTCTTTAAACATAGGATGTTAGATATGATTTGGGATTAGGTTGACTTGACCCCAGACTTCTCGTCTCCACATGTAGAGCTAAATGTCAAGTCCCCTTCACCCCCTAGTTGCACGTCAATTACACGTCATGCTGCCGCGCGCGCATCTATGCCAAGTATTATCTTATAGATCCACCTATGTCTGATAATTCTAACCAATCATGTTTCTTTTATTCCTTATTACGCCTAGTTTCGATTATGTCACTGTTTTGTCACTTTTCTTATCAAATGTTACGCCTTCTACATTCGTTTCATTATAATGCACTTATTATAAAAATACATGTCTGTTAATGAATTATTGTACTTCACTTCCTGAACCCTCGTGGTGACGGAACCTGAGGACCGCGACTCGAGTCGGCCATTTTGAATGGAATAAAGCCCATTAGAAAACCTCTTATACCACGGATTCTGCCTCTTGTTATTTTGAGCTATTTACTTTAATTTAAGATTCCGCATGAAATTCAGTCCGGTAATATTTATTTTATTTACCACACTGGGACCACAGATGGAAACGGAAGCAGAAGTGTTCATGCATTGGTGTGGTGGTTTCGCTACCTCCAAGAATCTCTTCTCTGAAAAGTCTTGGGACCAAACAGTATCCTCCCCTACTGTCCCCCTCCTGTGCATCCTATCTAGATCAGTTTGAATGTTACTAGGCTCTGAGAAAAGGTCCAATGCTGTGGGATTGGTCTCGTATCGGGTTCAGATTCACTACTACTCTATGGGGTTTTACTTTGTTGGATTGTATTTTGGCCCTAATCCTAAGCAGGTATAGGTGGAGAAGGCATTTAGCTGTTGCGAGGCCTGTCTGTAGGGACAAGTAAAGCCTGTCTGCGCCTACTGTAGGTGGTATCAGTAACATTACCTGGCTGATGTCTTTGAGCCCACGGCGGTCATGTGCTGATGCTGTGTGATGTGTAATAGTGGGCTGTGCAGTGCATGTGGAATGCTAGTGTTGGGTTCAGTGTAAGTATATGCGATGTGGGAGAGGTCCCTCCGCAAGCACGGTGATAGTTCAGGGATGTACTCTATTTGACTAGGCAGTTCTTTGGTGATGAACAGCACCCATAGTAAACAGAAGGTACATAGAAATGCCATAATGCATAACATATTGACTATTGAACCCAGGGGAGATGTTTGTAAACCTCTGGTAATTGGAAGTATCTTTAGTTAACAAAGTTTGAGGAAAAGAGTTCACAGTACAATTCGTCGTTCTTAATTGTCACACTGGTTGGGGGTTTCTTGGTTATGATAGTTCAAGATAAAAAGTTCACGGTGTAGTTCATGGGAGGTTTGCCTTGGAAGGTTTTGGGCATACGTTGGAGAGGTGGACCCACGCATTTTTCCCTTCCACCTTGAGAGTGGCTGGTGTTGTGAAGACTACTCGGTAGGTCCCTTCAAACTTGGCTTGGTACCGCTTCCATACAAAATTGCAACTGTAGACTTTTTATCCAGGTTGAGGTGCTTGGTATGGTAGCTTGGCGGTGGTGCACTTGGAATTCCGTTGGTGGACCTGCCTAGATAGGAATTAGATGGCTTTGGTTAATTCAGAGAGATATGCATGCAATTCATCCCCTAATGCTTGAGATCTAATCTCAGAGCTCAATTTGGTCCAGGTTTTTTGGATGGGAGTCCCTATCAGTCACGATCTGGAGGTCGCTGCTGGGTGTGTTTCTCAGTGCAAACAAGGCTTGGGGTGGACTTTGGAGCCATTTTTTAAGGCTGATGCAAATTATGTTTATTTTATTTTTCAACAAGCCATTGAGTCTCTCAATGATACAGTTGCTTAGGTGGTGATACACAGAGCCCAGTGTATGTGTTATTCCCAAAAGAGTGCAGATGTGATTGAACATGGAGTTGACAAAGTGCTTTCCATTGTCTGACCTGATGATGGCTAGTATTCCCCATCTGGGTATTACTTCCCTGATAAGGAACGTCATCGTTGCCTTGGCATCGCAGTGCATGCAAGGACCAGCTTTGATCCACTTAGAGTAGCGGCAAAATACTATAATCAGGTATTGGTAGTTAGCATATCGATTGAGCATGTCGATAAAGTAGAAGTGTAACGGCCTGAAAGGACCCCGTTGTCTTGAGATAGCTGATGATAGGACCTTGAGTGTAGTTTTGGGCGAGTATAATTGTCAGATGGTGCCCTCGTTTAAATATATTGTCACTGTTTCTGCTAGGTTGGGGATAACCCTGTCATTCTGGAGTTCCGCTATCATGTTGTCTTTGCTGTATGTGCTGGTAAGTGTAATTGGGGCAACACTATGTGGACTAGGCTCTGAGGCATGACAGGTTTCCCTGTGGGTGTGTGTCAGTATATGAGGTTGTGTGCGGTCTGAGTGCAACACCTGGCTACTCATCGTTCCTTCTCGTCAGATAATGCTGTTTCCTGCAACTCCCTCAACTCCAACCCTGCTGTTTCTGTATAAGGCTTGTCCTGCGGGGATCCCATCTCTAATGCCTGTTGTAAGGGAAGCACATGTATCTCTTTAATCGTTCCATAAGCTTCCTTTTTCGCGAATTGGTCGGCTAACACATTCTGGCGGGATATGAAGCCCTTGGGCCCGATTCACAGAATTAACTTAAGACAAAATCCGAAACTTACTACTATTGGTATTCACAGACTGCACTTACTACTTTCGGTATTCACAGAATGGATTTACGACTACTAACTTTACGTCCGCACTCGGAGGTGGGGATTCCGGCCAGTGCCGGAGATTTAGCCATGGCCAAAATCTCCACCTCTGGGCCGGAAGCTCCGCCTCCGGCCCGGAAGATCCACCTCCGGGCCGGAAGCTCCGCCTCCGGGCCGGAATTTCCGGCCCGAGTGCGGACGTAAAGTTAGTAGTCGTAAATCCATTCTGTGAATACCAAAAGTAGTAAGTGCATTCTGTGAATACCAAATGCAGTAAGTGCATTCTGTGAATACCAAAATGGTAGTAAGTTTAGGATTTTGTCTTAAGTTAGTTCTGTGAATCGGGCCCCTTGAGTCCAGTGTGGACAGTGCACTTCACCACAGCCACGCGTTTAGGTAGGGTTAGTGCATTTATTAGAAATTCTAGGAGGTTCTTGTGCACAAATGGTGTGCTGTCTGATTTCAGGAACCCTCCCCTTTTCCACTTTCCCATGCTAGAGTGCACAGTGGTGGTGACATAGACTGAATCTGAGTAGATCGTTATCGTTTTCCCCGTGCTTTTGGGTAAGGGCTTCGATTAGTGCTGCCAGCTCTACCGCCTGTGTTGAAAGGTGAGGGAGTAAAGTAAGTTGCGCAGTAACTTGCTGTATTTCAGAGGGCGCATGGATATGGGCCGTCACTACTGCCGCCCGAGGTGTCTTGCCCCAGTCTCAGTCTATCATGGAAGATGAGTCAATGAACACAGCTTCACTGTCCAGGATGGGATCCTTCTCTCTCTGGCTGATCCCCTCGGGTGTATGTGGCACAGTCATGGATCTCCTCCACCAAACCTTGTGATCTAGGATGGTGGCAGGATTTAGTAGATGGCACCGTATTATTTTTAATGATGACCTAGTGAGCATTAGTTTATAACCTGAAACCCTTGGTGTCGTCAGCGTGCTCTTGCTCTTTTGTATAACCGCAAACACAGAGTGTTCTGCATAATGTGTCAGCGTGCCCCATCGCAATGTAGGCGCTTTTGTTGACGGCAAAGGCTGCTCCTGCTATTGCCCGCTCACATGAGAAATGACCCCGTATGATTGAGTCTTAAAGCCCACTGTAGTATGCAAGGGATTTTTGTCCTAGGGGATACTTCTGTATCAGAACTGCTGAACCCCATCCCCACAAGCGCCTTGAGACCATCAGGGGTGAGTAGTTGAACTTTACTAACCCTGATTGATTGATGCCTCGCCTGTCGCTTTGGCTGAATAAGAAGAATTCCTTCCTATAATCGGATGTTCCTAGCACAAGGCAGTGTGTTATCTCTGATTTGAGTTTGTCAACGGGACTGTGCATCTTAGGTGTCCACGCTAGCTCTGTGTGGCCAGCTCTTGCCTTTTTCATGGCCTCGAATAAGGAGGCAACAAGAGTGCTTTAGTCAAAGACCCAATCCGGGACATAGTTGCATAGTCCTAAAAACCTTTGTTTACCCTTTTTAGTTTTCGGTGGTGGCATAGACCTGATACAATATACACATTTCGGCATGATCTGCCGACCGCCGGGGGCAGCAAAAATGCAAAAGAACGTGTTCTTGATGTCAGTTATGGAAAAAATAGTGGGGGCCTGCGGATATGTTTGTTAGTATGATGGAGTGGTCTGGCACTACAGGAAATTTCGGGGCCACGATTTCATTGAGTGTGCACAGACCCTGCACCAGGCACCAGGTCCGTCCCTTATTCTTTTTGACTAGGAAGAGCTGTGGATTGCAGGGGGACACCCCCACATGAAGGACCTCCTGATCAACTAATGCTTGGATTGTGGGTGCTATATCCTCTTCAGCTTCTTTGTAGAGTGGGTGCTGGCGCACCCGAGGTAGGATGGCCCTTTCTTGCAGTGTTATCCTTACCGGTTCGGTGATATTGATGATCCCCACGTCATAGGGTCCCTTTGCCCTTAGGTGTGGCGGTATTGCTGACAAGTCTTGCTCCTGCCAAGTTGTTAATACCGCAATGAGCAATGGAACCCGTTTCTGTAGTTCCAACCTAACTCCATTCTAGTCAGTGAAGACGATTTCTGAGGTCCCTGGACACTCACTGTAGAGCTGGTCATCAGCTACCTCCCATATACTGAGACAGGTAGCTAAGAAGATGATACATGACAACATTGCGATCGCTTGGTAGGTGGCCAGCAGAACCCCGTATTCGGACTGCACCTCAATGGCCTTTAAAAAAAAAGCGCCTCATCTTGGGGTTCCATATGATGGTGACCCTCCCAACGGAACACAAATTTGCAGTGCAGCTGTAGCTTCTGACCCAGCAGCCCCGGTGCATTAGATGTGATTGTGAGGGCCACATAGTGAAGGCCGTTTGGTCATTGGGTTTCACTTTTATCGGCCTGTCTGTGAGATGTGGGCCGGTTAAAGGCATGAGCCTTGATAGGGTAACCCCAAGGGTTGAGCAGGTCATTGTCCCATCGTATGAGAAATGAATGGCCATGTTTAGTTTGCCCATTAAGTCCCTTCCTAGGAGATTAGTTGGGGATGAGGGATGATATAGCAGCTGCCTCCCACGTCTATCTCCAGGGGTTTTGGGAAGGAGACCATCATAACCGTGACTGACAACCGCTTGCGTGTCCATGGAGTATTTAGACAGGGGGGCGATCCCTTTCTTTAGACATGACTTAGTTGCCCCTTTGTCAATTAGGAAGCAGTAGGGCGTGCTATTTACTAACAATGTTACAATGGGTTCTTCTGCAGACCGTTGGGTCACTGACACCATGGGGCACGCAAGAGTGTGTGTGATTGTGTGTGTGTGTCATCCCCTGGGAACAGGACTGACCCATGTTGGCCCCGTAGCTTCTTTGGTTCTGGGAACGGAGGGTGGATTGCAACCCGATCCCGGCTTTGGGAGTTCTCCGTACTACTTCCTAGAATCCTGCTACTATGTGCTTTATCCTTTCTGAACCTCTGCAGTGGTACCATCATTGGTGCCGCTGCCTTCTGCACCATTGTGGCCATCGATGTTCTGACCAGGACCGTCTGCTCCCAGCTCAGGGATTTCGTAGTGACATCCTGGTTCTGTCCCAACCTCAATCAAGGGTTGATAAGCCCCTTACTCACCTGTGAGGGTCTCAAGGATCTGAGGGGGTGGGGGGTTTTCGCCAGTCCGTTAGCTGAAGAGCCATGTCTTGAGAGCCTTCCTGAAGGTGTTCAGGGAGGTTGTGAGTCTGATGTCTACTGGGAGCTCGTTTCAGGTTTTGGCCGCAGTGTGAGAGAAGGATCTTTCTCCTGCTCTGCGGATGCGTGGGGTTTCGGCCAGTGCGAGGTTAGAAGATCGGAGGTTTCTTTTGGGTACGTGGAAGTTGAATCTGACATTGAGGTATTTGGAGGCGTGAGTCAGGATTTTGAAGGTGACCCTTTTCTCCATGGGGAGCCAGTGGAGTCTTCGTAGGTGTTGGCTGATGTGTTCGTGCACGCGGGATGCAGAGGACGGGTCTAGCGGCGGTGTTCTGTATTGTCTGGAGTTTTCAGAGTAGGGACTTGTTTACGCCGGCATAGAGAGCGTTTCCATAGTCCAATCTGCTGGTAATGAGTGCGTGGGTGACTTTCTTCCTTGATTCTGGGGGGATCCATTCGAAGGTCTTGCGGAGGGTGTTGAAGCAGCTGGAGGTGACTGCGTTTATCTATTGGTTCATGGTGAGGGATGAGTCGAGTACGATGCTGAGGTTTTTGGCCTGGTCCGAGGGGGTCGGTGGGCTTCCGAAGGCAGTCGGCCACCACGTGTTGTCCTATGCTTACGGGGTGGCTCCAAGGACAAGGACGTATGTCTTCTCGGCGTTGAGCTTCAGGCAGCTATTGGTCATCCAGACTGCCACGTCTTGCATTCCTTTCTGGAAGTTGAGTTTGGCAGTGGTGGGGTTTTTGGTGAGGGAGAGACTGAGCTGGGTGTCGTCGGCATAGGAGACGATGTTGAGGCCGTGTTGTCGGACGATGGCGGCGAGGGGGGCCATGTGGACGTTGCAGAGGGTGGGGCTCAGCAGGTGATTTCAGTGGGATCGGAATGGAAGGGCGGCAGTCTGATTCTATGGCTCCTTCCGGTGAGGAATGATCAGATCCAGTCTAGGGCTGCTCCTTGTATGCCGGCATGGTGTAGTCTGGCAATTAGTGTGCGGTGAGTGAGGGTGTCGAAGGCTGCTGATAGGTCGAGTAGGATGAGGGCTGCAGAGTTTCCTTGGTCCAGGAGGGTGCAGATGTCATCAGTGGCCTCGAGTAGGGTGGCCTCTGTGCTGTGGTTGCTTCAGAATCTGGATTGGGATGGGTCGAGGATGGCATTGTTTTTGATGAATCGTGTCAATTCTCTGTTTACTGTTTTCTCTGCGACTTTGGCCGCGAAGGAGAGGGGCGAGATGGGCCGGTAGTTCTTGAGGTCGGTGGGGTACGCTGTCGGCGTCTTGAGCAAGGGCCTGACTTCTGAGCATTTCCAGTCGTCTGGGAAGATGCCTGTTTCGAGGGTGGTGTTGATGGTGCGTTGTAGTTCAGGTGCGATGGCGGCTCAATGGTAGATGTGAAGGGGCAGGGGTCGGTGGGGGCCCCTGAGTGGATGCCTTTCATGGTGGGGTGGTGTCTTCAGCTGTGATCAGCACCCAGGTGGAGATGGTGGGCTGGCTTGTGCGTCTGGGGGGTGGACAGGCTGTGGTGTCAGGTGGAAGGTCGATGAAGTTGTTGTATTGGTTTTTGATCTTGAAGTGGAAGTAAGTTCCAAGCTTGTCGCAAAGGTCTTGGGACAAGGTGATGTCTGTGGCTTTGCTGCGGGGGTTGGTGAATTCCTGGATGACAGGGAACTAGTTCCTTGGAGTTGGTGCAGTTGGCGAGGATTTTGGTGTGGATGAAAGTCCTCTTGGTGGTTCTGATTTGGTTGTGGTAGTTTAGCATGGAATCTTTATAGGTGTGGTTTTCGGGTGTCTTGGTGTTTCTCCAGTTCTTCTCCATGCGTCTGCAGGTGCATCTGGCTTCTTGGAGATCGGTGGTAAACCAGGCGGCTTTCTTGGGGCACTATTTGTCGAGGTTGCGTAGCGGGGCGCTCTCGTCCTCGCATTTGGAGATCAAGGTGTGGAGTTCTCTGGCTGCTTAAGCAGACACAAACCACTATTATTTCAACAGAGATTTATGTCCATGAAAGATGCTATATATACACTATTGTATATTGAACAATTCGAGCCCTTGCTGTTCTCTGTAGTGGAAATGGACTCTGCTGTTTGGTTAATTCATGGGGTTATCTCTCTCCCTTTTTCGTTATTTCAGTTTAAATCATGCATTCAACATTTTCCGATTGGCCGTTTTGAACCACTGGCCAGTGCATTTTTACCCTCCCTCTGACATCTGTAACTTTCACTTACAGATGTCAGAGGGAGGGTAAGGAAGTATTTCTTACAAGGGAGGAGTGCGATTCCACTATAGGACATTCCCTGGTTTGCAAAAACTGCGCTTATAACGTTTCAACGCCTAATCTGGCTTGTTTTTTAAAAGGATCACCAGTGCCATCAATAATTCCTGCTTTTACATTGCTTACAAATGGCAGTTATCTTATTTTGAACAACCAAAACAGCTGTGGTTTACGGGCAGGAATCCCGTATATAGTAACAGTTTCACAACGCATTACTTGTTGTAGCAATGTACTTTTTCTGCCCCCGCATGGGAAAGTAGATAGTTCCATTTGGCATTCCATTCCGACTTTGAAATCAGATTTCAACAAATTAAGCAGGCTCAAAGTGCCATTGTTTCAACAGGAAGTGGCTCTCACTTCAGCTCGAGAGACCTTCGAGTTGCAGGTGGCTAGAACATCTAGCGAGATTCAGTCACTACTGATCACTAACCTCCCACTTCAGTTTGTGGAGCTTATACATCAAATATTTAATGCGTCTGATACCAAAGGCCTTGCTCATTTTTTTAAACATGTGGGATGGGGCCTTGTCTAGCATTTTCGGAGGGTTCCCTTTGTTACTGGCACTTGCTGGTGGATTTCTGATCCTTCTGCTCCTGCTACCCAATGGCTGCTCATCTTGTGGTAATGCACAGACCAGGCCAATTGCAACTGTACCGTGATCGAATGCAACAACATTTTTGGATGCTTGCCATTGGCAACGCTTAGCGTGAGTAATGGGTTATGCCTACTTCACTTGCGTGCAACCTGTGTTTTACTGTCAGTGGTGCCCCTTCTATTGGGCTTTGGATTTATGCCTCTCCAACACGTCATGTTCAGACCCGTATTTCAACCAGTTAATGGGTCCCTTAGTGGCCCATGAGCAGGCATGTTCTGAGAATGGCCATATGGCGTGTGTGGCTGCACTTGGGGTCTTGGCTGAATGGGATATCTGCGCCGCTGCGCAGAACATCCTGCAACGAAGTTTCATTGAATATCACGCAAGTTGTCCGGATATGACGCATAACGTTAAGAGGAGCATGTCTGTTCCTTCGACATACTTAATTGGATGGCATCCCTTTTTTCTACTAATGATAGGGATGACCTTTTTGAACAAATTGCATTCTTAACTTCACGTACTTTGATGGTTTTACACTTCCTTCTTAAAACCGTTTTCCTTGAAACAACAGAAATGTGTTTTTTGTTGTTGAATTTTCTCCAATCTGTTTTTTCAAGCGCTTCTGAACTCTGCCTAGCTTTTGAACTCTGTTTTGGTATTTTGTCCATAAACTACGACCTTACCAAGGGAAGGGTGTTATATGGCTGTCATTGTCGACATTGCTAAGTTAGCCTGAGCTCTGCTACCATGATGCCGCTTTTGCACACTTTACTACATGACTTTATTTTGCAAGACTCTGTTTGTGCCTTTCACTTGAGAACTGTCTGCTTTCTGCGTTCTCTGTTTGTTCCTGGAATTTGATCTGAATACGATGTGCAAGGTCGATAAACATGCCCCTTGTTATTCTGTTCTGGTCAGTCCCTAGCACCTAGACAAAACATGCTAAACACAGTTGCACTGCTGGAACCCGTGCTTTGATATTGTGGGGATGCATGTTGTTCACACACACTTGGAGAGAGACCTTTACTTGGAGAAGAGCTATGCTGTTCCTATGATGTAAACGTACCATCTAGGCTCTAAGGTATGGGGCCTGCTGACAAAGCCCAGAGATCTTCCTTTATATAATAAACTACAACTTATCAAGGGGCGAGTGGTTAGGTCTTCTAGTCCCTTTTCCATGTCTGTTTATAATGACATCCCCCTTTATATTCTATGGAATTGTAACAATGCTAACTGTTTTAGGTTTATGCATTTTGCTGCTTGTAGTGGCTCGGATACTGCATTATAGAGCACGATAGTTGAAATAAACATTTTGAACTATAACAGGGACTCTGACAATCCTTATTGTGGACAAGTATGCGTGAGTGAGCGAAAGGGTATGTCTCGCTACGGCGATTCCTGAGAGAGTCGGGAGTGTTGTGTTCTGGGTTGTCTAACCATTTGTAGCTTCGTGACTTTTGGAGGAGAACGAATGAGACACCATAGCTAGTCAGTTTTGGGATTTTGGGTACTAAGGTGGTAGGAAGGTACAACCCCTATACACCGAGATCTTGTTTTCCTGCACATAGTTCTGTGTATGTGTAGAATCCCCACAACAACGTGGGATGTGAACCGAGTTCTATCCCTATTTATCAATTGACCTAATAATACTGAACTTTCTAGAAAACAACGCTTTGCTTTGGCTCATCTCATGTAAGAGTTTCGGACATGTGAGAATTAGACTTGTCAGGTGGGTTATTTGCCTCGCTTTCTTCATCCAATATGGGTAAATGGTTTATATGGGTGATGCAAGAAACGGTTACTTACATTTCTGTCTTTTGCACACATTTATCCAATGGTGTCAAATCCTCAAAGGCCTTATCTTTAGGGGCCAGATTGGAGGATATCTTAAGAACAGCTGACTGGTCATCAGATTCCACTTTCAAGAAGTTCTACTTTAAACTATTGACGGAGTTGGCCTCGCTGGTGATAAGTAAGATTTAAAAGAGCACATTCAGAGCTTCCGGTCCCTTCTTAGAATGAAAAATGTCTTAGCTATTGCGAAGAAAATTTCTATGAAGGACACGGAGACAAAGATTGTCCGATCAAACATCCTTTCAAGAAAAGCCTTTATGGGAGTTGTAGTTTTTTTATTGGCTCTGAAGAAAAATAAAGAGAAAGTTAAGAATAATCCTTGTGTCCTTTTCCTTAACTGAGGTGAAACTTTGCTTTAAGATAGATGAGAACTATTTTATTCCAAGAGATTGAATACAAATTTGCCACCTGCTCTGATAATGAGAAACCAAATGCACATAGTAAACCAGCTGGCTCCCTAAGGACATACATCATGCAGTGTTTTGAAAACAGCCAGATATTGTTACGCCGTGAACCGAATCATGACCCGCGGTGCTGCTCGTTTCCTCCTCATCGGCCGTGGTGTAGCCCGCGGCGCCCTTTCCTCCTCTTCGGGGGTGTCGCGGTGCAGCACGACAGCCCGCTGTTGCCGTTATGGTGGCATCACAGAAAGCACCAGCGATGCTTGTTGGTTTGCTCTGTCGAGCACGCCGCATACTTGTGTGGCGGCCCCTCCTTTTCATGAGGCACCTTGGGGCACTACACTTACCTGGTGTTTGCATCTGATGACCCCCAATCCTTGGGGGCCAGATTGTTGCTCTCCTCTTCACAACCTTGCTCTCAGAAGGCAATGGGGGAGTGTTACTTACCTTCCTAACATGGCAGCTTCCTATACTGCACTTCACTCCTTTCCCTATCCAAGATGGCGACGCTTCTCCTTCCTGTTTTGTTACTTCCTGTTCCTGTATGTCACTTCCTGTTTTTCTGTATACGAGGGATCAGAACCTTTTCTTCCTTGCGTTACAACACTCCTTCTTCCTGCTGATGAGTCCTCGATCATGTTATTTCCTTGCCTCCTATTTTGGTGATTCCTCCTTCCGTTGGCGCTCCTTTTCCCCTTGCGCCGTCTGCTCCAGCTATATTCCAGTCTTTTGGGCTCCTGGTCTTCCAGTGTTTTTCTGGCTCCTTGTCTTCTTCGTTCCTGGAGTCTCATCATCAACATCAGAGGTTTTTTACCCCTGGGGTTTTCCTCTTGGGACTCCTTGTGGAGCACACTGGCTGCTTAGACTTTCATTGTCGGCAGCACCGTGGCTACCGGAAGGGGTCACCCCTATCACGGCCAAAGAAGGACGGACAAGAACCGAAGCCGGAAACTGTCCCAACGCCTCAAGACTAGTAAGAAAGACCCTAAAACCGACAGCTATACCTGGCTGATGAATCCTAACTAGGGCAAAACTACATTGTCCGAGGTTGCTTGTGTTCTGGTTCAGGGAAGAACTGGCCTTGAAGTTTGGGCTGGACTGTTTCTCTTTTTCTACATTACCACTCTCATCTCATCCCATTGGAGTACTCTACTCCTCTGCCTCTTGGTACATGTCCTTCACCCTATGTCCGTCTCTCTGCCTCACTCCTAAGCCTTACCTACTTCTCTAGGTCTCTTTCTGTACCTACATCTACCTCTAGCTCTCTTTATCTTTCCTTCAGGCTGCTTCACCTCTCACTATATACTTTATGTCTCTCCCTTCCTCACATATCTTTCCATATCATGCATATCTCTATCCCGTTCTCCTTCTACTTCATGTCTCCTACTATACTCCTCTCTTTATACCTCATTCCTTCTCTGGTATCCTGTCCCGTCCAATGTCTCTTACTCAGCAGGGTCACAGGTAACTGTCCGTCCAGAGAAGTGCACACAGATAAAGAAGAGAAGAGTGGCAAGGCCGGGAAAGAGAAAATATGACACAACTATCAAATTTGAATCAAGGAGTGGTAAAGATCTTCAGAAAGCACTTTGAAGTAGGGGGTTATATCTGTGTTTACAATGGTCTGACAACTAAAGCTATAATTTTAATTACTTTGTGCAAATGTCATATATTAATATTAGGCACTCGTCTACTAAACATCTACCAAGTCACCCTAAGCATGGTTCTCAACAACAGGATTAACAAGCTGCTTAGATGCTCAACTACACATAAAATGTTGATGTTGATGTTGCAATTAAAAAATCTTGATCCAAACTCACAAAGAAATGACAAAGAAAGCGCTCAGTTCCCAGCAAGCTCCACAGTTGATGAAAGCACTGTTGATGGTCTGGAACCCTATCCGTGTTCCAGCCAGACAATAATACCCGATGGGCGAAGTTGAGTGCCAGGGCCATTTTTCTACCTTTTATAGATCGAAGCGGAAATGTTAGAGCATTTGGTAGACCCAAGAGTGTATATGTGTGGAATCTGGGGATGTTAGTGTCAAAGGCCTGATCAACCTCGTCCAAAACCCGCTCCCAATATCTAGTGAGTTTCGGGCAGTGCCATAGCAGGTGAAGTAGTGTGCCTGGGCTACCACAACCCCGCCAACATAGGCCACCACTCTGAGTGTTCCATTTCTGCATTCGGGCGAGAGTGTAATACCAATAGGAAGCGATTTTATAAGAAGTCTCTATGTGCCCTATATTTTATGCTGTATTATGTATTATGACCCCTGTGCCCCACACAGACGGTCGCTCACCTCTCACTGCTGCTGCCTGTCGCCTGCTGCTGCCTGTCGCCTGCTGCTGCCTGTTGCCTGTCGCCTACCTGCTGGTACCGACCCCGCTCACGCCGCTCCCTCCTCACCTGCGCTGACCTCCGCTTCACGCCGCTCTCCTCCTGCTGCTGCTGGCCACTCTCCTCGCCTCCTCGCCGCCGCCGCTGCCCCGGTCACTCGCCTTCCTGGTTTCCCGCCGCTGACCCCGCAGTCCCGCCTCTCCTCCCTGCCCATTGGCCACCCAGCCTCCCGCCTCCCAGCGGACCCTCCCTCCCGGCTCCTTACTTAAGGTGACCGCGGCGGGCTGGTCAGTGTGACCCCTGTGCCCCACACAGACGGTCGCTCACCTCTCACTGCTGCTGCCTGTCGCCTGCTGCTGCCTGTCGCCTGCTGCTGCCTGTTGCCTGTCGCCTACCTGCTGGTACCGACCCCGCTCACGCCGCTCCCTCCTCACCTGCGCTGACCTCCGCTTCACGCCGCTCTCCTCCTGCTGCTGCTGGCCACTCTCCTCGCCTCCTCGCCGCCGCCGCTGCCCCGGTCACTCGCCTTCCTGGTTTCCCGCCGCTGACCCCCGCAGTCCCGCCTCTCCTCCCTGCCCATTGGCCACCCAGCCTCCCGCCTCCCAGCGGACCCTCCCTCCCGGCTCCTTACTTATGACGCCCCCCCAGCGACCGCGCAGCGGACGCGCGCAGCGGGAGCACCGAATGAGCGCCGAAGGTGCGCCAAAGGTAAGCCCGTCTGCGCCCGTCCGCGCCTGGACCGCGCCCAGCGCCAGACCCCCTGGCCCCCGCGCCCGCCAGCCCCCCCGCAGGACCTACGACTTCGCTACGCTCATCGCACTCAAACCCGCCCGAGCCCCCGGATGCCACCGAGTGTCCCCGCGACGCACCCATGGACCCTTCGACTGCCGATCCTGCAACTTCTCCTGCCTCCGAACAAGCACCACGCCCACCAAGACGGACAACAGCAACCACCTCAAGTGCATCCTGATCAACACCCGCTCCATCCACAGACACGCCGTGGAACTCTGGAACCTCCTCGACACCGCATCTCCAGACGTCGCCTTCCTCACGGAAACCTGGATGAACGACTCCTCAGCCCCCGACATCGCCATAGCCATCCCGGACGGCTACAAGATCATCAGGAGGGATCGCAACAACCAGACCGGAGGGGGCATCGCCATCGTTCACAAAAGCACCATTCGCATCTCGACTGACTCCACCGACGCATTCAACACCGCCGAATACCTGCACTTCCAGATCCACACCGACCCCAAGACTACCCTCAGAGGCACCCTCATCTACAGACCCCCGGGACCACGCGCACAGTTCTGCGAAGACATCACGGACTTCATCAGCCCTCACGCCCTCCCCTCCACCGACTACATCCTCCTCGGAGACCTCAACTTCCACCTGGAGAACAACAACGACCGCAACACGACCACCCTGCTGGACAACCTCGCCAACCTCGGACTCCAGCAACTGGTCAACACCCCCACCCACTACGCCGGCCACACGCTCGACCCCCTCTTCTCATCCAGCAAGCACATCACCTTCAGCCACTGCACCGGACTCCACTGGACTGACCACAGCTGCGTCCACTTCAGCTTCAAGAAGAACACGGTCCACCACCACCCGAAGCAGGTTCCCCACAGAAACTGGAGCAAGATCACCGTCGACCAGCTCACCACCTCCCTCAGCCAGAACCCACCGGTCAGGACAACGGACCCTAACACAGCAGCCCTCGACCTCACGCAATGGCTGACCTCCTGTGCCAACGAGCTCGCCCCACTGAAGAACCCACTCACCAGGCCCAGAAGCAAGAAGGCCCCCTGGTTCACCGACGAACTCAAGGACTCCAAGAAGGCCTGCTGCACCCTCGAGAAGGCCTGGCTCCTCGACAAGACCACCGACAACATGACCGCCCTCAAACTCGCCACCCGCAGACATCACCAGCTCATCCGCACCACCAAGAAGAAATCTTTGAAGGAACGACTGGACAAGAACGCCCATGACAGCAAGGAGCTCTTTAACATCATCAAGGAGTTCTCCAACCCCAGCACCAGCAACAACGACATCACTCCCTCGCAGGACCTCTGCGACTCCCTCGCCTCGTACTTCCACCGCAAGATCGCCGACATCCACAACAGTTTTGGCGCTCCACCCCCGCACCCATCGACCAAACCTACGCACCCCGCCGCTATCCTCCAGACATGGACCAATGTGACCCTCGAAGACACGACACGCATGATGAACACCATCCACTCCGGATCTCCGACCGACCCATGCCCCCACCATGTCTTCAACAAGGCCGCCTCTACCATCGCACCCCACCTCCGAGACATCATCAACGCCTCCTTCGACACAGCCACCTTCCCAGAGAGCTGGAAGCACGCCGAGCTCAGCGCACTACTGAAGAAACCAACTGCGGACCCGACCGACCTCAAGAACTTCCGCCCTATCTCGCTCCTTCCTTTCCCTGCCAAAGTCATCGAGAAGGTCGTCAACAAGCAGCTGGCCGCCTTCCTCGAGACGAACGGATCCCTCGACCCATCGCAATCCGGATTCAGAGCCAACCACAGCACAGAGACCGCCCTCATCGCAGCCACCGACGACATCCGAGCCCTGCTCGACAAAGGTGAAACAGCGGCACTCATCCTCCTTGACCTCTCCGCAGCATTTGACACTGTCTGCCACCGCACCCTAGTCCAACGCCTCAACGACACCGGCATCCAGGGGATTGCTCTGGAATGGATCATCTCATACCTCTCCGGCAGAACACAGAGAGTACGCCTCCCTCCGTTCCGCTCTGAGGCCACCGAAGTCATCTGCGGCGTCCCGCAAGGATCATCGCTCAGCCCCACTCTCTTCAACATCTACATGAAACCCCTCGCTGCCATCGCACGCCAACACAACCTCAACATCATCTCCTACGCCGATGACACCCAGCTGATTCTCTCCCTGACCAGAGACCCCGACACCGCCAAAGCCGACCTACACGAAGGGATGAAAGATGTCGCCGAATGGATGAACATCAGCCGCCTGAAGTTGAACACGGACAAGACAGAAGTCCTCATCCTGGGACCATCGCCCTCTGCATGGGACGACTCCTGGTGGCCCCCGGCCCTGGGCACCGCACCCAAGCCAACGGACCACGCACGCAACTTGGGCGTCATCCTGGACTCCTCCCTATCGATGACCAGACAAGTCAACGCCGTCTCCTCATCTTGCTTCCACAACCTCCGCATGCTCCGCAAGATCTTCAGATGGATCCCGACTGAGACCAGGAAGACTGTCACCCAGGCCCTCGTCACCAGCAGACTAGACTACGGAAACACCCTCTACGCCGGTACAACAGCCAAGCTTCAGAAAAGACTTCAGCGTATCCAGAACGCCTCCGCCCGTCTCATCCTGGACGCCCCCCGACGCAGCCACATCTCGAGCCACCTAAGAGACCTGCACTGGCTCCCTGTCAACAAGAGGATCACGTTCAGACTCCTTACCCACGCACACAAATCCCTCCACGACCTGGGCCCAAGGTACCTCAACGACCGCCTGACCTTCTACACGCCCACCCGACAGCTACGATCCGCGTACCTCGCCCTCGCCGTCGTCCCTCGCATCCAGAGAGCCACCGCTGGAGGAAGATCCTTCTCCTACCTGGCGGCTAAGACATGGAACTCCCTGCCCGTCCACCTGCGGCTGACCCAGGACCACCTCGCCTTCAGGAAACAGCTCAAGACCTGGCTGTTCGAGCAGTAGCAGACCCCCTCCCCCAAGTGCCTTGAGACCCTTCCGGGTGAGTAGTGCGCGATATAAATTCCTTGATTGATTGATTGATTATAAAAGATGTTGTTCCATTCCTATTCGGACAATGTTCGGCCCAGTTCTCCCTCCCATCGTATCTGGCCTGGAGATTTACCTTTGTGCAGCTGCAATGAGAGATGAGAGTAAATCTCTGAGATGATTCTTTTTTCATCTTTCTTAAGAAACAGCAATTTTTCGAAGGGGGACATAGGTCTGCTTGCCTGAGGTCTAGTCGCAGCATCAAGCACCCAAAGCAGTATTTGCGTGTGGAGGTATTGGTCCCGATCTAGCAAGCCATAATCCTCTTCATGTTGGGTAAAGGGAATACGGCCATCGTGGTCGAAAAGACATCCAAGCCGCTTACACCTACCTTCCGCCCATCGCCTATCGGCCCCCTTAGCCATGCCTGGAGGAAAGTCCGGATTCGAGAATATGCAGACTAGGGGAGAAGGGAACGTGGTGAGGCCAGCGGCAATTGCTACCCAATACCAGACCTGAAATACCGGGATGGTGACAGGGGAGGAATACAGCCCCCAAACTCTATAAGACCTAGGCAACCACCCCTCTCTCCAAATGTGTCTACCCGCCACCGTCTGGTCCATAAAGACCCAATGCTTTTCCGTGAGTGGTCGATTCTAATCCACCAAGAAGCGCAACTGAGCGGCCTGATAGTATCGAGTCACATTGGATAGTGCGAGGTCTTGATAGTATCGAGTCACATTGGATAGTGTGAGGTCTTCATAGTATCGAGTCACATTGGATAGCGCGAGGCCTTCATAGTATCGAGTCACATTGGATAGCGCGAGGTCTTGATAGTATCGAGTCACATTGGATAGTGTGAGGTCTTCATAGTATCGAGTCACATTGGATAGCGCGAGGCCTTCATAGTATCGAGTCACATTGGATAGCGCGAGGTCTTGATAGTATCGAGTCACATTGGATAGTGCGAGGTCTTGATAGTATCGAGTCACATTGGATAGCGCGAGGCCTTCATAGTATCGAGTCACATTGGATAGCGCGAGGCCTTCATAGTATCGAGTCACATTGGATAGCGCGAGGCCTTCATAGTATCGAGCCACATTGGATAGCGCGAGGCCTTGATAGTATCGAGCCACATTGGATAGCGCGAGGCCTCCGTCCCGTTTTGATCGTTGCAGGAGGTGTTTATGCAATCTGGGTTTTATGCCCCCCAAATAAAACGCTCAATTTCACTCTGAAGCTTGGGAAGCAGGTCAAGGGGTGGTTTTAGCAGAAGCGTCTGAAAAATGTATGGGGGTCTATGGAGGATGTTCATCTTTACTGAGGCAAGCCTGCCAAACCATGACAGCCGAAGCCGCTGGCAGTGGAGCAAATCCGTGCAAATAAAATCAAGCAATTTGGAGTAGTTGGATTCAGCTGTCTTCATCAAATTACTACTAAGCACAAGGCCTAGGTATGGCAGGTCTATCTCAACCCGGTTGAAGTCAAACTGGGAGCACAAAGCCCTCTCCGGAGGTCAAGTTCAGGATTTGAGATTTGTGTAAGTTAACCCGGAAGCCTGAAAGGTGCCTGAACGTGTGGAGATCTGTTACAATAACTGGAAGGGAGGTAATCAGGTGGGTAACAGAAAAACTGACATCATACGCGTACAAGCTGGGGATAAAGCGAAGGGGATATCCATAGCCATAGGGCTATCACACAGGCGTTGAGCAAAAGGTGAACAAGAGGGGTGAGAGAGGGCACCCCTGTCTCGTGCCCCGGCAACGTGGAAATCAGCAGATCTGACCCTGTTCACTATAAATGAAGCACGTGGCGAGCTATATATGCTCGCGATCCAGCTTTGAAAGTGTGTACCCATGCCAAAGCATTTCAGGGTAGCAAACAAATAGGGCCAGTGCACCCTGTCAAAAGCCTTCTCTGCATCCACCGTGAAGAGCAAGGCCTCCTCGCGGGAGCGTTGGACTTTATCTATGAGATGGCAGAGGTGCTTGGTGTTATCGCCACACTGTGGACCCGGAATGAATCCCACTTGGTCTGGATCTATGAGGCCAGGCATCAGGGAATTGAGGCGCTGGGCTAAAACACTAGCAAATAGCTTAGTATAAATATTCAGTAGAGAAATCGGGCGGTACGAACTACAGAGTTCGAGGTCCTCACCCGGTTTTGGTATGACCGTAATCACGTCTTGGAGCATCGTTTCAGTAAGTGTGCCCCTCTCAGTCAGGTAAGTATGGGGGCTAGCTCCGGACAAAAGGTCTTGTAAATGGTGGCACTGAACCCGTCTGGACCAGGCAGCTTAAGGGGTTTCAAATGCGCTATCGCCGAGACTAATTCCTCAAGGCAGATAGGCTTGTCCAAGTCGGCTGCGTCACTTGCTGTTAGGGGGGGTAACAGAGGCCGCGGCTAAGTAGGCGAGCGGATCGGAGGAAATTGAAGCATCATGTGCATACAGATCCGCATTATAAGCCCTGAAGCTATCTGCAATACCAGTAGCTTCGGTGGCCTCCACCCACGCCACACTGAGGATCCTTTTAACCGCTTGCGCCTGGTGTTTTCTGTGTAAGCAATGTGCTAACCTTCGGCCCCCGCTATTGGTCCCCACATAGTAGTTATGCTTCAGACGTAGTAGCACATGTTCAGCCCTATCTAAATCTAAGCGTTTTGAGGTATAGCCGCTTTTTCTCAAGCAGTCTCCATATCCGCGGAGCACCAGAACGTTTATGGATACCCTCCAATTACCTCCCCTTTAACTCAAGCTCTGCCCTCTTATCTCTCCTCATGTTATTATCAAATACAGCCTTGGCTATAAGAGCAGCCCGGGCTACCAACTTCAACGCCTCCCACACCGGAGACAATCTGTGGTGCCATCCTCATTCAGCGAAAGATACTTTGAATGGTATTCCTCAGAGTGGTCACTATCGCCGGGGGCAGCAGCATAGCCTCCCAGAGGCGCCACTGAGGAGCCCTATCGTAGGAAGGAGAAACAGATATCGATAATGTTATGAGCGCATGATCTTAGAGCGATCGAGCCTCGATAAAAGATGATTGGAAACGTTCCTAGGCGGAAGGGGAAGCTAGAAAATGATCCAACCGGGCACAGGTGTTATGAGCCACAGAAAAGTAGGTGTAGTCCTGTTCCCAAGGGTGTAGGGCTCGCCACACATCACACAGGCCACAATCATCCAACCATTCCTGGCATCCCACCGACAGGGCACCTGTACCACCAACCCTCTGGCCAGAGCGGTCTAGTTCACCACCCATCACCACATTTAAATCGCATCCCACCACAACAGCCGCACCAGGGGAGTGTAGTACCTTAGCTAGGGTATCCAATAAGAAGGCCTCTTGGTGCTCATTGGGGGAGTATATTGAAGCCACCGTAAAATGGAATGTATCAATTTGTACCCTAAGGGCCAGTAATCAGCCCTTGATTTTAGCCACAAGCCCCAGGACTGTCCAGGAAAATGCTTGGGAAACACGATTGCTCCCCCCCCTCTTGCACTTACCCGAGGACCAGAACTGCCGTGGGAACCCTCTAGCATGCATTCTGTGTGTCTTTTGTAGGTGAGTCTCTTGAAGCAAACAAATTCCCCTTAAGGAGTGCTCTAACAGAGAAAAAACCGCTTTCCTCTTGGTAGGTGTATTAAGACCTCGCACATTTAAGCTAACTATTTTAGTCTCCGCAGTCATGCAAGGGAGAACAGATCTAAACAAGCCATAGTCGTGCTATGCAAAACCCACAGGAGACAGAAGGAACTTTGTGAAATATGGAACAACCCACTAGTAATAGGCGGAGTGAAAGAGTGTTGAGGAATTGGCTCCCTGGAGGGGAACCCCAACCAAAACATAAGAACCCCAACATCGGAAAAAATAAATGAATAAAGGACGTAACAAAGAGTGTTCAAAGTCCATTAACGACACAAAGTCCAAATACAAGGATGCAACCATGAAGGCAAGAAACACTTACCAATATCATGGTTTAGCTATCCCCGTCCCCACCAGGCCTGCGCCGCAAGATCTCCAGTGCCCCAAGAGTCATTAGCTGGGGAGGATTAGTAGCGTCACCCTCGGCACCAGAGAGTGAACGAATCACGGCTGACCTTTCTTTGGTGATAGTAGCCGGATCCAGGTGCACTAGGTCCAATCTGGGCTCAGCCTTGAAGCCGCGTTCACGGTCAGGCAGGCCCCCGGCTCCAGGAGGGGAGACCTGCGACGCTTGGCCATTAATGTTGAGGTTAGGTAGTCTGCATGTCTCCGCTAGAGAGCAGAGCTGGTGAAGCTTGCCCTCACATTGAAAAATGAGGCGGAATGGGTGCCCCCAAGAGTACGCAATTTCTGCAGATCGCAGGTGACTTGTCACAGGTCGAAAATCTGTCCTCTTCTGCAATGCAATCACCACTAGGTCCTGAAAAAATTATGGGTTGTGGTCTCTAAATTGTTGCGATTGGGTGGATCAAGCTGCTTTCAAGATGGTTTCCTTTACTTTAAAGTCCTGGACGCAAACTACAATATCTGCAGGTGGGCGATTAGGTTGACGCGGGGGCCCACTCGATGGCAATGGTCCACTTTGATCACTTCTTCCCCAGTGGTGCCCAACACAGTGCTAAATAAGGCATGTACCTAGCCTTCTAGGTCAGCTCATTCCGTGCCGGTAGGGACCACCCAGATAATAATATTGTTCCGTCGCGATCTGTTCTCTAAATCTTCTGTATGCGGTTGGGGGTCAAGTTGTTGGTCTTGCAACTGGATAACCTGCTGTTGAAGCAGCGGAAATTCCTCCTCTTTGGACATCGAGCTTTCTTCCAGTGCGGCCACCCTTGCCCCGACCGCGTCCACATCACGACGGACTTCTCTCAGGTCAAACAGCAAGTCTGTCTTCACCTTCAAGATATCCTCCCGAAGAGAGGCAAACAGAGATTCCAAAACGTTTCGGGTCACTGCTATTTCAGGGCCCTCGTCTACCCTGGTCTGCCCTGTGCCTTGCTGATCCCCAGTATTCTTCAGGAGTAGGTCACGCACGGACCGTTCTTTTTTCACCTTGGCGGTCATCATGATCCCCACTGCGCCGGTTCCAGTAGGGTGAGTGAATCAGGGCTAAGGAAGCCAATCATAGGATTAGCCCCGTAGGAGAGTAGGAGAGGCAACGAGCAGCTCCAGGGTTGTATGCGCCGGGACCGCCATCAATGGGTGCACTCTGTGACCCTCTGTACACAATATAGGTCAGGGCACTACAAAGTGTTAAGCCATATGTAGGAGAGTAGGATCTGCTTCACATGGGTACCCCCACTTTTTGCTGGTGTTTCACTGTTTTTCGACCTTACTCTGGCTGTGGCCCTGCTAATCAGGACCACAGCCTAGCTGCTTCCTCTCTAAAATGGTTTGCATGTACATTAGGTACATATCTAATTGGATTCTGGAGTGCCTTATAAGCCCCTAGTATATGGTATACTATGTACCTAGGGCATAGGTACCTCAGAGGCCTACCAGGGGCTGAAGCATGTATTATGCCACCCATAGGAAGCACTCCAAAATAGCACCACAGGTCTGCTACTGCAGCCTGGGTAAGGGTGTGCTTGCACCCCTTACTGTGGTATAGACTACCCATATCACTATCATTGCACACACATATAAAACCTATAAGTCACTCCCATTAACAATCCTGAAGGCAGAGTGCTTGGTTTTTATGTGAAAGGGTGCCCCTGCATGAGCAGAACCCCTCTGCAGCGTTCGGAGTATCTCCTCTGATGCTGTTTGTAGTGCAGCCTGACCATATACCCTTAAGTGCATTATAACCTTGCGGTAAATGCTAACTTTGGGATGGCTACATGGAAACATGTCGTGTTTGGTGTCAAGTACTTTGGAATACTACCCCCCCGCCAGTTCTGGCGGTGGGGGTAGCATTCCACCCTTCTAGAGGGAGAGACATGTTCACACTGGTCTAACCCGGTAGGACTTTTCTGACCCCTGGCATCACAAAATGGATGCCTCTGCCACAGACACAGGTCCGGCCTCTTGCTGCTGACCGAAACACCGGCAGGGGAGGCCTGGACAATAGGTTTCCTGTCAAAGGGAGGTGTAACCACCTCCCCAGACAGGCAGATGTGTATTGGGGCAGGGCGGGAGCACACTCTGGTGCTTTGAAGTCCCGCACTGGGGGCACACTTGGTGTCCCTGTGCATAGTCCAGTTCAAACCGGTTGCAGGGGCTACCTGTCCCTGCTCTGGCGCGAAACTGGACAAAGGAAATGGGTGTAACCACCCCTCTTTCCAACCCCTCCCATAGGTGGGTCCCTAGAGTATGTCCAACCCCCAAACTTAGTATAAGTATGGGAACCCAGTCCTCGTGACTTTAGATTACCCTGGACAAAACTCTGCAACATATATCCTGGACCTTCGACTTTCTATCTCGACTAGAAGACGGAAGAAATCTCCCTTGGGTCAAGGAGTGACTCCCTTGCTTGGCAGGCACCAAAGAAGCAACTGACTGGTCTGCATCGCTGAAGCTCCCGCCAGACGCCGAAGTCTTTGCATCACCAGAGGTGGATTTCCAGACTTCCCCGAGGCTACCCTGAGGCCATAGCAAAGCTGAGGCCCGTGGCTATCATGGGTGACGTGGAACCGTGACCCCTGGACACCGTGAACTTTTGCAGCAACACTATCTTCTTGGTTTTCCTCGAAGTTGTGCTTTGGGCTCTGAGTAGCCCCAGCCTTGAGCACCTCCTGCACCTACGATTGCTGGCCTCCACTCCACGAGTGACCCGCGGGCCAGATTCAAGTGCGACCGCTTGAGGTTCCTTCGCGATCGCTAGCCCATTGGCTAGTAGGTCCCCACGAAGGCAACTCCTCTTTTAAATGGGCTTTCCTGGTTGCTCCAGACGTGCTCTGACTTACCCTCGCTGGGTGAGTCCCTCAGACCTTGCTGGTCTGCACCGCAGTCGTTTCTCTGCTTTCCAGTGACTTGCCGTTGTCAAGGCTTGTTGGGTCCATTCTGGTCGCCGACACCGCAGCACTTGACAGACTTTGTGGGACAGCTCGAATCCGGCTCGTGGACTTCGTCGATGCCTCCCGGACCTCGTGGCTGAAGAGTCAAGACACCCATCAACTCACCTGAAGCACCCGACATCTGTGGGCATTGGTCCATCCTGCCCTCGGTCACTGGCTAGTGACCCAGACTCTGTCCCCTCTGTTTTAAGGTTCCTTCCATCCTAGATCCAGGCTTGGATCTCTTCGGACACTTCTCCTCTTCACGGCAGCAGCAGTTCTTCGCCAGCTTCCATTGTAATCGACGACGCGACCCGACACCAAAAGACACCTATGCACCTGGCTTCCCTGGGTGAGGTAACACGAGTACTCCGGTGTTCCCATGGGTGCTAGCCCTAGAACTTCTTAAGTCCAAAAGGGTTTGGTCCTGACTCAATTCTAAGTGTCCCTAATCTTTAAATTTCCAACCGCGACATTGCCCATAGAAGCTAACGAGAACCCGCGGTTGTGTTCACACACTGCATACAGTCTCCGTGGGTCACCTGTGTCACTACCTTGGGTGGTTCCTTGGGGTCCCAGCGATTCTACAAGCTCTAGGCCTTGTGTCTAGTTCAGTCGTGGTTCTTATACCACTTTTTTGGTATATGGTTTGGTACGCCCCTAGGGCCCAAAAGTGTATTTGTGCTATTACTGTTGATTGCTAACTTGTAAATTAAGTACTTCGAACTCCAGTCGCTTAAAGAGACTAGAGGGGTGTGTTTTATCCTAAATACATATATTTTAAATATATACCTGGTGTGGTTGTCCTTTCATTTGATCATTCAAGAGATTATAGACTAGTAAAACTAGCTGCTTTACATTCCTTCAAGACTTAGCCTGAAGGCTGCTCTCCATAGCTACCAGTAGGATAGCTTTCAAAAAAGGTTGTCTTTAACCTATCACCATAAGGTGTTGTTTGGACTGAAACAAGGTGCCCACTAGAACTAGTGGACAGCATATATCGGGCCACCTTCTCACACCATAGGAACAGTCTCAGGATCCCTAGTCACAAGGCAAGCGGACACTGGTGGTCGATGTCCCCGGGCAAAGAAACTACAAAGCAGAGGTTCAAACTATGATATCATAAATCTATACCACAGCAAGGCAGTGCTATATCAGACAGGGCAGGGATGCTATGTTCCGGGGAATCACCGACTAAGCCCAGACCACTGGCCTATGTGCCTATTCTTGGCGAGTAGATGGACCCGTAAACACACCAAGCTCAATACGGCTAGGCTATAGTCCGTCACCACATGTATTGAGCCCCAGGCAATGTCTCCGGGGGAGGTGCCTGCGACAGTCGTTCCCTCTTAATACCACTCAATGGGGGGGGCGCACTGGGAACTCTCCCAGTATATCCCGTGATGCCTTCACTCATGCATCTGATGGTACACCTAAGCAGGACCGGGCTCACTGTGTTACTCAGGGGCTCCTCAGTGTCCTCCAAGTGTTCCCCAATGAAGCACCTCACTAGTAGGTATGGGTCCACAAAGAACCACTTCCCTGCTTCAGGACCCTTGAGGGGTATAGCGTCGGTCGTGCCTTGAACTCCTCCCTCCTCGTGCCCCAGGCACAAACCACAGCGGTTCCTCGTGCGATATGTCCTTACCGGCCAAATCAGAGAGGGAGAATCCTTCTGTGCACTGCCGTCCATTTGGGCCGCACCTCAGGCGATCCGCAGTGTCCCCGGGCTCAGCTGGCCTTGCGGCGCTATCGACTTCTGGTGCTTCTGGAATAGAGCCGGGAGCAATATAGCCCTCCAATGCCGCCAGATCGGGCCACAAAATCCTCCAGCCGAGACCGGCCTGTTACGTAGAGGCTTCTTGCAGGAAAAATTACCAGGACAGCCGGAACAGGACAGCGCCCCTCTGCACTCCCTCGGGGTGGTCCTGCCAGCCCACGCCACTGTTTCTGTGTCTCCGTAGCTGAGCGGGCGAGGCAGAGGCGGTCATCATTGGGATCACCAGGGTGAATCCGTGAGTCACCGGCACCTGCAACTGCTCAAGATGGCGGCACTCGAGTGGCGCGAGCTCTCCTCTCCGTCGTGAGTCACCGGCACCTGCACCTGCTCAAGATGGCGGCCCTCGAGGGGCGCGAGCTCTCCTCCCCGTCGTGATTTACCGGCACCTGCTCAAGATGGCGGCCCTCAAGGGGCGGGAGCTCTCCTCCCCGTCGTGAGTCACCGGCACCTGCACCTGCTCAAGATGGCGGCCCTCGAGTGGCAGGAGCTCTCCTCCCCGTCGTGATTTACCGGCACCTCCACCTGCTCAAGATGGCGGCCCTCAAGGGGCGGGAGCTCTCCTCCCCGTCGTGAGTCACCGGCACCTGCACCTGCTCAAGATGGCGGCCCTTGAGGGGTGGAAACTCTCCTCCCCGTCGTGAGTCACCGGCACCTGCACCTGCTCAAGATGGCGGCCCTCGAGGGGCGCGAGCTTTCCTCCCCATCGCAAGGGAAGGCGTCCGATCGTGGCAGGAGGTACCTCGTTCCTGCGTTCTGTGTCCCACAGCTAAGTAGTGCCTCCGGTACCAGTAAAAAGGGGGTTAGGGGTGCTATGGGGATGCTAATATGCCCTACGGAGAGTGAGCTCGAACAAAGAGCATCTGATCACCCCACCATCTTAGCCACGCCCCGCACTCTGTACTTTTGAACTGTTCCTTGCAGATGGTAGAGCATTGTTGAGGGTCGCATGAGGCAGAAGCACCCAAAAAGACAGAATCAAGAACGAAGCACATATGATGCTTAGCTCTATGTGAAAATGATGACACCATACATTGAGAAAATGATTAGGTAGTAGGTTTATTTTAAGATCCTTACAATCACCTCAAAAAGCTCGGCACGACTTACCTTCCCTGAGCCAGCCCTTCATTCCCACAGTTTGAATTCTCTACAGTCTTAGAACCCGGCTACCTAGCAACAGGCCAGGCACACGATGCGGTTCTCATCTATGTCACTAGATACTACACACCTTCCCCTCTTAACAAAACATAACATTAATCTCTCCTGGCAAAACAATGTTCAAATTCACATATATATATAAGTTCACAAACTACTTTAAATGTGGTGGTTTGATGATGGTTCTTGCGCTTCTTCTCAGACCCTGTTGGTTTCTTCCACCCTTGCTGCATTCCGAGATCACTTTCTTATCTCCTTCCAACTCGATCATATTGAATTTCGCAATTCTGTTTAAATTTGATATCTTATGGTCATTACTCTAGAATGCATTAGTAAAGAATTTTATTACCTTAATTGACTTGCCAATTTTTTTTATTCCAGCACCAGACCCTAGAACTATAATCCTTACCCAGTCTCCAACCTTAATACATGTCACTTTCACTTTCTTTCAAATGTCAAACTCTTGTTTCATTTTTCGCAGTTTCTCTTCCCCTCTATGTTTCCATTTTGCCTCATCGACTTTGCCTTTCACACTATGCTCTCTCCTCTTTTTAACCTAACTGGAACACATCACATTGCATAACTGAACGCAATTGATTTTGACCATGACACAAAACAGAAACATCCTCATGCACAATGTCCACAACAGATGAAACTATATTTTCCAATGTGTAAATCCATGAAGAAAGTGTGTTAATACTATTATCAACAACAGCAAGCACTTTTTCAAGACTAGCCTGGTCTATTGCCCTTAAACGTGAAGCTGCTTCAATTTGGGATAGCTTCCAGATTTCAATGTAAGTTGCATAAATACATCTTTTTGATCTTGGACCAGCAGGACCTTTTATAAAATCTGTCAAATCAATGTCACCTGATAATAACGACAAATGTTGTTTCACTGAACCTAGAGTTGAGTGTTGCAACAAATTTTGACATAACTTCCCAACGGAATATGTAGTAACTGAATGGGAGTTAACAAAACGAGGATCAGGCCTATCCTGTGTGTAACCAGGAGTCTCGTCATGGAAATGAAGTTGGCAGGCATCTGAACTAGTTTGCCAAACCAACCAACCTAGTGGGTCCAGACTAGAAAATTAAAGGTGTCATTGTTAAAAGGTGATTGTAATTCAGCCATGGAATAATTTGCCCAGTTGCTCCAGTTCTGATATGCAGCAAGTGCAGGAATAGCTGGGGCATTCCTTTGCTTAGCAGTTGCCAATCCAAAACAAGTATTTGATAAATAAATTCATTTAAAAATAGAATCTGTGATGGGATCAGGCACGCGCGGTGTAACACTTCTGTGCCTCGTACTTGCCAGGATTTATAACCCCAAACTGATTTAAGATCAATTGTGGACTTACACAGATCATACCCAACCCACTGACAATTTATCAATAAAGGATTCAGAATATAATAATTTACTGTGGGTGAGCATTATTTTAGAATTTAAAGAAGCATTTAATTTAAAATAGAACGACCCGGGGTTTGATTTTTCAAAACTGGTAAAATATGTGAATTTTTTTCAAAAACGTTTTAGAGCTGCCTTCCAAAGGAGCCGGGCAATGTTCTCATTGTGTATAGTTAAAAACATTTCTAAACGTGTTAGCTTTATGCAGATAATGATGACCATAGTGCTGATAGCAAAACAAATCCGCATAATTCGCAGTATTCAAATACAAATCTTAAGCATCAAAAGCGGCATAGTATTTCAAGTCTGAAAACAAGGATTGCATGGCTTGCACGTCCCAATTATCAGACCGTATGTTATGTTTCTCTACATCATCCATTGAAACACGAAGCACATTTGGCACATTAATTATTTCCGTAGGGCCATGGATTTGAAAGTCTACAGCATCCCAAACTATGCCGTCTATAACTGGCCAAGCAGTGATGTTCACAAAAGTCAGGTCTCTTTTCATGATGTGAGAAGAAGAGTGCGGAGCCAAACTTCCATCGACCAGCTAAATAGCAAAGCGTTCAGGAAGGTAGTGGCCATTGATGAGAAGGAAAAAGAATGTCACAAAGACAATGGACATAAACAAAAACATTGCGATGAGCACCAACCAGATGTATGTCCAAGGTGGAACCAAATAAGTTTGTTTAAACCAGGTGACAAAAATAGAAAATTTGGAAGGGGCCTTTGTTGATGTGGAGTGTGGGTCAAAGGAAAAACGTGATTCATTAATGGCCTCAGGTCGCAAACCAGGTAATGGCACTGTAATTGGATAAGCATATTCGGTTTCTTCATTTGAGTGGAAGCAGGCTGCAGCAGCAAAGGATTTTTAACAGAGTCCAGCGTGTTGTTAGAAGTGGGAAAGCCAGGATCTCTCGATACAGTTGTTGTAGAGACCGCTGGTGTGATGCTATTCAGGATCGGCCAGATGTTGTAGCTTGACATTGTCTACTAAGATGTTTCTGTTCTCTTTTCGACCAGGAAGTGGTGGTAAAATGACTGTACGAGTACCCTTCACTCCAAGCACTGGGTCAGGTGCACGATAAGAGGGGCCAAACTCTTTCTTGTTCTCCACCTTCTCTCGGTCCAGGTCACCAATTTTGGGTAGCCAGCTGACTACCCGAATCTGCAGCGCAGCATCAGTGGGTGAGGGTAAATGTCCCTTTGCAAGACTGTCACTGGTCTCTTGTAGTTTCTGTAATATAGCAGAATGATTATCTACGTCAAAGGATGCGGCCAATGCCGCCATGTCTAGACCATCAAGGTCTGGCACAAACATTTTCATGCCGAAGAGCATTTCATATGGGGTCCGCCCACCCATAGATCTTCTAGGGAAATTATTAAGTGCACGTTGTACGCTATACAAATGGGCGAACCAGTTCCTGCCAGTCCCTATGACCCTAGCTGTCAAGGATTGCTTTAAGTCACGGTTCATTCGCTCCACAACCGAATTGCCCTCAGGCCTGTATGGAGACGAAAATTTGACCTGCACCCCCATAGACCTCATGGTATCCTTGTACGCCTTAGAGGTGAACGCTGGACCCTTGTCCGAATGGAAGGTGCCACATGCAAAAATTCCCACAAAGACACGCAAATCCCTGATGACAGTTTGGGCGTCAGCACTGCGTTGTGGCCAAACCCATAGAAAGCATGTGCACGAATCAACTGCAACTAAGATGAACTTATAGGCAGTATCTGAAGAAAAAGGACCGCAGTGATCTAAATAAACACAACCAAAAGGTTTAATAGAAATGCATAGCTGTGTTTGTGGTGGGTGTATTGCTGTAGACGGTTTAATCAGCTGACAAATGTCACACGAAAGTACGTAATTACGGGTTTGTTTATATAAGTCACGCCACCAGTAATGCTGCTGCAAGATAGAAGCAGTAACAGACACTCCAGCATGCGCCGAAGCCATGCCTTTGTGTGCGGCTGTTATCAGTGAAGGTCTGCGGTCCGCATTGAGTATCAACCTGTCACCAACGACGTTAATTCTCACATAAGGAACATTATCGGGACTTAAATGATAAGAGTATTTGGAAGGGAAACCCTGCGAGTAATTATCACCCCTTTCAGTAGCAGCTATTGCTGCCAAAATGTCATTATCAATCTTGTTCATGGATCTTGTAACTGCTGCAACTGAACACGTGGCTACTGCTGATTTGGCAGGTTCATCCGCCAAACCATTGTCAACTGCGGGTACTCCTACGCGCTGATGACCAAGAGTATGAATTACCTGTGTGAGAGGCAGACGGTCTTTAAGATCTGCAACTCGAACTCAAAGCATTTTATGTTTAATTGTGCTGCCTTTAGAATCATGATAGTCATTTTGTGACCAAAAGAATAAGTTGTCATTAAAAGACTGAACACAGTAGTATGAATCGCTTACAATTAATGTAGTCACATTTGGATCTTCAAACTCCAGAGTTAGTACCAAAGCGCGCAGCTCGGCTAATTGGGCTGTACAGTCACCTAGTGCCTGAGTATGCACAACGTTCGACTTGAACTCTCCGTTCACCACAGTACCCGCTGTGTAAGAATGCTTAGACCCAGTTGCTGGTTGCGCCGAACCATCAGTATAGATGATACATTTGTACTGCTCAAGGGGGCGCATTGACAGTGGAGGAGGATGAACAAATTCATACTGTAAAAACTCCTGTGTACGCAATGATGAGTCAAAAATAAACGTGACATCAGGAGAGGTCAACGATGTGGCCCATTGTATCCATCGAGGATGTAAAGCCTTAGAGTTCGGTACACTCACCTTTGTCACTGCTTCCAGAGCTGGACATGGTGTTACAACCAAAATATGTTTTCCTTGTGCCAGTGCGCGTTCATTTAGGATCGCCATCTGGACCACAGTCAAAACTTTTTCAATAGAGGAAAACCGCAATTCTGCCGAAGTGTACAAATGTGACTTGTAAGCAATAGGTACTGTGTCTCCTTCAGAAACGTCAAGTAAGTGAAACCCACTGCACCTGGCACGATTCGTATCACCAGGTTTGTATGGTTATCACGAGTCAACAAGAATTTTGATGCAATAAGATCAGACTGCAAAGATTGCAGCATAGTAGAATGTTCTGGAAGCCAGCTGTAGGAGAGTAGGATCTGCTTCACATGTTTACCCCCACTTTTTGCTGGTGTTTCACTGTTTTTCGCCTTTAGTCTGGCTGGGACCCTGCTATTCAGGGCCCCAGCCTAGCTGCTTCCTCTCTAAATTGATTGCATGTACTTTAGGTACATTTCTGATTGGATCTGGAGTGCCCTTATAAGTCCTTAGCATATGGTATACTATGTACCTAGGGCATAGGTACCCCAGAGGCCTACCAGGGGCTGAAGCATGTATTATGCCACCCCTGGGAAGCCACCCAAATGACACCACAGGTCTGCTACTGCAGCCTGGGCAAGGTGGTGCATGCACCCCTTACTGAGATATAGGTTACCTGTATCACTATATATATACACACATATAAACCTATAAGTCACTCCTATGGCAGGCCTTATCAATCCTGAAGGCAGAGTGCTTGGTTCTTATGTGAGAAGGTGCCCCTGAATGAGCAGAGCCCCTCTGCAGCATTCGGAGACCCTTCTCTGATGCCGTTTGTAGTGCAGCCTGACCATATACTCTTAAGTGCATTATAACCTCGCGGTAAGTGCTAACTTTGGGATGGCTGCACGGAACCATGTTATGTTTGGTGTCAAGCACTTTGGAATCCTACCCCCCCCACCAGTTCTGGCAGCGGGGGTAGAATTCCCCCTTTCTAGAAGGAGAGACATGTACCCACTGGTATACCCGGTAGGAACTTAATAGAGCCCTGGTATCACAAAATGGATGCTGCAGCCACAGACACGGGTCTGGCCTCCTGCTGCTGACCGAAACTCCGGCAGGGGAGGCCTGACAATAGGTTTCCTGTCACAGGGAGGTGTAACCACCTCCCCAGACAGGCAAATGTGTATTGGGGCTGGGTGGGAGCACTCTCAGTGCTTTGAAGTCCTGCACTGGGGGCAAATTTGGTGTCCCTGTGCATAGTCCAGCTCAAACTGGTTCAGGGGCTACCAGCACCTGCTCTGGCGTGAAACTGGACAAAGGAAATGGGTGTAGCCACCCCTCTTTCCAAACCCTCCCATAGGTGGGTCCCCAGAGCTAGTCCAACCCCTTCCTTAAGTATAAGTAAGGAACCTCTGTACCAGAACTTTAGATATCCCTGGACGAAACTCTGAAGCTGAATCCTGGAACTTCTACGCTCTACTCAAGACAAGAGGACTGAAGAAATCTCCCTTGGGATCAAGGAGTGACTCCCCTGCTTGGCAGGCACCAATGAAGCAATTTGCTGGTCTGCATTTCTGAAGCTCCTGCCGGATTCCGAAGTATTTGCAACCCAAGAAGAGGATTTCCAGACATCTCACAGGCCGACCCGAGTCCCCAGCAAAGCTGAGACCCACAGCCCTCGTGAATTTGCGTGGAACCAGGACTCCTGGTCACTGTGCACTTTTGCAAGTGCATTGACTTCTCAACATCTCCTGAAGTCGTGCTTGGGCTGACTTGTAGCCCTCACCTCGAGCACAGAATCCACTGAAGATTGTTGGCCTAGTCACCCCGAGTATCACGTGGGGCGCCATTTTGTGTTTCGTCTTGAGGTCCCTTCGCGATCCCTGGTCAGTCAACTGGCGGGGCCCTGAGGGGGTAACTTTGAATTTCCTTGGGCTTCCCTGGTTGCTCCAGATGTGCCCCGACTCCCTACCAAGTGGTGAGTCCCACAGACCTGGCTGGTCTGCACTGAAGCATCTTTCTTGTTTCTGCGTGGGTTGCTGTTGCCAAGGCTTGTTGTGTCCAATCCGGGCACCAACGCTGCAGCACTCGACATCCTTTGTGGGACAGTTCGAAACCAGCTCCTGCTCATCCTCGACACCTCCTGGTCCTCGTGGCTGAAGAGCCAAGCTTCACCTCCTTCACCTGAAATCACCCGACATCGGTGGGCATCTGCCTATCGCCTTCCTGGTCACTGGCTAGTGACCCAGACTCTGTCCCCTATGCTTTCAGGTTCTTCTCATCTTCGATCCAGGCTTGGATCTCTTCGGACACTTCGCATCTTCCCGGCAGCAGCACTTCTTCACCAGCTCCCATTGAAATCGATGACGCGATCCTTCACCTAAAGAGTACTCCGGTGTTCCCGTGAGTGCTAGACCTAGAACTTCCTAAGTCCAAAAGGGTTTGGTCCTGACTCAATTCTAAGTGTCCCTAATCTTTAAAAATCTAACCGCAACTTTCCCCATAGAAGCTAACGGGAGCTCGCAGCTGTGTTCCCACACTGCACACGGCCCCTGTGGGTCCCCTGTGGGTCCCCTGTGTCACTACCTTGGGTGGTTCCT
Organism: Triturus cristatus; assembly: GCF_964204655.1. NCBI lineage: Eukaryota > Metazoa > Chordata > Amphibia > Caudata > Salamandridae > Triturus > Triturus cristatus. The sequence goes on from NC_140585.1 coordinate 9,244,586, forward strand.
TGGGGTCCCAGCGATTCTACAGGCTCTGGGCCTTGCGTCTAGTTAGGTCGTGGTTCTTATACCACTATTTTAGTACATAGTTTGGCTCGCCGCTAGGGCCTGACGTGTATTTGTGCTATTTTCCTGTAATATTTGAAGTGTAACTTATGTGTTTTGACCTCTAGCCTCATAAAGAGACTACAGGGGTGTGTTTAGAAATAAATACATATATTTTATGTATATTCCGGGTGCGGTTGTCTTTCATTTAGCCATTCAAGAGATTATAGACTGGTAAAACAAGCTGCTTTACATTCCTTCAAGACTTAGCCTGAAGGCGGCTCTCCATAGCTACCACTAGGATAGCTTTCAATAAAGGTTATCTTTAACCTATCACCATAAGGGGTTGTTTGGACTGATACAGGGTGCCCACTAGAACTAGTGGACAGCCTAAATCAGGCCACCTTCTCACATTGGTGTGCAGCATGTGGGATTCCAGCTTGCTATTGTTTTACCAGATAATCTCAATTGAATTGATCAACTGAAAACAACTAAAGGTACCTAAGGTACATATAATATCAAGTTTAGCTACAGTAAGTTCTACTGAACTTAGAGTTGTGTGTTAAGGGATAGCACACCCTTTCTACAATTCAAGAGAGTTTAGTAGGCCACACTAGTGTAGGTAGTGCAATACACCACACCACATTAGTAATGTCTAACCAGCCAGGAACCAGTGGGTCCCTACCAGGAACCAGTGAGCTCCTTCCCTATAAATATGAGGATCTCTCCTTTGCTCAGCTAAGGGCCTTATGTTCCATTAGGAAGCTGAAGACAGGCAAAAGTCCATCCACCCAGCATCTCATAAAGATCCTTAAGCTGGATGATATCACAGGGCCTAGTGGGCCTGATGATGTTGACAGTGTGGGTGGGGCAGCACCTGAGGGTCGGTCTAGGGGTAATAATTCCCCTGACCCTACCTGTAATGCTGACCAGACTGGTGACAATGACCAGACTCTGGTGAACACAGATCTCCTGGATGAGGATGAGGAGGATGACAATAATGCCACTTCCTTTTTTCCTCCAGGTAGGCCTGACAACAGGGCTAGAAGGGATAGATCACTGTCAAGGGGATCTATCCGGTCTAACTCCTCTATAGGAACCTCTGTTTCTTCTCACAGAGGGAGGGAAACCTCCCAGGAGAGGAGAGAGAGACTGCTGAAGTATGAGCAAGACAAGTTCAAACTCAGAAAGCAGCAGATGGCCTTAGATAGGGAAGCCCTGGAGCTCTACAGAGCTAGTAAAAAGGAGGGACTAGAGTCCCTTGGTGGCAGCAATTTCCCTAGAGATAGGGAGAGGTCTTATGACCATAGAAACCTAAGTAAGATTGTCCCTCCCTACCAGAGTGGGGATGACATCCACAAATGGATAACTGCCTTGGAGAGGGCCTGTAAAGTACAGAAGGTCCCTCAAGGTCAGTGGGCAGCAATCTTATGGCTCTCCTTTGCAGACAAAGGTAGAGACAAGCACCTCACTCTAGGAGAAGGGGATGCTGATGATTACCAGGTCTTGAAAAGTGCACTGATAGATGGGTTTGGCCTAACCACTGAACAATACAGGTTAACGTTCACAGACACCCAAAAGGCACAAAATCAGGACTGTGTTGACTTTGTTGACTGTGCTGCTAAGGCTCTGGAAGGTTGGTTATTGGGCAGTAAAGTGTGTGACTTCAAAGGATTGTACAATCTGATCATGAGGGGGCAGATTCTTCATAACTGTCAAAATCAGCTGTTGCACCAGTACCTGGTAGACTCGGGTCTGACTTCTCCCCAAGAATTGGGAAAGAAGGCAGACACATGGGTCAGAACCAGGGTGAGGCAGAAGGTACAGAACCAAGGTGGTGACCCAAAGAAGCAAGATTCCAAAAACTCTGACAAGGGTGGGGATAAGGGTGAAGACCAGAAGTCTTCTCAAGGGCCCCAAAAATCTTCTTCAGGTGGGGATTCACAGGCTAACAAAGGGAAAGGCTAAAAGAAACCTTGGTGCAAAATCTGTTATCAGAAAACTCACTGGACTAGTGACTGCACCAAGGCCAAAGAAAATACTCCAACCACCACCAATGCCCCTAAGTCACCTGCTCTCCCTAGTGCAGTTACAATTGGTGGTGGGAATACACAGAATAAGGGTGCAGTAGGGTTGACCCTGGGTTCTGAGACGGACTCTGGCCTAGTCAGAGAACCAACTCAGGCTGTGCTTGTCAGTGATGGGGGCATGGATATGTCCCCCTTTGTGAGCCCCAGTAACCTGGGCAAATACAGACAGCAGCCTTTAATTAATGGAGTAGAAGCTTGGGCATTCAGGGACACAGGAGCAAGTGTCACAATAGTGACAAAAGATCTTGTGGATCCTGGGCAGATTATACTTGGTGAAATGTACCAAGTGACCAATGCCAGCAATGTCAGAACAGACCATTCTCTGGTAGTTGTTAACTTCTCCTGGGGAGGGGTAACTGGCCTTAAGAAGGTTGTGGTAAGTGCAGACCTACCAGTACAGTGCGTGCTTGGCAATGATCTAGAGACTTCAGCTTGGGCTGAAGTGGTGCTCAGGACACATGCAGAAATGTTAGGGATCCCTGCACATGTCTTTGCTGTGACTAGGTCACAGGCTAAAACGTCTAAAACTGGACAGGCCCTGGATTCTGGAATAATGGACCAGGTGCCTCACAAGAGGAGGAGCAGTAGGGTTAAGGCAGGGCCTTCCCACCTGTCTTAGGATAATGATCAGTCTTCTCAGGGAGATGATCTTGAACCTGAAGAAGGAACTGTCCCAGAGGAGCTTGAACCTGACCAGGTTGAGTTCTTGGGGACAGGGGGCCCTTCCAGGTCTGATCTGAGCCAGGAGCAGAAACCCTGCCCATCTCTTGAAACCCTCAGACAACAAGCTGCTGATGAGGCTGCTGGGAATGCTAGTGGCACCCATAAAGTTTATTGGGATGATCTCCTATACTCAGATTGTAGAGACCCCAAGCCTAGTGCATCCAGGAGATTGGTTATACCTCTGACGTTTAGGGGTTTCCTATTGACACTAGCCCATGATACTCCCCTAGCAGGACACCTGGGCCAGAACAAGACTTGAGACAGAATTGTTCCTCACTTTCACTGGCCTCACATGTCTGAAGACACAAAGGAGGTCTGTCGCTCCTGTGTAACCTGCCAAGCCAGTGGAAAAGGAGGTGGCACTCCAAAGGCCCCCCTGATACCACTACCTGTTGTGGAGGTATCCTTTGAAAGGGTGGGGATTGACATTGTTGGTCCCATGGATCCCCAAACAGCATCTAGGCACAGGTTTATACTGGTGGTAGTGGATCATATCACCAGGTATCCAGAAGCAATTCCCCTAAGGACCACTACAGCACCTGTAGTGGCAAGAGCTCTCTTGAGTGTGTTCTCAAGAGTAGGCTTTCCTAAGGAGGTAGTATCTGACAGGGCTGCAAACTTCATGTCTAGTTACTTGACTGCTATGTGGAAGGAGTGTGGAGTGAACTACAAGTTCACCACACCCTATCACCCACAATGCAATGGTTTGGTTGAGAGATTCAACAAAACCTTAAAGGGCATGATCAAAAGACTCCCAGAGAAGCTTAGGTGAAAATGGGACCTGCTCTTGCCCTGCCTTTTATTTGCATACAGGGAGGTGCCTCAAAAGGGGATTGGCTACAGCCCATTTGAACTTTTGTTTGAACACCCTGTCAGGGGTCCATTGTGTTTGGTGAAGGAAGGATTGAAGTTACCTCTCAAGTCCCCAAAGCAAGACATAGTGGACTATGTACTTGGTCTCCGCTCCAGAATGGCTGAGTACATGAAAAAGGCAAACAAAAACCTTGAGGCTAGCCAGGAACTGCAAAAAGCCTGGCATGGCCAAAAGGCTGTACTGACTGTTTACCAGCCAGAACAGAAAGTGTGGGTGTTGGAGCCCGTGGCCCCAGCAGCCCTCCAGGACAAATGGAGTGGCCCCCATACAATTGTTGAACAGAAAGGGGAGGTTACCTACTTGGTAGACCTTGGAACCCCTAGGAGTCCCCATAGGGTACGTCATGTCAACAGACTTAAACCACATGTTGACAGGGCAGACATGGGCTTGCTCATGGCTACTGATGAAGGACAGGAGGAAGAGAGTGACACACTTCCTGACCTGCTTTATCAGAACCCTGATGATGGGTCAGTTGATGGTGTAGCCTTGGCAGGCAGACTCACTGCCCAGCAGCAAACTGACTGCAGGAATCTCCTCAGCCAGTTCAGATATATGTTTTCTCTGACTCCAAGTCAGGTCACCTGGTGCACTCATGAAGTGGACACTGGGGACAGTCTGCCTGTGAAGAATAAGATCTACAGGCAACCTGACCATGCCAGGGACTGTATAAGGACAGAAGTCCAACAGATGTTGGATCTGGATGTGATTGAACCCTAAGTTAGCTCTTGGGCTAGCCCAGTAGTCCTGGCACCTAAACCTCACACCAGTGGTGGAAAAAGAAAGATGAGGATTTGTGTAGACTACAGGGGTCTCAATGCAGTCACTAGGACTAATGCCCATCCCATCCCCAGGGCAGATGAGCTGATAGATACTTTGGCCTCAGCCAAGTTTCTAAGCACATTTGACCTGACAGCTGGCTACTGGCAGATCAGACTAGCCGATGATGCAAATCCAAAGACAGCATTTTCTACCCCTAGTGGGCACTATCAATTTGTGGTAATGCCCTTTGGTTTGAAGAATGCACCTGCCACTTTCCAAAGGTTGGTGAATCAAGTCCTTCCAGGCCTGGAAGACTTTAGTGCATCATATCTAGATTATATTGCTGTCTTTAGCTCCACCTGGGAGGATCACCTGGTCCACCTGAGGAATGTTTTGGCGGCCCTGCAAAGGGCAGGCCTCACTATCAAGGCTACTAAGTGCCAGATAGGGCAGAGTCAGGTTGTATACCTGGGCCACCTTGTAGGTGGAGGCCAGGTTCAACCATTGCAGAGCAAAATCCAGACCATAATGGAATGGTTGCTCTAACTACCCAGACTCAGGTGACAGCCTTCTTAGGCCTGACTGGGTACTATAGGAGATTTGTCAAAGGGTATGGATCAATAGTGAAACCCTTGAATGACTTTACTTCAAAAAAGATGCCCACAAAGGTTCAGTGGACAGCTAGCTGTCAATAGGCATTTGATGACCTGAAGCAGGCCATGTGCACTGCTCCCATTCTACAGAGTCCTGACTACTCCAAGAAGTTCATTGTTCAAACAGATGCATCTGAATTGGGGGTAGGGGCTGTACTGTCACAATTGAATGAAGAAGGTCAGGATCAGCCAGTAGCTTTCATAAGCAGAAGGCTGACCACTAGAGAGAAACGTTGGTCAGCCATTTAGAGGGAGGCCTTTGCTGTGGTTTGGTCTCTGAAGAAGTTGAGGCCATACTTGTTTAGTACTCACTTCATTGTTCAGACAGACATTTAGCCCCTCTTATGGCTAAAACAAATGAAGGGTGAAAACCCCAAACTGCTTAGGTGGTCCATTTCCCTACAGGGGATGGACTTTCCAGTGGAACATAGACCTGGGAGTAACCATGCCAATGCAGATGGACTCTCTAGGTATTTCCACTTAGAACATGAAGACTCAAGTGGTCAAGGTTAGTTTAATGTCCCTGCGTTTGGGGGGTGGGGGGTTGTATAGGAGAGTAGGATCTGCTTCACATGGGTACCCCCACTTTTAGCTGGTGTTTCACTGTTTTTCGACATTAGTCTGGCTGTGGCCCTACTAATCAGGACCACAGCCTAGCTGCTTCCTCTCTAAAATGGTTTCCATGTACATTAGGTATATATCTAATTGGATTCTGGAGTGCCTTATAAGCCCCTAGTATATGGTATACTATGTACCTAGGGCATAGGTACCTCAGAGGCATACCAGGGGCTGCAGCATATATTATGCCACCCCTGGGAAGCACTCCAAAATGGTAATGCAGGTCTGCTACTGCAGCCTGGGTAAGGGTGTGCTTGCCCCCCTTACAGTGGTATAGGATACCTATAGCCACACATATATACAGACACATATACACCTATAAGCCACTCCTATGGCAGGCCTTGACAATCCTGAAGGCAGAGTGCTTGGTTTTATGTGAGAGGATGCCCAAGCATGAGCTTAGCCCCTCTGCAGCTTTCGGAAATACTTCCTTATGGCTGTTCTGTGATACAGCAATACCATATACTCTTAAGTGCATTATAATCTTGCGGTAAATGCTAACTTTGGAATGGCTGCATCCAAACATGTTGTGTTTGATGTCAAACGCTTTGGAATACTACCCCCCGCCAGTTCTGGCGGCGGGGGTAGCATTCCACCTTTCTAGAGGGAGAGACATGTTCACACTGGCTAATCCCGGTAGGACTTTCCTGAGACCTGGCATCACAAAATGGATGCCTCTGCCACAGACACGGGTCTGGCCTCCTGCTGCTGACCGAAACTCTGGCAGGGGAGGCCTGGACAATAGGTTTACAGTCGAAAGGAGGTGTGACCACCTCCCCAGACAGGCAGATATGTATTGGGGCTGGGCAGGAGCACTCTCTGGTGCTTTGAAGTCCTGCACTGGGGGCACGTTTGCTGTCCCTGTGCATTGCCCAGTTCAAACCGGTTGCAGGGGCTACCTGCCCCTGCTCTGGCACAAAACTGGGCAAAGGAAATGGGTGTAACCACCCCTCTTTCCAAGACCACCCATAGGTGGGGCCTTAGAGTTAGTTCATCCCCTAAATGTACTATAAGTATAGGGATCCAGTCCCTAGGACTTTAGATTACCCTGGACGAAACTCTGCAATGTACATCCTGGACCTTCGACATTCTATCCTGACTAGAAGACTGAAGAAATCTCCCTTGGGGTCAAGGAGGGACTCCTCTGCTTGGCAGGCACCAAAGAAGCAACTGACCGGTTTGCATCGCTGAAGCTCCCACCGAACGCCGAAGTCTTTGCATCACCAGAGGTGGATTTCTAGACTTCCCCGAGGCTACCCTGAGTCCACAGCAAAGCTGAGGCCCGTGGCTATCGTGGGTGACGTGGAACCGTGACCCCTGGACACTGTGATCTTTTGCAGCAACAGCATCTTCCTGGGCTTCCTCGAAGTTGTGCTTTGGGCTCCGAGTAGCCCCAGCGTTGAGCACCTCCTGCACCGAAGATTGCTGGCCTCCACTCCACGAATGACCCGTGGGCCAGTTTCAAGTGCGACCGCTCGAGGCTCCTTCGCGATCACTAGCCCGTTGGCTAGCAGGTCCCCATGAAGGCAACTCCTTTTCTACTTGGGCTTTCCTGGTTGCTCCAGACGTGCCCTGACTTACCCTCGCTGGGTGAGTCCCTCAGACCTTGCTGGTCTGCACCGCAGTCCTTTCTCTGAATTCCAGTGACTTGCCGTTGCCAAGGCTTGTTGGGTCCAATCTGGTCGTCGACACCTCCTGGACCTCGTGGCTGAAGAGTCAAGACACCCGTCAACTCACCTGAAGCACCCGACATCTGTGGGCATTGGTCCATCCTGCCCTCGGTCACTGGCAAGTAACCCAGACTCTGTCCCCTCTGCTTTCAGGTGCCTTTGACACATCTCCTATAGTACCCAGTCAGGCCTATGAAGGCTCTCACCTGCATGCAGTCCTCTAACCACCTACACACTTGTCTTTCACACCTTCAATTCCCCTTGCACTCCTCTACTGATCCATTCAGCACCATGTACTAATCCATTCAATGGACCAAAACCCAACCACTTATAAATTCACCCAGGCACTGAGCCAGGCCTTAGCACATGGACTGTTTCAAACGCCTATCCACTATGCATGCAGTCCTCTAACCACCTACACACTTGTCTTTCACACCTTCAATTCCCCAGTCAGTATCCATACACTTCCAGCAATCACCCTGTCACTCCCCTTGCACTCCTCTAGTAACCCATTCAGCACCATGTACTAATCCATTCACTGTGCCAAAACCCAACCACTTCTAAATTCACCCAGTCACTCTCCTTGCAGTACTCTAATCATTCAGACAGTAGCCAAGTACTCATTCTGTGAGGCAGGCCTTAGCACATGGACTGCTTCAAACCCCTATCCACTATGCATGCAGTCCCCTAACTAACCAACACACTTATAGTTCTGCACTTATACATTCACCATACACTACTAATGCATTCTGTCAGTCAATTAAGCTATACACATACATTCAAACAAACTTTCACACATTAACATATAAATATAGTTCTTTCTTTAACCAGAGAAGTTAGTTCTGAGAACTTTTTTTTCTTCTTTTTTTTCTTTTATTTCTTTTTTGTATTTTTATGAACAATTTTGTTATTTTTTTGGTGTTTTTTCAGAAAAAAGAAAAAAGAATGAAAAAAACAGGAAACTTCAGGAATTAACAGCCATTCCCAACAAAAAAGCAAACAAAAGTCAAACAACGATGATTTCGTTGCGCCGCACACACTTCTTCAACAGACTGCTCTCCATAGTATATTAGTTTGTTTTGTTTACGCAGTGCTGCTTCAGTAGAGCAAATTCAGGACGTATGTCCAGTGGTGATGGTGATGTAGAACTGCCAGAGGTACCAGGCACTGCAGGTGGAGGGTTCTGTTGTGCTCTCCTGCACTCCTCCCGATCCAGATTCACTGGATGCAGAGTCTTCAGGTGCTTATACATCGAGGGAGTACCGCAAGAGTATTTTTTCTCAGCACTACTTTGGGACAAGACACGCTCACAGATCTTGCAGGTAACTTTGGTGGCATTCACTTTCTTCTGCCCCTCCGGAAAGGTGAAGAACCACTCATACTGGCCTTTGTGGGCGTGGAGCTTCCGGTAAAAATTCTTCCTCTGAAGAATGTTCCTCCTGGTCCTGTGGCTGTTGTCCTGAAGCCATGATGTTGTTTTTATTCTCAAAAACACCAAAAAAACGTAATGGGAATAGGTTCTTCCAAGCTCAGAGATCACTCTCCAAAGAAGATCAAAGAAGAATGATGGAAATGGGTGGGGTCCTTCAATAGTTAGAATGGGAAATGTTATGAACCAATCAAATCTTTTTTTTTCAGGTCACATGGGGTCCGCGCACCCTGTGCACAGGCAGCACGCACCCAACGCGACTTCGTGAAATTGCATTTAAAAGTAATATAAGTTTATTACAAGTAAAAAAATATTATTTTTATGAATAGCTTAGATAATGTCTTGCCCTAATATGTATATTAAAGACATATATTTATAATTTTAGACATAAAAAAAACTAGCGGGAGTCGCACACCCACCACGTCCAACAAGTATATGACGTCACTCGGAAGCACGCGAGCGTCGCATACAGTAATGCGCATGTGTCACGAATGTGCGGATAATGGAGTCGCGTAACGGTAGCATAGCGATCACGCACATCTCAGAAAATACGCACCCGTTGCACACCCTACGCGGATCCTTCACAACATTTCTAAAATGGCGGATAGGTTCCGCGTAGTGATCGAGAAAGGTACGCTTTTGGTGCGCGACTCCCAAAAAAAAATTTGGAAAAAAAGGCAATAAAGAAAATAATATAAATATATTAAAATAAAAATATAAAACGAAAAAAAAACAATATTTCAGTTTCAATATTTAAATTTTTTTTATTTCCATTTATATTAAAAATATATAATGTAATTTAAAAAATAAAATATGTAAAAATAAACAGTTAAAAAACTGTAGAAAATCAGTATCAAAAGAATACATATAACTATTATTACATTTAAAAATTATCATTTAAAAAACCTTTGAAATTCACTGAAAAAACCATAGGTTTCAGACATGTTATAGTTAGGAATTAGCATTTAAAATACCTTAGAAATTCACTGAAAAAACCATAGGTTTCAGGGCTGTTATAGTTAGCTGGACATTTCACTCATACAAAACCATTGAAATTCCTCCGTTATAGTTAGTTCTGCTAACTATAACTCTCGCTCCTGCAATCTACCACTGATGATGCCACATATTACATCATTCATGACATGGTCAGTGATGTCACTGATGACATCTCAAATGACATCACTGATGGCATCATCCACGTGACAATCAGATACAGCTCATCATACACTAGTATAACCTTTCATCACTCACTGTAAAATACAGAGTACCATATTTGAATCCATTGACACACCAGTACAAGTTTCTAAAAACCCACTCAGTGATTCCTAGATCTACACACACATCTAAGCATCAGCACACCCATAAAGATATTCACTCACACAAACAGCTGTTATAACATGCATTCTTAACCTCATATACCTCCTGAATCAACTATTCACACATCTTTGGGCAGTCACACACCCCCCACCGAACCACACACACATTCACTCTCCCATACAAATACTCAGTTAACTAATCAATAACTAATATAGACTTTCACATATCTAGTAACCAGCTGATGCAGCAGTTTACACAACAACTGACAAAGTGATACAGATATTCACACAGTTTAGTCACTATCCAATATATTTAGTGAGACACTATAAATTAGTCAAGTAAATAGTCAATCACACTGCTACTAAATCCTCCATCCAGATATTTATATATCCACTCTTTCTTCAATGCAGATTGCTATATATATAATACATATTTAAATAACGAACCAAACCACATTCACTGGATGGTGTCATCAGTGATGTCATCAGTGATGTCATTTGAGATGTCATCAGTGATGTCATCAGTGATGTCACTGACCATTTCATGAATGATGTAATATGTGACATCATCAGCAGTGGATTGCGGGCACGTGAGTTATAGTTAGCAGAACTAACTATAACGGAGGAATTTCAATGGTTTTGTACAAGTGAAATGTCCAACTAATTATAACACCCCTGAAACCTATGGTTTTTTCAGTGAATATACATATATATATATATTCACTTAAAAAACCATAGGTTTCACACATGTTATAGTTAGGTGGATATTTCACTCGTAAAAAACCAATGAAATTCCCCCGTTATAGTTAGTTCAGATCACTATAACTCGCGCGCCCGCAATGCACTGCTGATGAAGTCACATATTACATCACTCATGACATGGTCAGTGACATCACTCATGACATCATCCTTGTCGCACGAGTTATAGTTATCTGAACTAACTATAACGGGGGAATTTCATTGGTTTTTTACGAGTGAAATATCCACCTAACTATAACATGTGTGAAACCTATGGTTTTTTAAGTGAATTTGCAAGGTTTTTTAAATGCTAATTCCTAACTATAACGTGTATGAAACCTATGTTTTTTTCAGTGAATTTGTACGGTTTTTTAAATGCTAAGTTATGTATGTATTATTATTTTTTTTATATATTTATTTTACAATAAACTACGTATTAACAATTTCTTTTTGGGGGGGTTTTGCACCGTGCGCGCACGGTGCGCGCACCCCCGCGATTTAAAAAAAAATAAAATTACATTTTTTTCTGCCTTCGGGGTCCTTCAGGGACCCCCTGACAAAGGCTAGGGGGTCAGGAACTCTCTACCCTGCCCCCTTTTCATGTTCGCCACCTTCCTTTTTCACTCTCGCACTGAAAACAAACAAAATGGCGGCCGACACTTCCTGATTTCGACCGATTTGAACGTTGACTAACATGTAAACACCAATCAGAATAACGCTAACACACGTTAGGGGGCTCGCACGGTGCTCGCACGGTGCACGAATGGTGCACGCACGGTACGCGCTTATAGATATTTATATGGTTTTAAATGCTATTTTCTCAGGAACTACTGAACAGATTGACACCAGACCTGCAAAAGGCACTTCCCTGACCTGAGGACTACCTCTCTGCCAAATTTCAAGTAATTCGGTTCAGCCGTTCGGGCTGTACCTTCGACTAAAGGTCCTATGGGAAAATGCATAGGGGAAAACGCGTTTTGGGACCCCCCTTTTTTCTCGGCCCGCACTTGACGAATCACCCCGAGACTTTCAGGGTAGGAGCTGAGCGGAGCGCCCCATTAGTTTTGAAAAATTTCGCGAGGATTCGTCAACCGGCGCCAAAGTTATTCAAAATAGAATTTTCAGATTTCCTATGGAAACACGGTCCTAACTATAACTATCTACTGGCGACCGCCAGTAGATATATATATATATATATATATATATATATAGAATGTTGAGGTTTTCCTATGGAAACAGGGTCCTAACTATAACTATCTACTGGCGACCGCCAGTAGATATATATATATATATATATATATATATATATATATTCACTGAAAAAACCATAGGTTTCAGGGGTGTTATAGTTAGCTGGACTTTTCACTTGTACAAAACCATTGAAATTCCCCCGTTATAGTTAGTTCAGCTAACTATAACTCGCGCGCCCGCAATGCACTGCTGATGACGTCACATATTACATCACTCATGACATGGTCAGTGACATCACTCATGACATCACTGATGACATCTCAAATGACATCACTGATGACATCACTGATGACATCATCCAGTGAATGTGTGTTTTTCTGAAAATTAAATATGTTTTATATATGTATATCTCAAGGTCGATGGAAGAATAAATGGGTATATAAGTGTCTAAATGGATGATTTGTTTTTGAAAAATGGATTGTGTAACTGACTGATTAAGTGTATCATAGTGAATACATGGCTTAGTGAGTAATGTTTAAATATGTAAATATCTGTATCAGTCTCTCACTTTGTGTATAAGTGGCTGCATGGGTTGGTGAGTAGCTACATGGGTGTCTATATAGGTTATTAGTTGGTTTTTTGAGTATCAGTCTGAGTGTCTGCATGGTTCGGTGGGGGGTATTACGTAGTGCATAGGTGCATGAATGAGTGACTCACTGTTTGTATGTGTTGAACACAGCATGTGTGCAGGACTGTATGGGTGGATGAGTGTGTGTATGGGTGTGTTAGTGAGTGAATGACTGTCTCAATAGTGTCTTTATGAGTAACTACATATGTTTTAAACTAGTATATGTGACTATTGGTGTATATATGTGAGTATATGTGAGAGTGAGAGATTGAAAGAGTTCCTGTATGAATAAGTATGTGTTTCTATAAGTGATTGTTTAAAAGACTAAGTATGTGTAAGTTTCCGTAGAAGTAAGTGTGGTGGTGTGTGTATAACTGTATATGCAAGTAAATGTATGTTTGATTCTTTATTAGCATGAGTGACTATGTGTGTGAGTAACTCTATGGATGAGTGGCATTGTGTAACAGGATGTATAGGTGTATGAGTACATATGATGAGTGAGTACATGTATGAGTGACTGTATAGGACTGTTGGTGAATGAGTGGATGTGTATGTGGATCTTAGAATTACTGAAGAGGTTGTTGTAACTGGTATTGGTATGTCCATTGTTTTGAAAATGTTAGTCTCTATTTCTGAATGTGTGTATCAAAGGTTATATTAGGGTGAGAGGAGGTCTGCCACTCTATCACAAGGATGATGTCATCAGTGATTTCATCAGTGATGTCATTTGAGATGTCATCAGTGATGTCATGAGTGATGTCACTGACCATGTCATGAGTGATGTAATATGTGACGTCATCAGCAGTGCATTGCGGGCGCGCGAGTTATAGTTAGCTGAACTAACTATAACGGGGGAATTTCAATGGTTTTGTACAAGTGAAAAGTCCAGCTAACTATAACACCCCTGAAACCTATGGTTTTTTCAGTGAATTTCTGAGGTTTTTTAAATGCTAATTCCTAACTATGACGTGCCTGAAACCTATGGTTTTTTCTGTGAATTTCAAAGGTTTTTTAAATGCTAATTTCTAACTATGCCTACAGAGATAGGACATGTGAAGAAAGAAGAAAAAATGCACAGAAAGAAACAAAAGAAGTGCAGAAAGAAGCAACAGAAGTCCTCAAATACGAAGATAAGTGCAGGAAGAAGGATAACGTGCAGAAAGAACAAAAAGAAGAGCAGAAAGAAGCCTTGTTGCAAAATCATCCTGTACCCTCAACTTTTTCAGACGGATACTGGTGGTAACTGAGTCTGACTAACCAGTCCTAGAGCCAGGGCTATGTTAAAAGACACTTAGAATACAGTGAAAACACCTACATACACTAGGGAACATTATGCGTTGGGGTCCCCCTGTGATTAGCATGACCTCCTCTGTAAGCCCCTAGTATATAATAGGGCATGGGGATTAAAACTACCTCTTAAAACAGGCCACCGGGCGTTTTTGTACACGTTAACTCAGGCCCCGTCCCCTCCCTTCACCACTGTGTAAACACGCCCTGTGTCCAATTTTAGTTGGGAGATTAAGTTCATTTGAATCCTGAGGGTCCCTAGGGTCCAACTAGCCCACTAGGTACCTCCAGTAAGTGCCACAGAGCTGCGTTGCAGAGAGGTGTAAAAAGTGGCACGGCCTGGACCACCTCTTTGCAATGCAGCTCAGTGGCGCTTACTGGAAGCACTTGGTGGGCTAGTTAGCCCCCAGGGGCCCTCAGTATTGAAGGGAAATTATATCCCCAATTTAAAACGTGCCATAGTGCGTGTTTGCACACGTCACCTCAGGCCCCGTCCCCTCCCTTCACCACTGTGTAAACGCGCCCTGTGGCTGTTCTAAGTTGAGAGATTAAGTCCCCTTGAATCCTAAGGGTCCCTAGGGTCAAACTAGACCACCTGGTACCTCCAGTAAGCGCCACAGAGCTGCGTTGCAGAGAGGTGTAAATAGGGGCTTGGCCTCAGAACACCTGTCTGCAGCGCAGCTCCCTGGCGCATACTGGAGATGCCTATTGGGGGCGCGTTTGCAGAGTGCTGCACGGAGGGGGTATGGCCTCCGGCACAACGCCAGTCTTTTATTTATTTTAATTTTTTAAGAAGGGGGCTGTGTGGTTCCCCTTCTTATTCTAATTTATAGGCCCTGATGACCCCATCCCCCAGGGCCTGTCTCCTAATTATATTCTTTTGACCCCAATCCCCAGGGCCGGCCACTGTTTTTTATTATTTTTAAAAAATATATATTTATAGACACACCTAGGACATGCTGGACAAACCGTACGTACCTATCACCATGACGATTTGCGTGATATTCATTAAAAGGCGACTATGCATGCAATGAATCCCCGTGGAATGTATTTACACCACTAGTAAAGCTCTGACATGTCTGATGCCCTACCGTGCCTAATGCCGGTAGACACCCTTGTCGTTTATTTATACAAACATGGGTAGCTATTGACGGGCACATTTAATACACATGCACACCAAGCCATTCAAAGAGGATTCGACAAAAATTCGACCAAAACTATGTAAGAAACCCCCCTCACGGTTAATAAAACACACATCCACTGCCGGATGTGTAATACTTTTTATTTTACTCTCTGGAAAGGGGATGAACATCACTTGAGAGTCACAGCGCACTCCTGACAGAGCCCAATGCTGTGTTACACCCACCATTGCCTGCCGAGTGCCACACACCTCTGTGTTGTATTCCACTAGCTAGTGCATATGCTATGACACTCTCTAGCCCATGTGCACTGTACCACCACCCCGTGAATATGTCATGCCACACTTGTCTTCGCACGGGTTATATTGCCCCATCTAACGTGCCTTCCTCGATGCCTATGTTATAACGCACAGTGCTATGTCATACATATTATAATCTGGGATCCATATCTTTGTCACAGTGCATATGCAACGTTACACTCCCCAGCACATATTTTATATTACAACTTTAGAGACTAGTTAGGTTACACAACACTGCCCTGTGCATATTACGCTCCAAGGCGCATATCGCATAGCACGCGCTAGTGCCTGTGCTATCTCGCGCTCTCCAATGAATCTGTCATTGCGCACAATGTATTGCATATTATATTTCACGCCCGGTTCATCTTATATCACACTTTTTGGTGCATAGTTTATACCATACACTATATCTAGTTTTCATTTTCAATCGTGCTCTCAGGACTATGTTCTATATAACACTGTGTTCACCTACCCTTTTCACGGGCATTACATTTTGCGATAGGGGGTGGAGGGTCAGGGGGTGTTTCTGCCAAGTGAGCCCGGAGTCACAGTCACAAACGTCCTCTTCTTCCTGAATAAAAGTGAGATTATGCTGCATACTTGTTCATATTTTAAGTAGTTCGCACAGACACAATGTTTTATAACCAATAAAGTTCCTAATACCCGCCTTCTCTGAACAGTTAGCTTGCTGCCCCATCCCCCTCCTCCCTATCCTCTGTTGTGTGAATCCATGAACTAGCCTCCTCCCTCCTGCCATGCATGGTCTGATGTGCTGCCACTGCCCTCAATTTAGTATGATGTACCAGTCCACTCCTCCTGCCCTCCATTGCCCAATTCTATGCCCCATCATTGACCTCCTGCTTAAACTCTGTGCTTAGCTTGCTGCCCCTATTCTCCTTCCCCCTGCCCTCCGATGTCTTTGTGCATGCCCCTGCTCCATCCTTTTTGCCCACCATGTTCCATGGACCTGCCACTCCTATCTACTCTGAGTGTTCTGTTGAGCTGCCACTCCCCTCCCACCTGCCTAGCATTGTCAGATGACTGTAACCTGTCCCTGCCACCTCCACCCTGCCTGTCCACATGCCATGCCCCTATCCTCTTCCTCCTGTCCTACATGGTCCATTGCACTGCCACACCCTTCTGCCCTCCCTGGTCTGTTGTGCTGCAACTGCTCCTCCTGCCTGCCCCGTGTGGTCTGTTGTGAGGTCCCTTCCCCTGAACTTTCTTGTCTGTGCACAGGTCCTGACCCTCCCTTCTATCCTCCATCGTCCTTTGTGCATGCCCCTGCACCCTCCTTCTTGCCCATCATAGCCATTGTGCTGCCACTAACCCTCCCACTTGCCATGCATGGTCTTCTGTGCTGCCATGGCCCCTCCCACCTTCCCTGGGTGGTCAGTTAGCTGCCCCTGACCCCCTCCCACCTTCCCTCCATGGTCTGTGTGAATGCCATCACAGTCTCACTGTTGCTCTTCATGGTGTGTCTTGCTTCTAGTGCCCATCCTGCCTGACCTCCATGGCTATCTTGCTGCTCCTGCCCTGCCCCCTTGCCCCCAGCCCTCTGTTTACATGTGCAGACCCTACTCCCTCCCTCCTGGCTTGTCTGTTCCATTGTAATGCCCCTGATCCGTCCCTCCTGCCCTTTATGTTCTGTTATGCTGCAGCTTTCTCTCCTGTCTGTCCATTATGGTCAGCTAGCTACCATTGCCTCTTGCCCCTCTGTTCTCTGTTGTCCATGTGCATGGTCCTGTCCCCTCCCTCTTGCTTTCTATGGATTGTTGTGCTGCACTCCCGTCCTGCATGCCCTGTGTGGTGTATTGTGCTGCTGCAAACCCTGATGCCTGCCCTGCAGGATCAGTTTGGTGCACCTCTCCATGTCCCTCCTGTCCTCTGTTATCCAAGTCCATGTCCCTATCCCATTTCCTTCCATGATCCAATGTACCATACTTGCAAACATTTTGAACTTGGTAAGAGGGAGATTTTGAAAAAAATCTGGGGTATTGATTTTCCCCTTTGAGTTACATTGAAAAAGAGGATATTGTAGACAGGAGACAGTCAAATAAAGCCCATTTGAGCTTAAAAACATTGGACGTTTCCTGGCTGAATCGGGTCTGTTGGCATGTATGGTTGTACTACCATTGCCTCTTCCTTCTGCCCACAATGGTCTATTACATTGCCACAGCCTTGAAGGAGGGTAGATTTTGTATCACAGGGGGCCCCTGGCCCGTTCTGTCCACACCTGAAGTATGAGACCCTTGTCCTTGCCCTGCCAGCCGCATTTGTAGGCCGTATTAAATTGACCAGCGGGTCCTGTGTTGCTATATAATTATCCTGAGACATCCTTACCACTCAGCCAGCATAAAACCCCTGTGTAGGCCCTTCTGTTCAATATGTAGGCCTCTTTGTTAAATTGACCATAGCTCTGCAATTTTAGTGTATAGCAGTCTGAAGGCAGGTCAGCGAGGCCTTCTGCTCCAAACTAGTAGCCCCCACCCTACCCGAGTGCTCCGTGCTCGGTATCAAAGTTCAACATCCCCCTGAAGCTGTCGATATACAGTAGGCTGCATCCTGGACTGGTACTTGCTTCCTGGGCAGGTTTCCCGCTTTTAAGGAAGTGGCAACCGCAGAGCGTCAAGTTAGGAGAACTGAGGAGATTTTATACATGAATATATTGAATTCCCGTACAATACCCATTATTTTCTGCTTGCTCTATGGAACGTACGATAAGCGATTGGCCTGAGAGACTGACCTTTTCACCCAGTCCATTGTCAGCATTAAGTGGGTAAATGACGAAATGTCTGGTAAAATCTGCAGACGAAGCTTTTGGGTAGCATACGTAGGTAGATGTAGCGTGCAAAGGAGCCCACAAAATGATATAAAAAGGGAGCACCCACAGATATCGAGGGACTACCTCGCCGTCTGTATGTAGGTTAACAGGCTGTGCAGGTTTTCCCCAAGAGCTGGGAGCTCTTGTCTTCCTCTGCTTAAAATGTCTTGCTCTGCTTTGCTTGAAGTATCTTATTCTATTTTACCTATATGAAATGTCATGTTATGTTTAACCATTGTTCTCTTTACTTTTGCATTTAAAAGATTTTGTATTGTAATTGCAGGAATGCTTGCTCTAAGAGTAAACGTGAGTGTTCCTAGGTAACATTTTCCTTGGTGTAACTTGTTTCTCATGATGCATTTATAGATGTGTTTTCTCTCTCTCTCTGTCAGTACATTAATTGAGATACAGAGAATATCATGACAGCTGTATGATTATCTGGATTCTGTATTTTGTACTTTATGTCTCTATTCTGCGGTTTCTTTGAAGTTGCATCTTCTCATTAAACTGCCATTGTATTCTGCCTCCAATTCCATGTCTCATATGTCTGTTTTCTTCATTTTTGGAGCAAGCGTTCCTAGGCACCCCGGCTCAAATTAAGGTGCCCCTTTTGTCCCTGACTCACTCTCCTGCTCAGCTCTGTGGTGGCTCCCGGGGCTCTGGGGACCGCCCCTAGCTTCCTTGACCCGTAATAGATCTTCCCTCCAACAGCCTCTCTTGCAAGTCCTGTATTGTTGGTTTGTTGCCCCTGCCCCCCTTTCCACTGCCCTCCATAGTCTGTTGTGCTTCCACGGCCCTTCCTGCCTGCTCAGTGTGGTTAAATTGTTGCCTTTGCACCCTCCTACCTGCCTTCAATTTTCAGAGTCCGTGCCCCTGGCCTCTGCCTCTCAACAGTATCCTAATGAACAACTGGATTGCTAACATACTATATTTATTACAAAAGTGTGGAACGCCTGACATCATCTTGATGTAATCAAAACTGTAATACCTAGAGCATTTCCTTTAGAAATTACATATATGAGAAGGTCTTATTGGCATCAAAATTATGGTTAGTGCTCTAAAAGACTAAAATAAGGACATATTTTCTGAGTTTTCAAATAGCGACAAAGCACTTTTAAATTATTTGTTATCTTTATGTTTTTTTATCCAGTTGACCACTTGATTAAATGTTGCACTTAGGGGAGAGGATGTGGTGTTACTTCCAGAACTGCAGACTTTGCAACTGGGGAACCAGGTTGATGTTTCTGCTTCAGCTCGACATTCTGTGATTCTGGTCAAATCACTTAGTTTCCCCATGTCTACAACCAAAATGAATTTGTTCTTGTGTGATTTAACCAATGCTCATGTAAAGCACTCCAATACCTGACAAGTCTGCACTATATAACACTGCAAAAACACAAAATAATAAGTGTTTTGCACACTTCTGTCATTGGGCTATATTTGGGCTACATCTGGGTGATTTTGGGCTACATTTGGGCTCTTTTGTCTCCGGCGGCCATCTTGGGAGATTTATTTGTTATGAAGTTTCCTAATTTCCTCATGTACTGCAGTCTCCTCAGTAGGAAATGCTTTCAGTTTTTTACTTTGATTCCATCATGAAGGTATTCAGATATGTCACACATTTGCCATACATTCTGAATGTTAGCACTCTAGTTGCTCATTAGATCACTGTAGTAAAACTACTGTTCACCATGGAAGACTGCTCCTGGTATTAAATGTGCATGTTTCAGTCTGCATGTCAGAATTTTTTAATGAAATAGAAGAGGATTTGAGAAGTCACTCAAAATGTGCCCTCATTTTCTTTCTTCAGCATTAATCATAATTTCTATGGCAAAATGAACCCCCTCATTGTGTTCCTTTTTAAATTAAATGTTTTAAGTGTTACCAGTTTATTCCAATCAAGATGGCTTCAGGTGTGCCATACTTTTGTCATAATGAAGACAATAAGCGCTCTAGTTGTTTTTAAGAACATTCTGGGACATTCTGTCATTGGGCTATACTTGGGCTACATCTGGGTGATATTTGGGCTACATTTGGGCTCTTTTGTCTCTGGTGGCCATCTTGGGAGACTTCTTTGTTATGAAGTTTCCTAATTTCCTCATTTACTGCAGTCTCCTCAGTAGGAAATACTTTCAGTTTTTTACTTTGATTCCATCAAGAAGGCATTCAGATGTGTCACACATTTGCCATAAATTCAGAATGTTAGCACTCTTTTTGCTCATTAGATCACTGTAGTAAAGCTACTGCTCACCAGGGAAAACTGCTGCTGGTATTGAAAATGCATGTTTCAGTCTGCATGTCAGAATTTTTTAATGAAATAGAAGAGGATTTGAGAAGTCACTCAAAATGTGCCCTAATTTTTCTTTCTGCAGCACTAATCATACTTTTTATGGAAAAATGAACCCCCTCATTTTGTTCCTTTTTAAATTAAATGTTTTAAGAGTTACCACTTTAATCCAAGCAAGATGGCTTCAGGTGTGCCATACGTTTATCATAAGTAGGGCTGTTAGCGCTCTAGTAGTTCTTTGGAACACTCTGGGAAGCTGCAGTAGAACACAAAGGAATCAACTGACAGTCTCTGCCCTTGTTGGATGTACATGTTTTACTGAGAATGTCAGACTTCATTCTCACATGACTGAGAAAGATAATGTGAATTTACAGAAAATAAGCTCTCAGTTTAGCTTATAGATCACCTTCCAAACCTCTGTGGGAAAAGCATGAGAAAATATTTTTCTCTCAATCATGATATCCCAGCAGAAGGCTTTTTCACATGGTGAAATCACCTTAGAACATACCACAATTCCTAAAATGAGTATGGTACCATCAACAAATGATTTATAATGTAACTAAAGTCTTAAAACCTTCTATTAACTGCAATGCTTTTTAATGAGGTGCTATCATGTATATTGGTCCCAAGATGGCTGCCAACACTTCTTGGATGAAGTGCTGACAGCCAATCAGATCTCAGGACGAGATGTGTGGTTAGGCTCCGCCCACATATATATATGCTTTTAAATGCTATTTTCTCAGGAAATACTGAACAGATTTACACCAGACCTGCAAAAGGCACTTCCTTGACCTTATGGCTACCTCTCTGCCAAATTTCAAGGAATTCTGTTCAGCCGTTCGGGCTGTAGCTGTGTCTAAAGGTCCTATGGAAAAATGCATGGGAAAAACGCTTTTTGGGACCCCCCTTTTATCTCAGCCCCCGCTTGACGAATCACCCCGAGACTTTCAGGGTAGGAGCGGAGCGCAGCGCCCCACCTATTTTGAAAATTTTGCGAGGATTCGTCGACCGGCGCCAAAGTTATTCAAAATAGAATGTTGCGGTTTTCCTATGGAAACAGGGTCCTAACTATAACTACCTACTGGCGACCGCCAGTAGGTAATATATATATATATATATATATATATATATATATTATCTACTGGCGGTCGCCAGTAGATAGTTATAGTTAGGACCCTGTTTCCATAGGAAAACCTCAACATTCTATTTGGAATAACTTTGGCGCCGGTCGACGAATCCTCGCAAAATTTTCAAAATAGGTGGGGCGCTACGCTCCGCTCCTACCCTGAAAGTCTCGGGGGGATTCGTCAAGCGGGGGCTGAGAAAAAAGGGGGGTCCCAAAACGCGTTTTTCCCATGCATTTTTCCATAGGACCTTTAGACACAGCTACAGCCCGAACGGCTGAACAGAGTTACTTGAAATTGGTGTAAATCTGTTCAGTAGTTCCTGAGACAATAGCATTTAAATCAATATATATATCTGTGGCAGCTTACGGTGCGCTTACCGTGCGCTTACGGTAAGCTTACCGTACGCGTACGGTGCCGTGCGCGAGCGCGATTCTGATTGGCTGTTAGATCTTAGTAAACATTCGAATCGGTCGAAACCAGGAAGCGGCGGCCACCATTTTCTCTCTCGCACTCTGAGGGGGGGGAGGAAAAACAAAGGCTAAAAACATATAAAGGGGCTGTTTAGACAGCTCCTAACCACCTAGCCTTTATGAACATGTCCCCAAAGAACCCCCAAGCCCAAAAAGTCAATTTTAAATTTTTTTGAAAAATTCGCCGATTACGCTTACCGTACGCGTACGGTAAAAATTAATAATAATAAAAAAAAAATCCACACCCTCCCCACCCCGTGTGCAAATGGTGCCCGAAGTGCACCATTTGTGCATGGCATATGTAACATATGAAAATTAAAAGGTTACCTTTCACAACGAAGCGCATAATGTGTCCTCTATGTGCGCACGGTGCGCGAAGCGCATCGTGCGTACATGGCCCATCCAGCGTAACGTGGGCACGCGGTGCACATAGCGCACCGCGTGCCCACCGTGCGTGCACGGCACTAACTGCGTAAAGTGGGCGCGCGGTGCGCGAAGCGCACCGCGTGCTCACTGTGCGCGCACGGTGCGCGAAGCGCACCGTGCGCGCACGGAACAAACTGCGTTAAGTGGGCGCGCACCCCACGAATGGCGTAAAGTAACTTAGCATTGAAAAAACCGTACAAATTCACTGAAAAAACCATAGGTTTCACACACGTTATAGTTAGGAATTAGCATTTAAAAAACCTTGCAAATTCACTGAAAAAAACATAGGTTTCACACATGTTATAGTTAGCTGGAAATTTTACTGATAAAAAAACAATGAAATTCCCCCGTTATAGTTAGTGCAGGTAACTATAACTCACGCGACCGCAATCCTCTGCTGATGACATATGTGTCTTTATGAAAAAAAAATAATTGTAATATATGTATAGCTAAAATTTAATGGAAGAAGACATGGGCAAATAAGTGTCTAAATACAGTATTAGCATCAGCAGAGGATTGCGGTCGCGTGAGTTATAGTTATCTGCACTAAATATAACGGGGGAAATTCATTGGTTTTTTATCAGTAAAATTTCCAGCTAACTATAACATGTGTGAAACCTATGGTTTTTTCAGTGAATATATATATATATATTACCTACTGGCGGTCGCCAGTAGGTAGTTATAGTTAGGACCACGTTTCCATAGGAAAACCTCAACATTCTATTTTGAATAACTTTGGCGCCGGTCGACGAATCCTCGCGAATTTCTCAAAATAGGTGGGGCGCTACGCTCCGCTCCTACCCTGAAAGTCTCGGGGGGGTTCGTCAAGCGGGGGCTGAGATAAAAGGGGGGTCCCAAAACGCGTTTTTCCCATGCATTTTTCCATAGGACCTTTAGAACGAGCTACAGCCCGAACTGCTGAACAGAATTACTAGAAATTTGGCAGAGAGGTAGTCCTCAGGTCAAGGAAGTGCCTTTTGTAGGTTTGGTGTAGATCTGTTCAGTAGATCCTGAGAAAATAGCCTTTAAATCAATATATATATCTGTGGAAGCTTACGGTGCGCTTACCGTGCGCTTACGGTAAGCGTACGGTGGCGTGCGCGAGCGCGATTCTGATTGGCTGTTAGATCTTAGTAAACATTCGAATCGGTCGAAACCAGGAAGCGGCGGCCGCCATTTTCTCTCTCGAACTGTCAGGGGGGTGAATAAAAAAGGTGGATAATGTGAAAAGGGGGCAGGCTCGACAGTTCCTGACCCCCTAGCCTTGGTCAGGGGGTCCCAGAAGGACCCTCAAGGGCAAAAATAAAAAAAAATTATTTTTCGAAAAATCGCCGTATGCGCGTAGCGTACGCGCACGGCGACCTGCGGAATTACGCGTACCGTGCGCGCACGGAAAAATTTTTTTTGCGAAAAGGGAAGCTTAAAAAAAAATAAAACAAATTGTGAGGTAAGGTTGGCTCTTATAAGAGCCGTTGGGTTCATACAGGGATGGAGGAAAGAAAGAATGGGAGTATTATGAGCGTCTACAAACATGCTGGTCTATCTTATTGTTAATAAGGGGAAGACTGACCTCCCCAAAAGCAATAAGACCACCACATTTTGTACACCTCATTTCAACACTCGCAAATCGAGGGTTGATGTCCAAAGGAAAAGAAGAAGGTGATGCTCCAACAACAGAGGAAGGGCTCAGCTGAGCTGCCGATGATGTACTCGGCTGAGCATCTGAGGCTGGGCTCTGGTGACTTACTGAAGAGTTTTCTCCAGTATGTCGAGCAAAGGTCCTTGGGTGTCTGTCCTGAAGGTGTCTCATCATAGAGTGATTTCCAAAGGAATATTTCCTACTTGGATTTCCTCTTGATAAAACACGATCACAAAGTATGCAAGTGACCTTTGGAGCATTGACCTTTTTCTCCCCCTCTGGAAAAGTGAAATACTCCCATACAAAAGAAGTCTTTTGTTTCCTCCTTCTCTGGATCATGGTGGTGCTGCTGGCCTCACTCTCAGAAGAGCTCTGCTGTTCTGCCATTGTATCCCAATGTCAATCCAGCTCCTGCTCCTAGAGAATCACAAGCAGAAATGAGGGGAATTTGTGTGGTGTGGGAAGAATCTGGAACTGAAAGTAGTATCAACCAATGAAAAGTGTTCTTTCAAGCAGTAAAGAGGGGAATGGGTGTGGTGTGGGAAGTTTCTGGAAGTGAAAGTAATTTCAACCAATAAAAAGTGTTCTTTGTAAGTCACATGGCCTACCGTGCGCGCACGTGACGCTTACGGTGCGCTTACGCAGCGCTTACGTCACTTTCGCGCATGCGCATTACACGCCCCTGCGTAACCGCGACGTTGCTTCCGGGTGTACGCGTACGGCACGCACGTATCACGTATCGCGCATGCGCATTACACGCCCCTGCGTAACCGCGACGTTGCTTCCGGGTATACGCGTACGGCACGCACGTATCACGTAGGCGCGCTGCACTAATTACGTCCAGAGCGCGTAGCGTCAGCTTACCGTACGCGTATTTTACAAGCGCGTAGCGTCAGCTTACCGTACGCGCACGGAAAAAAATGCATTAAAAAAAACCTTTCGATAATGCAGGATATAGTACATAAATTATTAAAAAAAGGCTTACAAAAAATGAAATAAAAAAAAATTGCATTAAATTATAATACAAATATAAAATCGAAATAAAAAACCACTATCCACATTGACCCCACCCCCTGTGCTTTTGGTGGCGTTAAGTGGGCGCGCACGAATGGCGTAAAGTAACTTAGCATTTAAAAAAACGAAAAAAATAAACTGAAAAAACCATAGGTTTCACACACGTTATAGTTAGGAATTAGCATTTAAAAAACCTTGCAAATTCACTGAAAAAACCATGGGTTTCACACACGTTATAGTTAGGAATTAGCATTTAAAAAACCTTTTAGTGCAGGTAACTATAACTCACGCGACCGCAATCCTCTGCTGATGACATATGTGTCTTTATGAAAAAAAAATAATTGTAATATATGTATAGCTAAAATTTAATGGAAGAAGACATGGGCAAATAAGTGTCTAAATACAGTATTAGCATCAGCAGAGGATTGCGGTCGCGTGAGTTATAGTTATCTGCACTAAATATAACGGGGGAAATTCATTGGTTTTTTATCAGTAAAATTTCCAGGTAACTATAACATGTGTGAAACCTATGGTTTTTTCAGTGAATATATATATATATATTACCTACTGGCGGTCGCCAGTAGGTAGTTATAGTTAGGACCACGTTTCCATAGGAAAACCTCAACATTCTATTTTGAATAACTTTGGCGCCGGTCGACGAATCCTCGCGAATTTCTCAAAATAGGTGGGGCGCTACGCTCCGCTCCTACCCTGAAAGTCTCGGGGGGGTTCGTCAAGCGGGGGCTGAGATAAAAGGGGGGTCCCAAAACGCGTTTTTCCCATGCATTTTTCCATAGGACCTTTAGAACGAGCTACAGCCCGAACTGCTGAACAGAATTACTAGAAATTTGGCAGAGAGGTAGTCCTCAGGTCAAGGAAGTGCCTTTTGTAGGTTTGGTGTAGATCTGTTCAGTAGATCCTGAGAAAATAGCCTTTAAATCAATATATATATCTGTGGAAGCTTACGGTGCGCTTACCGTGCGCTTACGGTAAGCGTACGGTGGCGTGCGCGAGCGCGATTCTGATTGGCTGTTAGATCTTAGTAAACATTCGAATCGGTCGAAACCAGGAAGCGGCGGCCGCCATTTTCTCTCTCGAACTGTCAGGGGGGTGAATAAAAAAGGTGGATAATGTGAAAAGGGGGCAGGCTCGACAGTTCCTGACCCCCTAGCCTTGGTCAGGGGGTCCCAGAAGGACCCTCAAGGGCAAAAATTAAAAAAAATTATTTTTCGAAAAATCGCCGTATGCGCGTAGCGTACGCGCACGGCGACCTGCGGAATTACGCGTACCGTGCGCGCACGGAAAAATTTTTTTTGCGAAAAGGGAAGCTTAAAAAAAAATAAAAAAAATTGTGAGGTAAGGTTGGCTCTTATAAGAGCCGTTGGGTTCATACAGGGATGGAGGAAAGAAAGAATGGGAGTATTATGAGCGTCTACAAACATGCTGGTCTATCTTATTGTTAATAAGGGGAAGACTGACCTCCCCAAAAGCAATAAGACCACCACATTTTGTACACCTCATTTCAACACTCGCAAATCGAGGGTTGATATCCAAAGGAAAAGAAGAAGGTGATGCTCCAACAACAGAGGAAGGGCTCAGCTGAGCTGCCGATGATGTACTCGGCTGAGCATCTGAGGCTGGGCTCTGGTGACTTACTGAAGAGTTTTCTCCAGTATGTCGAGCAAAGGTCCTTGGGTGTCTGTCCTGAAGGTGTCTCATCATAGAGTGATTTCCAAAGGAATATTTCCTACTTGGATTTCCTCTTGATAAAACACGATCACAAAGTATGCAAGTGACCTTTGGAGCATTGACCTTTTTCTCCCCCTCTGGAAAAGTGAAATACTCCCATACAAAAGAAGTCTTTTGTTTCCTCCTTCTCTGGATCATGGTGGTGCTGCTGGCCTCACTCTCAGAAGAGCTCTGCTGTTCTGCCATTGTATCCCAATGTCAATCCAGCTCCTGCTCCTAGAGAATCACAAGCAGAAATGAGGGGAATTTGTGTGGTGTGGGAAGAATCTGGAACTGAAAGTAGTATCAACCAATGAAAAGTGTTCTTTCAAGCAGTAAAGAGGGGAATGGGTGTGGTGTGGGAAGTTTCTGGAAGTGAAAGTAATTTCAACCAATAAAAAGTGTTCTTTGTAAGTCACATGGCCTACCGTGCGCGCACGTGACGCTTACGGTGCGCTTACGCAGCGCTTACGTCACTTTCGCGCATGCGCATTACACGCCCCTGCGTAACCGCGACGTTGCTTCCGGGTGTACGCGTACGGCACGCACGTATCACGTATCGCGCATGCGCATTACACGCCCCTGCGTAACCGCGACGTTGCTTCCGGGTATACGTGTACGGCACGCACGTATCACGTAGGCGCGCTGCACTAATTACGTCCAGAGCGCGTAGCGTCAGCTTACCGTACGCGTATTTTACAAGCGCGTAGCGTCAGCTTACCGTACGCGCACGGAAAAAAATGCATTAAAAAAAACCTTTCGATAATGCAGGATATAGTACATAAATTATTAAAAAAAGGCTTACAAAAAATGAAATAAAAAAAAATTGCATTAAATTATAATACAAATATAAAATCGAAATAAAAAACCACTATCCACATTGACCCCACCCCCTGTGCTTTTGGTGGCGTTAAGTGGGCGCGCACGAATGGCGTAAAGTAACGTAGCATTTAAAAAAACGAAAAAAATAAACTGAAAAAACCATAGGTTTCACACACGTTATAGTTAGGAATTAGCATTTAAAAAACCTTGCAAATTCACTGAAAAAACCATGGGTTTCACACACGTTATAGTTAGGAATTAGCATTTAAAAAACCTTAGAAATTCTGTGAAAAAACCATAGGTTTCACACACGTTATAGTTAGGAATTAGCATTTAAAAAACCTTAGAAATTCAGTGAAAAAACCATAGGTTTCACACATGTTATAGTTAGCTGGACATTTTACTCGTAAAAAACCAATGAAATTGCCCCGTTATAGTTAGTTCAGCTAACTATAACTCGCGCGCCCGCAATGCACTGCTGATGACGTCACATATTACATCACTCATGACATGGTCAGTGACATCACTCATGACATCACTGATGACATCTCAAATGACATCACTGATGACATCACTGATGACATCATCCTTGTGATAGAGTGGCAGACCTCCTCTTCCCCTAATATAACCTTTGACACACACATTCAAAAATAGAGACTAAAATTTACAAAACAATGGACATACCAATAACAGTTACAACAACCTCTTCAGTAATTCTAAGATCCACATACACATCCACTCATTCACCAACAGTCCAATACAGTCACTCATACATGTACTCACTCATCATATGTACTCATACACCTATACATCCTGTTACACAATGCCACTCATCCATAGAGCAACTCACACACATAGTCACTCATGCTAATAAAGAATCAAACATACATTTACTTGCATATACAGTTATACACACACCACCACACTTACTTCTATGGAAACTTACACATACTTAGTCTTTTAAACAATCACTTATAGAAACACATACTTATTCATACAGGAACTCTTTCAATCTCTCACATTTACTCACATATATACACCAATAGTCACATATACTAGTTTAAAACATATGTAGTTACTCATAAAGACACTATTGAGACAGTCATTCACTCACTAACACACCCATACACACACTCATCCACCCATGCAGTCCTGCACACATGCTCTGTTCAACACATACATGCACCTATGCACTACGTAATACCCCCCACCGAACCATGCAGACACTCAGACTGATACTCAAAAAACCAACTAATAACCTATATAGACACCCATGTAGCTACTCACCAACCCATGCAGCCACTTATACACAAAGTGAGAGACTGATACAGATATTTACATATGTAAACATTACTCACTAAGCCATGTATTCACTATAATACACTTAATCAGTCAGTTACACAATCAATTTTTCAAAAACAAATCATCCATTTAGACACTTACATACCCATTTATTCTTCCATCGACCTTGAGATATACATATATAAAACATATTTAATTTTCAGAAAAACACACATTCACTGGATGATGTCATCAGTGATGTCATCAGTGATGTCATTTGAGATGTCATCAGTGATGTCATGAGTGATGTCACTGACCATGTCATGAGTGATGTAATATGTGACGTCATCAGCAGTGCATTGCGGGCGCGCGAGTTATAGTTAGCTGAACTAACTATAACGGGGCAATTTCATTGGTTTTTTACGAGTAAAATGTCCAGCTAACTATAACATGTGTGAAACCTATGGTTTTTTCACTGAATTTCTAAGGTTTTTTAAATGCTAATTCCTAACTATAACGTGTGTGAAACCTATGGTTTTTTCACTGAATTTCTAAGGTTTTTTAAATGCTAATTCCTAACTATAACGTGTGTGAAACCCATGGTTTTTTCAGTGAATATATATATACATACACACACACACATTGAAAATGCCTGTTTTCCCTTTCATCTACTCAATTCCATAAATATTTAGGGGCGGATTTAGAATAAATCACGCAGCACGGTGCAGCAAGTCATTTTGCTGCGCCGTGCTGCGTTAGTTTGGAAAGCACAGTGATGCGACATATTTACAACAATATGTCGCATCTCTGTGCTTCCACCTGCGCTGGCGCACAAAATGCTTCCATGCGCCGACGCAGGCACCCTCATGGTGCAAGGAAGCCTGCGTCGTGGGGAGATTGTTTTTGTTCAGGAAGGGAACCCTTCCTGAACAAAAACAATCATTAGAGGTGATTTCCTCTTTCTTTGTGTGCTGCAGAATGCAGCCCGCATAGAAACAGGAAACAAAAACGAGGAGAAATGAAAACATTTCTCCTCGTAGCGCCTCGCTACGCCACCTCTAGGGTGGTGTAGCATTCAGACTCATTCTCGTAAATCTGGAAATGTGTCTGGTTCCATGGGTGTTGCGTGGGAACACCCACAGCAACACCCATGGAACGCCCCTTTCACTCAAAGTGCTGCGTGCAAAGGGGCCATATTTACAAGGACAGGAAAAGCCACACAGGGTGGCTTTTCCAGTCCTTGTAAATATGAGGCAGGGAAATGCGCTGCCAGTGCGACACAAAAAGTGACGTACTGGCAGCGCAAGGGGCTTGTAAATCTGCCCCTTACAGCTTTGGCACATGCTCTCTAGCTATCGGGGTAACACAACAGAGGTCCTCCCAGAATTGAATCCCTTTGAAACCAATTTCATCAAGAGCCCAGTGGGGAAACGAGGGATCTCTCTCAAATCTACAGAATGCTCATACTTAACTCCCCCACAGCCTTTAACTCCCTTAAATTGAAATGAGTGTCCTGGGTGGGCCCTCATGACAAGGCAGATTGAGGGATGCTTGTATGGCCCCCTCGCACCATAGCCATTTCTGCCTGTCTCTGAATGATTCAGCTCAACTATTTACATATAACCTAAGTTACTCCCATGCAACTCTGGCATTGCCATACAACAAATTTTGCTGATCGAGCACTCGTTTTGCATATAACCTACTATTACATGTGATATTACTGTTTTTTGTACTGTATTGTGTCTAGGGTATTGATCGTTTACCCACTGTATGCCGTACTCTGACAATTGACTATGGCTAATTTTGAGGATAATAGAGATGCCTTGCTAGAAGATCTTTTTAGTAATGAAACAATGGCAGGTCAAGCTAACACCAATACAACCGGCAAAGAAGGCATGAGACTAAAATTCATTAGATTAGAGAGGTTGAAACGTCAGGAACTCTCCAGATGGTGGGACGCAACAATTTTACGCAAATACATAGAGAAGGGACAGGTACCCAGGGGTCTCCGAATTCTTATTTTTCCCTCATTCGAAGATCTGGACAGGGGTCATCTTAAAGAATGGGAAAAATTACTCTCCAACTCATCGGTTGGAATGATGGAGATTTTGATCAAAGATGCGGAACTTAAACGCAGTAAAATCATCCTAGAGATTACTAAATTGGAAGAGGAAATACAAGAATTAAACTTACCGGAAGTAAGGGATAAAAACATGGCAATTCTGAAAGAAGTACTATATAAACATCAATTATACTTAAAAGATAAAAAATCTCAGAAAATCAGGAGGGACGAAAGAGACTACAAACAGGGAAGGGTCTATACCTTCGCAAAAAAATTTGATAATGTGGGAATGGACGTGAATTCGGTTGGTTCTGGACATCGCCCGCAACCAACGGACACGGCCAGTACCCCAGACACGTCTAGTATTAGTAGTGCTACGAGCAGTGAATCATTGAACATACAAACACGGGGGGAAGGGGCCACATCTGACCCCTTTTTTTTAGAACTACAACGCTTCAGGAAAGGGAACAAACAATCTTACCGGAAAGATATGGGCCAAAAAAGACAAGAAGGGGAAAAACTAGTCACAGGCGGACAAGAAAAAACAGGGGTGACCACGAGATCAAGTGCACGCAACCAAAAGAATTGACAAATGTTGCTAATACTACATGCACGGATATTGTGAATGTTGTAAATCTTTCGGATCATGTGCTGAATGAACATGAAATTAAAATTTTGAGCAAAGGACTGAGTTTCTGTCCCAGTACTGTTCCAGACTTTACGTCGCTGCATGTAAGTTGTTTTAAATTTGTCAGAAAGATTAAACTGTTGAAATACTTTCAAGATAAACAACAACTGGGCAGCACCATTGACATCGCCACTGACTCAGAGAATTTACCTTCAATCAGGGACATCAGGGATGTTCAATTATTACTTTCAATTGATGATAGTGACAGGACTCCATCATTACAAGACGTAGCAATGGATCTAGACTTGGATACATTTGCTAGCTCAGACAGTGGGCTAAGACATAAATCCAGATTTACACCACAAATGCCAAGTCATAATTTGATAGATAGATTCCAGCAGAATGTCTTCAGGGATCTATACAAATTAGAAGACAAATATCTTTCAAAGAAAATACATTACCCAACCAACATATCATGGGAGGAAAAACAGGCCTTGTTCAATCTGAGGAACGATTCCTCCCTTGTCATCCGGGAGGCTGACAAGGGAGGCAATGTGGTACTCATGAACAAATCTGACTACATGGCTGAAATAGCCAGACAATTAAACGATGATATGACATACCAACGTTTGGATCATAATCCACTTCATACCACCAAAGAACTCATATGCAACACGTTACGGTTTTGGAAAGACAAATGTTTGATTACAGATATCGAATTTAAATATCTTTTCAATGATACACCAACCATACCGTGCATGTACGTCTTACCCAAAATACATAAAAATGTTCCCTTTCCCCCGGGCAGGCCAATCATCTCGGGAATCGGATCTCCAACGGAACGTATTTCAGAATACATTGATTCATATTTACAACCATTGGTAATTAATTTGCCATCGT
The DNA here is from genome assembly GCF_964204655.1 of Triturus cristatus. Classification (NCBI taxonomy): domain Eukaryota; kingdom Metazoa; phylum Chordata; class Amphibia; order Caudata; family Salamandridae; genus Triturus; species Triturus cristatus. The sequence continues at coordinate 9,277,244 of NC_140585.1, forward strand.
TCATAAAGGACACCACAGAGGTGTTAAGCAAGATTTCGGATGTAGACTGGGTAGAGGGACACTATCTTGTGACTTTGGATGTGTGTTCCCTCTACACAAGTATACCTATGGACATGGGAATCCTGGCAGTACAATATTTTCTGGAATCTAGGTCCATACAATACTTGGAACATACACTGATGCTACTGGAATTAACAGAATTAGTGTTAAAAAACAACATTTTTATTCATAATGATGTTTGGTACCGACAAATTAGAGGTGTGGCAATGGGGGCCAAATTTTCGCCCTCATTTGCCAATCTCTATATGGGCTACTTTGAGCTCAATCATATTTGGAAGAAGGGCCCCAGTCTATTAACGGATAATGTCCTTTTCTTAGGCCGTTATATAGACGACATACTTATGTTTTGGTCAGGCACAAAAACGATGTTAGATGAATTTTTTGATTATTTAAACAATAATCCGTTTAACTTAACGTTTACCAAAACAGAAAGTACCACACACATTAATTTTCTAGACATCACAATCATGGTGGACAAGAATAAACTAATATCACGTCCATACAGAAAGGATACGGCATGCAATGCAGTCCTGCATGCCACTAGTGCACACCCACCATCACAAATCAAAGCAATCCCTTTGGGAGAGATGATCCGCACAAAAAGAAATTGCAGCGATACACAAACATTGGAGCAGGAACTAAATACAGTTGAACAACGATTTTTGGCAAGAGGGTATAAAGTATTTGACATTCGCAAGGCACGCAATAGTGTAAATAGCATGACAAGAACTGATTTGCTGAAGGGCCGCATCAAAACTAACAAAAGGCCATGTGACACAAGAACCATCAGGTTCATCACACCGTACTCAAATGCCAGTCCCGAAATATTTAAAATTCTGAAAAGACATTGGCATTTATTAACAGGTGATGTAAAGATTTTAGAGGCGGTGGGGTCTAGACCAAATATCACATTTGCCAGGGGCAATACTCTGAGACAAACCTTATGCCCCAGTTTTGTACGAAAAATGGACCAAACCACTTGGCTACCAGTTAAACCAAAGGGGTTTTTTAAATGTGGGACTTGTAATGTCTGCCCCTTTGCGCTGAATAGGACCACTACGTTTAAATACAATTCTGAAAAAATCCATTCAGTCAATGGGTTTATCAATTGCAACACTAAATTTGTAATTTACTGCATTATCTGTATATGTGGGAAGATTTATGTGGGTAGTACAATCAGACCACTTAAGGAACGGATACAAGAGCATATAAGGGCCATCAGAAACAATAATACCCAGTATCCGTTGGCCTCACATTTCAACACTTTGCATAATCACACAGAATTGATTAGGATAACGTTTCATGGTCTTGAGGTAATATTGCCACATCAGAGAGGTGGCAATAGAGTGAGTGTCTTAAGACAGAATGAATGTAAATGGATCATCTCTCTGAGAGCAGTGGAACACGGGATTAACATTGATAAGGAGCTGTTTGAATTTTTATAAGTCAATGTTCAATGTACAATGTGGAATAACTATGATTGTCTGTTCTGGGAAATAATTTGACTGCTGCTGTGCCCAATGATCAATGTCTTTGAATTTACATGTACTAAGGATGTGACATAAGTTTACTTGGACTGATTGCGTTACAGAAGCATTTTGACATATGTTGTGGCTCCAGGATTCTCATTCTATATGACCTGCTGCTATCTGTCCTATCTATGGCTATTTTACTAATTTACATCACTTTACATCAGGACTTCTGGTCCACCTAACATCACTAGGGATATACAATTTAGTTGTGTTTCGGTGAAAAACAGTTGATTTATGACTATTTATAATCATTTTTTTATTTGAAGAGGCATTACTTGCCTAGATACATGACATACTTGCCTTTAACATACATATTGGATCTCTCCAATATGGCCGCTAGTCTTGGATAGTGAACTCTGACTACCTAATTTTGCAGTCCACTTTTCATTTCCATGACCTCACGCGCTGTGCTTATTTTCGGCAATGGCGGGAGGCATACGGATTCGAAACGCCGATTTACAGTGAGAGTACGAGTGACTGCAGTAATGGTAAGTGTTACATGGGGTTGTTGTGGGAATGAGTTTTTTTGTGTATAAGCGAGTTACTATAGCGCGACTTTGGCCTCGGCAAGTGCGTCGGATGGATTGTTTTTACATCCATCCGGGGAAGTTGTTATTGTTGGGAACGAACTTGCGATAACATAGACTGGAGTTATAGGAACGATACCGTTTAATGTCTTGACAAACAGGCCGGGTTAGTTGTACATAATGCTGATTAAAGGATGTGAATGGATATGATTTATGTTGAACGAATTTACATTACAGACGTTACAGTAACGTGTTGTTATAACGCTAATTTCGGGTTTGGAATATTAAATCCTAGATTCACACGCGCGAATGGCTTTGTTGCGGTAAAGACACATACGGAATTAGGCAGTGATCACTTATTTGTGTTATATATCTGTTTCAGAGGGGACGGATCCTGGTCCTTCTGATTGCTTGAACAATATCACAATTGCACTAAACGCGGACAGTGTCCTATCTAAGACAATTTCTTAACATTACACGGGACGATTCTGTCAAGATTAAGTAAGCAATACCTAACGTATGGACAAATGGTGTGTCAGATATCGTGATAGTCTAGTATCAGTGCGTTGATCTGGTTCGGTAATTTGTTTTACAGACTTTACAAACCTCACTTACTATTTTGTGAACGAGACGTTGAATTTTATAAGGTGAGACCATATCACCTTTGAGTTATTTACTTTGAGCACTCTACTAGCATGTGCCCCATTTTCTATTTCTTTTTGAGCTGATGGAACATCCCACATGGGCACCCCCATTACCACTCACATTCACAATGGTGATATACACATGTTTTATTGGGTAACTTAAAGAGACAAGCTCCAGTTACCCATTGGTGTTCTTCACATGCACGTTCTTGCCATCTGGGGAACCTTTCGGGACGTATCTCTCTACAAATCACCCACTCTAGGGGAGCACTCTGTTTTTGAGGGTACTTTCCCCTGGAGCCCTGGTTTGATTTTATTAAATTATATGATAGACTGTTGATTAGGTTTGCATTCTCAACTAAATTACGTTGATGTATATACATAGTTCAGTCGACAATATTGGTGATATATCTGTTTGTACAGGTGATTAGATACTATGTTTTTCTTTTCTTTTGTACATATGCAGCCTTGAGAAAGCCCGTTGGGCGAAACGCGCGTCGGCTGCGCTGTGAAAATATGGATACCGATTTGATTTCCACAGAATAAATACTATATATCTAGTGATATCAAAAACGGATATTGATTTTGTGCTTTGAACAACATTTACAACTAACGGACTACACCCGGAAATAAGATTGGCTTGTGGGGTGTATGTGACTATTGTGGTGTGCTGCATCGCCTGTTTTATGAACTCTGGCAAGAGTACCTTATCCTTTTTGTCCCCAGTGCCTTTCAACTGAAGCAGACTTACCATATGGTTTGGTCCGGACCTAATAGCCAAATACTGAGGCAACATAAGACTGACTATGATGGAGGTCCTGGAGGAGCCAGTGGAAATCTACCCAAGAATAGCTGTATCGTGCATTTTGGAGAACCTGGGTCTCTCCAGGTATGCAAGGACACTAGTTTGTCTCCGGCATCCATCCAGCAGCAGGGCAGGTATTGGGCCATAACGAAGGGGCTTACTAATATCCCCCCTCGAGACCGTGGGCAATTGCTGAGGAGGCACTCCATTCTTTGTGAAGGGGTAATATCAGGAACACGATTGAGATGTTCCCATGAGCATATTGACGCACTTGCACCTTAATAGAGGTATCATAGGAAGATATGGTGTCTTTTCCCTGCTCCTATTTTTATTCACGATTTTACACTGAACGGACCTGATGAAGCGCACCAGGATCCATTAGGGACCTATTTCCGAGCGCGAAACATGTTGACCAACTTTCACATTTACAAACACACATGGGCACTGAGAGCAGCAGAGAAATATCCTGACCTCTACGATATTTGTTATTAGAGGTGCTCCATCTCCCCTGTACAATTCTTTTACTCTTACTTCCCGGACCTACAAAAACAAATTGACCTCAGGGTACCGGCGGGGTAATTTTAACACACTTGCACAAACCCCTTTTGGGCCCACACAACCACATGCAGAACTGCGGCATCTCCTAAAAAGATCTCTGAAAAAGAGCCCTCTCACGGGGCCCGTAGAGGACAGCAGCACCACCCCCACGAGGAGCAACGCCAGATGATGAAGCACGACACTCGCATGAGTGTGTGAGGGCACTAATTTCTAAAGGAGAAATTCCCCACTTTCACCAGTTGGGAACCACATATAGAGACCACTATACCCCTCTTCCTTTTCTATGTAACCAAGTTGGTTATGGCTCTTTGTTTAGGAACAGTTACCAATTAGTGATTACACACTAGTGAGTATTGCCACGCTCCTAGCGAAAAGGGGCATAGCTCGGTACTGGACCACCACAGTGGTTCCAAGCAATGCAAAATTAACTCCCGCCATGGGTTGATGTGCTAAGCTTGAGAAACCGATATATATATAGCTAGAGGTTGTCCGAGGAAACACAACAAGATATGGGGACAATGGTTGCATTATTGGGGTATGCTAAACAATCACTGAAGGGAAAGGGAGGAACTGTTGCGGGTGGCATGTGGATTGGTGGGTGGGCAAACCAGATAGAATGGATTCATGTAATGACGAGTTTGATGGTGTATGTTTGAACTCAAACCTCGTTATGAAAAAAAGATTTCATTGTTCTGAGCTCCCCATCTCACAGATAATGACAGTTGTATTGAAGTAGACTGCTATAGTCAGAGAAATTAATATCAGAATTATTCTGGGACGTGCTAAACTTGAGGACCCGATATACAGATTGGAGGTTGTCAGAGGAAACATAACAAGATATAGGGACAATGGTGGCATTATAGGGGATTACTAAACAATACATCAAGATGAAAGGGGGGTGTGCATGTAACATGGTGGTTGGGGCAAACCAGATAGGATAAATGTAATGATGTGTTGTCACGGTGTATGTTCAAACTCAATAAACCTGGTTATGAAAAAAAGATTGTATTGGAATAGACTGCTACAGAGAGAAAAATGAATATCCGACTTATTATGGGATGTACCAGAGAACTGCCCATTACCTAATTCTAAGGGCTGGACAAAGTAAAAAAAGGCCACATTCAAGTCACGTCCCTTAATCCAGACTGTCTTTTCAACAAGAATTTTTACACCAAATAGTGGCCAAAGGAATGCCGGTCACTGAGGATTAATATTCTTCTGTGTCATCAGGAACTAAACCCTGAGTAGAATCCATTTGGCGCAAACTTTACCATGGAGGTAAAAAAGGCTGAAAACATCATGGAAACTTCCTGCTACATCTTGGACATCAGACTGCTCTGGGAAATCTGAATGACAAAAACAATTTATTTTCAATAAGGTCTTTGAAGAAGAGGGTTATAAGGGAAGCCCACAAGTTAGGGTTTGCACAGAATAAGACTGCGAAAAGACCAGTGTGACAAGCAACCTTACCAGGCCAAGCTGATTTGACTAAATATAACATCTCATATTCCATAGGAGGGTTAGTCATCTAGTTCCTAAATGGTTGCGCTTGAGTCGTGTACACAAGTGGTCACTATAGTGAGCCACTGTAAAAAGGGGTTCCTCAAACAGAAAATGGAACTAATTGATAAGAGGTATACTAGAGGAATTTATTCAGCCAGTTAAGGCACTCCTAACAAAGTAGCTACGTTCTTAGTCCAAACTTTTACAGAGTCAGGCCCAGAGTATCTTTGTTGTAGCAGACCTGTGGTCTTGGGGAAAGCCGAGTCTTCCCAAGTCACTTATAGTCAATAATGTTGGCCTCACTTTTATAGTGACCCTTCTTCACCCATTGGTATCATTCATACTCCCACCTCATCTACCATGATTGGCTCCTTTGATGCTTCTTTCTCCACTAAATTCTTGGGTTTTACTTTTAAGGAAAAAAAAAAATATCTTTCTGGCAATTCCTTGGTCACAAACTTCCCTAATCCCTTCTTTCCTTTCTCTATAATGTCTCAGCTTCCACCGACTCTAACTTTTTGACTCCTTTGCCATCCACCGGTTATATCCATGTCCATGGACTATGATGATGAGGAGCTTTGATGAAACGTCAGTGCAGGTATCCATGCCCATGGATTATGATGGTGAGGTGCTTCGATGACAACAAATGTCGGTGCAGATATCCCCGTTCATGGACTTTGATGATGAGGTGCTTTGAAGACAACACATGCCAGTGCAGGTATCCATGCCCATGGATTATGATGATGTGGTGCTTCGATGACACCAAATGTCAGTGCAGATGTCCCCGTTGATTGACTATGATGATGAGGAGCTTTGATGACAACAAATGTTGGTGCAGGTATCCCTGTTCATACACTATGATGTCAAGGAGCTTCGATGACAACACGTGTCAGTGCAGGTATCCATGTCCATAGACTATGACGATGATGAGCTTCGATGAAGGCAAATGTCGGTGCAGGTATTTCTGTCTCTGGATTATAATGAAGAGGAGCTTCAATGACAACAAATGTCGGTGCAGGTATCCATGTCCATGGACTAAGATGAAGAGGAGCTTCGATGACAACACATGTCAGTGCAGGTATCCATACCCATGGATTATGATGACGAGGTGCTTCGATGACAACAAATGTCGGTGCAGATATCCCTGTTCATGGACTATGATGATGAGGCGCTTCGATGACAACAAATGTCGGTGCAGGTATCCCTGTTCATGCACTATGATGAAGAGGAGCTTCGATGACCAGGTATCCTTGTCCATGGACTGTGATGATGAGGAGCTTCGATGACAACACATGTCAGTGCAGGTATCCATGCCCATGTATTTTGATGATGAGGTGCTTCGATGACAACAAATGTTGGTGCAGATATCCACGTTCATGGACTATGATGATGAGGAGCTTCAATGACAACAAATGTTGGTGCAGGTATCCCTTTTCATGCAGTATAATGATGAGGAGCTTCGATGACCAGGTATCTATGTCCATGGACTATGATGACGAGGAGCTTCGATGACAACACATGTCGCTGCAGGTATCCTTGTCCATGGTCCATGATGACAAGGAGCTTCGATGACAACACATGTCGCTGCACGTATCGCAGTCCATGGACTATGATGATAAGGAGCTTCGATGACAACACATGTCAGTGCAGGTGTCCATGTCCATGGACTATGAGGATGAGGAGCTTCGATGACAGTAAATGTCGGTGCAGATATCCCTGTCCATGGCTATGATGAAGAGGAGCTTCAATGACAGTAAATGTTGGTGCAGGGATCTCTGTCCATGGACTATAATGAAGAGGAGCTTCGATGACAACAAATGCCGGTGCAGGTATCCCTGTCCATGGACTATGATGAAGAGGAGCTTCGATGACAACAAATGTTGGCGCAGATATCCCTGTTCATGGACTATGATGATGAGGAGCTTCGATGACAACAAATGGCGGTGCAGATATCCCCGTTCATGGACTATGATGATGAGGAGCTTCAATGACAACAAATGTTGTTGCAGAAATCCCGCTCATGGACTTTGCTGATGAGGAGCTTCAATGACAACAAATGTCATTGCAGATATCCCGTTCATGGACTATGATAAAGAGGACCTTTGATGACCAGGTATCCATGTCCATGGTCTATAATGACAACGAGCTTTGATGAAAACACATGTCGGTGCAGGTATCCCTGTTCATGGACTATGATGATGAGGAGCTTCGATGACAACAAATGTCGGTGCAGGTATCCCTGTTCATGCACTATGATGAAGAGGAGCTTCGATGACCAGGTACCCATGTCCATGGATTATGATGATGAGGAGCTTCGATGACCAGGTATTCTTGTCCATGGACTATGATGATGAGGAGCTTTGATGACAACACATGTCAGTGCAGGCATCCATGACCATGTATTTTGATGATGAGGTGCTTCGATGACAACAAATGTTGGTGCAGATATCCACGTTCATGGACTATGATGATGAGGAGCTTTGATGACAACAAATGTTGGTGCAGGTATCCCTTTTCATGCAGTATAATGATGAGGAGCTTCGATGACCAGGTATCCATGTCCATGGACTATGATGACGAGGAGCTTCGATGACAACACATGTCGCTGCAGGTATCCCAGTCCATGGACTATGATGATAAGGAGCTTCGATGACAACACATGTCAGTGCAGGTGTCCATGTCCATGGACTATGAGGATGAGGAGCTTCGATGACAGTAAATGTCGGTGCAGATATCCCTGTCCATGGCTATGATGAAGAGGAGCTTCGATGACAGTAAATGTTGGTGCAGGTATCTCTGTCCATGGACTATAATGAAGAGGAGCTTCGATGACAACAAATGCCGGTGCAGGTATCCCTGTCCATGGACTATGATGAAGAGGAGCTTCGATGACAACAAATGTCGGCGCAGATATCCCCGTTCATGGACTATGATGATGAGGAGCTTCGATGACAACAAATGTCGGTGCAGATATCCCCATTCATGGACTATGATGATGAGGAGCTTTGATGACAACAAATGTCGGTGCAGATATCCCATTCATGGACTATGATGATGAGGAGCTTCAATGACAACAAATGTTGTTGCAGAAATCCCGCTCATGGACTTTGACGATGAGGAGCTTCAATGACAACAAATGTCATTGCAGATATCCCGTTCATGGACTATGATAAAGAGGACCTTTGATGACCAGGTATCCATGTCCATGGTCTATAATGACAACGAGCTTTGATGACAACACATGTCGGTGCAGGTATCCCAGTCCATGGAATATGATGAGAAGGAGCTTCGATGACAACACATCTCAGTGCAGGTATCCATGTCTATGGACTACGATGATGAGGAGCTTCGATGACAGTAAATGTTGGCGCAGGTATCCCTGTCCATGGACTAAGATGAAGAGGAGCTTCGATGACAGTAAATGTCGGTGCAGGTATCCCTGTCCATGGATTGTGATGAAGAGGAGCTACGATGACAACAAATGCCAGTGCAGGTATCCCTGTCCATGGACTATGATGAAGAGGAGCTTCGATGACAACAAATGTCGGCGTAGATATCCCCGTTCATGGACTATGATGATGAGGAGCTTCGATGACAACAAATGGCGGTGCAGATATCCCCGTTCATGGACTATGATGATGAGGAGCTTTGATGACAACAAATGTCAGTGCAGATATCCCTGTCCATGGACTATGATGATAAGGAGCTTTGATGACAGTAAATGTTGGTGCAGGTATCTCTGTCCATGGACTATAATGAAGGGGAGCTTTGATGACAACAAATGCGGGTGCAGGTATCCCTGTCCATGGACTATGATGAAGAGGAGGTTCGATGACAACAAATGTCGGTGTAGATATCCCCGTTCATGGACTATGATGATGAAGAGCTTCGATGACAACAAATGGTGGTGCAGATATCCCCGTTCATGGACTATTATGATGAGAAGCTTTGATGACAACAAATGTCGGTGCATATATCCCTGTCCATGGACTATGATGAAGAGGAGCTTCGATGACAGTAAATGTTGGTGCAGGTATCTCTGTCCATGGACTATAATGAAGAGGAGCTTCGATGACAACAATTGGCAGTGCAGATATCCCCGTTCATGGACTATGATGATGAGGAGCTTTGATGACAACAAATGTCGGTGCAGATATCCCGTTCAGGGACTATGATGATGAGGAGCTTCGATGACAACAAAGGTCGGTGCAGATATCCCATTCATGGACTATGATAAAGAGGACCTTTGATGACAACAAATGTCGGTGCAGGTATCCATGTCCATTGACTATGATGACGGGGAGCTTTGATGACCAGGTATTCATGTCCATGGACTATGATGATGAGGATCTTTGATCACAACAAATGTTGGGGCAGCTATCCCCGTTCATGGACTATGATGATGAGGAGCTTTGATGACAACAAATGTCGGTGCAGATATCCCCGTTCATTGGACTATGACAAAGAGGACCTTCGATGACTAGGTGTCCATGTCCATGGACTATGATGATGAGGAGCTTCGATGACAACAAATGTCGGTGCAGGTACAGCTGCAGGAGGGAGTTTTGTAGTGAAGTCGATACCTTTGCTGTGACGGAGCCTTGTCCTGTATTGAATGTGATCAAGGAGCTGCATTCTGTGTATCCTGAGGGGGGATCACTTCGGATAGGTGAGGGCTCCTAATGTCAGTCTACTTCCTATTAAGTAGATCTTGTACTGCTGGTTGGTCCCAGGCTTCTTTTTATAAAAGTGCTTCAATCTGTGACTTCCTCCCTTGGCAATTCCCTTATCGATTGCAGTACCAGGTTCCTAACATGCAAATTCCAGGCCTCCACGGAGCTCTTTGATGTCTCTTTATGGACATTTCTCTGGTACTCTACCAGGGTCACTGAGAATAAATTATTTTGTTTAACCAAAAATCTGGTGAAAAAACATACAGTGGACAGGCAGCAACAGTGTCAGGTGACAGGCGGCATAAGGTGTCAGGTGGTGTATGGCAATGTGAAATGAAATGAAATTCACTTATAAAGCACAAACATTTGCCCATGGGCGTCAAGGCACTGGTAGCAGTTAGTCTGAGGTAAGAAAAGAGGGAAGGAAAGGTATAAACTCCAAGCACTCCATTAAAGAGAAAAAAGGCCTTACGAAAATTATTGTGAGCTTGAAGACAAGAGATGGAATAAGGAAGCGAATTCCAGAGCTTAGAAGCAAGGCTCTGCCTCCCCATCTCGATTTTCTGTATTTAGGAACAATTGAAAGATTTCTGCCTGAGGATCGTAGCTGTCCGAGGGGAGTGTTTTGTTGGAACATGTTTTTAAGCCCTGCAGGCCCAAAATTATGTAGAGCCTTGTGAACGATGCACAGAGCCTTAAAAATTATTTGTTTGTTAACAGGCAGCCAGTAAAGCTTCCGATTCCCTGCAGATACTGACTGGAATTTGGGAACCTCACGGATCAGTTTGGCTGCCGCATTCTGGACCGACTGCAGTGTGGCCAGAACAGTCCGATTAATATCCCGGTACAGAACATTGCAGTAGTCTAACCTGGAAGTAATCAGTGCCAAAGGCACTTGGTTACATGCCGGAAAGGGGATATAAGGAAACACTTTCCTAAGGAACTCATTATCCAAGAACAGGTCGAATCCCCCCCGGGGAAAATAACGTGGCGCGGCAGGACGGGCCTCGCCTGGACCACGCTGCGCAGAAGAGGTGAGCCGCATTTGCTGCGGGGAGCGGTGGCTATAGAATCGAGGCCCACCCGGAGTGGCGGAGTACCGGGGAGCGGCAAGCGGCAGGCGAAGAACACGCATCGTGGTGAGCCCGACCAGCGCCGTGCACGGACAGCGGAGGGAGGCAGGAGGACGCGCCAGGCCACAGTCAGACTATCGCACAAACTACGGCGCTGCTCCCAGGCACCCCCCAGACCCAGGGGGTGAACACCGATCGGGAGGAACAGGTGGCAGGCGCATAATTCACTTCGTGGAGGGTCCAACCGGCACAGCATATGGACAGCAGAGGGGTGCAGAAGGGCGCATTTTGGCAGAGTGCGCCCCGGGGGAGCCCTCAAAGATCGTCCCGTCGGGACAACAACATAGGCCTCCGGTGTTGGTGGCGGACCCCCTAGGGGCGGCAGCAGCGTCGAACACCGTGGGGGACGGAAAGGAAGATCCAGTCAGAAACTTGACCCCTTCGGGAGGCAAGAGGGGCGACCTTCCCCCCCACCCCACGGGTGCAGACGAATTTCTTTGACCTGCATTACAGACGGAGGCGGAGGCCCGTCGCTGGGGTGGCCAAGTCATAGGCCGAAACTCACCGATCGGCCATAACCAGACAGCCGCGCAAATCACTGCGCTGCGCCCAGGCGCCCCCCGGCACCCGAGGGGTGAACACTGAACATGAGACATCGGCAAGCAGCTGAAGGGGGCTTTAGAGACTTACACAGAGTCGGGCGAGCAGGCCTGTAGATGCCGGGGGCTCGAAACGCACCTCCCCTATACTCTGGAGTGGCGACTCATCGAAGGCAATGTCCAGCTCACGGGGAACAAAGACTACTCAGACCAATAAATTGGACAAATACACGTGCCCCAAGCCAGCCATGGCAGCGCAGCCTCCACGTAAAGCCGGAGAGGTCCCGGAGACAGGAGCCATGGAACACACCTTGAAGGACGTGGTGGATGCCATAGGAGGGATCCGAACATCACTGGAGCAAAGAATGGACGAACTCTCCTCAAAAGTCATGCTTATCAGGGCAGACTTGGCCACGAACAGGGAGAAAGTCACGCAATTGGAGATCACCACAGCGAGTCTTGTAGATGACACCAACCAGCACCAGACGGAAATACGTGAATTACAAGCATTTAGGAAGTATGCCAAGGGAAAGCTGGACGACTATGAGGGCCGCACGAGACGCAATAACATGCATATCCTTGGTGTTGGACTTGGCCCTTCTGGCAGGTTCACCCCTGAACTTTTTTGCTTTTTATTGGTGACTTGGTGTGGTAATTTTTTGGTTTCTGCGCACTTTCCCTGTGTCCCCGGGTAAAGTGCGTGCGTGCTCTGAGTGCATGTGGTGAGATAGGCCTGCCCTCCCATAGGAATGCATGGGGAATGTATGTGTCCCTAGTAGTTCCTGATGCGTGGGGTGTGCAGGCCCGAGTTTGGTATGTGCGGACTCGTGGGAGTGAATGCTGCGCGATGATGTGTGCGGCGTGCATGTACCTAGTGTGGAAGTGCCACTTCTAGAAGTGGGCACTTCTGTGTGCAGTGTGTCTGTCGCGTGATTGGCTGGTCATGTCATGTGACGGGCTAGGGATTCCCCAGAGTCAGGATGAGTCACCCAGTGGTGAATGGGGAGATCAGCAGCTAGATGGGTGGGAGGAGTACACCTGGGTCCTGAATAGGACAGGGTTTTCCACACACAATGCTGGCCCCGCCCCCTGTGGTGCGACTGACGACCCTAGCCCTGCCAGTGAATAGAGTGAGGGGCTGAGCACATCAAGGGTGCTCCCCAACCAGCTGCGACTGGTTTTCCCCCTCACCCTGAACCCAGAACAAAGGGTTTGACTGTATAAAAATGGGGCTGTGTCCCCACAGAAACTGTTCTCTGCCAGGATCTTACCTGAGGGGGGCTGCTGCTGCTGCTGGACCAGAGGACCGCCACTTGGACTACCTCCCTGCCTGGAGGCCAGACCTGTTGGTCGAGAGTCTGATCACCAATCACCTCCAACCCAAAGGCTTGTCCAACATCTTCGTCGTCGAGAGGGCCCATCGGGTGCCGGCGGGAGACCGAGGCCTTGGGCCACCCCTCGCCCCATATTAGCCAGACTCCTAAACTATAGAGACAGGGACCTCATATTACAAACGGCCAGAGTAGCACCTCCAATAAGACTTGAAAATTCAGAAATCAGCTTCTTTCCAGATTTTACCCAAGTGGTTCAACAACAGCGTAGATCTTTCCTGGGAGTCAAAAAACGTCTGAGAGACAAAGGCCTCAAGTACGCTATGCTGTTTCCGGCACGGCTCAGAGTGGAGGCCGGAGTTAAGACCAGGTTTTTCGAGACACCAGAGGACGCTGCTACCTGGTTGGACGAATGGAGAAATCCGGTGGGTCATGGCCCTCAACGAGAATAAGAGGTACAGGGGCTCTGCCAATAGATTCTGGGGGTATCGAGGTGCTGGCCGAGTCTCTGGTATTGATCGTCTCCCAGTATTGGGGTACCCGGGGTATGGAACAAATGGCATGTTGATATAATAGAACGGCACAGGTTGACACTATATAAGGGTCATGGGAGGGAGGGGAGAGATCGAGGAGGGTGTCCCCCAAATTTTCTTCTGTTAGACTAGGTTAACGGGCGACAGGCACTCTGCATAGTTGTAATTATGGGCAGTTTCAGGCCCAGAGTGCAGGGGAGCAGGGAGGGGGGCTGTTGGGTGGGGTTTATGTTTGGTTGTTTGTTTTTAAGGAATCATTCAGGCATCACAACTCAGCGGCTTAAACACTTAGGTGAGGCGTGAATGTCAATTAACATGCAATGGGATAAAGGGTTCAGATTGATGAGCTGGAATGTAAATGGCCTAGGGGACAAAGTCAAGAGGACGGTGGTGCTACAATATATTAAGAGGCATGCCCCCGATGTGATACTTTTACAGGAGATGCACCTGGTGGGTAACTCCTGTAAAGCCCTTAATAGGTGAGGGTACAATCTGGCAGCACATTCGGGCTTCACTTCGGGATCAAGGGGAACAGGCATACTGCTGAGGAACTCCTTTCCCCTCACGATCAAATCTACATGGGTGGACACCGGGGGGAGATACGCGGGAATCATTGGCCAATGGGAGGGCAGGGTGCTGACACTCCTGTCGGTCTATGTGCCGCCGGCCCTCCAGGAGCCGGCCTTCAAGGATCTAGGAGCCATCCTGATGACGGTCCCAGAGGGACTCCTAATATTGGGTGGGGACCTAACTGCGGTGGCAGATGGCACAAACGACAGAAGCCCACCAAGACAACTCCGTCCCTCCAACAGCTGGTTGTTGAATTTCCTGGGGCCCCTGGGGTTACAGGATGCATGGCGCTCGCTTCACCCAAACACCACCCAGTATACTTTCCACTCCGGTGCCCATAACACGCAATCCAGAATAGACTACTTATTGGTCCCCCCTGACCAGCTACAACACGTACGGGAGGTCAGGCACATGGCGAGAGGCATATCTGATCATTCCCCACTGTGGATGCAGCTAATGGCAGGCCATAATAGAGTGGGAAGAGTGGCCCCAATCCACCCATGGAAAGTCCGCAACCCAGTAGTACACAAAGCAGTCCATGCCACAATGGAGCATTACTTCCAAGAAAATGAAGGATCGGTGAGCTCACACCAGACACTGTGGGAAGCGTTCAAGACAGTGGTTAGGGGCCAAATAGCGGGGATCAAGAAAGAAAAGGTCAGGGAGGAGGAATCGTTGGAGAAGGAAATCTCCAGTCTAGAAGAAGAACTGGCAGAGCGGCCTAATCCAGACACCCAACACACTCTACACTTAAAACAAGATAACTATAAGGCCCTAGTGACAAATAGAGCCAAAGAACTGGGAAGGGACACATTGGGCAGGATCTATGACCAGGGAGATAAAGCGTGGAAGTTAATCGCATGTCTAGACAAAAAAGAACTGGCAAGTAGACTGGTTCCGGAACTAATCGACAAAGATGCACACACAATCACAGACCCCCAAGCTATAGCTAACGCATCTGCCCTTCACTTCCAACAGGTCTATACCTCCTAGAACTCTTACGCAACGCAGGACTCTCTCGACCTCCTGAGAGACATAACGCTCCCTAAACTCGCAGAGTCCGAGCTTGAATATCTTGAGGGGGCACTCACACCAGAGGAAGTGGCGCTGGCAATCAGGGGACTTAACTCGGGGAAGGCATCGGGGCCCAACGGGCTGCCGATAGAACTCTATAAACTTGGGGCAGATGTCACCGCCCCCCGCTTATGCAACATGTTCAGGGAGAGCAGGGAGGTCGGGGAGCTTCCCCAGGACCAAAGACTGGCCACCCTAGTAATGATCCACAAGGAAGGCAAAAGCCGGACAGATTGTTCATCCTATAGGCCGATCTCGTTATTGAACGCCGAACCAAAGATTTTAACCAAACTCCTTGCTAACCGACTAATTAAAGTCATTAATAATCTCGTACATCCGGACCAATCTGGCTTTATGCCTCAGCGCAACATGCGCTGAATCTACGCAGGGTGCACGGAGTGATGGGGAGGACGTCCACAATACAGGAGCAGGCAGTCCTGGTATCCTTGGGCGGCTCAATGGCGTTCGATATGGTCGAATGGAAATATTTGTTTGCGGTACTTGAGAAAATGGGCTTTGGGCCCCAATTCATCAGGTGGTTGCAACTCCTTTACTCAAAGCCACTAGCCCAGATAGTGGTCAACAATAAAAAATCCGAGGTGTTTGAGCTGGGCAGAGGCACAAGGCAGGGGTGCCCACTCTCCCCCCTCCTGTTCACCCTGGCCCTGTAGCCTCTGGCGTCGTGGATACGGAGGGATCCGATTATCCGTGGATTTCGGTGGGCGGAATCCTGGGAGGATCGCATCTCACTGTATGCAGATGACATACTACTATTCCTCACTTCCCCAAAGGTCTCGCTAACAGCAGTGCTCGACATCTTCGCCATCTTTGGTAGATACTCAGATATACCATAAACTGGTGTAAATCCGTGCTGTACGTCCTCAGGGGACCTCTTACGGGACTCCCCAGAGATTGCCCGATACAGGTCACCTCACAGGGCTTCAAATACATTGGCATTTACATAACGACCAACCCTGAAGATAGATTTACACAGGACCTGCTCCCTCCCTGTCAGGGTGTCAGTGGCACAAGGTAGAACTGAAAGCCACTAACCTCTTCTCAGCAGCCAGCAGGAACGACGGCGCGCAGAGGAGCCTCCCTACTCCCCGGAATGCTACTCCCCACAGTGCACCGGACGCAACTATAGAACACAGCACCCCGGGGAAAAGGGAAGGGGACAAAATAATAAAGGAAGCTTCCGGGTATCCATCAGTCCTGAGTCTGGTCTGGGCTCTGCTCCCTCTTAGCGTGTGTGCACTATAGTGGGGGAGACAAGAAGGAAACACAAGTGTGACTTGCAGATTTACCAATCTCACGTAAGTTACTTTTGACTAGTCATGCACGCCATACACTTACAAGGAGCCCGGCAGCCGCTGTCCCTCAATACCAGAACAGCTCTCTTTAATTCCCAGGTGAGTATACGTTGAAATGTTGGCGTCCAAATGCTCCCAGGAATTAGAGTAGCAATAGGCGGTACACAAACACCATGCAAATCAATCTTGAACAAGAGTATCTTCGCTGTTATCTTAGCGATTGTCAGTAGCAAAGGAGAAGGGGGCCCTTAGGAGAAGCGCCAATGTCTACGCAGGCAGCGTCCTCACGGTACGGGGCTACCAGAGGGGCAGCCGGTAACTGTGCGCTATTGGTTCCTGACTCACGGGCTGAAAGAATAGGCCGGTGGCGGGAGGTGCTTCGCCGGAAATGTAAAAAATGCGGGCTTCGCCGTAACCGAGCGTTAACGGCTACACGGGGAACTGCGGATTACTAGAGAGAGTGTCTCTGCACAGAGAAACCCTTGCACTCTCTTATGAGCGTGAGGACTGAAAGTACCTGTGACACGGGAACTGGGATCCGCAATCCAAGCTTGAATTCCGAGGGATGTTTCTCGGCGGGTTCTTCGATTTTCAAAGAAGCGTCGCCTTCCCCACGTCCTCCTGCGGGTAGGAAACGTCCGCTCACAAAGGTTTGAAGATTCAAAATTGTCAAGCACCTTCCCACTGTGTGGAAGGCGCTTATATGGAGGCGTTTCCCTTAGCCGGTTGTTTGATTGGCAGTGTTCAGCCCCACTGCCTTCTGGGATTAGTAGTGCCGCGGGCTCCTTTTCCACTTGCACCAGTGTTTACTCATACAGAGGGATTTGTAGGGGAGTGTGTGTACCTGGCTAGCTTTATGAAGGTGCGCAATCGTGACACTCCCTTGCAGAGACTCAAAAGAGACTCCGAACGCTGGATGACACTCCCGCTTTCGCTGCTAAGTAGAGCTTCCTTGTTCAAAATGATGTCCTTGCCCCGATTCTTATACGTCCTGCAAAACTCGCTGGATTTGGTACCTGCCAGTTATTTTAAGGAGATCGAGACCTTACAATGCCGCCTGCTATGGAATGGGAAGTCACGCATAGCACTATCCAAACTCAACCTCTCCTGGTATGACGGCGGGATCGCCCTCCCTGACTTTAAAAAATACTATTGGGCAGCGCATCTGGCAGCAATCAACCAAGGCACATATAGGCAGGCTGACGATCCAGGCTATGCAATGGACTGGTGGATGCTGCCCGGGGGGAACTATAACCGAGTGCTCTGTTTGAACGCTGGGAGTCGCCAACTCACGGGACCAACTAAACAATCGGTGCAGGTCTGGAGGGCAGCCTCCAGGAGCATGCGGTGGGAGCATAAAATCACCCGAGCCACGCCGTTATGGGACTCCGACAGGCTTGGTAACCTCTGGTCTACGAAAGGGCTTGACAAATGGGACCTCATTGGCATATCAAAAGAAGGCGGCCTATGTGTAAAAGGTGAGGTTAAGTCGTTCTCCACCCTGCAACAAGAATATGAACTTGCTCCTACAGAGTACTTTAGATACATGCAAATCCGCCATGCCTTATGCTCCTGTTTTCGAAAGGGAGAGACCCCTCCTGACGCTGCACCCCTTGAGGACCGACTCCTCGATGGATACTTACCAACGAAGGCCATCTCACTCACATATAAAAAATTAATGAACAACATAGGAGACCCCCTGGTGAGATTGAGGGAAGAAGTGAGAAAGGGATGGCATTATACTGGACGAGGAAGATTGGGTGGCGGCGGTATCCTCGCCGCGAGAGGTAGCCATCGCAGCAAAGTTGAGATTAGTACAACTCAAAATTTTGCACCGAATCTACATCACAGGGCCAGGGATGGTACTAATGGGTAAATCACCTGATGGTAACTGTAGGCGGGGTTGTGGGAATGAAGGTACCTTCCTCCATATATTATGGGAGTGCCCACATATCCAGAGGTACTGGAAGAAAATACATGAGTGAAGTATTAAATCATACACTCCCACTGGAGGCTAAGAGATGTCTCCTGAATGTGTGAGAACCAACGGACCTAAACAGCACACGCATGACCTGGGTAAAACTAGGACTAATGATAGCCAAACGCAACATCGCCCAGAAGTGCGGGGCATCGCACGCACTGAATGTGAGCGCATGGGAGAAAGACATGGACTGGTGCATGTTTCGGGAGAAGTATGTCTATGTAGCCAGGGGATGTCCCAGAAAGTGGTCCCACATCTGGAAAGACTGGAATGCTTATAGGGGAAACATCTGTACCCCGCCGTTGTCCCCAGCTCAAGAAGAAATATTGCAGACATGACACGAATC
The DNA here is from genome assembly GCF_964204655.1 of Triturus cristatus. Lineage (NCBI taxonomy): Eukaryota > Metazoa > Chordata > Amphibia > Caudata > Salamandridae > Triturus > Triturus cristatus. The sequence goes on from NC_140585.1 coordinate 9,296,366, forward strand.
ACCAGCTACCTTTGAATTGTACATTTATAACTGCCTGAGAACCATGTAAAGATAAGACACGATAATAATAATGTACTATGCCTTGTGTTGTTGATTCCTATCGTTAATAAAAAGAAATTAAAAAAAAAAAAAGAACAGGTCGAAACTGTTCAGTTGACCTGCAGGTCGAACAATAAATATTTAGCAACCAAAACTCTGAGGTTCTTAGAGGAGTCAGTTGGGGTGGGTAGAACCCCCATCCTGTCTTGCCACCACAGTTGGGTCCATATGGATGGTGGACTGCCAAAGATCAAGACCTCTGGCCATAGGTCATTTTTTTCCATCCATGTGGCAACAGCCTGTATGCAATTTTTAAAATTGGCTAGCGATTGCCTCTGTGTCCTTAGAGATAGACACAATAATTTGTGTGTCATCGGCATAGGAGCGCGCTTGGAGCCCAAAGCATCTTATACGTTTTGACAGCGGGGGGACAAGCTGAATAATGTAGGGCTCAGAGAAGAGCCCTGAGGAACATCAAATGGTAAAGTTATGGACTCCGAACAAAACTGGTCCACCCTAACTAACTGAGACTTATCACTCAAAAAAGATGCCAGGAGCTTCAGTGCTAGGGCCGTGACCCCAAGTTCTTGCAGCCGCTCAACAAGAAGGGTCAGGGAGATGGTGTCAAAGGCTGAGGATAAACCCAAAAGGATCAAAGCCGCAGCCTGCCCTGTATCCACCATGGAATGAATGTTGTTGACTGCGGATACTAATGCAGTCTCCGTCCCATGGTTGCTCCTGAGTCCAAACTGAGAGACATCCAGCAGTTGATGTTGCTGCTGGGCATTCATGTGTTTCTTCAGAAGTTTAGTGGGAACAGGCAGCATGGGAATAGGCAAGGTCTGAATGAGGCTTTCTGAGGAGAGGCTTGAGAACAACCTTTTTCAAAGTTGAGGGAAAGCCCAGACGTGGAGGCTTTATTCAAAGTTCCAGTGAGATGGGGAATACTGATATTAGCTGCCAGTGGCAGCACGCTGGATGAGCAGGGCTCCAGCGGAGACCCTTATTTAACACTGCGTAGATAGAGCTCCGTCAGTTCTTGTGTAAGGGGAGCAAAGCAGGATAGGAGAGCAGCTGGGCTTCCTCTAGAGGTCATAGTCTTCGGTAGACCTGGACCCACCTGAAAATCCTATAGAGAGGGGATAGGAGACTCAGAATTGAGGCAGTCAAGTTCTTTATAGATGTTGCGAATTTTGGTGTGAACACATTTTGGCCAGTCGATTACAAAAATCCTGGGAACCCTCTGTATTGGAGGGGGCTGAAGGAGCGGAGGGAAGATTCTAAAGAGATCTCTAGATGATTTAGCTGCGGCAAGCTCATAGGTGCAATAAAGAGATTTTTCTTCCTTGATGGCCATTTATTCTGCCAGAAAGGCCTTAGAGGCGGCTCTTTCCTGAAAGTGTTAGCATTTACGCCAGGCCCGTTCTCGGCAGCGACAAGCCTGTCTTAGCAGTCTAAGGGGCATATCATCAAGCTGGCGATAAAAAATTATCGCCGCTTTTGCGGCCATTTTCGGCTGAAAAGCGGCGATAATTTTATTAGCGTGAAACCTTGCATTAGCGTCAGGATTCCTAACGGCCAGCTTTGCATCTCTCTAATGAGATGCAAAGTGGGCGTTCCTGATCTGACATGACAGGAGAAATGTATCTAAGCGACATTTCTCCTATCATCAAGCCCCACGCTATGAAGCATAGCGGCAGGAAAAGTAGCGATAACCCCTGTTATCGCTACTTTCCTTACGCCTGCTTCAGGACTGACTTAGCCATGATATCCTATGGAAGGTGGATATCATGGCTAAGTTTGTGAGGCCCTATCTCACGTTAGGCAGTTAGCGCTAGGATTTTTATCGCTTTTGAGATAAGCGTTGCTAATAGCACGCTATCTCAGCGATAAAAATCCACACTAGCCGGCGATAATTAACCTAGCGCTAAGTGCGCAGAGCGATAATTATCGCCGGTTGTTGCTGATATGCCCCTAAGTCTTTCTTCGTGTGCAGGTTTTCTTCAGGAGGGCCACCATATTAATGGAATATGTAAGCCACAAGGAAAGTTCGAGGCCTGGGGTAAGGTTTCTTTGCTGAGCCCTTTCCAGTTTCTTTTGGAACGCCTGTTTCCACTCATAGCTGTCTCCTATGTGGTAGACCAGGAGAGAAAAAGGGGAACAGCATAGTGGTCAGACCAGGCGAGGCGGAGAGGATTGGAGACTTTAAGATGGACGTCACTAGAGATAATCCCATCCAGAGTGTGGCCTGCTTCATGAGTAGCTGCCATTACAACATGACATGATTCCTTTGACGGCCCGAGAATCCTTACACACATCATTTTCCAGGTGGAAATTGAAGTACCCCAGAAGTATAAAATTGCTTTTACCCAGGTAGGGTTCGAGTAAGTGAGCAATCTTGGGGATGGAAGCAGACCAGAGCCCGGGTGGTCTGTAGACTAAGATCCCTAAGAATGGATTCAGTGGCCGCATGTTTATGAAAAGTGTAGCGCTTCATAAGGAAATGCGCTGTGGAAAGGATCAATGAGGCAGGGAGACGTGGGTTTATGTACGTGCCAGCCCCCCTCCTGCTCAGATGAGAGGCAGACTCAGACGAAAGGCATCATTAGTTGGCAGACAGCCTTATGTGCAGTGCCCGACCACGTGACATCGCGGAGCACTGGCACGGGGGCAGGGTCAGCTGGCGTTTAGGAATGGGTACATCTGGTGACAAGTGGCATCAAGTTTAGGGCAGCGTCAGGTGACAGAAGGAGGGTGGTGACAGACAGCATCATGTGACAGATGATGTCAGGTGAAAGCATCATGTGACAGGCGGTGTCAGGTGACATCAATGGGAGGTGATAGGTGGCATCAGGTGTAGGCAGAGTCAGGTGACAGACAGCGTCAGGTGTAGGTGCTCCAGCGCTGAATACCACAAATCCCCTCGCTACAGACCAGACCACAGATCTTCTTCAACAACCACATTTCATTCACTCGTTCACTGGTAGGGCCCATAACACCATTCATTCATTCTACTTTCAGATCAATGGTCCTCGAGAGAGGGGAGTCCTTTCTCTCTTCCATGCGCTGGAAATGGGAGGAAGATTGCACCAATCACCTGATGAGTAACAACAAGTTTACCTATACCTCCCTACCTCACCAGGGTCTCAATACATTATAACCTAGCAGTTCCTCCCATACTATTGGCCATGGATCAGCCAGTTGCTGGGAATAGCGACACTTAACTCTTCTAAACAATATACATTGAAATACTTCAAATAATAACCCGACACAGTTCTTTAAAAGAAATAATATGTTTATCTAATTAAAGCATAAGGAAATCATATAGCATTCAATATGTTTGGCTCGCATATTTACCTAATCTGGCTAAATGGCGTCCTCTATGTCAAATTCAGATCTTTCGCCCATAAATCAAAGAATTAGTTCGTAAGTTAATTGGGCATCTGATCAGTCCATCAGAGTCTCTGGTAAGCAGCTGTCCAGCAGTGTCACCGTCCTCTCCGTCAGCATAACGTCAGGAAATCTGGTAAAGTGAAGGTGTGCAAAGGAAGTAGTGTCCTACCCTCTCTAGTCTACTTTTATAGTAAATTTTAACAACAATGTTTCAATACATGTTTTAGAACAAATTTGATTGGTTAAACACGGATCATTCTTCCTGATTCCCATGCATTAGATGTTGCATTAGATGCAGCTTCTCAATTTGTAAATAAATGAGCAACAGTTTCCAGTCCATTCAGGGCATGTTGATTCCCATGCGGGGTTGTGTCCTTAGTGTCATCAATTATAACAGTTCATAGTTCAACAAAGTCCTTTGTTTGATGCTTGGCGCTCCTCCCAGGATGTCCTTCACGGGTACAGTCTGCCTGGGGTCAGGACGAGGTTATTGTTGCTCATCTTTTAGCGCAGGCGCACTTCACTCAGTGACTTCTGTGTCATGTTGGGGCGTCAGAATAGGGATGGCAGCCATTTTGTGGCCACTCCAGAAAGGTCAACTTAAGCAAAGAAACATAAAATGTAATTAATACATGGAAATGACTATCAAAATGTTATTCCCTCACTAACCCCTCTATGTGTGTGTATTTATCTAGCAAAAGCAACACGCATTGCAGTTTATACTCACAATTTAAAGCACGATTCACAAATCACATCACAAAAGCAACATATAACATGCAAATTCTAAATATCTGACATTAGTATGCGTACGAAATTAGTTTATGTATCAATCAGGCCATGCAAATGCGATCCACACGTGTATTTTCTAATTAGTAATGTTGATTAATTAAACACACAGCAAACCATTAATACTATTAATATTACTCAGTTATTCATTTTAATTCTAAATGATAAAATGGAGGAGGTATACAATTCTTAGGGAAATCCTCGCTCCAGCAATCCCCCCTTTGGTGATTTTATCACCACAAAACACCCAAATTTAGTACCCTTTTATGGAAATTTGAAATGACTTCTTACTCATAGCTCAGAATTCAGTTTCTTCATATTCATCTCTTTTTGCTTTCTTATACATATTGTCTTTCCACTCATCTAAGGATATCTCTTCAAAATCTTTTTCTGGATCTTTTCTTTTTCTCTTAAGTTTATCTCTTTTTATTTTAATATTTGTTTTCTTTTTCCTGCAACACATACACCCTAATCTTATCACTAATACTGCAACTATCACACATGTTAATGGAAACAGAATTTTACCTATAACAGTACTACCTATTTTAGCTAAGAAATTTTAATAGCAGCTATTTTCTTTCCCATTCTTGTCCATACATCTTCAACCTCCAGTGGTACAAGTTCATCGTGCAATTCAGTAATATTTTTAATGTAAACTTTTAGATCTTTACTTTTATCTGGAATGTAAGTGCAACAATGTTGAACTTTCAGCATTCCACAGACTCCACCCTCTTTTGCCAAAAGAATGTCAAGGGCAAATCGATTTTGCATCACCATAGCACTCATGGCAACCATTTCAGTATTAACCAATAAGAGTCCATGAGCCGTGCTTGTTGACAAGCGATCCACTACTGTAGATAATCTTCTAATTTTATTTGCATTCAGAGTTATTCCCACGGCCGGTATCAATGCTCAAAAGATGTCACCCACAATTTCTGCCCAAGATTCTCTCTTTCTTCGCACTAAATGACTATTTAAACTATTTACACCTTCTTCTCTGTCCATGTGAAAGATTTTTGGAAATACCAGGCCTACATAACCTGTGCCATACCAATGGTCTGGCAAACGATAATATGCCCTGTTCCCACAGATAAAATATATTCCAGGAAATACTGGATCTCTTCCACCTTTGAATCCCCATCCACCTATGATTCGGTATGTATCATGGCACTCACTATTACCTACAAACAGGTTATCATATGCAGTTTGATTCCTTCTTATACAAAGTTTTCCTTTCTGAGGCCTATCTAAAGCTATTGTTGGTGTTGACTCCACTTTTGTCAGGTGTTTCTCCATTTCTATGTCCCAAGCTGTTTTCTCAACCTTTCCTTCTGATGCCTTTTTATGCATCTTATGTCTTCTTTCCTCAACCATATTCAAAAATGTCTTTTCTTCTTTCTGCAAACTGCATGTCAAATTATATTTAAACACAGCTTCTAATGTTAGTTCACTAGTCTCTAAGAAAAATTCACCTAAAACCTTTGCAGGTCTTACCTTATTTAACTTATTATTAGCAGGCACTAATGCAAAAATGTTATCTACATCTGAAAAATAATACTCTAATTTCCCTATCTCATAAAATAAGCTAGCTATTACACTACAGGTTATTCCGTAAGTAGCTGGAAGGTGATGATAAGTCACTCCCTCTGCCACAGAAGCAGGTAACTGCATGCAGACGTAGCAGTCCCTTACATCCATAGTTTTGACATATTCATACAATAATTTTGAGAATACATTATTAGAGAAATCATGAATAGACCTATCTTTATGCAAATTAATGTTTGTTTCTACAGTCGGTATTACCTTTGAAATTTTGCCTATTTTAGTTTTGTTTTGACCATTTCCTTCTATTGTATCTATTGTGACTTTAAATGATATTACAAGAGCTAGGATGCTCCATAAAAGCATTAATAATCCTGTACAACAGCAACATGTTTTACACCATCTTTTCATGAATGTACATCTACTTTTACTACCATCCGTGTTAGCCATTTTACTAAATAGACCGTGTCTTTTGACTTAGCCTCTTCTACTTTGTGACCAGTTTCTACCCCAAAGCTTCTAAGCTTCTACTTGGTTCTATTAGTTTTCTACTTCTTTTCTTTTATTATCGTTCTCCACATCAACAGCTTCTTTGATTATTCAGTTTGGCATCTCATCGTCCTTTGCCTCCTTCACCCAATCAGGATACAGAATTTCCTGAATCTCCGCTTCTTCTTCTCCAATGTCGGACAAGAGAGCTCTCAGGATTTCTGATTCTTCTTCTTCTTTAACCACTTTCAGTAAAGCCTCCTCTGGATTTCCTTGACTATCTGCCTCTTGGGATTCTTCAGGCAGGGCCACTTACGTCCATTCCGGCGACTTATACTTTTTGGTTAGGTTTTCTTGTTCTTCCGGATTCTTTTGTTACAACTGTTTCTTTTTCCTTTGATTTTTCCTAACTCGTGACTTCATTCACCTGTTTAGCTCTTGGTGATTTCATTTGAGACAGTCTTTTTATTTTGTTCGGCCAAACTTCTGGTTTTACAGTTCTTCTCAATTTACTTTCTTTGACATTCTTTTCATTCTTTTCTTCTCTCCAAGCTCTCGTTCTCAGAACTCGACCTTCAGGTATTTTGTTCCCACTCTCTTCTGATTCTGTCCCAACTTGCTTTTCCTTTTCACCAGTTTCTTTATCCACCACTTGTTCTGGTTTCCCTACTTCTTTCCCTCCTCGGATCTCCGGCACGCAATCTTCCTGCTGACTACTTGTCCCTTCACCTAACTGGATGTTGCAGTTCCCTACACCTCCTCGGGGGTCTTCCGCAATCTGTCCCTCTCTCTCTGTAACTGTCCCTTCTTCATTCAAATCTATTAGTTCAGGTGGAATTTCTCTCAAATTTTCATCTGGGATTTGTTCTTTTTGACTTTCTTTTACTGCTTCTTCTTTGTCTTTTCCTTCCTTCTTTTTAGGTTCTTTACTAGGACCTTTCTTTCTCTGCTCGTCTTCAGAATCTGAGCTGTCAGAAATCTGCAATCTTCTTCTCAGAGAGACACTTCTGGGGACCAGAATCTGTTTTGGTTCGTTTTCCCCCCTTTCAGGATTTTCACGTGTTTTTGGTTCTTCGTGATCTGATTCAGTACTTGACACTGATTCGTCATAGTACTCTTTCTCCTTGCAATCCACTGGATTTGGTATTCTCAAGGTATGGCTGGCATGGATCCAGTTTTTCAGTCCGGCACACTTCACAGCTGTTGTCGTGGTCAGAATGACTTGTCTTGGTTTTCCCCACCTGGGAACCAAACAGTTTCTTCTTCTGTGGACCTTTATCCTTACCCAATCTCCTGGGCTTAGATCATGGGCTTGCTTCTTTTCAAGTGGTGGCATCCGCTCCAACCTGATGAAACACAGAATGAACTGCGTCAGCCAGGCCTTTACAGTACTCCAACACCATGTCATCAGAAATCGTCATCAGTTTGTTGACTGGTATGTAAGCATGCCTCATCGCACGTCCCATGATTATTTCATGAGGACATAACCCTGTAGTTCTATCTGTGGTTGCACGTATGGTCATCAAAACTAGAGGCAAGACATCAGGCCATTTCATTCCTGTGGCTAAACACATTTCCCCAATTCTGTTCTTGATTGTACCATTCATTTGCTCAACCACACCAGAAGCCTCTGGTCGGTAGGCACAGTGCAGTTTCTGTTGTACATTTAATGCTTCACTGACCAATTTCACAATCTCATTATAGAAATGCCCTCCTCAGTCTGATTCAAGGGTCACTGGGAACCCGAACCTGGGGATGAATTCTCTCAAAAGCAGCTTTGCTACTGTCAATCCATCATTTCTCCTTGTCGGGTATGCTTCTACCCACCTGGAGAATAGGCAAACTATGACCAGAACGTACCTCAATCTGTTACATGTTGGCATCTCAATGAAATCTATTTGCATTCTGGTAAAAGGCCCTCCTTCTCGGCCTATAGTTCCTAGACTCACCACTGTCTTTCTCCCAGGATTGTACTGCTGACAAATTAAACATCTCTGACATAGGCTTTCTGATATGATTCTGAATTTTGGGTTGTACCAGGTATGCTTAAACGACCTGATCATAGCATCTCTCCCTATGTGTCCCTGGCCATGATACATCCGTGCCATGGTAGACAACATGCTATCAGGCATGACTGGTCTTCCATCTCGATAGACCCACACATGATCCTTTTCCCTTGGTGCACATCCTGCCTTTACCCACTGCCTTGTTTCCTCATCTCCTGCTTCCTCCTGCAATTGCCTCACTTCTTCCCATGTCCCTACAACGTTAGTAAACATTAAGGAATAGGAAGTCATTTCTTTCTCCTTTGCCCGATTGACTGAATAATGATTTCTGGCACAGTACTGTGCCATGTCATTGGCATAACGATTGCCAAGAGTAACATAATCCTCCCCTTGGTTATGGGCAGCACATTTCACCACAGCCAATTGTTTAGGCAGCTGTATCGCCTCAATCAACTTTCCAACCACTTCAGCATTCTTTATAGGAGTTCCACTTGAGGTCAGGAAACCTCTTTGCAGCCACAACTGGCCAAAATCGTGGACAACTCCGAAGCCATACTGGCTGTCAGTTATCACAGTCACTCTCACACCTTTCCCAATTTTGCATGCTCGAGTCAGAGCCACTAATTCTGCTACTTGGGCAGATTTCACTCCTTTCAAATAGGATGCTTCCATCACTGTGGAAACCGTACACACTGCATATGCTGCACTCAACACTCCTTCTTCTGTTCTCAAACATGACCCATCAACAAACATTACATAATCATTTTCTGCCAAAGGTACATCTTTTATGTCTGGTCGTGGTTTCGTACAATACTCAAGCACATCCAAACAATCATGATCTGCTTCATCTCTTACTTCCACATTCTCACCATCAGGTAACAACGTTGCTGGATTCACATTCACACATCTCGCAAGGCTCACATTCGTTGCACCTAATATGACTTTCTCATACTTAGTCAGCCGACTATGTGTCATATACTGAGTACGACTCCTTGTTAAAAGAATTGCCACATCATGAGGTACAAACACTTTCAAAGGATATCCCATCACGATCCCTTCACTCTGCTCCAAACTTCGACATGTTGCAGCCACTGCTTTCAGACAACCAGGTAAGCCTACAGCTACTGGGTCAAGCATCGATGAGTAATATGCAATCGGTCTCCTCAATCTTCCATGCTTCTGGATTAACACAGAAAGTGCACATCCATTCCTCTCACTGCAATATAACTCAAATTCCTTTTCATAATCAGGCATACCCAATGCTGGGGCTTCACACAATCCATCTTTCAATCGTTTGAATGCTGCCAATTCTTCCTTGTTCAATTCAAGGGGATCTTTTACATCACTCCTTGTTAGCCGTACCAGAGGTTTTGCAATCAGCGAAAAGTTTCTGATCCACTGGCGGCAGTGCCCTACCATTCCCAGAAACATTCTCACTTCTCTTTGCGTCATGGGGGCTCTCATTCCTTTTCTGATTCTGATTCTGTCTATTGTTATTTTCCTCAATCCTTTTTCAATGTTATGTCCCAAATACTGTACTTCCTTTTTACAATACTGCAGTTTGGCTGGGGACACTTTTAATCCTCCATCTGCCAGGTGATTTAGTAAACTATAGTGTCTACTTCACAAGCTTCACGAGTTTTCGACGCCACAAGGAGGTCGTCGATATACTGCACTAGTACTGAACTCTCGGGCATTTGCAGACTTTCCAATGACTTTTTCAACAATTGATTAAATATTGAGGGGCTTTCTGTATACCCCTGTGGGATTCGGCACCATGCCAAAATACGGTCTGCAAACCGAAATGCAAAAATGTGCTGACTGTCGTGATGCAATGGAATGGAAAAGAACGCATGGCACAAATCAATTACTGTGTACCATTCTGCATCATGGGGAATCTGATACAAAATCAGTGATGGATTTGGCACAATGGGACAGCATGGTACAACGATTTTGTTGACCTTTCTCAGGTCTTGCACTATTCTGAATTTCCCATTTGGCTTTTTCAGGCCCATTATGGGTGAATTACATGGACTGCTCAATATTTCTCTCAGAATTCCTTGCTTGATCATTTTCTCAATTATTGGAGTTACTCCTTCAATTATTTCAGGTGTCAATCTATACTGGGGAATGTTTGGATAACTAACTCCATCTTTGACAGTCATTTTTACTGGGTCTACATTTCTCATTAGCCCTACATATTCTCAGGTAAAATCCCAAACCTCTGCTTTTACACAGTTTCAATTCTCTGGGCAGTTCATCTGGATTAAATATTGCATATGTTCCAATAGTTTCACATTCTCTGTTAGCTATGGTCATTTTGTACAATACATCCTCATCTGGTGTTTCAAAAGCTATTCCATCTGGAGTACAAAATATAGTGCAGTTCATCTTGCACAGCAGGTCCCTACCTAGCAAGTTCACAGGACTGGTGTCGCACACGACAAATCGGTGCATTTCAGAAAATTTCTCTATACTAACTTTTACGGGTTCTGTAAGGTACGTTTTTAACTGTTGGTTAGATACACCAACTACTTGGATTGTTTCATCCGAAAGAGGGAGATTCTTAACATCAGTTGATCTGACAGTAGATCGAGTAGCGCCAGTGTCCACTAGGAAAATAATGTTATCATCATTAATCTTCCCATCTACAAATGGTCCTGTCTGGTCTACTTCTAGAGTTGCGCCAAGTACGCACTCTTCTTCCTCCCTTCGGCACCGTCAATAATCCATTTCCGAATCACTCTCATCATGTTGCAGCCAATGCTGCGAAACAGTGCGAGCGCGTGATGGTTTATTTACCTGTTCTTCATTGTAGAATCCCGATTCTTTACTATACTTCTGTGAGTTTCTGTTCTGTGGAAAAGGTGGTTTTGGCATCTGATTCTGGGAAGTAACCACCTGCTGCTGTTGCTGCAGTTGACCACCCACCTCTTTCCGCACCTGTGGATTCAATGATCGATTTTCAATATTAGTATTTGGAGGGTTCTTACACTCGGATTTCCAATGCCCTAACTCACCGCAATTGTGACATGGGAATTTCTTTTTAGCTTCTTCTATATTACCTTTCCCTTTCCTTGTACCAAATCGGGGTCTTACTCCTGGATTGTTCGCTTGTTCTACCAATTGAGCTTCCTGTCGTTCGGCTACCTTTACCTGTGCCCACATTGCCTTTTCTTTCAGCTTTCGCTGGCTTGCCTCAATCTCATCACTGAAATATTTTGCATGTCTCAAAACTTCATCTATTTTCTTATTTTGCCAATCAACTGTATGTTGCTTTATCATATCACCAATTTCTGGGCGTAAACCATATACAAACCTGTATACGAAATGACTCAAATCTTTATCACTCAGGTTCTCATCTCCACTAAACTGTTTAAAAGCCTGAATTAGTCTCTCATAATATGCATGTACTGACTCCTTGCTTTCTTGTTGGGTTCTGTCAATTTTTACCCAATCAATTTCTTTAGGGGGTACCTTATTTTTCAGAAATGCCATAACCTGCTCGTATTTCTTCATTACCTCTGGATCGGGAGCTCCCGTCTTAGGGTCCCTGGGATACTCTTGAGTGGGCCAATTTATCATCAGCTTGCACTCTGTCCATAAATCTGCTGGTACTATTATATCGAATAGACTATTCAAATCTATCCATAATACCTTTGCCAATTTTACAAATCTGTCTACCTGCCGGTACCACTCGACGGGCTTTTCACGTAGTCGAGGGAAATCATTTGTGAAAGACAAAATGTCCTGTCTTGTCCATGGAACATGAACATACCCTCCCCCTGGAATCTCTCTCATGGGGTATTCTGTCGTTACCTTTTCTTTCTCTCTAACAGGAAATGCTGAAACTGTCTTTTCTGTGATATTATCACGTCTTCTACACCACTTGCTTCTCAATCTGTCAACATCTCCCCATTTTCTCAACAAACCAATTATGTCCTTAATTTGACCTATCCTTCCTGTGGTATTCATGTTCTCTATATCCTTCTCAGTGAAATCAGCTCGATAGGACTTTTGCAGTGCTTCTACTTTGTCAAAATCTATTCCCATTTCATTTGCAATTTCCTCTAATCTTTCATGCAGGTTTTTCGCTCTCCAGGTTGCGCTCTTACAAAGAAACAACAATTCCTCATCCTGGTAATTTTTCAATTTTTCAGTAGGGATGGTTCCTACTATTTATTCTTCCAATACCATTCGTAATTTGGCCACATCTATTGACTGGGATCCTTGATCCTTTTTCTATAACCCTCTGAGCCATTCGCTTAATTCTTCTACGGAAGGTCCCACTGGATTGTCTACATTATTTTGTTCTGGGGCCTTTTGTGGTTCTAATGATGTTTCCATTGTCATTCTGCTCTTTTCAGCGTAAATCTGATTTACAAATGGATTATTTGAAACATTCGGTTCAAACATATTCATTGTCGGTCCCCACGGATTGTCAATTTGACTCCGTTCAGTATCCTCAATTGTATTTTGGCCTCTGTACGGCACTGTCAAACAATGTTCAGTATCTTTTTGTTTCTCAAATATGGGCATTACTGGACCTATCGTTACTGGAACTGTTACAGCTTCTAGATTCTTAGTCAATTCTCTTATTTTCTCAGTAGATTCTAGGGTAGTTTTGGCCAGTTCTACTGAATTCTCATCATTTACCCTACTTCCTGTCTGTTTTTCTATCTCTCTTGCAGAGTTACTTTTCCCTAGTTCTGGTGACATGGTCTCTGTTTTAATTATTCGTAACGTTTCTCTCATTGGGGCACTTGGTGTCAATGCCTCTGGTTCTGGTCGATACGGTGGTGGGTTTTTGTAAAACACTTCATCAAGAACATCATCTTCTGATTCATTCACTTCATACCCACTCGAATCCGTATTCCGCCTTTTCTCGGTGCATTTTCTCCCTTCATTCTCTCCTATCATTCTCACGGGATACATACCATCAGTTATACTTGCATTCCGCCACCTTTTCATCCTGTCTTCATGTGTCTCATGTCCGTATGATCTACCAAACATGTATCGATAACCCCTACCACTTCTCTGTTTTTCTCGTTCATGCATTTCGTCTTTCCATTCCGTCAATGCCTCAAACTGCGTCGGTCTAGGTCTTGGTTCTAAGTTCATCCTTTTGTCTCGGAGGTTTCTCAAGGCAGCCAAATTAAAGGAACCATGTTCTGGAAACGCCAGGACTCCATCGTCCTTGGTGTATTTTACCCAATTATCTAACCAAATACAAGTATGATACCCATATTTTGCAATCATTGTAGATGTGGGTGTTTTCGGTGGAGGAAGTAACTGTCCTTCCCTAGTCTCAACTACTTTATCTTTCTTGAACCACCTTTTAATTTTCCCAAACCACGATTTCTTCTTTTCTGGTGGTTGGTAATACATTTTCTTGTTTTCCGTGTGCCGTTTAGTCTTCTTACAATGGTACCGCTATTCTGTCCACTCACAGCGCGACTCCCACTAACACACCAATCAGGAGTGTCTACGCCACTATCACAATCCTCCAGTCTCAGCGCAACTCACACTAACGCACCAATCAGGGAGCGTTTAAGTCACTCTGTATTCTTCCACTCCTAGCGCGTCTTTACACTAACGCACCAATCCGGAGCGTTTTACGCCTTCAATCTACTGTCCAATCCCAGCGCGATCGTTCTGACGTCAGCAGCTGCTGCGGCAGCTCGCTCTGCTCTGCTCCCGTCTACCCCTCCTTTACAAGACCGCTCCATGAACTCTTACTGTAACTTTTACAATTCGATTAGTAACAACACTAAAACATCTCCATTGTCTGCTTCGCTAACCAAAGAACAGCAAAAGATTTTCTCACAAGAATTCCGTCTGTCCCGAGAGCAGCGCTTACCTCTGCCCTACTACGGAATCATTACTTCCGTTGATAAAGTAGCACATCCCTCTACTTCACCCTTCTAGCAAACATTAGCTAATTGTTTCTCTGGTATTTTAGAAATAACCTAGAGTTTCGCAATCAACCCAAATGCCTTTTCATTCACACTCGTTCATACATGAAAATGTAGTACATACGCACTGAATCCTGTCTTTCCCAAGAACAGCGAACAGTCTGTCCTACTACAGAATTATGACACTCATTAACAAAGCAGCGCTTCCCTCTACTTTGTCCTTCTAACAAGCTCAGAGAACACCTGCTACCTTTTCAGTAATAAGCGTTATCGGTATGCCAATTGGTTTCCTGGTACTTAAAGACTAAAATTTCACAGGTAACCTTCGCTATCATACACACTTCTCTCACACAGAAAGTGTCTCTATTGGCAACACACGACGATGTCACCGAATCGAACCCAGACAATGCGCCGTGCAACTTCACTTGTCACACGTTTCCCCTGTGTACCTACAGGGCTACAACAATCCCGTCTTTCCTGAGAGCAGCATCTGCCTCTGCTCTACTACGGAACTGTTAAAACTTCCGACTTCCTACATCCCAGAAGCCGTGCAAACAACATATAACTCAACGCATCTCAACATAGAGTGTTAGTACATAAATCAATACCAATCAATAATCAATAAGCTATTTACAAGCAATCGTCGCTAAACCCAAAACAATAGCTAACCATCATTCTGCTACCAAGAAAACTGCTCCAGCGCTGAATACCACAAATCCCCTCGCTACAGACCAGACCACAGATCTTCTTCTACAACCACATTTCATTCACCCGTTCACTGGTGGGGCCCATAACACCATTCATTCATTCTACTTTCAGATCAATTTTCCTCGAGAGAGGGGAGTCCTTTCTCTCTTCCATGCGCTGGAAATGGGAGGAATATTGCACCAATCACCTGATGAGTAACAACAAGTTTCCCTATACCTTCCTACCTCACCAGGGTCTCAATACATTATAACCTAGCAGTTCCTCCCCTACTATGGGCCATGGATCAGCCAGTTGCTGGGAA
The DNA here is from genome assembly GCF_964204655.1 of Triturus cristatus. Lineage (NCBI taxonomy): Eukaryota > Metazoa > Chordata > Amphibia > Caudata > Salamandridae > Triturus > Triturus cristatus. The sequence goes on from NC_140585.1 coordinate 9,311,545, forward strand.
TAGCGACACTTAATTCTTCTAAACAATATACATTGAAATTCTTCAAATAATAACCCGACACAGTTCTTTAAAAGAAATAATATGTTTATCTAATTAAAGCATAAGGAAATCATATAGCATTCAATATGTTTGGCTCGCATATTTACCTAATCTGGCTAAATGGCGTCCTCTATGTCAAATTCAGATCTTTCGCCCATAAATCAAAGAATTAGTTCGTAAGTTAAATGGGCATCTGATCAGTCCATCAGAGTCTCTGGTAAGCAGCTGTCCAGCAGTGTCACCGTCCTCTCCGTCAGCATAACGTCAGGAAATCTGGTAAAGTGAAGGTGTGCAAAGGAAGTAGTGTCCTACCCTCTCTAGTCTACTTTTATAGTAAATTTTAACAACAATGTTTCAATACATGTTTTAGAACAAATTTGATTGGTTAAACACGGATCATTCTTCCTGATTCCCATGCATTAGATGTTGCATTAGATGCAGCTTCTCAATTTGTAAATAAATTAGCAACAGTTTCCAGTCCATTCAGGGCATGTTGATTCCCATGCGGGGTTGTGTCCTTAGTGTCATCAATTATAACAGTTCATAGTTCAACAAAGTCCTTTGTTTGATGCTTGGCGCTCCTCCCAGGATGTCCTTCACGGGTACAGTCTGCCTGGGGTCAGGACGAGGTTATTGTTGCTCATCTTTTAGCGCAGGCGCACTTCACCCAGTGACTTCCGTGTCATGTCGGGGCGTTAGAATAGGGATGGCAGCCATTTTGTGGCCACTCCAGAAAGGTCAACTTAAGCAAAGAAACATAAAACATAATTAATACATGGAAATGACTATTAAAATGTTATTCCCTCACTAACCCCTCTATGTGTGTGTATTTATCTAGCAAAAGCAACACGCATTGCAGTTTATACTCACAATTTAAAGCACGATTCACAAATCACATCACAAAAGCAACATATAACAAGCAAATTCTAAATATCTGACATTAGTATGCGTACGAAATTAGTTTATGTATCAATCAGGCCATGCAAATGCGATCCACACGTGTATTTTCTAATTAGTAATGTTGATTAATTAAACACACAGCAAACCATTAATACTATTAATATTACTCAGTTATTCATTTTAATTCTAAATGATAAAATGGAGGAGGTATACAATTCTTAGGGAAATCCTCGCTCCAGCATAGGCAGTATCAGGTGACAGTCATCATCACGTATAGGATGGAGTAAGGAGACAGGTAGTATAGGGGCTGGGTGGAGTCAGGTGCTGGGTGGCATCAGGTGATGGTGAACATTAGGGGTGGGGGTGTGTAACGTGACTGGTAATATCAAAAGAAAGGTGGTGACAGGCAGCATAAGGTGTGGGGCACTAACGTTTTGGATAAAGTGAGTATTTATACAAAGATTGTTTTATGCAGTATTTCTTTGACAAAATTAGAAATCCATTCTGATAAACAGATTTCTTGAGTGGGCAGATGGATAAGTTCTGGTGAATGTTCTCAGGTTGCCCATGTTATGTGTGAAGAACTTCAAAGTCTTTCAGCATTTAAGTCCATCTCAGTAACTGAGAAGCTCATCCCATTCTGACACTTACAAGCACAAGACAGGTCCGTTTAGGTCTGGGGAGGCAGTGTCGTCGCCAGAGCTGCTGGATGAAGTCGCAGTGAGGATTTCTATGTTCAGACTTTGTCACTTTTTTGGAATTCGAAAATGTCCAGCGGGATGAAGCAGCAGTCTGTAGCCGATGTGGGCTACATGAGGCGGGATACTCTTCCATAGAGGAGGAACTGAACAAGATTTGCTGCTGCGGAGAGCATAGCAGGAGCTACTGCAGAGTCCGGCTGACCAGCGATGCCTCTTAGGCAGCCTGGCAAGACGATAGGTCTCGGTTTCCTGTTGGTTCTCAAATCACTTTTTAGTGGAAACATTTTTGAGTCCCAATTTTGGTGTTGGGCTGTTTTGTGGCATTTAGCACCACTTCAAAGGGTTCAAGTTGTTGAAGCTTTTTGTTTCTCTGAAGTTCATAAAAGGAGATCAGCCAACTAGCCCTTGAAGTCACTCTGGTAGTGCTAGGTTTAAGCAGCAAGGCTGGCTTCAAGCAGCTGGGCATTCCTCTGGTAGCAGCAGGGCAGTCCTCTTAGGGTACACGGCTGGCTCCAAGCAGCAGGGCATTCCTCTGGTAGCAGCAGGGCAGTCCTCTTAGGGTACACGGCTGGCTCCAAGCAGCAGAGCATTCCTCTGGTAGCAGCAGGGCAGTCCTCTTAGGGTACACGGCTGGCTTCAAGCAGCAGGGCATTCCTCTGGTAGCAGCAGGGCAGTCCTCTTAGGGTACACGGCTGGCTCCAAGCAGCAGGGCATTCCTCTGGTAGCAGCAGGGCAGTCCTCTTAGGGTACACGGCTGGCTTCAAGCAGCAGGGCATTCCTCTGGTAGCAGCAGGGCAGTCCTCTTAGGGTACACGGCTCGCTTCAAGCAGCAGAGCATTCCTCTGGTAGCAGCAGGGCAGTCCTCTTAGGGTACACGGCTGGCTTCAAGCAGCAGGGCATTCCTCTGGTAGCAGCAGGGCAGTCCTCTTAGGGTACACGGCTGGCTTCAAGCAGCAGGGCATTCCTCTGGTAGCAGCAGGGCAGTCCTCTTAGGGTACACGGCTGGCTTCAAGCAGCAGGGCATTCCTCTGGTAGCAGCAGGGCAGTCCTCTTAGGGTACACGGCTGGCTCCAAGCAGCAGGGCATTCCTCTGGTAGCAGCAGGGCAGTCCTCTTAGGGTACACGGCTGGCTCCAAGCAGCAGAGCATTCCTCTGGTAGCAGCAGGGCAGCCCTCTTAGGGTACACGGCTGGCTTCAAGCAGCAGGGCATTCCTCTGGTAGCAGCAGGGCAGTCCTCTTAGGGTACACGGCTGGCTTCAAGCAGCAGGGCATTCCTCTGGTAGCAGCAGGGCAGTCCTCTTAGGGTACATGGCTGGCTCCAAGCAGCAGGGCATTCCTCTGGTAGCAGCAGGGCAGTCCTCTTAGGGTACACGGCTGGTTTCAAGCAGCAGGGCATTCCTCTGGTAGCAGCAGGGCAGTCCTCTTAGGGTACACGGCTGGCTCCAAGCAGCAGGGCATTCCTCTGGTAGCAGCAGGGCAGTCCTCTTAGGGTACACGGCTGGCTTCAAGGAGCAGGGCATTCCTCTGGTAGCAGCAGGGCAGTCCTCTTAGGGTACACGGCTGGCTTCAAGCAGCAGAGCATTCCTCTGGTAGCAGCAGGGCAGTCCTCTTAGGGTACACGGCTGGCTTCAAGCAGCAGGGCATTCCTCTGGTAGCAGCAGGGCAGTCCTCTTAGGGTACACGGCTGGCTTCAAGCAGCAGGGCATTCCTCTGGTAGCAGCAGGGCAGTCCTCTTAGGGTACACGGCTGGCTCCAAGCAGCAGGGCATTCCTCTGGTAGCAGCAGGGCAGTCCTCTTAGGGTACACGGCTGGTTTCAAGCAGCAGGGCATTCCTCTGGTAGCAGCAGGGCAGTCCTCTTAGGGTACACGGCTGGCTCCAAGCAGCAGGGCATTCCTCTCGTAGCAGCAGGGCAGTCCTCTTAGGGTACACGGCTGGCTCCAAGCAGCAGGGCATTCCTCTCGTAGCAGCAGGGCAGTCCTCTTAGGGTACACGGCTGGCTTCAAGCAGCAGGGCATTCCTCTGGTAGCAGCAGGGCAGTCCTCTTAGGGTACACGGCTGGCTTCAAGCAGCAGAGCATTCCTCTGGTAGCAGCAGGGCAGTCCTCTTAGGGTACACGGCTGGCTTCAAGCAGCAGGGCATTCCTCTGGTAGCAGCAGGGCAGTCCTCTTAGGGTACACGGCTGGCTTCAAGCAGCAGAGCATTCCTCTGGTAGCAGCAGGGCAGTCCTCTTAGGGTACACGGCTGGCTTCAAGCAGCAGGGCATTCCTCTGGTAGCAGCAGGGCAGTCCTCTTAGGGTACACGGCTGGCTCCAAGCAGCAGGGCATTCCTCTGGTAGCAGCAGGGCAGTCCTCTTAGGGTACACTGCTGGCTTCAAGCAGCAGGGCATTCCTCTGGTAGCAGCAGGGCAGCCCTCTTAGGGTACACGGCTGGCTTCAAGCAGCAGAGCATTCCTCTGGTAGCAGCAGGGCAGTCCTCTTAGGGTACACGGCTGGCTTCAAGCAGCAGGGCATTCCTCTGGTAGCAGCAGGGCAGTCCTCTTAGGGTACACGGCTGGCTCCAAGCAGCAGGGCATTCCTCTGGTAGCAGCAGGGCAGTCCTCTTAGGGTACACGGCTGGCTCCAAGCAGCAGGGCATTCCTCTGGTAGCAGCAGGGCAGTCCTCTTAGGGTACACGGCTGGCTTCAAGCAGCAGAGCATTCCTCTGGTAGCAGCAGGGCAGTCCTCTTAGGGTACACGGCTGGCTTCAAGCAGCAGAGCATTCCTCTGGTAGCAGCAGGGCAGTCCTCTTAGGGTACACGGCTGGCTTCAAGCAGCAGGGCATTCCTCTGGTAGCAGCAGGGCAGTCCTCTTAGGGTACACGGCTGGCTTCAAGCAGCAGGGCATTACTCTGGTAGCAGCAGGGCAGTCCTCTTAGGGTACACGGCTCGCTTCAAGCAGCAGGGCATTCCTCTGGTAGCAGCAGGGCAGTCCTCTTAGGGTACACGGCTGGCTTCAAGCAGCAGGGCATTCCTCTGGTAGCAGCAGGGCAGTCCTCTTAGGGTACACGGCTGGCTCCAAGCAGCAGGGCATTCCTCTGGTAGCAGCAGGGCAGTCCTCTTAGGGTACACGGCTGGCTCCAAGCAGCAGGGCATTCCTCTGGTAGCAGCAGGGCAGTCCTCTTAGGGTACACGGCTGGCTTCAACCAGTAGGGCATTCCTCTGGTAGCAGCAGGGCAGTCCTCTTAGGGTACACGGCTGGCTCCAAGCAGCAGGGCATTCCTCTGGTAGCAGCAGGGCAGTCCTCTTAGGGTACACGGCTGGCTCCAAGCAGCAGGGCATTCCTCTGGTAGCAGCAGGGCAGTCCTCTTAGGGTACACGGCTGGCTCCAAGCAGCAGGGCATTCCTCTGGTAGCAGCAGGGCAGTCCTCTTAGGGTACACGGCTGGCTCCAAGCAGCAGGGCATTCCTCTGGTAGCAGCAGGGCAGTCCTCTGAAATACAAGGCAGTCCTTGTCAGTGTCCTTTACAAGTCCAGGAGTGAACTGAAGGGTTGGTCTGAGGTTCCAAAATTGTTATACTTGGTGCCAGCCTTTGAAGTAGGAAAAACCTCTAGGCCTTTTATACATCTGGTTCTGGAAATTTCCCCCCTTCCTCTGCCAAGGCTCCACAAGGTCCAGGGTGATAAAAGACTGGTGTCAAGTTTTTGTGACTGTGCTGGAGGCAGCACCTTTGAAATGTAAGTGGGGCAGTGAGCAGCTCTGTCCCTCCGATCCTCCCAACATGGTGTTTCTCTTTGTCTCACTGTCTGGGAGGAATACACAAAGGCTAACTGTCAACTATACCTAATCTTGTGACCCAGGAGACAGGTACCAAATGGTTAGGACAAGAAAATGCCAACTTTGTAAAAGTGGGATTTTCAGAATTTAGACTTAAAATCTGACTTTGTTATTAAAGAGGATTTAAATAACAATTCATGAGAGATTAAACATGACTTTTCTACCTGTTATGATTCAAAAGTTAACACTTATTAAATGTAATACGGTAACCCAATGTTACCCTATGGGAGAGGTAGGCCTTGAAGTAGTGAAAAACTAAGTTAGAAGCTTTTCCATACCAGGATATGTATAAGTTAAAAGTATATTCCCATCTTTTTAAATACCCTGCACCCCACCCTAAGGGATGTTCAGGGCCTACCATATAGATATGTATTAAAAAGGAAGGTTTAGGGGGCGTGGCCAAGATGGCAGCAGAGTAGCAGCGTTCCTTTGGAGCTCCGCTTACCGTGGCTGGCAAAACAGCATCCATTCGCAATTCTGGTCTGCAATTACCACCACAAAGACCTTATCTCAGGCGGAATAGTACCTGTATATCGGGGTGCTCTCTGCGCCCCTTGTGAGCCGGCAGAAGCGTTCCGGAGAGGCCCTGGACCTCTGAGCCACAGGACGCGGTCGGAGTGCGTGGCGCGGCCTGGTCGGGCGCCAAGCGGAGGCTCTGGGCCACCCGCTTCAAGACCGCAGAGGAGGTCCCCTTGGGAGCAGACCGGGGCACCTAGAAGCAGTGGGGTAGGCACGTACCATAGCCGGCCAGCACCGGAGACCCTGCACGCTGCAAGAGCCGAGGTGAGGCAGGCGGGTGGGTAGCGCCAGCCAGAGTCGTGCTCTGGACCCCCTCGAGCGAGCGAGAGCAGATGGTGACCAGCACATGGTGCGCAGCAGCGAAGCAGGGCTGACAGGGGGACGCGGAGCCCCAGACCGAGGCGCCCCGGGTGCCACAGATACATCGAGCCGCAGGTGCCGGTTGGAAAGCGGGGGCTGGCCCCGGGACGATCCCCAAAGCGGAACCGGAGCCTTCGGAGTACAACTCGGGGATAACCTACATCCCACGCAATCGGAGGTGAGGAGTGCGGTAACTCCAGACCCCAAGGGGCGTCCGGCAGTGGAAGGAGCGCGGAACGAAGCAGAGCTGCACTGAGGGTAACGAGGTCGAGACCTGCCTTAAGTAGATATGTGCTGTGCAGGTGGGCCCCAGAGAAAGAGACTGAGGGGCAGGAGCTCCACCAGCGGCCGAACAATAGCGCAGCAGCACCCGTGACTCAGCCGGGGAGCATACAAACACAGAGCCAGCACACTTCCGGAAGAAAAAAACTTACAATCAAGCCTTCTCTGGAGCCGCTCCAAGAATCTGGAACTCTCTCCCACCCTTCATCAGAAGACTCCCGTCCTTGGCACACTTTAAGAAGGAGACCAAAACTTTCTTAATGGGAAAATACCTCATCTAACGATCTGTTTACAATCACCTCATAGACTTGCCTCTTGTACCTTATAACTACCTGCTCTAATTTTGTATCCCAAATGTAGTGTCGACCTCAGCTATGGTGCACCTCGTGGATTGGAAACCTTTTTATTTTTACTCTGCATGCTTCAATTTTTCTTCCTCATGTAGCTTGGACTTTAAACTGCGTGCTCCTCCTGTATCCCTTTCTCTCCCAATGTGACACCTCCCATCCTTATGTTTTATTTCCCCCCCTTCAATCCTGTAAAGCGCTCTGATACCCTCACGGGTCTGGTTCGCGCTCTATAAAACTATAAAATTAAATAAAAAATAAATAAACAGCCATAGTGTGGGCCAGGCCCTGTACTCAGCTGAGACATTGCTGAAGATGGGACGAGGAGCACCTCTGTAGCGGAGGAGGAAAGAGAACGCATGGCGGACCCGGGTTTGCATTGAGGTGGCTGGAGGTATCCCAGGCCCTGAGAGCACTGAGAACCCGTCACCGGCCCTGAGCCGGACAACTGGGCCCCGTAGTGGCTGATCTGGGCCCTCATGCAATAGAGCACTTTAAGGAAACGAAAAGGAACCTGGTCCTGAACTAGCGGAGTGTCACTAGAGCAGACCTATGCCGGAGAGTTCGGGGACAGCCTATGACTTTGTACAACAGGCCTCCCTTGACGCTGGCCCTCCAGGGGAGATCCCTGGTGGACTGGGATTGTCCCAATTGTTGGAGTTTGTACCCCCAGCGGCTCCAGGTTACCCAGCGCCACAGGAGGAGAGGGGAGGAGTGAAAAGACCGCATCGGCCGGGCCCAGCCCGCAGACCCTCCAGAGTACGGGAAAGTCAAAGGAGGTGCATCAGAGGCAGCTATTGCACTTTGTGGAGAGGCAGGTCTCCCGAAGATGATGGCACACCGAAAGAAAAGACCCAACAATCAAGGACCTCCTACAGAAGCCAGGTACCAAGAAAGGGGAGCAGCAGGGGCTCCAAGGACAGGAGAAGGACCAGGATCCCACGGGGGCTCAAGCGGATGAGCCCATCACCCAAGACTTCCTTGAGCAGCTATTCAGGAGCCTCAGAGAAGACTTTGCGGGTTTGAGACAGGAGGTTGCCTCAGACATCAAGCAAGTTAGAGCCGAGATGCAGGAAATTGGAGACTGAGTGGACACCTTGGAACCAAATGGAGACCGGCGGGAGGAAGAGATCACTGAGCAAACCCGGGAGCTGTTGGAGCATAAAGACCGTAACGAGGAGCTGTTTCTTTGGCTCGAAGACCTGGAAAACCACTCTCGGAGGTCCAATATTCATATTAAGGGTGTTCCTCTCAACGCAGATGGTGATAAACTTGAGGATTGGGTGACCCGGTTCTTTAAACACGTGGCGCCACAACTGGGGGATAAAGAAATTGTGTTGGATTGTACGCACTGTGCTGGATGCCCAGCCAGAGATCCGGAACAACAACAGGATATCCTCACCTGCCTCCACTCGTTCCAACAGAAAGAAATCATTATGGCAGCCACCAAGGATAAAGCAACCATATCCTATGAGGGCCTCCAGATCAGAATATATCAAGACCTGTCTCCACCAACTCTTCAGCGACGTAAAGCCCTGAAACCAGACATGACCTTCCTCTGTGACAAAGGAATTCGATATCGGTGGTAACATCCCTTCCGATTATCCTTTGTTTGGGACAAAGAGACACGCACTGTGCGCTCCCTCTAAGAGGCTCAGGAGGTGTTGGGCCTGGAGATGGCGAAAGTAGACAACCCGGAAGCTACGGAGGGGGACTCTGTTATGCATGGCTCACTGAAATCAGGAGGGCAGAAAAAAAAACGATGGGGAAAACCTTCTAATCCCACTGCCACTGAAAACCAGAAAGAACGTGAGGCGTTGATACAGCAGCTCCAGAGCAGAGAGGGGTAAGGGGATGCTCCAGTTGCCGAAGAGTAGATAATGCAGCCACACTTTTCTCCTAGCACAGAACGCATGAGACTGACCCAACAACGAAAAAAACTGGACCCGGCGAGCCGGGCTCGACCCAGATGGTGAGATGTTTGACCATCAGACACATGGACCCAAGCACGAGCGTGCGAACACGGCGACTATTCGGCGTTCTTTTGGTTCCTGTTGACCCTTTCTGCCTTTCCTTCTTTTCTATCTATCCTTTTATTATCTCACCAGTCAAGGGGTGCAAGCTCGACATCGAGGCAGGGTGTGTGGGGGAGGGTGGGTCTGGACGGCGGTGGGTCCCATGTGGCGGTTGGGGTGGACGGAGGGTAGACTGTGGGAGCAGTCACAGGTACCTCTTGGTCCCAGCGATGGTTTGAGTCTCTTCTACCGACCGTATGTCGACTATTAAGGTGAGCATCTTGAGCCTTAACGTCAGAGGCCTCAACTCCCCGGTAAAGAGACGGGCACTGCTGACACTTCTGAGGGAAACGGGTTTTGATATCTGCCTACTTCAGGAGACCCACCTATTGCGGGCAGATTGTCTCTGCTCCAGGTAGTTCGACAGGCAAAGCTTCTCATCTTCTGGGGAAAAAAAGGCAGAGGTAGCGATCTTACTGCTTACAGAGTTTAAGGGCAAGCTAGTGGGCACACTGGTAGAGGTGCCAGGCAGGGCACTAGCGGTTAGAGTAACCATAGGCCCCCACACATTCACCATCGCATCCATATATAGCCCTAATGAGCGAATAGGAGAGGTTCTTCAGTGACACTTTGAATGCTATCCTGGACTCTCCTGATGAAGACCTAGTCTTAGGGGGAGATTTTAATATAACAAACAACGTGCAGGGGGACCGATCCTTACTACGACAGGGCCATACTGGGGAGTTCACTGATTCCATGCGGCAGAGATTGAAGGACCTGGGTTTGACGGATGTGTGGAGGAAGCTAAACCCGACAGCTAGGGAATACACTTGCTTTTCAGCGGCACATCAAACATATGTCCAAAGCGACTGGTTTTGGTCATTCCCTAGGGTAACGAGGGCCACCACTGATGCTTCGAAAGGGACTGCAGCCCTGTCGGACTATTCCCCCTTCAGGTTAGAGTTCTGCGTCCGGGGGGAACATGGGGGTAGTAAACGGTGGAGACTTAATCATAAATTCCTCAGTTATGAGGCCAACATCAAGGACTTCCGAGATACGTAAGAACGTAGCTTGAGCTAAACAAGGAAGGGGTATCCTCACTTGCTACTCTCTGGAACGTGCTAAAAGGGGGGCGATGCATAGCGATTGCAGCAGGAGTCAACAGACACAGAAAAGAGAAAGGGAACTCCTGGAGTCGCAAGTCAAGGAATTGGAAGGGGTGCATCGTAGGAGCGGGGCTGTTCACGTCAGGAGGCAGCGTAATGCCACTAGAAAGCAGCTGAAAGCTCTCGACTAGGATGGGGTGGAGTATTCGCTCCAACAGACCAAACAGCGGTACTACGTGGGTGGTAATAAAGCCGGGAAACTCCTGGCGACCCTGCTGCGGGCACAGTTGGCCGCACGTAGGATTGGGCAAATTAGAGGCACCCAGGGGGAGGTCCTAGACTCTGATGAGGAGATAGCGGGAAGATTTGAGTACTTTTACACTGAACTCTACAGTGCAGACGCCTTAGACCCCGAGGCAGCCAGACGATATGTGGCGGACGTCCTGGTGGCACCCCTACCACGTTTGGAGGCGACCAATCTGGATGCGGACATTCAAGTAGATGAAGTTCTGACAGCTATAACAGGCCTCACTTCAGGGAAGGCAGCGGGAGAAGATGGTTTTCCATCTGATTTCTATACATCCGTAGCTCAGGAACTGGCCCTGGTACTGGCCCGGTTATTTAACTCCTTTAGCAACACAGGCAGAGTAACTCAGCCTATAACCATGGCTGAAGTTGTCGTGATACAGAAACCGGGTAAAGACTCCATGGACTGTGCCTCGTATCGTCCCATTTTGTTGCTAAATGTGGGCCTTAAGATTTTTACGAGCATCCTGGTGGCCAGACTGGCGGCCCACATGCAGGGGTTGATTGATCCCGATCAATCAGGATTTATCCCGGAGCGCAACTGCAGTGATGGGACCTGTCGAATGTGCCACCTATTGGACAAGACCCAACGTATTGAGACGCCCACGGTCCTTCTCTAGGTCGATGCCGAAAAGAAGGCTTTCGATCTGGTGCACTGGCCATACTTGCAACAGACACTACGCAAATTTGGGGCGGGAGAACGCTTTTTGAAGTGGGTGGACTGCATCTATGCGGATCCACAGGTGCGGATTAGGGTGAATGGGGTCACATCTCGGCCATTCCAGATACGGAGGGGCACGCGACAGGGATGCCCATTATCGCCCCTGCTCTTCGCTTTATATATGGAGCCCTTTGCGGAGAGGGTCCACCAGCATCCGGAGATATCGAGGATTAAAATTGGAGATAGAGTGCATAAGATCTCATTATATGCAGACGATGTGGTCCTTTTTTTAACACAGCCAGGGAGCTCGCTGGCCTCCCTGTTGGAGGAAATTGAGTTATTCAGCCTCGCACTGGCTTTAAAGTTAATCTCCATAAAACGCAGGCCCTGAGCCTGACCCTTTCCCAGGCGGAACAACAGGCTTTATCGTCACAGTTCCCATTCAAATGGGCCGCAGAAGGTGTCCAGTACTTGGGACTTCAGATGTTCCCCACTATGAACAAAACAGCACAAGTGAATTACTCCAGTCTACTGGCCGGGATTAGGCGTAAACTCACGAGCTGTAAAAGGCATACCCTGTCCTGGCTAGGTAGATTAGCTGCCGGCAAAATGACCACACTCCCACGGATACTGTACATGATGCAGACAATACTGCTTAGTCCCCCTCCCAATATGCTAGCACAAATGCAACATCTCATCTGTACCTTTGTCTGGGGGGTAAGAAGCCGAGAATGGCCCGTCACCTGACGTACCTTAAACAGGAGGACGGGGGGGTTGGGGGTTCCATGTTTAGAACAGTACTTCCAGGCAGCACAACTTAGATACATGCTCGAATGGTATAAACTGGAGTCAGAGAAGCATTGGTGCTTCATAGACCGCTCGATTGCAGGCAAGCACATCTGGAAGGTCCCATGGCTCCCCCGGAAGCACCGTCCCTGAGGAGTATATGTGTCGCCGGTTTTGTGGGCTACCATGGCGGTGTGGGACAGAGTGCAGGTGCCATACAGTCTGTCGACCCCGATGTTTCCCGTCATCCCTTTTATAGGCAATCCTGAATTTCCGCCGGCTCACAAGGGTAATAGCTTTCTCCTCTGGCAAGAGGCCAACTGTGAACGATTTGGGGATCTATTTGATGAGCATGGGGTTTTGGAGTTCACTAGCCTCACTTAGGGCTATGGAGTCCCTCGGAAGGAATACTGGCAGTATCTGGCTCTTCGTCATTGGGTTACCCTGCCACATGTGTGCCCCATGCTATCCACCCACTAACAAAATTTAAGAAATGGTACATCTCTAGATCAACAGACAAACGGCTGTTGTCGGACATCTACACCTTTTTAAACACTCCCAGACAATCCGGTAAATCCCCAGCGTAGCTTTGGTGGGAATCGGGATTGGAATATGAGTCCTCCCCCAAGGAATGGAGGGATATTGTGCAGAGGGCTAAAGCATCGGCTTGCAGTACAGCGGGCAAGAAGATGTTTTTGAAGATTGCACATTATTGGTACTGTACGCCGGCAAGGCTACTTAGATGGAAACCGGGTGGGACGGGACAATGTTGGCGTAAGTGTGGTCAGCTCGGCACGCTCACCCATATTCTCTGGTCATGTCTAAAAATTCAGGAATTTTGGGAGGTAACCCTTCGAGACATAGATGCAATCTACCACATGGATCTACCAAAACTCCCCACATTCATAATTCTAGGGTTGCCTAATGCTTTGATGTACCCCCTCAGATCCGGGTGAGGCAGAGCGATAGCTCTAGCGCTAGGTGCGGCCAAGCAGGTCTTACTGGCTAGATGGGGCATGGAGGAGATACCATCCCACTTAGACTGGCTATAAAAGCTATGGGAACTACTGGGTATGGAAAAGATTACAGCAGGCCTTACACACTCCCTCCCCAAGTTTGACAAAACCTGGGGGTCCACCATAGAACTTTTGTCAAACGAATTCAAGGAACTCACCTGCCCAAAGTGTCACAAAGTGCTCCGCCTCACTAGTCCCTCTCACCCACATGAATAAGACATCACCCAACCCACCGACCAATGTCCATATAGGACTCACACCTGGCCCGCCTCACACACATTGTAGGAGAGCAGGATCTGCTTCACATGGGTACCCCCACTTTTTGCTGGTGTTTCACTGTTTTTCGACCGTAGTCTGGCTGTGGCCCTGCTAATCAGGACCACAGCCTAGCTGCTTCCTCTCTAAAATGGTTTCCATGTACATTAGGTACATATCTAATTAAATTCTGGAGTGCCTTATAAGCCCCTAGTATATGATATACTATGTACCTAGGGCATAGGAACCTCAGATACCTACCAGGGGCTGAAGAATGTATTATGCCACCCCTGGGAAGCACTCCAAAATGGCACCACGGGTCTGCTACTGCAGCCTGGGTAAGGGTGTGCTTGCATCCCTTACCGTGGTATAGGCTACCTATATCCACTTATATATACAGACACATATAAACCTATAAGCCACTCCTATTGCAGGCCTTGACAATCCTGAAGGCAGAGTGCTTGGTTTGTGAGAGGGTGCCCAAGCATGAGCTGAGCCCCTCTGCAGCTTTCGGAAATACTTCCTTATGGCTGTTCTGTGATACAGCCATACCATATACTCTTAAGTGCATTATAACCTTGCGGTAAATGCTAACTTTGGAATGGCTGCATCAAAACATGTTGTGTTTGTTGTCAAACATCTTGGAATACTACCCCCACCCCGCCAGTTCTGGCGGCGGTGGGGGTAGCATTCCACCCTTCTCGTGGAGAGGTGTGGCTCACTGGTTAGAGGCGGCAGACCCGTAAGCAGAGAATTGACCAGGGACCAGGGTTCAATTGCCGACGCGGCAGGGTCATGGACCAGGGTCAAAACGGACTCAATAATTCTCGCCTCGGTACCTACTCTAACCAGGAACACACTCGGCAACTCTGGGCATTAAGCTTGCCTTATCTCTACAACGGCCCCCCACAGACGCTGGGGATGCCTGGTTTCACCTTGGAGATACCCAGAAAGGGACCATCTCACAGGGATAGCCAGGACGGGTTCCCCAGCGGTCTATAGCGCCGGGACACCTCCTCGTGAGGTAGCTGTTCGCGCTCTACAAATATCAGTATTATTATTATTATTATAGAGGGAGAGACATGTTCACACTGGTCAAACCTGGTAGGACTTTCCTGAGTCCTGGCATCACAAAATGGATGCCTCTGCCACAGACACGGGTCTGGCCTCCTGCTGCTGACCGAAACTCCGGCAGGGGAGGCCTGAACAATAGGTTTCCTGTCGAAGGGAGTTGTAACCACCTCCCCAGACAGGCAGATGTGTATTGAGGCTGGGCGGGAGCCCTCTCTTTTGCTTTGAAGTCCTGCACTGGGGGCACATTTGGTGTCCCTGTGCATAGTCCAGTTCAAACCGGTTGCAGGGGCTACCTGCCCCTGCTCTGGAGCGAAACTGGACAAAGGAAATGGGTGTAACCACCCCTCTCTCCAAACCCATCCATAGGTGGGGTCTTAGAGTTAGTCCATCCCCTAAACTTAGTATAAGTATAGGAATCCAGTTCCTAGGACTTTAGATTACCCTGGACGAAACTCTGCAACATAAATCCTGGATCTTTGACTTTCTATTTTGACTAGAAGACGGAAGAAATCTCCCTTGGGGTCAAAGAGTGACTCCCCTGCTTGGCAGGCACCAAAGAAGCAACTGACAGGTCTGCATCACTGAAGCTCCCGTCGGACACCAAAGTCTTTGCATCACCAGAGGTGGATTTCCAGAATTCCCCGAGCCTACCCTCAGTCCACAGCAAAGCTGAGGCCCGTGGCTATCGTGATTGATGTGGAACCATGACACCTGGAAACCGTGATCTTTTGCAGCAACAGCATCTTCATGGGCTTCCTCAAAGTTGTGCTTTGGGCTCTGAGTAGCCCCAGCCGTGAGCACCTCCTGCGCCGAAGATTGCTGGCCTCCACTCCACGAGTGACCCGTGGGCCGGTTTCAAGTGCGACCACTCGAGGCTCCTTTACGATCGTTAGCCTGTTGGCTAGTGGGTCCCCACGAAGGCAACTCCTCTTCTGCTTGGGCTTTCCTGGTTGCGCCAGACGTGCCCTGACTTACCCTCGCGGGGTGAGTTCCTCAGACCTTGTTGGTCTGCACCGCAGTCCTTTCTCTGAATTCCAGTGACTTGCCGTTGCCGAAGCTTGTTGGGTCCAATCTGGTCGCGACACTGCAGCACTCGACAGACTTCGTGGGACAGCTCGAATCCGACTCGTGGACTTCATCGACGCCTCCTGGACCTCGTGGCTGAAGAGTCAAGACACCCGTCAACTCACCTGAAGCACCCGACATCTGTGGGCATTGGTCCATCCTGCCCTCGGTCACTGGCTAGTGACCCAGACTCTGTCCCCACTGCTTTCAGGTTCCTTCCATCCTAGATCCAGGCTTGGATCTCTTCGGACACGTCTCCTCTTCATGGCAGCAGCAGTTCTTTGCAGGCTTCCATTGAAATCGACGACGCGACCCGACACCAAAAGACACCTATGCACCAGGCTTCCCTGGGTGAGGTAACTTGAGTACTCCGGTGCCCCCGTGGGTGCTAGCCCTAGAACTTCTGAAGTCCAAAAGGGTTTGGTCCTGACTCGATTCTAATTGTCCCTAATCTTTAAATTTCCAACCGCGACATTGCCCATAGAAGATAATGGGAACCCGCGGATGTGTTCACACACTGTATACAGTCCCCGTGGGTTCCCTGTGTCACTAGCTTGGGTGGTTCCTTGGGGTCCCAGTGATTCTACAGGCTCTTGGCCTTGTGTCTAGTTCAGTCGTGGTTCTTATACCACTTTTTTGGTATACGGTTTGGTACGCCCTTAGGGCCCAAACGTGTGTTTGTGCTATTACTGATGATTGCTCACTTGTAACTTAAGTACTTCGAACTCCAGTCTCACAAAGAGACTAGAGGGGTGTGTTTTAACCTAAATACATATATTTTAAATATACACCTGGTGTGGTTGTCCTTTCATTTGATCATTCAAGAGATTATAGACTGGTAAAACAAGCTGCTTTACATTCCTTCAAGACTTAGCCTGAAGGCTGCTCTCCATAGCTACCACTAGGATAGCTTTCAATAAAGGATTCCAGCTTGCTATTGTTTTACCAGATAATCTCAATTGAATTGATCAACTGAAAACCATTAAAGGTACCTGAAGTACATATAATATCAAGTTTAGCTAAAGTAAGTTCTACTGAACTTAGAGTTGTGTGTTAAGGGATAGCACACCCTTTCTACAACTCAAGAGAGTTTAGATGGCCACACTAGTGTAGGTAGTGCAATACACCACACCACATTAGTAATGTCTAACCAGCCAGAAACCAGTGGGTCCCTACCAGGAACCAGTGAGCTCCTTCCCTATAACTATGAGGATCTCTCCTTTGCTCAGCTTAGGGCCTTATGTTCCATTAGGAAGCTGAAGACAGGCAAAAGCCCATCCACCCAGCATCTCATAAAGATACTTAAGCTGGATTATATCACAGGGCCTAGTGGGCCTGATGGGATAGACAGTGTGGGTGGGACAGCAGGTGAGGGTGGGCCTAGGGGTACCAATTCCCCTGACCCTACCTCTAATGCTGACCAGACTGGTGACAATGACCAGACTCTGGAGAACACAGCTCTCCTGGAGGAGGATGAGGAGGATGACAACAATGCTCCTTCCTTTATCCCTCCAGATAGGCCTGACAACAGGGCTAGAAGGGATAGATCTCTGTCAAGGGGATCTGTCCAGTCTAACTCCTCTATAGGGACCTCTGTCTCTTTTCACAGAGGGAGGGAAACCTCCCAGGAGAGGAGGGAGAGACTGCTGAAGTATGAGCAAGACAAGTTCAACCTCAGAAAGCAGCAGATGGCCTTAGATAGGGAAGCCGTAGAGCTCTACAGAGCTAGTTAAAAGGAGCGACTAGAGTCCCTTGGTGGCAGCAATTTCCCTAGAGATAGGGAGAGGTCTTATGACCATAGAAACCTAAGTAAGATTGTCCCTCCCTACCAGGGTGGGGATGGCATCCACACATGGATAACTGACCTTGATAATGAGGGAGCAGATTCTTAATAACTGTCAAAATCAGCTGTTGCACCAGTACCTGGTAGACTCTGATCTGACCTCTCCCCAAGAATTGGGAAAGAAGGCAGACAAATGGGTCAGAACCAGGATGAGGCAGAAGGTACAGAACCAACGTGGTGACCCTAAGAAGCAAGATTCCAAGATCTCTGACAAGGGTGGGGACAAGGGCAAAGACCAGAAGTCTTCTCAAGGGTCCCAAAAATCTTCTTCTAATGGGGAGTCACAGTCAAGTAAGGGTAAAGGCCAAAAGAAACCTTGGTGCAAAATCTGTAAGCAGTAAATCCACTGGACCAGTGACTGCACCAAGTCCAAAAAGAATACTCCAGCCACCACCAATGCCCCTAAGGCACCTGCTCCCCCTAGTGCAGTTACAATTGGTGGTGGGAATACATTGAATAAGGGTATAGTAGGGTTGACCCTGGGTTCTGAGATGGACTCTGGCCGAGTCAGAGTTCCAACTCAGGCTGTGCTTGTCAGTGATGGGGGCATGGATATGTCCCCCTTTGTGAGTCCCAGTAACCTGGGCAAGTACAGACAGCCGCCTTTGATAAATGGAGTAGAAGCTTGGGCATTCAGGGACACAGGAGTAAGTGTCACAATGGTGACAAAAGATCTTGTGGATCCTGGGCAGATTATACTTGGTGAGATGTACCAAGTGAACAATGCTAGCAATGTCAGAACAGACCATTCTCTGGCAGTTGTTAACTTCTCCTGGGGAGGGGTAACTGGGCTCAAGAAGGTTATGGTAAGTGCAGACCTACCAGTACAATGCTTGCTTGGCAATGATCTAGAGACTTCAGCTTGGGCTGAAGTGAAGCTCAGGACACATGCAGAAATGTTAGGGATCCCTGCACATGTCTTTTCTGTGACCAGGTCACAGGCAAAAATGTCTAGAACTGGACAGGCCCTGGATTCTGGAATAATGGACCAGGTGCCTCACAAGAGGAGGAGCAGTAGGGTTAAGGCAGAGTCTCCCCACCTGACACAGAATGCTGATCAGTCTCCTCAGGGAGATGTTCTGGAGCCTGAAGAAGGAACTGTCCCAGAGGAGCTTGAACCTGACCAGGTTGAGTTCTTGGGGTCAGGGGGCCCTTCCAGGTCAGCTCTGAGCCAGAAGCAGAACACCTGCCCCTCTCTTGAACCCCTCAGACAGCAAGCTGCTTGTGAGGCTGCTGGGAATGCTAGTGGCACTCATAAAGTTTATTGGGATGATGGACTTCTATACTAAGAGAGTAGAGACCCCAAGCCTGGTGCATCCAGGAGGTTGGTTATACCTCTGAGGTTTAAGGGTTTCCTATTGACACTAGCCCATGATATTCCCCTAGCAGGTCACCTGGGCCAGAACAAGACTTGCGACAGGATTGTTCCTCACTTTCACTGGCCCCACATGTCTGAAGACACAAAGGAGTTTTGTCGCTCCTGTGTAACCTGCCAAGCCAGTGGCAAAGCAGGTGGCACTACAAAGGCCCCCCTGATACCACTACCTGTGGTGGGGGCCCTTTGAAAGGGTGGAGCATGCCACCAGGTACCCAGAGGCAATTCCCCTAAGCACCACTACAGCACCTGTGGTGGCAAGAGCTCTCTTGAGTGTGTTCTCAAGAGTAGGCTTTCCTAAGGAGGTAGTATCTGACAGGGGTTTAAACTTCATGTCTAGTTTCTTGACTGCTATGTGGAAGGAGTGTGGAGTGAACTACAAGTTCACCACACCCTATCACCCACAATGCAATGGTTTAGTTGAGAGATTCAACAAAACCTTAAAGGGCATGATCAAAGGACTCCCTGAGAGCTTAGGCGAAAATGGGACCTGCTCTTGCCCTGCCTTTTATTTGCATACAGGGAGGTGCCTCAAAATGGGGTTGGTAACAGCCCATTTGAACTTTTGTTTGGACACCCTGTCAGGGGTCCATTGTGTTTGGTGAAGGAAGGATGGGAGTTACCTCTCAAGCCCCCAAAGCAAGACATAGTGGACTATGTACTTGGTCTCCGCTCCAGGATTGCTGAGTAAACGAAAAACGCAAACAAAAACCTTGAGGCTAGCCAGGAACTGCAAAAAGCCTGGCATGACCAGAAGGCTGTACTGACTGTTTACCAGCCAGGACAGAAAGTGTGGGTATTGGAGCCTGTGGCCCCAGCAGCCCTCCAGGACAAATGGAGTGGCCCCCATACAATTGTTGAACAAAAAGGGGAGGTTACCTACTTGGTAGACCTTGGAATCCCTAGGAGTCCCCATAGGGTACTTCATGTCAACAGACTAAAACCATATGTTGACAGGGCAGACATGGGCTTACTCATGGCTACTGATGAAGGACAGGAGGAAGAGAGTGACCCACTCCCTGACCTGCTTTCTCAGAACCCTGATGATGGGTCAGTTGATGGTGTCGCCTTGGCAGGCAGCCTCACTGCCCAGCAACAAACTGACTGCAGAAACCTTCTCAGCCAGTTTAGACATATGTTTTCTCTGACTCCAAGTCAGACCACCTGGTGCACTCATGAAGTGGACACTGGGGACAGTCCACCTGTGAAGAATAAGATATACAGGCAACTTGACCATGTCAGGGACTGTATAAGGACAGAAGTCCAAAAGATGTTGGATCTGGGTCTGATTGAACTGAACCCTCAGTTAGCCCTTGGGCTAGCCCAGTAGTCCTAGTACCTAAACCTCACACCAGTGGTGGGAAAAGAGAGGTGAGGTTTTGTGTAGACTACAGGGGTCTCAATGCAGTCACTAGGACTGATGCCCATCCCATTGTGGTAAATAATTTAATTACCGGGACTTAATTTGATACAGAAACATAGTAAAATAGCTCAGTAAATAAGAGGCAGAATCCGTGGTATTAGAGGTTCGGAATGGGCTTTATTCCAATGGTCGATTATAATCGGTTGCTCCAAGTTCCATCACCACGAAGGTTCAGGAAGTGAAGTACATACATTATTGACAAGAAATCGTTTTTATAGAACATACATTATAATGAAACAAATGCGGGAGGCGTAACAATTGATAAGGAAGATAATAATTCACATGCGTAACCGAAAATGGGCGTAATGAGGAGTAAAAAGGAACATAATTGGTTATGACGTCATATATAGGTGGATCTATAAGATTATACTTGGCATAGATGCGCACGCAGCAGCATGACGTGTGATTGACGTGCAACTAGGGGGTGAAGGGGACTTGACATTTAGCTCTACATGTGGCGACAGAAGTCTGGAGGGTCAAGTCAACCTAATCCCAAATCATATCTAACATCCTATGTTTAAAGAACTAAGTTATCCAACAGAGAGGTTTCTTCGAGTAGAATCTTATTCTATACTGACTATACTGACTGTTAGTGCGTGTACAAGCGTCTAAGTGTCTACACTAGAAGCGAGGGGGTAGGAATATTCCATGGTAACAGGGCTATGAATTACTTGCATAAAGACAGAGAAACCGGGCCTTTGCTCGGTAGCTGGAAGAATGTTTACTTAAACTACTAGACAGGAATGCATCGGGCAGGGGACGGAGCAGATAACTTCGAAGGTGAAATACAGTTTTTGGCAGGCAGCGGGCTGATGTCAGGCTTCGTGAGCCGCGCAGAGAATGAGACAAAGTTCATGGTCGCAGATGCAGGCTCAGACTGGAGCTTTCAGAGACAGAAAGCAAGAAGAGTTCGATGACAGAATCAGGGCCTACTTGCCTGAACTGTAAAATGGCATAAGTGAACCATATAAAGCCGGTGGCCTTTCATACTTAGAAATAGAATATCCGGCCCATTCATGGCGGATCTGAAAGAGGACATGTTGACGGTGGACGCACATGTGTTTGCGTCTTCATAACTGGAACTGGAGGGAACATACATGTACTTGTAACATGCACATAGAACCGTTGGGGTCCAAGATAGGGGACATAACTGACCAGAAAAATCCATATTTCCACATTCCCTCCTTGTCCCCTACTTGCCCGTTAAGAGATATCGATCTTCATCAATCCATTGATCTGTTCATATAACATCATTTGTTCTTCTTTCTTCTTCCGTGACGAATGAAATCTTGGTGGTGGAATACACGATGTGGCACATAGACCACAGATCGCTGGTCCACATTGTAGACATAGACAGCAACTGAATAGTATGAGAAGGCCAATACCTAGGAAAGATAGGACCTTCCATCCAAAGGTAGATAATACACTCCAAAACCAACCGGACCAAGTCCAGGTGTCTGGGTTCTGGTGTATCTGGCTTACAATCTTATGAAGGCGAGTTATGGCTTTATATACAGATGGCGAATTTTCTGGTATGAAAATGCAACAGCTTGATCCGATGACCCTACAAGCTCCGCCCCTATCGGCTAGGATGACGTCAAGGACAAGACGATTTTGAAGCACAACAATCCGCATAGCAGACTGCTCTTCTGTTAAATTGCCTAAGGCGGAAATAGTTTCGTTCACTACTGCTTCAAGGGTTCTAGTTAATCTACGTATCAGTTTACTATTAGTAACGGTACCTATATAGGGAAAGAGACCTTTATTGAAATCCGTGTATTTTTCCCATGCTGTTTCAGTGTAATCGACTATTGGGAGATCTCTCCTTACTCTATTATATACTAAATGAATATTTCTGTGATAATCAGGAGGAGCTAGAAAAACAGGTGGCAAAAGGAATCCAATATAGCAAGTACCATCCCAATCTAGAGGTAAACGTACATATGCCGTCTGACCACATATGAAATAAGAATGGCGGGAAGCTCTAAATGTAGACTGGCCTTGATCACTAAATTCTACTATAGTGGTGCATTTACTATGGCCCATATGTATGGAACCATTCTTTCTTATACATAATTCCCCTTTTGCTGGGAATACGGACATGGCGGGCAAGATTGGAGTAGCTTCGGACTCGACATTTAGGATCATAAGATTAAGTGTAAAATTACCTAATCCATACACTTCATTTTCTAGATCCGTTCCTGTTCTCTGGGGAAGTCCCTCCTTGTTAGGGTAGCAGACCTTAAGCAAAACTAAATTCAAATTTCCCCATACCCAGTTATCTTGATAAACTGCAGAATTCAAATCTAGAGAATTAATTAAACTAAACCATGCTCCACAGGAGCCGTTGTGTGTGAACGGGTATGGAAAGAGAGGTAGAATTCCTTTATAATTCTGATAGGGAGGGAGTCGGCCACATATCCAACAATTTGTAGCATTGCTAACCTGATTGGAATGATGTAACATACTGATAAACGTGTTATTGCGCAGCGCAAATCTATAAGACAACTCAAGCGGAGGTAATTCACTAAAAGAATGTTCAGCAGTAACATTGTAAACATGTCTAGAAATAGGGTAATATATGTGCAACAATATACTTGCAGTGATTATTAAAAGACTTAAGAAAAACAAGATTAATAATGTCACTATGCAGTGACTACGCAGTGATTTACAGTACGCCTGTCGTTTCAACATTTTTCGGGTGCTTTCTCTATTCAGGTTCAAGGGATACATGTCAGAGACAATTCAACCGCTTCACCTTGGAGAGGACTTAAACAATCAAATTGCTCGACTGATTGGGCCTAAGCTTTAGTTTATAGTGTTCGGAATTACTTTGTTCAACAAAAGGAAGTTTTGAGTCAATAGGTGAAGTCACACGAGGTGGGGTATTCACATCTGCTGGTAGTCCATGAAATTTCTTGATATGACTTGAATGAATCCATCCTTTTCTGCCCTCGATCTTCACGGCTGTTCTTGTGGTGAGCAACACCAACTGGGGCGATTTCCACCTAGGTTCCAGCTGAGTCTTTCGATCAAAGTTCCTCACGAGGACCAAGTCTCCCGGAACTACGTCATGGGGTTTCACCTCAGTGTTGTCAGGAAAAGCCGCAGCTACCTGTGAACGACAAGATTGTAGTGCAGACATCAAGGAAGCCAGGTAATCTGTCAGCATATTACAGTCAACATCAGTTATTTTGCGTGGTATAGGCGTCCCCCACATATTTGGTGGTCTGCCGAAGATCACTTCATACGGGGATAGCCCTGTTCGAGAGTGTGCTACCATTCTCATGTAAAAGAGTGCAACGGGTAACGCTACTACCCAGTCGACACCTTTCTCTCTGCATATTTTGGACAATCTGATTTTCAGTATCTGATTATGTCTCTCTACGAGACCTGCTGCCTCGGGGTGTCGGACACAGTGGAACTTCCACTGATAGCCTAACAAAAGTGAAACATGTTTCATTAATTCGGATGAGAACGGCTGGCCGTTATCTGAGTGAACAACACGTGGTAAACCGTATCGTGGGAAGAATTCTCGAACCAACTGTTTGGCAGTAGTCGGGGCCGTGTAATCTGAAACCGGGTATGCCTCCGTCCAACGGGAAAGAGCACAAACAACTACGAGAACATATTTGAATCCTCGACATCGTTCCATCTGAATATAATCCATCTGGAGGACTTCAAAAGGGTGATCAGGAGGATGAAATCCACCCTGTTCTACGGGAACGCTTTTTCCTGGGTTGAACTGGCAACAGATCATACAGGTACGAACTTTTTGTTTGGCTGCTGCTCGCAAATGTTTATTGAACCAAATGTGTTGAATGCTGTCTAGCATAGCTTTTTCTCCTAGATGTGCTGGACTATGTATAGTGTTAATTATAACTTGGACCATTGAATCAGGAAGGAACCACACAGATTTTTCCTTCATCATCCATCCTTGATCCGTTTGGATCCCTCCTAATTCGGTCCATTTCTTTATTTCGTCTGGTGTAGCATGTGTCTGTATGTCAATTACGTCAAGAGTAGGATCTTTAACTGTCATACAATGTGTCAGCGTCGGAACTATTGTCTTTGTCATGTCGGATGTTTGAGTTTGAGCGGTCTGTTTAGCTGTTCTGTCGGCTAGATCATTGCCTTGAGAAATGACATCAGTAACTTTCGTATGAGCCTTACATTTCATAATTGATATTGCAGTGGGTAGATGTATTGCATCCAATAAGGCATGGATAAGGGGTCCGTGCTGAATGTGGGCACCGTGGGAAGTTAAATAACCTCTCTCTCGCCACAGCACGCCGAAGTCATGTACCACTCCGAATGCATAACCTGAATCAGTGTATATGTTGACTTTTTTATTTGTGGCTCGAATACAGGCTTGTGTCAGAGCGATGAGCTCTGCGGCTTGAGCTGACAAGGTATTTATGCGATTAGTTTCAATGACTTCAGTATCTGTTGTGACTGCGTAAGCGGCCACTAACTCTCCTGTACTAGTTCTCATACATGAACCATCCACATACAACGTCAGGTCTGGGTCTGACAATGGGACATCGGTTAAGTCTTGTCTAGGTTTCGTCGTTATTGTAATAACTTCAATACAGTCATGTGCTAGTGGGTCTGTTCCAATCACAGGCAAAAGTGTGGCAGGATTCAATGTGTTACAACGTCTGATTTCTATATGTGGCTGAAACAATGTCAGTTCGTACCCTGTAAGTCGCGCTATAGTCAAGTGTTGTGTTTGTGTTCTATTCACAAGAACCTCTACTGCATGTGGTACTTGAGCTGTCAATGGATGTCCTAACACTATGGCATCGCTTTGTCTGATTGCTAAAGCTGTTGCTGCCACTGATTTCAGGCATGCAGGCAAAGCCTGAGCTACGGGATCTAATGTACTAGAAAAATAAGCACATGGTTTGTGTGCTCCTGCTTGTTCCTGTTTGAGTACTGACAAGGCAGTACCTTCGCGCTCTGTAACAAAGAGCGTAAACTGTTTATTGTAACATGGTGTTGCTAAAACCGGTGCTTGGCATAAGGCTTTCTTTAGGCTTTCAAAAACTTGTGTATGTTCCTGAGTCCAAGGGAGAACAGTCGATGTGGCTGCCTCCTGTGTTGTCAACTGAATGAGTGGTTTTGCTAGAAATGCATACTGAGGGATCCACTGCCTACAATATGAAGTGAGGCCTATGAAAGCCCGTACCTCCTTTTGTGTCTTGGGTATTGGCATGTTAACTATTAACTGAATGCGGTCGGGTGTAAGCTGCCTTCCCTCCTTGGACAGCGAGTGTCCAAGATAAACAACTCGCTGGACACAGAATTGCAGCTTAGAAGGGGACACCTTGTGCCCCTTTTCGGCTAGAAATTGTAAAACTGTCAGTGATGCTTTCTCACATTCGGGTTCGCTTCTCGCGGTGATCAGCAGATCATCGACATATTGAAGCAAAGCAGTGTTAACTGGCATGTTGATACTGTCGAGTTCTCTTTTCAGTGCTTGGCTATAGATGCTGGGGCTTTCTGTAAATCCTTGAGGTGCGCGTGAGAATTTAAAGCTACGTCCATTTAAACTAAATCCGAACAAATATTGGCTTTCCGGATCTATTGGGACGCTGAAAAAGGCATTCTTGAGATCAATTACAGTAAAGAATGTTGCTTTGGAATCAATAGCTGTCAGTAATGATGAGATATCTGGGACCACAGGGAATTGTGGCACTATGCATTTGTTTATTCGCGCAGATCAATAACCAGTCGATATACTGGCGGGGCCTTTGGATCTGTTCGTTTAAGAATCGGAATTATCGGTGAATTACATACATTGGAGTCTGTTTCCACAACCACTCCTTGGGCAATGAGCTCGTCAATGATTTGTAGTAAAGCCACTACAGCATCTGGTGGTAACTTGTATTGTCGCATTCGTGGTAGTACCACTCCTGCCTTTAGTGTGACTCGATATGGTGTAATATTCATGCAACCAACATCAGTAGGGCCTTGTGCCCATAGATGTGCAGGTAAAGTCTGCAATCGGGGATCCATGTCTCTAGACACATAATGACCTTTAAAATCACGTAAAAACAATCTTACTCCTTCCGGAGAACAACATATAATAGCTCCTAGAGCTTTCAGTGTTTTTATTCCTAACAAATTTTCTGGACATGATTTAGTAAGCAATAAATCTGTAGTTCGGGTCAAAGGTCCTATCGTAAGTGGAAGAGGTTGTGACACTTCATTAACAATAGGTTTTCCTGAAAAACCAAGGGAAATATTCTGAGAGCCTGAGAGGGGTGCCCCTGGAACTTCACTACGTTTTATGGTTGTTCGACTTGCCCCTGTATCGAGTAAAAATTTTCTGTCTTGGCCTAATAATTCACTATGTACATAAGGTCCTTCTTGGTCTACAGGGATCTCGATAAGGGGTAAGTCAACTTCCCTCTCTAGGCTGGTTCATGCGTATCGTTGATAATCAGGATAGTCGTACTGTGCGGTCTGGTACAGTTGTCGTGTCGTGGTTTGTGTGGCAGCAACGGGCAGCGTTGGTGCAGCTGGCACAAACTGTATAGACTGTGGTGGAGCTGGCATGGACTGTGCATGCTGCGGGGCTCCTTGTTCATTCTGATCCTGTCTAGGTGGCCGTGGTCTTTCTTTTGTATTACCTATGGCGATATTATGTTTTAAAACTGGACAATCGTGTACGTAATGACCTGGCTTTTTACAATAGTTGCATGTCCCTTTTACAGGTCCTGTTGAATCACTGGAATGTGTCGTACCCTTTTTATGTCCTTCAGCTGGAACTGTCTGGGAAACTAGCATTTTCATTTTCGTGTCTTTCATACGTCTATGTTCATGTTCTTGTTCCTCTCTAATTCTATTGTGATGGTACTGTAACATTTGTAACATTTGTGATGGAGTGTTACCTTGCCAGGTACTCTCGAATTTTAATACTCTGTTCTTCACTTGAGGCAGGGCATTTTCTACTAATTTGGTTACAAACAGATGTGGGTATAATTCGCTACTTGCTTTTATGCCACTATTTATACCAAAACATTTTTCAAATCGGGCATAGTAATCGCTAGTGTCTTCATCTTGCTTCTGTTTACAGGCTGAAATTGTACCCCAGTCTTCCTTTTTTGTAGTTAATAAACGTGGCAGTACCTGTACTAATAAACCTGGTAGTGCTTTAGTTTTATCCCCAAGTCCTGCTCCTGCAGTTCGGGCCTTTTCTTCTGCTTCTAATACTGACCATTCTATCTTTTGGTCTCCTACCTCCCACTCTTTTTCCCTGAGTTTCTCATAAATGCCAGCAGGCATTAATACCTTTAATATTGTCATAATGTCGGGATAGGTATACTCTCCCATGAGTAACATGTCTTTAATTTCTCGGTGAAAACCTGCTGGATCTTTGTCATGACTGGGTACCACTTTCTTCATTTCTAACAATTCTATTTTCGATATGGGCGTATATACAAATACGCGTTTAAACTCATTGTCCTCGCCTTTTATTGGGTGCACTTCTCGTAAGGGATTCTGTCTGTCCATGTAATACGTGGTTCTTTCCTTGATGGGCAATGAGACATGTTCTGAACATACAAAAAGAATATACTGCTTCCTTAATTCTAGAATTTCTTTAATTAATTTAGTACCTGAACCTCTCCATCTATTCATGAGCAATTCAGTCAATATGTCAGGTAAGGGACCAGGGTCCGAATGCTGACTCTGATATAGTATAAGGAGTTGTTGAATCATATAAATCCCAGCTAAACGCTGTTCATCTGGGGTGAGATTCAAAAATGTGCGTGCTACTGTATCATCACTATACTTTCCGGGACTGTCAACCCAATGGACAGCTGACCTGGCTAATTCTTGTTCATCCATAGAATCGAGAAAATGATAACCCCTTCGTTCTCGGAGTAATTTGTCAGCTGCTTGGAATGAATGCTCGTTAGACCTTATATTAATTATAGGTGTTTGGAAATTCCTGTTATTATCTGGACACATCGGACGTATCGGGTCAATAAGACATCTATTACTATTACAAGATCTTCCTCTACCTACATAGGCTATGGTGTCTGACTGTCCTGCGGGCAGTCCTGATCCTTCCTCCTCGCTTTGTTCGAACTGGTCTACCGCTAATCTTTCTTCGTGTAGGCGTTCTATTTCTTTACGGATCTTTCGGCACATGGCTACTATACAATTTTGCTTATCATGTCTACCTTCTGATATATTCTGGCTCCATCTAGTAAGAATTTGCATTGCTTCCGGGTCTACCCCCGGTCGGTCTTGATTTCTGATCACACAATTTATGAGGAAACGTAACAGTTCCCCCTGTATCTCCACTTTCTGGTATTCCATAGCTCTGTTAATACATTCAGAATCTCGCCCTGTTTGGACAAAATGGTATATATTATCTAGATGCGCAGTCATTCCTGGTAACTTCCCTAAATACACTGCGGCTCGTCTGATACGTAATGATGCCATGATCATTTCGTCCTCTTTGCCGGGCACAGGGTCATATCTACAATCTACAAGAAGTTCCTTAAGCGTACGGGCATTTATGAGTTTGGGGGTACGTGAATGTGCTGACTCTTGAAAGGTAAGTTTATTTATTCTGGGTGGCGTAGAAAAAATGTTGGCAGCACCTCCCGTAGCCCCGTCTGGGGTATCGGACGTGAAAGGATTCGTTGAACGCGACACAGCAACTATAGGTGTGGACACAGCTATAGAAGTAGCTGTAGGAACAGATGCAGAAACAGATGTGCTTGCCGGAATTTGTTGTTGTAGAGATACGGGTACTGGATCTTGGCGTTGAACCTCCCTGGCAGGCGGTCTATGTGGGGCGGAATTAGCATACTCGGGAGCTGCGTCATCTAAATATGAGGAAAGAAAAACATCTTCTGCGGTTCTAGGATGCCCCTTAGGATGTACCTTTATTGGAAACAATGGGGTTGGCAAGTCTTTTGGTATCTCTGGAGTAGCCTTAGGTAATCCTTCGGCCAGAAGGGGATACATACCATTCATAAGGGCATTTCTTTGTCTGTCTACTTGTTCTGATTTCACTCGGATACCTTCTTCAATTAATAGATTTTCTCGAACTTTATTTGAATTCTCTCTATTTCTCTCTTCCTGTCGGAGTGCTTTTTCTGTACGTCTATGAGATTCTTTACGCCATAACTCAACGGCGTCTTTCTGTGACTGTCTGACTTTCCTTTTCCATAACTCTTCCTCTACTTTCATGATGCACTCTGCATCCCAGGTCCCCGCTGTGGGCCACCTCTGACTTTCTGGTAATTCCTTGGTATAGTCTACCCATAAATCAAGAAATAATATAGCGTCTAAGCCATGTTTATGATACATGAAGTACCCTGGAGTGTCCCTAGGAGGAATAGGAACGGCTTCTTCGAGTACCCCTTTTCTTGTTGTGATCTGTCTCAATTTTGAAAAGAGCGGCATATTGAAAACTGATCTGATACTTGATTTTAAACAAACTTAATACAGTAAACACGATAATGAACAGTCATTCACACCACAATATACAGAACGTACTTAAAACATTTAACATTTAACATTTACCTGAACAATCAATAATGATGACGGTCTAAGGAAAACTTAATCACTAAACATAATACTCGACATTAACTGAATCATTCTGAATTATATACTTGATATACTAGATATACTGCTAAACAGTACAGATACACTGCTAAAACAGTGCAGACCGGATTTGTGTACCCAAACCCGTCTTGACCGGCACAACCTATGTGCACGTCAGAAATGCCTCCCCAGTAATGGTACTCACCGGGTAGCTCGGAAACGGAAGGCCTCGGAAACTGAACTGAACTTGAACCGGACTGGACTCGACTCGAACACTGCGGAGACTGGACTCGACTTGGGACTTCGGAAACTGGTGGGCCTCTGTATACCTCGGATCTTGCTCTCTCAGCTAGGCTCTGGTCGGGATACTTCGCACTTCTCACCGCCTCGTCTGGGTGTTGATCGCAGCCTCAGTCGCCCCCGCTTGACCGGAGGGAGATACAGGAAATCCTGCTGGTACGCGTTGTTGTCCGTCCAGCTGTGGCAGGAAACCGGGCCTGCAACTCACCGCCGGCGCGTGAGATGAGAAAGTGTCTCTATTCGGGCGCCATTCATGTGGTAAATAATTTAATTACCGGGACTTAATTTGATACAGAAACATAGTAAAATAGCTCAGTAAATAAGAGGCAGAATCCGTGGTATTAGAGGTTCGGAATGGGCTTTATTCCAATGGTCGATTATAATCGGTTGCTCCAAGTTCCATCACCACGAAGGTTCAGGAAGTGAAGTACATACATTATTGACAAGAAATCGTTTTTATAGAACATACATTATAATGAAACAAATGCAGGAGGCGTAACAATTGATAAGGAAGATAATAATTCACATGCGTAACCGAAAATGGGCGTAATGAGGAGTAAAAAGGAACATAATTGGTTATGACGTCATATATAGGTGGATCTATAAGATTATACTTGGCATAGATGCGCACGCAGCAGCATGACGTGTGATTGACGTGCAACTAGGGGGTGAAGGGGACTTGACATTTAGCTCTACATGTGGCGACAGAAGTCTGGAGGGTCAAGTCAACCTAATCCCAAATCATATCTAACATCCTATGTTTAAAGAACTAAGTTATCCAACAGAGAGGTTTCTTCGAGTAGAATCTTATTCTATACTGACTATACTGACTGTTAGTGCGTGTACAAGCGTCTAAGTGTCTACACTAGAAGCGAGGGGGTAGGAATATTCCATGGTAACAGGGCTATGAATTACTTGCATAAAGACAGAGAAACCGGGCCTTTGCTCGGTAGCTGGAAGAATGTTTACTTAAACTACTAGACAGGAATGCATCGGGCAGGGGACGGAGCAGATAACTTCGAAGGTGAAATACAGTTTTTGGCAGGCAGCGGGCTGATGTCAGGCTTCGTGAGCCGCGCAGAGAATGAGACAAAGTTCATGGTCGCAGATGCAGGCTCAGACTGGAGCTTTCAGAGACAGAAAGCAAGAAGAGTTCGATGACAGAATCAGGGCCTACTTGCCTGAACTGTAAAATGGCATAAGTGAACCATATAAAGCCGGTGGCCTTCATACTTAGAAATAGAATATCCGGCCCATTCATGGCGGATCTGAAAGAGGACATGTTGACGGTGGACGCACATGTGTTTGCGTCTTCATAACTGGAACTGGAGGGAACATACATGTACTTGTAACATGCACATAGAACCGTTGGGGTCCAAGATAGGGGACATAACTGACCAGAAAAATCCATATTTCCACACCATCCCCAGGGCAGACGAGCTAATAGATACTTTGGCCTCGGCCAAGTTTCTAAGCACATTTGACCTGACAGCTGGCTACTGGCAGATCAGACTAGCTGATGATGCAAAGTCAAAGACAGCATTTTCTACCCCTAGTGGGCACTATCAATTTGTGGTAATGCCCTTTGGTTTCAAGAATGCATCTGCCGGGGAGGAGCCTAGCGCGCAACCAAGATGGCCGCGTAGGTGCGAGGCTCCCGAGGACCTCCGCGACCTCCTGCATAAATCCTGACTATATCCTGTCCTAGACGAGGGGACTGTGTTCGTGAGACCGAGCTGAGGTGCCACCCGTTTTCCGTTTCCAAATCGGACCTCGGACACCGGCGGGAGCATCGATTGAGGTTTGCGGCCTTCTCCACGCCGGCCCCCCGGATTGGAGTTGTGGGGCGATCCGGAGACAAAGTGAACAACAGCGGCGGCCGAGGCTGGGCGATTCGCGTACCCCGCACTTTCACTTTCGCTTTCGCGCCCTCCTTGCTGCCAAGCGAGGTAGGGTCGCGAGGCGGCGTGCGGTGGTGTGACTTCATCGGGGTGCCCTGCCGGCCCGCCAGTTGTGATCCGCCCTTCGGAGCTGTGGTCGCCCTCCCCCGGAGCCCGTGAACCGGTCTGTCAGCCCCTTTCAAGGAGATTGGCACGATTTGGGGACTGGAGCCATGTCCACGAAACAAGATGGCGACCGGGCAAAGGTGAAATCGACCCGCCGTGGCGCAGCCCCTCAGTCTAACAGCATGGACCGCTACACCCTCCAGAAGGGATCTCCAGAGGCGCCGCGTAGGTCCCCTGTTGGCCCGACTGATGCCCCTGCTTTGCCCGCGGATCTGACCCTCCGGGACGTCATGGGCGCCATCGCCGAGATGAAGGCCTCAGTGGACCAGCGCTTTGACACTCTGGCGCAAAAGATTGACTCGGTCCTCGTGGATGTGGGCCTGGTGAGGGCCGATCTGTCCAAGACGAATGACCGGGTCGACTCTTTGGCCCACACCACCTCGGGCCTCACAACGGACGTGGCGGCCCTCCAAAAGGAGGTGCGCCGACTGGGCCAGGCGAGCGCCCTGATGGATCGTCGACTGGAAGATTCCGAGGGTCGGGCCCGGAGGAACAATGTTCGCATTGTCGGGGTGCCGGAGGGACGTGAGGAGGAGGCGGCGGATCTGTTTGTGGAGGACCTGATCCTCACCCGTCTCCAGCCCCGGGGGCTGAGTAAACTCTTCGCAGTGGAACGTGCCCACAGGGTCCCCGGAGGGAGACCTAAGATCGGAGCCCCTCCGAGGCCTCTCATTGCCCGGATCTTCAACTTTCGGGACAGAGACGCTATCCTGCAGACTTCTAGGCAACAAGGACCGGTCAGACTCGACAATATGGACGTAAACTTCTATCCTGATTTTACTCCGGCGGTCCAGAAGCAGAGACTGAGTTTTCTCGGAGTCAAACGTCGCCTACGGGACCTGAACCTCAAGTATGCGATGCTTTTTCCAGCGAAGTTGAGGGTAGAGGTGGATGGCCGCACGCACTTTTTTGATCGTCCCGAGGCGGCCGGGGACTGGTTGGACACTTTGCCCGGGGATCGGGGCCGGGGGGGTGGGGGGGGCGCGGTTGGTGGGGAGGGCTTGCCGGATCAGGACTGAGGGACTAATAGTAGGCCTTGCTCTGGACAACATTATTGTCATCATTGACTGATTGTGTAAGTTCCCCTCCCGTGGAGGTCGTACGGGGTCTCTTGGGGGCTTTCCCTCCTCCTCTGGGGGACTAGTTAGTGTTTTCATCTATGGGGCGACAGGCACACTGCACTTTGGGGGGGCTGTTCGGGCTCATGCAGGGGTGCAGGGAGGGGGGAGTTCTGTTGGGACGGGTGGGTTGGGGTGGGGTGTTGTTCGTTTTTACCGCAAGGCAAACCCTTTACTGTATTAGTGTTTTTGAGGTGCTCTCGGGGGGACGAGTGATGGCTTCTGTATGTGATGGGGGGTAGGGACTTGACTTTGTTGTCTTGGAACGTTAATGGACTGGGGGATAGGATTAAGCGAGGTGTGGTCCTGCAGTATCTGAAACGAATTTCGCCAGATGTGGTCTTTCTGCAGGAGACACACCTTATTGGTAATTCCTTCTTTGCCATGAATCGGCGTGGCTATCGTTTGGTGGCCCACTCGGGCTTCACGTCTGGCTCGCGGGGGGTGGGCATCATGGTTAAGAACTCGCTCCCGCTGGAAATAGATGAGGTGCGCCATGATGAGAGGGGACGCTACACTGCCTTGGTGGGGAGAATGGAGGGCAAAGTGGTTGTCTTTGTTTCAGTGTATGTCCCACCGGGGCTACAGTCTACCACTTTTGCGGACCTGGGGCGCCTCCTCCTTGACCTTCCGGGGGGGCTTCTGGTGGTTGGGGGGGATTTCAATGCGGTGGTTTCTGGGACTATGGATCGTCACCCCCCTAGGGACCTCCTCCGGGCGCAGGCGTGGCTGTCCGGCCTTTTAGATACATTGGGATTGGTGGACTGCTGGCGCTTAAAACATCCCACGCAGCTGCAATACACCTTCCATTCGGGTGCCCATGGTAGCCTCTCGCGGCTTGATCATATCCTTGTCCCTGCGGCCTATGCTGGGAGGGTGGGAGAGGTGCGCCCTCTGGCGCGGGGTATTTCAGATCACTCCCCGCTCCTGTTGCACTTTGGTGTCCTCCCGAGGGGGGAGGGCAGGGTAGCTCCAATCAATGCCTGGTATCTGCGCGACCCCACTATTCGCGCTGACCTGATTAAATCCTTGCAGCGGTATTTCGAGGAGAATGTGGGGTCTGTCCCTTTGGCTATCTCCCTTTGGGAGGCCTTCAAGACAGTTATTAGGGGGGAGGCCCTCTCCTTCATATCCCATGCCCGGAGGCGCGAGCAGGAGGAGGTGACCCGAGTGGAGGCCGAAATTACTGAACTAGAGGGTGATTTGGGGAGTGGGGTGACGGATGCTGCACTGCATGTTCTACACCTTAAGCACGCGGCCTATAGGGCCCTCGTCACGGAGGCAGCCGGGGGCCTCAGTAGAGAGCAACAGGGGCGACTGTATGATGTGGGTGATAAGGCTGGTAAATTGATTGCGTGGTTGGATAAAAAGGAGAGAGCGAGTCGTGTGGTTCCGCTGATTGAGAGGATGGATGGTGTACGTGTCACCGAGCCAGAAGACATTGTCTCTTGCTTCGCGGATTATTTCCGCGAGGTGTATTCCCCGGTCTCTCCCTGCTCGGAGGCGGATTCTCATGCCCTGCTTCGAGATATCGCGCTGCCCTCCCTTTCGGTGGAGGACAGGGAGTCGTTGGATGCTGCTCCTACCTCGGACGAAATTGCCCTCGCTATACGCTCGGTTGCATCTGGCAAGGCCATGGGCCCGAACGGCATCCCTATCGAGTTGTATAAGCTGCGACCGGACGTACTGGCACCCCACCTCCGCGCGATGTTCCTTGCGGCCCACTCGCGGGGCTCCCTCCCGCCGGAACAACGTCTGGCTACAATCGTGGTGATCCACAAGGAGGGGAAACCCCGAGACCGGGTTACCTCCTATCGGCCGATCTCGCTCTTGAATGCGGAGCCCAAAATCCTTGCCAAGGTGCTTGCCAACCGGCTGGTCGGCGTGGTGGGCGATTTGGTCCACCAAGACCAGTCTGGCTTTATCCCCCATCGCAACACGGCCCTCAATCTGCAGCGCTTGCACGGGGTGCTCGCGCGTGTTCCGTTTGTGCGGGAGCCGGCCATCTTGGCGTCCTTAGACGCCACCATGGCGTTTGACACGCTCGAATGGCCATACATTTGGGCGATGCTGGCGAAATTTGGATTTGGACCGGGATTCATCAGCTGGGTCAAATTGTTGTACTCGGGCCCGTTAGCGCAGGTGGTAGTGAATGGGCGAGTCTCGGCCCCGTTCGCGCTGGGACGGGGCACGCGACAGGGTTGCCCCTTGTCGCCGCTCCTGTTTGCATTGGCCTTGGAACCCCTGGCGGAGTGGCTGCGGTGGCACCCTTCCATCCGTGGTCTCCGTTGGACCCCCGAGTATGAGGACCGCGTGTCCCTCTACGCTGACGATATCCTTTTGTACCTAGCCTCCCCGCGCAAATCACTGATTGTCCTGGTTGATGTCCTGCGCTCCTTTGGCCGTAACTCAGGCCTTGTCATCAACTGGGCTAAATCATGTGTCTATGTGCTTTCCGGGGGGCTCCCGTCCTCCCGCGGGGATGTCCGATCCAGATTGCCTCGCAGGGGTTTCGGTACCTGGGTGTCTATATCACGCTGGACCCGGCGGCCCGCTACGAGCGAAACTTGCTTCCCCCCCTCCAGCGCTTGAAGGAGGACGTTGCGCGCTGGCGGCACCTGCCGCTTTCGCCGCTCGGCCGGGCGGCATTGTTTAAGATGATGTCGTTGCCGCGCTTCCTGTACGCTCTCCAGAACACTATGGACCTAGTCCCGGCGCGCTACTTCCGTGAGGTGGAGAGTCTACAGCGCCGCCTGTTCTGGGACGGGAGGCCGCGTATAGCCCTGGCGAAGTTGACGCTCCCGTGGTATGACGGGGGGATTGCCCTCCCGGACATTAAGCGGTATTACTGGGCCTCCCAGCTAGCTGCAATTAATCACGGCCTCTATGGGCCCGCCTTGAACCCGGCATTTGAAATGGACAAGATGCTCCTGCCCGGTGGCGACTACAATCGAGCACTCTACTCTGGCGCGCCGGATCCCCGCTTGACGGGGCCCACGCGTGTCATGGTGCGGGTGTGGCACGCGGCCAATGCAGCTATGGGGTGGAAGGACCGTTTGACCCGGGCGTCGCCGTTGTATGCGCCTCAGCGGTTGGGCTCCCTGTGGACCTCGAAGGGCTTCGAGAAGTGGGACACGATTGGCATCAGTAAAGTGGGGGACCTCTGGACGAGAGGGGGATTTAAAACATTCGAGACGCTGCAGACGGAGTTTCAGCTGCAGGGCAGTGAATACTTTCGGTACTTGCAGGTCCGTCATGCGCTGGGCTCCGTCTTCCCAGACGCCGCCTCCATCCCGGAGTCTTCCCCCCTGGAGGATAGAGTGCTGGATGGCCACGTTCCGGATAGCACGATCTCCCTCATTTACAAAAAATTGATTAATGACCGCTCGGGCCTGCTGACCGGCCTCCGTGAGGCTTGGGTTGCCGACGGGCTGGAGTTGGACGACGAAGACTGGATTTCCGCGGTGGCCTCTCCGAAGGAGGTGGCCATACCGGCTCGCCTTCGCTTCGTCCAGCTTAAGATACTCCACCGGGTTTACATGACGGGGCCAAGGCTTCTGCGTATGGGTTATGCTGAGGATGGGTTGTGTAAGCGTGGGTGTGGTGCTTTGGCGACTTTTTTGCATATTTTGTGGGAATGCCCGAAGGTGGAGCGATTCTGGCGTGGTGTGCATGAGGTCCTGCGTCTGGTTACGCATGTTGCACTGTTGCCTGAAGCGAGGAGATGCTTGCTGAATGTGTGGGAACCAACTGATTACTCGGTTCCGCAGACGCGATGGGTGACTCTGGGATATATGATAGCTAAGCGTGACATCGCTCAACTGTGGGGATCCCAGCGGCCCCCGGCGGTGTCAGCCTGGAAAGAACATATGGATTGGTGCATGTTCCGAGAAAAGGTGGTGTATGTGGCGAGGGGCAAGCCTGGGGCGTGGGTGAAAATATGGGGCCCCTGGAACGCCTACCGCGGGGGTATTTGCGAGCCACCACTGCTGCCTGCTGCCTCACCGGCTCCGTCCCCCTAGTTGACCCCCTCCCCCAGCCCCGGGCACAGAGTTCCCCCAGTCCTGGACTTGTTTCCCTTCCCCCTCTTCAGATTCCTGTGGATGGTCGGGGTCCCTCATTCGAGGAGCACGTGTGGTTACCTTCGATTGCGGGTTGCCTTGCGGGTGTGTTTTTCTATGTTGTTGCGTGTGTATAAAATGAAACCGTATTGTGGGCTTAGA
Source organism: Triturus cristatus (assembly GCF_964204655.1). Lineage (NCBI taxonomy): Eukaryota > Metazoa > Chordata > Amphibia > Caudata > Salamandridae > Triturus > Triturus cristatus. The sequence continues at coordinate 9,348,711 of NC_140585.1, forward strand.
GTCATGTGGCCCACGTCGTTGATGTCTCCTGATTTGCTTCTCTGTAACGCCAAGTGCCCTTTTGTAAGTTTGTCAGGTGCTCCTGTCACTCTAGCGGCCGGCCGGAAGGTTGTAGGCCCATACTTGTATATACTTGAGATTGCAATAAACGGTTTCCAAAAAAAAAAAAAAAAAAAAGAATGCATCTGCCACTTTCCAAAGGTTGGTGAATCAAGTCCTTACAGGCCTGGAAGACTTTAGTGCAGCATATCTTGATGATATTGCTGTCTTTAGCTCCACCTGGGAGGATCACCTGGTCCACCTGAGGAATGTTTTGGAGGCCCTGCAAAAAGCAGGCCTAACTATCAAGGCTACTAAGTGCCAGATAAGGCAGATTCAGGTTGTTTACCTGGGCCACCTTGTAGGTGGAGGCCAGGTTCAACCATTGCAGAGCAAAATCCAGACCATAATGGACTGGGTTGCTCCAACTACCCAGACTCAGGTGAGAGCCTTCTTAGGCCTGCCTGGGTACTATAGGAGATTTGTCAAAGGCTATGGATCAATAGTGACACCCTTGAATGACTTAACTTCTAAAAGGATGCCCAAAAAGGTTCAGTGGACAGCTAGCTGTCAAAAGGCATTTGATGACCTGAAGCAGGCCATGTGCACTGCTCCCATTCTGCAGAGTCCTGACTACTCCAAGAAGCTCATTGTTCAAACATATGCATCTGAATTGGGGGTAGGGGCTGTACTCTCACAAATGAATGAAGAAGGTCAGGATCAGCCAGTAGCTTAATAAGCAGAAGGCTGACCCCTAGAGAGAAACGTTGGTCAGCCATTGAGAGGGAGGCCTTTGCTGTGGTTTGGGCTCTGAAGAAGTTGAGGCCATACTTGTTTGGTACTCACTTCCTTGTTCAGACAGACCATAAACCCCTCTTATGGCTAAGACAAATGAAGGGTGAAAACTCCAAACTGCTTAGGTTGGCCATTTCCCTACAGGGGATGGACTTTACAGTGGGACATAGACCTGGAAGTAACCATGCCAATGCAGATGGACTCTCTAGGTATTTCCACCTAGAACATGAAGACTCAACTGGTCAAGGTTAGTTTAATGTCCCTGCGTTTGGTGGGTTGTGTAGGAGAGTAGGATCTGCTTCACATGGGTACCCCCACTTTTTGCTGGTGTTTCACTGTTTTTCGACCTTAGTCTGGCTGTGGCCCTGCTAATCAGGACCACAGCCTAGCTGCTTCCTCTCTAAAATGGTTTCCATGTACATGTACATTAGTTACATATCTAATTGGATTCTGGAGTGCCTTATAAGCCCCTGGTATATGGTATACTAATTACATGTACCTAAGGCATAGGTACCTCAGAGGCCTACCAGGGGCTGAAGCATGTATTATGCCACCCCTGGGAGGCACTCCAAAATGGCACCACAGGTCTGCTACTGCAGCCTGGGTAAGGGTGTGCTTGCACCCCGTACCGTGGTATAGGCTACCTATATCCACATATATATACAGACACATATAAACCTTGACAATCCTGAAGGCAGAGTGCTTGGTTTTGTGTGAGAGGGTGCCCAAGCATGAGCTGAGCCCCTCTGCAGCTTTCGGAAATACTTCCTTATGGCTGTTCTGTGATACATCCATACCATATAACCTCGCGGTAAATGCTAACTTTGGAATGGCTGCATCAAAACATGTCGTGTTTGGTGTCAAATATCTTGAAATACTACCCCCCGCCAGTTCTGGTGGCGGGGGTAGCATTCCACCCTTCTAGAGGGAGAGACATGTTCACACTAGTCAAACCCAGTAGGACTTTCCTGAGCCCTGGCATCACAAAATGGATGCCTCTGCCACAGACACGTGTCTGGCCTCCTGCTGCTGACCGAAACTCCGGCAAGGGAGGCCTGGACAATAGGTTTCCTGTCGAAGGGAGGTGTAACCACCTCCCCAGACAGGCAGATGTGTATTGGGGCTGGGCGGGAGCACTCTCTGGTTCTTTGAAGTCCTGCACTGGGGGCACATTTGGTGTCCCTGTGCATAGTCCAGTTCAAACCGGTTGCAGGGGCTACCTGCCCCTGCTCTGGTGCGAAACTGGACAAAGGAAATGGGTATAACCACCCCTCTTTCCAAACCCACCCATAGGTGGGGCCTTAGAGTTAGTCCATCCCCTAAACTTAGTATAAGTATAGTAATCCAGACCCTAGGACTTTAGATTACCCTGGACGAAACTCTGCAACATAAATCCTGGACCTTCGACTTTCTATTTCGACTAGAAGACGGAAGAAATCTCCCTTGGGGTCAAGGAGTGACTCCCCCGCTTGGCAGGCACCAAAGAAGAAACTGACCAGTCTGCATCACTGAATCTCCCGCCGGACGCCGAAGTCTTTGCATCACCAGACGTGGATTTCCAGACTTCCCCGAGGCTACCCTGAGTCCACAGCAAAGCTGAGGCCCGTGGCTATCGTGGGTGACGTGGAAACGGGACCCCTGGACACCGTGATCTTTTGCAGCAACACCATCTTCCTGGGCTTCCTCGAAGTTGTGCTTTGGGCTCCGAGTAGTCCCAGCCTTGAGCACCTCCTGCACCGAAGATTGCTGGCCTCCACTCCACGAGTGACCCGTGGGCCGGTTTCAAGTGCGACCGCTCGAGGCTCCTTCGCGATCGCTAGCCTGTTGGCTAGTGGGTCCCCACGAAGGCAACTCCTCTTCTGCTTGGGCTTTCCTGGTTGCTCCAAACGTGCCCTGACTTACCCTCGCTGGGTGAGTCCCTCAGACCTTGCTGGTCTGCACCGCAGTCCTTTCTCTGAATTCCAGTGACTTGCCGTTGCCAAGGCTTGTTGGTTTCAATCTGGTCGCCGACACTGCAGCACTCGACAGACTTCATGGGACAGCTTGAATCCGGCTCGTGGACTTTGTCGATGCCTCCTGGACCTCGTGGCTGAAGAGTCCAGACACCCATCAACTCACCTGAAGCACCCGACATCTGTGGTCATTGGTCCATCCTGCCCTCGGTCACTGGCTAGTGACCCAGACTCTGTCCACTCTGCTTTCAGGTTCCTTCCATCCTAGATCCAGGCTTGGATCTCTTCGGACACTTCTTCTCTTCACGGCAGCAGCAGTTCTTTACAGGCTTCCATTGAAATCGACGACGCGACCCGACACCAAAAGACACCTATGCACCAGGCTTCCCTGGGTGAGGTAACTCGAGTACTCCGGTGCTCCTGTGGGTTCTAGCCCTAGACCTTCTTAAGTCCAAAAGGGTTTGGTCCTGACTCGATTCTAAGTGTCCCTAATCTTTAAATTTCCAACCGCGACATTGCCCATAGAAGATAACAGGAACCCGTGGTTGTGTTCACACACTGCATAAAGTCCCCGTGGGTCCCCTGTGTCACTACCTTGGGTGGTTCTTTGGGGTCCCAGCGATTCTACAGGCTCTAGGCCTTGTGTCTAGTTCAGTCGTGGTTCTTATACCACTTTTTTGGTATATGGTTTGGTACGCCCCTAGGGCCCAAACGTGTATTTGTGCTATTACTGATGATTGCTCACTTGTAACTTAAGTACTTCGAACTCCAGTCTCACAAAGAGACTAGAGGGGTGTGTTTTAACCTAAATACATATATTTAAAATATATACCTGGTGTGGTTGTCCTTTCATTTGATCATTCAAGAGATTATAGACTGGTAAAACAAGCTGCTTTACATTCCTTCAAGACTTAGCCTGAAGGCTGCTCTCCACAGCTACCACTAGGATAGCTTTCACATAAGGTTGTCTTTAACCATTCACCATAAGGGGTTGTTTGGACTGATACAAGGTGCCCACTAGAACTAGTGGACAGCATATAGCAGGCCACCTTCTCACACATATATGGGAATAGACCTTCGTACCCCCTTTTCTTTCCCACTTTCTTCTTTCTATACTCTTCTCTTCAGTTAAATGAACGATCCCCACCCGCCGGTGGATGTAGGTGGCGGCTATTGTACTGCTTGACCTTTTCAAAATAATAAAAAGATTTAAACCATAAAAAGGAAGGTTTAGGCCTGGCAAAAGGTTTATTTTGCCAGGTCGAATTGGCAGTTTAAAACTGCACACAGGCTTGAATGGCAGGCCTGAGACATGTTTTGAAGGGATACTTAAGGGGGTGGCACAATAGGTTCTGCAGGCCCACTGGTTGTATTTAATTAACAGGCCCGGGGTACATATAATACCACTCTTCGAGGGACTTATAGATGAATTAAATGTGCCTATTGGATGTATGCTAATTTGTCATTTTTTTAGGGGCGCGAGCACAAGAACTTTAGCAATGGTCAGCAATGGTAAACTGTGCAGAGTCCTAAGGCCAACAAAACAAGTGTCAGCAAACAGGAGGGGGAAAGGCAAACTGTTTACGGGAAGACCACACCAAAGGCTGACAGATCTAACACTCAGTCTTTCTATAGGAAAATATCAAACTCACCCTTTCAGGCTTTGTTGGCTTCAAACCCCACTGACACCTTCTTGCCTGACACACAGGATGGAGCAATCACAGAAAGCCAGACATGCAGGGAGCTTTCGCACTGCATGTGGGGGCGTGCTTCCCTATCTGAGACTGACAGGCATTGCATGGCAGTGCCAGGCACGGTGATCTATTGGTTGTTTCCCCTCCGTAAACAGAACAAGACTAATTGCATGATGGCCTGAAATGCTTTTACTGTCGGAAAGCCAGTGCTCCCCCTGTTTCTAACAGAGCGGGGTTACCTGTGAGCTCGGCAGAGCAGAAGCACTGCTGATTTATGGTGGTCATCCTGGGCTCCTCCCCCTGGGCTGACTCTTGGTGGCCCACAGCACTCGGAATCCCCCACACCAAATGACCAAGCACAAAACCTCGGCATCATCCTGGACTATTCACTCTCAATGAACTGCCAAATCGACGCCGTCTCGTCCTCCTGCTTCCACATGCTCCGCCTGCTTCTTAAGAAGTTCAAGTGGATCCCCACCGAGTCTAGGAAAACTGTCACCCATGCGCTCGTCAGCAGCAGATTTGACAATGGCAATGCACTCTACACCAGCACTACCCAGAACCTCCAAATAAAACTGCAGACCGCCCAGAACGCCTCCGTCAGATTCATCCTGATCATCCATGACGCAACCACATCACCGGCCACCTGAGAGACCTGCACTGGCTACCTGTCAGCCAAAGAATCATCGTCAAGCTTCTCACGCACACCTACAAAGCTGTACACAGCGCCGGACCTGCATACCTCAATCACCGTCTCTCCTTCTACACTTCCACCAGACATCTGCACTCTGCCCAACTGACCATGGCCATAATCCCACAGATCCGGATGACCACAGCAGGAGGAAGATCCTTCTCCTACTTCGCTGTGAAAACCTGGAACTCCCTGCCTCTGTACCTCAGGCAGTCGCTATGAGGTCCCTCACGGGTGAGTAGTCGCACTTTATAAGATTACAGATTGATTGATTGAGAGGTCATATCACGAGAGATCATCTCGCTCCATGTCTTTAACCAAACAGTCAAACTAAAGGATGCTTGTTCAGCACTGCTTGGTACGGTCACCCCAGTTGTGTACAGATAAAGTTAAGCTTATAGCAAGTATTGTGTTGAAATCGAAAACGTTTGCAAAGATATCAAATGTTGCTGCTTGGTTAAAGACTAATAAATTGTACTTTTATAAGGATGTACATTACTTGGTTCAAAACATTGGTAGCAGCAACAACAGACTCCATGAGCTCTGCTGAACCAAACGATGTCTAAGAAGTAAATTGGTGCCAGTTAATTGGCCATATAACATCTCTGCCTTCCTACCACCAATTAAACCTCAGTCTGGCATGTCTTTTAGGCTAGTCCTGTCATGTATACCCCTATTATATACATTTGTCCCATCCTCACGACAATAAGATTCCTAACAGGGGACCATTTACCTAGTAGCTTGGTCCTGTCTCTTTGACACCAGGCTCTCGATACTCCATCATAATCCCTGCACCCGACTAAATATGTCCCCAAGCACGGCAGACTTATTCTGTATAAGGGTCACCACATTTTTTCATCATTGGCCAACAGCCAGCTGTGCAAGATCACACTTGTTTGGAAAAGCATTGGTGATTGTTTTCAAAACACCCATAATTGTTTTAAAAACATATTGATTCTAGAAAACACCGTGGAGTGACCATTTTAGTATAATAGGCCCTCACTCCCCCAACAAATAAGAGGACAATTACTTCCAAGCTGAGACGGGGTCCTGCATGCTTAATCTTTGACAAGCAGCGGTCTGACATCCCTTGTGGGGTGTCATCCTGAACGCAGAGATGGGGTCCTTCATTCCAAACCATCAGGTGAGGGGCTGGTTCATCCCTAGGGGTTTCTTGGCTACAGATACACATAGCTATACACACATACACCTACACATCCAGGTTAGGCTATGTACATTTTAGGCAAATTACTTAGGGCGCGCATTTTAGGAATATGCAAGTGCTAGTGTTTTTATCTGAGCTGCTTATGTTCATTTTATTAGCACTATGGCAGAAATGTATCTACTATTTACTGTATCAGTACTAGCAATCTCTTTCGTATGCTTCTGTCTCCTAATTGTCACAACACATACGTTTTACTCAACGCTGTTGCTGGACCAATAAATACCTATTGAAACGTCCTAAACGCCATTCCGTGTATTTTTTTTAGAGTAAGCAAGCACAAGTGTCTGAGCGAAACGTACTGTACGGTTTTCCACGATCCCTGAGGAATCAGGGTTGTCATGTTCAGTGGTTGCCAGAATCTACCTTGTTGGAATTGAAAATGTTATTGCCCCCTTGCTCATGCTCTATACTGTGTTACGTTAGCATTCATGATGTCATTGTATTAGTAGCCACCATTTTGCTCTATGATTGAAACTAAGCTTCTGTCTCATGTTGCTTGCTTCAGCAGAAAGCTGCTGGGATGCATTTGCATCTCTAAGGTTAGGCCTCAATGAAGTATGAGAAATTTGCTTGTTAACGCATACCTTTCCCTTTAGATAGAGGTTCACTCCCACAACTCCAGCTGCAGGCACAGACTGAATGACCTTGCCAGAGAGATAGTGCGTGCCCGGTCTCAGACTCTTAGCTCATCTTACTTTGCCCCTTTGTTCCTTGTTGCTGTTTGTGGAAAGTTACTGGATGGGTGTGTCTTGAACTCATGCTGAAACCTATAATTGTTACCTTTATGCTTGTGAAAGCCAGTCCTTGGTCAGCTAACTCACGAGGCTGGTCAGACTGGGCTCCACTACAGCGCATTACTAATACAATTATTTGGTTTGTATTCTCTACTGCCTTCCCGACTCTTCATTTCTTGGAAGGCAGAGAGGTGGTCGCGAGTGACCCAGGTGGCCCAATTCGGGTCACTTCCTCCAGTTGGTGCCCAAACAGGGACTCCATCGGGCTGACCCATCTCGCCAGCAACCGGGTGTGGAGGACGGGCCGCGTCAGGTCGGATGGGCGGATCGGAGATCCGCGCACGATAGAGCTTAGTTCTCGCTGCTGCTCTGCCTGTCTGATCGGGCAATACCTCGCCCAGCAGTCATCCCGGCTGGGGTCCTGAAAGGCGAAACCCTTGGATCTGACCGTTTGGTCCGAAGAGTTAGCAGTGGAGCTGTGTGCACAAGGTGAGTTTGTCTTGGTAAATAAGGCGCCATTCTTGAATAATCTTGGGTATGGTCTGAAGACCATTTCTTGGCTTGCTTGAACGTGGTAGGTCTGTGGACCGTTTAGATACATGGTGTCTGCGGATGCTCTGCCAGGCAATATACTGAATTTGGCTTACTCTTGAAAATGCCTGGGGCCTGAACCTGCCTATTTGGTGCAGTCTGAGGACTGACTCTTGGTTTTGGTGCAGTGAGGACTGGTTTTGGAACAAGCACTTGAATTTGTTTGGGCTCATTGTGAGCATGGTACCACTTTGGGTCTCATTTGGTTTAGTCTGAGGACATCTTGAAAAAAAAGCACTTGCAGCTGCTTTGCCAGGAAAAATAGTGAATTTGGCTCCTTTTTAGGTCTTGCCTAGTGTTGCAGAACGAATGCACTGACATCGCTTTGCGAGGCATGCAGTATACACTATAGTGTGGAAGCTTTGCAGAAGCTACGCCCACTCTCCGGCCATTGGCTTAGGTTCTAAATGCTGCCTTCCAATTGGGTTTAAGCTTGTTAGTCCCTCCCCATAACAGCCATGTCAGTCATTTGTGTCCTTCCAAGGCTACTGGCCCCTTCACAGCACAGACTACTTTCTTCGTCTTAGGTGTCACCTAGCGTTGCAGTGCGAATGCGCTGCCATCGCTTTGTGAGGCATGCAGTATACACTATAGTGTGGAAGCTCCGCCCACTCTCCGGCCCATCTTCTTCATTGGCTTAGGTTCTAGATGCTGCCTTCCGATTGGTTTTAAGCTTGTTAGTCCCTCCCCATAACAGCCATGTCAGTCATTTGTGTCCTTCCATGGCCACTGGCCCCTTCACAGCACAGACTACTTTCGTCCTGTGCCCCCCTCCCGTAGTCTGATGCATTCTCGCCACCGCACCCCTCGTACCTCGTTGCCCGCACACATTGCTATTTGCAATGCAGTAGGTCTCGCGTAAATGCGAGTCCTATTGTATTGCCAATGCTTGTTGAAAATGCCATGAATGAGTTTCTTGTTGTCATTGTTGCTCTGCAGAAGCTTGATTGGAAGAAGGTCAGCAGGCGCCTCCAGAAGGCATTCTTAATATTGATGCGCGTGAAGAATGGTCTTGGCCCTATTATGTTTAGTACACTATGGCACAAATTTATGAGGGACAATGCAGAGTTGAAATGGCCGTTGATGGGCACTTTTGAACAGAAATAATAGTAATAATATATATGGCTGTTTTCACATAGGAAGAGGAGGCAGTCTGTGTTTGATTCCCTTTGAACATGGCGGAAGGAGGCTAATAGAGGCGATCAAGGATAGAAAGGAATGTAAAAAAGGGGGAAGAATGTAAAATAAGAAAGTTATAGCATCTGATGTAAGAATAAAAGGGGGTGGGTTAATGGTACCCAGATTTCCCCTCTAGCTTTAGGCATTGCTAAATGACAAAAGCTGTTTTGAGCTTCAGACATAAACTGCATTTTAAAAGTGGCATGCAGAAGTTCGGTGCATGAAAAGAAAAAAAAATGATGATGAATGAGGCCTGCTCAGATGCGGATGCTTTCAAGCTGATGAGTAGTGTAAGGAATGCTCAATTAATTAATACATGATTGATTTGAGTGTGTTTAATTTTAGATCTGACCTTACTATAGAATGTGCATTTAATTTGGAAAATGTGTCTTGAACATTCAAGGCAGTGTGTATTTGTGCTGAATTAAAAAAAAAAGGAATTCTTAAAGCCTAGCAGGGGAGATGAAATACACAGCTCGTGATTAAGTTTGTTTTGGAAGGCTCACTGTTCAGCCTTGGGATAAGAATGGAATTTCTTTTGCAGCCTCTGCTCTGTCTCTTCATGGACAGGATGCATGCAGAAATACACAGCCTTTTTCCTTGAGTGCTGCAGAAGGAAAAGGAGGGGGGATTGGGCAGCTTCTGTGAGAAGACACAGTGAGGCTGACCGAGATAAAAAGTGCGGTATGAGGGCAGATTGGGATGCTGAAAGTCTAAGTGTTATGTTAGTACCCCTGACACATATATTACCTCAGCGTCTTTTTTCGCTAACGCTTATACTTGCGGCACAGCCAACAGTGATGATATTGTCTGTTATTTCTGTTGCTACTCCCACTGTAGTTTTTCATCCCACGATATTAGTGAGTACTGGGACACGGGTATGGGGATTTGAGGATAGAGACTGGACAAAATTGGAGGAACGTGTGGGTCCGTACGTGTGCTCTGAAGTGGCAAATGAAGGAAAGAGGGTAATTGCTAATAAAGGTGCTCAGAGGGTTTGTGTGGTAGGTGTGTGTATAGTGATAGACATAATGAGCCTTTTGTTCAACAGGTTGTCCTTAGGAATATGACTGCTATATTGCTCGGTTTCTAGGAGCAGTGTTTTCAACGATGCAGCGCCGCAGATTTAGTGTGATATTAACAGGGATACTTATTTTGCTGGGCCACATTATCATGTATTTGGGTAATGTAAGTTAACGGCTTGTCGCCGGGGGAAAGATGAGAGAATGAAGGTGTTTCTAGATTATAGTGGGCAGGATTTGTGTCTTGAAAGGGGATTTGATTGTTTGTTCACAGATTCGTTTCGAAATGTGTTTTCTGGAATAGCAGCTTGGTTGTAGACATTTGAGAGTATTTGGTCTACATTACCTCTTTCTGTTACATATTTAACATAGCACAATATTATGAGGGTTTTTCGGACATATTAGCTGTAACACACATTTTGCGCCCTCTTGCTTTGACTATTGGTCCTTTTACCGTGAATTCTCAGTTTGTGTTAATGTCTAATTATGGTGGGAATGTGATGGGTTTGGTATCATACTACTACTGCTCTCCGGCAGGTGATTGTATGATAATGGGTCTTAATGTAAGCAGTGAGTAGTGTTTGTCCCCTCCTTTGAGTTTTGCAGATGCGCCATTCACTTTATGGGTAACAGGCGAGGCAGAGGTGGGATTGTTACAGATATCGCCAGTTTTCATCTAAGCTATAGACAATGCTATCTTGCCTCGCCTCCCTTACTGTCGGATACATTGGGCGGGGCGGCAACCCTAGTTGTGCATGATGCAGGATTTGGTTGAGAAAGGAGTGGGTGAGGAGACGACTGTTACATGGTAATAACCCCATTATTTTGATTGTGTTTACAATTTTGTGACCGATTGGTGTGAAGTTAACGAAAATGTGGTTCTCCAACTTCCTGCTGTTCTAGCCATTGCTATGCTTCTGCTCATGGTTCTCCTTGCTGCTCAATATTTTTCTATCACTGATCTAAAATACATTCTTTGGCGGTACTATTTATTTCAATAATAGGTCTTTGTCCGGATTCACATTGACTGGTAGGAGTCATAGGCTGTGTTGCGCTTCTTAGCACTATGCAGAAAGACAGAGCATCTACAGATAAAATAAAAAACAAAAAAACAAAAAAACAAAAATTGAAGGATTAGTTACTTGCTCATTGTTTCAGACACAGGGCAAAGCTGTAGGGACAGTACAGTTAAATAGTTATTGCATTTAGCTTCAGCTGGCCATGAAGAATGCTTTTCAAGAGGTAAGTACTGTCGACGGGAGGTCACTAACTTAGGTCACCTACTGTCGAAAGAGGGTAGGAGATTAGCTCCTTGGCGAATCAACATATTAAAGAACTGCTTGAGGTGCATGAGCCTTTATCCTGAATGCCTGAAGCAGTCTTTTGGGCAACTAACAAACTGCGCTTTCTGCGGCTCCTGTGCTTGGTACACTAATTGTTGCGTGCTGGTTTGTGTTGTAAGTACACGAGACGGCTTGTTGTACACTTTCTGTCTTTGACACTATCGCAAGAGCCCTCCCAAGCTGTCTAGGGGTGATCATGACGGTGGCCGTCTCCATAAGACAATCGATTGGACTAGTTTTAGCCACTGATTTCACAGATATGGTACTCCATGCTGTGACCACGCCCTTGAATAAAAAGAGACACAGCACCTTACCATTGCACGTCTAACTGGCTACAAATCAGCAATGTTAAAAAAATATATATATATTGTGATTAAAAGATGTGCCACTTTGAACTCAGCCATGTTGCTGCCCCTCCCCTCTGCCAAATGATGGAATAGAAAAGGAAAAGGAGATGAAAGGACAGGTAGACTAGACTGATGTTCCTTTATCTGACCCTGAAGGAGAACTACATGTCGATGGCTCTTGTTTAAATTCCCAGGTGGCACCACCACTATTGCTTATGTTACAGCAACACTACATAAAGTCACAGAGACATCACAAGTCCCTTATCAGTTACTTTGAGTAACTGAACCAGCTGCTTTTATTAGAGCTTATGAATTGTAAGTGTACTGCCCACCAGACAGTAATTGATGATGTGGGAAGGGATAATGTGTTTGCAGATCAGACAGCTAAGAAAAATTATCAACAGAAATTAAAAGAATGTTTGTAGCAGGTCCTGCTGAGTGTGTACCAGAAGTCACGATGTTTGAGTAGAAAGTACAGCACAATTGAAAGGACGAGGGATGGTGAATCGATAGGCCAGGGAAGAAAGAAGAATGTTGCCAGATGCAGATGTATCTCCCGTGGTTATGATGACCCATTGCCCAGCCCGTGCACTGTATGGTGCGCATGATGCACAATCCTGGAAAGGGTACCCGCATGGCCCCCGATAATTTCACACCACACACTTTTCCTTTTGAGGTTCTTCAGATGAATAATATAGGAATAGACAGATGCAATGATTCGAAATATGTCCTGATTGTCCTTTAAGAGCTTAGTAAATGGATCGAGGCTTACACCCCTGCTCATTGTCGGTAAACAAAGTTTTATCTTTGCCAGTTAACTGAAAGTTTGTACTCTATACACTCATAGGTCCGGGATACCCTGCAGTGACATCAGGGGGGCCTGGGAGTGATGCCCAGCCTGGCTACTTCTCATGGGCAATTCAAAGTAAATGAGACTAAGAAGGATTTGAAAACTAAGGATGTGTGGGACGCGGCCGCACTACCGAAAAGCAAAAGAGAGAGGAGCTATCCAGGAGTAACGGCGCATCGATCACTCTGTGCTTGGAGTGACAAAGTACAATTTACGTCCCGGACACAGGAGGAGTGCACCAAAGGGAAAGTCAGGTTAGTAGGGATGGACTGCATGCAGTGGCGTCTGGTGACATTTGAATGTGGTAAGGCGTAAAACTATTGTTGTACTGCACCACGCTGAGCGAGGGTAGCGAGCGAGTGTGAACAAACTACTGGGGGCTTGGCGGGGTTCTCCCCCGAGAAAAGTTTGAAAAAAGAGAGGACAAATGGTGCATTTTCAAGCAATTTGAGAAAGTAGGAATGTTGAAATCGCTAAACTGAAATTGCCACTGCATGCTTAATCTTACCTGGGCATACTTCGTCACACGTTTCCTCCACCGAGCCGTTCTCCCCGGTCCACCACGGTGTTAAATAGTACAATTTCATAACAAATGATGTTGAAAAAGGAGTTGGTTCTTCTTAATATTTATTTTCAGTACAGTTTCAATACAGCTCATCCACCCAACTGTCTCTGGCTCCTCTCAACCTCACCACAATTCTACATGAAGTCAGAGCTGTCTAGAATCCATAGATGTCATAAAAATACATGAGCATGAATAGTGAGAGATACCATAGGAATACATGAGACAGTTTAGTAAGCAACATTATAACACACAGGTTGTCCCAATTGAGTGGAGGGAGGTACTTCCGGCCGGGAGGAGGTTAGCGCTCTAGTCTTTGCCGCATTGCTTAAAAGCAGATGGTCCTCGGAGCGCACAGCGGACGAGCGCAGCGGGCGCGCCGGTGGCGCACCAAAGGCAAGCCCGTCTGCACCAGGACACCGCCAGGAGCCAGGGAATATGCGAGCTCAGCCTTAAATCACGGCAAGAACAATGTGAGATACAGAGGGGCAGAACTCCTGCGAAACCGGGATAATAGCCACTTTCCTGGCTTGGCATGTCATAATGTGGGGTTACAACATCTGGAAGGGCCCTTCTCCTGCATATACTGCAGGCATCACAGTGGAACCCTCGGCCCAGCAGAAGTTCGGCCAAATGCCCCCCTAATGCCAAGGCGGCACGACACAGACACCAATGCTCCCTCTGCACCCAATATAATTGGTCATAACCTGATCCCTAAGGTTGCTCCCTCCCCTCACAGGCAAACCTGGAAAGGCTTTCTGGGAAACGTGATGTCACTCCCTAAACATGCCACAGAGATATGAGACATACATAAACACCGACTCACCCGACGTGGGTTTTCTGACAGAAACATGGCTGAAACCATCTAGTGGCCCCGCAATCCCTATCGCTATCCCAGAAGGGTACAGGATTCAGAGACTCGATAGGCAGACAAAAACTGGGGGAGGAGTCGCTATAATCCACAACGAGCGAGTACAAATCACTAACCTAGAACAACGCAGCAATGCGCAGATCGAAATTATGATCTTTAAGATGGAAATGACATCTCATAACTCATGGAGAAGGGCACTGGTATATCGCCCACCGGGCCCCATTGCGGACTTCTCCATGCAGCTCATGGAACTGATAACCCCCACGTGATCTCCTCCAGTAACTTCTTACTGTTAGGAGACTTCAACATACATAGTGAATGCCCTGACTTATCAGAAACATCATCCTTTCTCACTGATCTAGCCACACTGAATCTCACCAAAATCAATGATGGCCCCACCCGCTCAGCAGGCCATACCATTGATATCGTCTTCACTAATTCACCCCGGCTCACTTGCGAAGCCCCACGTCCTGTGCGCTCGTCGGACCATGCACTCATTAACTTTCAAGTGCAGGGACTCCATGAACCCCATATATTGGCCCCCCGCACCCAATTCTCATTCAGACTGTGGTACAAAATTAACCCCGAGTCCTTTCCATTAGCCTTTGTACCCCCCAGGTACTCCCCGTCTAGCAACCTTGAAGAAAATCTTACCCTCTTCAGTAAAACGGCCCTAGCTGCCATTGACGCGATCGCCCCCCTAAAAACCTGCACGAAAACCCCTAGACGCTCTCAGGCCATATGGTTCACTCCCGAACTCCGCAAGAATAAAAGCCATTGTAAAAACCTGGAAAGGAGGTGGCGATGAACCCACCTTGAAGTAGACAAAGAGAACTATAGAACTGCCCTATCCCTCGATCATAAAAGAATCAAGCAGGCCCGCAGATCCCATATAGCTAGCAGCTAAGCCAGGCTGGCAACACTCCCAAAATCCTATATCAGATTCTGAAAAACTTCACCTGCCCCAAAGCATGTGAACTAGAAGAAAATCTTTCCCAGTCCCTCTGCGATAAAATCAGCACCTTCTTCATACACAAAAATCAATGCCATCTACAATAAATTCACCAAGACAGGCTGCACCTTGACGCCAGACGATACTTCTGAAACCCTCAGTGCTGGGCCTAAAACACTGCTGGCCTTTCCTCCCTTTTTGCGAGAGGAGACTATAGCACTCATGCACAAGGTTGAATCAGGCTCACCCCTAGATGTCCCACCTGCTAAAATCTCGGCCTCCCTTGCCACCTTGTTATCGGACTCTGTCGGCTTCCTACTAAACTCATCCTTGAAGGAAGGCCTCGTACCTCCTACCTGGAAAGCGGCCCAGGTCATCCCGCTGCGGAAAAACACCAAAGCCCCCCATGGAAGATCTCCCCAATCTACGCCCCATCTCCCTCCTACCGTACCTGAGCAAGGTCATTGAAAAACATGTTAATAAAACACCTCTCTGACCATATCGAATCGGCTGGCTACCTGGATCCGTCTCAATCTGGCTTCCGCGCTAATTATAGTACGGAAACTGCTCTGGTGGCCATCACAGATTACATCAGGCTCGCGCTAGATCGAGGCCAACCCACCCTCCTGGTGCTTTTAGAGCTTTCCGACGCATTCGATACGGTCGATCACCAGACCTCGCTCGGCAGAATGAGGGAAGCAGGGTTGAGGGGAACGGCACTGAAATGGATAACCAGCTTCCTCTCTAATCGCACGCAAACCATTAATCTGGGTCCATTTCGGTCCACCATTGAAAAACTGACCAAGGGTGTGCCACAGGGCTCATGTTTGAGCCCTACGTTGTTCAACATCTACGTGGCCCCCTTAGCCACTACTGAGACACCACGGGTTCGTCCCAATATCTTACGCAGATCACACCCAACTCATCTTTTCCTTCGATAAGTCATCTCAGACAGCCCAAGCCTCCTTTTCCTCTGGCATGCTGGCCATCTCTCAGTGGATGAGCAGTAACTTTCTGCAGCTGAATGCGAGCAAAACGGAAATTATCCTCTTCGGAGAAGCTCCCCTTCTGTGGACGCCCACTTGGTGGCCCAATGAATTGGGTACTGCTCCCGCCCCAAAAACCACAGCAAAAAACCACAGCAAAAAACTTAGGGGTACGTCTCGACCAGGCTCTGACAATGAAAGATCATGTTTCCCACACAGTCAGTGCATGTTTCCAGGCGCTGGGCCTCCTGAGAAGAGCCCTCCCCTATCTCCCGGACTCCTTCTGCAAGACTCTCGTACAGGCCCTGGTATTGAGCAAACTGGACTATTGCAACGTCCTTCTGGTTGCTGCCAATGAGGCCGCCCTAAACCGCTTGCAAGTGGTACAAAATACCGCAGCTCGCTTAGTTGCTACCGCACATTAAAGGTCAGCCTCGCTCCCACTGTTACAACAACTCCACTGGCTACCTGTGCGGAAACGAGTGAAGTTCAAGCTTTGCTGCCTGACGCACAAGGCACTGTGGGGCAATAGTCCCCCTTACCTGGCAGAGGGGCTCCACCAATATATCCCTATAAGAGACCTGAGATCTCGATCTAAATCTCTGTTTCAATTCCCCAGGGTAAAAAGAACACGTACAGGAGGTAAAGCCTTCTCCTATCAGGGGCCCCTAATATGGAGCATCTCCCCCTGCCCTTAAGACAATGCCCGGATTACCTGAAATTCAGAAAGACACTGAAAACTGCTCTCTTTTTGGAATAACGTGTTACTGCACCTCCTTTGCAACTCCGCAAGCTCCGAGAGACCCCCCCGGGGGTGATTCATGCGCTATACAAGCCAATTAACATAACATAACATAACAATAAAGCAATTGTGAAAGTGCAGTTATTATATTAAGAGATGTCATATAACATAGGTAGCTGCTTATTCAGTATAACCACAGAGCTTCATAACAGACTTTGAGATACAATGCATTGCTGAGTACCTCTGACGATTTTAGCTTTCCTTGACCAAGTAACATATTAAGTGACGGTTGTATTTATGTACCAGATGTTGTGAACACTGAAACCAACGTAATTACCAGACTCTTCCACTGACATGCATCCCCTCAACTTAATGCTCAATGCCCTCTAAGTATTCACGATACTTGAAGGGTTAATCCACATGCAGTAGACTAAGGGGAATTCCACGGCAGTGCCGCTATTGCTGGGTACAAACCCTCACCTCTACCTGGCATCCGCTCAGGAAGGGAGCGCCGCCCTATCCGTCGGTGCTGCTTGGCAGGGAGAGCCTGCTCCCTTAGTCTTAAACTGCGCGCTCAGCTAGGTTTCCCCTGACGAAGGGACGCCCCTGTCCCGGAATGCACCGGGCTTCTTTTTCATGATGTAATGATCACACATTATGATTTTCAAAGTCATGCAATGTCTAATGTGAAAATTACTAGAATTTTCTGACATGATGATGATGTATAATCAAATATAAGAAGTTATAAATTCACCTGCAAATGTTTGCTTCAAATATTGGTTTTATCGTACTCTTTGTTTGATCGAAATGTTAAATTATCAAAGGGTTTTCTAGAAATCCAGCGCGCAGCGCATACTACCTCGTTGGTTAGTAATCCTCCTTCTTTATCATCTATGACATGTATTCTCTGCTCTCTACGAAGGTTCTCACCTATATCTTTCTTTTTACTCTCTCCTCTTTCTTTATCTCTTTCTTTTATCGGTCCTTCCTCCCCACTTCCCTTTCTCAGCTGTCTGTTTATAATCAGTCTGCTTCTCTTTATACCCTATGTCTCTCACCTATCTCTCTTTGTCTCTTTCAACTGTCTCATGCCTCTCTACCTCTTTATTGCCTCTCTAAAATGTGTCTACCTCTCTCTCACCAGTCTATATTGTCCATGTGTCTATCCTTCCAAAGTCTCTCAGTTGCCTCTTTCTAGTCTATAGGTCTCTTTCTCTCTCCTGTCGCCCTCGCTCACTTTGAGCTGTCTCTCACCAGCCTATCTCACTGGCCGCCTTTAGTTCTCACCATCTTACTTGTTTTTTCCTGTCTCCTTCCTGCATGTCTCTTTTGCTGCCCCTCTCACCTCTGGTATGCATATCTCTGTCGCAGCTGTCTTCTATGTCTCCCAGCTGGGTATTCCCTTTCTCTCACACGCATGCGCACACGCGCCTTCTCACATTTCTTTGTGTTGAACTCTTTTTCTCTTCCGTTCTTTCAGCTTTTCCCGGTGCCCTCTTTCTCGCGCCTCTTCTATATTTCCCTTTCCCACCAGGGGCAGCAAGAAAAAACAGGGATGTCTTTTCCAAATGTCTTACTGTTTTTCCAATGTTCTTTTCCTGCCTTCATGCGCGATGAAATGTAATCTTAGGGGCTGCTCACAAAGGAGCCACAGGTCGCAAACGGCTTGATATGGCTGCATTTGTCTCGCTGAGTGGGCTTTACATAAGTACGTTCCCTGCATTCGGCAGAAAGTCACCAAAGCTCCGCCAGGCCTGTTTAACTGCTGTTCCTTGCACAGCCTTTCCTACCTGCGAGGCCAGGTATCGCAAAGGCAGTGCCATGGGTCGCCAGGGGCACTCCAGGGGTCGCAGGTGCGGCCACTAAATGACGTCCATGTTCTTATGTTTCCAGTACTTGATCCAGCAGGGCCTCTTGAGGAATGCGGTTATAAGCGTGTAATGCATACTCAGTCGAAGGCTTGGCTTACACCATGCAGCTTGATATATATTTATCACTCTGCCGAGTAAGTAGATCTGATCAAACGAGCGCTTGAGGGTTTGTTTTAATCTGCCAAGCGCTAGCTCGAAGAAAGACCGCCCACCTGCAGTCGATTTAGTTTGCAGCAAGACGGGACGGGGTGTCCGTGTGGTATCGTAAAGTGGTATTACTGCTTTTCTATAAAAAGTTTAAAAGGTGCAACAGGGCCCATGAGTGCTTTATTAAACGTACCTTACTGACGGGAGTGCCGGGCACCACACCACCTCCGCTCCTGGCCGGTCGCGCTGTAATGGTGCAGCGGCAGATGGGTCCGCGCGTTCCTGCTGCAGGCAGCTTCCCTCCCCTACCCAAGCCAATCACAACGCTGCAATGGCAGCGTTGTGATTGGTGAGGCGCAGCAGAGAGCGCCCCAGCCGGGCCATGCAGCGTACATAGAGGGAAAGGGGGAGCCAGGGCCCACAACAGTGGGTAAGCCACTCCCCCTGCCCTCGAGCAAGACCGCCCGCCCCCAACCAGGCACAGAGGCCCTTCTGCTTTCTCACAGTGCGAGAAACAGAAACATAAATGGTAGTTTTTACCGTTTCCGTTTCTGCTTCTCGCCCTAGTGGGGGAGCCGCCAATGACTGCATGGATGAAGAGTAGGGGGTATGTACCCTGCCTGTGGTGCCAACGATACGTTTAGGGAAAGGTAGATTGGTGCATTGTTCAGACAGTGAGTGAACAGGGCAAGAGGACTGCGATTTTAAAGTAAGAAAGTACATTGCCCTGCAATGTGGGCTTTGGATCCGAGCTAGACGCGCAGCCCCGCCGTTGTGCTCTGTAGCACCCCATAGATGAACAGTAGGAGTCTGCTAGGGAGCCCATCCTCTTGTTCCTTGGTATTGCATTTTTACCCCAATCACCATGTATCCTTTTGGCTGCCTAATGGTTGAGGAAGAACAGCCTTTTGCAGCACCACGTTTAGAGCGGGGCTCGTCCACAAAGAGAAAATAGTCAATAGTACTGATTTTCCTAACAAGCAGTACTGGGGATGAAATGTTTTCTGAATGAGAAATATCCTGTTCATTATTTGGTTGCTATGACACTCTCACTGCCTGAACATGTTTTTGTGACTTTGGCCCTGCATAAGGACACTCATAGACTATCCTATAATAAAATGCTTTTTTTATCAGCTGAAATGCGCCAAGAGACCGTTGCATGGACATTATCAGCGTTGTTTTGAGGTCTGTTCGCATCTTGGGGTAGGAATATTATCATTTCCTGGTTACAATGGCCGGTCTCATTTTGACATGTTGTCTGTGCATACACTGCCCTCCTGCCCGTTGTACCTGCTCTGTACACATGTTGACACCCCGCCCAAACCACTCGGAACATGACTCTAAGCACAAAGCCATGGTGATGCAGGACACCTGGATATGCTGTGCATTGGTGAGGGCTTTTTCGAATGTTAATGAGGTATGCATAGTCTTGTAATGTATGTATCACACTCTACACAGAGTTCCAGCCTTCGCTGACAACCAAATGAGTTTGCAAATGCTGCCCAAGCTTGAGCATTGTTTTCCTTTCCTTTCCCCCTAAAATTGTAAGGCCCTTACCTAATAAAAATTAGCACTGAATGCTAAAAAGAGAGTCTGTTGGAATTGAAAATGTTATTGCCCCCTTTCTCATGCTCTATACTGTGTTAAGTTAGAATTCATGATGTCATTGTATTAGTAGCCGCCATTTCGCTCTCTGATTGAAACTAAGCTTCTGTCTCATGTTGCTTGCTTCAGCAGAAAGCTGCTGGGATGCATTTGCATCTCCAAGGTTAGGCCTCACTGAAGTATGAGAAAGTCGCTCGTTAACGCATACCTTTCCCTTTAGATAGAGGTTCACTCCCACAACTCCAGCTGCAGGCACAGATGAATGACCTTGCCAGAGAGATAGTGAGTGCCCGGTCTCAGACTGTTAGCTCATCTTACTCTGGCCCTTTGTTCCTTGTTGCTGTTTGTGGAAAGTTACTGGATGGGTGTGTCTTGAACTCATGCTGAAACCTATAATTATTACCTTTAAGCTTGTGAAAGCCAGTCCCTCGTCAGCTAACTCACGAGGCTGGTCAGACTGGGCTCCGCTGCAGCGCATTACTAATAAGCCTAGGCAAAGCACTACGCTACGCTCGCGTAGTTTGCGCTACTTCGCACTACGCGAATTGCACGTAGCACAGTGCAAACACGCGTAGCGTAGTGTTGCGTAGTGCAGCTTGCTCGTGGTCCTCAACGTCAAGTTGGCGACCGCGAGCAAGCAAAATGACATCCCGGCGAGACTTTTTCCTCGTTCGCGATCAGCAACATCAAGTTGGCGATCGCGAGCGTGGAAAATAAACCTTCCGGCGAGATTCTCAACGCGAGGAGGTCAGGTTTCTCATTGCGAGTGGTCGCGATGAGAAACAACCAGTCCGCGTTGAGAAAGCTGTCGCTCGAGTAAAAATCTACTCGAGCGGCAGAAAACTACAGCTCGCACTGTGCAGAGATGTCTGAAGTGAGAAGGGGAATCCGCCTCAGCTGAGCAGATATACTCTGTGTATTGACTGAAGGTTTAGCAAGCTTGTAAGGATAAAAGGTTCCCCACATTGTGCAAAACCCTAACTACTTTTGGAAATCTTCTCTTCCATGATTGACTGAGTCCTCGAGCAGCGGTTCAGGGAATGGGGAAGATGAATTTGCAGACATGAAGTAACTATAAAGATGTTAGAACACGGCATACCAGCAACAGGTGGCTGTGTTACCTTCGTGATTGAGGCACACGAGGTGTTCGGATCAGAGGTATTCTATTCTTGGGTTGAGTTCCCACATGCAGATTCAGTGACCAAATTGTTTCACACATACATTATAGTTGAACCACCCGAAGAATACATTCCATGTGAAGACATTGAAGTCTCGTTAACTCACCAGCAGCATAAAAACTGGTTTAAAGTCGCCCTCCCACATACAACATCTGTCGTGAGAGTCAGTCCGCTCAGCATAGAAGGAGCGACCTGGCCGGTCTTAGCGGCATACACTCAACACCCGAGATAGAAAGACTACCAGTGGATGAAGTCCGTACAACATACAAAGGCATAGTCAGTCTATACAGACAAATTGTCCAGTTCGACATGCGAACATTAACAGTCCAACCTGCGACATGCTCCAGCCAGTCCACATCACGCAATATCTACAATTAACCCACAGACACTAAAATCAGTGATAGGGAAAATACCTTCCAAACTGGAGCAAATTCCATTGTGGATGGCACACAAAATTACCCATCTGGAAGCAGTGTTTCATCATACAGGTCCGCAGGAAAAACACAGAATGCCAACCATTTGCTTGCCAATGGGGATGGTTCCCTCGATTGCAGATTGTACCACTTGGGGAACAATTTTTTCAGCCGCTTACGTCAGAGTACATGGTACCCCTTCCTTAGTAGTTGTTCAGAAGAATTGAAACAAATACAGAACGAGTACGAGGCAGGACCTGCCCTGGACTTGGGGATGAAACTAATGGGTAATTTTGCCCAAGTCTCTGTAATAATGCTCAGCAAAATAAAGGGGGAAGCAGCAGTAGTGGCTATACACAGCCGCCTAAGGGAAACAGCTCCTATCAATAGGGAGTGAGAATTACTAAACATTATCTAAGAAATCTATGCAGCATTAGGTAGAGATAATTTGGAAACCAAAGCTGGGAAGCCACAAATGGCGGATAGTCATGACAAGGACAACTTGAAGCAAGAACCCACTTCTTCTAAAAGGAAAAGAGGTACAACCTTGGGAATAATGATAACATTAAGAAACCTGATAGGTATCAGGACACTGAAACACGTTCCTTTCATTCCTTCCAGGGTTCATCCAAAAACTCGGAGAGTGATGGGCGATCAGAACAAAAGACTGAAGATCGACCAAAGACAAAAAGGGAAACACATCGCACTTCAGATTATATCACCACGCAGGGAGAGCAACTTAAAACAAAACCTCAATTCAAAAATAAGAAAGTAGCTGGGTTAAAAATTAGAAATGCCGATGTTACTGAGGACTCAGCTTCTGAACATGGAATGGGCTCTGGCGATGCTAGACAGCGCAGCAGAAGTAACAATAACACGCCAGAACCTGAAGGATTTTCTTGTGACGGCAGTATTGAATAAACATATCAACGTGGAAGCACCTGATACCAGAGTGAGTGTCCCGCATAGACTATATGAAATTACACTACAGCTAGAGAGGGACATCTCAAGGAAAATTAAAGGTCTCTTTTGGGAGAATTTAACATTTGGATATGACATACTGATAGCAGAAAAAGATTGGCCGTTTAAGTTTGTGATGGATTGCCCAAAGGGGGAAAGCCTAATTTTGCCTGCTTTCTCCGACCTCGTTTCAGAATCTTTAAAACACTCATACGCACAGGAGTGGATGCTAGCACTATCTCCGGTATTATACCGCAACCATGTAAGGTGGGACGTGAAGTATACCCACCACCAAGACCCATTAAAATCTACTCCAAATCCACAAAGACAATACCCTATTAAAAATGAAGCACAGAAACAGGGCAACGAAATCCTAGACCAACTTGAATACCAAGGTGTAATTGAAACTTGCACCTCCCTGATGAATAATCCTCTGTTTCCAGTGATGAAATCCGACAACTCATATTGTCTAGTTTTAGATTACCAACATTTAAACACATGCACACAAACATTTCCAATTCAAAATGCACACAGTGCCGCATTAATGAATAACATGGTGCGGAAGAAATACAAAACAACAACAGACATCTCAAGTGGATTCTTCTGCCAGAATATAGCCCCAGGAAGCAGATCTTTGACGGCATTTTCTGTGCCCAGCACTCAGTGAACTTTTTGTTCTTTATCCCAAGGGTATTAGAACAGCCCGGGGCTATTCTCTGCAAGAGTGTCAAAAATAATACAAACATGCAATGAGGAGGCTGTTTCCTATGTAGATGACATCTATCTGACAGACAATGAATTACTTGAAAACTTGTGCAGGGTAAATAACATAATTGTTGGATTCGCCAATTTGGACTACAAATTAAAGGCCTCATTTATGAGAAGTGACGCATCACTGCGTGCAAAAACCCAGGTGACTCCTCTTACAAAACCAGGTCGTTTTGAGATAGGCAATTTTGATGTTGCCTCAAAACATTTTGGGCCCTTGCCTGTCGCGGGTACTTGGGCCTCCCACACGAGTGAGGCACCATTTTTATCGGAAGACCAGGGGAACGCTGGGTGGCAGGAAATATGTGTCAGCCCGGTGATGCCACAACTTTCCCACACAAAAATGTGTCAAAAAAGTGATTTTTTCAGCTAAATTTGAGATTTGCAGGGGATTCTGGGTAAGGAAACATTGGGGGATCCACACAAACCATACCTCCCTGGAATCCCCGGGTGTCTAGTTTTCAAAAATTCATGGGTTTGGTAGGTTTCCCTAGATGGCCGCCGAGCACGGGGCCAAAAACCCAGCTGACCCCCCTTGCAAAGCCAGGTCGTTTTGAGATAGGGAATTTTGATGTTGTCTCACTACTTTTTGGGCTTTGGGCCCTTGCCTGTCGCGGGGTCTTGGGCCTCCCACACGAGTGAGGCACCATTTTTATCGGGAGACTTTGGGGAACGTGGTGTGGGTGGAAATTTGTGGATCCACACAGATTCCAGAACTTTCCACCACAGAAATGTGAGGAAAATATGTTTTTTTGGACAATTGTTTAGGTTTGCAAGGGATTCTGGGTAACAGAACCTGGTGAGAGGCAGTCAAGTCACCCCATCCCGGATTCACCTGGGTGTCTAGTGTTCAAAAATGTATAGGTTTGCTACGTTTCCTTAGGTTCCGGCAGAGCTAGGGTTAAAAAACTACAGCTAGGCACTTTGCCAAAAAAGGGTCATTTTCCACAGTGAAATTGTGTTGTGTCCACGTTGCGTTTTGCACTGTTTCCTGTCGCAGGCACTAGGCCTACCCACACATGTGAAGTACCATTTTTATCGGGAGACTTTGGGGAACGTGGGGTGGGTGAAAATTTGTGGATCCACACAGATTCCAGAACTTTCCACCACAGAAATGTGAGGAAAATATGTTTTTTTGGACAATTGTTTAGGTTTGCAAGGGATTCTGGGTAACAGGACCTGGTGAGAGGCAGTCAAGTCACCCCATCCTGGATTCCCCTGGATGTCTAGTTTTCAGAAATGTATAGGTTTGCTAGGATTCTCTAGTTGCCTGCAGAGTTAGGGTTCAAAAACTACAGCTAGGCACTTTGCCAAAAAAGAGTCATTTTTCACTGTGAAATTGAGGTGTATCCACGTTGCGTTTTGCGCCGTTTCCTGTTGCGGGCAGTAGGCCTACCCACACAGGTGAGGTACCATTTTTCTCAGAAGACTTTGGGGAACGAGGGGTGGATGGAAATTTGTGGATCCACGCAGATTCCAGAACTTTCCACCACAGAAATGTGAGGAAAATGTATTTTGTTTGACAATTTTTTGAGGTTTGCAAGGGATTCTGGGTAACAGAACCTGGTGGGAGGCAGTCAAGTCACCCCATCCTAGATTCCCCTGGGTGTCTCGTTTTCAAAAATGTATAGGTTTGCTAGGTTTCTGTAGGTGCCTGCAGAGCTAGGGTTCAAAAACTACAGCCTGGCACTTTGCCAAAGCTCTGTGTGTTTCAATTTCTTGAGGGATTGTTACGTCCATTGTGAAGCAAGAGTTTTAAAATCAGGATGCCCGCTACCGATAGCAGGACCAAAGGAAGTCCTCCAAAAACACTTCCAAGTACAGAGTGTACGCAAGCTGGAATTACTCAAAAGATGGTCTCGAAGGTGGTTAAGAGACCTGATCCAAGTCGCTTAAATAAGTGTACGATCGCAATCGTATTGGACATGTTGAAGAGACGATGAACCATTTCTCCGTAATGGAGTGGGAAGTTTGTACGGACCGGAGGCTGTATCTCTGCTGAGGACCTTGCAACCTGGAGATCAAAAGTCTCTTGCGCTGGCTTTCAGTCTGCTCAGCGAATCAAACTGGAAACTGGAAACATTAACGAAGACCTCAGTGGTGCCTCCCTAACTGTGCGAGGCAGGGTAAACAATACTTGTTCACAGCAAACAACCCTGAAGTTTACTGTGACTAGATAGGCAATGTTTGGCGCCATTCCACAACAGCCTTGATCATTCAGCACTAAATAACTTCCAGGGATGTGGAATTCCTATAGCCCGACGCCCGGGACATACTGTTTGAAGTCAAGGGCAACAAGTTTACATGTGTATTTTGTCCTTGGGACAAGTAGGCCCAACCCCCTGCAGCACAAACCCGTTGGCTGCCGGTTTACAGTATGGATCAGGGAGAGGCATTGTCTACAATTAAGGTAATATGTGTGTCCATGTGTTCATGCTGTTCAAACTTGTATTTATGGTTCATTAATGCAAAGCCTTTAATATTATGGTGTGCACTAAAAGTAAATGTTGTAAGCTCGGCCTGCACTACTGACAGTGTTTCCAGTATAAATGTGTGCACACGTTTTCAATGTTTAGTAATATGAGGCTATGTATAATGCTCCCAGAATGGTCTCTGTTTATATGCAAATATTTGCAGAAGCTTGAAAGCAAGAGTGATAATTCTTTGCTTTCAAAATAAAATGTTCACAAAAAACATGCAAGTAGGAAAAAAATAATTTTGCTAAACTACTGTAAGATTTTAGGTACCATATCTTTGCAGCATCATTTAGTAACATGTTGATGTATGCTTGTATTTCCTCAAAATATTCATAATGGAAAATCTGTGTAACCAGTTTAAATACGATTATAGGAAATAAAAATAAAAAAGCATTGGCAAAGCCAGAAGGTCTGAAATTGGTGGTCAGCCTTTTGGTTTGGTCAATGCGTGAATGTTTTTAGGCATGGTTTTTGTAAAACCTTATCGGTGTGGGAGCTACTGGGCTCTCACCATTATAACAAGCATTGGCAAAAGTAAAAATAGTTTTTGGTCTCAAAAAGCACACATTGCCACAGCAATTCCAGGCACTGAACAAAACTACTTTGTGTGCCAATATGCTCCTTGTAAAAGAGCAGAATACTGTCACTCACAGTGAAGCCAGCTGATAGAATGAGAGAAAGAGAGAGAGAGAGAATTTTATTAAACACAAAAGGTCATGGTAACGACAGGGCTAATTAGAGGCCCAATTATTAAAGAAAGTCTCCAAAGTGCATCCATGGTATATATCCTTGCATTAAGTACATATATACAGTTTCCGTGAATTCACAAGAATTTACAGAAGTAGACCTAGAAATAGTACTCCTAGAAAATATTTGTGAACTGCATTTTAGCATGAGCAAATGTGCATACGTAGATTTGCTCATGTGAAAATCTGAATGTTTCAAGTTCACTTTTCCTCCAACCACTTTTTGCCCAACCCTGGAAAACTTTTTATGTCTGCCACTGTTGCGAGTAAATGTCCAACCTTTTTCAGTATGGAAAAAGATTAGAAAAGAGTTGGTGAAAACCCTTAAAACATGCTGTTAGAATCCGGGGTCTCTGGTTGGCACAGGTATGCACTTGCGACAAGCAGGGACCCTTTCCTCTAAGTCAGGGCGAAGGATTACTCTTAGAAAATAACCCCTGCTCACCCTCTAGGTAACGTGGCGCGAGCAGTCAGGCTAGATTCCAGAGGGCATTAGGTTAAGCATTCAAGATGTACCACACAATAACCACCAACCCACCACACAGAGACACAAGGCTGTATTTATGCAAAAATAAAGTTCTTTATATAAAAGATTTCTTTAAGCAGGCTTTCAAAAATACAGGTCTTCACTTAAATAAGGTTCCAGTTACTTTCAATGCTTTTAGGCAGTCCACAGTTCTTAAAATGGCGCTTTTTAACTTAAAATAGACTTCTTTGGTGTCTGTGCGCTTCGTAGCGCCTTTGGTACGCTTCGTACGAAGTTTTGAACGCGTCTTGCCGTTTCTCACGCTTCCCGCGTGAGCAACGTCCTATATATTCAATGGAGTACGGACCGTACCTTCACGGGGGCCTCGCACAGCTGATACGAAGGGTGCCGAAGCTCACGCTTCACGTGTGAACAGCGTAGCGGTACGGCAGCGCAAGTACGGCCCGAACAAGGCAACGGACGGATCGTACTAGCGCGCGCAGCTCACAGTACCTTTGTCCTTTGGGGGAAATCGTCGTCACAGTCTCAGGGGTCCACAGAGGGGTCCACAGAGGGGTGTCCCACGTCACGTTGTCGTCCCTCCTGGTCAGTGGGCGGCGATGCTTCGTGGGGCACTTCGGAACGCTCCCAGGCACACAACGAGGTCGGCAGAAGGAGGGACCGGCCGGGGGTGATTTGTAGCGCGTTGCAGCGCTGTCGGCTTCGCTCAGGGGATGCGTCGCAGGTCCTTACAGGGGCTTCCACGGCCAGGGGGGTCGCAGAGGCTCAGCGCTTGGAGCCTGATCGGTTTCTTCTTTGCGGTGCGAGCTACGGCTCGGGGGGCAGTTGCTTACGGTGCTCGGGCCAGGCAGGCCTTCACTCTGCTCACAATAGTCCCGCTGGCAGAAGTTGCGGTGCTCAGATGAGGGGCACACAGGTTCACTGAGGTCAGCGGCTTGCAGAATCACCTCCAGCAGCTTCTCTTCTTCTTGGGGAAAGGTAGCGCCCACTGTTCCTGGGGCGCAGTTCAGGGGGCAAGTTCACAAGCAAGCCCTTGGAGATTGTTTTTAAAGCACAAGTTGAAATAAAAGTCTTTTCTTCAGTCTTTTCCTCTCCTTCCAGCAGCAAGGCACCCACCACAGGCCAGTCTCTCAGGCTTAGAGACAGTACTCCTCCATGCAGCTTTCCCAGGTCCTTCTCTTCAGGCAGAGTTTCTTCTTGACGCAAACAGGATCTGATTTCTTAGGAGCAGGGCTCCTTCTTTTATACACAGTTTCTTTTGTTCTTTGTCGCCAGGGGGCCTGGGCCTGGCTCAGTCCAGTTCTGGAGCACTTTGTTATGGTGACTCTGCTCTTTCCTTTCAGCAGCAGGGCAGAGACATCAGCCGCTCCACAGGGGGCGGAGCCGGCATTGTGGTGGCAGAGCACAGGTCTATTCAGAGTCAAGGTGTACTCCTCCCACCCATCCTGGTGTAATCTCTCTACCCACCACCTGGCAGCCAGCCTGTCTCCTGGAATTCCCCAGCCCTGCCCCTCACTGTAACTAGGCAGAACACACACACACAGCAGAAGCGGACTGAAATGGCCAGGTCAGTAAATACTAACTTTCTAAAAGTAGTATTTACAAACACAGGATATTAAAATAAACTTTACTAAAAGAAGTATTTTATTATTCTGAGTTCAGGCATACTAAACTTGACTTTCTACCATGCTCTATGAGTCCGCTGGGATTACAGCGTGTAGTAATTCCAGCAGCCCATTCTGGCCTATGGAGAGCAGGTAGCCTTCAATAGTGAAAAACGAAAATGGCTGTAATCCACTATTAGGACATGCCACACACATCAGGGCATGTCCTACCTTATACCTACAATGCACCCTGCCCTTGGGCCTACCAGAGGGGTGACTAATATGTAGTTAAGTGAAGGTTTGGGGACTGGCAAGTAGGTGCACTTGCGCAATCAGCGCAACTGTACCAGACCGCGCGCAGGTTCTGCAGTGGCAGACCCTAGACACATTTTACTAGGCCGCTTCTGTGGGTGGCACAACCAGTGCTCCAAGCCCACCAGCAGCATTTGTATTTACAATCCCTGGCACTCCTGGTGCACTTTACTAGGGACGGATAGTAAACCAAATAAGCCAAACATGGACACCAATCAATGTATACACTTTTCAAAAGGGAGCACTTGCACTGTGGCACTGATTAGCAGTGGCACAGTGCCCTGAGCAGCTAACACCAACAAAACAAAATGAGGCACATCAGCAAAAAGTGGAAGGGAAACTCACGCCAAGGTGCCAGGTCTAACATGTGTCCCCTCCAGCTGAAATGTGGGGGGAACTACCCTACCCCAGGGAGTTCCTCTTCCCTAAGGCGGAAAAACCTGGACAGACCATCAGCATTGGCGTGATCTGTGCCAGGGCGATGCTCCACCGTAAAGTCCATACCCTGTAGGGAGATGGACCACCTCAACAGTTTTGGGTTCT
The DNA here is from genome assembly GCF_964204655.1 of Triturus cristatus. Classification (NCBI taxonomy): domain Eukaryota; kingdom Metazoa; phylum Chordata; class Amphibia; order Caudata; family Salamandridae; genus Triturus; species Triturus cristatus. The sequence goes on from NC_140585.1 coordinate 9,378,397, forward strand.
CACCCCTCATTTGCATCAACCATCTGAGGGGCCTGTGGTCGGTCTGAACCCGGAAGTGAGACCCAAACAAGTAGGGTCTTAGCTTCTTCAGCGCCCAGACCACAGCAAATTCTTCTCGCTCGATTGCACTCCACCTTTGTTCCCGTGGAAGTAACCTCCTACTTATGAAGGCTACAGGTTGGTTCCAGCCCTCCTCGGTCATCTGTGAGAGAACAGCCCCTACACAATGCTCTGATGCGTCTGTCTGCACTAGGAATTCTTTGGAGAAGTCAGGAGCCAAGAGCACGGGCGCCGTGCACATGGCAGTCTTCAGGGTGTCAAAGGCCTTCGGACAGGTGTCAATCCATATCACTTTTCTGGGCTGCTTCTTCGAAGTCAGCTCTGTCAAGGGGGCAACGATGCTGCCATACCCCTTGACAAACCTCCTGTAGTACCCTGTGAGTCCTAAGAAGGCCCTCACCTCCGTCTGGGTCTTTGGGGGCTCCCAAGCCAGGATGGTTTCGATCTTGGGTTGTAGGGGCACCGCCTGGCCGTTCCCTACTTGGTGTCCCAAGTACACCACTGATCCCTGCCCGATCTGACATCTGCTTGCCTTGATCGTGAGGCCTGCCTTGCGCAGTGCCATCAACACTTCCCAGAGATGTTGCAGGTGTTCTTTCCCTGTGCCACTGAACACTGCGATGTCATCCAGGTAGGCGGCGCTGAACTCGGTCAGCCCAGCCAACACCTGGTTGACCAACCTCTGGAAGGTGGCAGGGGCATTCTTCATTCCAAATGGCATAACCCGGAACTGGAAATGCCCATCTGGTGTGGAGAATGCGGACCTCTCTTTGGCCCCATCAGTCAAGGCGATCTGCCAGTACCCAGACGTTAAATCAAACGTGGTGAGGTACCGTGCAGCCCCTAACCGATCGATGAGCTCATTAGCTCAACTGTAGTCCACACAGAACCGGAGTTCGGGTGTGGCACCCGGCGCTGCAGTCTTTGGGACCAAGACCACTGGGCTGGCCCAAGGACTGCTGGAGGACTCAACCACCCCAAGAGCAAGCATCTTTGAGACCTCCTCTTTGATGCAGGCTCTGACCCTGTCAGTTACCCTGTAAGCCTTGTGCTTCACAGGTAAGCTGTCTCCTGTATCCACATCATGGACGCACCAATCTGTGATACCAGAAACCAGGGAGAACAGGTCAGGAAACTGCCCCAGCAGCTGGCGGCAGTCATCCTGTTGCTCAGGGGTCAGAGTGAGTGAGAGGTTAACTCCATCCACTGACCCGTCTCGCTCTGAGGCTACCAGGAGGGCAGGAAGAGGCTCAGACTCCTCCTCCATCCTATCATCTGTGGCCAAGAGCATGCCCACTTCGGACCTCTCCAAGTGGGGCTTTAGTCGATTGACATGTAGGACCCTTAAGGGGTTCCTGGGAGACTGCAAGTCCACTAAATAGGTGACAGGACTCTTGCTCTCCACAATCTCAAAGGGTCCGGTCCACTTGTCTTGGAGTGCACAAGGCTCCACAGGGGCCAGGACCCACACATTTTGTCCAGGTTGAAGCTCAACCAGAGTAGCATTCTGGTGGTACCACCGCTTCATTTCCTCCTGGCTGGCTTCCAGGTTTGCCTCAGCAAGTTGCCTGAAACGCCTAGTCTGGTTCCGAAAGGCCAGCATGTAACTATATACATTCTGGGGAGGTTTCCTGGGAGATTGCTCCCAGCCATCCTTGACCAGACTAAGAGGTCCTCGTACTGGGTGGCCATACAGAAGCTCAAAGGGACTGAACCCCAGAGACTTCTGTGGCACCTCACGGTACGCAAAGAGAAGGCATGGTAAGAGGACGTCCCATTTACGCCTCATGGGTTCCTCAAGACCCATAATCATGCCTTTTAGGGTTCGGTTGAATCTCTCAACCAACCCGTTTCCTTGGGGATGGTAAGTGGTGGTGAAATTGTATGTCACATCACACTCTTGCCAAAGGGATTTTATATATTTCGATATGAAATTGGTCCCCCTGTCAGACACCACCTCTAGAGGGAATCCTACTCGTGAGAAAATTCCCATCAGTGCCCGTCCCACCACGGGGGCCGTCACTGTCCTCAGAGGGATGGCTTCAGGGTACCGGGTGGCATGGTCCACCAAGACCAGGATAAACCTGTTGCCCATGGCTGTCTTGGGGTCCAGTGGCCCCACAATGTCAATCCCCACTCGCTGGAATGGGGTACTGACCACAGGGAAAGGTTGGAGTGGAGCCTTCAGCTTCCTTCCACTCTTGCCACTTGCCTGGCAAGTCTGGCATGTCCTGCAGTAAGTGTCAGAACTCCTGCGCATTTGAGGCCAATAAAAGTGGGTGACAAGCCTTTCGAAGGTCTTGTCCTGCCCCAAATGCCCTGCTAACGGAACGTCGTGAGCCAGACCCAGTAGGAAGGCTCTGAACTTCTGGGGTACCACCAGCGCACGGGCTGACCCAAGTTCAGCAACCTTAGGCTCTGAGTACAGGAGGTCGTTCTCCCAGTAGATTAAGTGAGTACCGGACTGATCACCATTGGCCTGGGCTGCAGCCTGCTGCCGCATGCCCACTAGAGAGGGGCACTCGTTCTGCTCCCTGCAGAATTCCTCCCTGGTGGGGCCTCCTTCTTGCTCCCAATGGGTCAGCTCAGGCAGGTCCCCCAGTTCAGCTATCTGTTCCCCGGTAGGCTCCAGGGCATCCCCCTCAATGTCTGCTTCCTCCTGGGCCGTTGAACTTTAGGAGCCGGTTTCCCGTGCCTCCTGCGCCCTCTCCCTAAAGCCGGTTCCTGGGCCTCTCTCTCAGGCTCCAGGGTCCCTTCAACACCCCTACTGGCTGCCATCGACCGGGTGGTCACGCACGCCCAATCAGGTAAGCCCACCATCCGCAGGTGAGCTGTCTTCTCCACCTTTTCCCAAGGGGAGCTCTCCAAATCATTCCCTAGGAGACAGTCTACAGGCATGGCAGTTCTCACAGCGACTTGCAGAGTACCAGAGTTTCCCCCCACTCAAAGGAAACTTGAGCCATTGGACAATGACTCTCTGTGTTGTCAGCATTGACAACCCGACAATAGGCATGGGGTACAACCTGCTCTTGAGATACCAGGTGCTGCCGCACTGCAGTCACGCTGGCGCTTGTGTCTCGAAGAGCCTCTACCTTCTTCCCATTGACGGTCACCACTTGCCCATATTTCTTAGTGTTAGAGGGCAAGTCGGCGTTAGGGACCATCTCACTGTCTCCTAGTGAGACTAAGGTCAGCTGGACGGGGTCCCACCCACCTGGGACTTCTACCTCCTCCCCAAAGGCTACTGTAGCCACTTGCTTCGGTAGAGCACCAGTGGGTGCTGGTTACACATACTTGCGACACTTGGTATCACTGGCAAAGTGACCTAGTTCACCACTTTTATAACATTGAGGGGGCCCCTTGGGAACATGTTTACCTGTCTGGGCCCCTGTTGGCTTCGGGGGTGGGGGAGGCTGAGAACCTTTCTGCTGGTTCCCTTGGGGATTAATTTTGGGGCCTTTTGGAAACCCTTTCTGTTTTCCCCTGTCCCCCCCACTCTTCTGCTGGGGACCCTGCCCACCCTTGGCGGAGTCTCCCACTTGACCCTTGTGGACCCTGGTGCTGACCCAGCGGTCCGCCTCTTCAGCAAGCTTCCTAGGGTTAGTCAGCTTGCTATCTATCAGGTGTTGGTGTAGCTCAGGAAAACAATTAAGCGACAAGTGCTCCCATGCAATTAAATCAAAGAGGCCTTGGTAATCAACAACTTTGCTACCCTTCACCCAGCCATCCAGTGCTCTGCAGAAAAAGGTCACATACTCCACATACGTACTCCCCGCAATCTTGGTACACCCCCTGAACCTCTGTCTATATAATTCAGGAGTGAGCCCATATCTATTCATTAAAGCTTCCTTCATGTGGGGGTAAGAATTGTAGACATCAGAGGGCAAATCTAAAAGTGTGTCCCGCCCCTCACTGAGGAACCGCCCCCACAACCCCGCTCCCCAATCTCTCTCAGGGACCCGGTGGGAAGACATGGCTACCTCCTAGGCCTTGAACCATTGCCCTATGTCGTCATTCTTAAAGTATTCCTTAACTACATCTTTTGGCATGTACACCCTTGACTCTACCTGCACCGGCGTTGTGCTGCCACCAGAGGGAGGGTTTTCCAAACTTCTTTCTTTTATCGCCAACTCCCTCATTCTCGCGTCGTGCTCCATCTGAATCTTTCTTTCTTCAAGAGCCATTCTCTTTTCTTCTAGAGCCAGCTTTTTGCTTTCTAGCTCCAATTGACCATTTAATTTCAGCCTTGCCAAAGTGACCTCTTGCTCTCTTGCGGCCTGTCTGTCTGCCAGCTCCTCTGGCGACAGGCCTCTGCCAAAACTGTGAACACTCTCTGCTGGTTCCACTAGGTCAACCCCCTCAGGTGCAACATCCTCAGCTGCACCCCTTGATTCCATCCAGGCTTTCAGCGCCTTGTAGAGGTCTGGTTTGTTCTTGCATCCTTTGTGTGGAACCTTTAGCTTCCTGCAGAAGCACTTGAGTTCATCTCTTGTGTAGTCGTCCAGTTTTGCTTCATCCCATTCCAATCCTGCTATCTCAGAGGTTTCAGAGATGGACTTCTCAATGCTGTTTGGGCCAGGCATGACTCCAAACACAAGGGATCTTCTTTCTTGGCAAGCAAAATTAAAATTAAAAGTTCTGTGGCTCAAGCTACTGGACTGTCCTCACTGTGCAATGGCTAGTAATCACTGCGCAGACATCAAGAATGCAAATCCGTAAATCCTCACCGCTGCCACCAATGTTAGAATCCGGGGTCTCTGGTTGGCGCAGGTATGCACTTGCGACAAGCAGGGACCCTTTCCTCTAAGTCATGGGCGAAGGATTACTCTTATAAAATAACCCCTGCTCACCCTCTAGGTAACGTGGCGCGAGCAGTCAGGCTAGATTCCAGAGGGTATTAGGTTAAGCATTCAAGATGTACCACACAATAACCACCAACCCACCACACAGAGACACAAGGCTGTATTTATGTAAAAATAAAGTTCTTTATATAAAGGATTTCTTTAAGCAGGCTTTCAAAAATACAGGTCTTCACGTAAATAAGGTTCCAGTTACTTTCAATGCTTTTAGGCAGTCCACAGTTCTTAAAATGGCGCTTTTTAACTTAAAATAGACTTCTTTGGTGTCTGTGCGCTTCGTAGCGCCTTTGGTACGCTTGGTACGAAGTTTTGAACATGTCTTGCCGTTTCTCACGCTTCCCGCGTGAGCAACGTCCTATATATTCAATGGAGTACGGACCGTACCTTCACGGGGGCCTCGCACAGCTGATACGAAGGGTGCCGAAACTCACGCTTCACGCGTGAACAGCGTAGCGGTACGGCAGCGCCAGTACGGCCCGAACAAGGCAACGGACGGGTCGTACTAGCGCACGCAGCTCACAGTACCTTTGTTCTTTGGGGGAAATCGTTGTCACAGCCTCAAGGGGGTGTCCCACGTCGCGTTGTCGTCCCTCCTGGTCAGTGGGCGGCGATGCTTTGTGGGGCACTTCGGAACGCTCCCAGGCGCACAACGAGGTCGGCAGAAGGAGGGGCCGGCCGGGGGTGATTTCTAGCGCGTTGCAGCGCTGTCGGCTTCGCTCAGGGGATGAACGGTGCGTCGCAGGTCCTTACAGGGGCTTCCACGGCCAGGGGGGGTCGCAGAGGCTCGGCGCTTGGAGCCTGATCGGTTTCTTCTTTGCTGTGCGAGCTACGGCTCGGGGGGCAGTTGCTTACGGTGCTCGGGCCAGGCAGGCCTTCACTGTGCTCACAATAGTCCCGGTGGCAGAAGTTGCAGTGCTCAGATGAGGGGCACACAGGTTCGCTGAGGTCAGCGGCTTGCAGAATCACCTCCAGCAGCTTCTCTTCTTCTTGGGGAAAGGTAGCGCCCACTGTTCCTGGGGCGCAGTTCAGGGGGCAAGTTCACAAGCAAGCCCTTGGAGATTGTTTGATAAGCACAAAGTGAATTCAAAGTCTTTCAGTCTGTTCCTCCTCTCCTTCAGCAGCAAGGCACCCACCACAGGCCAGTCTCTCAGGCTTAGAGACAGTATTCCTCCATGCAGCTTTCCCAGGTCCTTCTCTTCAGGCAGAGTTTCTTCTTGACGCAAACAGGATCTGATTTCTTAGGAGCAGGGCTCCTTCTTTTATACACAGTTTCTTTTGTTCTTTGTCGCCAGGGGGCCTGGGCCTGGCTCAGTCCGGTTTTGGAGCACTTTGTTATGGTGACTCTGCTCTTTCCTTTCAGCAGCAGGGCAGAGACATCAGCCGCTCCACAGGGGGCGGAGCCGGCATTGTGGTGGCAGAGCACAGGTCTATTCAGAGTCAAGGTGTACTCCTCCCACCCATCCTGGTGTAATCTCTCTACCCACCACCTGGCAGCCAGCCTGCCTCCTGGAATTCCCCAGCCCTGCTCCCCACTGTAACTAGGCAGAACACACACACACAGCAGAGGCGGACTGAAATGGCCAGGTCAGTAAATACTAACTTTCTAAAAGTAGTATTTACAAACACAGGATATTAAAATAAACTTTACTAAAAGAAGTATTTTATTATTCTGAGTTCAGGCATACTAAACTTGACTTTCTACAATGCTCTCGGAGTCCGCTGGGATTATAGTGTGTAATAATTCCATCAGCCCATTCTGGCCTATGGAGAGCAGGTAGCCTTCAATAGTGAAAAACGAAAATGGTTGTAATTCACTATTAGGACATGCCACACACATCAGGGCATGTCCTACCTTATACCTACAATGCACCCTGCCCTTGGGCCTACCAGAGGGGTGACTAATATGTAGTTAAGTGAAGGTTTGGGGACTGGCAAGTAGGTGCACTTGCGCAATCAGCGCAACAGTACCAGACCACGCGCAGGTTCTGCAGTGGCAGACCCTAGACACATTTTACTAGGCCGCTTCTGTGAGTGGCACAACCAGTGCTGCAAGCCCACCAGCAGCATTTGTATTTACAAGCCCTGGCACTCCTGGTGCACTTTACTAGGGGCTGATAGTAAACCAAATAAGCCAAACATGGACACCAATCAATGTATACACTTTTCAAAAGGGAGCACTTGCACTGTGGCACTGATTAGCAGTGGCACAGTGCCCTGAGCAGCTAACACCAACAAAACACAATGAGGCACATCAGCAAAAAGTGGAAGGGAAACTCACGCCAAGGTGCCAGGTCTAACACATGCAAGTTAGTAGGTTTGCACAGACTCAAAAGGGCATTCTAACCCTTCACCTATTGCATACCACTACCTTCAGCCCCAGTATGTACATCTGCAGAAACGTAGCAACATAAGGGAACTGCTAGTATTTAAACCCTACTATGGTACAAGCCCTAGCTTTATCAGAACTCTTTTGTAATAAGATTGCTGCCGTAATTTGTCGCTTTATTATATGGCACAAGAGGGACAAGTGGATTTTGTTACAGGACAAGTAGATTTATGAAGCAACCTGCCCCATGGACAAGTAAGTATTTTATTAAATTCCACACACCTAAAACTTCCATTCGAAAGTAACTAAAAAAACAGATGAATCACAGCAGCTGGGGAGCCTTTCAAGTAGCAAGATAAGTTCACTTTTGACGCATTACACGCTCCAGGAAGCAACACCTCTATGCACACCAACGACCTAATTAAAGCCTTCTCACAGTCTGTACCACTTAAGAAAACTTCAGTTTCCTTATTCCTGCACCTATATCTATACTGTAACTTCGAGGTTTCCTGTATGTACCCTTCACCCAACGCTTCATACCTGCCAGCTTGGATGTATCTAAGGCAGTATTGGAACTGAAATGTCGTGATTGGCAGTGTGATATAGCCATGAATTAACCATTCTGTAGACGGTGACTCTGCTACAGTGAAAGGTAATTTCTCTAATTTTTCAATGAGCAGCATTGTGTATTTTGCATCTCTGTGTGACATAGTCAACTCTCTGTCAGTCAGATTGTAAACCGAGAACAAACTTGTGCCGTTATTGTACCGCCATGGCACGTGGCTAGAATGCAATGACTGTAGCATCCAGCTTAAAAGTACAATGGAGCGCAATTGAGAGTGCCCATGTCGTAGAATAAACAGATCTTGTTCCATTATGTCAATTGCAGAGGACACGATGTTGCCCAGTGAATAAATACGTGAAGACAGTGTAGTCATACCATTGTCTACCACAGCCAGCGCATTTTCTAAGTTAAACTTATCAATTTCATGTAATCTCTCAGCAGCATCCTGTTGGGAGACTTTCCACATTCATTGTAGATGGCTTATAAGAAGCGTTTTTTACGCGGCTTCTTGGGACCTAGCAAGAAATCCCTAAGATCCATGTTGTTACTACCCCTGGGTCGTCTATGTGTGCAAAGCTTCGGTCGGGCCTATAGATACTAAACCCTCCGGTGGTACCCTTGAATCTTGACTGACACCTATTTGTGCTGATTGGCCAAACCAACCATCCCTTCCAACTGGGAGTTGAGGAATTGTATGTACCATTCTGTATTATTGCACTCTTCATCTCCTCACTAATCAGTGTACCATTCGATATACATTCAATAGGTGTGGCGAGGGGATGCGTGGTGTTTTCAGGTCTTTTACTTTTGCAAACCTATAGCAGATAGTCTGTTGCATTGTTCTGTTCAGGAATTGTTAGAACCGGCGGTCTCTAGTTGGCAGAGGTATACACTTCTGACAAATAGGGACCCACCTCCTCTAGTCAGGTTAAGGGGATTACACACTCAGATAACCCCTGCTCACCCCCTTGGTAGCTTGGCAGAGCAGGCAGGCTTATCTCAGAGGCAGTGTGTTAAGCATTTATGGCCACATACAGTAATAAAGTGAATACACTACAAACGGACAAAACACAGGAGTTATTATAAAAATAAGTATTTTTATATAAGGCTTAGCACAAGACCAAATAACGATAAAAATATACCACAATCTTAATAAATACTCTTTGGAAGGAAAAATAATAGTTCAGGTAAAGTTTCTTCTTAGGATATAGTTATTTAGCAACAGAAGTAAGTATTCTTCTAAAAACACAGTTCTTGGCAACAATGTGACCCCCACAGGAGTCACACGACGTCGAGGTTACGATATTCCAAAGGTTCGGCGTCGACCGCGAGGAGCGCTACGTCGAGCCTGGAGTCGCAACAGACCCCACAAAAACAGTACCTTTAGAATGAAGCAACACGATGATCCACGGCGTCAAGAGGTCGGCGTCGAGAGGTCGGCGTCGATCGTGCCTCGGAGTCGGGGCGATCTGCAGCGGTGTCGAGAGGTGTCGGGCCGGAGCAGCGCTCACGAAGTCGAGAAGGGCGCAGCGTCGATGTGATCAGCAGCGGCGTCGAGACGGGGTCACTTAGAGGTGGAGCCGAACACACTACTCACTGGCGTCGCTACTGGCGTCGATCGGGCCCGGCGACCGGCGTCGAAGGCTCGGAACACTGGAGCCGTACTCACAATGTCGAGCTGGATTCGGCGGCGTCCGGCGACGTCGAGATTGCAGATTTCCCCTGTGCACTGGAAACCCCACGTTCCAGCAACAAGCAATTCAGCAGAGGGTGAAGTCCTTTAGCCCTGTGACTTTAACAGGAGGCTGGCACTCTTCCAGCCCTTGGAGATTTTCTTGCAAGCTTGAGAGTACACACTAAGTTCCTCTCTCCTTGTCCCTTGGCAAAAATAAAAAAGCAGCTTCAGGTTCCCCCCAGCAAACAGCACACTGGCAGAAGAGGGAGGCAAGTCCTTGGATCAGCAGGCTTCTTGTCCTTGGTAGAGGTTTCCTTGTCAGAAGTGATCTAAGTTCTTTGGTTCAGGGGTCCTTCTTTTATACCCCTTTTCTGCTTTGTTCCCTTTGTCCAAGCAGGGAAATTCCCCCCATCCCAGGTTTGTTGTGGGTGTTGCCAGGCCGAGGCACCTGGCCTATTCACTGAGCAGGGCAGGGTCATCAGTCGCCCGGCAGGAGGTGGAGCCAGCATTGTGTCAGGCAGGGCCGGCTACCAGGGACTACTCTTCCCCCACTCTAAATGTAAATGCCTCATTCACCCCACACTGACTCATTCAGACCTCTGGAGCCACCCAGCCCCTGACACACACACACCAAACCAGCAGAGACCGGTGGATAGTTGGACAAGAAAATAGCCACTTTCTATAAGGGCTATTTTCAAACACAGAATTTAAAAACCATCCATGCTAAAGGATGTGTTATTAAATTCTGCGTTCAGGGATACTAAACTCGAACCGCTACCATGCTCCCTGAGTCAGATAAGATTATAATGGAGTTAATAATCAGTCTGCCCATTCTGGCCTATGGAAGGCAGGTAGCCCTTCAATAGTGAAAAACGAAAATGGCTGTAATTCACTATTAGGTCATGCCCCACACATCAGGGCATGACCTACCTTTTACCAACAATGCACCCAGCCCGAGGGCCTACCATAGAGGTGTCTGAAATGTGGCAAAAGGAAGGTTTTAGAGACTGGCAAGTAGGTTTCCTTGCCAAGTCGACATGGCAGTCAGGGACTGCACACAGGCTCTGCGATTGCAGGCCTGGGACACATTTTACAAGCTGCTTCTGTGGGTGGCACAACCAGTGCTGCAAGCCCACCAGCAGCAGTTAACTTACATGCCCTTGGCACACGCAGTGCACTAGACTAGGGTCTGAACAGTAAGTCAACCAAGTCAATCATGGTAACACCAATCAATGTATCAATTTAATATAGGGAGCACTTGCACTGTGGCACTGATCAGCAGTGGCACAGTGCCCAAAGCAATATTCCAGCAAAACATCGTAAACAGAGGAGGCCAACAGAAACAAAATGGGGGAGAGACTCATGCCAATGATGCCAGGTCTAACACGTGTCCCCTCCAGCTGAAATGTGGGGAGAACTACCCTTCACCTAGGGAGTCCTCATCACTAAGGCGGAAAAATCTGGACCGACCATCAGCATTGGCGTGATCTGTACCAGGGCGTTGTTCCACCGTAAAGTCCATCCCCTGTAGGGATATGGACCACCTCAACAGCTTTGGGTTTTCACCCCTCATCTGCATTAACCATCTGAGGGGCCTGTGGTCTGTCTGAACCCGGAAGTGAGTCCCAAACAGGTAGGGTCTTAGCTTCTAGAGCGCCCAGACCACAGCAAATGCCTCACGCTCTATTGCACTCCACCTCTGTTCCATGGGAAGTAACCTCCGGCTGATGAAGGCTACAGGTAAGTCTCGGCCCTCCTCATTCATCTGTGCTAGAACAGCCCCCACACCATGCTCTGAAGCATCCGTCTGGACAATGAACTCCTTGGAAAAGTTGGGTGCCTGGAGGACCGGTGCTGTACACATTGCAGTTTTCAGGGTGTCAAAGGCCTTCTGACAGGCGTCAGTCCAGATCACAAGTCTTGGCTGCTTCCTGGAAGTCAGCGAGGCCATACCCCTTGACAAACCTCCTGTAGTAACCTGTGAGACCCAAGAAGGCTCTCACCTGAGTCTGGGTTTTGGGCGATTCCCAAGCCAGGATGGTATCTATCTTGGGTTGCAGGGGGGCCACCTTGCCGCTCCCTACTTGGTGCCCCAAGTACACCACTGAACCCTGCCCAATCTGGCACTTACTGGCCTTGATTGTGAGGCCTGCTCTGCGCAGGGCCAACAACACTTCCTGGAGGTGGCGCAAGTGTTCCTCCCAGCTGGCGCTGAACACTGCTATGTCGTCCAGGTAGGCGGCGCCGAAATCCTCCAGTCCAGCCAATACCTGGTTGACCAACCTTTGGAATGTGGCAGGGGCATTCTTCATCCCACAGGGCATAACCCGGAACTGGTAGTGCCCATCTGGTGTGGAGAATGCAGACCTCTCTTTTGCCCCATCAGTCAAGGCGATCTGCCAGTACCCAGACGTTAGATCAAACGTACTAAGGTACCGGGCAGCCCCCAACCGATCTATAAGCTCATCAGCTCTGGGGATGGGGTGCGCGTCAGTCTTGGTGACCGAATTAAGTCCTCGGTAATCCACACAGAACCGAAGTTCTGGTGAGACACCAGGCGCTGCAGCCTTTGGGACCAAGACCACTGGGCTGGCCCAAGGACTGCTAGAGGACTCAACCACCCCTAAGCCAAACATCTTGGAGACCTCCTCCTTGATGTATGCTCTGACCTTGTCAGTCACCCTGTAGGCCTTGTGCCTCACAGGAGTGCTGTCCTCGGTGTCCACATCGTGGACACACCACTGAGTGACACCAGGGATTAAGGAGAACAGATCAGGGAATTGTCCCAACAGATGGCGACAATCTTGCTGCTGCTCAGGGGTCAGTGTGTCAGAGAGGACAACACCATCCACTGACCCATCTTGCTCTTTTGCACACAGGAGGTCAGGAACAGGCTCACTCTCCTCCTCCATTCCAGCATCTGTGGCTAGGAGCATGCCCACTTCGGACCTTTCTAAGTGGGGTTTAACCGGTTGACATGCAGGACCCTCAAGGGGTTCCTGGGAGACTTCAAGTCCACCAAGTAGGTGACATCGCTCTTTTTCTCCACAACCTCAAATGGTCCAGTCCACCTGTCCTTGAGCGCACAAGGTTCTACAGGGGCCATGACCCAAACTTTCTGACCAGGTTGAAGCTCAACCAGAGTGGCATTCTGGTCGTACCACCGCTTCATCTCTTCCTGGCTGGCCTCCAGATTTGCCTGAGCAAGATCTCTGAAGCGCCGAGTCTGGTTCCTAAAGGCCAGCATGTAACTGTATACATCCTGGGGAGGTTTCCTGGGAGATTGCTCCCAGCCTTCTTTGACCAGACTCAAAGGCTCTCTTACCGGGTGTCCATACAAAAGCTCAAAGGGGCTGAACCCTAGAGACTTTTGTGGCACCTCACGGTAAGCAAACAGCAGGCATGGTAAGAGGACGTCCCATTTACGCCTCATTGGTTCTTCAAGACCCATAATCATGCCTTTTAGGGTCCGGTTGAATCTTTCAACCAGCCCATTACCTTGAGGGTGGTAAGGAGTGGTAAACTTGTAGGTTACCCCACACTCCTTCCACAAAGACTTCATATAATTAGAAATGAAGTTGGTGCCCCGGTCTGACACCACCTCTCTGGGGAACCCCAGGCGGGAGAAAACACCCATCAGTGCCCGTCCCACCACGGGGGACGTCACTATGCGGAGAGGGATGGCTTCCGGGTACCGGGTGGCATGGTCCACCAAGACCAGGATAAACCTGTTGCCCATGGCTGTCTTGGGGTCCAGTGGCCCCACAATGTCAATCCCCACTCGCTCAAAGGGGGTACTGACGACGGGAAAAGGTTCGAGGGGAGCCTTCTGTTTCCGCCCACTTTTCCCACTTGCCTGGCAAGTTTGGCAGGTCCTACAATGGATGTCTGAATCCCTTCTCATCTGGGGCCAATAAAAATGGGTGACAAGCCTGTCATAGGTCTTGTCCTGCCCCAGATGTCCAGCTAATGAAACGTCATGAGCCAACCTCAGTAGGAAGGCTCTGAAGCGCTGGGGTACCACCAGCACACGGGCTGACCCAGGCTCAGCAGCCTTAGGCTCGCTATACAGGAGGTCGTTCTCCCAGTAAATCCAATGTGATCCTGACTGATCACCTGTTGTTTGGGCTGAGGCCTGCTGCCTCATACCCACAAAAGAAGGGCACACTTTCTGTTCAGCACAAAATTCCTCCCTGGAGGGACCACCATCCTGCTGCCAATGGGTCAGCTCGGGCAGGTCTCCCAGTTCAGCAACTTGTTCCCCTGTAGGTTCCAGGGCATCCCCCTCAAGGTCTGCTTCCTCCTGGACCGTGGGAACGATGGGGGACGGTTTCCCATGCCCCCTGCCTCTCCTCTTCACGGTTGGGCCCTGGGCCATACTTTCAGGCTCCAGGACCCCATCAACACCCTTACTAGCTGACATGGACCGATTGGTCGCACACGCCCACTCCGGCAGACCCAGATGCGCTTCTCGCTCCACCTTAGTCCAAGGGGAGTCCTTCAAATCATTGCCCAGGAGACAATCAACAGGCATGGCGGGTCTCACAGCAACCTGAAGAGTACCGGAGACCCCCCCCACTCAAAAGGAACTTGAGCTACCTCACACTTACTCTGTGAGTTGTCAGCAGCTACAACGGGGTAGAATGCATGAGGGACCACCTGCTCTCTGGACACCAAGTGACACTTGACAGCTGTCACACTTGCTCCGGTGTCTCTGAGAGCTTCCACCCTATGGCCATTAATGGTCACCCACTGCCTATATTTCTTAGTGTTATTAGGCAGAGGGGTTGAAGGGACCATTTCCACGTCTCCTAAAGAGACCAGGGACATTTCTGCGGGACCCCACCCACCGGGGGCACCCATCTCGTTCCCTCCCAGGGCTACATTCGTCACCTGACGGGGGGGTGCACGTGGTGGTGCATTCGAATCCCTCATGGGACACTGGGGATCATAATAACGGTGTCCCACCTGCTTACAAATGTAGCAGGTCATGGGGCCCCTGGGAACAGGTTTACCTGTCGGGACTTCTGGCTTCTTTACGGGGGGAGGCTGGGAACCCTTCCCTTGGGGATTACTTTGGGGCCCTTTCTGAAACTCCCTCTGTTTACCCCTGTCCCCCCCACTCTTCTGCTGGGGACCCTGCCCACCTTTGGCTGAGTCTCCCACTGGACCCTTGTGGACCCTGGTACTGACCCAGCGGTCCGCCTCCTCAGCAAGTTTTCTAGGATTAGATATCTTGCAATCAATAAGGTGCTGGCGTAGCTCTGGAAAACAGTTATTAGACAAGTGCTCCGATGCAAACAAATCATAACGAGCATCATAACTATCCACCTTGCTACCCTTTACCCAACCATCCCTGGCTCTGCAAAAAAAGACACATTCAACCCACGTAGTACCAGGCAACTTCTTACATTCTCTAAAGGCTTGTCGGTACTTTTCTGAAGTTAAGCCATACCTCAACATTAAAGCATCTTTCATATGAGTATAAGACATCCTTTCCTCAGCAGGCATGTCCAACAAGGTATCTCTCCCTTCATTGACAAAGCGACCCCACAACCCCGCTCCCCAATCTTTCTCAGGGACCCGGTGGGCCAACAATGCTAACTCATATGCTTTGAACCATTGACCAATATCCTCATTTCTACTGTAAACTTTTATCACATCTTTTGGAAAATAAAACCTACTTTCTGCAGGCACAGATGGAGTGCTGCCGCCAGAGGGATTCAACTCTAAACTCTTAGTTTTAAGCTCCATCTCCCTCAACATCTTCTCACGTTCAAACGCTAATTTCTCTTTCAAAATCTATTCTTTTGCTCTCCATTTCAGCTTCTCTCCTACTTCTTGCATTCTCTAACTCCAACTGCCCTCCTAATTTAAGTTTTGCCATCTCTAATTTGTACCCCCTCTCCTTCTCCCTGTCTTCCAACTCTTCAGGAGAAAGGCCCTTAGAGGAAACACTGCTGCCGGGAGATGCCACTGGCCCATTCATGGGCTCTTCCTCTTCCTCTTCCGGTACCACCACCGGATCAGAGGGATTTCTGGCCTCTAACCAGGCCTTCAGCGCTTTAAGGAAGTCCTCTTTCACTCTAAGACCTGTGGTAGGAACTTTAAACTGCTTGCAAAATTGCTCTAGCTCCTTTTTCTTGTAGGTATTTATCAATTCTTTATCAAATTCCTCCACAACAATAACAGCAGGGGTAGCAGCTCCGGCATCACTCATGGTAAAAATTGGCAGTGTTTAAAAAATAAGCTCCAGGAAAGCGGAGAACAAAAATAGAAGATTCTACCAAAACAGATTGTGGCTGCGCTATGGTCTGCTTTCACTACGTAGCGTACACTAATCACTGCACATGAGTCATAAATGCAAAGTTCAAATCCTCATCGCTGCCCACCAATGTTAGAACCGGCGGTCTCTAGTTGGCAGAGGTATACACTTCTGACAAATAGGGACCCACCTCCTCTAGTCAGGTCAAGGGGATTACACACTCAGGTAACCCCTGCTCACCCCCTTGGTAGCTTGGCAGAGCAGACAGGCTTATCTCAGAGGCAGTGTGTTAAGCATTTATGACCACATACAGTAATAAAGTGAATACACTACAAACGGACACAACACAGGAGTTATTATAAAAATAAGTATTTTTATATAAGGCTTAGCACAAGACCAAATAACGATGAAAATATACCACAATCTTAATAAATACTCTTTGGAAGGAAAACAATAGTTCAGGTAAAGTTTCTTCTTAGGAAATAGTTCTTTAGCAACAGAAGTAAGTATTCTTCTAAAAACACAGTTCTTGGCAACAATGTGACCCCCACAGGAGTCACACGACGTCGAGGTTACGATATTCCCAAGGTTCGGCGTCGACCGCGAGGAGCGCTACGTCGAGCCTGGAGTCGCAACAGACCCCACAAACACAGTACCTTTAGAATGAAGCAACACGATGATCCACGGCGTCGAGAGGTCGGCGTCGAGAGGTCGGCGTCGATCGTGCCTCGGAGTCGGGGCGATCCGCAGCGGTGTCGAGAGGTGTCGGGCCGGAGCAGCGCTCACGGCGTCGAGAAGGGCGCAGCGTCGATGCGATCAGCAGCGGCGTCGAGACGGGGTCACTTAGAGCTGGAGCCGAACTCACTACTCACTGGCGTCGCAAGTGGCGTCGATCGGACCCGGCGGCTGGCGTCGAAGGCTCGGAACACTGGAGCCGTACTCACGATGTCGAGCTGGATTCTGCGGCGTCCGCCAACGCCGATATTGCAGATTTTCCCTGTGCACTGGAAACACCACCTTCCAGCAACAAGCAATTCAGCAGAGGGTGAAGTCCTTTAGCCCTGTGACTTCAACAGGAGGCTGGCACTCTTCCAGCCCTTGGAGATTTTCTTGCAAGCTTGAGAGTACACACGAAGTTCCTCTCTCCTTGTCCCTTGGCAAAAATAAAGAAGCAGCTTCAGGTTCCCCCCAGCAAACAGCACACTGGCAGAAGGGGGAGGCAAGTCCTTGGATCAGCAGGCTTCTTGTCCTTGGTAGAGGTTTCCTTGTCAGAAGTGATCTAAGTTCTTTGGTTCAGGGGTCCTTCTTTTATACCCCTTTTCTGCTTTGTTCCCTTTGTCCAAGCAGGGAGATTCCCCCCATCCCAGGTTTGTTGTGGGTGTTGCCAGGCCGAGGCACCTGGCCTATTCACTGAGCAGGGCAGGGTCATCAGCCGCCCAGCAGGAGGCGGAGCCAGTATTGTCACTGGCAGGGGCAGGGCCATCAGTCGCCCGGCAGGAGGTGGAGCCAGCATTGTGTCAAGCAGGGCCGGCTACCAGGGACTACTCTTCCCCCACTCTAAATGTAAATGCCTCATTCACCCCACACTGACTCATTCAGACATCTGGAGCCACCCAGCCCCTGACACACACACCAAACCAGCAGAGACCGGTGGATAGTTGGACAAGAAAATAGCCACTTTCTAAAAGGGCTATTTTCAAACACAGTATTTAAAAACCATCCATGCTAAAGGATGTGTTATTAAATTCTGCGTTCAGGGATACTAAACTCGAACCGCTACCATGCTCCCTGAGTCAGATAAGATTATAATGGAGTTAATAATCAGTCTGCCCGTTCTGGCCTATGGAAGGCAGGTAGCCCTTCAATGGTGAAAAACGAAAATGGCTGTAATTCACTATTAGGTCATGCCCCACACATCAGGGCATGACCTACCTTTTACCAACAATGCACCCAGCCCTAGGGCCTACCATAGAGGTGTCTGAAATGTGGCAAAGGGAAGGTTTTAGAGACTGGCAAGTAGGTTTCCTTGCCAAGTCGACATGGCAGTCAGGGACTGCACACAGGCTCTGCGATGGCAGGCCTGGGACACATTTTACAAGCCGCTTCTGTGGGTGGCACAACCAGTGCTGCAAGCCCACCAGCAGCAGTTAACTTACATGCCCTTGGCACACGCAGTGCACTCGACTAGGGTCTGAACAGTAAGTCAACCAAGCCAATCATGGTAACACCAATCAATGTATCAATTTAACATAGGGAGCACTTGCACTGTGGCACTGATCAGCAGTGGCACAGTGCCCAAAGCAATATTCCAGCAAAACATCGTAAACAGAGGAGGCCAACAGAAACAAAATGGAGGAGAGACTCATGCCAATGATGCCAGGTCTAATAGGTATATTATCTGTAATGGTATGAGGCAAGCTCTAAATAAAGCCTCTGTTGCCTGAACCTGCCAATCTTTCGTCCCCAAATGGATTTTGTGTCTATCGTGTCCCTCCAATAGTTGAAACCTTGTATAGACAGCTGATAAAAGGTGCTGAATATATAAGATTGGTATTTGTCAGCATCATGTTCTTCACAGTTGCATTAGTTTGTACTAACCTATAGTAGTATGACATTGGGTCTGATGTGTTGAACCCTGAGAAATATGCAAATTTCTGTGCGAATGTGGCAGAACTACCTTTCAGTGGTGTTGGGCAATGTTCCCATTGATGGTGTTTACAGTGTGTGGAACACTTGCTCTATGCAAAAAGTGACGACCATTATGCTCGTAACAATACATGCTATCAGTTTAGTCAGGTGTATCTTCATATAATTCCCTGTAAGAAAATGCAGGAGATTGTTCTAAATCTGAGAGCAAAGTATTTACAGTCTCAATGTCCCAATCATCAGAGAGTGTACTTGGGGTAATGAAATCATTAATTGAAATTTTAGACACGTGTGGAATTTTCAAATGTGCAGAAGTACCAAATACATCGTATGAAACTCTATCCCATACTATACCATCTGGTACTGGAACTGCTGAAATGTTCCCAAGGGACAAGTCTCCCTGTTCATGGTGTGATGACGTATGTGGCTTCGGGACCAAGTTCACAGGTTGTACTGCAGAGCGTTGTGGGAGGTAATGTCCATTCAGTAATAGGAAAAAGACAGTTCCTATACCAATCCAAATTAACAAGAACAGGATACCTAATGCAAACCAAAGATGCAGCCAAGGTGATACTAAGCAAGTCTTTTTCAGCCAGAGATAGAATTGTCGAAGTTCTTCTTTTCTAGAGATGGGTGGCGTTTGCTTAGCTTCACTTGGATCTGAAGAAAAGTCATCAAGGTTGATGAAGTAGCCAGACGCAGTTCGATCTATCTTTGGAAGCTCAGCAGTGTTTGTAGAACTGGCAGTTGCTTCTTGTGAAGGCACATTGATGTAAAGTTCATTGTTGGGCCGAAATGCAATTTGCTTCTCAGTTTTCTTTGGATGTTGTTCTGATTCAACAGGTGTGATTTGCACTCCGTTATTGGCTACTCTGGCATCTTGCGCCGAGGAGTCTTGAAACGTTATTAGTCTTTCCATCCGAACTTCCTGTATAGTAGCGAGAGGAGATCTGTGGCTACTCAGGATTCCTCGTGGCCTGCTGTTGAGAATCGGCCACATAGTGGGGTTTGATCAGATCAATGGAGACAAATCTCCCTGGAATCCCCCGGGTGTCTAGTTTTCAGAAATGTGTGGGTTTGGTAGGTTTCTCTAGCTGGCCGCCAAGCACGGGGCCAAAAACCCAGGTGACTCCCCTTGCAAAACCAGGTTGTTTTGTTATAGGCAATTTTGAGGTCGTCTCACTACGTTTTGGGCCCTTGCCTGTCGCGGGTACTTGGGCCTCCCACGCCAGTGAGGTACCATTTCTATTGGGATACTTGGAGAAAGGCCGCGGTAGGAATTTTGTTGTTTCTCAAGCAATCTTCATCAAATGACTGTACCAAAGTTCAAATATAGTAGGCTTGGTGGACAATCCATTTCTGTTAGAGCAGCGAGAGCTTGGAATGCCCTCCCCCTGCAACTGAGAACAGCCCCTTCCATCATGGCATTTAGGAAAGGCCTAAAAAACCTACCTCTTTAACACCAACGCCTAATGGCTGTCCCTCTTTTGCATTTACTGTGATCTGCCCCCTTCCTTTTCTCTCCGCGCCAGGATAATATACTATTTAGTAGCAGAGCGCGTTACAAAAGCCTCTATAATAATAATAATAATTTATGCACAATAATGCAAGACAAATGTAACAGACATTTTGAGGTTTGCAGGACATTGTGGGTAAGATAACGTGTTGGTATCCACAAGAGAGACATCACCATGAACTCCCATGGGTGTTTAGTTTACGACAATATCTACAGTTGTAGGGTTATTCTTAGATGGAATAAACACCTTGGCAGAGAGACTAAAAAGACAAAGATTACTGCACAGCCATCTATTCCTCAAGCACACACACATACTGGTTGGATTTGGCGCGAGGGCGAGTGATGGTTCAGTATATAACATCTTATTAACAAGAGACTTCACAAAAATGAAATGCACTGTCAATAATTAAAAGGACAAAAAACTGAACCAGTGACTCGCAGCTCGTGATTAATGTGAATTTAGCTTTTAAACATTTTTTACTGTGCTTGTAATTATGTTTTAAACGTGCTGCTAAAACCTATCTGTTTTATCGTTTTTTAAGCAGTGATTGTACTTGCCTCGGGTTTGCACGTAATCCCCTCGGTTGCTGGGGCTCCTCCTCCTGCTCCCTCCGGAAACGTAGAGGAGAGGCTGCTCATTGGCTACTCAGGGAGGTGGGGACGGGGCTCGGATTGGGCGCTGGAGCGGGCGGGAGAGTGAAATTGACTGCATGACGCGAACGCGCAGCGGACGCGCGCAGCGGGCGCGCCGCCGGCGCGCCGAAGGCAAGCCCGTCTGCGCCCGTCCGTGCTCGGCCAGGGCTCAGGGCGCGTTACTCTGGATCAGGAGGAGCTGAGGTGCGGAGATATTCATCAGATCACCTTAAATCTCTAAATCCTGATGGTGGGAAGGCTGTCTGCCTTAGGCTTTGTCCGGAGATAATTTTAAATAAGTCATGGGGAAAATATAGGTGCTGTCAATGTCCTTTACAAAAGATCTTCACTACCATTGGCAATGTCAGTGTGCAGATTAGACAGAGCAAGGGCCCGCAGGTTAGAGAGATGAAAGACCCAACATGGAAATGCATGTTAGTGAATGCTAGGTCTTTGGTTAAGCACAGCCTGGAATGCAGGCTGTTTATGGAACAACACCAGATCAAACTTGCCTTTATTACGGAGGCTTGGACTAACAAGTCGTCAGGCCCCGATATTGTTAATGCTCTCCCAGCAAATTTCCTCTGTTTTTCGCTAGACCGACCGGCAGGAAGGGGTGGTGGGCTAGCGGTGATCTATCACAATAGCCTTGAGCCTGTATTCTCCATAGCCTCCAACAACGCTTGTGAAGCCTTATCTATCAATGTGCGCCTGTCTCCCCAGAATACGTTTAAAGCACTTCTGATTTACCGTCCCCCGGGACCCAGAAGTGCGTTCTTGGAAGCCCTTGGTACTCTGGTAGAGGATGGTCTTAGTGCCCGTTCGTTTACCGTTATGGGGGATTTTAATTTCTATCTGGAGGATCCTTTAGACCCAGATAATTTGCAATTTACGGAACTTATGGGTGCAGGTGGGCTGGAACAAAGGGTGGTTGGACCTTCGCATACAGGAGGGCACACCCTAGACGGCATTTTTTCAAACAGACCGGATCTTGCCATCACCGATATCCTACCTCTTCCCTGGTCAGATCATGCTGCCATAATCTTCACACTTGCCCCTGACTCTCAGATTCTGTCCAGTTCTAAGTCAAGGGCAAAGATTCTGTGCCGGGCGTGGAAAAATATTGACAGGGTTGAAATGGGGAATCACCTTAGTCGCAATGCCCCTAGTATCCCAGTGGATGTGAATAATGCTGTTAATGTATACTCCAAGTGGATTGAGAGGGCTTGCGATATTTTTGCACCTGAAAAAACTTTTACGCCTAAAAGGGCGACGCCTTCAGCGCCATGGTTCTCAGAATCTTTGCAGTTGGCCAAAACAGCTTGCAAGAAACTGGAGAGGAAATGGCGGAATGGCTATAGTCCAGCTAACAAAGAAAGCTATAAAAGGAGCCTCTCGATTTATAAAAATCTAATAAACGAGGCTAAAAAAACACACTTCACGGAGCAAATTGAGAGGGCCAGTTCTTCCTCTAAAGAGTTGTTTAGGACTATAACCAAACTTACAACTCCAGCAGTGCCTATTTCAGCTACCAGTGCTGACATGTGTGAGACCTTAGCCACCTTCTTTCAGACTAAAGTGGCAGGGATTTTTTCATCCTTTGCAGAAATCTATGAAGAGGGTGGTATGACAGCACAAAGGGGTGATGCTGGGTTAGGATGGCCACAGGATAAATTAAGGGAATTTACCCCACTGTTATCTGAAGAGGTCACTGGTCTCTTGTTGACTGCACGCTCAGGGGCCCCTAGTGATCCGTGTCCGGTAGCAGTCCTTAAAAAGTGTTCAGTGGTGATTGCCTCCACGTTAACTCCGTTATTCAACGCTATTATTAAGGCAGGCACTTACCCTAGGAGATGGAAAGTGGCCTCCATCCTACCCCTAATTAAAAAACCAACTCTAGACAAAAGCGACCCTACCAGCTATAGACCTATCTCGCGGCTCCCTCTGCCTGCAAAACTATTTGAGAAGGCCATAAATAAGCAACTTAGCCTTTTCTTGGAGAGAACGAAGGCCCTGGATTCTACTCAGTTCGGGTTTCGTGCTGGACACAGCACATAACTGGCCTTGATTAAGGCGACAGAGGAAGTGAGAGAGGCGGTGGATCAGGGGGGTGAGGCAGTCCTGATTCTGCTCGACCTGTCCGCTGCATTTGACACGGTCCATCATGGTGTTATGATGGACCGGTTGGCTAAGACAGGAGTGGTTGGTACGGCCTTGAGTCTCCTGAAGTCTTTTTTGACCGATAGGACCCAAACCGTGGAGCTGGGGGAGGAGGTATCTAAGCCGTTTGTCCTCCCGTGTGGGGTCCCGCAAGGGTCTTCCCTCAGCCCTACGCTCTTTAACGTTTACGTTAGCCCCCTGGGAGATTTGATTAGATCCTAAGGCCTCCAACTTACTTCATACGCTGATGACACGCAAATCGTGTTATCAATCCATAGAGAATCTAAAGTGGAGATGACAACAAGGTGTCATGACTGTCTTAATGATATCGCTGGTTGGATGGCCGCGAATTGCCTAAAACTGAACGCCGGCAAAACAGAGGTCATGGTATTCGGAAACAATCCTAATACCTGGTCGCCAGCTATGTGGCCTGAGGCCCTAGGGAAGCCACCAGTACCTACCTCAAAAGCTAGGAACCTAGGCGTCTTGATGGATCAGAAATTGGACTTTGGTGGTCAGGTCAGTGCAGTGGTCTCCTCTTGCTTTCATATTATCAGAATTCTTAGAAAGATAAAATCCTTCCTTCCCAAGGATGGTTTCCGGGTAGCTGTCTCTGCTTTAGTCTTGTCTCGCCTTGACTACTGTAATAGTTTATACCTTAATCTGAGGAAAAAAACATCTGTATAGACTACAGTTGGTTCAAAACGCGGCTGCGAGACTGTTGACCGGTGCCCCTAAGTTCGTCTCAATTAGGGAAGGAATGAGGAAATTACATTGGCTCCCGATTCACAGACGCTCTCAATTTAAGGCCGTATGTACGGTTTTTAAGGCTCTGAAAGGTTCTGGCCGAGAGTTTATGAGAGATCGCTTTAAGCGGTATGTACCAGGGAGGGCACTTCGCTCCGCTGAAAACAACCTGGTTGTGGTTCCCAGAATAAAAAAGGCTAGCTGGGGTGGAAAGATGTTCTCCTTTGGCGCCGCCACCATTTGGAATTGTCTCCCACAACATCTTAGGAGGGAGGATGAACTTTTGCCTTTTAGGAAGGGGCTGAAGACCTGGCTATTTATGGAATAGCTTCTCGGTCTTCAGGGTAATCAGCATCTCAGCGCCAGGACACCCTCGGGTAGTAGTGCGCTTTATAAGCTCCCAAATAAATAAATAAAGCCGCGTCAAGGCCCCAACCGCTTTACAGGCCATTCACACACCTTTCATACGTGATACACACAAGACCATTCACACCACCAGGCATGAAACCAATACATTACAACATTCACAAAGGGGACAAGGTACACCCTGCTTGAGAAAGACAGAAAAGACAAATATTTCTGCACAACCACCTATTTTTCAAGCATACAGACATACTGGTTGGATTTGGCACAAGGGTGAGTGATGGTTCAGTATATACAGTTGTATTAACCAGAGATTTCACAAAAATGAAATGCACTGTTAATAATTGAAAGGACGAGAAACTGAACCATTGACTCGGAGCTTGTGAGCTGTAAAGCCACGACAAGGCACCAACCGCTTTACAGGCCATTCATACACCTTTCATACATGTGACACGTACAAAACCATTCACACCGCCAGCCGCGGGCCCAACACATTACAACAGTCAAACCAGCAGACCGCGCCATTCAAGGGCCCATCACTTTCACACGCCCACATTCCTGACACAGCAACCACACCAGCTCACGGATTGCGCGGAGTGGCGTTTAGCTAGCAGTGTGTGTAGTGACCAGCAGCAAGTCACTACTCACACACCGCCAGCCAAGCACCAATCCACGTACACCGCCAGCCAAGCAACAATCCACACAAACTGCCAGCCAAGCGCCAGTCCACTCACCGCCAGCCAAGCACCAATCCGTGCACACCGCCAGCTAAGTGCCAATCCACACACACCGCCAGCCAAGCGCCAGTCCACGCACACCGCCAGCCAAGCGCCAGTCCACTCACTGCCAGCCAAGCACCAGTCCACGCACACCGCCAGCCAAGCGCCAGTCCACTCACCGCCAGCCAAGCACCAGTCCATGCACAATGCCAGCCAAGCGCCAATCCACGCACACCACCAGCCAAGTGCCAATCCACGCACACCGCCAGCCAAGCGCTAGTCCACGCAAACCGCCAGCCAAGCGCCAGTCCACGCACACCGCCATAAAAAAAATTTAAACAAGAAAGAAAACACAAACCAATTGCAACTAAATACAAAACTATAACTACAAAAACAACAGCAGTAATTAAAGACATCATTCTATTGCCAAACGTTAAACTGAACAACTATATAAAACCATACAGACCAGGCAGTACACTATCAGGCTCATGGTTGCTCCCAAAAACTCTTTCGAGTGTGATACAATCTGAAACGTGGGCACACACAGCCCAGGATAGAAGGACAATCAGCACAGTGCATACGACTCTCCTTCCGTACACCTCTTCACAAGCAGACTCTACATCTCTTACAGGGATTGTTTTTTTGGGGCGTGGGAGGAATTAAATCAGGAAAGTGGAGATCTTTCAATCGAACCACATTCTCCACCACTCCACCTCTAGGAACACTTGCCTGTTCCACAACAACAAGGCTGCCTATCACAGACTCCTGAAACTGAACAAAAGTCAACTTTGACGCAGGAGAACACTCATTGAACACAACAAAAGCATTGAAGGTTGCAAAATTGAAGAGATGGATGGCCAACTTCTCATACCAAATGTAAGCCTTACGAATAGCAGTGTAAGGTTCCAACCTCTGATCTACTCTATCAACACCACCCATGTGCTTATTGTAGTCTAAAATGCACACATGTTTGCGCACTTCAGAAATCTGACCCCAAACAGCCACAGGTGAAGTACTCTCATCATGGATGGTAGTCAGCATGTACACATCCCTCCTGTCCACAAATTTCACAGCTAGTAGTTCATCACTACGCAAGGAACTGCACAGTCCCCTCTGAAGTTTTTTGCATACAAGCTCTTTTGGATAACCTTAACGGTTAGAGCGGATTGTGCCACAAGCAAAAATGTCCACTTTTAACAATTCCTTAAACAATTGCACAACGGTGTAACAAGTTATCAAGGCCTCTGTTAAACAGTCCTCTAGCAAGATCCCACACAATTTTCTCTGAGACTCCAAAAGTGGCCGGACAACCAGGGGGGTCAATCGTGGAATCCCTACCAGTGTACACACGGAAATTAAAAACATATCCTGTCCTACTCTCAGACAACATATATATCTTAATTCCATAACGTGCCCTCTTGCTAGGAATGTACTGCCTAAAAACCAAACGGCCCTTGAACAGGACCAAAGACTCATCAATAGATATTTCTGTACCTGGAGTACAGAGCTCTGAAAATCGATCTACAAAGTGATCAAGAACAGGTCGAATCGTAAAAAGACGGTCACAGTCAGGGTGATCTCATGGCAACGCCAAACCATTAGCAACAAAATGCAGCATCCGTAGCAAAAGTAAATACCGATCACGAGTCATAATTGCAGGAAATATGGCCATTGCCATCAAGGGACTGCTAGACCAATATGAAGCCATGGACGGCTTCCTTATCAAGCCCATCAATAAAGTCAAACATAAAAACTTCTTCATCTCTTCCAGATTTATGGGAGTCCAGCGGGTAGCTCTAGAGTAGGGCCTAAGGCTGGCACTGTTGTCCCTCAAAAACTGTTCAACATACAAATTAGTCTGCTCGACAATCTCACCCAAAAATACTCTATCATAATCCCTGCACCTGACGTACATAAACATATCCCCAGGCACTGCAGAATTATTCTATATAAGCGTCACCACATTTTTTCATCCTTGGCCAACAGCCAGCTGTGCATGATGACACTTGTTTGGAAAAGCATTGGGGATTGTTTTCAAAACATTTATGGTTGTTTTCAAAACACCCATGAGTGTTTTAAAAACATATTGATTCTAGAAAAAACCCTGGATGACCACCTTAGTATAAAAGACCCTCACTCCCCCTACAAATCAGAGGAGAATTCCTTCCAAGCTGACACGGGGTCCTGCATACTGAATCTTCGACACGCAGCGGTCTGACATCTCTTGCGGGGGGTCATCCATGATGCAGAGAAGAGGTCCTTCGTTCTAAACCATGAGGTGAGGGGGCTGCTTCTTCCCTGGGGGGTTCTTGGCTACAGATACACATTTATACATATACATGCTACATTTCCTGACCAGGTACATTTAGGCAAATTACTTAGGGCGTGCATTCTAGGAATATGCAAGTGCTGCTGTTTTTATCAGAGCTGCTTATGTTCATCTTATTAGCACTACGGTAGAAATGTATCTACTATTTACTATATTGGTACTAGCAATCTCTTTTGTATGCTTCTGTCTCTTAATTATCGCAGCACATATGTTTTACAAAAGGCTGTCGCTGGACCAATAAATACTTATTGAAACTTCCTAATTGCCATCCCGTGTATTTTCTGAGAGTAAGCAAGCGAAACGTGCTGTACTGTTTTCCACGATCCCTGAGAAATCAGGGTTGTCATGTTCAGTAGTTGCCAGAGTCTACCTACACCACTGTTGAATGCAGGCGGGGTGGGAGTGGCACTGTAGAGCTAGCTGGACTAACAGATGACATATCCTGTGGGGGTGTCCGGAAGCGGTTGGGACACCAAGCCCTCAGTTTAGGTCATCCAAAACGCGCAGGTCCTGGGAGTTCCCAGGAACTACACCACAAGCCCTTAGCAACCACGGAGGACTTGGTAAATATTGCACCCCATTTGTTCAAGTGCTCACTTAACGGCAGCCACAACATCTAGTACTTAACTTATGCAGTTTTATCTTTAAAATCTTTGAGAAAGGTGAAAGATACTCAATCATGGGTATCTTGGGAGCTGCATCGTAGGCTTTCAAAGAAGCTCCTATTCCACTAGCTGAGGTTATGTCAGTTCCCAGAAGCATGTATTGGTATTGATGCGCTATTTAGAAAAGGTAAACATAAACATGGGTGCAAAGTGTTCAGAACCAAGGATTCAAAAAAAATAAAAGGGGATAATTAGTTGAAACATCATTAGTATACAGGGTCAACAGGGTCGAATGTATCGAGCTGCGTCACTTTCAGTGCATAAATATAGGAGTCAAATGATGGATAAATCACCTGGAATGTTAGGAAGCAGAGTGAGGTTTACAGTGAAGTAATGGGCATTTTGGAAGAACAAAAGAAAGTTTGGAAAAGGAGTGAAAACTGGAGTCGGGCCAACAAGCCAAAAGATTATGTTACTTACCCTGTAAGCATCTGTTCTTGGCATGTAGAGCTGTAGATTAACATGCTTTGCATACTCCTGCCATCTAGTGTTGGGTCCAGATGTTGCAAGTTGTTTTTCTTCAAAGAAGTATTTTCCAGTCACAAGGTAAGGTGACTCCTTCTTTCTGTGATAGTGTGCATGGGCATGGACTCCATTGTTAGATTGTTCTCCCGCAAGAGGGTGAGAATAGAGTAAGTAAGTGAAGTATAGAGATGTCCATGCGTATGTAATGCAAATAGTGAGAACTGCAACAACCACAGGTGTCCGGGGAGGAGGGAGGGTGCATGTGAATCTAGAGCTCTACATGCCAAGAACAGAGGCTTACAGGGTAAGGGTAAGTAACCTAATCCGTTGTAGGCATGTGTGCTGTAGATACATATGTCTTGCATAGATTGTACGGCAGTATACTCCCAAAGTGGTGGCTAACCAGTGGGTGTTGCAGTTGTTTGAAAAAGTGTTTTTAGTACTGCTTGGTCTACATTAGCTTGTTGACGTGCTAAGACATCTACACAATAATGTTTAGTAAATGTGTGAGGTGTAGACCATGTAGCTGCCTTACATATGTCAGCTATGGGAATGTTACTTAAAAAGGCCATGGAAGCACCAATATTGCGAGTAGAATGTGCTCTAGGAGGTATAGTAAAGTTCTTTTGGCTTTAATATAACAAGTTTGAATCCATCTAGAAATCCCAGATTTAGAGATAGGATTTCTTTTATGAAATGGAGTAAAAGCAACAAACAGTTGTCTTGTTTTGCGAACATTTTTGTCCTTTCAATATAGTATAATGGTGCTCTTCTGACATCAAGTGAGTGAAGAGCCCTTTCTGCTACTGAATCAGGTTAAGGGAAGAACACAGGTAACTCAACTGATTGATTCATATAAAAAGCAGAAACCCCTTTTGGAAGGAATTTTGGGGTTTTGCGAAGAACCACTCTATCTTTATGAAGTTGAAAGAAGGGTTCTGCTAAAGTTAATGCCTGTAGCTCACCAACACGCCTTAATGAAGTGATAGCAATTTGAAAGGCAACCTTCCATGAAGAAATTGTCATGAACAATTGTGTAGTGGCTCAAAAGGTGGACCCATGAGTCTTGTGAGAACAATGTTAAGGTTCCAAACTGGTGCAGGTGGTACCCTAGGTGGTATTACCCTTTTAGGTCATCTATAAAAGCTTTAATTGCTGGGACTTTCAACAAGGATAAGTGTTGTCTATTTTGAAGGTATGCAGCTACTGTCGCTAGGTGTAGCCGAATGGACGAAAAAAGATGCAAAAGGTAACAAATAATATTGTTTTTGTATAGATGCATCTAGTAGATCAATTGTGTTGTTGTTATAATATATAACACATCTTTTCCACGTTGCTGCATAACATGCTCTAGTGGTAGGTTTTCTTGCTTCTTTAAGAATCGTCATCCAATCTGGTGGTACGTTTGGGTATCCAAACTCTAGGACTTCAGAAGCCAGGTCGCTGGGTTGAGCTCCTTGGGGTTTGGATGTCTGATTTCTCCATGGTTCTGTGTGAGAAGGCTGGAAGTGAGGTGCAGCTTCTGGTATGGAACCACTGATCGTTCCAACAGTGTGGTGAACCATGGTTGACGAGCCCATGTGGGAGCCACTAGAATCATTGTGATTTATGTCTGTCTGAGTCTACGAACCAGAAATGGAAGGAGAGGGAGAGGCGAAAAGCGTCATCAAATATTCCTGACCAGTTTATCCATAGGACATTGCCTTTGGATAGAGGGTGTGAGAACCTGGCGGGGAAATTTTGGCATTTTGAGTTCTCTCTGCGGGAATCCCCATTTTTGGAAGTATGGAAGTAGAACTTGGGGATGAAGCTCCCATTTGTGTACTTGTTGGCCTATCCTGCTGAGGAGGTCGGCAATTTGGTTGTTCATGCCTGAAAGATGTTCTGGCAGAAGATGTATGTTGTGATGTACTGCCCAACACCAAATGGTCTGAGAGAGGCATGACAGTTGTAGAGAGTGCCCCCTCCCCAGTTTTTGCACATAATACATAGCTGTCATATTGTCCGTGCAGACTAGGACAACTTACCCTATGAGGTGAGGTTGAAAAGCTTTTAGTGCTAGATATACAGCTAGAAGTTCCAGATAATTGATGAGGAGACGTCTGCGTTTGTTGTTCCATAGACCCTGAATATTTAGATTTTGTAGATATGCACCCCAGTCTGTGAGAGATGCATCCGCTGTTAGCATGATTTGTGGGATAGGGTCGATGAAAGGCCACCCTTTTGGCCACCAACACTCGATGTGTCAATTGATCCTGTGCTTGATTCCACTAACATACTAAACATTCCTGTAGAGGAAACATGTGTAATCTTGCGTGAGGCACTATTGCGATGCATGATTCTATCATTCCTAGCAGTTGCATGAAAGTCCTGACAGTTAGGTATTAGTTGTTTCGAAATTGTAGTAACAGAGTTTGAATTTTTTAAATCCCGGCTGCATTGGGAGAGGCAAGAGCTGTGTGAGTGTTTAGTGTCGCTCCAGGAAAGGACTGCAGTTGTGAGGGTAGAAGATGGGACCTTTGCACATCGCCTGTGAATCCCAATGGATGGAGAAGATCTATTGTCGTCCGGGTGTGTTGTGAGCTCGTGTGCTGTGCGGTGGCTTTGATGGGCTAATCATCTAGATATGGGAAGACATTAATGTGTTGTCTTCTTAGATGATCTGCTACTACTGCTAGACAGTTTGTGAACACTCTGTGCTGTAAACTGCAATGGGAGAACTTTGAACTGATAGTGATTTCCTGTTATCACAAATCTGAGATATTTGTGATGTGCTGGGGGAACAGGAATGTGGAAGTATGCGTCCTTTAAGTCTAGTGTGGACATAAAGTCGCCTTGTTGTAGAAGTGGAAGCACTTGCTGAAGCGTAACCATATGGAAGTTTTCCGATAGTATGTAAAGGTTTAACGTTCTGAAATCTAATATTGGTCGTAGGGACCCATCTTTTTTGAGTATTAGGAAGTACAGTGAGTTAACTCCTGACCCGTGGTGTTGTAATGGAATTGGTTCTATAGCTCCTTTTGGTATAAGAGCTTGCACTTCTTGATTGAGAAGTTGTTGGTATTGTAACGAACGTTTGTGAGTGTGAGGTGGAATATTGGGAGGATTGCTGGGAGGATTGCTGGTAAGCTCCAGGCAATAATCATGTTGGATAATGTTGAATGCCCATTGTCTGATGTAATTGATTGCCAAATGGGAAAGAATTGTTGTTGTTCTTCCCCCGACAGGTGTAAAATGATCTGGGCGAATTGTAGGCAAGTCACTGTTCATTGGGAAATGGAGCGGTACGTGAAGGTGCCTTTACCTCTGCCTTTGAAATTGTTACCAACCGAAGACAGAGTTTCCTATTTTTTTGACACACGGAGAATGGTGAAACGCGTACTAAACAATACCGACGAGGATACATAGTGTTGCGCAACGTGGAGATCCCGCAGAACAGTTTCGAACCGGAACCCTGAAAACCGCGCCCAAACCCGATGGCGGAAAGGAAACAAACTAACAATGGAGTTGATGCCCAAGAGCTATCACCGAAAGGAGGAGTCACCTTACCTCATGACTGGAAAAGACTTCTTTGAAGAAAAACAAATTGCAAACATACGGACCCAACACTAGATGGCAGGAGTATGCAAAGTATGCGTATCTACATCCTGCATGCCTTAAACAGATTGTTACAGTGACACATGGAGTCAAAAGACCTAAAGATCCGAGTTACACTGATTTATGAGATTAACAGGACAACCGACAGAGTGACAGTCGTTTATGGGTTCAATCTGCTAAGGGATAAACACGTGTCATCATTAATAGAGTTGTGCAAGTAAAATTTATAATGGTTTTCAATTCTCCATTGCTTTTGTATTCTTTCTCTTAGGAAATTTTGCTACACAAATGCTGGACATGATAGCGCAATCTGCAGGGATGAATGATACGGTTTGCAGTGAGGCGGGAGAGCAGCCTGTGCACACGCAGGAACCTAGCTGAGGCATGAAGAGTGACGTGGGAGCTGTGACCAGCCCCAGGACAGGGATTCTGAAAGACCCTGGACCAATGGTGCTGGGAAAAGAGGGCGCAGAGGGGCCTGGTCAGCAGACCTGGAAGATGCGCTCAGGGAGGTGGCGTTTCAGCAAAGGAACATGTGTTCTGGAACCCGAGGCCAGACAGCTCGAGGTGGACTCAGATGAAAGATGCGGCTCATTGACAGGAGACGTATATGTCACTGCCACGCTGATGTAGAGTGCTGTTTATGATAAACTGATCATAATCAGTTTGATGCATGATGGACATGTGCACAACTCCTTTGCAGGAACGCTTGTGTTACGGAACAGAAATATTGCACAACAATTGTAACAATTGGACAAGTTATTAAGTAGGGTTCACCGAGTGACCCCACTGACTCACAACGTACCAGGAAAACTGTGTTGAACTGGGTTCCACAAACTCCGGGAAAGGCACAAAATTAGGCAGATGTTGACATCATCCTGCAGAGACTGTAACACATCTCAATACCATGAAACATTCTGCCTCAGTTTTTATTTGGTGAAAGTTTCACAGCTTCTCGCTGAAAGTCAGATGAATTAATAAAGACTTTCCTGAGGCAGGTCATATCACATATGGATCAACATCTAATTCGTCAATACGCACAACATTAATGAACATTTCTTGTCTTTTCATATATTTTTCCCAAAACAATTTTCAGACCGCAGCCCAGCTGCAACTTAATGTTAACATAGAAACATAGAAAACAACTTGGCAACAATTGACTCTCTGGTGATGCGGCCACCAACAGCAGGATCAAAACCCAAAGTGTACTCAAACCCTCAAACCCGCCTGCCGCACTGAAAGTCATCAGTACTCAGTCTCTTCATTTCTTGTTGGGAGCAGAGGTCGCACTGAAGACCCTGCCTTCTCTTTGCAGATTCACAATAACAAGCATGAAAAACCGGGTGTGTCTTTTACTCAGAGAGCTGCCCACAATGGTCAATCTACTAAGGATTCTGGGACTTGAAGTCCTAATAGCACATTGCAATGTGAAACTGCTTTCCTGATATTTTCCAGTAGATTGCAGCTGACGGTGGAGATCCCAGACAGTTGATGAGTTACTGTGTGAGTTTGTCCTTTGGTGCATAAGTCAGGAGTCCTCTGATAGGACATCATGACGCTACTCCCGCCTCTTCATCTTTCTTGTACTAGGATTGCTCGGGTGTTGAATTTGAAACTTTTTTCCCAGACTTGAAGCAAACAAAGCTGATGCTGTTTCCCCTTCATCATTCTTTGGTTCCTATCCTTTCTGACAGTCCAAAATCTTTTTTTACCCCACACTCTGGTTGTCCTTGAATTATTCTGGGCACTCGTCGA
The DNA here is from genome assembly GCF_964204655.1 of Triturus cristatus. Taxonomy (NCBI): domain Eukaryota; kingdom Metazoa; phylum Chordata; class Amphibia; order Caudata; family Salamandridae; genus Triturus; species Triturus cristatus. The sequence continues at coordinate 9,411,742 of NC_140585.1, forward strand.
TTCCGATGACTAAACTGAGTGTTTTTTAGGAGTGACGTGTCAAACACCGGACATATGCTCTTTGAAGTGGGAGCCTCATTTGTAAGTTACGGGGTCCACACGTTTCTCCACTAAATACGCTCCTTTACATCGACGATGAAACCTGGATTTGTACAACAGCCCAACTTGTTGTTTCTTGTCTGCTTGTAACTTGTATTTTTCTTTGGAGTTCGGTACATGTTTTCTTGCATCTGTGTTGATTGTACAGAACCCTATCTTTCATGGCTGATGGTGCTGAAGAGGTGGCGGGCTCAGGAAAGGCAAGAGAGATGTATGTTCCTAGTCTATCAAGGAGTCCCACATCCTGTTCTTTGTGTCATGACAATACAATGGAAATTGGCAATAATTACTGTCACAATTCGGGCAGAGTGAGTGAACTGCAAACTATGACCAGTGAAGACGGTCATGTGTGTTTGTGCTAAGAAGATAATGTCGCCTTCCACAAAAAGCCTGTCTGATGGCCAATGATCCTTTGTCAGCCATGGTGTAACTTATTTCAACAGAATTTAGTTTTCGAGATATATAAGCAAAAGGGTGCAACTGACCATGTGTCTTATTATCACTTCTACAGCTATATCTGAAGTGTCTGCTTCAGCTATGAAAGTGTGAGCTGGGTTGGGATGGGTGAAAACAAAATCAAGTCAAGGTAGGCTTGAAATGCTGAAATGCCCTTTCTGCAGACCAAAATAAAGGTGCTTTTCTCTGAGAATGCTTGTAATCGGTGGACATGAGACATGGTCAATAAATCATCTTTAGATGTCAGCGAATCCCAAAAAAAAGCTATTAGGTTTGGCCAATGTGCACATTTCCAGCATCATTTTAATGCCAGATGGTGTCAGAATTCCCTCAAGGAACTCTACTTCGGTCACATGGAAACCACACTTTATGGGCTTGTAAAACACATGTTTTTTGTAAGGGAGACAAAACTGCTGATAGGTGTTAATGCAATTACGTGCATCAGATGAATAAATTATAATATAATCAATTTAGACAATGTTAATGTGGCCACAGAAGTCAAGTAATAACATAATAAAACAATAATCGAAAACCTCCATGGCATTACATAATGTAAACAGCATTACGCGGAATTCAAACAAACGTAACACATTTCAACTCTGCAGTACATTTCTCTCCCATTTCTCCTATCCAGTGAATATGCCCCACTTATATCAAGTTTAGTACAAATACTAGTGTTGTTAACCTGATCTTGCATTCAAGGAATCAAAGACAGGAGTTGAATGCACATTATTCTATGAATGGATGGAAAGCCCTGTCTCACAATTAGAATCTCCAAGTAGGGAAGAGTTTTAATTACAACACATATGATCCCAGGAGGAGCTCTTGTTACGAGGAACCAAGAGACCCTCATACCAAAGAAGGTCCGCTGCTTACATGCGTAATTGGTAGCACAGCAGGCTGGTCAAGGAAAAACATTGGACAGAAAAGGGGTCGCAAGGACCACGGATCAGTTCTGCTTAGAACACAATATCCTCGCCCTGTAGTGACTTGAAATGTATGCGAGTGTTAAAAGAAAGACGGGAAGGAAAACACACAGAGAGGAAGGTTCGCTTCTCAGATATTCGGGGCCTTCCTGTCTTGTTCAGGGGCTCTCTCTTAATCAACACGGGCAGCTGTTGTCCCTTGCAGGACACTTGAGTCCTGGAAACTACTTGTAAACAAAGTCCAGAGCACAAAGAAAAGAGGGAAAGGTACAGGAGATCCAGTGGGTCTAATAAACCCACTGACCAAGTATTGATTTAAGTAGGCTGGAGGTGTTCGTGGCCAGTGTCAGTCAATGCATAGACCCGATCGTTTGGAATATCACTTCCAAGAACGGATAATGTGTTGTGTGATTGGTTTTATGCTCTTCCAAATATAGAATTCAGGGGATTTTATTACCTCTGAGTTCTATTTTTGGAAGAGCATAAAACCAATCACACAACACATTACTTGGATCCAGGTGGTAGCTGGGTGAAACCACCGTTTTGGTTTTTGCCGCAACCCATAATCTGGTCATGACCTATTGTGTGTGAACCCTGGTAACACCCATCAACTAAACCACTTCTAACAACGGAGTCTACCGGACGGTCAGGCTGTTGGTGGACCGGAAACAGCTCCTCCATTTCTTCATCAAATATATCTGAAAGCTGTGCATAGATACAAGGTAAGTGTCTATCATTGGGCACAGCATGACTGCACCAAAGCATGCAACAGAGGCGGACTCTCTTTATGAAAACAAGGGTTTACAGAAAAGTCTAGATGAAAAGAAGCTGTTCTAGAATGCCAATCTATACTAGGCTTGTTGTTCTATACTGCCAATCTATACTAGGGTTGCTGTTCTAGACTGCCAATCTATGCTAGGATGGTTGCTCTAGATTGCCAATTTACAATGGGTTGGTGTTCTGGACTGCCACTCTACAATGGGTTGGTGTTCTGGACTGTCAATCTATACTAGGGTTGTTGCTCTAGACTGCCAATCTATGCTAGGGGTTGTTTTTCTGGACTGTCAATCTATACTAGGGTTGTGGGGGATTACCAGGAGAATTCCTAAAATAAATCCATACTGAGGGGAAGCAGTGACACTGAAGCGGGTGCACGGATTGTGTTTTTCATATTCAGCCATGCACTAAAGGGTCTCTGACAGTATGCCCAGCCACAGATCCTGAAGGTTATTCCATACCATCAACAGCAGTTTCAACTATTTGCATCTTTTTCTTCTTTAGAAAAAGTAACTTGAGAGCTTCAGATTTCGATGGGTTCAGAGCTACTCTCTCTTACAAGCGAGATTTCTTTCTCTATACCCTGAATTCCTCTAAAACTTTCTTCAGTCTCCTTTTCCCTTATGAGGCCTATGGCCTAACCATAAAGTGAGATTTGTAAGATTTGTGAATTTGGTTAGCTAGGGCACACTCTGGAAGACATCTTTCAGTTCTTCCTCAAGACCCTGATAAAATAAAACAGCTGCCCTCTATTCTTCCAGTCACACGGTCTCTGCCTTCAGCCAACTGAATATGGTGAGATATGCTGCAAGGTCTTGATTACCTTGTTGTAGGTCCAGCAGTACTCTGTAAGCTAACAACATGGTTGATCACCGATCCAAAATGTCCTCAAATTCAGATCTAGAGTTATTCCAGTTCACAAGAGGAGATTATCCTCTCTCACTAACAGCACTGTCCATAAAGCAGTGTCTCCTCCCAAACAAGAGATTAAACCTGCTGCCCTGGACTGGGAAACTCCCACATTTCAACTGCACCTGGGTTAAGTAGGTTTGGGCTTTTGTGTCTCCAATAAATCTCTTCAGAGCAGACAGCTGGACTACATGAGGCACTAAAACAGATATACCAGGAGCCAAGACGGGCGGCTGTACAGGGGGACTTGGAGTAACCTGCATCTCTGTACCTGGGAAGTGAGAGATTTGTGATTGGACTGGGTTCCTGTGTTGCATTGGAGTGACCCTCTTAGCAAAACCTGCTGCCTCTAACCAAGCCACAGCGAAGTCTTGTTAAAATATGCTAAGACCTTCACCACATCCTCTCAAGAGTTTGCACCACTCAAGAGGGCTCAATGCGCAGGCTTGTTATTTATAAGGAGTAGTCGCTGTCCTCAGGAGTGGGAGATGCTCAACAGAGCCCACCTCCAGGCACCTCCGACTGCAGCGGTAGAGTAGCGGCAGGGCCAGGAGAGGGGTTTAGGAAAGGAACAGCAGGGAGGGAGTTCTGCAGGAAAAGAAAGGAATCTCCTGAGATTGTGAAAGATTTTTCCGGACTGTACAGCCAGTTCTGATATTTCAGGAACTGCTTCTAATAAATGTAAGCTTCCTACTGCCTGCTTGTGGAAAGGAGGAGGACGATTGGAGCCCGCTAACCTGCTGTGGTACACAGAAAAAAATGTGTGACTTTAAATATTTATCCAACAACTGAACAAGCCATTATGCATTTTTCACTATGAGCCCCCAGTAAGTTACAACATTCCAGCAAAACTGTGCATTACAGGATCTACAGTATAAAATGTAGAGTTATTTTGGTTTATGGGGGTGATCAGGTCAAAATATAGAATACAGTGAATTATCAGGTCAACAGGAAAAAATACAGAGTTGCAGTGATTGAGTTGAACAGGAAAAAAGAATGTTATAGTGAAAAGGGATCTATCTTGTTTGTATTACTTGATGTTGTAGAAAATTTCCTTTTGAGTGAAGTTCTTGGCATAGACTGTGCGGTGAAAAGGCATTCTTTAGTGTGTATTTTTTGCTACCATTGAAGATGTGCCTTTCGAGTAAAGCTCTTCTCACAGCCAGTGCAGTGATACGGCCTCTCTCCTGTGTGTAATCTTTGGTGATAAAAAAAGAGCCTTTGAGTAAATCTCTACTTACAGTTCGCCCAATGGTAAAGCCGCTCTTATGTGTGTGTTCTTTGATGCTGTAGAAGAGCTGACTTTCGAGAAAAGCTCTTTTCACACTCAGTGCAGCAATAAGGCCTCTCTCCTGAGTGTACACTTTGATGTCGTACAAGGCTTCCCTTTTCAGAAAAGCGCTTCTCACACACAGTGCAGTGATGAGGTCTCTCTCTTGTGTGTACGCTCTGATGCCGTGCAAGGGATCCCTTATGTGAAAAGCACTTGGAACACACAGCGCAGCTATAAGGCTTCTCTCCGGTGTGTATTTTTTGGTGCTGTAGAAGACTTGACTTTTGATTGAAGCTCTTCTCACACACAGTGCAGTGATAAGGCCTCTCACCTGTGTGTACGATTTGATGCCGTACAAGGGTTCCCTTATGAGTAAAGCGCTTGGAACACACACTGCAGCTATAAGGCTTTTCTCCTGTGTGTATGCGTTGATGCTGATGAAGAAATCTCTTTTGATTGAAGCTCTTTTCACACACAGTGCACTGATAAGGCCTCTCTCTAATGTGTGTTCTTAGATGCTGTACAAAATGTGCCTTTTGAGTAAAATACGTTTTACACTTTTTGCAGGGATATGGCCTGGGGCTGGCATGTAATTCATGTACTTTTTTGTGACTCACAAGAAGTGCTTTATTGATAAATTCTTTTTCACACACATTGCAAGCAAAGTGTCTTTTCCTCATTTGCATTCTGCAGCATTTTCCTAAGTAGATCTTTTCAGTAAAATTAATCTTGCCCCCGGCCCCTCTATGGCTCTCTTTCCCAATCAGACTTTCTAGATGTGATTGTTTTGCTGCAGAATAGAAAGAAAACAGAAAATTACACATGGAAAATATTTCTTGAAAAAACCGCATTGTTAAAATATAGAAAGGTGGGCAGTTTTTTACATTCTAAGAAGAAGTGTCACATTTTCCTTTGAGACACAAATGGTGCCTAATCCTCCCTCACAGAGTACGGTGATTTAGTCCTGCAGGAGGGTCTGTAAAATCAAGTGATTTACAAGAACCACTCACCTTAGAGATTGTACTTATTGGTTAACTTCAACCTAAGATCCAATGACATAAAAACATCATCAGTAAGAAATGGAACATTCTAAAAACAGGCGGAAGTCTACTCCGACTACTCCGACTCAGTCATGTACACTATTATTGAGCTTTCCCAAAATAAGGGGACATTACCCCTGTGATGATAGTAACGTTTGCCACCTGACAGAAATGACCAGATTTTTCCAGAATGACTCTGGAAATTACGAGGTCATATGAAATTTAATACAAACAAGTGCGTATACTTTATTCAATGTATGTGTAAAAGGTTCTATGTAAATGTGACCACAAGATCGGTAAAGATAAGGATTAATGAACATCACAGCACAATTAGATACCAACGAGTAGCAACAAAACTTACCAGTCATCACATTTCTAAACAGCATACTACAGATGACATTAAGTGGAGTGTTTATAGAAATTACAGGATGGATCCACAATACACTACATACTACTGCGAGAACAACATTGGGTTTTCAAGCTCACACTGACATTCATGGCCTTACCGATGATACACCTTGGATGTCACTCATAAAGAAGCACTGCTACTGCTGCGAGAACAAGCTTCACACGGTCATCCATGCCCTTATCGATGATATAACTTGGATGTCACTCTTGAAAAATTGATCCTCTAAACAAAGTTGTACATTGCGGGCTGGACAGAGGTTCATATAAACTGTGTTTGCATCTTAAGCTCACCAAGATGCACTGTCACACTTAATATCTGCAGAGAGAAACCATGTTATTCTCTTGGCCTTATGTAAAGACCTTTTAATTACCCCCCTATGTTATAACAATTAATATCAAGGAGCTTACAAGTGAATGAGTGCGTGTTAGTATCTGTATGAGTAAGTGTGTGTATCTGTATGGGTGAGTAGGCGACTGTGTGACTGACCACATGCGTGAGTGACTAGGTGTGTGAGTAGATCTATGGATGACTGACTCAGTGTGAGAGTGGTTGTAAGGGTGTATGAGTGGCTGTTAATGGCTGTATTCGTGAGTGAGAGGGTGGGTGTATGAGTGGCTGTATGGGTCAGTGAGTGGATGTGTCTGTAGATGTGTGTGTGTGTGTGTGTGTGTGTGTGTGTGTGTGTGTGTGTGTGTGTGTGTGTCTATGTGTGTAAGTAGTGGTATAGGTCTTTGAATGGCTGTGTGGGAGTGAGTGTATGAAAGGTTAGATAGGGGTGCGAGTGGGTGTGTCAGTGGCTCTGTGGATGATATTCAGTGATGTCATCAGTGATGTAATTTGAGAAGTTATAGTTATCTCAGCTATGACTATATCTGCTTAATTTCACTGGTTTTGTACGAGTGAAACCTGAGCCTTACTATAACTTTCCTGTAACTTTTGTTTTTCTCAGTGAATTTTTACGTTTTTTAAAATTCAATTTCCTAACTATAACGTCCCTGTAACCTTTGTATTTTTTCAGTGAATATTTTAGGTATTTTAAATGCTAATTCCCAACTATAAGGTGCCTGTAACGTTTGTTTTTTTCAGTGAATTTCTATGTTTTTTAACTAGCAGTAATGTTGGGGAAAGGGGGCGGGACCTTCAACCAGTTCTCATTAATCCCGCTGTCTGGGACTTAATGGAGGTAACAGATAGGGCTCCTGGCTTCGAAGGACCCTCAGCATCCAAGAGGAATTCATATCCCAACCAGCAGTGCACCAGGAGGCGCGTTTGCAGAGTTATGGAGAAAGGGGGTGTGGCCTCTGACAACCTCTCAGCAATCCCGCTCTATGGGACTCTCTGGAGGTAACAGGAGGGGTAGGTGGCCCCCAAGGACCCTCAGCAGCCAAAGTACTTCATCCTCCATCCAGCAAGGCACCAGGACGTGGGTTTAGAGAAAGGGGGTATGGCCTCGAAAATCCTCTCAGCAATCCAGCTGATTGGGACTTACAGGAAGTAACAGGAGGGCTTGTTGGCCCCCAAGAACCCCCAGCATTCAAGGGGACTTAATCTCCCAACTAGCAGTATGCAAGAAGGTGCATTTGCAGAATGGTGGAAAAGGGGGCACAGCCTCCATCTCGCTCAGTGGGACTTAATGGAGGTAACAGGAGGGCTTGTTGGCCTCCAAGGACCCTCAGCATTCAAGGGGACTTCATCCTCCAACTAATAGTTCCTAATAATGCCTATCCAGCCCCCTTCTCCATTTTTGTCAAACAGGTCTGGCTTGCAGAAAGCGTGCAGAGAAACAGATGAAAATATCGCTCCCCCATACAGAGAGCTGCTAATTCAAGCAGCTCCCTGCTTGCGGTAGCAATGCCGGCTCCCAGAGGAGTCGGGAGTCTGGAGTCGGCTGGGACCGTGGGGGCTTGAGGATCCCCCCACAGTCTCTGGGTAAGAAGGGAAAGAAGACAAGCATTTGCAATGCAATAGGTCTCGCATTTACGCGAGTTTAAGCTACAGGCATTGTAAATAACAATGCCTTATATTTATTCAAAAACGAAAAACAATTATTGTGTGGTCCCCCGGCTGTGGTTAGACGCCCTTTTTCGATGGTTTCCGCCTTGCTTTTTTGGTGTTATTTTATTTTTTCTTCCTTTGTTTGTACTTTTAAAAATGATGTATCCTGATAGCCTCTGAGATGCACTCAGTAATTTGTTAATTCGGCTGAGCCCCAGGGGGCCTGTTGCTGCCTTGATGTTGATGACCATGTATATATTAGCGGCCGGCCCTGGTGGTTGTAGGCCCATGTTTGTATTGAGTTTTATGCACAATAAAGGTTTTCGCAAAAAAAAAAAAAAACGAAAAACAAAAATAAAAGGCATTGTCATTTGCAATGTCAATAGCTCAAACTCACGTAAATGTGAGACCTATTGCATTGCAAATGCTTGTTGTGAGAAGTTGGCCTGGTATATGCTGGTCACTAGTTAAAGTGGCCACCTTGCACCACTACAATTAGACCTTTTATGGTAGATAGGTTTAAGACAACCTTTTAAAGAAAGCTATCCTAGTGGTAGCTGTGGAGAGCAGCCTTCAGGCTAAGTCTCTGAGGAATGTAAAGCTTGTTTTACCTTATAATCTCTTGAATTACCAAATGAAAAGACACCACACAGGTATATATTATCTGCTGGCGGTCGCCAGTAGATAGTTATAGTTAGGACCGTGTTTCCATAGGAAATCCGCAACATTCTATTTGGAATAACTTTGGCGCCGGTTGACGAATCCTCGCGAAATTTTCAAAATAGGTGGGGCGCTCCGCTCCGCTCCTACCCTGAAAGTCTCAGGGGGATTCGTCAAGCGGGGGCTGAGAAACAAGGGGGGTCCCAAAACGCGTTTTCCCCATGCAATTTTCCATAGGGACCTTTAGTCCAAGGTACAGCCCGAACGGCTGAACAGAATTACTTGAAATTTGGCAGAGAGGTAGTCCTCAGCTCAGGGAAGTGCCTTTTGCAGGTCTGGTGTCAATCTGTTCAGTAGTTCCTGAGAAAATCAAAAGTAAAATCATATATATATGTGGGCGGAGCCTAACCACACATCTCATCCTGAGATCTGATTGGCTGTCAGCACTTCATCCAAAAAGTGTTGGCAGCCATCTTGGGACCAATATACATGATAGCACCTCATTAAAAAGCATTGCAGTTAATAGAAGGTTTTAAGACTTTAGTTACATTATAAATCATTTGTTGATGGTACCATACTCATTTTAGGAATTGTGGTATGTTCTAAGGTGATTTCACCATCTGAAAAAGCCTTCTGCTGGGATATCATGATTGAGAGAAAAATATTTTCTCATGCTTTTCCCACAGAGGTTTGGAAGGTGATCTATAAGCTAAACTGAGAGCTTATTTTCAGTAAATTCACATTTTCTTTCTCAGTCATGTGAGAATGAAGTCTGACATTCTCAGTCAAACATGTACATCCAACAAGGGCAGAGACTGTCAGTTGATTCCTTTGTGTTCTACTGCAGCTTCCCAGAGTGTTCCAAAGAACAACTAGAACGCTTACAGTCCTACTTATGATAAACGTATGGCACACCTGAAGCCATCTTGCTTGGATTAAAGTGGTAACTCTTAAAACATTTAATTTAAAAAGGAACAAAATGAGGGGGTTCATTTTTCCATAAAAAGTATGATTAGTGCTGCAGAAAGAAAAATTAGGGCACATTTTGAGTGACTTCTCAAATCCTCTTCTATTTCATAAAAAAATTCTGACATGCAGACTGAAACATGCACTTTCAATACCAGGAGCAGACTTCCATGGTGAACAGTAGTTTTACTACAGTGATCTAATGAGCAACTAGAGGGCTAACATTCAGAATTTATGGCAAATGTGTGACATATCTGAATACCTTCATGATGGAATCAAAGTAAAAAACTGAAAGCATTTCCTACTGAGGAGACTGCAGTAAATGAGGAAATTAGGAAACTTCATAACAAATAAATCTCCCAAGATGGCCACCGGAGACAAAAGAGCCCAAATGTAGCCCAAAATCCCCCAGATGTAGCCCAAATATAGCCCAATGACAGAAGTGTGCAAAACACTTATTATTTTGTGTTTTTGCAGTGTTATAGGGTGCAGACTTGTCAGGTATTGGAGTGCTTTACATGAGCATTGGTTACATCACACAAGAACAAATTCATTTTGGTTGTAGACATGGGGAGATTAAGTGATTTGACCAGAATCACAGAATGGCGAGCTGAAGCAGAAACTCCAACCTGGTTCCCCAGTTGCAAAGTCTGCAGTTCTGGAAGTAACACCACATCCTCTCCCCTAAGTGCAACATTTAATCAAGTGGTCAACTGGATAAAAAAACATAAAGATAACAAATAATTTAAAAGTGCTTTGTCGCTATTTGAAAACTCAGAAAATATGTCCTTATTTTAGTCTTTTAGAGCACTAACCATAATTTTGATGCCAATAAGACCCTCTCATGTATGTAATTTCTAAAGGAAATGCTCTAGGTATTACAGTTTTCATTACATCAAGATGACGTCAGGCATTCCATACTTTTGTAATAAATATAGAATGTTAGCAATCTAGTTGTTCATTAGGATACTGTTGAGAGGCAGAGGCCAGGGGCACGGACTCTGAAAATTGAAGGCAGGTAGGAGGGTGCAAAGGCAACAATTTTACCACACTGGGCAGACAGGAAGGGCAGTGGCAGCACAACAGACTATGGAGGGCAGTGGAAAGGGGGGCAGGGGCAACAAACCAACAATACAGGACTTGCAAGAGAGGCTGTGGCAATGTAATAGACCATTGTGGGCAGAAGGAAGAGGCAATGGTAGTACAACCATACATGCCAACAGACCCGATTCAGCCAGGAAACGTCCAATGTTTTTAAGCTCAAATGGGCTTTATTTGATCTGTCTCCTGTCTACAATCTCCTCTTTTTCAATGTAACTCAAAGGGGAAAATCAATACCCCAGTTTTTTTTCAAAATCTCCCTCTTACCAAGTTCAAAATGTTCGCAAGTATGGTACATTGGATCATGAAAGGAAATGGGGTAGGGTCATGGACTTGGATAACAGAGGACAGGAGGGACATGGAGAGGTGCACCAAACTGACCCTGCAGGGCAGGCATCAGGGTTTGCAGCAGCACAATACACCACACAGGGCATGCGGGACAGGAGTGCAGCACAACAATCCATAGAAAGCAAGAGGGAGGGGACAGGACCATGCACATGGACAACAGAGAACAGAGGGGCAAAAGGCAATGGTAGCTAGCTGACCATAATGGACAGCCAGGAGAGAAAGCTGCAGCATAACAGACCATAAAGGGCAGGAGGGACGGATCAGGGGCATTACAATGGAACAGACAAGCCAGGAGGAAGGGAGTAGGGGTCTGCACATGTAAACAGAGGGCTGGGGGCAAGGGGGCAGGGCAGGAGCAGCAAGATAGCCATGGAGGTCAGGCAGGATGGGCACTAGAAGCAAGACACACCATGAAGAGCAACAGTGAGACTGTGATGGCATACACACAAGACCAGAGGGAAGGTGGGAGGGGGTCAGGGGCAGCTAACTGACCACACAGGGAAGGTGGGAGGGGCCATGGCAGCACAGAAGACCATGCATGGCAAGTGGGAGGGTTAGTGGCAGCACAATGGCTATGATGGGCAAGAAGGAGGGGGCAGGGGCATGCACAAAGGACGAAGGAGGATAGAAGGGAGGGTCAGGACCTGTGCACAGACAAGAAAGTTCAGGGGAAGCGGCCTCACAACGGACCGCACGGGGCAGGCAGGAGGAGCAGTTGCAGCACAACAGACCAGGGAGGGCAGAAGGGTGTGGCAGTACAATGGACCATGTAGGACAGGAGGAAGAGGATAGGGGCATGGCATGTGGACAGGCAGGGTGGAGGTGGCAGGGACAGGTTACAGTCATCTGACAATGCTAGGCAGGTGGGAGGGGAGTGGCAGCTCAACAGAACACTCAGAGTAGATAGGAGTGGCAGGTCCATGGAACATGGTGGGCAAAAAGGATGGAACAGGGGCATGCACAAAGTCATCGGAGGGCAGGGGGAAGGAGAATAGGGGCTGCAAGCTAAGCACAGAGTTTAAGCAGGAGGTCAATGATGGGGCATAGAATTGGGCAATGGAGGGCAGGAGGAGTGGACTGGTACATCATACTAAATTGAGGGCAGTGGCAGCACATCAGACCATGCATGGCAGGAGGGAGGAGGCTAGTCCATGGATTCACACAACAGAGGATAGGGAGGAGGGGGATGGGGCAGCAAGCTAACTGTTCAGAGAAGGCGGGTATTAGGAACTTTATTGTTTTTAAAACGTGTGTCTGTGCAAACTACTTAAAATATGAACAAGTATGCAGCATAATCTCACTTTTATTCAGGAAGAAGAGGACGTTTGTGACTGTGACTCCGGGCTCACTTGGCAGAAACACCCCCTGACCCTCCACCCCCTATCGCAAAATGTAATGCCCGTGAAAAGGGTAGGTGAACACAGTGTTATATAGAACATAGTCCTGAGAGCACGATTGAAAATGAAAACTAGATATAGTGTATGGTATAAACTATGCACCAAAAAGTGTGATATAAGATGAACCGGGCGTGAAATATAATATGCAATACATTGTGCGCAATGACAGATTCATTAGAGAGCGCGAGATAGCACAGGTTCTAGCGCGTGCTATGCGATATGCGCCTTGGAGTGTAATATGCACAGGGCAGTGTTGTGTAACCTAACTAGTCTCTAAAGTTGTAATATAAAATATGTGCTGGGGAGTGTAACGTTGCATATGCACTGTGACAAAGATATGGATCCCAGATTGTAATATGTATGGCATAGCACTATGCGTTATAACATAGGCATCGAGGAAGGCACGTTAGATGGGGCAATATAACCCGTGCGAAGACAAGTGTGGCATGACATATTCACGTGGTGGTGTTACAGTGCACATGGGCTAGAGAGTGTCATAGCATATGCACTAGCTAGTGGAATACAACACAGAGGTGAGTGGCACTCAGCAGGCAATGGTGGGTGTAACACAGCATTGGGCTCTGCCAGGAGCACGCTGTGACTCTCAAGTGATGTTCGTCCCCTTTCCAGAGAGTAAAATAAAAAGTATTACACATCTGGCAGTGGATGTGTGTTTTATTAACCGTGAGGGGGGTTTCTTGCATAGTTTTGGTCGAATTTTTGTCGAATCCCCTTTGAATGGCTTGGTGTGCATGTGTATTAAATGTGCCCGTCAATAGCTACCCATGTTTGTATAAATAAACAACAAGGGTGTCTACCGGGATTAGGCACGGTAGGGCATCAGACATGTCAGAGCTTCACTAGTGGTGTAAATACATTCCACGTGGATTCATTGTATGCATAGTCGTCTTTTAATGAATATCACGCAAATCGTCATGGTGATAGGTACGTACGGTTTGTCCAGCATGTCGTAGGTGTGTCTATAGTTATATATTTTTTAAAAATAAGAAAAAACAGTGGCCGGCCCTGGGGATTGGGGTCAAAAAAATATAATTAGGAGACAGGCCCTGGGGGATGGGGTCATCAGGGCCAATAAATTAGAATAAGAAGGGGATCCACACAGCCCTCCTTCTTAAAAAATTAAAATAAATAAAAGACTGGCATCGTGCCGGAGGCCACGCCCCCTTCTTGCAGCACTCTGCAAACGCGCCCCCTGGCGAGTTGTAAGTTGGGAAATTAATTCCTCTTCAATACTGAGGGTCCCTGAGGGCCAACTAGCCCAACAGGCATCTCCAGTATGTGCCAGGGAGCTGCGCTGCAGACAGGTGTTCTGAGGCCAAGCCCCTTTTTACACCTCTCTGCAATGCAGCTCTGTGGCGCTTACTGGAGGTACCTAGTGGTCTAGTTTGACCCTAGGGACCCTTAGGATTCAAGGGGACTTAATCTCTCAACTTAGAACAGCCACAGGGCGCGTTTACACAGTGGTGAAGGGAGGGGACGGGGCCTGAGGTGACGTGTGCAAACACGCACTATGGCACGTTTTAAATTGGGGATATAATTTCCCTTCAATTCTGAGGGCACCTGGGGGCTAACTAGCCCACCAAGTGCTTCCAGTAAGCGCCACTGAGCTGCATTGCAGAGAGGTGGTCCAGGCCGTGCCACTTTTTACACCTCTCTGCAACGCAGCTCTGTGGCACTTACTGGAGGTACCTAGTGGGCTAGTTGGACCCTAGGGACCCTCAGGATTCAAATGAACTTAATCTCCCAACTAAAAACGGACACAGGCCGTGTCTACACAGTGGTGAAGGGAGGGGACGGGGCCTGAGTTAACGTGTGCAAAAACGCCCTGTGGCCTGTTTTAAGAGGTAGTTTTAATCCCCCTGCCCTATCATATACTAGGGGCTTACAGAGGAGGTCATGCTAATCACAGGGGGACCCCAACGCATAATGTTCCCTAGTGTATGTAGGTGTTTTCACTTTATTCTAAGTGTCTTTTAACATAGCACTGGCTCTAGGACTGGTTAGTCAGACTCAGTTACCACCAGTATCCGTCTGAAAAAGTTGAGGGTACAGGATGATTTTGCAACAAGGCTTCTTTCTGCTCTTCTTTTTGTTCTTTCTGCACGTTATCCTTCTTCCTGCACTTTTCTTCGTCTTTGAGGACTTCTGTTGCTTCTTTCTGCACTTCTTTTTTTTCTTTCTGTGCATTGTTTCTTCTTTCTTCACATGTCCTATCTCTGTAGGCATAGTTAGAAATTAGCATTTAAAAAACCTTTGAAATTCACAGAAAAAACCATAGGTTTCAGGGGTGTTATAGTTAGCTGGACTTTTCACTTGTACAAAACCATTGAAATTCCCCCGTTATAGTTAGTTCAGCTAACTATAACTCGCGCGCCCGCAATGCACTGCTGATGACGTCACATATTACATCACTCATGACATGGTCAGTGACATCACTCATGACATCACTGATGACATCTCAAATGACATCACTGATGACATCACTGATGACATCATCCTTGTGATAGAGTGACAGACCTCCTCTCACCCTAATATAACCTTTGATACACACATTCAAAAATAGAGACAAACATTTTCAAAACAATGGACATACCAATACCAGTAACAACAACCTCTTCAGTAATTCTAAGATCCACATACACATCCACTCATTCACCAACAGTCCTATACAGTCACTCATACATGTACTCACTCATCATATGTACTCATACACCTATACATCCTGTTACACAATGCCACTCATCTTTATAGTTACTCACACACATAGTCACTCATGCTAATAAAGAATCAAACATACATTTACTTAATCAGTCAGTTACACAATCAATTTTTCAAAAACAAATCATCCATTTAGACACTTATATACCCATTTATTCTTCCATCGACCTTGAGATATACATATATAAAACATATTTAATTTTCAGAAAAACATACATTCACTGGATGATGTCATCAGTGATGTCATCAGTGATGTCATTTGAGATGTCATCAGTGATGTCATGAGTGATGTCACTGACCATGTCATGAGTGATGTAATATGTGACGTCATCAGCAGTGCATTGCGGGCGCGCGAGTTATAGTTAGCTGAACTAACTATAACGGGGGAATTTCAATGGTTTTGTACAAGTGAAAAGTCCAGCTAACTATAACACCCCTCAAACCTATGGTTTTTTCAGTGAATATAAAATATATATGTATTTATTTCTAGACACACTCTACTAATCTCTTTATGAAATTAGAAGTCAGGAACATATGCACAAATCAATGTTTCACAACAAATTAGGCACTTATATGGCTGAGGCACTAGGGGCGTACCAGACCATATACTAAAAAAGAGGTATAGGAAGAACGACTTCAGAAGGGAGAAGGCCTAAGGTCATCAGAAGCACTGGAGCCTCACTAATCCACTCAAGGCAGGTAAGTAAAAGACGCACGGGAGACGCAGACAGTGTGAGAACACAGCCACGGATCCCAATAGACTTCAATGGAGCAAGTCGCGGATGGAATTTTAAAGTTTTAGGGTACTTTGGGAGAGTCTACAAGCAAGTCACTTACAGGGTAAGTAGTTCGAGAGCAAACACCCACAGGAGCACCGTAGTGCTGGAGTTACCTCATCCAGGGAAGCCGGGTGCATAGGTGTCTTTTGGTGTCGGGTCGCAGCGTCGTTTTCAACGGGAGCCAAAGAAGACTTGCTGCTTGTGAAGACAGGAGAACTGTCCGGTGGAATCCAAGGCTGGATTCTGAAGAAAGAAGACCTGAAAGCAGAGGAGACAGTGTTCAAAGTCACTTGCCAGTGACCCGGGCTCAGGAAGATGGATGCCCACAGTCGTTGGGTGATTTCAGGTGATCACGGGTGTCTTGACTCTTCATCCACGAGGTCCAGGAGACGTTGACGACAACCAGGAGCTGGATTCGGAGTGTCCCACGATGTCTGCAGCTTACTGAGGTGTCGGCAACCGGATTGGAGCCAACAAGCCTTGGCAACAGCAAGTCTAGTGGAATGTGAAGAAAGTCAGCGGTGCAGACCAGCAAGATCTGAGGGACTCACCCAGCGAGGGTAAGTCAGGGCAGGCCTGGAGCAACCAGGGGAGCCCTTTGGTTCGATGAAAAAGTGTTCAGGGGACCCACAAGCCAACCGGCAAGGGACCGCGAAGACGCCTCGGGAGGTTTCACTTCACAGGAGCCCACGGTCACTCGGGACGAGGTAGGCCTCTGATTTTCGGTGGAAATCCTGCTGGAGGCTTGGACCACACGTGGTCCAATGCACAAGTTCGTAGAACATCGTGAAGGGGTTGCACTCGACAATAGTGCACGGTACCCGGGTGTGATACGGACAGTGCCGGAAACGCCAGAAACACCTTTCCCGTGCCCTTCAAGATGGCGACGTCCCAATGTCAAGCGGAGGACGGTAGCGGTCTAGTCTTCCAGGAAGGGGCGGATGTGACGTCCCGCACGAAGACGAGAGACGCGAGGGAGGCGGAGACAAAAAGGGAGGAAGAGGAAGCGAAGAGGAAGTTGGAGAAGACGGCGGAGAGTGAAGGAGTGACGGAGCCAGAACTGGTACGAGGGAGAGAACAAAGGACCGAACAGCAGAGTCGGAGTAGCAGAGAAGAAGACGCGACGGGCGGCGAGGCCCCAGCTGGTACCGCTACCGTGTCCAGTCGTCCCTCGGAGAGTCAGGACGCCGAGACACCCAATGCTACGGTCCTGGAGGACTGTAGCTCCAGGTCAGTGTCTTTCTTGAATTCTTTAAAACGCTGGACTGGGAGGGCGAAAGCGGGGAGAGCAAGTAAAAGCGGGCACTAGTCAAGTCTGCCCTGTTCCTCACATTTCCCCTCCTCACAAACCCTGGTGAATAGACGCATAGGTGGTGGGTGAATCACACAGTCACGAGAGTCAAGACTTTGTTACTGACGGGTGGTTCTTTCTGTGTTTCCTTTATCTCCCGGGGACGCCAAAACAAACCTGAGGACCTCTCAAGGAAACTGACCTGAAGTTACTCACACCAGAGGGACCTGCAGAATCGGCTACCGGACCTGTTGCTTTGTCTTTATATGTTTACGAACTTCTGTTTCCCCTTTCTTTTGAGAGACTTTACCCCTGAACAACTATACTCTTTACCTGCAATAAACAACCAGCCTAATAACTTCCGTGTCGTTAGCTCTTGTCCTAAGAGGGTCGATCATAGGTCAGGGTGGCCAAACAACTTACAGTGGTGTCAGAAGTGGGATCTCATCTGAGGCTTGAAGATGACACAACCCGTGACCCTACAGGACATCATCACACAGCTAGCTGAGGGTCAACGACACTTGCAATTAGTCCTGGAACAACAAAATCTAAATGCCCAGAAGGAAAGGGAGTCATTTCAGAAGGCCATGATCGACCAGGCATCGCTATTAACAAACAACCAACAGGTGCAAGACACAGCCATACTAAGACTTACGGATGTGATAGCCAACACCAGGGTGCATCCGCACGTCCCTGGGAGCGTACTACAGAAATTCCAGGAAGGGGAGGACCCTGACTATTTTTTTACGAACTTTGAAAGAGTAGCTACTACTGCTGCTTGGCCCCCAAAGCGGTGGGGTCAGTACATTGCCCCACTGTTGTCAGGCGAATTGCAGGCAGTCTACCAAGCGGCCAACCCCGCTGGTGTGACACCCTACCAAGACATAAAAAGGGCCATTTTGGAACGACTGGGATGTGATCACGAATATTATAGAGCCCGGTTTCGCAAAGAAAAATGGGTGACTGGTGACAATCCCCGAGCCTTATTCTACCGCATTAAAGATTTAGGGACACGATGGCTTCAACCCAGCACGGCCTCAGTAGAGGAGGTGGTAGAGAAAGTGTTCTTAGAACAATACTTGGAAGCTCTACCCTATAATACGAGAGCCTGGCTGAAACAGCATCCGGCCTTAACTCAACAAACAGCCATTGAACTTGCTTGTGCATACCACAGGTCACCGGACTTTAAAGCTCAAAGCCCCAGAGTCCCGATGACCTCCCTCAAAACCCCTACCAAATCCACCAGTGAAGGAGACAGACGACCCTTGTCCATTACAAAACCAGTTCCCAAATCCACCCCAAAACCAACATCAGCACATCTAGGCCCTCAGTGTTTTCGGTGTGCTGAGTGGGGGCACATAGCTCGGAAATGTCCCTTGAACACCGATCACCCAGAGCCCATGGAGGTCGGGTGGTCCCGAGGAAGGGTGTTACTAACAGGAGGCATTAGACAGAGATACAAGAAAGGTGTTAGGATAAATGGGAGACCTATAGACGCTTTACTAGATACGGGTTGTCACCATACAGTCGTGGCCAAAGAAATCCTTCCGGGTGCAAAAGAGTGTGAGGGAGAAACGGTACTAGTATCCTGTGTTCATGGCGATGTACGGTCCTATCCCTTAGCTGAAGTCTTACTAGAAATAGACGGATACCCCCAAGTGAGAAAAGTGGGAATAGTACCTGGGTTACCCGAAAAAGTATTGTTAGGTACCGACCTTCCCCTTTTCCATGAATATTTAGCCGGGCTCATGCAATCGGGAGACGAACCGGACTGGCTACACGAAGCCCCGTTCCGTACCGAACCTATATCCCAGCCCCAAGACAGAGAGAAAAAGTCCCGTAGTGAGAAAAGAAGGGACAGAGAACACTACGCTCTGACCAATCCTGGTATGTTTTCATGTATGCTTTCTTTCCCAGATGACATCAATACTCCTGCCCGCAGCTTTCGAGCGGCACAGAAAGATGACAGCACCTTGGTACAAGCCTGGAAGCACGTTCAGGAAGTTGACCCCAACAAGGTAGGCCCATATTTTTTTATAAAAAAAGGTCTGCTTTATAGAGCCGTTGGTGGTCCTGGACGGAGGTGTGATCAATTGTTGATACCGATAGCATTTAGAGAACAGGCCCTACAGTTAGCACACAGCCAGACGGGAGGGGGTCATTATGGCCAAGAACACACCCTGAAATACCTGTTAGAACGGTTTTATTGGCCAGGGGTATATCAAGAAACCGCTCGATTTTGTGCAGCTTGTCCCAAATGCCAAATGATCAACCCTTCCAAAGACAAAAGGGTACCTCTGTGTCCGTTACCAATCATTGACATTCCCTTCCAGCGGGTAGGCATGGATTTAGTGGGTCCCCTTGTTAGATCAGCAAGGGGACACCAGTATATATTAGTCTTGGTGGACTATGCAACTCGCTATCCCGAGGCTATACCCCTCACCAGCATGACCACCACAGCCGTAGCCCAGGCCATGGTATCATTCTTTTCTCGAGTAGGCTTCCCGTTAGAACTATTAACAGACCAGGGAACCCCTTTTATGGCCAGATTGATGAAAGACATCTGTAAAATACTAGGGGTACGCCAAATCCGAACCTCAGTGTACCACCCACAAACGGATGGTCTGGTCGAACGGTACAACCGAACCATCAAGACTATCCTAAAGAAACTAATTGGGGACACCGGAAGGGACTGGGACCGGAAGTTACCTTTGGTACTATTTGCCATCAGAACACACGTACAAAAATCCACAGGATTCAGTCCTTTCGAACTCCTGTTTGGACGTACACCTCGCACTCTATTAGACATGGCCGCGGAACAGTGGACGGAAGAGGAGGACGAAGGGAAACCAGTGTTAAGTTATGTACACACCCTGAAGGAAACCTTAGCGACTCTATGGGACACTGTCCATCAAAATATGGAGAAAGCACAGGCTAACCAAAAAGAACAGTATGATCGTGCCAGCCGAATGAGGGAGTTGAAAGTGGGAGATAAGGTGTTGATTCTGTTGCCCTCTTCAGATAAGAAACTGTTGGCAACATGGCAAGGCCCCTATAGCGTGACCCAGAGGGTCACTCCGGTTTCTTACAGAATAGCGATACCCCACACTAACAACCAAGGGCAAACATACCATATAAACCTTTTAAAGAAGTGGGAGGAGAAACAGGCCTGTACCGGAGAGGATAAAGGGATACAACCGGTCTGCCAAGTGACCCTCAATAAACCATTGGGAATATGCATGGAAAGGGAGGGGATGTCCAGAGAAGACATGCCACAGATGGGATCTAAAATAACTCCCAAACAAAAAGCACAAGTATGTGATCTGTTGAGTCAACACCCAGGGTTAAGTTCGGGAAGCCCAGGACGTACCTCAATAGTATCACATGACATTGTCACACAGGAAGGAATAGTGGTGAACCTCAAACCATACAGGATACCACAGGCTAGGAGAGAAGCCGTAGAAGTAGAAGTAGAGTCCATGCTTCAGGCGGACATAATCGAACCGTCTCACAGTCCATGGCGGTCATCCATTGTATTAGTGCCCAAACCGGACGGAAGTCTTCGCTTTTGCATAGACTTCCGCCAGGTGAACGCTCACTCCAAATTCGACAATTACCCAATGCCCCGGGTGGATGAATTAATCGAGAGGTTGGGTGGGGCACGAGTCATGTCCACCATTGACCTGACAAAAGGTTACTGGCAGATTCTGTTAACAGAATCAGCCAAGGAAAAGACTGCATTTTCAACCCCGTCCGGACTCTATCAATTTAAGGTGATGCCGTTTGGTCTCCACGGAGCACCTGCAACGTTTCAGAGGCTTATGGACGTTCTATTGAAAACACACCGGGACTACGCTGTCGCCTATTTAGACGACATAGTGGTGTATAGCCCCGACTGGGACACACATTTAGCTCATCTCAATAACGTTTTTAAAACCTTGAGGCAAGCAGGTCTTACCCTAAATCCAAAGAAGACCACTCTAGGAACACACCAAATCGAATACTTGGGCTACACTATCAGAGACGGCTCGATCCTACCACAACACAACAAATTAGAAGCTATACAGAAGATTCCCCGCCCTTCTACAAAAAAAGAAGTTAGAGCTTTTTTGGGACTGGCGGGTTACTATCGCAGGTTCGTCCCACAATTCTCCGAGCTGGCGAGCCCCCTCACGGACCTCCTGCAGAACAAAAACAGCAAAACCAAAATAGAATGGGGGAGGAGGCAGGAAGACAGTTTCAGCGCACTAAAGACTGCCCTGTGTAGTGCCCCTGTTTTGTCCTGTCCGGACTTCAATAAGTCCTTTGTACTACAAACCGACGCCTCGGATAGAGGGGTAGGGGCTGTACTTTCTCAACCAAATACTCAAGGGTTCTTACAACCCATATTATTTTTGAGTCGGAAATTATTCCCCAGGGAAACCCGATATGCCACCATGGAGAAAGAATGCTTGGCCATTAAGTGGGCCATAGAATCACTACAATATTACCTGTCGGGAAGACATTTCTTTCTCCTAACGGACCATGCACCCCTGACCTGGCTAGCCACCAATAAGGACACCAATGCCAAAATACTGAGATGGTTCTTAGCATTACAACCTTTTTCGTTTCAGACTATACATATTCCCGGGCGTTTGCAAGGCAATGCGGACTACCTCTCCCGATTTCCTGTGACTGAATGGTCCGATCGGCCATCCCGTGGAGAAAGGCAGTGTGATACGGACAGTGCCGGAAACGCCAGAAACACCTTTCCCGTGCCCTTCAAGATGGCGACGTCCCAATGTCAAGCGGAGGACGGTGGCGGTCTAGTCTTCCAGGAAGGGGCGGATGTGACGTCCCGCACGAAGACGAGAGACGCGAGGGAGGCGGAGACAAAAAGGGAGGAAGAGGAAGCGAAGAGGAAGTTGGAGAAGACGGCGGAGAGTGAAGGAGTGACGGAGCCAGAACTGGTACGAGGGAGAGAACAAAGGACCGAACAGCAGAGTCGGAGTAGCAGAGAAGAAGACGCGACGGGCGGCGAGGCCCCAGCTGGTACCGCTACCGTGTCCAGTCGTCCCTCGGAGAGTCAGGACGCCGAGACACCCAATGCTACGGTCCTGGAGGACTGTAGCTCCAGGTCAGTGTCTTTCTTGAATTCTTTAAAACGCTGGACTGGGAGGGCGAAAGCGGGGAGAGCAAGTAAAAGCGGGCACTAGTCAAGTCTGCCCTGTTCCTCACATTTCCCCTCCTCACAAACCCTGGTGAATAGACGCATAGGTGGTGGGTGAATCACACAGTCACGAGAGTCAAGACTTTGTTACTGACGGGTGGTTCTTTCTGTGTTTCCTTTATCTCCCGGGGACGCCAAAACAAACCTGAGGACCTCTCAAGGAAACTGACCTGAAGTTACTCACACCAGAGGGACCTGCAGAATCGGCTACCGGACCTGTTGCTTTGTCTTTATATGTTTACGAACTTCTGTTTCCCCTTTCTTTTGAGAGACTTTACCCCTGAACAACTATACTCTTTACCTGCAATAAACAACCAGCCTAATAACTTCCGTGTCGTTAGCTCTTGTCCTAAGAGGGTCGATCATAGGTCAGGGTGGCCAAACAACTTACACCGGGTATTGCTGTTCCTCGTCACTCGTGGGGTCCACTCGCCTCAGCTTTGCTGGGGACGCACAATGGCTGTCGAGAGGTCAGGAAATCCACTTCCGGGGTTGCAGGGACTTCGGACTCCGGAGGGAGCGGGACTGTTTGCGACCGTTGATTCAAAGTTTTGGTGCCTGCCAAGCAGGGGAGTCACTCCTTGACTCCAAGGGAGATTCTTCAGTCTTCCAAAGGTAGTGGAACGTCGAAGGTCCAAGATTCTTCTTGTAGAGCGTCGTCCAGGATTATCTAGTTTGCAATGGCAAGGGTTCCCTATCTTATACTAAAAGAAAGGGAGGGTCAGGGGAGTGGGTGGTTACACCCACTTCCTTTTGTCCTGTTTCGCGCCAGAGCAGGGACAGGTAGCCCCAGAACCGGTTTGAGCTGGCATATGCACAGAGGAGCCTACTGCTCCCCCGGTGCAGGACTTCAAAGCACTCTAGGAGTGCACCCACCCAGCCCCAATACACTAAATCCTGTCTGGAAGGTGGTTACACCTCCCTGTGACAGGATGCCTATTGTTGGGCCTCCTCCAATGCAAGTTTCGGTCAGCAGCAGGAGGGCAGCCCAGTGTCTGTGCTGGTAGCAACCATTTTGTGATGCCAGGGCTCTTTCAGGATTCTACTGTGTGTCCACAGTAGGTACATGTCTATCCCTCTAGAAGGGTGCGATCATACTCCCACACCAGTTACTGGTGTGGGGGTATGATTCCAAGGCGTTTGACACCAAACACAACATGTTTTGATGCAGCTGTCCCAAAGTTAGCATTTACCGCTAGGTTATAATGCACTTAAGAGTATATGGTTTAACCACATCCACAAACAGCCACAGAGAATAGACTCTGCCAGCTGCAGAGGGGCCCTGCTCAGGCAGGGGAACCCCCTCACATGGAAACCAAGCACCCTGCCCTCAGGATTGATAGGACCTGCCTTAGGGGTGACTGATAGGTTTATATGTGTGTGTAAGGTGAGATATAGGGAACCTATATCTCAGTGAGGAGTGCTAACACTACCTCACCCAGGCTGCAGTAGCAGGCCTGTGGTGTCAGATTTAGTCTGCTTCCCAGGGGTGGCATAATACATGATTCAGCCCCTGGTAGGCCTGTGAAGTACCTATGCCCTTGGTACCTAAGGTACCATATACTAGGGGCTCATAAGGTACCACAGTATCCAATCACTAGTGCATCTAATATGCACTCCATGTCATTTAAGGGAGAAAGCAGATAGGCTGGGGTCCTGGATAGCAGGATCCCAGCCAGACTAGTCAAAAACCATCAAAACACTAGGAACAAAGTGGGGGCAACCATGCAGTCAGATTCCACCTTCCTACACTTGTTTAGTCAAGTTGTACAGGAACACAGCTGCAGTGCAGAATGCCTGAAGGGAAAAACAAATAAAAGTACTATGACTCGGACAGTGTTGGGCGTGACATAATGCTTTTCTTTATTTGCTGGCTGGGAGTGAGTGCAGGTCCTGAGGTAAGGTGGAGTGAGGGCCTGTTGGGGAGAGGGGGCAACAGGGACAAAATGTTTTTCAAAAAGTGCTGTGACGTGGCTTGGACAAGCCGCATCATACTTTCTTTTTATTTTATATTGCAGGCAGGAAGGGAGGGCAGCGACGGGGCAAGATGGAGGAAGAGCGTTTGGAGGGGCAACACGGACAAAATGAAACAAGCATTTGCAATGCAATAGGTCTCGCAGTTGTTAGAGTTTGGGCTATTGGCATTGTAAATGGCAATGCCTTTTATTTATGTGTTGGTTTTTAAAACATAAATAAAAGGCATTGTCATTTACAATGCCAATAGGTTAAACTCTTGCAAATGTGAGACCTGTTGCATTGCAAATGCTTGTGCTTTAACTGTGAACCAGCATAGGAATTTCAGGTCTGGTGTGATGCTACTGTATCATTTCAGACCAAACAAAATGCGAGCTGCATGGTTTTACAGTCTCTCTAGCTGTGACAGAGATATACAGTGGAGACCTGGGTATAAATCCACACTTCACATAGCCACAGCTAGAATTATTGTGACTTTCTGAGGGTAACCGAGTAGCGGCAGTACAACTTTCAGCAGGCAAAGATGGGTGGAATGCCGATTTGAAAAAGGACTTTATCTGGGGGAAATGTTGAGCCCCTGTTCCACTGCCCTCCTCACTCGCAGGCGTCATTCCCAGAGACTGAGGGAGGTGGGGTCAGAGGGAGCAGTGCCCAATTCCTGCGGCCAAAGTAAGAGCTCTGTTAGAATCCGGGGTCTCTGGTTGGCGCAGGTATGCACTTGCGACAAGCAGGGACACTTTCCTCTAAGTCAGGGCAAAGGATTACTCGTGAAAAATAACCCCTGCTCACCCTCTAGGTAACGCGGCGCGAGCAGTCAGGCTAGATTCCAGAGGGCATGAGGTTAGGCATTTATGGTATCCCACAACAACCACCAACCCACCTTACAGAGACTCCAGACTGTGATTGTGAAAATAAAGCTCTTTATATAAGACTCTTTAAGCAGGCTTCAAATACAGTCTTTCACTCTCAAAATGGGGTTCCAGTTACTTGGCTGTAAAGTTCCAGGAGGCCACAGTTCTTAGAAGGCCGAGTTTAGATGCAAAGTTCACTTCTTGGGGGCCAGTACGCACCGTAGCGCCTTCTGTGCGTGCCGTACCGGCGTTGGTACGCATTGTACCGGCTTCGGTACGCGTCGTACGGTGTTGGTGCGATCCCTCCTATGCCCCACGCTTCCCGCGTGAGCAGGCGTACGGAGATTTCAACGGTACGGGCCGTACAGTCGCAGGTACGCTCCGTACGAACTTAGTACGAGTCCTACTTCGCCTCACGCTTACTGCGTGTGCAGGCTTACGGGGACTTCAGCAGTACGGGCTGTACAGTCGGGAGTACGCGTCATACAGGGGCGCACAGTACCTTGATTCTTTATCGGGAGTTCGAGGCGGCCTCGGCAGACATCAGAGGGGCGTCCCGAATCGCGTTGCAGTTCCGCTTGGTCAGTGGACGGCGATGCTCGGTGGGGCGCCTCAGGACTTCCACAGCTCACTTCGAGGGTCGAGGAAGGCGGGGCGGCTCGGGGGTGAATTCAGCGCAAGGCGCTGCAACTTCGTCCAGCGATGGCGAACCTTAGCGGTGTCAGTCCTTGCGATGGGCTCTACGGCTCAGGGGTCGCAGAGCCTCGGTGCTCAGAGGGAGACAAGCCTGTCTTACGATGCGAGCTCCGGCTCGAGGGGGCAGCAGTTTACTTTGATCAGGCCAGTCAGGGCAGGCCGTCACGGTGCTCACAGCAGCACAGTCAAGCAGGGGTCGCGGTGCTCGGCAGGATGGGGCGCACAAGTTCTTTGGAGTCAGGAGGCAATTCACCCGCAGAAGCTTCCTTTTCCTCTTGGAAGGGGTAGCGCCCACTGTTCCTGGGGCGCAGTTCAGGGGGCAAGTTCACCAGCAAGCCCTTGGAAATTGTTCACAAAGCACAAGTTGGTTGCAAAGTCTTTCTCAGTCTTTTCCTCTCCATCTTGCAGCAAGGCACCCACCACAGACCAGTCTCTCAGGCTTAGTGACAGTAGTCCTCCATGCAGCTTTCCCAGGTCCTTCTCTGCGGGCAGAGGTTCTTCTTGGCATAAACAGGATCTGATTTCTTAGGCGCAGGGCTCCTTCTTTTATACACAGTTTCTTTTGTTCTTTGTCGCCAGGGGGCCTGGGCCTGGCTCAGTCCGGTTTTGGGGCACTTTGTTGTGGTGACTCTGCTCTTTCCTTTCAGCAGCAGGGCAGAGACATCAGCCGCTCCACAGGGGGCGGAGCCAGCATTGTGGTGGCAGAGCACAGGTCTATTCAGAGTCAAGGTGTACTCCTCCCACCCATCCTGGTGTAATCTCTCTACCCACCACCTGGCAGCCAGCCTGTCTCCTGGAATTCCCCAGCCCTGCCCCTCACTGAAACTAGGCAGAACTCACACACACAGCAGAGGCGGACTGAAATGGCTAAGCAAGTAAATACTAACTTTCCAAAAGTAGTATTTACAAACACAGGATATTAAAATAAACTTTACTAAAAGAAGTATTTTATTATTCTGAGTTCAGGCATACTAAACTTGACTTTCTACCATGCTCTCTGAGTCCACTGGGATTATAGAGTGTAATAATTCCAGCAGCCCATTCTGGCCTATGGAGAGCAGGTAACCTTTCAATAGTGAAAAACGAAAATGGCTGTAATTCACTATTAGGACATGCCACACACATCAGGGCATGTCCTACCTTATGCCTACAATGCACCCTGCCCTGGGGCCTACCATAGGGGTGACTAATATGCAGTTAAGGGAAGGTTTAGGGACTGGCAAGTAGGTGCACTTGCGCAGTCAGCATGACAGTACCAGACTTCACGCAGGTTCTGCAATGGCAGACCCTAGACACATTTTACCAGGACGCTTCTGTGGGTGGCACAACCAGTGCTGCAAGCCCACCAGCAGCATTTGTATTTACAAGCCCTGGCACTCCTGGTGCACTTTACTAGGGGCTGATAGTAAACCAAATAAGCCAAACATGGAAACCAATCAATGTATACACTTTTCATAGGGAGCACTTGCACTGTGGCACTGATTGGCAGTGGCACAGTGCCCTGAGCAGCTAACACCAACAAAACACATGAGGCACATCAGCAAAAAGTGGAAGGGAAACTCACGCCAAGGTGCCAGGTCTAACAAGCTCCAAAGTTTCCCAGGCCATGCACGGGTAACTCACCCACACAGACCCCCCCCCCCCCAATTGCATTGTGGAACTTGTAGATCTGTTTCCCATTATAAAATAGGATCTAGAAGTCCCAGAATGAAAGGCAGAAACCTGGACTAGTTGATCTATTCACGCACAGACATGGGAAACTTGAAAGGTCTACCGGAGCAGAGGAACAAGTGGCTGGACTGTCAGGGTCCAGAAGGAAGATTATTGCTATAAAATGGAACTAGAACCAATATTACATTAAATACTTTCCCAAGAAGATACACATTTGTTTTGATGTCAGTTTTTAAAATCTAACTTTGTAGTGTTCTTTCTGGGGGAGAAGAGGCTGGTTCTCCTTTGGAAGAGATTGGGAGGAGGGGTGTCTCGCTATGGATGGTCACCGAGTAGGGGTGTCTGAGTTGAAGCAAGTTGGGGAATCTGTTTAAAAAATGTTCAGGTTCGTGTGGGCCTTATGAGCCTTACCCTCAAAGAGTGGGGCCTCTGACTGCCTCTTGGTGTGAATGACATATTGGAAAGTGGTGTTCAGTGCTGGTCTGAAACATGATTGGTGTGTCGGTTTAGACAGAGTGTCGGGTGGGCTTTTCTGCAGGGTTCTGACTCGCGCAGTCTCTCTCTAAGGGTCTCTGTCGCCTTTGATAGTTTTGTGGAAAGTGGTCTGACAATGGGCCGAAACATGACTGGTGAGTTGTTTAGAGGCGATCCCGTTTGTCTGGGGGTGGGTGGCTTGCTGTGCACAGCCTTTGGTCTCGCTGTCAGTGTGATAAGTCTCTTGCAGGGGGTCTCTCGCCTGGGGCGGTTTAGTGAGAATTGGTCTGTCTCTTCTGGGTTGAAAGGTTTGGGGAGTTCTGTTAGGAGAGGTGAGTGGTCACACAGGGTAGCATTCAGGGGGTGGCTGTGTGTCTCGCGTTCTATCTTGGGGGTTCTCTTACCCTGCACATCCAAGGCAAGCTTCTTCGAGATGGGGTGAATTTCTGGTAGTGTCCGCACCAGGACGCGTAGAACTCGGCGAACCAGGCGCTGCTGGTGTTGAGCTGGTGAGAGCGGGCCGAGTCGGAGCCCAAGATGACCAGCGGGTCTTTCCGCGTGTACATGCCGGCTCAGCCGGCTTCCCATAGGGCTCAGAGGAGCCACAGCACACGCATCTCAGGCATCAATTTAAGGAGACCAGCGCTGCAGGGCCGGCCGGAGAGAAGACATGGAGAAGGCGGAGCGTGGGCGGGGTAAGAGAGGCTGGGCCTCTGGAGGGACCTGCCGGGAGGGGAGCGTGAGCGTGAGTGACAGGCTCGGAGGCAGGAGTACTGCTGGTTGAGGACGAGTACACGGGCACTGGTTAAAACCAGTAGTGCGCACGCACCACAGAGGAGCGGGGGGGGAGGGAGCGCGGCAGCAAAGCGAACGAGCGCTAATTAGAAACACATGTTTAGTATTAGGTCTCAGATGCCGATGCTGCACGTAACAGACACCACTGGGAAATGGAGGATTACATTTGTAAAGAAGCTGGGACATGCACACGCCTTTCACCAATGGCGTGCTGCCTTTTTTTCAAAGACGCACGCATAAGCCAATAGCAGCTGACGAAAACAAAAGCACACTCACGAGCGTCTGGTCAGCTTTCAGAACCCTCTGCGTGAGGTCTCTCGCACCGCGAGCAGTGCTGCGCACTGCAACGCTAGGTGCGAGACCTAAATAGGACCTCCCACAATGCTAGCAGTTGAAAGATTCAAGTAGTTTGGCCATGCTCCAGGTTCAGGGTCAAATACAAGAGGAGCACGAACTCTTAACAAATCAGAAGCAAACAGTGGCAATAGAGCCAACCAATGGTAAGCAATGGGCGGGCTCTAAGCCTACTGTAAGCTAAACAAATGTCTTGCAAGCAACAGCACATTCGCGATCGCAGGTGAGACCTAAAAATGACTTTCCTCTCATCCCTCTTCACATGGTTTAAAAGAATGAGTTATAATTGACTGCAAACTATAAGTCAATTATAACTTATTCTTAAAAGTGCAGCTCCACAATACATACAGGTTCTAGACTGATGTAAAGTGGAAATCTTTTCTTTAACTTGTGCTGTCAGGAGTATCCTTTTTAAATAAAAAAATATTTTTAAAGTGTTTCATATGACATCACTGTGCCACAGTCTTCTGTCCCAAATGGCGTTTCATTTCCTTTCTCTAAACGCAATATTGCTTTTGCTGTAATACCACCAATCAACTACTGGTCCATTCCATTCACACAATGCACAGGAAGACTTTCCCACTTATGTCTAAATCACCATTGTGGAGATTCCAGAGAGTGAATGAAGGAAAAGTGGATGACTGTGTGTTGGGAAATAAAACTCTTATTGTCCCTCTCCCGTGCTTGGATGGCTGCTGGCTGCTGCCTGTCACTGCTGGGTCAATGGAGGCCTGTCACTGCTGAGGGCTGATGTGCGCGCGCCCACATGCAGGGTGCGCGCTCGCTTTCTGCCAGTTGAATGATTATTAAAGTTGAGAGTTGGGAGTCTTTTGTCATCTGAAAACGTACTAAGCTGTTGTTTTCGGGTTCCTGTGCCATCTCATGTACAATTCAGTCCTGTCTGAGAAATGGTGCTTCGTGGAAGGTTAAAGGTCATGCCATAGGGAACAGATGTCACTGCCTCCTCTCTGTTTATACAGCTAACAAGGCTGGACAGAAAGCTTCAGTTCTCAGGAATGGGATACATTGTATGAAAGTAGCGGTTTATAATGTGTCTTTCTTTCTCACCATCAACTGTGTCCTAGGCCTTCACATGTACACAAATCAACACGCATGTGACAGGAAGAGAACTGACGGAATTCCGCCTTTGTCAATCAACACGCGTGGGACATCTCAGAGAAGACTGCGTGTGAATGGGCAGTTTTATGGTGTGTGTTGCCCATAATACACCAGCTGTTTCAATTATTTTAAGGCAACCAGATGCAGACAGCACGCTCTGACTGTAAAATGTATTTGAGAGTTCACCATGGTGCCCGTACGAGAGGCAGGCGTGACCCACTGTGCTATTCTGTCTACGAAGCTTGAGAGGGAATGAGTAGGGTACAGGCCTCCGTCGGAGACCTGGCTATGAGCATGGTCAGACAGGATGGGCGCGGGGAACTAGCCCTGCTTTTTTTGTTGTTGAATTTTTGGAGATTTATATAGCGTGAACTCTCCTAGAATGCGCAGGCACCAGCTCCATTATACATTCATTTTTAATTGTTTTAGGCACTGGGAGAGTAAATGATTTGCCCCAAATCACAGGAAGCTGAGCCAACGCCGAGACTCAAACCGGGCTCCCCAACTCCAAAGAGGGCAGCTCTGGCCGCTGCTGCACTCTAAACGTGCTCTGATTCCTCCCATCAATTTACTCCCCCTCTCTCTAAAGTGCAAGTTACTCCAATCACGGTCAAATGTAATTGTTCTATGTATATTTTCAACATTACATTTCTGAAAATATACTATAACAGTTTTTACTATCCGTTTTGCAAATAGAATGATTACTTTACCTGTTACGGTTTCTTTAAATAAAGAAACATTGAGACACGAGCTCGATTTGCCCCTCCACTGACCCCCCAATAAAATATTTCTGCTCTGCTTTGTAAAAGAACAAATTAAACCAGGCAGTGCCTATCCTGCTGCGCTGCTCGCGCCGGAGCCCCAGCGGACCCGTGTGTTTTTTGACCGCGCACCAGTTTTTATCACAGACAGCCGTACTTTCAGTGCAGGCAGCCGGCTCTTGTGCTGCTGGTCCAGCTCGAAGTCTCTTCGGGTTCAGCATTGCGGCTGTTCTCTTCTCAAGCCATGGAATATCTTTTCTGGTGGATTTCCCAGCAATTTCTAGCAAGAGGCAGCCAAAACAAAGCCTAACAAGCCCTCATCAGCTGCAATCCAGGTAGGGCCTGTGTGCGCGCCGCTGCTCAGGACTGTGTGCGCGCCGCTGCTCAGGACTGTGTGCGCGCCCATGCTCGGGACTGTGTGCGTGCCCCTGCTCGACACTACGTGCTCGCTGCTGCTCAGGACTGTGTGCGTGCCCCTGCTCGGGACAGTGTGCGTGCCCCTGCTCGGGACAGTGTGCGTGCCCCTGCTCGGGACTCTGTGCGCACAGCTACTCGGGGCTGCATGAGCGCTGCTGCTCAGGACTCTGTGCGTGCCCCTGCCCAGGACTGTGTGCGTGCCCATGCTCGGGACTGTGTGCGTGCCCCTGCTCGACACTATGTGCTCGCTGCTGCTCAGGACTGTGTGCGTGCCCCTGCTCGGGACAGTGTGCATGCCCCTGCTCGGGACAGTGTGCGTGCCCCTGCTCGGGACTCTGTGCGCACAGCTACTCTGGACTGCGTGCGAGCTGCTGCTCGGGCCAGAGTGCATGCCCCTGCTTGGGACTACGTACTCACAGCTGCTCCAGACAGCGAGCACGCTGCTGCTCAGGAATGAGCGCATGCCACTGCGCGGGACTCTGTGCACACAGCTGCTCGGGACTGCGTGCGTGCTGCTGCTCGGGCCTGAGTGCATGCCCCCACTCGGGACTACGTGCCCACTGCTGCTTGGGCATGAGTGCGTGCTGCTGCTCGGGCCTGAGTGCATGCCCCTGCTCTGGACTACGTGCCCACAGCTGCTTCAACACCGTGCGCAGTGCTGCTCAGGAATGAGTGCATGCCCCCGCCCGGGACTCTGTGAGCACAGCTGCTTGGGACTGCGTGCGTGCTGCTGCTCAGGCCTGAGTGCATGCCCCCTGCTCGGGACTACGTGCCCACAGCTGCTTCGGACAGCGTGCGTGCTGCTGCTCAGGAATGAGTGCATGCCCCTGCTCGGGACTACGTGCCCACAGCTGCTTGGGCCTGAGTGCGTGCTGCTGCTTGGGCCTAAGTGCATGCCCTGCTCGGGACTAAGTGCCCACAGCTACTCAGGCCTGAGTGTGTGCTGCTGCTCGGGCCTGAGTGCATGCCCCTGCTCAGGACTACGTGCCCCCAGCTGCTCGGGCCTGAGTGTGTGCTGCTGCTTGGGCCTGAGTGCATGCCCCTGCTCTGGACTGCATGCCCACAGCTACTCGGGCCTGAGTGTGTGCTGCTGCTCAGGACTGTGTGCGTGCCCCTGCTTGGGATTCTGTGCGCACAGCTGCTCAGGACTACGTGCCCACAGCTGCTTTGACAGCATGCGCACTGCTGCTCAGGAATGAGTGCATGCCCCTGCTCAGAACTCTGTGCGCACAGCTGCTCGAGACTGCGTGCGTGCTGCTGCTCGGGTCTGAGTGCATGCCCATGCGTGGGACTACGTGCCCACAGCTGCTTCGGACAGCGTGCGCACTGCTGCTCAGGAATGAGTGCATGGCCCTGCTCTGAACTGCGTGCATGCTGCTGCTTGGGCCATTCCAAAGTTAGCATTTACTGCGAGGTTATAATGCACTTAAGACTATATGGTATGGCTGTATCACACAACAACCATAAGGAAGGATTTCCGAAAGCTGCAGAGCGGCTCAGCTCATGCTTGGCCACCCTCTCACATAAAACCAAGCACTCTGCCTTCAGGATTGTCAAGGCCTGCCATAGGAGTGGCGTATAGGTTTATATGTGTCTGTATATATATGTGGATATAGGTAGCCTACACCACTGTAAGGGGTGCAAGCACACCCTTACCCAGGCTGCAGTAGCAGACCTGTGGTGCCATTTTGGGGTGCTTCCCAGGGGTGGCATTATACATGCTTCAGCCCCTGGTAGGCCTCTGAGGTACCTATCTCCTAGGTACATAGTATACCATATACTAGGGGCTTATAAGGCACTCCAGAATCCAATTAGATATGTACCTAATGTACATGGAAACCATTTTACAGAGAAAGCAGATAGACTGGGGTACTGGATAGCAGGATCCCAGTCCAACTAAGTCATAAACCAGCAAAACACCAGGCAAAAAGTGGGGGCAACCATACAGTCAGATTCCACCTTCCTACATAACCCCTCTCAAACGAAAGGAGATGAGGCTAACCTTGGCCAGTTGAGCCTTTATTGACTAAGTGGCCATATAAGGAAGCACCTGCACTGGCATGGTTGCCCCCTGTTTTATGGTCCACTGAGCTATTCCTCACCCTAAGGGCATTAGAGGATCTCCACCATGGGGAATTACTACCTGTGGTGTGTTTTGGCAAAGTAGAAGGCTGGTGGGGTGTCTGAGTAGAGAAGTGAGGCCCTAGTAAAGTTGGCCTCAGCTTCCTCAGATCACTTGTCACCATGGATGCCTTACTTTCCATGACTGAGTTGTACTTTGCTCTGAGGGTCAACCTCTGGCTGCCTACAGCTTGGGGTTGGGTCCCTTTGGTTGGAACACTGGAGGGGCTGGGCAGGTTTGGAACCTTTGGGTCCCAGGTTCGCCCTTGCCCAAAAGAGTCCTGCTGGGGAGGTCCCTACACAATGGTAATGGGGATCCCTCAGTGGGTTGAGGAATTTTCACCTGGCTAGGGCTACTAGCCTGGGAGCCCCTAATCTGCTGATGGGGTGTTCCTCTGGACAGGGGCCCTTTGGGGGTCCACTGGCCTCCCTAACCTCTACAGCCCTGGGCTGACTGAGGCAGGGTAGAGAGGGGCAGGTTACCTGCTCCAGACTGGGTACCACCTTGGAAGGTTCCACTGCCCTCAGGGGGGTTGCCAGGCCAGGCCTGACTACCTCTGGGGCAGTTTCTTCACAAGGGGTAGGCTCAGTTCCCTGAGGAGGCTGACCCTTACCTATTGTCTGGGGGGAAGAAGACGTATCTTCACCCTTTTTGCGATCTTGTGGAGGAGAGTGGGCCATTATGTCAGGCTCAATCACTCCAAGCCTTTTCTGAGTTTGGGCTGTGGCCATCACAGCCCCACTAACTCTTTCAGGGATGCCCATCATTCTTAGATGAGTTTGGTGTTCAACTTCAGCCCAGGCTGAAATTTCCAGATCATTGCCCATCAGGCAATCTACAGGCAAGTTTGGGGACACTGCCACTCTTTTTGGGCCTGTGACCCCTCCCCAGCTGAGATTGACTATGGCCATGGGTGATCTGTTCTGACACCATCAATGTTGGTCACCTGGTATTTAGACTCAGGTAAAAGCTGCTGAGGGGGGACTAGTTTCCCTGTCACCATGGTGACACTAGCCCCTGTGTCCCTGAAGGCCACAGCTTTCTGACCATTAATCAGTGGCTCCAATCTGTACCTGCCCAATGCATTGGGGCCTATGGTAAAAGTGGCAAATCCCATGCCACCATCAGAGTCAGAGGAGTCAGGTGAGGAGGCCCTTCCTAAATTGGGGCCTACCTCTGTCCCACTTGCAAAAGCACCTAACTTTTTGGGTGCACTAATCCCAACTGGGGGATTACTACTGGTAGTACCAGGAGGGTTGGTAGTGTTAGTTGGTGGTACATTTTCTTTATTGCCAATCCTGGGGCAACTGGGATCAGTTTTCTTGTGCCCAGGCTTTTTACAGACATGGCAATATGGTTTCTTTTCGGGAGAGGAAGGAGTTTGGGACCCACCCCCAGAAGAGGATTTTTGGGGCACTGTAGTGGACCTATCTTTAGATTTGTCCCCACCTTTCTCTTGGGGCTTGGTAGAATCTTTCTTCTGGTCACCCCCTGATTCTTAGGCCTTACCCTGGTTCTGACCCATTTGTCTGCCTTCTTTCCCAATTCTTGGGGAGAGGTCAGATCAGAGTCCACCAGGTACCGGTGTAAAAGCTGGTTTTGACAATTACTACGGATCTGCTCCCTCATAATCAAAATTGTACAATCCTGAAAAGTCATGCACTTTGCTGTCATGTATCCAACCTTCCAGAGCCTTAGTAGCACAATCAACAAAGTCTACCTAGTCTTGAGTCTGAGCTCTTTGGGTGTCTCTGAACTTCAACCTATACTGTTCAGTGGTTAGGCCAAACCCATCAATCAGAGTACTCTTAAAGACCTTGTAATCACCAACATCCTTTTCTCTTACAGTGAGG
This sequence comes from Triturus cristatus, assembly GCF_964204655.1. Lineage (NCBI taxonomy): Eukaryota > Metazoa > Chordata > Amphibia > Caudata > Salamandridae > Triturus > Triturus cristatus. The sequence continues at coordinate 9,447,203 of NC_140585.1, forward strand.
AGCTTGTCTCTACCTTTCCCTGCAAAAGAGTGCCATAAGATTGCTGCCCAGTGACCTTGAAGGACCTTCTGTACTTTACAGGCCCTCTCCAAGGCAGTTATCCATTTGTGGATGTCATCCCCACTCTGGTTGGGAGGGACAATCTTACTTAGGTTTCTATGGTCATAAGACCTCTCCCTATCTCTAGGGAAATTCCTGCCACCAAGGGACTCTAGTCCCTCCTTTTAACTAGCTCTGTAGAGCTCCAGGGCTTCCCTATCTAAGGCCATCTGCTGCTTTCTGAGGTTGAACTTGTCTGGCTCATACTTCAGCAGTCTCTCTCTCCTCTCCTGGGAGGTTTCCCTCCCTCTGTGAGAAGAAACAGAGGTTCCAATAGAGGAGTTAGACTGAAAAGATCCCCTTGACAGAGATCTATCCCTTCTAGCCCTGTTGTCAGGCCTATCTGGAGGGATAAAGGAAGGAGCATTATTGTGATCCTCCTCATCCTCATCCAGGAGATCTGTGTTCACCAGACTATGGTCATTGTCACCAGTCTGGTCAGCATTAGAGGTAGGGTCAGGGAAATTGTTACCCCTAGGCCCACCCCCACCTACTGCCCCGCCCACACGGTCTATATCATCAGGCCCACCAGGCCCTGTGATATCATCCAGCTTAAGTATCTTTATGAGATGCTGGGTGGATGGACTTTTGCCTGCCTTCAGCTTCCTAATGGAACACAAGGCCCTTAGCTGAGCAAAGGAGAGATCCTCATATTTATAGGGAAGGAGCTCACTGGTTCCTGGTAGGGACCCACTGGTTCTTGGCTGGTTAGACATTACTAATGTGGTGTTGTGTATTGCACTACCTACACTAGTGTGGCCTACTAAACTCTCTTGAGTTGTAGAAAGGGTGTGCTATCCCTTAACACACAACTCTAAGTTCAGTAAAACTTACTGTAGCTAAACTTGATATTATATGTACCTCAGGTACCTTTAGTGGTTTTCAGTTGATCAATTCAATTGAGGTTATCTGGCAAAACAATAGCAAGCTGGAATCCCACACGCTGCACACCAATGTGAGAAGGTGGCCTGATATATTCTGTCCACTAGTTCTAGTGGGCACCTTGTATCAGTCCAAACAACCCCTTATGGTGATAGGTTAAAGACAACCTTTATTGAAAGCTATCCTACTGGTAGCTATGGAGAGCAGCCTTCAGGCTAAGTCTTGAAGGAATGTAAAGCAGCTTGTTTTACCAGTCTATAATCTCTTGAATGATCAAATGAAAAGACAACCACACCAGGTATATATTTAAAATATATGTATTTAGGTTAACACACACCTCTCTAGTCTCTTTATGAGACTGGAGTTCGAAGTACTTAAGTTACAAGTGAGCAATCATCAGTAATAGCACAAATACACGTTTGGGCCCTAGGGGAGTACCAAACCATATACCAAAAAATTGGTATAAGAACCACGACTGAACTAAACACAAGGCCTAGAGCCTGTAGAATCACTGGGACCCCGAGGAACCACCCAAGGTAGTGATACAGGGGACCCACGGGGACTGTATGCAGTGTGTAAACACAACCGCGGGTTCCCGTTATCTTCTATGGGCAATGTCGCGGTTGGAAATTTAAAGATTAGTGACACTTAGAATCGAGTCAGGACCAAACCCTTTTGGACTTAAGAAGATCTAGGGCTTGCACCCACGGGAGCACCGGAGTACTCGAGTTACCTCACCCAGGGAAGGTGGGTGCATAGCTGTCTTTTGGTGTCGGGTCGAGTCGTCGATTTCAATGGAAGCCTGCAAAAAACTGCTGCTGCCGTGAAGAGGAGAAGTGTCCGAAGAGATCCAAGCCTGGATCTAGGATGGAAGGATCCTGAAAGCAGAGGGGACAGAGTCTGGGTCACTAGCCAGTGGCCGAGGGCAGGATGGACCAATGCCCACAGATGTCGGGTGCTTCAGGTGAGTTGACGGGTGTCTTGACTCTTCAGCCACGAGGTCCAGGAGGCGTCGACGAAGTCCACGAGCCGGATTCAAGCTGTCCCACAAAGTCTGTCGAGTGCTGCGGTGTCAGCGACCAGAATGGACCCAACAAGCCTTGGCAACGGCTAGTCACTGGAATTCAGAGAAAGGACTGCGGTGCAGACCAGCAAGGTCTGAGGGACTTACCCAGCGAGGGTAAGTCAGGGCACGTCTGGAGCAACCAGGAAAGCCCAATTAGAAAAGGAGTTGCCTTCGTGGGGACCTGCTAGCCAACGGGATAGTGATCACGAAGGAGCCTCGAGCGGTCACACTTGAAGCTGGCCCATGGGTCACTCGTGGAGTGGAGGCCAGCAATCTTCGGTGCAGGAGGTGCTCAAGGCTGGGGCTACTTGGAGCCCAAAGCACAACTTCGAGGAAAACCAGGAAGATGATGGAATATATATATATATATATATATATATATATATATATATATATATATATATATATATATATATTACCTACTGGCGGTCGCCAGTAGGTAGTTATAGTTAGGACCCCTTTTCCATAGGAAAACCTCAACATTCTATTTTGAATAACTTTGGCGCCGGTCGATGAATCCTCGCGAATTTCTCAAAATAGGTGGGGCGCTCCGCTCCGCTCCTACCCTGAAAGTCTCGGGGGGATTCGTCAAGCGGGGGCTGAGATAAAAGGGGGGTCCCAAAACGCGTTTTTCCCATGCATTTTTCCATAGGACCTTTAGAACGAGCTACAGCCCGAACGGCTGAACAGAATTACTAGAAATTTGACAGAGAGGTAGTCCCTAGGTCAAGGAAGTGCCTTTTGTAGGTTTGGTGTAAATCTGTTCAGTAGATTCTGAGAAAATAGCCTTTAAATCAATATATATATCTGAGCCCGCTTACGGTACGCTTACCGTACGCTTACCGTAAGCGTACGGTGGCGTGCGCGAGCGCGATTCTGATTGGCTCTTAGATCTTAGTAAACATTCGAATCGGCCGAAACCAGGAAGCGGCGTCCGCCATTTTGTCTCTCGCATTGAGAGTTATTTCTCAAACTTGATGCCCAAAAACATGTTACGGGGCATTTTTGACAACTCCCTCCCACACAGTCATGTTGAGGGAGTCCCCAAACATCCCCCAAGAGCAAAAACGGTTTTATTTTTTTTTCGGCAATTTCGCCGAGTACGCTTACCGTACGCTTACCGTAAGCGTACGGTAAAAAAAAAAAAAAAAAAAAAAACACTATCCACACTTACCCCACCCCCTGTGCTTTTGGTGGCCGGAGGCCACCAAATGTACAGGGCTTATTAATAGGTAAAAAAAAAAAAATTTTGGCAACATGAAATTATAAAATCGAAATAAAAAAAACACTATCCACATTGACCCCACCCCCTGTGCTTTTGGTGGCCGAAGGCCACCAAATGTACAGGGCTTATTAAAGTTGATAAAAACCATGCACGGAACGAACTGCGTTAAGTGGGCGCGCACGCCTCGAATGGCGTAAAGTAACTTAGCATTTAAAAAACCGTACAAATTCACTGAAAAAACCATAGGTTTCACACACGTTATAGTTAGGAATTAGCATTTAAAAAACCTTGCAAATTCACTGAAAAAACCATAGGTTTCACACATGTTATAGTTAGCGGAAATTTTAATGATAAAAAACCAGTGAAATTGCCCCGTTATAGTTAGTGCTGGCAACTATAACTCACGCGACCGCAATCTTTTGCTGATGACATATGTGTCTTTATGAAAAAAAAATATTTGTAATATATGTATAGCTAAAAATGTATGGAAGAAGACATGGGCAAATAAGTGTCTAAATACAGTATTAGCATCAGCAGAGGATTGCGGTCGCGTGAGTTATAGTTGCCAGCACTAACTATAACGGGGCAATTTCACTGGTTTTTTATCATTAAAATTTCCGCTAACTATAACATGTGTGAAACCTATGGTTTTTTCAGTGAATATATATATATATATTCACTTAAAAAACCATAGGTTTCACACAGGTTATAGTTAGGTCGTAAAAAACCAATGAAATTCCCCCGTTATAGTTAGTTCAGATAACTATAACTCGCGCGCCCGCAATCCACTGCAGATGACGTCACATATTACATCACTCAAGACATGGTCAGTGGCATCACTCATGACATCACTGATGACATCATCCTTGTGATAGAGTGGCGGTCGCGCGAGTTATAGTTATCTGAACTAACTATAACGGGGGAATTTCATTGGTTTTTTACGAGAGAAATATCCACCTAACTATAACCTGTGTGAAACCTATGTTTTTTTAAGTGAATTTGCAAGGTTTTTTAAATGCTAAGTCCTAACTATAACGTGTGTGAAACCTATGGTTTTTTTAAGTGAATTTGTACGGTTTTTTAAATGCTAAGTTATGTATTTCTTAATATATATATTTTGTAAATTTTTTTTTACCGTGCGCGCACCCCGCGATTCAAAAAATTAAATGTTTTTTTCCCCCTGGGGGGTCCTTCTGTGACCCCCTGACAAAGGCTAGGGGGTCAGGAACTCTCTTCCCTGCCCCCTTTTCACGTTTTCCACCTTTTTTCCCCCTTTCCTTTTCAGTGCGAGAGACAAAATGGCGGCCGACACTTCCTGATTTGACCGATTCGAATGTTGACTTTCCAACCGCGACTTTCCCCATAGAAGTTAACGGGGATTCGCTGCTGTGTTCTCACACTGCACGCGTCCCCCGTGGGTCCCCTGAGTCACTACCTTGGGTGATTCCTTGTGGTCCAAGCACTTCTACAGGCTCTAGGCCTTGTATCTAGTTCAGTCGTGGTTCTTATACCACTTTATTGGTATATGGTTTGGTACGCCCCTATGGTCCAAACGTGTATTTGTGCTTTTACTGTTAAATACTGACTTGTAACTTAAGTACTTCGAACTCTAGCCTCATAAAGAGACTAGAGGGGTGTGTTTGATCTTAAATACATATATTTTAAATATATATCTGGTGTGGTTGTCCTTTCGTTTGGTCATTCAAGAGAATATAGACTGGTAAAACAAGCTGCTTTACATTCCTTCAAGACTTAGCCTGAAGGCTGCGCTCCATAGCTACCACTAGGATAGCTTTCAATAAAGGTTGTCTTTAACCTATCACCATAAGGGGTTATTTGGACTGATACAATGTGCCCACTATAACTAGTGGACAGCATATATCACGCCAACTTCTCACAAGCATACTCTGTAAATATGTGTACTAAAAGGTGTATCTATTTCTTTCTGCCTCATAATACAGGGCACATGGCTATTCAATAGTATATTTGAGGGGCTCTATAACACCTATATACATAAGACATTTCTGCCTGTGCAACTGAATGACAGACCAGAACTGAGAACATTTAACCACCTATAGAAGAAGCTACCCACTTTTTGAGCTACCATCTTCAGATGCATAACACATGTGAGAATACATATACGAGTAAACATACACCTCAGTCGCAAGAGCACGTAGACCTTTAAAATTGACAGCTTGGACTTCCCATTTGAGTACAAAAAGAGGCGAGAGAAGTACAGAAAGAAGCAAGAAATGTGTAATAAGAAACAAAAGAAGTGCATAAAGAAGGAACAGAGGTGTAGAAAGAGGCAACAGTGGTGCAGAAAGAGGGAAGAGGGGTGGAAAAAGAGGCAAGGGGCTACAGAAAGAGACAAGAGAGCTATAAAAAGAAAAAAGCAGGGCAGAAAGAAGGAACAGAGGTGCAGAAAGAGGCAAGAGGGGTGCTGGAAGAGGGGTTCAGAAAGAGGCACAAGGGGTGCAGAAAGACAGTAGAGGGGCGGAGAAAGAGGCAAGCGCAGTGCAGAAAGAAGAAACAGAGGTGAAAAAAGGGGGAAGAGGGGTGGAGAAAGAGGCAAGACGGGTGCAGAAAGAAGCAACAGAGATGCAGAAAGGGGGAAGTGGGGTAGAGAAAGAGGCAAGAGGGATACAGAAAGAAGCAAGAGAAGTGCAGAAGGAAGAAACAGAGATGCAAAAAGGGGTAACAGGGGTGGAGAAAGTGGCAAGAGGGGTGCAGAAATAAGCAAGAGAGGTGCAGAAAGAAACAAAAAAAGAGCAGAAAAAAGGAACAGAGGTGCAGAAAGAGGCAATAGGCACTGGTGACTGGTGGCATTTGAAAGTGGTGGGCATAAAAGTTGAGGATGAGTGCCCTGTGGCAAGCAAGCGTAGCAAGGAAGTCCAACCATCCTATGGGAGGGAGGGGGGAGAGAGGGGATTCTCTGCCCGGAAAAAGTTTGAAAAGAATGAGCAAATAGTGCATTTTCAAGAAAGCAAGGTTAATAAAGCAATTGTAGTTATGACATCAATAAAGTGATTTCATATGATAATGAAGTAGGTAGCTGCTCATTCAGTATCCACCAGAGAACTGAATGCCACACTGAAGACACACTGCATTAGACCCTGTGCTAAATCATTGATGGTGTTTCACAAAATAAGTCCTGCTGGCAATCAACTTTCATCCCAAAATGATCCTTACAGCTAACTTGCATGTTTGCAATATTAACTTGTACTCAGTACACTATCTTTCCTGCGCCCTTTTTTCTCTAAAAAGACCCATTATTGGACTCCAGCCTTTACTGTTCTTACAGAAACAAATATATCACCTCACCCATATGTCTGTCCCCTCACTATCTTCAATTTAACATCTATGTTTAGAAACAAATTATCTATCAATAAAAAGGTAGAGTCCGGAAGGTCAAGGCAGGGTGTCGCCCATTATTATAGATTTCTGGCAAAGATATATGCTAAGCCCAGAAATAGATCTCACACATACAAACACACAGACAATATGCACACAGGCGTAAATACAGATGGATGCAGAAATGTGTGACTGAGTGGATGGCTCAATGGATAGGTGTACAAAAGTACACAATGATGGGGTGGCTAAACCAAATGAAAAACAATAATACAATCTGACTGCTTTCAAAATATTTAATAGGGTCTTCTACATTAACATTTTGCTGCAGTGTTTCAAGAGAATGCACTAAGTACAGGTAAACTTCTTTGGAGGTTTTGCACAAAAATGTGCATCTGCAAATCGTGTCTCACATTAAATATGCTGCAAGAAGCTCCAGCAGTGATAACCTTCTCCAATGCCCCATTTAATGCCCCAGCGTTTATTCTCTTGCTAAAATATCTGGGATCTCTGAAAAGACACTACTTAAGCAATGCCCTCTCAAAAAATATCATTGTGTTTACAACTCAACAACAGCTGGACATATACTTAAAAAACAGGAGTGAGAATTTAAAGCCAGATGTATGGTAGGGAAGTGGCAAATGAAATAAGAAAGGCCGGGGTCTGAGGGTGGCAGGGACAGCTCAGAAGACAGAATGGTGAGAAAAGAGTCAGGATATAGCAGGAAGAAGGAGGTGGAAAACTGAAAACCCGTGGAAGACTCAGGTGAGCGGACTGGGTGGCATACATGCAACAACAGGGAGAGGGAGTGATGTGAGAAGATGGCTGATAGGAAGCAGTGAGTGGCGAAAGGGCTGTGGAAAGATAAAAGTCCTGTGAAGGTGGAGTTGAAGGGGCAACCAAAAGAAAGCTAACGAGAGGAGAGGGGAGGACTGGTTTCGGTGGTGCACCGTATCTCAAAGATATAGTGTATTCCTGCTCTTTTGTTTTGACACAGGGCGGTACAGCAAGATGCCTTGCAGTGCAGCCCTTTGCCGACCAGGAATGCACCGTATCTCATAGATATAGTGTATTCCTGCTCTTTTGTTTGGACGCAGGTCAGCCCAGAAAGATTCCCTGTGGTGCAGCCCTATGTTGACGACGCAGGGCAGCCCAGCAAGATTCCCTGCGGCGCAGCCCTATGTCGACCAAGAATGCACCATATCTCATGGATATAGTGAATTCCTGCTCTTTTGTCTTGACGCAGCCCAGCATGATTCCCTGGGGTGCAGCCCTATGTCAAGCAGGAATGCACCATATCTCATATATATATATATATAGTGTATTCCTGCTCTCTTGTTTTGTTCCAGGCCAGCCCTCAAGATTCCTTGTAGCGCTGCCCTATGTCAACTAGGAATGCACCGTATCCCATAGATATAGTGTATTCCTGCTCTTATATTTTGACGCAGGGCAGCCCAGCAAGATTCCCTGCGGTGCAGCTCTATGTCGACCAGGAATGCACTGTATCTAATAGATAAACTGTATTCCTGCCCTTTTGTTTTGACGTAGGGCAGCCCAGCAAGATTCTCTGCGGTGCAGCCCTATGTCGACGACGCAGGGCAGCCCAGCAAGATTCCCTGCTGCCCAGCCCTATGTCGACCAAGAATGCACTGTATTTAATAGATATATTCCAGCTCTTTTGTCTTGACGCAGCCCAGCAAGATTACCTGGGGCACAGCCCTATGTCAAGCAGGAACGCACCATATCTCATATATATATATATAGTGTATTCCTGCTCTCTTGTTTCGACGCAGCCCAGCAAGATTCCAGGCGGTGCAGCCCTATATCCACCAGGAATGCACCGTATCTCACAGATATAGTGAATTCCTGCTCAATTGTTTTGACTCAGGGCAGCCCTCAAGATTCCCTGCGGCGCAGCCCTATGTCAACCATGAATGCACCGTATCTCATAGATAAAGTGTATTTCTGCTCTTTTGTTTTGATGCAGGGCAGCGCAGCACGATTCCTAGCGGTGCATGTAGGAGAGTAGGATCTGCCTCTTATGGTTACCCCCACTTTTTGCTGGTGTTTCACTGTTTTTCGACTTTAGTCTGGCTGGGACCCTGCTATTCAGGGGCTGGGTGGGAGCACTCTCAGAGTGCTTTGAAGTCCACCACTGGGGGCACATTTGGTGTCCTGTGCATAGTCCAGCTCAAACAGGTTCAGGGGCTTCCAGCCCCTGCTCTGGCGCGAAACTGGACAAAGGAAATGGGTGTAGCCACCCATCTTTCCAAAGCCTCCCATAGGTGGGTCCCTAGAGCTAGTCCAACCCCTTCCTTAGGTATAAGTAAGGAACCCCTGGCAACAGGACTTTAGATATCCCTGGACGAAACTCTGAAGCTGAATCCTGGAACTTCGATGCTCTACTCAAGACTAGAGGACTGAAGCAATCTCTCTTGGGGTCAAGGAGTGACTCCCCTACTTGGCAGGCACCAATGAAGCATTTTGCCGGTCTGCATCTCCGAAGCTCCTGCCAGACTCTGAAGTAATTGCAGCCCAGGAAGAGGATTTCCAGACATCTCACAGGAACTCCTGGTCACCGTGCATTTTTGCAAGTGCATTGACTTCTCGATGTCTCTTGAAGTTGTGCTTGGGGTTACTTGTAGCTCCCACCTCGAGCAGAGAATCCACTGAAGATTGTCGACCTAGTCACCCCGAGTGACCCGTGAGCCGCCATTTTGTGTTTCCTCTTGAGGCTCCTTCGCGATCCCTGGTCCGTCGACTGGTGGGTCCCTTAGAAGGCAAATTTGATTTTCCTTGGGCTTCCCTGGTTGCTCCAGATGTGCCCTGATTCCCTACCAAGTGGTGAGTCCCTCAGACCTTACTGGTCTGCACCGAATCATCTTTCTCCTTTCTGCGTGGGTTGCTGTTGCCGAGACTTGTTGTGTCCAATCCGGGCACCGACATCCTTCGTGGGACAGCTCGAATCCAGCTCCTGCTCGTCCTCGAAGCCTCCTGGTCCTTGTGGCTGAAGAGTCAAGCTTCACCTTCCTCACCTGAAACACCCGACATCGGTGGGCATCCACCTATCGTCCTCCTGGGCATTGGCAAGTGACCCAGACTCTGTCCCCTCTGCTTTCAGGTTCTTCTCATCTTCGATCCAGGCTTGGATCTCTTCGGACACTTTGCATCTTCCCGGCAGCAGCACTTCTTTGCCAGCTTCCACTGAAATCGATGACGCGACCCAACACCATTTGACACCTATGCACCGGCTTCCCTGGGTGAGGTAACACGAGTGGTACGGTGCTCCCGTGGGTGTTGACCCTAGAACTTCCTAAGTCCAAAAGGGTTTGGTCCTGACTCATTTCTAAGTGTTCCTAATCTTTAAAAATCTAACTGCGACTTTCCCCATAGAAGCTAACGGGAGCTCGCGGCTGTGTTCACACACTGCACACGGCCCCCGTGGGTCCCCTGTGTCACTACCTTGGGTGGTTCCTTGGGGTCCCAGCGATTCTACAGGCTCTAGGCCTCGTGTCTAGTTAAGTCGTGGTTCTTATACCACTATTTTAGTACATGGTGTGGCTCGCTCCTAGGGCCTGACGTGTATTTGTGCTATTTTTACTGTACTATTTGAAGTGTAACTTATGTATTTTGACCTCCAGCCTCATAAAGAGACTAGGAGGGTATGTTTAGAAATAAATACATATATTTTGAATATATACCTGGTGTGGTTGTCTTTTCATTTGACCATTCAGGAGATTATAGACTGGTAAAACAAGCTGCTTTACATTCCTTCAAGACTTAGCCTGAAGGCTGCTCTCCAGAGCTACCACTAGGCTAGCTTCCAATAAAGGTTGTCTTTAACCTATCATCAATAAGGGGTTGTTTGGACTGATACAAGGTGCCCACTAGAACTAGTGGACAGCATATATCAGGCCACCTTCTCACAGCGCAGCCCTATGTCAACCAGGAATGCACCGTATCTCATAGATATAGTGTATTCTTGCTCTTTTGTTTTGACGCAGGGCAGGCCAGCAAGATTCCTTGCAGCGCTGCCCTATGTCACAATCTCATGAATGAGACCTTTAGTGTTAAATAGGTTCAATAAGGAGAAATTATTCGTTTCTTCTTGGTTTTGTGGTTTCTATGTGTGCTGCGCTTTGCAAGCTACAAAGAAACAGCAAATTGCCATCAGGGATTGTTCATGTGCAGGATGGTATTCTTCCCTGGGAACCGGTCCTAGGATGCTTGGTTCCAGTCCAGGGAAGACAGAGCTTGGCAGTTCGGGCTGGACTGTTCCCATGAGGCACAGGGTCAGACTGATTTGCATATGGCCATGTCTGAACTGGGGTGGTGGAGTGAGCTAAAGAATGATGATGGATTAAACCCAGATCAGTTGACTGGGGGTGAGTGTTTGATTTGCTCTAACGCTCCGTCCATCATCCCCTTTGGTATCGCTTTATTTGCCCTAAGTTGGCAGGGTATGCCCAGACGGGGGTCCCTTGCTCACTTTGCCACTGGATTCAAGCTAGCCTGGCTGATAAGTGGTGTTACCCCGAAACCTGTCCCAGGATGCTTGTTTCCGATCCAGTGAAGACCTGGCTTGGTAGTTTGGGCTGGACTGTTCCCATGAGGCACAGGGTCAAGAATGATTTGCATATGACTGTGTCTGAACTGGAGTGGCGAAGTGAGCTAAAGAGCGATGGTGGATTCAACCCAGATCTGTGACTGGGGGTGAGTGTCTGAAAAGTTTTGGAGCTCCGATCATCATCTCCTCGTGTTTGTTTGATTGGTAATGTAGGAGAGTAGGATCTGCACTTATGTTGCCCCGACTTTTTTTTCTGATGTTAACACTGGTTTCTGGCTATAGTCTGGCTGGGACCCTGCTAATCAGGGCCCCAGCCTCTCTGTTCTCTCAAAACAACTTGGAGTGCATATTAGATGCACTAGTGATTGGATACTGTGGTACCTTATGAGCCCCTAGTATATGGTACCTTAGGTACCAAGGGCATAGGTACTTCAAAGGCCTAGCCAGGGGCTGCAGCATCTATTATGCCACCCCTGGGAAGCAGACTAAATCTGACACCACAGGCCTGCTACTGCAGCCTGGGTGAGGTAGTGTTAGCACTCCTCACTGAGATATAGGTTCCTTATATCTCACCTTACACACACATATAAACCTATCAGTCACCCCTAAGGCAGGCCTATCAAACCTGAGGGCAGGGTGCTTGGTTTCCATGTGAGGGGGTGCCTCTGCCTGAGCAGGGCCCCTCTGCAGCTCTCATAGTCCATTCTCTGTGGCTGTTTGTGGATGCGTTTAAACCATATACTCTTAAGTGCATTATAACCTCGCGGTAAATGCTAACTCTGGGATGGCTGCATCAAAACATGTCGTGTTTGGTGTCAAACGCTTTGGAACCATACCCCCACACCAGTAACTGGTGTGGAAGTATGATCCCACCCTTCTAGAGGGATAGACATGTACCTACTGTGGAAACACGGTAGAAACCTGAAGAGCCCTGACATCACAAAATGGATGCCACCAGCACAGACACTAGGCTGCCCTCCTGCTGCTGACCGAAATTTGCAGTGGAGGAGGCCCAACAATAGGCATCCTGTCACAGGGAGGTATCACCACCTTCCAGACAGGATGTAGTGTATTGGGGCTGGGTGGGTGCACTCCTAGAGTGCTTTGAAGTCCTGCACTGGGGATGCAGTAGGCTTCTCTGTGCATATGCCAGCTCAAACCGGTTCAGGGGCTACCTGCCCCAGCTCTAGCGTGAAACTGGACAAAGGGAAGTGGGTTGTAGCCACCCACTCCCCTGACCCTCCCATAGGAGGTGTCACAGAGCTAGTCCCTCCCTTCCTTTTGGTATAAGTTAGGGAACTCTTGCCATTGCAAACTAGATATCCCTGGACGACGCTCTGAAGAAGAATCCTGGACCTTCGACGTTCCACTACCTCTGGAAGACTGAAGAATCTCCCTTGGAGTCAAGGAGTGACTCCCCTGCTTGGCAGGCACCAAAACTTTGCATCAACGGTCGCAAACTTTCCCGCTCCCGCCGGAGTCCGAAGTCCCTGCAGCCCTGGAAGTGGATTTCCTGACTTCTCCAAGGCCATCGTGAGTCCCCAGCGAAGCTGAGGCAAGTGGACCCCACGAGTGACGAGGAACAGCAATACCCGGGTACCGTGCACTATTTTCGAGTGCAATCCCTTCACAACGTTCTACGAACTTGTGCACTGGACCACGTGTGGTCCAAGTCTCCAGCAGAAGATCAGAGGCCTACCTCGTCCCGAGTGACCGTGGGCTCCTGTGAAGTGAATCCTCCCGAGGCGTCTTCGCGATCCTATGCCAGCTGGCTTGTGGGTCCCACCCTTCTAGAGGGAGAGACATGGCAGTACTGGTATTCCTGGTAGAAACTTAACAGAGCCTTGGCATCACAAAATGGATGCTGCAACCACAGACACAGGTCTGGCCTCCTGCTGCTGACCGAAACAGCTTCCCTGGGTGAGGTAACTCCAACATTACGGTGCTCCTGTGTGTGTTGGCTCTAGAACTACTTACCCTGTAAGTGACTTGCTTGTAGACTCTCCCGAAGTATCCTAAAACTTTAAAATTCCAACCGCGACTTGCTCCATTGAAGTCTATTGGGATCCGCGGCTGTGTTCTCACACTGCATGCGTCTCCCGTGGGTCCTTTACTTACCTGCCTTGGGTGGATTAGTGAGGCCCCAGCGCTTCTACAGGCCCTAGGCCGTGTCCCTTCTCAAGTCGATCTTCATATACCTCTTTTTTAGTATATGGTCTGGTACGCCCCTAGGGCACCAGCCATATAAGTGCTTAACTTGTTGTGAACTGTTGATTTTTTGCATATGTTCTTAACTTCTAATCTTATAAAGAGATTAGTAGAGTGTGTTAGAAATAAATACATATATATTTTATATATATATATACCTGTGTGGTGTCATTTCATTTGGTAATTCAAGAGATAATAAGGTAAAACAAGCTGCTTTACATTCCTCCAGAGACTTAGCCTGAAGGCTGCTCTCCACAGCTACCACTAGGATAGCTTTCTTTAAAAGGTTGTCTTAAACCTATCTGCCATAAGAGTTGAATTGGACTGGTGCAAGGTGGCCACTTTAACTAGTGACCAGCATATGCCAGGCCAACTTCTCGCAGGTAAGATGACATGTAAAGTAGGGTACAGGTACTAGACTACCTTTGATTCACACCACTTGCTCTGTAAATGTGTGTAGAAGAAACTGCATGGGTCACTTTCTGCTCAATATACAGGGCAGCCGGGTATGAAGCGGTGTGTTTAAGTGCTTCCAAGAGATCTGTGATTCAGGGAGTGAAGGCTGAAGTAGCTCTGACAAGATTTGCGTAGGGGTATGATGGAATGCATTGTTTTCGAGTTAGGGTCATCAGCTGCAGCACATGTTTCAGGCGACATATACAAGCTAAAAAATACCCGAGATATAGTAGCAGTCAGACATTCAAACGTAATAGCACACTTTCAGTTTAAAGCACACCCCTCACTATCTACGGCCTTCTTTCAGTGTACCTTTGCAGAGACTTGTTTGGAATCGGATAGAGGTTAATACATTTGGCTACATGTTATAAACCTCACTTTTCTCTACCAGTTTTATTAGAGAGGCAGAGCTTGCAATGCCAGGACTTAGCCAAAATAAAAGGCTGACTCCCATCATGCCACTAGGGTCATCAGCTGCAGCACACGTGTCAGGCTACATGTTCAAGTAGAGACATACCCCAGACATGGTAGCAGTCAGACATTGAAACTGCCCTAGTACATTTAATAAGTGATCATTTTCAGTTGGGAGTGGGTGAACAGGTCGACTTTGTTCTCTAAAGAATTGTAATTAAAAGCCCTCTTTAATGGTAAAGTTTGAGTTTTAGTCACAATTCTGAAAATATCACTTTTAGAAAGTGGTAATTTTCTTGTCCTAATCATTTGTTTGCAGTCTGATCCTGGGTCCCATGACTAAGTGTAGCTGTCAGTTGGTCTTTGTGTATTGCTCCCAGACACTGAGACAAAGGGAAGCTAGGTGCTGGCAGGGAGGGCCACTCTGACTTATTGAGGGGGAGGAGCTGTCACTTACCATAGTTGCACATCACAAAATCTCTGCCTGAGAACTGTCAAAAAGGAGTTATCACGGGTCCTTTGTGAACCCAGATAAGCTGGGTTTAGGACAGGGATGCCTGACACCTCAGGGTGGTTGGAAGCCTCTAGAAACCTCTCCTACAAAGTGGGCAGCACGTATAAATATTTGACATCAGACCGCAACTTCTTCAGGCCCAGGCAGTATGTGATGCACCCTCGAAGCAGGACTTTGCATTGCAGGCGCCACGTTGACGGCATCCTGTCACGACACTGGACCTCCATTGCAGTCTCACAGCCTCCCAGAACCACGAGAGCGAGACACATCTCCCCACCAGGACCTCGCATCACCTCGGCTGCTTGAAGCATCTTCAATGAGGGCTCTCGCAATGCTTAGCAGACAGGTCCCTGTATTTGACCCGCGCTCCATCACGGTTAGCCTGCATTTGTAACTTTGTCCCGGACCAGCGTATCCAGAACTACAGTTGGCACTTTGTGGCACTATTTTCACATAAATCTTTAACATTTAATATCTCCAGTTCTACTGATTAGATTTTTCTGACTTTGGTCTTACATTATTTATGTAATTGTATTGTATTTTTCTAAGTTGGTGTGGGATTTGTCTTGTGCTGTGTTTCACTTTATTACCGTTGGAAGTGCTGCATAAATACTTTACACAGTGCCTCTCATTTCAGCCTGACTGCTTGTGCAAACCTACCAGAGGGTGAGCACAGTTTAATTTGGGGTTTGCTTGTGACTCAACCCTGACAAGGACTGTAGTTTCCGCTTGACTAGGGGTCCACTCCCCTCAACCAGTAACCCAATTTCTTACAGCTCCCCTGCTAAAACAAAGCTAATAGTAACCTTATAGCGCCTCACTCCCTGGCGACAATAATGCCACAACCAACAAACACAAGAAGTGCGTGGAAAGTCTGATTAATGTATATGCTCCACTGAGGAACAAAAGGATCTATGTGCCTAAAGAAAGCGCATGAGACATCTTGAGACAAACTAGAAGCACACTCTCTTTCACATCTAGTTAGTCTCAGGACTTCTAGAAACTACAAATCGAACATCTTCAAAGCAAAATCTAACTACACCAGATCTCTGCCCAACGCTTCAAAAATGGTACTAAACATCTTTTCAATCATCAAACAATCCTCAATAGCACAGCCATAACACGCCCATGAGAAGATTGTCCACACTTCTACGGGGAGAAAGTGGAGTCTATTGACCTTTCCCTTCCTCCAAGGGTTGACAACCCTGATTACAGAGTAGTGAACCACAAACCCCAATGGAGCTATCTGCCTTTGGCCACAGTCTCCGAGGCGGAGCTACTTGAAAGCCTAACTAAGATCAATTCTTCCAACCACCTCTCATGCATCTGCTGAGACCTTGGACAAAGAAATGCCCAAGCGGCTGCTACTGCACTGGACCTCCCTGGAGAATCACTCACTGGAGCAAGTTATTTTTCCCAACTTTTTGAAAATTAGCAAGGTCTTCCCCGTCCTAAGGAAGCTCACTGATGACCAATGATTCCAACATCTGCCACCCAATCTCAACACTTCTTCTTAGGGAAGATATTAGTATGAAGTGTAGCTTTACAACCATTTCACCATATGCAGCCGAACAGCCTTCTTGATTCGTTTAAATCTGGCTTCAGACAAGGCTACAGCACAGACACAGCCATGCTGAGGATTGAGGATGACACTCTCGGCTTCTTAGACTCGAGTATTTGCAGCCTACTTGTGCTTCTGGACCAGCCGGCAGCCTTCGAGACAGTCAACCACCGTGCTCTGAAGAACATCCTGAAAGAAGGGATGGGAAACGCTGGAACAGTCATAAACTGATTCGATTTATATTTGTCTAACCAACAGCAAATAGTTCAAATGGGGAGCGCGGATTCTAGCAAAAAACAGACCTAAAACAAAGGTGTCCACAGGCTTCAATCCTACCCTCAATCAAATTCAATATACACCTCAAACCATGTGGAGAGATTCTGAGTAACTCTGGAACTCTTTATCATAACTATCCAGATGATACCCAGCTCTACTAGCACATAACTTGCCCGAGTGACATCCCCCTACTCTCCAACAGCTCTGAGAGGATTCGAGAGCAAATCTCCAAGTACCACATGAACGAATCCAGAAAACTGGTATTTTTTCTAATCTCACCAAAACAAAATCCAACCTCCATGCCCAGGGGTGGCTTGATTCCGTATCTTGCCTGAACTGCAAATTGGCCATTGTAGAGAATGCTAAATCACTGGGTTTTATCCACATTTATCTTCAAAAGAAAGTCTCATCAACACACAAGAGCGCCTGCCGTCAACTTAGTAGTCCATGTGCTGGTACTTTCCAGGCTGTACTATAGGAACTCTCTCCTGTCTGGTCTCCCGGAGCAAATTAGCATCACTGAGAGAAATGCTTCATACAGTTGTCCACGCTGTGACAGGTCACAACATTTTAAATCACATTTCTTCTATACTTCGCATCCTACAATGGCTTCCCAATGAAGCAACAGACCAATGTGACACTGAATGCATCACCCACAAAGCCCTCCACAACTCCACACCCTCCTACTTGGTTCAAAAACGAAAAATCTTTGTATCTGAACAAGGATTGAGAAATCCTAAAGTCCTCCTGCTGGAACAAGCGACATTCAGGCAAGAACGCTTTATGAAACTCGCCTTCTCTGCCAGCGCTACAAGGATCTGGAACTCGCTCCCACAAACCACAAGTCGTGCCACAATTAAGAAGGAACTCCCAATCCTCCAATTTGAGGGACACTATGGATAAAGCTATGATCACTTTTCTGCATCCACTTTTCCAATTTATCCAGATATGAACTGTTTGAACTTTCTCCCCTGATGTGATTCATAGAATTAGTGTATTTTCTTTGTTGCTTTTCTGTTATTTTATAATACCTATAATCAGCATTTTTATCTTTCCTCTTTTGAAAAGTGCTTCAATGCTCTTGGGCCAAGACTGTACTATATAAATCCACCAAAATAAATGAACACATTTGGTAGATGTGGAGAATCACCTTCCTCCCACCACCCTCCCCCTGCCCCCTCGACCTACCGTTGGAGCGTCTTGGAGGCCGATCCTTCAGTTTCCCATGCAGCCGACAGACCTGTAAGGAAAAACAAGACAGACTATCAGGAAAGGTGGAGGCGCCACCACAAACCACTGAAATTGAAGAAGGACTTCTCTCCTTCTCAGGAGGGTGGGGTCACCAAGGTAAAAGGCAGAGGAAAGGACGAGACTAAGGAGCTGCAGGAGAACATTGAAGCAAGGACAGCGCGAGCAGAGGAGAGCCAGGAGGACCAGAGGAGGGTGGAGCAGACATGACTCATAATAGACCTGAGAGGGCGAGTTGGGAGCCAGGACGAGCCATGCCGACAGCCCTGCAGAGACTCCAGAGATGTGAAGCAAGGACAGCGCGAGGAGAGGAGAGCCAGGAGGACCAGAGGAGAGTGGAGCAGACATGAATCACAACAGACCAGAGAGGGCGACTTGGGAGCCAGGACGAGCCATGCCGACAGCCCTGCAGAGACTCCAGAGATGTGAAGCAAGGACAGCGCGAGGAGAGGAGAGCCAGGAGGACCAGAGGAGAGTGGAGCAGACATGAATCACAACAGACCAGAGAGGGCGACTTGGGAGCCAGGACGAGCCATGCCGACAGCCCTGAAGAGACTCCAGAGATGTGAAGCAAGGATAGCGCGAGGAGAGGAGAGCCAGGAGGACCAGAGGAGAGTGGAGCAGACATGAATCACAACAGATCTGAGAGGGCGACTTGGGAGCCAGGACGAGCCATGCCGACAGCCCTGCAGAGACTCCAGAGATGTGAAGCAAGGACAGCGCGAGGAGAGGAGAGCCAGGAGGACCAGAGGAGAGTGGAGCAGACATGAATCACAATAGAACAGAGAGGGCGAATTGGGAGCCAGGACGAGCCATGCCGACAGCCCTGCAGAGACTCCAGAGATGTGAAGCAAAGACAGCGCAGGGAGAGGAGAGCCAGGAGGACCAGAAGAGAGTGGAGCAGACATGAATCACAACAGACCAGAGAGGGCGACTTGGGAGCCAGGACGAGCCATGCCGACAGCCCTGCAGAGACTCCAGAGATGTGAAGCAAGGACAGCGCGAGGAGAGCCAGGAGGACCAGAGGAGAGTGGAGCAGACATGAATCACAACAGACCAGAGAGGGCGACTTGGGAGCCAGGACGAGCCATGCCGACAGCCCTGCAGAGACTCCAGAGATGTGAAGCAAGGACAGCGCGAGGAGAGGAGAGCCGGGAGGACCAGAGGAGAGTGGAGCAGACAACTCGTACCTATTGCCCACACACCCGCATTTAAATTGTAAACTCACCGCTTCTTTAGCGGGCAGAATCGGTAGATTTATTTTGTGCTCGACGCCATCTTGGAGTACCCTCATGGCGCCATCGCGCTGAGCGCTCTAGTGCTCAGGCGGAGGTGAGGGGAGTCACTACTTAAAGCTCACATTGGACCGCGCAGCGGTGACGCGCAGCGGTAGTGCCTGACTCGTGCCTGAGTCGGGCCAGAGTCTTGCCCGTCTGCGCCCGTCAGCGCTACGGAGGCGTGGAGGCGGGAGACTCTCCATTGGGTCTTATCTATTTCAGTCTACTGCAGGTATGGCATCCACTATTGTGCCACAATGTACTGTTTCCCTTCTAGACTGTCATAAGGCTGTACACTCTGTCTCTGCCTTGTGTAAACAAGATAATGTCGTGCCATTATCCGAGTTTACCACTGAGACATCGCCTATTTCTTCGGTATTGCGAGGCGGTCTTATCAATGCCCGTTCGCTATGTAAAAATGCTCAGAATATACATGAGCTTATCTCTGACAATGAGCTCGACTGGCTTCTGATCACTGAGACATGGCTTAAGCCTTGGTGCAATCCTGATCTGGCTATAGCTCTCCCGGAAAATTTCTCTATCCAGCGTTTGGACAGAAAGGAACAACGGGGAGGAGGCCTCGCTATCATGTATCGTAGCTCATTAAAATGCTCCTCCCATGAACTTGTTGATATTAAGGGAGCAGAAGCGTTAGCATTCTCTTTGGGAATACATGATTCATTTACATTCTCAGGTGCACTTATTTATCGCCCTCCAGGCCCCCCTAAGGAATTCTTGGAAACTGTGGGAGAAGCACTCAGCAACTTGGTACTCAGATTCTCGAACTTTACCATACTGGGTGACCTAAATTTGCATCTTGACTCTCCAAAAGCTCCTGGTTTCGACTGCTTTATGGATACTATTAACATTCTAGGACTCACTCTTTTGACCCATCAACATACACATCTGGGAGGCCACTTATTAGATTGTATTTGCTCTAATTCCACCAGGCTGACAGTTAAACCTCCCTGTCCTCAGATCTGGTCTGACCATTTCTTTATTCCGTTCCACATTTCATTAACTCATAAAATGTCGGGTATAACTACAAATAATATCACTACCTCTAATTTGACCTGCAAACCTAACTGGAAACAATTATCCAGCAGTCTTGATGTGTTGGATGTTCTTGGAATTTGTACCCCGGTGCCAACAGGCAATACCTCCGTAGATAACCAAAAGTTGCAGGATTGGATAACCATGATAGGCCATCAATTAGGTCCTACCAGCACTAAAAATCCTACTAAAACGAAAAGGAAGGCTCCCTGGTTTACATTAGCCTTGAGAGTAGAAATGGGAAAACTAAGAATACTGGAACGACGGTGGCGCAGGCATTATGAGACCACTGCCCGTGACACTTATAAACAGGCCAGAAGACAGTATCATGCAGATATAAAATCAGCTAAAAAAGCTTACTATCTTCAGGCCATTGACATGGCAGCTCAAGAGCAAAGAGAAATCTTCAAAATAGTCAAGGACTTTATGAATCCTTCTGTCTTGTTGCAGGAGATTACGCCATCTCAAAGTCTCTGCAATGATATCTCAGACTATTTTGAGAATAAAATTCTTAAAATTGTGAGAACCTTTCCCCCAGCTTCTTCTATTCTAGAAGACGTTGAAAGAGTGGAGAGGGTGAAACCTCCAACTTGTTTGGATATATTCGCCCCTGTCTCCCTTGAAGACTCCTTTAAAGCCATTCTTGCGAGCAAATCTGGATCCCCCTTTGATCCTTGCCCTCCTTTGGCTCTACAATCTTTAGCAGAAGCTATTAATCCCATCATAAACAGCATCATTAACTCATCTCTAGCGACGGCAGATGTCCCTAGTGACTGGAAGCTTGCTGCTGTCAAGCCGCTCCAGAAATAGACTCTTGCCGACCCAACCACCCTTTCCAATCTACGCCCGATCTCCCTGCTTCCGGTGATGTCCAAGCTGACTGAAAAATTTGTGAATAACCAACTCACGAGCTTTTTGGAAGCCAATGATATTTTACATCCTAATCAGTCAGGGTTTCGGTCAAAACACTCTACCGAGTCTGCCCTACTGTTTACAACTGAGACCCTCCGTATGGCCATTGACCAGGGAAAGAAGGCTGTCCTAATTCTACTTGACCTGTCGGCAGCTTTTGATACGGTCTCACATAACATCTTAGTGGACCGTCTAGCTGCCGCGGGGGTAGATGGGATAGCTCTGACCTGGCTGAGAAATTTTCTTAGGGACAGACACCAAATTACAGTACTGGGCCAGTATCAATCTGAAGCCAAGGCCCTCAGCTCTGGAGTTCCCCAGGGTTCGAGTTTAAGTCCTATACTCTTTAATCTGTACTTGGCTCCCCTGATAAAATTGATTGCTTCCTTTCAGATCAGTACCATTTCGTATGCTGATGATACCCAGCTTATTCTAGTATTAGACAGGGATCGGGCTGGCGCCGAAGAAAATCTTAAAGAGTGTCTAGCCGCAACATTTAAATGGATGACTGACAATCACCTTAAATGTAATGCTGGTAAGACGGAAATTCTGCCATTTGGAAAAGAAAATTTGTTTTCCCCGAAAGGTTGTTGGCCTGATGATGAAGTAACTCCTCCCAATACCATTACATCAGTCCGGAACTTAGGCATTAAGTTTGATAATCAGCTGTCTTTCAAACAGCAAGCTGTCGCCATAGCTGGCACATGGTTTCACATAATTAAAGCCTTGAGAAAGTTCTTTGATTTCCTGCCGTTGTCAGCCAGGAAAACTGTTGCAGTGGCCTTGATCACCTCCAGGCTGGACTACTGTAATAGTTTATATGCTAGAGCCAGCAGATCGGTACTCCACAGACTACAAATGGTCCAACATGCAGCGGCCCGCCTAGTATTAGGCTGGCCCCGTAGATCATCAGCCTCTGCAGCAATGGATGTACTACACTGGCTCCCAATTGCAAAGAGGATTCTTTTTAAGGTCCTTTTGATCACCTTTAGGGCTTTTCACCATCAAGGCCCTAAATATCTAAGTCAGGGCTTTAGACGATACAATCCGGTACGCTGTCTAAGGTCTGTGGGTCAGAATCTGTTGGTTGTCCCTAAATTCAGGCTGACAACTAAAGGTGGTAAATCCCTTTTCGTGCTGGGTGCCAAGGCCTGGAATAAGCTCCCCCTCTCTTTACGTTCCTTGTCGGATGAAACCCAATACAGGAAAGCATTAAAAACTTGGGTATTTTCTATGACCGATTCAGCCTGCACAGCAATGGTTTAAAGATGTAGTGTCTTGCGCGAACTGTGTCTACTCCCCCCCCATCCCGTACATCTGAGTTGGGTGAGCGCCAAGATACTCCCTGGAGTGATAGTAGCGCTATAGAAGTGGACTTTACATTTACATTTACATGAATCACAATAGACCAGAGAGGGCGACTTGGGAGCCAGGACGAGCCATGCCGACAGCCCTGCAGAGACTCCAGAGATGTGAAGCAAGGACAGCGCGAGGAGAGGAGAGCCAGGAGGACCAGAGGAGAGTGGAGCAGACATGAATCACAATAGACCAGAGAGGGCGACTTGGGAGCCAGGACGAGCCATGCCGACAGCCCTGCAGAGACTCCAGAGATGTGAAGCAAGGACAGCGCGAGGAGAGGAGAGCCAGGAGGACCAGAGGAGAGTGGAGCAGACATGAATCACAACAGACCAGAGAGGGCGACTTGGGAGCCAGGACGAGCCATGCCGACAGCCCTGCAGAGACTCCAGAGATGTGAAGCAAGGATAGCGCGAGGAGAGGAGAGCCAGGAGGACCAGAGGAGAGTGGAGCAGACATGAATCACAACAGACCAGAGAGGGCGACCTGGGAGCCAGGACGAGCCATGCCGACAGCCCTGCAGAGACTCCAGAGATGTGAAGCAAGGACAGCGCGAGGAGAGGAGAGCCAGGAGGACCAGAGGAGAGTGGAGCAGACATGAATCACAATAGACCAAAGAGGGCGAATTGGGAGCCAGGACGAGCCAGGACGAGCCATGCCGACAGCCCTGAAGAGACTCCAGAGATGTGAAGCAAGGACAGCGCAAGGAGAGGAGAGCCAGGAGGACCAGAAGAGAGTGGAGCAGACATGAATCACAACAGACCAGAGAGGGCGACCTGGGAGCCAGGACGAGCCATGCCGACAGCCCTGCAGAGACTCCAGAGATGTGAAGCAAGGACAGCGCGAGGAGAGGAGAGCCAGGAGGACCAGAGGAGAGTGGAGCAGACAGGAATCACAAGAGACCAGAGAGGGCGAATTGGGAGCCAGGAGGAGCCATGCCGACAGCCCTGCAGAGACTCCAGAGATGTAAAGCAAGGACAGCGCGAGGAGAGGAGAGCCAGGAGGACCAGAGGAGAGTGGAGCAGACATGAATCACAACAGACCAGAGAGGGCGACTTGGGAGCCAGGACGAGCCATGCCGACAGCCCTGCAGAGACTCCAGAGATGTGAAGCAAGGACAGCGCGAGGAGAGGAGAACCAGGAGGACCAGAGGAGAGTGGAGCAGACATGAATCACAACAGACCAAAGAGGGCGACTTGGGAGCCAGGACGAGCCATGCCGACAGCCCTGCAGAGACTCCAGAGATGTGAAGCAAGGAGTGGTGGACGCCGCTGGAGACACCAGATTTGACGGCCACAACTCGGGAGGGTTTTGGCATTGCAGTGAGTGATTCAGGAGGGGGGGGAAGGTGAGACTGGGCAAAGATGGGAGGATGGACAATGCAGGCATTTAACGAGGAGGCCTTTTAATGTTTACAGCACTATATTCTTGTTTATTTTATTATTATTAACAGGCAGTGAGGGTGACTGTGTTTGCGCCTGAAATACATTTGCTTTCGTCCAGCATCACTGCGTTTGCATTTAATGACCTGGTGTGTGCACCTTTCTTTTTTGTTTAAGTCACATAGGTGGACAGTGGCTCTGCATCTACATACATGCCAGGTACACTTAGGTACCGCTAGTTAGGGTTGCATCGTAGGAGTATGCATTATAACTGACATGTGTTTATATACCTGCCAGTATTTATTGTTTTAGCACGATGGTAGGAATCTACAATCCTTTTACTCTGTTGGTGCTTACAATCATTTAGATCTGTTTCTGTATTATGGTTGTTTCAGCACACCTATTTTACACTAGAATGACGCTAGTTCAATAAAGGCTTATTGAAAAACGTCCCCACCATTTATTCTGTGTATCTCTCCGAGACAAAGTGAGCACGAGTGACTGAGCGAAAAGTAATGCACTGTTTCCACGATCCCTGATGGGACAGAGTTGTCATGTTCGATAGTTGCCAAGAACAATATTCTCCTTGGTAAGAGGAGTATGCAGTGGTTCTGTGAGCTAGCTGGTATTCAGGCGAACATACCCGGTGGGGGTGTCTGGGATCAGTCTGGACACCAATCCCACAGTCTATGTTGTCTAAATGCACAGATCCTATATTGGTTTATAGGAACTACATGACACATGGGTGGACAATGGCAGTGCCACCTTTCCCTGCGTTTCCTGGTAGTGATTCTCCTATCTTCCAAAGCAAAAGCCCATATATAGAGAATGTTTTCCACAAAGGAAAGACCACCCTTGGGCCATATACCCCAAGAAGGGGAGTCATTTGGCTACAAATGAGGAGAGCCCATGTGTACCTTAATTACTAAGGAAAGTACTTCGCCTCGTAAGATTCTTTCTCATGGGTGTTGGTGAAGAGTGAACAAACTTAGTACAGCTGAGTGGATACTTACCACACTTTCTTTCTTCGAGGGTACTGGAGGCAACCACCTCCTGGAAGAACCTAAAAAGGAGAAAAAGTGCATCAGGAAGGACGATACCCATTGACCACACAGGAAGAACAACGTGACACAGCAGTCATATATTACTTTCATGCGGATAACCCTAACTCTCACAATTAGTAAATCAAACCAGCCTCCGCGTCCATAGAGCTGCCCATCCCTCCTACAGATATACTAAAGAGAAACCAGACAAACATCTTTTTGAAAAGTTTGTGCAGATTAGTCAAAGATTCCAAAGTTATTAGGAAAATAAATATTTGCTTTTCAATAGAAACTGACCCAACCATCACCAAAACTGCATGGGAAGGAAGGAGGAAAAGCGGGAGAGAGAGACAGAAAGAGGAGAGGGGGGGAGAGAGAGAGAGTGGGAGTGGGAGGGAGAGAGACACTTTGGTTTATTAAGTGAGTTTCAATTTTTTTTTTAACATAAATTAAGATGTTAAAAGCAATCCTAATCATAACTTTACTGTAACCTTTGTTTTTTAGATCGAAGACTACCAGACAGCGCTAAAGACATCTTGGGGATGTTCAGAACACTTCCCTGGGAATGCAGTCCACCCATTGCTTACAATTGGCTTTGTGGTTTGTAACTCACATTCGTCCCTCCCACTACCCAAACCTTATTCACTGTATTCTTCCACAAACTCGTTTTCTGTAAACAGGCCTTTAAATCTTGTTCTTATCTTGTCCCATATGCTGTGCATTCAAAGACAGAGGTCAAATGACAAGCTCTTGGTGTTTATTTTTCTTTCTATGATTTCAAAGTGCGAGGATTTATGTGACAATCCTGATGAGGAACCATGTAAGAGGACAGGGTGTAAGATTCTTTCCCCCAATCATATAACAAAAAAAACAAGCATTGGCAAAGCCAATAGGTCTCAACTTAGGATCCTACTGGTTTTGCCAATGATTTTTAGCAGAGCTCCACAGCATCAGTTGAAAAGAAAATATCCTGCATCCTATTAGAAATGATTTTCAAATCAGCCTCTAGACTTGCCACCTTCCCTGTTATTGGGTATCAATGCCTGTGATGTCCTCATAGTTTTGAGCTTCAATATGGCTGCCGCGCAGGCAGCATGGAGTGCGTTGGTCTTGTAGGGAGTGAAGGTACCTTTAAAGTCCTCAAACGACTCCTTCACAGCAGGCACCAGGTGCGGGGGCTCTCCCAGCACTCTCACTCAGGCACGTTATTATCTTACATTGCTCCCGGGCCTTAGCGCTGGGAAGAACTGGTAAAGTTGTACTAAGGCAGCAGGGTCGGATCATGATGCTGCTAGTGAGCATTGCTGGAAAAGGCTTCAATGATACGGCCCTCTGTACATGCCAATGTCCCCTCCACCCCAAGATATCCTTCCAAGTCCTGAAGTGCAAATGCCTCACTTTGTATCCAACAGTGAAGCTTCTGGTCGGCAGCCGCACACACGAGCACTTTAGTTTAAATGGCTGCTACCATTATGCAATGGGGACATGGTGAAAGGCAAGAAAATGAAGCTATTTGCTTCTATAAATGGCAAGCAGCAATGAGGGAGGGGGTAGGGGAACAGGTTCTCTCACTTTGAAATCAGAGAAAGAACAGGAGCCTTCAGGAAAACCGTGTCTTACATTTGATCTCGGTCTTTGAATGAACAGCAAATGTGATGAGACAAAAACAAGAAATACACTGTTTACAGACAAGCTTGGAGCGAGTAAAAACACAAGCGCTCGTGTGAATTGCTCCTAGACAAAGTAAAAGAAGTTCCTAAAACAGTTGCTAATATGGGACAAGTTTAAGAGTACACATAATGGGGCGGCACTCTGTGGAAGGGAACAACCCACGAAAAGGAGGGACGAATAGGAAGCAAGGCTTTTTAAAGGACAGTCGAAGAAACAAATGAAAAGCAATGGGTGGGCTGTGCTCCCACAAAGTATATACAACATGTCACGAAGAGATAGCGCTGTCTCGACGAGACCTTAAAAATGAACTGTGGTGATGTTTTAGAATATATCAGAGTAACTACAAATGAAGCAGATTGTTTTGTAATTTCGAAGTATGGAGAAAAATATTTGAACAGCATAAAAACACATCAATACACTAGGTGATGACATTTACACACATTATCGTTCATGTGTAGTAAAACTGTATTTCAGTGCAAATGTAATGGTCATTTCAATTGAAAATGTGTTGGCTATAGTGGCGGTGCGCTAACACACCATGTATACTCAACACTACGCCACTCCACCCTACACCATCCCCTTTAAGACACTCTACGACATGCCACTCGACTCCACACCACTCCAATCTATGAGACTCACTCAACGACACAACACTCCACGCCCTTACACTCCACATCACTTACCCCACTCCACTCTATCCCCTCTACTCTACGTTGCCCCAATCTACCCCACCCCACTCCAATCTACCCCACTGCTCTACAACCCACCTCACTCCAATCTACTCCACTCTACCCCACTCCACTCAATCTAACCCAATCAATCCCACCCCACTAAATCTAGCCCATTCCACCCCAGTCTACCGCACTCCACTTTAATCTACCCAACTCTACTCTAATATACCCCAGTCTACCCCACTCCACTCCAATCTATTCCAAAATACCTTACCCCAATATACCCCACTCCAATCTACTCCACTTCAGTCTACCCCACTCCACTCCAATGTACCTCAATTCCACTCCACTCTTCCCCAATCTAGCCTACCCAACTCAACTAACTTTTAGCCATGCCAAGTAGCAGACACTGTTGTACATAATGGCTAACATTCATTGCCCAAGCAAATAGTGCTGTGATTGGAGAGACCAATTGGCTTAGCCAATGCTTGTTTTTAGTGATTTTTCCCCCACCATATACAATCCCCTCAGCTAACTCCAACCAAGAACATGTGTTCAACTGGGCTTGGGCACAGCATGTTATTCACTACAGGGTCTGGCTTATTTTGACTTTTTAAAAAAAATTTAAGGGTTTGTGGACACTCTCTTGGGGTTCGTGGACCCTTTCAAGCATGTGCATCCTTATTGGACATTGATAGGGTTTCACACCGAGGAACATGACTCCGAACATCAGAAATGTCCACCAGAGGACAAGACCAATTGCTGTAGTTTTCAGTCACTAGCCCGAGGTTTGCAGACCTCAGGGGCCGCGATGTGGAACCCAGCACCGTCTCAAAATCAGCAATTTACCATCGGGCTGCCCTAGTGCCAGGGAGGTACCTAAGCTCCTTGAGGCTTATTTTGTTTTTCAGGATGCAGGGAACAAGTCCCTTCATCATCTAATGGTTTGAGATGTAGCCAGCCAATCAGGGAGCTTCAGGTCCGCAGACCCAACTTTGGGTTTACGTATCCGAAATGGACGACAAAAGAAAAAGTCTAGTCGGATCCAATATATTTCTACATTTGGATCCTGAGTCCAGGTGCACGGACCATTCATGGGCTCAACGTCCAGCTAGCTCCATCGTAAATGACTAGTGGCTTAATTTGAGGACCACAAAAAACACTCTTCAAATGCAAAATTTCACAAAAACAACTGAATGGATTTATAGTAAATGAATCAAAGGCCCTTCCATGAGTAACAGTTGTAATTTCTTTCAACCTTTTTTCTGTAGCTCTGTTAATAGCTTTCAATAGGAATTAAATAGAGAACTGCACTTTTTTGTCCACTCACTTGAAAGACATGCATGAAACCAGCCAAGCCACACCCAGATAGCTTTTTACAGATTCAATGAACTGTGCCAAAGTTATTATATGTCTATATAAATATCTATAATACATGGGAGTCTGTAATCCCTGCATAAAGGCCAGTCTCTAATTTCTTTATAATCGGAGACTTGTGATGCACCAAGTCACCGATTATAAAGAAAAGACGACAGAACTCGACTATTTTGAGTTATTAAAGTCGAGTTCTGAGGTCACAATACCCTCTGCCAGAGCCAGCAGCTAATGTGATTGGCAGGTCAGGTCACGGAGCATAATTGAAGCAGCTGTTTAAAGCAGCAAACGGAACGTTGCTTTTCTTTCTTCTGCTCTATTTTACTAGCTTACTGTGACAAGCAGAGAATATATGTTTATTAATTTAACTCTTTAGAGAAAAGCTAGAATCTTACTGCATTTTTCTACACATTCTGAGCTACTGCAGCTTTTCTTAAAGACTTGTTTTGAACTGTTTCTAATATTTGTGCGCAACAAATATTTAACAGTTTATGATGTGTTGAATTTTTCACTGGAGGTTTTAATAATAATCTCCATGTTTGCAAACATGTTTGCTCTTTCATATGAAAGAGCTACACACCAAGGTTTTAAGTGGTTTGTGGGAAAAGTGATGGTGTAAACATGTATTATATGTATTATTTGGGATAAAGTACCCCATGGTGCACAATATAAGATTATTGCCAGTCACCTCGGAGTACTATAACCTTTAAAAGGAACTCTGTCTTTGGCCTCGTTCCTCTATAACTCGACTTGCAATATCCTTACAATTTATGGCAGGGGTACATTAACCCTAGTATATTTTCACTGAAGAGAGTTAATGTGAAGTTATAGTTGCTTTGTTATAACACCTTAATGGTTAGAACCACAATCCATAACTCGCACTACGGGTGTGCAAACCCTAACTCAGCATGTTACATGAGATGATGCGATGACATTTTCATAGTTACAGAGTTTGCTAAAGGCAGGATGCTGCTGTAGGGAGATCATGGCTACTTTTATCTTCCCTTAAAACCATTCATAGCACACTTGGGACTGAGCTAGAAGTCGGGAGGGTGAACTCACAAATGAGACAAAACCAATCACTTAGTGTCTCTGTCTATCATGAGGCCGTGTGCACTCTTGGAGAACCCTGCAGTGGCAAGAACATCCCTGGTCGTCCCTGCTGTTGAGGCCGAATACAGACTAGGATTTTTACATCAGGAACTGGAGAGGAGACGAGTGCGTCTTACCCGATGTAACTCTGCAACAGGAAACAGTTCCCTCTCTAGACTGCGCATGTCTGCTATTCTCAATGAACACCACCTCACCTGCATCCGACTAGTACGTGTGATTCCAGCCAGTAATTCCTCCTATGAATAGCGCTATTTCCAGTTCCTCAGGCTGGAATGGGGACGGACAAGGAAGGACGAGAGCTACTGGCCTGCTTGTCTCATGCAGAGTCCCATAACCAGGCCTGTTTCTGCACAGGAAGGATGCAGTCCTGTGTGGAACCAGAAAAGAGTGCAGGGACACATCTGCACCCAGCGTACTCTGGGGGTCAGTATCGCTCAGGGGGTTCCCCCCAAACCATATTAATCCCCTCGAAGACTTACTAAAATCTACACATATGCATTTTGGAGAGGTTACATGTGATAGTATGCACTCGGAGTGTCTATGTATAGCGAAACACATACCTGGGGTGGCTTTGGACGGCAATAAATGTGACAGTGTTGTTCCTGTCTCCATTGAGTCTGCGGGGGCCTCTTCATCTGCAGTAATGGTCTCCAGTTCTACGCATGATGGGGGCACAGGCGGACCCCGCTCTTCAGGACAGCGCAGTTCTGCCTTGCAGTTCTGATGTTGATGCTGTGATTCAGGGTGCAGTAGCTCGAGTATGCAGCTCTGATCTGAACCCTGTGCATCAGTACAAGCTGGTTCTAGCTTGTAGTTCTGATTTGAATCCTGCTCCTCTGGGTGTAGTGGTTCCACCGTGTTGTTCTGATCTGGTTCCTGTGCTTCAGAAAGCACCAATTCTCTCCCTCGATCCTGTGCCGCAGTGTGCAGTGGTTCCACCGTGTTGTTCTGATCTGAACCCGGTGCATCAGCACAGGTCTGTTTCTGATCTGGTTCCTGTGCTTCAGGGCACATTGATTCTAGCTCGTAGTTCACGTTTTGATCCTGTGCATAAGAAAGTCCCTGCTTCAAGCATAGGTGTTGCTGGAGGCACTGGGTTTGTTGTGACCCCAAGCCACCAAAAGACAACAGCCCAGACTCTAAGTGTTCGTCTGATGACATCTCATCAGGTGACACTGGTTGGAAGCACTGGTTCTCCTGGGGATCTTGGCAATCAAAACACATCAATTCTTCCTCCAAGGGATCATCAGGTCCCTTCCCATTTGATAACACGGGTTCTACACATTGGTTTTGCCGTGGTTCGCGTCCATCAGGAAATAGCAGGTGTGGGCAGAGGTTCTGTGGTTGGTCCCAGCTATAAGTAGACAATGGGGATGGTTCTTGCTTTAGGAGCTCATCTGGTTCCCTCTTTTCTGGGAAGGTTGACTGTACGCTCTGGTCTTGCTCTGATGCCTGCCCGTCAACAAATTCTGAGGGAAGACACAGGTTTGCCTCCAGTGATCTGCCTGGAGGATCTGTCTGAGTGAACTTGGATAAAGTACAATCCTGCTGTAGTCCATTTCCATCTGGAAACCCAGGCTGCATGCACTGGTCTCGCTGCGACTCGTGTACATCTGGAAACCCAGGCTGCATGCACTGTTCCTGCTGCAACTCGTGTACATCTGGAAACCCAGGTTGCATGAACTGGTCCTGCTGCGACTCGTGTACAGGTTGCATGCACTGGTCCTGCTGCGACTCATGTACATCGAGAAACCCAGGCTGCACGCACTGGTCTTGCTGTGACTCATGTACATCTGGAAACCCAGGTTGCATCCACTGGGCCTGCTGTGGTTCATGTCGATCTGGCAACACTGGCTGTGGACAAAGGCTTTGCTCATCAGGGCAAACATAAACATAGGTAGGAGAAGAGAGTGTACAGTCCTGCTTTGGTGCATGCCCATCAGAAAATACAGGCTGAAGACACAAGCTCGGTCCACCTGGCCTATCATGTTGAAGTGTCGCCGGAGACCGGCTAACAGCACAATCTCTAATGCTCGCTGGACAGACCACCTCCAAAGACACTGCACCATTATCTAGGTAACCTCGATCCTTTTCTATCCAGATTTTCTTAATCAGCCCAGCGACTCTAGAAGGGACGTCCTCCACGGTGTTCAGCAAGTTATCCAGTTTGGCTTCCAACTCCTCCAGCATGGATAAAAGGATAATGTGCGGCAGGTTCTCCGAAAGCGGTTCCAGGTCCTGGTCCCTCAGAGCATCATTTCGGGATCTTGAAGCTGAGACGTCATGGAGAGGTAAAGATGGGACTGTGGCTCTTACGGATTCACGTGAACACTGCGCTGTCACTTTCTTTCCTGGAGCCCGTCTTCTCCCCATTCTGGTACTTTGATTTTCAAGTCTCAAGTGTCTGCAGAGGGGAGGAAAAGAGAAAAGACAA
Source organism: Triturus cristatus (assembly GCF_964204655.1). Classification (NCBI taxonomy): domain Eukaryota; kingdom Metazoa; phylum Chordata; class Amphibia; order Caudata; family Salamandridae; genus Triturus; species Triturus cristatus. Next base: position 9,479,353 of record NC_140585.1, read on the forward strand.
CACGTTATCACAGAACAGCTGGGTCAAAATACTCCTTTCTGTCTCACCAAGCCCAGAGTGATCAGAGAACATCGCTCATTTCTAAAACCAGAAAAAAATGGAATAATTGAAATGTCACAATATCCGCAACATAGTTCACATATTAGTGGTATAAGAACCACGAATGAAATAGGCAGTATGCCTATTGCCTCTAGAATCGCTGGGACCCCAAGGAACCACCCAAGGTAGGGACGTCGGGGACCCACGGGAGCCGTATGCAGTGTGGAAACACAACCGCGGGTTCCTATTAATTTTTATGGGGAATGTCGCGGTTGGAAGTTTAAAGATTAGGGACACTTCTAATTTAACTAGGACCAAACCTTTTTGGACTTAGACAGTTCTAGGGTTAGCACCCACAAGAGCACCAGAGTACTCGAGTTACCTCACCCAGGGAAGCCGGGTGCCTAGATGTCTTTTGGTGTCGGGTCGCGTCATCGATTCCAATGGAAGTCTGCAAAGAACGGCTGCTGCTGTGAAGAGGAGAAGTGTCCGGAGAGATCCAAGTCTGGATTTAGGATGTAAGGAACCTGAAAGCAGAGGGGACAGAGTCTGGGTCACTTGCCAGTGACCTAGAGCAGGATGGATCAATGCCCACGGATGTCGGGTGCTTCAGGTGAGTTGACGGGTGTCTTGACTCTTCAGCCACGAGGTACAGAAGGCGTCGACGAAGTCCACGAGCCGGATTCGAGCTGTCCCATGAAGTCTGTCGAGTGCTGCGGTGTCGGCGACCAGAAAGGACCCAACAAGCCTTGGCAACGGTGTAGGAGAGTAGGGTCTGCTATCCTATGGTCACCCCAAATTTTTGCTTTTTTTGCTTCACTGGTTTTTTGACATATTGAGGATGTGGGCCTGCTAATCGGACCCCCAGCCTGCTGTTCTCTCTACTAAATTGACACTATGCACTTTAGGTGCATAACCAATTGGAATTGGATCACCCTGTGAGCCCCTGTACCAGTGTACACTAGGTACCCAGGGCATTGGTGTATCTAAGGCCTACCAGGGGCTGAAGCATGTATTGTGCCACCCCTGGCCTGGCCTAACAATTTGACACAACTGGCTGATCACTCAGCTGGGGTAAGTTGGTGTATCCACCTCTTACTTAGGTGTAGTATACCTATACCTAACCTTAAGTGGGACATATGTTAACCTATAAGTCACTCCTAAGGTAGGCCATAACAATCCTGAAGGCAGAGTGCTTGGTTCCATGTGAGATGGTGCTCTGGCATGAGCTGAGCCTGTCTGCAGTGGTCGGAACAACTTCCTTCTACCGTTTCCAGATATCGCCATACCATATACTCTTAAGTGCATTATGAACCTCGCGGTTAAATGCTATCTTTGGTTTGGCTTTATCAAAACATGTCGAGTAAGGTGTCATACGAATTGGAATACTAACCCCTCGCCAATTCTGGCGACGGGGTTAGCATTCCACCCTTCTAGAGGGACACGACATGTACAGTACCTGAAACCCGGGTAAAATCAGACATAGCCTCAGCTCCACAAAATGGATGCTGCCACCACAGACACAAGTCTGCCCTCCTGCTGCTGGGAGTCCTTCCAGCTTGGGAGACGTGGACAAAGGGTTTCCTGCCAGGGGAGGTGCGAGCACCACCCCAGACAGGATTTTGTGTATTGGTCAGGTAGGGCTTGAATAGAATCAGTCATGCCTGAGGCTCACAAGGAGCCTCGGTGCATATGCCAGTTCAAACCGGTCCTGGGGCACACCAGCCCCGGACCTGGGGCGAGCTGGACAAAGGATTGGGGGTGTAACCACCCCCCTTCCTGGTCCCACCCTTAGGGAGGGACCTAGCAGGTAGTCCGGCCCCTAGAATCCGCTTAAAGGTAGGAGCTGTGTCCTAAGACTTCAGACATCCTGGAATCAACTTAACACTAAGAAGAAGACGGGAACTTCGACGTTCTGCTGCACAGAAGACTGAAGTAATTCTCCCCTATGGTCAGGGAGTGACCATCTTGCTAACGCAAGCACCAACCAGCGAATCGACGTCTGCTTTGCCGCCGCCTCCTGCCGGAGCCCGAGCCCAGAGACCGACAAGAACTGGACCTCCAGACCTCTCACAGCCCGATCCACAGTCCCTGCAAAGAAGGAACCCGTGGAGACACCGAGACACGTGGAGCCAGCCATCTTGGAAGACACTCGACAAGCTGCAAGCGCGACAACAGAGGCTCCCTCCAAGTTGTGCTTTGGGTCCTGAGAAGCCCAACATCCGAGCAGCATCTGCACCAAAGGTGAGCCCTCCAGCATCTCCACGATCTGCGTGGGACCCCTCTGCACTTTGCAACTCGACGCGCCTAACCGGACCCTGGCCCGTTGGCTAGTGGCCATCTTGGCAACCATCTTTGAAAACTACGATGCTGGTCTGGTTGCTCCAGACTGGCCCCTGCTTCCCTCCAAAGGAGCAGCCCCTCTGACCTTGCTGGTCAGAGTAAACAGCTTTCTTCAATTCCTACGACTCCTGCTTTTGCCAAGGCTTGTTTGCTCCTTTTGAGTTGCCGACACCGCCGACAGCGAGAGCCTGCGTGGGACAGCTCGTGAACCGACTCCTGGAGGTCCTCGACCTTCAGGGACCACGTGGCTGCAGAGACAAGCTACACCTCTTCACCTGTTTGCACCCGACATCGCCTGGTACCTACCTGGTGCCACGCCGGTCACTGGCTAGTGACTGTGAACACTGTCCCCTCTGCTTACAGGTCTTCTACAACTCCGATCCATCCTTGGATCCACCACATCTCTTCTGGACCGACCGCCTGCAGCATCTTTGTCACCAGGCTCCATTGAACAGATAGATGAAACCCGACGCACTTCGAGACCTATGCACCCGCTTCCTGTGGGTGAGGTAAAGCTGGCACTCCGGTGCACAAGTGTAGAGTAACATCTCTAGTGTCTAGGTTTGAAGTCTTGAATTCGTAGTCCAACCAGAAGACCCTTCTAGCAGTAACTTTTGAACTTTTACGCACCCATTGAAAACCTATGGGAGCCCGCGTGTAACTTTCCTCACTGCACACGCGACCCGTGGACCTCCTGGTCACTGACTGAAGTTAGCTCCTTGTAGGCCCAGCGATTCTAGAGGCCCTAGGCCTTTTCCCTTTCCTGTTCGTGGTACTTATACCACTATTTTAGTATATGGTTTGAGCGGCCACCAGGGCCTATCCATATAAAGTGCAACTTCTGTATATTGTAATACTTTCTTGTTTAACGATTTATGCTCCTGTACTCATAAAGAGTCTAGGGGATACTTTGAGTAATAAATACATATATATTTTGAATATATATCTGTGTGGTGTCCTTTCATTGGTATAAAGGGGGGTTACATATGGTAAAACAGCTTGCTTAATACGCTTAAACGAGTTTAGCCTCAAAGACTGCTTAGCCTACGCTACCACTAGGGCAGCTGGTCCGAAAAGGTTGACTTACAACCACACCATAAGGGTTGCTTGGCATGGTACAAGGTGGTCACTTTAATTAGTGAACATCATATACCAGGCCAACTTCTCACATTGGTGAGCAGCGGTTGGATTTGAGCTTGCTGTGTTTTACCTCTGTAATCTCTTTGTTACCAATTGAAAGATCATACAGGTACCTTTAGGTACATATAAAATAAGATAGTTATATACTTAAGTTCTACTGAACTTAGTTGTTGTAGAGCAAAGGGAGTAGCACACCCTGACTACAACTACTAGATAGGTTTAGTAGGAAAACCCAAGTGTAGGTAGTTGCAACACATCCACCCACACTTAAGAGCAATGGCTGGGGCAGAGGGGTCCAACGTACCCATCTCTGTCGAGAGTGACCCCCAGAGGGCACCAACCATCTTTGCTACCCTAAACCAGAATGAGCTCAGGCAGTTGGCAAATATCAGGGGCCTTAAACAGCCCAGGAACCCTACCTCTGCTGAACTCAGAGAACTCTTACAGGCTAATGAAGATCAGAGAGCTCTCAAGAAAGCCTCCCAGTTAGACCCCTTAGGGACTGGAACAGGAGGCCCCGCTTCTGAAGATGCCACTGAAGCACCCCTTTCCAACAGTCGCCCCTTAGTTGAGAATCAGACTACAGATGATGAGGATCAGCATAGGGACAGGGATGACAAAGGGGGTGAGTCTGATGGTAGTAGTAGTTCTGATGGGAGAAATAGCCCAGTGCCAGGTGCTATACCTGGCTCAGCTAACGTAAGACAACTTGGGACTGACAATGGGTTCACCCCATTGGATCTCCCCAGTGGACTTAACCAGGGGTTTGGGAGACAGAGGAATCACTCAGGTGACTCTAATGCTTCTCATGCCTCTAGAGGCTCTCAAGATCACTCCAGAAGAAGGATGACCAGCCCTCAGAGGAGGGAACATGAGGCCAGAATGCAGGAAGCTCAGCTGAGGATCAGGAAACAGGAGCTAGAAGTAGCCCTGATGGAAGAGAAACTGAACAAGGCTAGGCAACCTAGAGAGGGTGGGTCTATACCCACTGGTGGCATCATTGTCCCTAGGGACAAAGATAGGGTCTTTGATAATAGGAACCTGTCCAAGGTTGTGCCCCCCTACAAAAGTGGGGATGATATCCACAAGTGGATGACTGCTCTTGAGAGAGCCTGCAAAGTGCAGCAGGTTCCTGAAGACCAGTGGGCAGCAATCTTATGGCTCTCCTTTGAAGGTAGAGGCAGAGATAGACTCCTCACTGTTAGAGAGGAGGATGTCAGAAACTACAGAGCCCTGAAGAGTGTCCTGGTTGATGGGTTAGGCTTAACCACTGAACAGTACAGGTTAATGTTCAGAGATACCCAGAAGACACAGACTCAGGACTGGTCTGAATACATTGAATGTGCCACTAAGGCTTTGGAGGGTTGGTTGCTGGGAAGTAAGGTGTCTGATTATACAGGATTGTACAATTTGATGATGAGAGAACAGATATTAAATAACTGTCAAAACCAGCAACTGCATCAACACTTGGTTGACTCAGATCTGACCTCTCCCCAAGAATTGGGAAAGAAGGCAGACAAATGGGTCAGAACCAGGGTTAAGCAAAAGAACCAGAACCAGGGTCAAGGGGGTGATCAGAAGAAAACAGACCAACAGGGTGATGAGAAATCCAAAGACCAGAAGTCTTCAACAGGGCCCCAAACTAGTACTAATGAGGGTGGGTCCCAACAATCTAAAGGAAAGAAGAAAGAAGGTCCAAAGAAACCCTGGTGCAAATCTTGCAAGAATACAACTCACTGGACTAGTGATTGTAAGAAGGGTGGAGCCCCCTAACACTGTTGCCCCTAAGGCACCTGCTCCCAGTAGTACTGTTAGCAGTGTTGGTCCCCAGACAAAGGGTGTAGTGGGAATCACTATGGGAACTGAAGGAGATTCTGACTTAGACAGAACCCTGACACAGGCAGTCTTGATCTGTGATGGGGACATTGATTTGTCCCTGACTGTAAACCCCAGTAACCTGGGCAAGTACAGACAGACTCCTTTAATAAACGAAAAAGTGGCTCAAGCCTACAGGGACACATGTGCCAGTGTCACTATGGTGACACCAGGCTTTGTGGACCCTGGACAGTACATACCAGGTGAGAACTACCTGGTGACCAATGCCAGCAATGCCACTACTTCCCATAGTGTGGCTATTGTTAACTTCTCATGGGGAGGGGTAACTGGCCTCAAAAGGGTTGTGGTTAGTGCAGACCTCCCAGTAGAATGTTTGTTGGGCAATGACCTAGAGAGTTCTCTATGGTCAGAAGTGGAGTACAGGACACATGGAGAGATGTTAGGTATATCACCACATGTCCTTGCTGTGACCAGGTCACAGGCCAAAAAGTGCCTTACTGAACCTCAGGTCTTGGATCCTGGAACAATGGACCAAGCACCTACCAAGAAGAAGAACAGAAGGGTTAAGGCTGTGCCTTCCCCCCTGCCTCCAAGTGATGATCAGTCTTCCCAGGAGGATGATCTAGAGAACCCTGAAGGAACTGTCCCTGAAGAGCTTGAACCTGACCAGGTTGAATTTCTGGGGACAGGGGGACCTTCCAGGGCTGACTTGGGGCAGGCTCAGTTATCCTGTCCATCTGTTGAACCCCGGTTGGTTATACCTCTGCAATTTAGGGGCTTCCTTCTTACCTTGGCCCATGATATTCCTCTAGCAGGACACTTAGGCCAGAACAAGACTTGGGACAGGCTTGTCCCTCACTTTCACTGGCCTCACATGAATGAAGATACCAAGGAGTTTTGTCGCTCCTGTGTGACCTGCCAAGCCAGTGGCAAATCAGGTGGCACAACAAAGGCCCCCCTAATACCACTACCTGTGGTGGGGGTCCCCTTTGAAAGAGTGGGAATAGATATAGTGGGTCCCATGGATCCCCCCACTGCATCTGGGCACAGATTTATACTGGTGGTAGTGGATCATGCCACCAGGTATCCAGAGGCAATTCCCCTTAGGACCACAACAGCTCCTGTTGTGGCCAGGGCCTTACTGGGAGTATTCTCCAGAGTGGGGTTTCCTAAGGAGGTGGTTTTTGACAGAGGTACCAACTTCATGTCAGGATACTTGACAGCTATGTGGAAGGAATGTGGTGTCAACTACAAGTTCACCACTCCTTATCACCCACAATGCAATGGGCTTGTTGAGAGATTCAACAAGACCCTAAAGGGTATGATCAAAGGATTACCTGAAAAGCTCAGGCGAAGATGGGACATCCTTCTACCCTGCCTTCTGTTTGCTTCCAGAGAGGTCCCACAAAAAGGAGTTGGCTACAGCCCCTTTGAATTGTTGTTTGGGCACCCTGTAAGAGGCCCCCTATGTCTGGTGAGGGAAGGATGGGAGTTACCTCTCAAAAAGCCTAAACAAGACATAGTGGACTATGTACTTGGTCTCCGCTCCAGGATGGCTGAGTATATGGAGAAGGCATCCAAAATCCTTGAGGCAAGCCAGGCCTTACAGAAAGCTTGGCATGACCAAAAGGCTGTCTTGGTTGAGTTTCAGCAAGGACAGAAGGTATGGGTGTTGGAGCCAGTGGCCCCAGCAGCACTCCAAGACAAATGGTCTGGACCCCATACAATCCTGGAAAAGAAGGGAGAGGTTACCTACTTGGTGGACCTAGGCACTCCCAGGAGTCCCCACAGGGTACTCCATGTTAACAGGTTAAAAGCATATGTTGACAGGGCAGACATGGGCTTGCTCATGGCTACAGATGAGCGACAGGAGGAAGAGAGTGACCCTCTCCCAGACCTGTTGTCTCAGAACCCTGAAGATGGTTCATGAAGGAGTGACCCTTGGAGGCAACCTCACTGAGCATCAGCAGACTGAATGTAGACAGGTTCTACAATCATTTCAGCATATGTTCTCACTGATACCTAGTCAAACTGACTGGTGTACCCATTTGGTGGACACTGGTGACAGTCTTCCTGTGAAGAACAAACTTTACAGGCAACCTGACCATGTCAGGGACTGTATAAAGGCTGAGGTACACAAAATGCTGGAACTGAGTGTCATTGAACCCTCAGAGAGCCCCTGGGCTAGCACAGTGGTTCTGGTCCCCAAACCTCACACCAAAGATGGCAAGAGAGAGATGAGGTTCTGTGTGGATTACAGAGGACTCAATGCTGTCACTAGGACAGATGCACATCCTATTCCAAGGGCAGATGAGCTCATAGATAAACTGGCTTCTGCTAGGTTTTTGAGCACATTTGATTTGACAGCTGGCTATTGGCAAATCAGGTTAGCTGAGGAGTCTAAGGCCAAAACAGCATTTTCAACCCCAGGAGGACACTACCAATTTTTGGTGATGCCCTTTGGTCTGAAGAATGCACCTGCCACCTTCCAAAGGTTGGTGAATCAAGTCCTTACTGGGTTGGATGACTTTTGTGCAGCATATCCTGATGACATTACTGTCTTTAGCTCCACCTGGGAGGATCACCTGATCCAACTGAAGAAGGTACTTGAGGCTCTGCAAAAGGCAGGCCTCACTATCAAGGCTAATAAGTGCCAGATAGGGCAGAGTAAGGTTGTGTATTTGGGCCACCTTGTAGGTGGAGGCCAAGTTCAACCACTGGAGAGCAAGATACAATCCATCAAGGACTGGTCTCCTCCAACCACCCAGACTCAAGTCCGAGCTTTCTTGGGCTTGACTGGGTACTACAGGAAGTTTGTTAAGAACTATGGGTCCATTGTGACTCCTCTTAATGATCTGACATCCAAAAAGATTTCCAAAAAGATTCAGTGGACAGTAAGCTGTCACAACTTAATGTAGATGGTCAAGACGAACCCATTGCTTTTATTAGCAGAAGGTTGACCCCCAGAGAGAAGAATTGGTCAGCTATTGAGAGGGAGGCCTTTGCTGTGGTGTGGGCCCTGAAGAAGCTGAGGCCATACTTGTTTGGCACTCACTTCAAGATTCAGACCGACCATAAGCCCCTCTTGTGGCTAAATCAGATGAAGGGTGAAAACCCCAAACTGCTTAGGTGGTCCATTTCCCTACAGGGGATGGACTTTACAGTGGAGCACCGGCCAGGTACAGACCATGGGAATGCAGATGGTCTCTCCAGGTACTTCCACTTAGGACATGAAGACGAGACTGGTCAAGGCTAGTTTAATGTCCCTGCGTTTGGGGGGGGGGTTGTGTAGGAGAGTAGGGTCTGCTATCCTATGGTCACCCCACATTTTTGCTTCACTGGTTTTTGACATATTGAGGCTGTGGGCCTGCTAATCAGACCCCCAGCCTGCTGTTCTCTCTACTAAATTGACACTATGCACTTTAGGTGCATAACCAATTGGAATTGGATCACCCTGTGAGCCCCTGCACCAGTGTACACTAGGTACCCAGGGCATTGGTGTATCTAAGGCCTACCAGGGGCTGAAGCATGTATTGTGCCACCCCTGGCCTGGCCTAACAATTTGACACAACTGGCTGATCACTCAGCTGGGGTAAGTTGGTGTATCCACCTCTTACTTAGGTGTAGTATACCTATACCTAACCTTAAGTGGGACACATGTTAACCTATAAGTCACTCCTATGGCAGGCCTTAACAATCCTGAAGGCAGAGTGCTTGGTTCCATGTGAGATGGTGCTCTGGCATGAGCTGAGCCTGTCTGCAGTGGTCGGAACAACTTCCTTCTACCGTTTCCAGATATCGCCATACCATATACTCTTAAGTGCATTATGAACCTCGCGGTTAAATGCTATCTTTGGTTTGGCTTTATCAAAACATGTCGAGTAAGGTGTCATACGAATTGGAATACTAACCCCTCGCCAATTCTGGCGACGGGGTTAGCATTCCACCCTTCTAGAGGGACACGACATGTACAGAACCTGGAACCCGGATAAAATCAGACATAGCCTCAGCTCCACAAAATGGACGCTGCCACCACCGACACAAGTCTGCCCTCCTGCTGCTGGGAGTCCTTCCAGCTTGGGAGACGTGGACAAAGGGTTTCCTGCCAGGGGCGGTGCGAGCACCACCCCAGACAGGATTTTGTGTATTGGTCAGGTAGGGCTTGAATAGAATCAGACATGCCTGAGGCTCACAAGGAGCCTCGGTGCATATGCCAGTTCAAACCGGTCCTGGGGCACACCAGCCCCGGACCTGGGGCGAGCTGGACAAAGGTTTGGGGGTGTAACCACCCCCCTTCCCGGTCCCACCCTTAGGGAGGGACCTAGCTGGTAGTCCGGTCCCTAGAATCCGCTTAAAGGTAGGAGCTGTGTCCTAAGACTACAGACATCCTGGAATCAACTTAACACTAAGAAGAAGACGGGAACTTCGACGTTCTGCTGCACAGAAGACTGAAGTAATTCTCCCCTATGGTCAGGGAGTGACCATCTTGCTAACGCAAGCACCAACCAGCGAATCAACGTCTGCTTTGCCGCCGCCTCCCACCGGAGCCCGAGCCCAGAGACCGACAAGATCTAGACCTCCAGACCTCTCACAGCCCGATCCACAGTCCCTGCAAAAAATGAACCCGTGGAGGCACCGAGACACGTGGAGCCAGCCATCTTGGAAGACACTCAACAAGCTGCAAGCGCGACAACAGAGGCTCCCTCCAAGTTGTGCTTTGGGTCCTGAGAAGCCCAACATCCGAGCAGCATCTGCACCAAAGGTGAGCCCTCCAGCATCTCCACGATCTGCGTGGGGCCCCTCTGCACTTTGCAACTCGACGCGCCTAACCGGACCCTGGCCCATTGGCTAGTGGCCATCTTGGCGACCATCTTTGAAAACTACGATGCTGGTCTGGTTGCTCCAGACTGGCCCCTGCTTCCCTCCAAAGGAGCAGCCCCTCTGACCTTGCTGGTCAGAGTAAACAGCTTTCTTCAATTCCTATGACTCCTGCTTTTGCCAAGGCTTGTTTGCTCCTTTTGAGTCGCCGACACCGCCGACAGCGAGAGCCTGCGTGGGACAGCTCGTGAACCGACTCCTGGACGTCGTCGACCTTCAGGGACCACGTGGCTGCAGAGACAAGCTACACCTCTTCACCTGTTTGCACCCGACATCGCCTGGTACCTACCTGGTGCCACGCCGGTCACTGGCTAGTGACTGTGAACACTGTCCCCTCTGCTTACAGGTCTTCTACAACTCCGATCCATCCTTGGATCCACCACATCTCTTCTGGACCGACCGCCTGCAGCATCTTTGTCACCAGGCTCCATTGAACAGATAGACGAAACCCGACGCACTTCGAGACCTATGCACCCGCTTCCTGTGGGTGAGGTAAAGCTGGCACTCCGGTGCACAAGTGTAGAGTAACATCTCTAGTGTCTAGGTTTGAAGTCTTGAATTCGTAGTCCAACCAGAAGACCCTTCTAGCAGTAACTTTTGAACTTTTAAGCACCCATTGAAAACCTATGGGAGCCCGCGTGTAACTTTCCTCACTGCACACGCGACCCGTGGACCTCCTGGTCACTAACTGAAGTTAGCTCCTTGTAGGCCCAGCGATTCTAGAGGCCCTAGGCCTTTTCCCTTTCCTGTTCGTGGTACTTATACCACTATTTTAGTATATGGTTTGAGCGGCCACCAGGGCCTATCTATATAAAGTGCAACTTCTGTATATTGTAATACTTTCTTGTTTAACGATTTGTGCTCCTGTGTTCATAAAGAGTCTAGGGGATACTTTGAGTAATAAATACATATATATTTTGAATATATATCTGTGTGGTGTCCTTTCATTGGTATAAAGGGGGGTTACATATGGTAAAACAGCCTGCTTAACATGCCTAAACGAGTTTAGCCTCAAAGACTGCTTAGCCTACGCTACCACTAGGGCAGCTGGTCCGAAAAGGTTGACTTACAACCACACCATAAGGGTTGCTTGGCATGGTACAAGGTGGTCACTTTAATTAGTGAACATCATATACCAGGCCAACTTCTCACAAACGGCAAGTCTCAGGAAATCAGGGAAAGGACTGCGGTGCAGACCAGCAAGGTCTGATGGACTCACCCAGCGAAGGTAAGTAAGAGCAAGACTGAAGCAACCAGAAAAGCCCAAACAGAAGTGGAGTTGCCTTCATGGGGACCTGCTAGCCAACGGGCTAGTGATCGCGAAGGAGCCTTGAGCGGTCGCACTTGGAGCTGCCCACAGGTCACTCGTGGAGTGGAGGCCAACAATCTTCGGTGCAGGAGGTGTTCAAGGCTGGGGCTACTCGGAGCCCAAAGCACAACTTCGAGGATGACCAGGAGGGTGTTGTTGCTGCAAACGTTCACGGTGTCCAGGGGTCACGGTTCCACGTTACACACGATAGCCACGGGCCTCAGCTTTGCTGTGGACTCAGGGTAGCCTCGGGGAAGTCTGGAAATCCACCTCTGGTGATGCAGAGACTTCGGTGTCCGGCGGGAGCTTCAGTAATGCAGACCGGTCAGTTGCGTCTTTGGTGCCTGCCAAGCAGGGGAGTCACTCCTTGACCCCAAGGGAGATGTCTTCCGTCTTCTAGTCGTGATAGAAAGTCGAAGGTCAAGGATACATGTTTCAGAGGTTCGTCCAGGGTAATCTAAAGTCCTAGTGACTGGATTCCTATACCTATACTAAGTTTAGGGGATGGACTAACTCTAAGGCCCTACCTATGGGTGGGCCTGGGGTGGGGGTGGTTACACCCCTTCCCCTTTGTCCAGTTTCGGACCAGAGCAGGGGCTGAGTGCCCCTGCAACCGGTTTGAACTGGGCTATGCACAGGGACACTTTGTGTGCCCCAGGCAGTGTCTCAGAAGCATTCTCTGAATGCATCCACCCTGCCCCAAAACACATCCACCTGTCTGGGGAGGTGGTTACACCTCCCTGTGACAGGAAACCTATTGTCCAGGCCTCCCCTGCCGGAGTTTCCCCCAGCAGCAGGAGGCCAGACCCGTGTCTGTGGCAGTGGCATCCATTTTGTGATGCCAGGGCTTTGAAAAGATTTAACCGGGTTAAGCCAGTGTGAACACGTCTCTCCCTCTAGAAGGGGGGGGGGGGTAGTATTCCAAAGCGTTTGACACCAAACACGACATGTTTTGATGCAGCCATCCCAAAGTTAGCATTTACCGCAAGGTTATAATGCACTTAAGAGTATATGGTATGGCTGTATCACAGAGCAGCCATAAGGAAGTATTTCTGAATGCTGCAGAGGGGCTCAGCTCATGCTTGCGCACCCTCTCACATAAAACCAAGCACTCTGCCTTCAGGATTGTCAATGCCTGCCATAGGAGTGGCTTATAGGTTTATATTTGTCTGTATAAGGTAGATAGATAGGTAGCCTATATCACAGTAAGGGGTGCAAGCACACCCTTACCCAGGTTGCAGTAGCAGACCTGTGGTGTCATTTTGGAGTGCTTCCCAGGGATGGCATAATACATGCTGCAGCCCCTGGTATGCCTCTGAGGTACCTATGCCCTAGGTACATAGTATACCACATACTAGTGGATTATAAGGCACTCCAGAATCCAATTAGATATGTACCTAATGTACATGGAAACCATTTTAGAAAGGAAGCAGCTAGGCTGTGGTCCTGATTAGCAGGGCCACAGCCAGACAAAGGTCGAAAAACAGTGAAACACCAGCAAAAAGTGGGGGTACCCATATGAAGCAGACCCTACTCTCCTACAGTGTGCCCATCCTCAACCCTCACATTCTCTTGTGCATGCGTGGTCCACCCAGCCTCAACCCTCACATTCTCTTGTGCATGCTTGGTGTGTCCAGCCGCAACCCTCACATTCTCTTGTGCATGCTTGGTCTGCCCAGCCTTAACCCTCACATTCTCTTGTGCATGCTTGGTCTACCCAGCCTCAACCCTCACATTCTCTTGTGCATGCTTGGTCTGCCCATCCTCAACCCTCACATTCTCTTGTGCATGCGTGATCTGCCCAACCTCAACCCTCACATTCTCTTGTGCGTGCTTGGTCCGCCCAGCCTCAACCCTCAGATTCTCTTGTGAATGCTTGGTCTGCCTATCCTTAAACCTCATATTCTATTGTGCATGCTTGGTCTGCCCAGACTTAACCCTCACATTCTCTTGTGCATGTGTGGTCCGCCCATCCTCAAGCCTCAAATTCTCTTGTGCATGCTTGGTCCACCCAGCCTCAACCCTCACATTCTCTTGTGCATGCTTGGTCTGCCTATCCTCAAACCTCACATTCCCTTGTGCATGCTTGGTCTGCCCAGCATCAACCCTCACATTCTTTTGTGCATGCTTAGTGTGCCCATCCTGAATCCTCTAATTCTCTTGTGCATGCATGTTCCGCCCATCCTCAACCCTCACATTCTCTTGTGCATGCTTGGTCCGCCCAGCCTCAACCCTCACATTCTCTTGTGCATGCTTGGTCTGCCTATGCTCAACCCTCATGTTCTCTTGTGGATGGTTGGTCTGCCCAGCCTTAACCTTCACATTCTCTTGTGCATGCGTGGTCTGCCCCTCCTCAACCCTCACATTCTCTTGTGCATGTTTGGACTGCCCAGCCTTAACCCTCACATTCTCTTGTGCATGCTTGGTCTGCCTATCCTCAACACTCTCATTCTCTTGTGCATGTTTGGACTGCCCAGCCTTAACCCTCACATTCTCTTGTGCATGCTTGGTCTGCCTATCCTCAACACTCTCATTCTCTTGTGCATGCCTGGTCTGCCTAGCCTCAAACCTCACATTCTCTTGTGCATGCTTGGTCTGCCTATCCTCAAACCTCACATTCCCTTGTGCATGCTTGGTCTGCCCAGACTTAACCCTCACATTCTCTTGTGCATGTGTGGTCCGCCCATCCTCAACCCTCACATTCTCTTGTGGATGGTTGGTCTGCCCAGCCTTAACCCTCACATTCTCTTGTGCATGCTTGGTCTGCCCAGCCTCAACCCTCACATTATTTTGTGCATGCTTGGTGTGCCCATCCTCAACCCTCTAATTCTCTTGTGCATGCATGTTCCGCCCATCCGCAACCCTCACATTCTCTTGTGCATGCTTGGTCTGCCCAGCCTTAACCCTCACATTCTCTTGTGCATGCGTGGTCTGCCCAGACTGAACCCTCACATTCTCCTGTGCATCCTTGGTCTGCCCATCCTCAACCCTCACATTCTCTTGTGCATGCTTGGTCTGCCCAGACTTAACCATCACATTCTATTGTGCATGCTTGGTACTTTGTATGTCCAGCCTTAACCCTCACATTCTCCTGTGCATGCTTGGTCTGCCCAGCCTTAAACCTCACATTCTCTTGTGCATGCTTGATCTGCCTGGCCTCAAACCTCACATTCTCTTGTGCATGCTTGGTCTGCCCAGCCTCAACCCTCACATTATTTTGTGCATGCTTGGTGTGCCCATCCTCAACCCTCTATTTCTCTTGTGCATGCATGTTCCGCCCATCCTCAACCCTCACATTCTCTTGTGCATGCTTGGTCTGCCCAGCCTTAACCCTCACATTCTCTTGTGCATGCGTGGTCTGCCCAGACTGAACCCTCACATTCTCCTGTGCATCCTTGGTCTGCCCATCCTCAACCCTCACATTCTCTTGTGCATGCTTGGTCTGCCCAGACTTAACCATCACATTCTATTGTGCATGCTTGGTACTTTGTATGTCCAGCCTTAACCCTCACATTCTCCTGTGCATGCTTGGTCTGCCCAGCCTTAAACCTCATATTCTCTTGTGCATGCTTGGTCTGCCCAGCCGTAACCCTCACATTCTCTTGTGCATGCGTGGTCTGCCCAGCCTTAACCCTCTCATTCTCTTGTGCATGCTTTATCTGCCTGGCCTCAAACCTCACATTCTCTTGTGCATGCTTGGTCTGACCATCCTCAAACCTCACATTCTCTTGTGCATGTGTGGTCCGCCCATCCTCAACCCTCACATTCTCTTGTGGATGGTTGGTCTGCCCAGCCTTAACCCTCACATTCTATTGTGCATGCTTGGTCTGCCCAGCCTCAACCCTCACATTCTTTTGTGCATGCTTGGTCTGCCCATCCTCAACCCTCTAATTCTCTTGTGCATGCATGTTCCGTCCATCCTCAACCCTCACGTTCTCTTGGGCATGCTTGGTCTGCCCAGCCTTAACCCTCACATTCTCTTGTGCATGCGTGGTCTGCCCCTCCTCAACCCTCACATTCTCTTGTGCATGTTTGGACTGCCCAGCCTTAACCCTCACATTCTCTTGTGCATGCTTGGTCTGCCTATCTTCAACCCTCACATTATCTTGTGCATGCTTGGTCTGCCCAGCTTTAACCCTCACATTCTCTTGTGCATGCGTGGTCTGCCCAGACTTCACCCTCACATTCTCCTGTGCATCCTTGGTCTGCCCATCCTCAATCCTCACATTCTGTTGTGCATGTGTAGTCTGCACAGCCGCAACCCTCACTTTCTCTTGTGCATGCTTGGTCTACCCAGCCTCAACCCTCACATTCTCTTGTGCATGCTTAGTCTGCCTATGCTCAACCCTCACGTTCTCTTGTGGATGGTTGGTCTGCCCAGCCTCAACCCTCACATTCTTTTGTGCATGCTTGGTGTGCCCATCCTCAACCCTCTAATTCTCTTGTGCATGCGTGTTCTACCTATCCTCAACCCTCACATTCTCTTGTGCATGCTTGGTCCGCCCAGCCTCAACCCTCACATTCTCTTGTGCATGCTTGGTCTGCCTAGCCTCAACCTTCATGTTCTCTTGTGCATGCTTGGTCTGCCCAGACTTAACCCTCACATTCTCTTGTGCATGTGTGGTCTGTCCCTCCTCAACCCTCAAATTCTCTTGTGCATGTTTGGAATGCCCAGCCTTAACCCTCACATTCTCTTGTGCATGCTTGGTCTGCCTATCCTCAACACTCTCATTCTCTTGTGCATGTTTGGACTGCCCAGCCTTAACCCTCACATTCTCTTGTGCATGCTTGGTCTGCCTATCCTCAAACCTCACATTCCCTTGTGAATGCTTGGTCTGCCAAGACTTAACCCTCACATTCCCTTGTGCATGCTTGGTCTGCCCAGCCTCAACCCTCACATTCTCTTGTGCATGCTTGGTGTGCCCATCCTCAACCCTCTAATTCTCTTGTGCATGCATGTTCTGCCCATCCTCAACCCTCACATTCTCTTGTGCATGCTTGGTCCGCCCAGCCTCAACCCTCACATTCTCTTGTGCATGCTTGGTCTGCCTATCCTCAACCCTCACGTTCTCTTGTGGATGGCTGGTCTGCCCAGCCTTAACCCTCACATTCTTTTGTGCATGCTTTGTCTGCCCAGCCTCAACCCTCACATTCTTTTGTGCATGCTTGGTGTGCCCATCCTCAACCCTCTAATTCTCTTGTGCATGTGTGTTCTGCCCATCCTCAACCCTCACATTCTCTTGTGCATGCTTGATCCGCCCAGCCTCAACCCTCACATTCTCTAGTGCATGATTGGTCTGCCTATCCTCAACCCTCACGTTCTCTTGGGCATGCTTGGTCTGCCCAGCCTTAACCCTCACATTCTCTTGTGCATGCGTGGTCTGCCCCTCCTCAACCCTCACATTCTCTTGTGCATGTTTGGACTGCCCAGCCTTAACCCTCACATTCTCTTGTGCATGCTTGGTCTGCCTATCTTCAACCCTCACATTATCTTGTGCATGCTTGGTCTGCCCAGCTTTAACCCTCACATTCTCTTGTGCATGCGTGGTCTGCCCAGACTTCACCCTCACATTCTCCTGTGCATCCTTGGTCTGCCCATCCTCAATCCTCACATTCTGTTGTGCATGTGTAGTCTGCACAGCGGCAACCCTCACTTTCTCTTGTGCATGCTTGGTCTACCCAGCCTTAACCCTCACATTCTCTCATGCATGCTTGGTCTGCCTATCCTCAACCCTCACATTATCTTGTGCATGCTTGGTCTGCCCAGCTTTAACCCTCACATTCTCTTGTGCATGCTTGGTCTATCCAGCCTTAACCCTCACATTCTCATGTGCATCCTTGGTCTGCCCAGCCTCAACCCTCACATTCTCTTGTGCATTCGTGGTCCGCCCAGCCTCAAACCTCACATTCTCTTGTGCATGCTTGGTCTGGCTTCCTTAACCCTCACATTCTCTTGTGCATGCGTGGTCTGCCCAGCCTCCATCCTCATATTCTCTTGTGCTAAGGTCATCAAGAAGATATTCAACATCCAGCTCACCCGCTACCTCGAAGACAACAGCATCCTGGACCACTCCCAGTCAGGATTCCGCAGCAACCACAGCACGGACACTGCCCTCATCGCCGCCACAGACGACATCAGGATACTACTGGACAACGGCGAGACAGCGGCCCACATCCTTCTGAACCTCTACGCCGCCTTCGACACCGTCTGCCACCGCACACTATGCACACGACTCCGCGACGCAGGGATCCGAGACAAGGCCCTGGACTGGACCTCCTCCTTCCTCTCGGCAGGGATCCTTCCTCAGCCCGACGCTGTTCAACGTCTACATGGCGCCTCTCGCACGCATCGCCCGACCTCAACATAATTTCATACACCGACGACACGCAACTGACCCTCTCTCTCACCAAGGACCCCCTCACCGCCAAATCCAACCTCCACCAGGGAATGAAGGCCGTCGCCGACTGGATGGAGGATAGCCGCCTTAAGCTGAACACAGACAAGACGGAGATCATCATCCTCGGGCCCAACCCCTCCGCATGGGACGACTCCTGGTGGCCCGCGTCGCTGGGGACACCCGCCGCACCTACCAACCACACACTCAACCTGGGAGTCATCCTCGACTCGAAACTCACCATGACCATACAAGTCAACGCTGTCTCCTCCACCCTAGTCAGCAGCAGGCTCGACTACGGAAACGCCCTCTACGCCGGAGCCCTGACCAAGCTCATCAACAGACTGCAAAGAATCCAGAATGCCTCTGCATGCTTGATCCTCGACGTCCCGTGCCGCGACCACATCGCCCCCCACCTGAGGAACCTGCACTGGCTCCCTGTCGACAAAAGAATCTCCTTCAAGCTCCTGATCCACGCACACAAGGCACTCCACATGACCGGCCCAGCCTATCTCAACAGTCGACTCTCCGCAGACCTCTCCCCCCTCTCGCATATTTCTCTTAGCACGTTACTTCAATCGTCTTGACCCCCTTTTGTCCTCCTATCGTTTTTATCCTCATGCCAATTTATTCAATTTTTTTCCCTTCTCCCCCCTCTCGCCTATCTCTCCCCCCATCCCCTCTCACCTTCTTTCCCTCACCAACCCAGGCTAACTTCCCAGGCATTTCTGTCATCTACCTGTCCTGAAGAGATCCCACTATTGCCAAGGGGATCGAAACGTCGTCGACAACCATCTCTAAACTCTTTTATAACTGTTATCCAACTGTTGGAGTATGAGATGCTTACTTGACTTTTTGTTACTGCCTATTTATCTGCACTAAAAAAGTCACCTTTTAAAGTCACTTGCCTGGGTTTTGGAAATCGGCTGATTTCCCTTTTACTCTGCCACAGTTAAACTCACTCACTGTTTTGTTATTTTTGCTGTTTAATAATTATTTCACATCGACCAATATTCCTTGCATTGACTTTATACATAAACCCGATTTCTCATTGTATTAATTGCGGTATTATATTTATTATTTTTTGTGAATGGGACCGTTGTGCCTTATAAATATGTGTCTACCCTTGGTCCCGTCCAACTCCTAGGGTTTCCTTGTCTCTTACTTCGTGCATATGTAGAGAGGACGGCTGGGGCCCAAAATTAAATCCCAAAATTGGGCTTACTTCCATATGTCCGTAATATCACGACTTCGGTACACATGTGAAGTCGAGAGCCTTCGGCAACCCAACAAGAATAACAAGCATTGGCATAGCCAATAGGTCTCGCCTTTGGGACCTTATAACTGTTTAGCCATGCAACAGTTGATGTTATTGCACCAAGGATATTGTGCTGCATAACTAAATACTTATAAGGTCCCAAAGGCGAGACCTATTGGCTATGCCAATGCTTGTTTTCTTTTTTTTTTACTTTCAGCAATGCTGCACAGCAGCTCTGCTGCTGTACAACATGGATAAGCAACACAGTGACAAAAGCCAACAGCTCTTGCTTAGACAAGGCCGGTAGGCTTGGCTAATGCTTGTTTTCACTGAGTGGGGTAGTGGTTAGCATTAGACGAGGAGTGTCCAACGTAAGCCCAAGAGGGCCAGCGATTGAGAATATTCACATAAGATCCATTCATATACGATAAACCGAACTGTTTCAACATAAATCGCCATTATCCTCAAAAGGTGTCATGGATCCAGTCTCTCTGAACCATTGTTGGACACCAGTCTCAGATAGTCTGTGGGATTGGAGAGGGGACATCTCTGGCGGTGGTGATGCATGGCTGCCCATGGGACACATTCTTCTGTCTATAGAAGACGGATAAGATTGTTATCATCACCCAGGCCTTCAGTTTGCAATGATTTGGCCTCCGGTGCGCATCACTCTCCATGAATTATTTGGAAGCTTTCTTCCTTTATGGGAGGGAAAGGAGCCCTTGATCCGCCTGTGCCATGTGTTACACAGTCTGCGACAATCTGCAAGTGCTGTGAAACGCTGCCACTGAAGCGCTCAGGAATAAATCAAACCTCTTTAGAGCGTCTCCGCATGTCAGCAATCATAGCGTCCCTTTCATAAATGCACACCAGTCTGTCTCCACGTGCAGGCAATCACAGAATCGCTATGAGAAATGCACCCCAACTCCGCAGTACGGTGCCCTATTGTCCCCACAAGTGGGTAAACCGAACCAGGGTCTTGTTTTGGCAAGCAAAGTTCCAAAATACAGCTTATACGAAGAACTTTACAAATGACATATCTGATGTTATTTGGAAGGAACAACAGAATAAACGAGCTTGAGGGGAATATTACTTTGACATGCAAATGCACTATTTTGCGCAAGTGGACAAAAGCGCCCGAGGTACAGCGCTTTTTTCCAGTTTTATACTGCGCAAAGGCAACCCAATTGTATTGTAGCGCTTTACATTTGCACTGTTTACACTACACAAGTTCATGTTCATTGTTTAGGCAAGGTCATGTAATGTGCCCAGAATCACAGGAGGTTGAGCTAATGCTGCGACTATAACCTAGTTCCCTAGTTGGCATCTCTGGCTATAACGCCACACTCCTCTCTGCATTATTTAACCAAAAACAGGAAGCATTACAGTATGCACCAGAACAGTCAAGTTCACGTTCCTGTGCCCCCGGTTGAGTATTCTGGCTGATAAGGATACTCAAACTCAAATGCCATGCATTCTGGAATGAATATTTTACTTGAGTTTAATTATCCCGCAATTAAATGAAAAACAACAATCAAAAAATGTAAAGCTACATTCTTTGACTGAAGCTAAATGGGGAATGGCGGCCTGGACGCAGCGTGGTTTCGCCAAGAAATATCACTTCCTTGAGAGAAATACAAAGCAGACTGTGAAAAAATAGACCCTCGTCCTCACTTTACTGACACCACGAGCACATTTTATAAAACAAGATAACTTCAAATTCCAAGTTACTCCAATTTTCCATAGGAGGCCAGCGCCTTGATGCAAGTAACCCAGGCACGCGTTGGGCAAAGGTCAGCGTCGCGCAATTCCTCAGACTTATGAAGTAAACAACACGCGGTTCTCACCGCTGCCTTTCCCAAAGCCTAACACAGGTAGGATGGGGGTTCGGAGACGCTTAGATAAAAACATTTCAACCGAGCCTCAGAGAGCTGACCGCCAGCCCAGACCAACTGATCACATGAATTCAACAGGATCTTCTCACTCTGTCACTCTTGTAAATGTCTACACGAGTTGGAAATTAGAATATCTCTTATTTAAGCGCTTAAAAGCAATTATGTTTGTGCTGTGCACTACATATGAGGTATTTACTATTACTGAGAAATTGGTGACCACATGCACCAAATCACAGCTAGAGGTGTTGAAGATAATGATGGCATTCATTCAAAATACTTTCGAACTAATTACAAATATACTCACGAATGAAAACATGCAGCAAGAGGAGCCGACACGAGAACCATTAACTGTTTGCGATGTGACGTGTACAACAACAGATTATTGTACTGAGGGAGACGGTAAAACAGAATACAATCTATAACAGTGAGCGATAAGAATAAAAACTCTTGCTTTCGAGCATGCACCACTCAAACACGGCGATAGTTACCTTGACAGCGGCCTAAAAGTCATCTTTCCTGATGCCGTCGCACACTGTACACTGAGTAGTACAATGCACTACTTCGAGAAGTTTACTGAACTGAAATCGGCATTTTTCAGTTACCACAATTTGTGTTGACTGTCGGAGACACACACACAAATGTGCACAGAACATATTCTTAAAATAACGCCTACCACAAATGAATCAGAAGTTAGAAAGGTCTAGTAAGTACGGCACCACAGCAGGATTCTCTGCCCATGCTGAAAACAAGCACATTTGGGTGACACTCCAGGCACCAACTGTTCGTGAAGAAGTTACACGCAGAACAGGTATTTAGCGAAAACGAAAGTGTCCAATGCAATCGCATCCCACAAGAGGCCGGATGTTGTCTACGGTTCAGTCTCCTGGTTACACACTCGTTCCACAACTGACACGAACGGAATACATGTACTGAACGTAATATCCCTGTACACGAGGGTCAGGGGTGAAAGCACCGCATGGAAGCAGAGAAAAGGCTCAACATGAAGCCATGGGGAATGTGCACAGGTATGAATCCGAGCAAAGAGGAACCTTACTCAACAAGCATTGGTCGCGCGACGCTTGTAGTAATGTTAAAAAAAAAAACACGCTGGTGATGCGCGCAGCAGCACGTGAAAGTGATCGCGCTGGAAGGGAGGCAGATGGTGGCTGCTCGCGTGCACACAAGCGCTAGGCCACCAAAAGCCTGTGGCAGCACTTTGGAAACCCGTACACTAAATGTCTCGCAGAGCAGCGCATGCGCTGGCTCAGCGAGACCTAAAAAGTGCCGTGCGGTGCAGTCCTAGGCTCACCCAAAGCGCCGCCTTAACCACTCCTTCATCCAGGGACTAAAGGAAATCCATCCGTTTTGACCAAATTGTCGCAAAAGGTGTAGAATGAAGTAGCTCAACGCAAACACTGCTCTCAAAGTCAGGCACTGGTCACTCAAAGCCAGGGTGTTCTCTTTCCAGCTGCAGCATAGAAAAGTACAAAATGTCGCAAAACTCTCACCAGGCAAGAGAGTGGTAGTCAGTAACACAGCAGAGTGGTACAGAGTTCACACCAGGGAAACTCCTCCTCAGCCAAGGGTAACAGACTCTCCCTAAACAACAGAGCTGGAAGAGATAAAGTCCAACAGGGAGCAGTGCAGACAGGTAGATAAGGAACAGCTCTCCAAAGACAGGCAGGTAGGAAATGGCACCTTTGTTCAGTGGTAAAACGGCCGTAGGAACAAACACTAATCCAAATGCACAGTACACTCTAGTACAGGCAAATAATGTCCAGGCCAAAGATGATGTTCTCTGTCAACATGTTACAGGACAGGAACAGTTCAGCAAAGACAGGCAGGCTTCAAGTGACCAATGAAATGGTCCCTGGTGGGGCATTAGGGGTGCCAGGTTTGTTCAAATCTACCGGTTAGATGTTTCTTCAGTTTTAAAAGTCCAATCTCCATTGAAGTAGCACGCAGGTTCTTTAAAATCGTCGCCAGTGTTACAATTAAAGAAAGATCCGTAGTCCGGTGGTGTGTATCAGGATCGCAGCTTTACTCTTCAGATAGGATCCAGGTTGAGTCTCATGCTGGGCCTCATACAATGCCCCACCAGGAGCAGCCTCCCTGCCGCTCAGCCCTTCCACACCAACGGATTCCTTCTTCCACTCAAACGCGCTCAGCATTCTGATGACCTCACATAGACTGAGCAGCAAGGTAAAGGGCAGCAACAGAGAGGATGCATTAATCACTTACTAGATTATAACACACACCCTTCATACAATTTTCAAATGGGTCCCACTGCCTTCTCGTCTGCCATTGATCCAGGGTCTGATCGTCAGTCGCCTGGACCATGGGAATTCTCTATTGGCTTCCATAAATGTAGAACTGCTTGATAAGCTCCAGGTTTTGCAGAATACAGCACCCAGACTGGTCCTCAACCTCCCTACCCACTCTCCTTCTGCTCCTAGCTTGAGGAATCTCCATTGGCTGCCAATCAAGAAGCGAATAGATTTTAAAATTTGCTGTCTTGTACATAAAACCCTAAATGGACAGGGCCCCAAGTACTTGGCAAATAAATTGAAGAAATATCAGCCATCAAGAACACTTCATTCTGCAAATAAATACCTACTAATAATCCCGAAGGTTCGAACAGTCAAGTACAGCAGCAAATCTTTTTCGAGATTAGTCTCTACACTCTGGAATTCCCTGCCATTGCCCCTACGAACCGAGACAGACCATAAAAAGTTTTGTAAGTCCCTTAAAACCTGTCTATTTTAATCTGTCTAACTCCAAAACATCTTCTTCTGTCTGTTCCTGAGTCTTGGCAAAGCGCTATGAGACCCTTGGGTGATATATGCGCTCAATAAGAAACGGTACATAGGCATAGACATAGTTTGAACAAGCGTCCCCAACTAAATGCACAACAACTGCCTAAAACTCAACACAGAAAAAACAGAAGAACTGATCTTTGGGAACAGCACCTACTCGTGGAACGACTCTTGGTGGTTTGCTGAACTAGGACCCTCACCCACTCCTACAGACCATGCCCGGAACCTCTACATCATCCTGGAAAGAAAACTCACCAAAAAAACCACATCAACGCAGTCTCCTCCGCCGGCTACTTCACTCTTTGAATGCTCTGAAAGATCTTCAAATGTCTCCTAATCAGCACCAGACGCACTATCACTCAAGCCCTTGTTACTAGCCGCCTGGACTACGGCAACACCCTATGCAGGAACTACCACACACACCCTGAAGAGACTGTAGACCATACAGAACTCAGCGGCCCAGCTCATCCTCGACCTCCCCTATATGGAGAAGTGTGGCTCAATGATTAGAGCGGCAGACCCTGATGCAGAGGTCTAGCCCGGGACCAGGGTTCAATTCCCCGCCTCGGCGGGTCTTGGGCTCAAAAATTCCACGGACCTGATAATTCTCGCCTCGGTGCCTATTCCAATCATGGAGTCCCACTCTGCAACTCTGGGCAATAGCTTGCTTAATCTCCACAACGGCCCCCACAACGCTAAGGATGCCTGGCCTCCACCTTGGGGGTGCCCAGGAGTGGACGCCTCACAGGGAAAGCCAGGATGGGTTCCACAGCGGTATTCGTACAAGCGCCTTTAGACCCTTGCAGGTGAGTAGTGCGCTATACAAGTATCAATTTACATTTTTTACATTTACATTTACACCTCAAGAAACTCCACTGGCTCATCGTCCAAGCCAGTGGAGTTTCTTGAGGTGTGGGGTATTGTGGGTACGTCAACCACCACCTTAGGTTCCACCAACCCTTCTGACATCTTTGCTCCACTTCCCTGTCTCACACCGCTCCGCATCCTCCGAAGTAACAGTAGAGGACGCTCCTTCTCCTACCTCGCAGCGAAGTCCTGGAACAGCCTCCACCTCCGGCCTCAACCTCCTTTCAGGAAGGGACTCAAGACCTGGTTGTTCAACTGATTCACCCGAGCAGCATGGCTACCAGGGCCTGGATACCCTAGTGGGTAATTAGCTGGGCTTTCTAAATCTGCTGTAATAAAACACTCAAAATACTTTAGGGAACAAAGTTTGGATATCAAAGAGTTCAATGTATAGAACTGTGGGCAAAAGTGCTTAGGAATGTATTCAAAAAGATAAAACTAATATTTTTCTGTAAAAATACGCTTATGTTTCCTTCCAGCACAACTGTTAATCCATTAGAGTGATAATCTCCCCCATATAAAAAATAAAAAAACAAATCGAAGTACAAGGTCTGAGCATGTATTTGTGAAAATGTGTAAGAACCCCAAATTGACCCATTCTGGACCCTTTCCCAATATAAAGGAGTTTAAAACCACACACTGAGACCAGATTGAATCTTTGATGAACTATAATAAGGTCACAAAGTGACCCCATTGCACAGAACACCGTAAAGTCCTACATTTCAGCAAGGATACATAGCATTCTGGACATGTAGTTTGGGTTGAAGCACTGTTAGTATGGGTGCAAAAATATCATAATGCAATGTGCTGTTAATGAGCTATGGCTAACTGAAGGGGGTCATATATAACATTGGGCCATGTAGACTCACAATTATTAAGCATCACACATCCAAGTGAGTTGGGCACAAAACGACAAGAGTCTTCCACTCACAATTGGGCTCTGACTGCCGCTCCCTTGGACTCTGAGTAAGGACAGCAATTAATTTAATCAAGACCAAAATGGTGCAAATTGCCCATTTCATTTTCGCCCCAAACAAAGCAGATGCAAAAGGTGCGTCGGCACACGGTTAAAGAGTGAACGATCCTGCATGAGAGAGCAGATGAAACGGTGATGATTTACTGAGAATATTTGAATTAGCAAAACCAGAAAGTGCAGCGAAATCTAGTAAAATCTGGACCAACATTAACGAGGGAGAAGGTGTAAGCACCCCAGAACCCCCAAACACTAAGCAGTGGTGGGCAGCCTAGGGCCCACATCCTTGGGGCCACGTCTACGGTACTGAACAAAGCCCAGGGATCTAAAGCATGGTGTGGGGCTGGGGGTCTGTCCCACTAAGACTGCAGGATAGTTGACCCATGGTATTAGACATCTGCAGACAGTGGCATGGCTCAGTCTCGCCCCCAGCAGTCATCTATGATCCTGCCTCTTGCTGACCCCTAGCACAGCGGCAACAGAGACGTTTTAAAAGACTAACTGCTGTGTGTGGACTGGAGCACCCGGGTGAACCGGAAGAGAAGCACCCGGGGGAACCCAAAAAGAAGCACCCAGGGGAACCCAAAGAGAAGCACCCAGGGGAACAGAAAGAGAAGCACCCCAGGGAACCGAAAGAGAAGCACCCAGGGGAACAGAAAGAGAAGCACCCCAGGGAACCGAAAGAAGCACCCAGGGAAACCGAAAGAGAAGCACCCGGGGAAACTGAAAGAGAAGCACCGGGAGGAACCGAAAGAGAAGCACCCGGGGGAACCAAAAGAGAAGCACCGGGGAACCCGAAAGAGAAGCACCCAGGGGAACCAATAGAGAAGCACCCATGGGAATAGAAAGAGAATCACCCTGGGGAACTGAAAGAGAAGCACCCAGGAAACCGAAAGAGAAGCCCCCAGGGGAGCCAAAAGAGAAGCACCGGGGGGAACCGAAAGAGAAGCACCCTGGGGGAACCGAGAGAGAAGCACCCTGGGGAATAGAAAGAGAAACACCCAGGGGACCCGAAAGAGAAGCACCCAGGGGAGCCAAAAGAGAATCACCGGGGGAACCGAAAGAGAAGCACCCAGGGGAAACAAAAGAGAAGCACCCTGGGGAATAGAAAGAGAAACACCCAGGGGACCCGAAAGAGAAGCACCCAGGGGAGCCAAAAGAGAAGCACCGGGAGAACCGAAAGAGAAGCACCCAGGGGAACTAAAAGAGAAGCACCCTGGGGAATAGAAAGAGAAACACCCAGGGGCCCCAAAAAAAGAAGCACCCGGGGAACCGAAAGAGAAGCACCCGGGGAACCGAAAGAGAAGCACCCCTGGGAATAGAAAGAGAAGCCCCCTGGGGAACCGAAATAGAAGCACCCAGGGTGTTATATTCCATATAGGTACCCCAATATAGGCTCAGGCAACATCCTAACCCTTAACCTATATTCTTCCCTACATTACACACATAACGTTTCTTAGGGAATCTAGATACGACACTGCACACAGAACGCAGGATTTTCCCTGGTAAAAGCTTCATACAGTATGCATGAGGGTTTTCGGAAACTCAGCAGGACTACCATCTCCTGTATAATAACTATGTATAAAGTTCATTTCCGACATCATCCTAAGTCCGACAAGTGGCACAGCAAGGTAGAACCCCTAGGGAGACCATTGGGTATATAAACATCACATCTTGCTGAGACAAACAGAGGAGATCAGGATTTCCCTGCTGACACACTGACACGAGACGCTGAGGTTCCTGCATGGAGATACTCCAGCTCGCAGTGGTCCAACAGCCTGTGCGGGGTGTGCAGCTCGAGACCAAGACGGGGTCCCACAGTCTCTCACTTCAGGTAATGGCGGTTGACTTTATCCTAGGGGGATTCTTGGCTTAACACCTACATACATGCTAGGTACATTTAGGTACATCTAGTTAGGGAGGCATCGTAGGAGTACGCATTTTATTGTTTTGTATTTTACTACATGCCTGTATTAAGGGTTATAGCAAAATGGTAGAAATCTACCATCCTTTTACTTTTCTAGTGCTTCTAATCATTTATATCAGTTACTATCTAGTGGTTGTTTCAGCACACCTTTTTTACACCAGAACAACTGTTCAACAAATGCTTATCGGAAAACGTCCATACCGTTTATACTGTGTATCTCTCTGAGACTAAGGGGTCTATTAGTTATGTTGGGCGGATCGCCACCGACCGCATGTTGCCCGCATCCTATTTACCCACGCCATATCACGATGGCAGGGGGACCCCGGCGGACGGAAAGACCACCTACTGGTTTTCCGCCGGTCGACGAGACGACCGGGCGGAAAAGGGGCTGTATATGGTGGCGGTGTCTGCAAGACACCGCCATCCATATTACAATGCAGGCGGGAAAGTACCTTTCCATGGTGGCAACGCCGCCATGGAAAGGCATGCGGTTCCTGACTGGGGGCCTGTTGCGGACCCCCAGGGTGTTGGGGGGTGCACATGGGGGTACCTATGGTACCCCCTGCATTTGCAGGCACAACGGTGCAAGGCACAAGGTGCATCCACAGCATTGTGGCGGGCGGTGCTGTGAGCACCGCCCGCCACAATGTTATGGATGGGGGATGCCACCGTGGCATCCTAATTGCTGGTGCGGGACCGCCGCACCACTGGCGGCCGGTCCCAGCACCGCTAGGGTGACAGACGGACGTTCGTCCGCCCGCCATCCTAATAGGCCCCTAAGTGAGCACGAGTGACTGAGCGAAAAGTAGTACACTGTTTCTACGGTCCTGAGGGATCAGGGTTGTCATGTTCGATAGTTGCAAAGAACTATTCTGTCCTTATTAAGAGGAATTTTTAGTGGCACTTTGAGCTAGCCGGTACACAGGCCAACATACCCGGTGGGGGTGTTTAGAATCAGTAGGACACCAATCCTACCGTGAATGTTGTCTAAACGTGCAGATCCTACATACGTTTATAGGAATTACACGACAAGGCGCCGCCAACGTTGGTTGGGTACTTATTTTACGGTCAAATCTGAGTAGTTCAGTTGTGCTATTCTCAGAGACCCCTGCTCACATTTCCCCAGAGACGTCTGGAGTGAGAGGGTACAAAATACTCCACGGCTGAGTAGGCAAAATTCTATGTATTGGCTGTTGGTTAATCAAGCTTGAAGGACACATTGTTCATATTGTGTAGAACACCTTATCTTAGATCCCTTGAAAAGAACTCTTCTTACTAAACACAATGACTGAGCAACAGGATAACGCTGTGCACAACCTAAATCTCTCAGCCGAAGAAGAAGATGCAGATGCAATACAAATTACAGAAATTGTTAGAAATGCCATCACCCTAAAACTAGCTTCATATGGGTTAACAGCTTGGGGTGGGCCAGTAACCTTCATGATTGAGGCACACAAATCATTTAGAAAAGAGGTATTCTATTCATGCGTTACATTCCCAGAGGCAAATGCACGAACAAAGTCATTTCATTACTACGCAGATGAAACACCTAACAAATATTATCCGTACGAGGACATTGAAGTTCCGCTCACTTACCAGAAGCATTTATACTGCTTTAAAGGCGCCCTACCCCATACAAGAAATAAAGTAAGACTCGGTCCGCTCGGAAGAGACGAAGCAACATGGCCAGTATTAGCAGCCTGCACAACACATCCTGACATTGAAACAATGCCAGCGGGAGACTTACTTATACTTCATAAAGAACTAATAAGACTTTACAGAAACATGACACAGTTCGTGATGAGAACAGTCACAGTTCAGCCAGCAACGGATACACCAACAGGTCCGATTCAAACATCAACAACTAAAATTACACCACAAACGTTACACGCAGTGATGGGTAAAAAGCCCACTAAATGTGAACAGATGCCATTATGGGTGGCTAAAAAAATAACACAACTAGAGGCGGTATTGCCAAACACCAGCCCAAAAGAAAAACACAGAATGTTAACAATTTGTTTGCCCATGGGGATAACACCCCAAATAGAGGATTGTACCTCTTGGGGTACTGTTTTCACTGCCATATATACCAGAACTCATGGTATCCCGTCATTAGCAGCTACACCAGATGTAGTAAGAAAAATTTTAAACGAGTATGGAGCAGAACCTGCTCTGAACTTAGGGATGAAGTTACTAGGTAATTTTGCCCAGGTATCAGCCATAATATATTAGCAAATATTAAAGGGGAGGCAGCATTGGTGGCAATACGCCAACGTCTAAGGGAGTTCACTGCTCATCAACAGGAACATGAATTACCTAAAATAATTGAAACTGCTTATGCAGAGACAGTTTGGGTGGTAAAGCAATAAAACCTCAACTGATGGATAGGGAAGAAAAGGATACCTTTAAGCAAACACCTGCTTTTTCAAAGAAGAAATGGGATAATAACAAACAACAATAGAATAAAGAGAACAGATATCAATCCAGAGGTAGGTCTCCTCAACAGGAGCCCTCCGAAAGGAGGTATAACCTTAGGAATAGGGTCAACATTAGAAAACCTGACAGGTATCAGGACACTGATACAAGTTCCTCTCGTTCCTTTCAGGGTTTATCGAAAAACTCAGAGAGGGAAGGACGGGCAGAACACTGACAAGAATAGCGTACAAAGTCCAGAGACGCACTTCAGACTACGCTTCCAAAAAAGAAGAAAAGCCTAAAGCAAAACCTCAATTCAAAAAGAAGTAGCTGATCTCAAAGTTAGACATGCCCAAAATTCTGAGGACTCAACTACTGAACGGGGAATGGGCTCTGACGATGCTAGACAGTGCAGCAGAAGTAACAATAGCTCGCCAGAACCAGAAGGAATTTCTGGTAACAGCAGAGTGGAGTGAACATTCACGTTGAAAACGCCTGATACTATGGTAAGTGTCCCACATAGGTTACATCAGGTAATAACACTACAAATGGAAGGGGACAAGCCCAGATAAATTAAAGGTCTGTTTAGGGAGAACTTGACTTTTGGCTATGACATTCTTTTAGCAGAAAGAGATTGGCCGCCTGCTATTGTTATGGTTTGCCCAAAGGGAGAAATGGTCATTTTTCCAGCCTTTTCCAACTTAGTTCCCACACACTTAAAACACACATACGCCCAGGAGTGGGCGGTAGCCCTTGCCCCTGCACTATATCACCATGTTGGGTGGGATGAAGATTCAAGCCACCAAATGATACCATTGAAATCTACTCCAACTCCACAGAGACAGTACCCAATAAAACAGGAAGCGAAAAAACAGGTCAGGGAGATCTTAGATCAACTTGAATATCAGGGTGTGATTGAAACTTGCACCTGGTCAATGAATAATACTTTGTTTCCCGTAATGAAACACGATAATTCATATTGTCTAGTTTTAGACTACAGACACCTAAACTCATGCACAAAACCTTTTACAGTACAAAACGCACACAGTGCCCCATTAATGAATAACATTGTGCGGAAAAAATATAAAACAACACTAGATTTCCCGTATTGATTTTTCTGCCAAAATATAGCGCCTGAGAGCAGATATTTGAAAGCACTCTCAGCGCAGGGGGTCACAGCGGCAATTCTGTTGACTCCCCCAGGGGTATAGGAACAACCGGGGTTATTTTCCGCCAGCGTAACTGAGTTACTTCGGAGTCTGGAGGAGGAGGCATTGTCCTATGTAGATGATATTTATCTAACAGATGATGACCTAGGGGAACACTTGACCAGGGGGAGCACCATAATTTTGGGATTTGCCTGAGAGAACTACAAGTTCAACTTAAAAAAATCAAAAATAGCCCACCTCAATGTCCTATTTTTAGGAAATTAACTTTCCATTGCAGACAGGAGCTTGGCAGCTAACTTTAGAAAAGTTTGTGCTGCTCCAACCTCCAAAATCATTAAAAAAATGACAATCTATACTGGGAGTCCTGAATTTTGGTAAAATATACATTTTGAATTACGCAGAAAGGGTTAAACCTTTCTATGACCTCATAAGACCTGATTCTTCACTTAGGCAATGGAGACAGGAACATACAGATATCCTTTGTTCCCTACAAGCTAACATGATAGCGTCCAAACACTTACAGACACGTGTAAATGTTTGCAATCGAGTAATCCGTATAGTTGCGGGTCCATCCGGGTACACCTACCTAACATACAATGAAGGCAAAACAGTACCCATAGCATACAAATCACACTTGTACACAAACGCTGAGATGCGCTTTGCATCTACAGAAAAAATTCTGACAGCTGTACAGACAGCTGTAGTGAGAGAAAGAGCACTGGCTCAGGGGAAACTAATAATTGTCGTGACTCCAGAACCGGCCTTAGAGGCTGCTACAAAGGCAAGCGTTCCAAATGCTAAAGCCTTACATCCGAGATGGATACAATGGGCTAATTCTCTCACTGCATCAGATGTAGAATACAGATACAACACAAGTCTAAAAACACAAGCATTTTTGCAATATGAACAGGAATATCCTCTCCCAAAAGAAATTATGCCTCTAGATCAGTCTGAATACATAATTTACACTGACAGATCTGCTCAACCGGCCATTGGAAGTAAACGACAATACAGAGCCGTATGTGCGATTGTAAAATGTCGAATGCAGGATGGAAAGTTCCATCCAAGCTGTACGAAAACAGTCTCTAGGAGACTGCACAGCTCAGCTGGCAGAATGAAAAGCTTTATTACTGGCACTGATAAATACGGATCGAGAATTCCCTACACTAATTGTGTGCGATTCTTTTTAGTGTGTCCAGTCACACAATGAATATCTTCACCATAGGGGACAAAATGGGTTTAAAGTCTCAAAAGGTGGCACAATTAAGCATAAAATGCTATGGGAACAGGTGGTTGAGTGGAAAAACTAACTACCAAGAGCTCACATGATGCACGCGCTGAGTCATCAACGTGATGGCGTTCACGTTGAAGGGAATTCATTGGCTGATGAGGCCGCGAAGGGGGCAGTACGAACTGGGTCCATAGCTGCACTCACTCATTCAAAAACGAGAATAGCTGTCATTGCATCACGCAAAGTCAATAAGGCATTGCCGAAAGGTATTCCACTAAAAGACTCCTACAAGTTAGATGCAAATACCGTTCCATTTGCTCAGCTTCCCGGAGTGGGGAATAGAGTAATACCAAACATGGATCGCAGAGTAGGCTTAATTTTAGCTGCACATGAGGGACTTTGTTCTGCACATGTAGGAGTGTCTGTGACAGTTTCTTTACTAAAACAATGCTATTGGTGGCCAGGGTTAACAAAGCAGACCAAAGATAATGTCTTAAAGTGCAACATCTGTCAACAGGTGAAGGGCTCCAACATAACACGTCCAGCGCAGCCACCATTGCTTATATCAGACAGACCGCTCACTTGTGTATATTTGGACCACTGGGACCCCCTACAATCTGATGGGGCTTGCAAATATATCATGGTTGCAGTGGATTTGTGCTCGAGATTCCTATGGGTATGGCCTCAGCGCTCAGCTGACGTGCGAATGTTATCAAAGATTTGCTGGTCTTTATAGGGACATACGCAGTTGGCATATTACATTCTGACCGTGGCCCCGCGTTTAGCTCTAGGGCTTACAAGGAAGCCATGGGAGGTTTGGGTGTTGCACTGCAGTACTCCTCTTTGTACCATACAGAGGGAAATTCAGTTGTAGAGGAAAAACTGAGACTTAAAGCAATCATTAACAGCTAGAGTATTAGGCGCGAGTGGCAGTTGGGTCAATCATTTCTATGGGGTACAGCGGGCCTTAAATAATATGCCAAGAAGTTCTCTAGAGGGCATCACTCCTTATGAGGTCCTATTTGGGACGGGAATGTAAACATTTGGCTGTTTTACAGGATCTGAATAAATCCAGAGCACTACAGAGCAATGTGCAGGTAAAGCGGACCGCCACTGGGGAAGTCAACTCAGTCAAGGCAAGACCTGTCTGGATTCCTAAAATTGGGGATCTGGTCAGAGAAAATATAGTGGATAAAAGATAATTTGGGCCATCATACAGAAAGCCTGTACCTGTCCTGGCCATTGAAGGACCAAGAACTGTACTTCTGCCACCTATTGCCGAAAAAAAGGAGAAGAGATTAGTCTCCATTGATCTGATAAAACCACACTATGTGGTCAATACTGAATGGTAGGCCTCGTGGGCTCCTGGGTAGCCGACGCCCTCCTCTCGCTACCATACAGGAAGTTCAGACGGAAAGGCTCATCACGTTTGAAGAGTCCCCTATACAGAATGATGGACTATGCAACAATGCGATGGTACTCGTTCCTCTCGAAACAGCAATTCAAAACCAAAATGAGAGACAAATTTCAATTCGACCTAACACTGATGTCTACATAAACATGCCTCAACAAGAGCCATCTACAAGTTCAACAAAACCTGTGAACTACCTAAGATAGATCAAACTGCATCTAGCTATTTCATCGACTTCTATACTTTTTCGTTGGATCCAAGTGAACCTGAAACAACTCCAGCCCCAATATCTCGTCAACAACAAATCAAAGACTTCTTCATTTTTCTTAAAAAGACTTACCTGGTGTCACCTTGGCTAGAACTTTGGATAATCACTAGGATACTTTTCTTTCTTTTCTGGATAGGCTTAGTAACTGTCTTTTGCTTACCTATTAATGGAACTTACCTTTGCCAAAGCTCTGCAGCATCAAAGGTGAACTTGATCCAGAAACCTCATGTTTCAGCACATCGTGAACAAAGAGACTTGTCATCAGTGAACATTACAGCAGTTTCTATACATGATGGTATAGTATGGGACAAGGTTGATTATGACATATTTGGTCCGACAGAACTTTTAAAAATACCACATTTGTTTAAAATTTCCTTAAATTATATCATTACCTATAGCACATTTTCCGATGATTGGGATTTTGAAACTGTAAACAATATGTTGTCTGATTTAGAACAATTTGCCGCATTTTCTAGCAATGAAGTGTTAGAAGACACATCAGACTTTAACACAATGTATTGTTATCAACATTAGGGTCATCATTTTCTACACAAATCCAGTTCCCCTAAGAATGTTTTCACATATCACCAATGGGAACATTGCCCTACACCATCGAAATGTTATGTTATGTTACTTGGCACTTGTAAAGTGCACGGCTACTCTAAAGAGTGTCCCGGCGTTAAGAAGGACCGAGAGACAGAAACAGTAAACACAGACTAACGTGGTACTCAAGTTAGAAAAAAAACAGGTTTTCAGATTTCTCCTAAAACTGAGGAGATCCTGAACCTGTCTTAAGGAGGGCGCCAGTCTGTTCCACAGCTGTGAGGCCACCACCTGACAGGAGCGGACCCTTATGCGAGAGCGAGCAAATTTTGGCACCGTTGACAGCCGCTGGGTAGAAGATTTCAGGGTTCTAAGGGGAGCATAATGTTGAATTATGTTCCTGATGTAGGGGACCTCTATTTTGTGAAGAGCCTTAAAGGCCAGAACTAGGGCTTTAAAATCTATCCTCTTTCGCACCGGGAGACAGTGCAAGGATATCAGGTAAGGGGTCATATGTATCCTGGGGCCTACCATAAGGATAGCACGTGCCGCAGCGTTTTGTACCACCTGTAGGCTGCCTAATAGACAGTCTGGGAGGCCTAGGTACAAAACATTGACATAATCCAGTCTAGATGTAATTAAGGCCTGGACTAAAGATTTCCTGTGAGGAACTGATAGGAGAGGAAGAAAATTCCTCAACATTTTGAGTAGTCTGAAGCATGTTCCGGCCACAGTTTGGACCCAAGACTCTATGGACATGTCCGCGTCTAGTTTTACTCCAAGATTCAGTGGTGACTGCGCTGACTGGAGGGGACTTATGCTGAGGCCACCACTGTCGCCATTCCTTGTCTGGTTTATGCCTGAAAAAAATGATTTCAGATTTTTCAGAATTGCACATCAACTGGTTCTGTCTGAACCAGGCAAACACCTTTGACAGGCAAGCATTTATCTTGCTTCCTCTCAGCATACTGTCTTTCTCACACGTAGACAGCAGCTGAGTGTCGTTGGTGTAGGATATTATTTTGGCGCTGCATTCCTCTACCAGAAGTGCCATGTACACATTAAACAGGGACGGGTTCAGAATAGATCCCTGTGGAACTCCTACTTTCATGGAGGGGATGAGGGCCGAAAATGGCCGATACTGTTTGCCTGCGGTCTTCCAAATATGAAGTAAGCCACCAAAGTACCGTGCCTCCAATGCCACAGCCCCGAAGTCTGTGCAGAAGTAGATCATGGGGCACGGTATCAAAAGCCGCGGAGAGGTCTAATAGTATCAGTACGGCTTTACCTCCTCTATCTGGCGTACTTTTTATTGTTTCCGAAATTTCAAGTAGCTCTGTCTCCGTACTGAAGTTGGCTCTAAACCCTGATTGACTTGGGTGTAGAACATGATTGGCCTCTATAAAATCGGTGATAACAGTATCTACATATTCCTCCAAAACCTTTGACAAAAAAGGTAGCAGCAATATCGGCCTGTAATTGCTTACTACAGTAGGGTCTGCCGAGGGTTTCTTTAGAAGTGGTAGAATGTTCCCATCTTTCCAACTAATGGGCATAGTACCCTCGGACAGCGAAAGGTTCATAATCGAGTTGACCACAGGGTTGATCACCTCGGCAATAGATGCCAAAACATTTGCAGGGCAGGGGTCTGCAGGGGAGCCGGATTTAAGTGCTTTCATGATTTTAAGTGATTTGGCCAACAAGATGGGGGGAAACTGTAAGAGAACCCCTTCTAAAATAGCAGCATCTGGGGGGCAGACCTGAGTTATCATTCGTTGCATGAGGTAGCGCCCCAGGATAATCTTTTTTTTCCCCATTCTTTTTTATTGAAATCCATATATTACATAAATTAGCATCTTAATATTCATACATCAAAATTCATCAATATCATCAGATTAGCAGGACTTATAATGTAACATAGAACACTTAATCAAAAATTCAACAAGCTGACAAATCAAGACACTGCATTTTAAATCCAACGAGATAAAGCACATATTATTTTAATACAACGTCCATTGCCTCATGTTCCCATCAATTTTAAATATATACTCGGATCTTACATTCCTAAAATATGAACCTAGTAAAAACATATATCAAAAGTGTAACTTGATCCTATATAGTTTACTAAGATCGCAAAAACTATTCTAAACGGAATATAGTGCTACTACCTTTTTCCTAAAGATCATAAAAGTCAGGATACCACCGATGAAAGATTCCCATACCAATTCTACCGATTAAGCATCACCATTAAAAAGCTCAGCCCAGATCTTACTGAACTTCTTCCCCCCACCCGTTCGAAAGGCAAACGCTCGTTCACTTCTTTTAACCTCTGCCATTTTCCGGACCCATTCATATTTTGATGGTATTAGATCCGATCGCCATCTTTAAAAAAGAAGTGATCTAGCAACACCCATTCCGATATAGAGGAGTTTAATCGTTTTGTCAGGTAGGCTGAGGTCTGGATCGTAACCAAGCACTATCAACAGAGCATTGGGCCCACTTGTTAATATACCTTCTGATGTTAAATAATCAAAAATGTTGATCCAAAATTTCTGGATTAGGGGGCACTGTAATATTATATGCGTCCAATTGGCAGAAGGGTGATTGTGGCACCGAAAACACTGCCTCGATTGATTTGGATAGGCCTTAGCTATAAAGCTCGGAGTTCTATACAGTAGCCACTTACTAAAGAATAGCATCCTTCGCCAATTAGCCCCTCTGACCGTGCTGAAATTTAATTTATTTACTGTAGACCAAACATTTGCCGTGATTTCCAACTCCGGCAAATGTTTCTTGAATAGTTGTAATTTTATTGTGAAAATATTTCGCAATCTATATGGTCCATTACTGAGTGGGGGTGAAATGGCTGTTGATAGCGTTCGGGCTGGAAAAATCTTTTACAATTTGAAAGATTTCTTTGCTACTGTTTCCAGCCTGTTCGATTTTTGTAGACAGGAAGATTTTTTTTTGCTCAAGGACTTTGGCGTAATGTGCTTTTAACGCTAATTTATAAGTAATTTTATTCGTGGGGTTAAAATGTTTCCGATATCAAAGGGGATGATGGACGGTGCGTTTGAGCAAATCAAACACTCACCCCCAGTCAACTGATCTGGGTTTAATCCATCATCATTCTTAAGCTCACTCCACCACCCCAGCTCAGACATGGCCATATGCAAATCAGTCTGACCCTGTGCCTCATGGGAACAGTCCAGCCCGAACTGCCAAGCCATGTCTTCCCTGGACCGGAAACAAGCATCCTGGGACCGGTTTCGGGTTCATAACCCTCATCAGCCAGGCTATCTTGAATCCAGTGGCAAAGTGAGCAAGGGACCCACGTCTGGTCATGGCATGGTGAGCAAAAAAACTATGGATTTAGGCCCAGATCTCTGTACTGGGGTGAATGTATGACATTGTTCTGCATTCTGTCCATCAACTGTTGTTTTTGCATTTGTCACCCCGAGTGGGACGAGTATGCTCAGACGTGAGTCCCGTGCTCTCCATGCCACTGGAATCAAGCTATCCTGGCTGAAGAGGGGTGAAACCCCGAAACCGGTCCTAGGATGCTTGTTTCCAGTCCAAGGAGGACCTGGCTTGGCAGTTCGGGCGGGACTGTTCCCATGAGGCACAGGGTCAAGACTGATTTGCATATGGCTGGGTTCAAACTGGAATGGCATGGTGAGCAAAAAAACGATGGATTTAGGCCCAGATCTCTGTACTGGGGTGAATGTATGACATTGTTCAGCATTCTGTCCATCAACTGTTGTTTTTGCATTTGTCACCCCGAGTGGGACGGGTATGCTCAGACGTGAGTCCCATGCTCTCCATGCCACTGGAATCAAGCTATCCTGGCTGACGAGGGGTGAACCCCTGAACCGGTCCTAGGATGCTTGTTTCAAGTCCAGGGAGGACCTGGCTTGGCAGTTCGGGCTGGACTGTTGCCATGAGGCACAGGGTCAAGACTGATTTGCATATGGCTGGGTTCAAACTTGAATGGCATGGTGAGCAAAAAAACGATGGATTTAGGCCCAGATCTCTGTACTGGGGTGAATGTATGACATTGTTCTGCATTCTGTCCATCAACTGTTGTTTTTGCATTTGTCACCCCGAGTGGGACGGGTATGCTCAGACGTGAGTCCCATGCTCTCCATGCCACTGGAATCAAGCTATCCTGGATGAAGAGGGGTGAAACCCTGAAACCGGTCCTGGGATGCTTGTTTCCAGTCCAGGGAGGACCTGGCTTGGCAGTTCGGGCTGGACTGTTCCCATGAGGCACAGGGTCAAGACGGATTTGTATATGGCTGAGTTCAAACTGGAATGGCATGGTGAGCAAAAAAACGATGGATTTAGGCCCAGATCTCTGTACTGGGGTGAATGTATGGCATTGTTCTGCATTCTGTCCATCAACTGTTGTTTTTGCATTTGTCACCCCGAATGGGACGGGTTTGCTCAGACATGAGTCCCGTGCTCTCCATGCCACTGGAATCAAGCTATCCTGTCTTTAGAGGGGTGAAACCCCGAAACTGGTCCTAGGATGCTTGTTTCCAGTCCAGGGAGGACCTGGCTTGGCAGTTCAGGCTGGACTGTTGCCATGAGGCACAGGGTCAAGACTGATTTGCATATGGCTGGGTTCAAACTGGAATGGCATGGTGAGCAAAAAAACGATGGATTTAGGCCCAGATCTCTGTACCGTGGTGAATGTATGGCATTGTTCTGCATTCTGTCCATCAACTGTTGTTTTTGCATTTGTCACCCCGAATGGGACGGGTTTGCTCAGACATGAGTCCCGTGCTCTCCATGCCACTGGAATCAAGCTATCCTGGCTGAAGAGGGGTGAAACCCCGAAACCGGTCCTAGGATGCTTGTTTCCAGTCCAGGGAGGACCTGGCTTGGCAGTTCGGGCTGGACTGTTCCCATGAGGCACAGGGTCAAGACTGATTTGCATATGGCTGGGTTCAAACTGGAATGGCATGGTGAGCAAAAAAACGATGGATTTAGGCCCAGATCTTTGTACTGGGGTGAATGTATGACATTGTTCTGCATTCTGTCCATCAACTGTTGTTTTTGCATTTGTCACCCCGAGTGGGACGGGTATGCTCAGACGTGAGTCCCGTGCTCTCCATGCCACTGGAATCAAGCTATCCTGTCTGAAGAGGGGTGAAACCCCGAAACCGGTCCTAGGATGCTTGTTTCCAGTCCAGGGAGGACCTGGCTTGGCAGTTCGGGCTGGACTGTTCCCATGAGGCACAGGGTCAAGACTGATTTGCATATGGCTGGGTTCAAACTGGAATGGCATGGTGAGCAAAAAAACGATGGATTTAGGCCCAGATCTCTGTACTGGGGTGAATGTATGACATTGTTCTGCATTCTGTCCATCAACTGTTGTTTTTGTGTTAAAATTATTCCTCCATACCCTTTCTAGCTGCTTGCATGCACTTTTACTTTTTCTAGGAGCCTCCGTAAACCACGGGGCTGAGGCTCTACTAGATTTAGCTGCTCTTGTTTTAGGTGGGGCTAGTTTCATGGAGCGATCCAGGAGTCAGTTTTCAAGAGAGCGTACGTCGTTTTCTAGGTTTCCACTGACATAGATAGGATGTTGTTTAAGTGAATTAGCTAGTGCCTCCGAGGTGAGCTGACCAAAAGACCTGAAACAGCTCACCCGCGGCTTACCACATGATTGAGACCTTCCTAATTCCTTGTGGATTTTAAAAGTATGTAAAAAGTGATCAGAACAAATAATGGGGACCGTAAAGATCTGGTCTAGAATGTGACCTTTTTCATGGGTGGGGAGTGAGACATAGGGATTCAAATTTAGAATACAGCCTCATGGGTTCGGGATCCGTAAGTTGGTCCATGTGGGTGTTAAAATTGCCATGTACCATACAGTCACTGTATTTGGCCACGACCGGGGCGATGGCGTGTCCTAATGACTCCAGAAATTAGCCTGCCGGCCCTGGTGGTCGGAAGATTAATACGCTCGCAATGGACTGATGAGCTGACACTGTTATAAGGAAGCCGATAGACTCGGCCTCCGATACTTCAGCAACGGGAAGTGGTACACATAGAAAAGTATCCCTGAAAATGATAGCTAACCCCCTCCCCCTGCCGACTGGCCTATCAACCCTTACTAACAAGTAGCCGGGCGGGATCGCATTAGCGATAGTAGGGTTAGAACTGGCATTAAGCCAGGTTTCAGTTATGAACATAATATCGAGCTTCAAATCATCAAGGAGATCAAAGAGCTGCAATTCATGTTTTCTCATGGATCTTGTTTTAAGGAGGGCTGCCTTCAAATTATTGCTTGTTCTAGGAATCGGAACAAGGCTTATCTGCACATCAAAGTTCCCTCTTTTTACTGTATCCCCGGCGACAAAGAAAGGGCTGGCCGCCCAGGTACAGTATTTACATGAGAGATCGTTCAGGTCTACTGAAAGAGGAGAGTGGGAGCGGCAGCTCACGCACTTTCCTATGGCTAAAAGACTTTCCCTGCTATATCTTATACGATCATCTTTATGATGCAAGTTTCCTGGCATGCAACCAGCAGAGCTCAGACGGGCATGCCTGCGGCGCGCCAGCAGCATGCCTGCTGCGCGCTCGCGTCAGCGTTCCTTTTTATCTACCCCGGTTAACAACTAGACCGCCCCCGTGCCGAAAATGGCGGCCACGGAGCGTCCGTACTGGATTGTCGATTTCCTCCCGACCAGGTATCAAATCCTGCCCCCCACACAGTTCAAATTCAATTTAGGAACGCAATAACAAAGAGTTCATTCAATAAAAAATTCCAAAAACATTAGTGGCAGTATAGCAACATAAGATTGTGCAAAAAAGCAATTTTAAAAGGGTTGACATGAGCAAAAGTGAAGCTGGCTGCTCTGTCACCGGGTCGGGCGCGCTCACGCCAGCGTTCCTTTTTATATACCCCGGTTAACAACTAGACCGCCCCCTGCGCCAAAAATGGTGGCCATGGAGTGTCCGTCGTGGATTGTCGATTTCCTCCCCACCAGGTATCGAATCCTGCCCCCCATACATTTCAAATTCAATTTAGTAACGCAATAACAAAGAGTTCATTCAATAAAAAAATTCTAAAAGCATTAGTGGCAGTAAAGCAGCGTAAGATTGTGCAAAAAAGCAATTTAAAAGGGTTGACATGAGCAAAAGTTAAGCTGGCTGCTCTGTCACCGGGTTGGTGACAAAAGTAGTTTGAAAACTTTTGCATAAAAATGTTCATATTTTTCAGGGTTTCATGTTTCAGACCGACCTCATATTACTTTAAGGTTGCACCGACATCGCACAGAAAAATATGCTGACTAACACCAAACAGATTTACTATGCTTCTTTCATTACCCAACTGTCTGAACAGGGTTTCGACTTAAGGAAAGACTCTATAGACTTAAAATCAGTCTGGGGTTCCAGAGACTGGCAAGTCGAGGGAACATAAGCACTATTTAGATCATGCCTCATTCCTCAGCAGATGATATTTCTAAACGACACTGTGCAACAGACTTCCTGTCTTGGAATAGCCAAGAATAAGGATTTGAACACACCTCAGATTCCAACACCATCACAGGCTGAGGGTAATTTTATATCACTAAAAGGGGCTACATTAGCTGCCATTTTACAATACATTAGATCAGACCCCAATTGGAAGGGATGGTTGGTTTGGCCCACAGACAGTAATAGATATCAGGAAAGATTCAGGAGTACCATCGAAGGGGTCAGTATACATAGGCCCGACCCACGCTATGTACAAAGAGAACATCCAGTGGTGGTGACATCATACAGAGGTGGGAAGTTATGCCTCGACTGGCTAAAGACCTCAACACTAACACAGGTGAAACAACACTTATCCTTATTCACAGAAGATGTGGACCTGCAGGATGATGTTTTATTAGGTCCCAAAAGCCACGTCAAATATGTTTCTATTATGCAGTAAATAATGAAATTTGGAAAATCTCCCAACAGGAAGCAGCGGAGAGACTAAGAGAAATAGATAGGATTGACATAGAAAAGGCGTTAGCCGTAGTTGACAATGGCATGACTACGTTAACTTCTAGGATTTATTCACTGGGCAACATTGCATCTTCTGTTATTGATGTACTAGAACAGGACTTGTCCATACTACAGCACGGCCAATCACAATTCCGTTCTATTATGTTATTAAGCTGGACGCTGCAATCATTGCGCGCTGGTTATGTGCCTTGCCGATTTATCAACAGTACGTCCCTGTTGTCTGCAAACAATCTAACAGAAAAACAGATGAAAATGGCACAAAGGGGAGAAAAAATATACAATGCTGCGTATTG
The DNA here is from genome assembly GCF_964204655.1 of Triturus cristatus. Classification (NCBI taxonomy): domain Eukaryota; kingdom Metazoa; phylum Chordata; class Amphibia; order Caudata; family Salamandridae; genus Triturus; species Triturus cristatus. The sequence continues at coordinate 9,522,366 of NC_140585.1, forward strand.
AAAAACTGGACAGATTACCTTTTACAGTGGCAGAATCACTGTCCACAGAGCGGTTGATCCATGGCCATATAACATTACCGGTCACAACTTTACAATTTCAGTGCTGCCTAGAACAACAACAGACAAGCAGATATGAAGAAATGGGTCTGGAATTCATCAAGGAATCTTGGGACTTACCATACAGATGTTGATGCATGAGTGGGGATCTGGAAGTGCTTCTAAGCGGTACACACTGTGAGAACGCTTTAAGTGGATCTCTCATATGCCAGGATATTATGCTGCACAGGGCCTGCAATGGTTCAGTTGCGAACCTGTCCTGTCACTTGAGGGGTGCCCCGGCAGCCATGATTACTCCAGTATTCAGGCAACTTTCAAATGGGAGTTACTTGATGCTGAAGGATCAAGGTTGTTGTGGGATGCTTCTGGGCATCGCATATCTCATCACCGTGAGTTCCAGGGTTACGTGCTGTATGCAAGTATTGTTTCCACTGACACACACAATCAGGGCGGCGCCGCTATGGCCTTCATTGAATGTTTCCCTTATACGGTTTGATACTCTGAGCAGAATGAAAGGCATGCTTCTACAGAAGACCCGTGCCCTTTACCTCCGCCCGGGAGACGTTTGATCTCCCGATCGCAAGGTCCTCGGCTGAGATACAGGCCCTCATATGTACAAACTGTCCCTTCCATTTCACAGAAATGGTAAATGGTATCTTTTAACATATCTGATACGATGGGTATAGACCACCTATTTAAGACCATAGGTTCGGGACTATTAAGCACCTTTCAGACGGTCCTCGGAGTTATACCAAACTCTATACACTTTGTATTCTAAAGCCTTTTTAGAGGACTTCCCCTGATCCTGTTTCTAATAGCAGGTATCCTGATTGTCATTTTTCTGCTACGCAATGGAAGTCCCAGTCACCAAGGAGATAGAAACAGTACTCTTGGAGAGTAAATACCATGATCGCATGGTACAACATCTGGGCACACCTCGCCTAGGGGAACTAAGCGCCTCTTGGTTCCTGTCATTTAGACCAGTCTTGATGGACTGCATCCTACCTGTTCTCCAATGCCTGTTCTGCGGAGAAGAATGCATGTTGGATCTCTGTCTGACACTTCCATCAGTAGCGCAACCGGACGTTGATGCTTTACTGGACCCGATAACGGCCCATGTTCTGCAGTGTCCCCAGCGTATTCCTATTTTGATGGTGGCATTCTTAGATTCTCCACAGGAAGTCTCTGCTCCTGTTGGAATGGATACCGGCTCCTCCACTGACACCCAGGCCTTGGATGGTGCACAAGCTGCCCCCGCATGGACTGCTGGCAACATGGAAGATCACATGTGCTCAATTGACGTAATTTGCGAGGTGTTACAGGGATCGTCATACGTAAAGGCAGGCAACAGCAATGTTGCGTCTACCAGCCAGGACACAAACATTTGGCTCGTCGTGTGCTGGGAAAAATTAGGCTTTTCTTAAAACAAACTCAAATTGGAACTCCAAAACAAATTGACAACTTTATGACCTGCATGGCTTTCCGATGCTTGTAGTAGTTCGAACTATATATTAGAGCTATTGATTGAGTGACAATTTTTTCCTTTTAACATATTTTAGAATTGTTTTAAAAAAAATGTTAGCAAAACTATTCTCTTACTGTAGTGGTTTGCGTACCAGTGTCTAGACAGCCTAGTAGTACATTAGAATTTAATTATGTCAACCAGTCGGATGAGAAGTGGGTGTTATATTCCATATGGGTACCCCAATATAGGATCAGGTAACATCCTAACCCTTCTCTACATTACACACATAACGTTTTTTAGGGACTGACCTTTTACCTTGGCACGACACTGCACACAGAACAAGGGAATTTCCCTGGTAAAAGCCTCATACAGTATGTATGAGGATTCTCGGAAACTCCGAAGGACTACCATCTCCTGTATAATAACTATGTATAAAGTTCATTCCTGATGTCATGCTAAGTCCGACAAGTGGTACATCAAGGTAGAAACCCCAGGGAGAGCTTTGGGTAAATAAACATCACATCTTGCTAAGACAAGGAGAGGAAATCAGGATTTCCCAGCCGACACACTGACATAAGACGCTGAGGTTCCTGCATACAGATACTCCAGCTCGCAGTGGTCTAACATCCCTTGTGGGGTGTGCAGCTCGAGATCAAGACGGGGTCCCACAGTCTCTCACTTGAGGTAATGGGGTTGACTTTATCCTAGAGGGATTCTTGGCTTAACACCTACATACGTGCTAGGTACATTTAGGTACAACTAGTTAGGGTAGGATCGTAGGAGCACGCATTTTATTGTCATGTATTTTATATACTTGCCTGTATTAATGGTTATAGCAAAATGGTAGAAATCTACCATCCTTTTACTTTCCTAGTGCTTCTAATCATTTATATCTGTTACTGTCTAGTGGTTGTTTCAGCACACCTATTTTACACTAGAATAAGACTGTGTTTTTTCTATCCGCATTACCAAGGGCCCCTTTTGGGCCCACATACTCGCCCATGACCTTTGATAGACATCCCCTTCCCCAGCCCCCCATATGGTTTCATCTTTCTCCTATACTTAATTCAGTAGTAGAGCGGCATGATTTAAATTCTGCGCCTGGTGAGCTCCCTTTCAATGGTAACCGGGAGGCTCCAGTTACAAGAATTCATAAACCACGCCCTCTTAGAATTCTATCCTGGAATATCGCAGGCATCCGTCCGAAATTCAAGAACGAGAGGTGGTTAATGTATGTCAAGACCTTTGACATCGTCTGTGTGCAAGAAACATGGTATAGGGAAAAAATTGAGTTAGATGCAATGGCCTCTCCAGCAGGGAGGGCAAAGGGGGGGCTGGGGACATTGATCTCTGTTAGCTATGGGTCCATTGAGGCAGAGGCCATTATCGATTCGCCTTGGTATCAACTTATCCTCATCCCAAAGTTGTTTCAGGCCAAGATCCTATTGATTAACTGGTACTATAACATCTTTGACCATTATATGTGTGATGTCATTGTCGCCCTCAGGGAGGAAATTGATAAGATCACTGGGATGTGGCAGCCCTTATGTGTTTATTGGGTGGGGGATTTTAACAGTACTTTATGCCGGTACAGTTCAGATCGGGTGTGTGGGCCTTGGTTAGTCACCCCTTAATACAGTGCCCAACTTATTTAGGTAAAGGCAGTGAAAGTGTTATTGATTTTATGTTATTGTCCAGAACCTTCGCTCCTTTGATTATTAGCTTTAAAGTAGAGCCCAATAACGCTAGCGATCATAACCCCCTCACTGCCTCCCTACAGGTGATCGCTCAGAAGGGGGCCGGTGATGGTCGGCCCCTCCAATACAATCCAAATTAAGGGGTGAGACTAAAATGGAGCAAAATATTTCCCTCCCAATTTGAGGAGAAAATTGTAAAAGATAATAAGGGTTCCACTTTAAAATGTTTGGAGCAAGATTCTCCCCCAGATAGGATTATACAGGGTTTCCAATTAATTTGTAGGGATGTGTCTGAAAAATTGACCACCTCAATAGGAAAAAGGGAACCCCGGGAGGTCAAATGGTTTGATGTTGAATGTACTAGAGCCCAGAGAGATCTCAGGAAGGCGCTGCATATACTACCGTGAGACAAAACCCTAATTAAAAACGCGAGGCAGGCATTTAAAAACACTATCAATCAGAGGAAGGAAGATCTAAGAAGAGTAAATGTAAATGTAAATGTATGTGTCTTGTAAAGCGCACTGCTGCCCTGAGGCGTCCTGGCGCTGTAGACCGCTGGGGAACCCGTCCTGGCTATCCCTGTGAGATGGTCCCTCCAGGGTGAAACCAGGCATCCCCGGCGAATGTGGGGGGCCGTTGTGGAGATGAGGCAAGCTAATGCCCAGAGTCGCCGAGTGTGATCCCTGGTTAGAGTAGGCACCGAAGCGAGAATTATCGAGTCCGCTGGCGCTGGTCCACGACCCTGCCGTGTCGGGGATTGAACCCTGGTCCCAGACCGTCCTCTGCTTCTGGGTCTGCTTCCTCTAACCAGTGAGCCACAGCATGGGAAGATCTAGAGAGAGCTAGTGATCTGAAAGATTCTAAGAGTTTCTGGGAGGTAATAAACCGCCCCTTGTTTTCGAAGGATGTAAGGGGTATGGATTCAGTGATACCTGGGGATGCACGGGTATCTCACTTTTCAAATATATTTAACCCAAAGGGAATTACCCACCAGGAGGTAAGTCTAGATATCCCATTTGATTTAAGTACGGCACATCGATGGAGTTATTCCCTGACAGTATCTGAGGAAGAGGAAGCTCTGGAGAAGGGGACACGTTTGAAAGCCCCAGGTCCGGATGGTGTTCCCCTTGATTTGTTTGAGGCTAATCCTCCCCTCTGGGCACCCTTCCTGACAAATATTTTCAGAGCAGCAATAATTGGACCCATTCCATAATCTTGGAAAGAAGCAGTAGTGGTGCCGGTGTTTAAAAAGGGAAATAAGTATGAACCGGCCTGCTACAGGCCTATTTCTCTAATCGATGCGACTGTTAAGGTTTTGGGGAGGGTTATCTTGGCGTGTCTTGAGGCTTGGGTGGATTCCAATGGGCTTATGTCCCAAACACAATATGGGTTTCAGAGGGACAGGGGGATGAATGAACAGTGTTTAAATTTTTTTTATTTTTTATTTATTTATTTATTTTTTTAAACTTTGTTTATTGAATTTTGAACCAAAACATTACAGTCATACAATAACCGTAAGCGATGTTCAGTGGCATGTCAAGTCATAAATCATCACAGCAGCACATCCATTGCATTTCCAGGGGGCATGTGAACAGCAACACATAAAATAGCATGAGTCTTAGCGCAGGGACAGGGGGCAGGAACAGCTGGCAGTAGGGCAATACACAAGGTAAGCGTTCAATGTAAACGTGGGGGCCCGCAGGTGGAATTCCCCCATGCATTATACCTCACCCAAGGCGTGACCGCTACCCATATATCACGTGTAACAGGCATGCAAACCAATCTACATGGCGTGGGGATCGTGGAAGAGGGATCAGAGTGGCTGCCCAGGGAGAAGGGGAAGCCAGGGGACATGGGATCACAACCCCCACCCCCATAGTTCTGCAACAGTTCATCCGTCACCCTGCACAGGATGTGCGTCAAGAGCACTAGAAGTAGAGTCGTCATTGGCCAGAGGGGGAGCATCCTCCGTCAGGGCTCCCGGGTATTGCAGTAGGTAACATTGTAATGGTCCCCAAACATCAGCAGGACGGGATCGAACAGGGAGCAGGTCGGAGTATGTCAGTATCTGCTCTTGGCAGTAGACAAGGTCTTTAAGCCATTCCTTAAATTTCGGGGCCCTCCCCCGACCCCACCGGCATGCTATACGCCGTTTCGCCAACAGCAACGCCGTTGTGACAAATTTGCGACTCGCTCGCGGAATATGTTTGGTATATCCCAATAGCGCCTGCACCGGCTCGGGCACAAGGGGCAGGTCTACCATCCGCGAAACGGCGGAGTACACTTGGGTCCAATAGGTCTGAATAGCAGGGCAGTCCCAGGATAAGTGTAGGAAGTCTGCATGAGGGGCATGACACCGCTCGCAGTTATCCGAATTCTGCAGCTGAAATTTGTACTTGGTGACCGGTGTGCAGTACAGGCGGTTCAGGAACTTAAAGTGAATGACACGGTGTCTACTGCTCGCAGAAATCTGCTCTGTCTGTATGCAACAATACGACCACCTGTCATCCCCCAGCTCCAGCCCCAACTCCCGCTCCCACTCCCCACGGGCCCGTGAAGTGTCGAGTGCAGTGTCAGAGCGAACTGTATGATACAGTATGGAGACCAAATGGGAGGGCGAGGATGCCTGTAGGACTCTATGCAATGGACCAGTGATTTCGGGCTCAGCCGGAAATGTCCGCAATATGGACCGCATTCCATGCCTCAGTCTAATGTAGATGAAAAGCTCCAGAGGGGTAGGCGTGTACCCGTCGAAGAAATGTTACCGGTCGCGAAAGCGTCCAGCAGAGAATAGATCTCCCCATCTCTGAATCCCCAATTTGCGAATCAAATCTTGGAACAATCTGTCTTGTAGAAGGGGCAGCTGCGGGTGGTAGGCAATGGGGAGAAGGGGAGAGTACAGGAACGAGCTCGCAACTCGCTTAGATATCTCCAGCCACGCCCTCACTGTACCTTGCAAGGCGTTATAATTTGTAGTATTATGAGGGAGTGTACTATGCAGTAGGCCACGCAGGGGCAGAGGAGCCGCCAGCCAGTCCTCCGCAGCGAGTTGGGGCATAAATGCAACGGGGTGGAACCAGTAAAACGCATAGTGCGCTTGAGCGCAATAATAATATAACTCCAGGTCCGGTACATCCAAACCACTCCGCGAGTATGGACAGGTCATCACAGCCCACTTCAGCCTAGGTCTCTTCCCACCCCACACCAGCCGAGTCAATTCCGAACGCAAACGAGTGAAAAAATGCCGGCCCAGGGGGAAGGGAATGTTCATAAACAAATATAAAAGTCGGGGGAGCACTACCATCTTAATCAAGGCGGCACGTCCTGCCATCGAGAGGGGGAGCGTAATCCAACGGTCCACACAGGAGGGGACGTGCGTCAACGCCGTGCCGTAATTTGATCGCATTAGTTCCTCCCTGTCACGAGAAATCTTAATGCCGAGATATTTTACGTCAGACTCACACCATTCTATGGGATAGTCAAGTGGGAACGTCCGACATCCATCCGTCAGATGGAGGATCTGAGACTTTGACCAATTGATTCGTACGCCCGACATCTCTCCGTACGTTATGAATTCCCGGAGTAGCGGGTTCAGGTTATTTTGGGGATCACGCACATATAAAGTAATGTCATCTGCATAAAGCGACAGCAGTAGCTGTCGCTGCTCGCAGAACAGTGCCCTGTGTTGATGACGTTGTCGCAACCGCGAGGCGAGGGGCTCCAGCGCCAGTGCAAATAAGAGAGGGGATAAAGGGCACCCCTGCCTGGTCCCACGGGCGATTCCGAAGGGCTCCGATGTTCTACCATTGATTAAGACCCTGGCACAAGGGCCGCCGTAGAGGATAGCTATCCAGCCCAGGAAAACCAGGGGAAAGCCCATACTTGTCAGCACCGCTACCAGGTAATCCCACTCTAGGGAGTCGAACGCTTTTGTCGCGTCCAAAAAGACTGCCACCATCTGGAGGCTGGGGCCACATTCTGTAAAGTTGCAAATAGCGTGCGCAAGTTGTGCGACGTTGCCCTACCTGGTATAAAGCCCGACTGATCCGGGAGTACCAGTCCCTCCATGAGGAGCGTCAACCGGTTAGCCAGAGTTTTAGAAAGGATCTTTGCGTCACAATTAAGGAGGGACAGAGGCCGGTAGGAGTCAGGGGAGGTCGCCGGTTTGCCCGGCTTCAAGAGGGAGGTAATTAAGGCCTCTCTCATGGTAGGGGGAAGCTTTCCCAGCGTGTGGGCTTCCTCAAACACCACCTTCAAAATCGGGGCAAGGATATCTATGTATGATTTATAAAACTCGATCGGGAGCCCATCGAGACCCGGGGCCTTCCCCGAGGCCATTTGCATGATGGCCTCACGAATTTCGTCGATCCCAAGCGGTGCCATGAGGAACTTTCTTTGTGCGTCAGAGAGCCATCCCAGTGTGATCTCTCCCAAATAGTGACCCAGCTCCGGCGGTTTAGTGTGAACGGAGGAGTATAGTTCAGTATAATGAGCAACGAATGCTTGCATTATAGACCGGGTGTCCCTGTGGAGCTCCCCCGAGCTACCCTGGATCTCGAGGACTTGGTTGTTAAAACGGGGCGGCCGGATTGCCCAAGCCAGGAATTTACCCGGCCGCTCCCCCTCCCCGTACCTGCGAGCCTGAAAGTATTTCCCCCTGAACCGAACCTCTCTGTCCGCAGTTTCTTTATAGTCGGACAATAGTTCGCGGAACCGGGCCTGCGCCCCAGCATCAGTGTGAAACGTGGGGGCGGTCTCCAAGTCCTTAAGGTCAGTCTCAAGTTTACGAAGGGTGCTACGCAGAACCCTGAGGACTCCCACCCCTTTCGAGATGCACAGTCCTCTAATTGTGACTTTAAAAGCCTCCCACACTACAGCAACACTATCCACCGTGCCACCATTGCGCTGGAAGAAGCTCTCAATTTCCTGTGCAATTTCGGACCGGAAGACGTCGTCTAGCAGGGCAGTTGGCTGCAGTCTCCACGACATCGGAGAGCCAGCGAGGTCAGTCAATTCGACGCTCAGCAGGACCGGGGCATGATCGGAGTATGTGCGAGCAAGGTGTTTTACCCAGCCTATCGTGGGAGCAAGTCCCGGGGAAACTAGGATATAGTCCAGTCTCGCCCACGTGGAGTGCGCGGCAGTCCAGTGCGTGCCCTCCCTTGTCGCCGGGTGCCGAGAGCGCCACGTATCCAGCAAATGACGCTCAGTAAGGAGGTCATGCACATATGCCTGCGAGCGGGAGTAGTGGTGTGGGCCAGGATTCGCCCTATCCCTCTCGGGGTCAACAGCTATGTTAAAGTCACCTCCCCACACCAGGTAAGTGGAACCGATGCGTAAAATCTCCCCCCATAGCGTCTGGAGGCAAGACGGATCATCTGTGTTGGGACCATAATAGCACGCCAAAGTGAGCGTGTCCACGCCCATGCGTCCCCAGACAACACAATACCTGCCCTCTCGATCTATCCGTTCGCCCATGTGCACAAAGGGGGCATGTCTCCTAATGAGGATGGCCACCCCACGCGAATAGGTGGAGTAAGAGGAGAAGGTACGGTGCACAGCCCAACGTGACGCAAACAACACAGGCCGGGAGGGGTCCAGGTGCGTCTCCTGAAGGAAGGCTACCCCTATGTGATGCCTATCCAGATATGCCAGGACGTGTCTACGCTTTCTATGGTCTCCCAAGCCCCTCACATTCCAGGTCAAAAAGTTAAGCTGCCCAGTAAAGTCCCTACGTGTCTGCGGATCACTCATGGAAAAAAAGAAGACTCAAATACAGCAACACAATGCAATCACCTCCCCCTGAACAATGTGAAGAAGACAATGCCAACATCGCCACATACCATTCAAAACTAGCATACACAACAAATCCCCAACTCCCCCCCCCCACCCCCCACCCACAGCAGCATCCCAAACATGCTATCTGGACAGTCCCCCTCCCCCCACCCCGAAGCAAACCCCCTCTATAGCAAGTGCCATATGGGAGCAACATGTAAACTTAAAGTCAAGTGGGTAATACCCTTGGGAGGACAGTCTAGGTGAAGACACAGTAACCCCTCGACCCAGAAGAGTGCGCCCAGCCAGGGGCCGAGCCCTCTCCATGGACAAAGGGCGCCCAGCGAAACGAAAGAGTCCTGAGAGTCTGGTGCAAGCTAAGGAAGTGCTGAACTCCGATAACATCCCCTCACAGTTAACACAGCTAGGTCCATGGGTCCCCATACCAAGTCCCACAATGGCAGACATGTGCAACACCTTACCAGCTGACAAGCAACAGTCTCAGAGTCGACAGGACCACGATCCAGCACCATCATCCTGATGCCGGCGAAGAGGGGCAGTCCAGGTCACGTTTCTTGAGTCACTTCAAGAACTCCTCCGCCTGTTGGGGTTTAGTGCAAAAGATTTGTTTCCCTTGATGAGTGATGCGCAGGCGGGCCGGGTAAAGAAGCGCATAGTCAATTTGTGCAGCTCGCAGTTTGTGCTTGACCTGGACGAATTTCTTCCGCTCCTCCTGAACCACCGGGGTAAAGTCTGGGAATATAGTGAAAGCTGTGCCGCCGTAGGATAGGGTCTTCTTCTCCCTCGCCGTCCGAAGCGCGACATCCCGGTCACGGAAGTTCAGCAAGCGTGCGATAATAGGGCGGGGGGGAGCCCCCGGCGGCGGTCTCAGGGCCAGAGATCTGTGCGCCCTTTCGACGATGAACTGAGGAGATAGGGAGTCCGTGCCCACCACCTCTCGCAGGAGACCCTCCACATAGTCCTCCATCTTGCCCGTGTGGGTCGATTCTGGAATGCCAATTAAACGAATATTGTTCCTCCGACTGCGCGCCTCCAATTCCTCATTTTTGGCTGCTATCACGTGTAGGACTTTGTCCATGCGCGCCACAGTGGCAGACAGTTCCGATGTGCGATCTTCGGTGTCTAAGATACGCCTCTCTGTCTCTGTGAGGCGTTCGCCATGGCTGTCAACCTTATGCACAATCGAGTCCATGCGGGATTGCATGGAGTCCATTTTGTCCACTATGGTCGCTAGACTTTGCCGCATATCCAGCAGTATGGACTTGACATCCTCCCCCGGTGGGGCCTCCACCGACGTCGACCCCCCTGCAGCGGCCTCCGGCTGCGACCTGGTCGGCTTCTTGGGCTCGAAAGTGAGGCGAGGCTGACGACTGTCCGGCTTCCCCATGGCGGCGCTGCCAAGCTGCCCACAGCCGGATCGAGGGCGCGTCCGGGTGAGCCGGGCCGCAGGTCAGGCCACGAGGGCAAGAAGCAAAGGGGGAGTGCGGCAATGCAGGGGAGGGGGGAAACCTCCAGACCGTGCAGCGGGTCACAGGATCATCCACAATCACACAAGTCGACCCCCTCCACCTGCTATGAGGGACCCCGCTGGGGACCAACCTCCGCACCGGAGACCGATCGCGATCACCCAAGCATACTCCTCACCTCCGCAGCAGGCAGCTCCTCACTTGTGCGTCCGGGGCGACCCCTGCGCGGATCGCCAGTAAACAAGAGCCAGGCAGGTGGGGGAAGGAAGGACCCAAGGCGAGCCCCACAGGTAGGCACCGCAACCGCGACTCGCCAGTCAGGGGGAGAAGGCATACACCGCTGTCCAGCGCCTCCAGGCCAATGGCTCCCTTCGCAGTCCCGCCACTCCCCAGCGCGGGCTCCACAATGCAGGCACCGGCTCAGGAGGGCCAGCGATCAGCACACCAGGCAGGCAGTCCCTCCGGGCCCCGTACCTCAGCCGATCCGCCGATCCGTCGGTCCGTCAATCGCACCCAGTGGGCAGGCAGCCAGGCACCAGCGGGGGGGGGCGAGAGATCCTCACAAGTCGAGGCGAGCGAGGCAGCACTGCGCCGCAGCAAGGATCAGATGAGGGCAGGGAAGGCGGCCGCCGCGGCCGCGACATCCGCCGGACGCACCCTTCACCAGCGCCAGTGCCCGCCGGGCACCCTGCTACCTCCTAGGCCGTCCTCTCGTCCCCGGTCAGGGGTATCCAGTATGGCACACAACGACCCCCGCAGTCGCGCCGTAGGGCCGCCGCCCGCGGCCCCGGATCCAGAGGCGAGGCCTATCGTCCACGTGGGAAGCACCGGCCTCACGCTGCGGCAGCCTCCCGGTCTCGGCTCCAGTGGGACGTCCGCCACAGCCGGCGCGGCCCGCAGCGGCTCCCCAGTCCGATATTACCGGGCCACAAAGGATGAAATAGCGCTCAGGCAGCAGCAGGGATGTCGGGCCGTCCACGCAGGTCCGTGCAGGCAGCAAAAGACGACTTTCAGGCAGGATTATGGAGGATTTCGTCGCCGGGCTGCGGGAGCTTCACCCAAAGGCAGCCATTCCGCTGTGCGCCACCTAGCGCCCTCCATGAACAGTGTTTAAATTTGTCATTGATCATGGGCAAGTGCATGAGGGCAAGGAAGGGGTCACTCCACCTTGCCTTCATGGAATTGTCCAGCGCTTTTTATATGGTCAATAGGGAGAAATTATGGGCCCAGATGGGGGAAATGGGCTTTGAAGAGTTCCTTATTACCCTATTGCGCGTCCACTACGGTCGCTATACGATTTGGCCCTGGGGGAGAGAGGACCGAGGCTATTGCTTCTACTGAAGGAGTTCGCCAGGGATGCATACTGGCCCCTTTTCTTTTTCTTTTATACACAAATAGGTTAGAGTCATCTCTGATAGAGCAGGCCCTAGATTTTCCCAGGATTGGAGGCAAGCCGGTTCCCTTGTTATTGTATACCGACGATACGGTCTTAATGACCTTAACAGCCAACAGCCTGCAGAAGTCTTTAAATGTTTTTAATGATTTTATAAACGCACTTGACCTAAAAGTACATTTAACCAAATCTTATGTAATGGTGTGTGGCCCGAGTCAAACTAGAAAATTCATAGTCAAGGGCAAGACCATTGACAAAGTGTCCAATTTTACATATTTGGGGATCATTTTTAATAATAAATTGAACTGGAACAACCTCATCACGACCAGGGTCCAGCACACTAGCTGGGCAGCTGAAGGCCTATTCCGCTTTGCCTGTAAGTTGGATCATAAGCTGGTTGAGGAACTAGTTACCCTATATACGGCAAAATGCTTGTTTGTTGCAACCTACGGTGCAGGTGTGTGGGGGCATCAAAAAAGTACCCAGCTTAAAATCTTAGAAAATAAGTTCATAAAAAGATTACTGATGGCCCCAAAAAGTGCTCCCACGGCCTTTTGCCACTCAGAAGTAGGGTTGGGTTTTATTGAGGACCGAATTAACATTGCTCCATTGATCCTTTGGGCTAAGATTTAGTTGTCAGAAGATCTACAGTTCTCAAGAGATATTATCAGGGACTGTATGGCTATGGATAACGTCTTGGCCATTCCATGGCTCTAATTTGTTAAATTTAAAGTTAAAGAAATAGGGCTAGGGTTTTATTATGACAACCCTGCGAGTATTCATGGAAACTCGAAATTGATTACAAAAGATGCATATTTTGATGAGTCAACTAAATATTGCCAACAATCGGGTTTGCTTGGTCAGTACCCTTTACACCAACAATGTTATCTGTTTTGTGCCATGAATACACAGTACCGATTTCTTTTGACTAGGTTTCGCCTTTGCACGTTGCACTTTCTTGTGGTCTTCCCCAACCCGGCTGGCTGGTGTGAGAATCTCACCCGCTGCCCTTGTAATAATTTGGCCCAGCAAAGCACTTTGCACTTTATGCTATTTTGCACACTCTACAAAGAGCCACGGGCAAGGTTTCTCGTCCCAATCTTAAGAGAAATGCGCCCGTTAACTATCAGGAGGGTTTTAACACCCTACGCTCTCTGTCTACTGTCACGATTTGCACTGCTGTATTAAACTTTATTAGATCTGCATTGGCAATAAGGAAACGGTATGGATTGTAAATGTAAACAGTGTTTTATTGGTTTTAAAACAAATTCCTTTTAAATCGGTCTCTTTTATCTTTTAGACTTAGAGTTATCGAGGCATGATCTGTATTATTGTATAAATTGGACACAGAATTGAAAGTTATTTGTCTGTAAAATACTTTTATGGTCCATTTTTTTAACCGAATAAAGTTATTTTGTATTTGATTTGATTTGATAGTACACTGTTTCTACGGTTCTGAGGGATCAGGGTTGTCATGTTCGTTAGTTTACCAAGAACTATTCTCTCCTTGGTAAGAGGAGTTTCTAGTGGCACTGTGAGCTAGCTAATACACAGGTTAACATACATGGTGGGGGTGTTTAGAATCAGTCTGACGCCAATTCTGCAGTGTATGTTGTCTAAACGCCCAGATCCTATATAGGTTTTAAAGGAACTACACGACAAGGGGAACCGAGAGAGAAGCACCCAGGTGAACCGAAAGAGAAGCACCCAGGGGAACCGAAAGAGAAGCACCACGGGGAACCGAAAAAGAAGCACCCAGGGTAACCAAAAGAGAAATGTACATGTAAATGTAAATTGATACTTGTATAGCGCACTACTCACCCGCAAGGGTCTCAAGGCGCTTGTACGAATACCGCTGTGGAACCCATCCTGGCTTTCCCTGTGAGGCGTACACTCCTGGGCACCCCCAAGGTGGAGGCCAGACATCCTTAGCGTTGTGGGGGCCGTTGTGGAGATTAAACAAGCTATTGCCCAGAGTTGCAGAGTGGGACTCCATGATTGGAATGGCACCGAGGCGAGAATTATCAGGTCCATGGAATTTTGAGCCCAAGACCCGCCAAGGCAGGGAATTGAACCCTGGTCCCGGGCTAGACCTCTGCATCAGGGTCTGCCGCTCTAATCATTGAGCCACACTTCTCCACCCAGGGTAACCAAAAGAGAAGCACCCAGGTGAACCGAAAGATAAGCACCCAGGGGAATCGAAAGAGAAGCACCACGGGGAACCGAAAAAGAAGCACTCTTTGGAACAGAAAGAGAAACACCCTTTGGAACAGAAAGAGAAGCACCCTGGGGAACCGAAAGAGATGCCCCCGGGAGAACTGAAAGAGAAGCACCCGGGGGAACCGAAAGAGAAGCACCCGGGGGAACCGAAAGAGAAGCACCAGGTGGAACCGAAAGAGAAGCACCCGGGAGAACCGAAAGAGAAGCACCCGGGGAACCGAAAGAGAAGCACCCGGGGAACCGAAAGAGAAGCACCCAGGGGAACAGAAAGATAAGCACACAAGGAAATCAAAAGAGCACCCACACCATGCTTTGAACTGTCTGCACCCAATCTTCATGTGACTCTGTGCCCTGCACCAGGTGTGGCTGTACTTCTTTAAACCAAGGGACTGGTGCTCTGAAATATTTTTTATGCTTGTTGCACAAGAACCATGCACCCATTCTTCAACAAACCAGCAGCCTCTGCCAAGGCTTGTTTATAAGCTGTGCGAGTTTCCCCTTCAAACACAGAATGAAGAACCGTGAGATTTCCAATAAACAGTGCAGTCTCCCACGAATGGCCCGCGCACCAACTGAAAGAAGTTAGAAATTGGAAAAAAAAGATGCTGCGTTCTCACCAAGCAACATATTGGAGGCGGGCGCTACATGTGGCTATAACCCAGGGGAAAGAGGCCTTTCTCGTCGTTCACTAGTGGGCGTAAAACTGAATCTCAGTGCAGGTCCAAGAGAACCAAAGACTCCTATTCAGGACAGATTTCTTCTGCATTACTAAGCATAACATCCTGAGACTCACCCTCTGTCCTCCCTCGAAGCTCCTGTCTCACACACAGCAGGAAGCTGACGAACACTTTCCCTTCCGGGTCAGCAGCGACAGCACCAACAGCGGAAGCTGGGTTCCTCCCTGGCCAGTGAGAGTAATAATATACGGGTCAGCGGCGGCTGAGTCAGCACCAGCAACGGATGCCAATGAGCTCTCCTCAGGCCTGTAAGTAGAATAGTGGCCGGGTCAGCGGGGGCAGAGCCAGCACCAGCAACGGATGCCAATGAGCTCTCCTCAGGCCTGTAAGTAGAATAGTGTCCGGGGTGGGGGGGTGGCAGAGTCAGCACCAACAATGGATGCCAACGAGCTCTCCTTCGACTTGTGGGTAGAATAGTGTCCGGGTCAGCGGGGGCAGTCAGCACCAACAATGGATGCCAATGGGCTCTCCTCAGACCTGTGGGTAGAATAGTGTCTGGGTCAGAGGGGGCAGAGTCAGCACCAGCAATGGATTCCAATGAGCTCTCCTCAGGCCTGTAAGTAGAATAGTGTCCGGGGTGGGGGGGGGGGGGTGGCAGAGTCAGCACCAACAATGGATGCCAACGAGCTCTCCTTAGACTTGTGGGTAGAATAGTGTCCGGGTCAGCGGGAGCAGTCAGCACCAGCAATGGATTCCAATGAGCTCTCCTCAGGCTTGTGGGTAGAATAGTGTCCGGGTCAGCGGGGGCAGAGTCAGCACCAGCAATAGATTCCAATGAGCTCTCCTCAGGCCTGTGGGTCGAATAGTGTCCGGGTCAGCGGAAGCAGAGTCAGCAGCAACAGCGGGTCCTGTCCAGTCCCAGCCCCTTCCTCTCTGTCCAGCCTCCTGCAGGGGAGAGGGGCCCCTGAGGGTCCGTGCTACTCACTTATCTTCATTTTAAGACCCTCACAGACATCAGACCTCCCCCTCTGCCCCATTCAGACCCCAGGAGGAGGAAAGAGTCTGTAAATGTCTGCTCAGGGAGGAGACTGTCATCCCCAACTGCTGAATTTATAGAAAAGACGATTAATCCTGGAGCAAATCTCTGCCGGGAACCTATGAGTGTTGACCTCTGACCTCATGTCTTTAACCCCACTCTCCATAGCTTGCTTCTCTTTCACATGACTGACTCAACAACATAAGAGTTTTAAATTGATTTTTGTTTTAAATGTTCATAGAATTGAGAGTATACAACAGGAAAAATTAGAACTTTAAAAGTGACATTTCCATATATAAACCCAGATATTAGGAGTGAGAGCCAAAGTTTTTAGAAAGTTATTTAATAAATCTGTCAGTTTCCCAAGTCAGCCTTAGTATTGCAGTATTAGGTTGATAGTTTTCTTCTTTAGGGACAGGTGTGGCGCAGTGGCCAGAGCAACTGACTCCGGCGCACATGGCTCACTGCTCGATCCCCAGCTTTGCCGGCAGCTCAGCTCAGTATCATGTGACTCTGGGCAACAGCTCACTTAATCCCCCAGCGCCTGGATACCCTTAGGGGTGATAAATCGCGCTTTACAAATCTGGAATTTGGGGCATGCTTGAGTAAAAGGAGGAATTTGCCAAATTCAATCACTTTTAGGTGCTTTTATTTGGTCTTGAGGGAAACAGCTTCTGTATTTAATGTTACTGGTATTTCTTTTTTCCTAAGCTGTTGTACGTTATAGGGAGTAGGTGCTGATGGCTTCTTCCACTTACCATATGGGGATCAGGGGGTCTGCCTTTCTGTATTTAAACTAGGTGAAAGATGTTTTTTGTTGATTCAGTTTTTCACTTTCGTTTTGAATTTAGGTGCAAGAGTTTTCATGACGTTCCACCAGGAAAGAGGCATTTTCAAGTATCAGCCGTTAGTGTAACACATTGCAGTGCATCTCACCACATTCCTGCACTAAAGTACATTTGTCACGCCTTCTTAGTTTTTCTTGAGGCATTTTGCTTTCATTGAGGCTTGAGTGCAGCCAGCGCGTATTTGTTTATTCTTATTGCAGTCTTGGCTGCACCAAGAGAGGTGACTGACTTGTCATGGAAACGTCTTCTGGGCCCAACTTATTACAATATTGTGCATTGTTTCTGGCGCACACGTCCGGAAACAGTAATCAAAGTGTCTCTGACCCTGTTCACACCTCCAGTCCAGGGATGGACCAGCCTATAGGACAGTGTGGCTGTTCCAGGACTGGTCCCACAGGTCAGTATGAGGGCCAATGTGTTGGCTGTCTTTGGGGCTGTTTCATGGACTGGTGGGACTTTTTTTGCTGTAGATTTTTATGATATTTATTATCACATAGACTGTAATTTGTATAGCAACCAAAAGTCTGATCCCCGACACATTACCTGTATCCATTGGATTGTTTCAGCATCCCCTGCATACCTTAATGATTGTTCACCCCTCCAATTTGAAGACAGAATTGCGATCGAGTGGACCTCCCTCAGTCATGGGTTGCTCTCCAATCCCCCAATTAAAGCTTTTACAGGAGCTCATGTCCATCAAAGCTTTTACAGGAGCTAGTTTCCATCCCCTGCCCATTGCTGTTTGTCAAGACCCAGTGTTACCCGTTATGGATGAATTGGAGTCGTGGGAGGAATCAAGATTGTTCTGTTGTTGCCTTAGGCAGGGGATTTCCTCATGGGCTGTTTAGCTGCAGGCCCATCCTTCAGTGATAAGAAGGCCAGTCAGTACATTAAGTTGAGTTGTCACTCTCTTAACTGATGGGAGAGGATGTGGCATTAGGGCCAGAGCCATTGACTTTGGCTGCGGCAGCCCTGGCCAAAACAGCCTCCATGGGGAGTTTGAAGTTCTATTACCCTAATGGGGACTGCTCGCCTGGCCACAAACATTGCCCACAGCAAGCACAAACACGCAAAGTCTCCCATACCTTGCAAAACACCCGCTCAGTGTGTCTTTGCCGGATCAAAACAACCCCAATTCTATGTCAGGACCAGAGACGAGGATTATGCATATCTTTCTTCATCTTTATTAACATAGCAGGTTCAAAGGTAAAATAAAACAACAACTTCACAAACTACATCTCCCATGAACCTTAGGGAGTAACCATAGTAACCAATAGTCCAATCTAATCACAGTCCAACAGTCTATAAAACCCTAAATGAAAGGTAGTCCTACCTCTTTCTTCACTGCTACGCCGTCAGTTAAGCCGCCTTACTTTTCCTTCCTGACACCGTTAGTAGGAGAGTGGGACTTTGACGCTTTGTTTTTATATTGTGGCTTGCTTCAATGCCTTGATTGCTCTATTATAGCGATTGCTTTTTCCCTTGCCTAATTACCTCAGGCTTACCGCGTGGCAGGCAAACCGCCCGAGCGCGTCTTTTTTATCCTGCGTGGGTGCGCTAGGTGCCACTCTTTCACACCTCCCAACGCACTCTTCGCTTGCGTACGCGCATTGTGCTGAAGAGAGAGTTAGCAATCCCCCACTGTGGCCTCCTCTCCCCAACCCTCGCCTGACACTGTGGAAGCGGTAAGCTTATAGGGCTTAGCCCATTGACATTCCCTGACGTGTGGCAGACCGCATGTGCCGCTGAGCATCAGTAAACGACTACCTAAAGTGGTACTCTCACCCTTTTAAATAAATATGCAGTCACAAAGAGAACATGACTATGCACCCTCTTGCACTTCTGAGGAGGTTTGGCCCCCCAGCGACGCATTTTTGCAGAGGTGGACAAGTTCCTTTCCCAGGCAATATCCCAGGTACTTGCCCCTTCGCAGGAAAGTGTTGCAAAGCTGTCGGCCCACGTGCACAAGGGCACTGGGAGACAGGGGGCTGGGCCCAGTCGGGTAACCTAAGTCCCCACATGCAAGGCCGGCAAACGTGAAGGCTTTAGCCGTTTGACTCAAGTCTTCCATAAGAGTGCACGCACGTTAAAGGACACACCCTACCAGAAGGAGGAAACAACTGGGATAATGAGCGATGACGTCGCAGCAGATCTTGACCCCGAGGAGGGGTCCCGCGAGTTGGGGGAGGGTGATATTGAGGATGACGAAGCCTCCTCTGATGAGGCCCAAGACTAGGGAAGATTCTGGCACCCACATTCCACCAGTTTAGACTCACTAGAGGGGGACTCTACCCATAGCGACATGCTTGACCTTGAGGGAATTTACCATCCACGCTCCGCAGAGTAGATCCTAGAGAAGAAAGTCGCAAACTATGTGGTGAGAAAAAGCCACCAACCCCTCAGTAAAGACGTTAGTGTGCGCCTATGGGTGGAATATCCTAGACCGTCCCTTGGCAATAGGGTGACAGCGACCTCAGAGATCGACCCAAAATTATGCACTTTCTTCTCAAAGTACATGAAAGATCCAAAAAAGGAATAGACAGGTCATGGCGAGCGTGTCTGGACAAGCTCCTTGACATGGTAGGAGCCCTGACTAAGATCATCGAGCTAGACGAGCCGGTCAGACAGTCAGGGAACTCCCTCCCCACGGACGACCTCGCAGGCTGGGCGCAGAGGGTGATCTACCTCCTTGGCAATGCCAACTGTGCACTCTCGGTGGAATGTTGCTGTTTCCCGTTGATCAAAATTGATCCCAGACTGGGGTAACTCTCCTCCTCGGAGGTGGGCCCACTAGCGCAAGGCTCCCTATTCGGAAACCTTTTCATTAAAGAACTTGGGAAGTTTGTCGCCACGTTCTCGGCCCTTTACAAAGCCCAATCTTCGATGAAGAAGATCTTTCCCTGGAAGGTTTTTGGAGGGGCCAGAAGCAGTAGTGGTAGCTCTTCCGGCCGCCAGTCCTACCAAGGCCCCAACAGAGCCCAGGCGAGAAGGAATACGGCTGGCACGATGGTCGTCAAGGCTCCTTCTATCCCTCCCGCGGCAGTGGCCGAGGAAAACATAACCGACCTCGAGGACGACCCAACAACAATGGATACAACGGTAACACTGGTTCTGGAAACACCTCTCCGTTTGAAGGGGGTAGATTACGCGTTTGCACTCACAAGTGGGCAGAGATAACGGCACACCAATGGGTACTGGAGACCATCCAGGGGTATCACATCGAATTCTACGGAACCCTGTTGCAAGACATGAGGCCCCGTCCTCTAACCTTCTCTGCCCAAGAGATGTCCCTAATAGACCAAGAGGTACAGGGACTTCTCTCCAAGAATGCGATATGCCTTTCCCATCTTCATTCTGAGAGTTTCCTCAGCAACTTGTTTCTGGTAGAGATAAGGGATGGGGGCTTCCGCCCAGTGATAATCCTCAGGTCTTTCAAAGAGTGGCTAGTGTATCGCCACTTCAAGATGGAGGGTATCCACCTCCTCAGGGACATGCTACTTCGGGACGATTGGCTGGCGCGCCTGGACCTCAAGGACGCCTATCTGACAGTTCCCATCTTTCCACCTCATTGCAGGTACCTCCATTTCAAGTGGAGAGGACAAATATTCGAGTTCCGGACTCTCCCGTTCGGCTATCCTCAGCACCGTGGCGCTTCACAAAACTACTCAAGCCTGTAGCGAAATATCTTCAGACCCTGGGCATCAGATTGATCATCTACTTGGACGATATCCTGTTGATGGATCAGTCTCGGAATCGACTTTTGTCCCATCTGAACACCACCATACACCTCTTTCAAGGCTTGGTTTTGTCATAAACCAACAGAAGTTGGATTTGACGCCCCAACAGACTATGACCTTTCCCGGCTTCAGTATAGACTCCAGGGCAGCGACCTTGAGCTTAGTGAGCCAGAAGATCAACAAGATCAAGAAAGAACTGAGAAAAGTACTTCGGAGGGACACAATCTCCCTGCGCCAGCTGGCCAGGATTGTTAACATATTATCGTCCTCGATACAAGCCATCTTCCCAGGCCCTTTGCACTACTGTGCTCTCCAGAGGCTGAAGGCAGCCCACCTTCGGAGAGGTCTTACCTATTCGGAGTAAGTCACTCTGACACCGAAAGTCAGGACAGAGATGCAATGGTGGATATACCACATGGAAGCCTGGAACAGGAGAGCAATATTTGGATCCTGTCCAGATCTGGTGATAGAATCGGAAGCCAGCCGTCTGGGCTGGGGAGCCAGGTGTGGCTGGATCTCCATGGGAGGCAGGTGGATGGAATAGGAACTCTCTCTACACATCAACTGCCTCGAACTACTGGCAGGCTCATTTGCTGATCGAGCGCTTACGAAGGACAGGATCTCCTTGTCAGGCAGCGCGTCCGGTAAACACTGCCTTCACGCTGCCGAGTCCGTTTCCCGTAATCCGCGTACAAGACTACATTTCCCACCAGCCATAGCGCGAGTCACGCCCCACGTGACCAGGAAGCGGTACAACGCTTCGCTACTTGAGGCGGAAGGAAGAACAAGGAATTGTCGGATATTCCTTCCGGAGTGGCAGTCCTGGTTTCTTCGTGCTGTATCCTGACCTGATCTTTGGAGCCTTCGTCGCTCGGTACCGTGAGTACATTACAGAAAGTGTGTTTGTAAGCACACGCGCTCCTCAGTTGGCGAGATCGCGCTCCGCGTCTCATGCAGAGGAGCGCCTTCCTGCTTGCTTACTCCCCATTTCTTGCCTCAAGGGGGAGAGAGCCCGTTTCTCTTGACACCTAGAAACGGTGGTGCTCCTCTTTGGGGGTCCTTGTGTTCATAACCCCAGCGCAGGTTCCCATAGGCCAGAGGAACGCTGCGCTTGTCTTCTTGGGGCAAGTCCCTTTGTTTAGTCCCCCTCCCGGGGCAACGCTGGTCTATCAGTTACTCGCCCATTCCTCTGTTGGACGGGACCCATGTCCGAGCCCCATTGCAGAGGAATGTATACAGCCTACCACACCGGAGTGTAGTGGCTAGGTTGCAAGTCAAGTGGAAATAACTATTGCCACGCACAAAACTCTACGTGTCCTATGAACCCGAAAACAGGTGTTGCAAGGGTCCGCATGACACAATCTTATCTGTGACGATTTACTTTGCCATGAGCTGTTCAACACGTGCACCTGTGCGTTAACTGTTTATTTGATTGCAGGAGAGAGTAAGGTGCAGAAGGGTGTTTCACAGAGCATTGCGGTTCCCTACGGCTTGATGCATTGGTTTCTATGGGACACTCAGTGCTCGCACCCCCTTTTCTCTCCTGGCAGTCTTCACTCCGTTTTCTTCTTCTTTTAGGTCTCCCTCTCTGCAGTCCCCATCCTTTCCTTCCCTCGCTTGACTACTTCACCAGTCCGTGTTTATATTTATTCCGGACTTGGGGCAGTCAAGAGGTGGACCCCATTGAGCATCAGCGCAACCCCGAGGACATCCAGAGGCGGAATCCTGACAGAATATCCGACCCACGAATTCTATTCCTCCTGGTTGCGCTGTTGTCAGAATGGCCACTCTTGAGGATGTTATGGCTGCATTGGCCCTTGTTCAGGCTGAGCTCACAGCCTCTAGGAGCGAAACAGCCGCCTTACAGGCCAGGGTAGAGAGGTTACAAAGGAACCCGTTCGATGCCGGCATGCCCTCACACCCTGCCCCTTTACCGGTTGTTGTGGAAATGCCCTCACAGATCCCGTTAGCCCCTCCTGAACGTTTCCATGGGGACAGCAGAAAGGTACAAGTCTTTATGACCCAAGCACTGCTTCATTTTAACTGTAAACCTAAACTGTTTTCAACGAACCAGGCTAGGGTAGCCTTTGTGATCTCTTATTTAGCAGGGGAAGCAGCGCAGTGGGCAGTCCCTTTAGTAAGACGAGACGACCCGTTACTCTATGACTGGGACGCGTTCCGGATTGAGTTCGAGAAGACGTTTGACCGACGAACAGAGTCCTTCGCTGCAGACAGGGACTTGCTCGAACTCCGGCAAGGGAACATGGACCTGATTACTTATTTAAACAATTTCCGTCGCCTGGTGGCCGAAACCGAGTGGCCGGAGTCCAAGCAAGCCGCCATATTCTATCAGGGGCTGAAAGATGAGCTGAAGGACGTCCTCGCTCAGATCGATCCACAACCACAAACATGTAATGCCCTTATTGAATTAACTCTACGACTAGACCACCGTCTGAAAGAACGTAAGGGAGACCACAAAAAGAAAGACCGGATCTCCCCACAACTTGATCGGACTCCTTCCGTGGATCCTAATGGAACTAGACCAGAACCTATGGACATAGGGGCAGTGAGAGCTTCGTTGACACTCAGCGAAAAGGACCACAGACAGAAACAAGGCCTATGTCTTTATTGTGGAAAGAAGGGACACTTCCTCCGTGACTGCCCCGTTAGGCCAAAAGCCGTACGTCCTCGGTCGGGGCAAATGGCCTCGATCTCTACTGATAAGGACTCGGAAAACTCCAAAGCTTGAAGGAATACGAAGGGGAACCATCAAGCTCGTTTATAATCCCTTCCTTGACCTCTCCTGCCGTCCGAAATGCAAGCCACTTCTTTATCTCGTTAGAAATCTGGGTTAACCAAGAACCCAAGAACATCAGAGCCATGGTGGATTCAGGAGCCACCGGATGTTTTATGGACCGTCAGGAAGCGCACCGGTTGAAAATACAACTCGTTCCCAAGCCCTTTCCCGAGCGCGTCTATGCGGTGGATGGCAAGGAGTTGAAGGCGGGCCCCATAGGGTTTGTTACCGAAGAACATGAACTCGTCTAAGAGGGGTATCACCATGAATGGATTTCCTTTCAAGTCATCCAAGCCCCTCACTACGGAGTGATCCTGGGTCTTCCATGGCTACGGAGGCACGAAACAACCATACACTGGACCAATGCCACCTTATCCCTCCAGTCCACCTATTGTCAGGCTGTATGTAACCAAGCTCCCCCACGGCCATCGGAGACCCTGGCCACCTGTTTCCATCTAGCTACAGCGGCAGAGAAGGACGTGTCCTTACCCAAGTGCTACGAAACCTTTTCTGGGCTATTCAGCGACACCAAGGCTGAGGAATTGCCGCAACATCGGACCTACGATTGCCGGATAGAATTGATCCCGGGAGCAGCTATACCTTGCGGTAGGATTTATGCGCTGACAGCCCCTGAAACTCTACATCTCCGGGAATACCTCGACAAATACCTGGCCTTGGGGTTCATCCGCCCTTCCAGATCACCGGCAGCTTCTCCCCTCTTTTTCGTCCCAAAAGCCAATGGAGAATTGAGGTGCTGTATCGATTACAGGGCGTTGAATGCCATCACCGTCAGAAACCAGTATCCATTGCCTCTGATCCCCGTTCTTTTGGAGCAGGTACGAACAGCAACAATATACACCAAGCTGGATCTTAGAGGGGCGTATCACCTGGTCCGAATGCGCGAAGGCGACGAATGGAAGACGGCCTTCAAGGCGCGGTATGGGCTGTTCGAGTACTTGGTTATGCCCTTCGGGCTTTGCAACGCCCCTGCCGCGTTCCAGTTCTTCCTCAATGACGTCCTGACTGATTTCTTGGATCGCTTCGTAGTCGTCTATATAGATGATATCCTGGTGTATTCAGCTACTGAGGAAGAACACGTGGTCCATGTCCGACGTGTGCTAGAGGCATTGCAGAATCGCAACCTGTTCTGCAAAATAACCAAGTGCGAGTTCCACGTGACTTCCGTGGAATTCTTAGGGGTCATGGTCACACCATCAGGCCAAATTATGGCGGAGAGGAAAGTAAAGGCGATTCTCGACTGGCCCCAACCAAAGAACACGAAGGACGTCCAGAGTTTTCTCGGATTTGCCAACTTCTATCAGCGGTTCATCCACGGCTTTTCGGACAAGGTAACTCCCCTCACCAATTTGACGCGTAAGAAAACGCCTTTCCACTGGTCCGGTGAGGCACAAAAGGCATTCAAACTTCTAAAAAAGGCCTTTACTTCGGCTCCCGTTCTGGCCCATGCTCGTCCCGAAACACCTTTCCTGGTAGAAGCCGATGCCTCTGACGTGGCGGTGGGAGCCGTCCTGTCCCAGCGACGGGAAGATACTGGACATCTCCATCCCATCGCTTTCATGTCCCGAAAGCTCAACGCAGCGGAACAGAATTATACCATCGCCGAGAAGGAGCTTTTAGCCATCCGGGAAGCGTTTCTGGAGTGGAGACATTGGCTGTTAGGGGCGATCCACCCAGTGACGGTCTACACTGATCACAGAAACCTTCAGTTTATGAGAGCAGCACGCCATCTCACCCCTCGCCAACTTAGATGGATGTTGTTTTTTGCCGAATTCCACTTCATCGTTACGTTTCGCCCAGGCCGTGACAACAAGAAAGCCGATGCACTCACGAGGCAAGAGAATCCAATCCAACCACAAGTGTCGGAGAAAAGAGCCATAATTGAGCCTAGCCGAGTGATCGGTACCACGCACACCGACATATTCCTACAAAAAGTTCAAAAAGGAATTCAAACCTTCGCATGGAAAGACTGGCTGAAGCACCACCCGGAATGGCGGAGTCGGCAGGGTCTCCCCATGAAAGGGGACCAACTCTTGGTACCAACACAAGAACTGAGGAGGACAGTGTTCGCCTGGTGTCATGACCTTCCCTGCGCAGGACATACCGGAGGACAGAAAACTCTGGAGCGAGTCCTACGGCAATTCTGGTGGCCCACAGTCCGTCCTGATGTACTGTTGTGGGTAAAACGGTGCTCCACCTGCGCTCAAATGAAAACCGATCATCGCCCCACTCAAGGGTTGCTACAGCCGTTACCCACACCTGACACCCCATGGGAAAGATTCTCGGTAGATTTTATCGTTAGACTACCTAGAGACCAAGGGTGCACAGCCATCATGGTCGTTGTGGACTACTTGTCTAAAATGGGGCATTTCATAGCCTGTAAACAGGTCCCGACCGCTGGACTGGTAGCCAAGCTATTGCTCACCCATGTGATACGTCTTCATGGCCTTCCGAAAGTCATAGTTTCTGATCGAGGGGCCCAGTTCACTGCCCATTTTTGGAAGACCTGGTGTTCCGAACTCAAAATAGAGTCTTCTCTGTCAACCAGTTTTCACCCCCAAACAGACGGGCAGACCGAACGACTCAATCAAACCCTGAAACAATACCTCAGATGCTATGTCAACAACAACACCGAAGCTTGGGTAGACTGGCTATGGGTACCAGAGATAGCATATAATAACGCCAAACATGCCTCCACACAACACACACCTTTCTTTAGCACATATGGGTTTCACCCCCGCTTTACGCCATTAATCCTTCCTAGTCTAAATACCAAACTCCCTGATGTACAGGCTAGACTTGACCACATCCGTACCACCCTATTAAGCACCCAGAAGAATCTACTCCAAGCCAAGTCCAGGTACAAGGCCCAAGCCGATAAACATCGACGACCGGCCCCCTACTATAAGTCAGGGGAAAGGGTCTGGTTGTCAACGAAACATATTAAGTTCAAGAAGCATAGTGTGTTTCACCCTAAGTTCATTGGCCCGTACCGAGCGCTCAAGCATGTCAACCCTGTTGCTGTCAAGCTGGCACTGCCTCCGCAGCTTCGCTTGCACCCGGTATTCCACGTGTCCCTGCTGAAACCTTCTCATTGCCCAATGAAAAAACGACCCATACCTGTGTGGGTTCAGCAGGAACCCGAATACGAAGTCCAGGGAATATTGGATTCCAAGGTTGTTCGGCGCAAGCTCTGGTACCTGATTGCGTGGAAGGGGTATGGCCCGGAGGAAAACTCCTGGGAACCGGCTGAGGCTGTACATGCTGATCGCCTGGTGCAGTTGTTCCATGCTCGTTATCCTGGTAAACCGGGTGTACGGCAGTGTCCTCGGTGAGGGGAATGTACTGTCAGGCAGCGCGTCCGGTAAACACTGCCTTCACGCTGCCGAGTCCGTTTCCCGTAATCCGCGTACAAGACTACATTTCCCACCAGCCATAGCGCGAGTCACGCCCCACGTGACCAGGAAGCGGTACAACGCTTCGCTACTTGAGGCGGAAGGAAGAACAAGGAATTGTCGGATATTCCTTCCGGAGTGGCAGTCCTGGTTTCTTCGTGCTGTATCCTGACCTGATCTTTGGAGCCTTCGTCGCTCGGTACCGTGAGTACATTACAGAAAGTGTGTTTGTAAGTACACGCGCTCCTCAGTTGGCGAGATCGCGCTCCGCGTCTCATGCAGAGGAGCGCCTTCCTGCTTGCTTACTCCCCGTTTCTTGCCTCAAGGGGAAGAGAGCCCGTTTCTCTTGACACCTAGAAACGGTGGTGCTCCTCTTTGGGGGTCCTTGTGTTCATAACCCCAGCGCAGGTTCCCATAGGCCAGAGGAACGCTGCGCTTGTCTTCTTGGGGCAAGTCCCTTTGTTTAGTCCCCCTCCCGGGGCAACGCTGGTCTATCAGTTACTCGCCCATTCCTCTGTTGGACGGGACCCATGTCCGAGCCCCATTGCAGAGGAATGTATACAGCCTACCACACCGGAGTGTAGTGGCTAGGTTGCAAGTCAAGTGGAAATAACTATTGCCACGCACAAAACTCTACGTGTCCTATGAACCCGAAAACAGGTGTTGCAAGGGTCCGCATGACACAATCTTATCTGTGACGATTTACTTTGCCATGAGCTGTTCAACACGTGCACCTGTGCGTTAACTGTTTATTTGATTGCAGGAGAGAGTAAGGTGCAGAAGGGTGTTTCACAGAGCATTGCGGTTCCCTACGGCTTGATGCATCGGTTTCTATGGGACACTCAGTGCTCGCACCCCCTTTTCTCTCCTGGCAGTCTTCACTCCGTTTTCTTCTTCTTCTTTTAGGTCTCCCTCCCTGCAGTCCCCATCCTTTCCTTCCCTCGCTTGACTACTTCACCAGTCCGTGTTTATATTTATTCCGGACTTGGGGCAGTCAAGAGGTGGACCCCATTGAGCATCAGCGCAACCCCGAGGACATCCAGAGGCGGAATCCTGACACTCCTGTTGCATTCTGTTGAGGATGGACAACACCACAGTGGTGCAGTATGTCAATCGGTTGGGCGGTACCCGCTCTCTAGCACTGGCGGAGCTTGCCAAGGATTTCTGGCACTACTGCCTCTAGTGACAAATATCGGTGACAGCAGAATACCTCCCGGGATCAATTAACAGTCGGTGGCAGACTGGAACTCCAGATTCCCCAGGGAGACCAGCGACTGGAGGCTCTGCCTGGCAGTATTTCAAGCTCTCATGTCACTGTGGGGTCCGTGCCAGGTGGACCTCTTTGCATCCAAATGGAACTCGCAGCTCTCACGCTATGTCAGCTGGAGACCGGTCACTGGGGCGGAAGCGGTGGACGCCTTCTTGCAGGACTGTTCAAAAACTCAAGCCTATGGCTGCATTCCTACTGTTCCTATTTATCCAGTGGGTGGTGGCCCAAGCTAGGCGTCAACGGGCCTCCCTGGTACTGATCACTCCGATCTGGCCCTCACAAGCGTGGTTCTCTTCCCTTCAGGAACTTGCTTGGACCCCTCCGTTTCAGCTCCCAACCTTTACCAAGATTTTGACAGATCCCCTGGGCCAGACCCATCCCCTGGTCCCTCCAGGGCCATCTTCACCTCATGACATGGCGGATTTCAGGCGACGTTGGCAGGACCTCACACTTTTGCAAGGAGCTGAAATTCTCATACAACAGGCGTGGGCTCCAGGAACTACCAAGAGATACAACTCGGCTTGGAGACGATGGGTTAGTTGGTGCATGGAGAAACACCTGGATCCCATGGGCACCAGTGTTACAAATGTTGGGAACTTCCTGGCAGAACTATTTCAGGAAGGCCTGGCATATTGCAGGGCTCGAAAAATCCTAAAATTCTTACTAGACCTGCAGGTCTAGTAACTTCAGAAATCTACTCGACCTAACTGTAATGCACTTGACCTCTGTGAGCAAATGTGACAAGTTAACAAGATTTAAAGGCATTTTTATTGCTCTTTCACTTTGTGAGCAATAAAGATGCCTTTAAATTGCGATTCTCCTATTAACATGACTAGAGAATCTGGATTTCATTAAAGACACGGAGGCTATCATTATGCATTAATTCTTTTAATGCGTCACAGACAGCCGCACTACATCACAAAGAAAGGAAACAGTTCTAGAATGTAGTGCCCAGGATACAAATGGCATGAGACACAAACAGACTGCCTCTTTTAAATGCAAATAACAGAAAATAAGTTCAGAAGAGTGGTCCAACTTGGTCTTGAAATTGAAGGTAACAACGAGTCCGAATGGAGGCTGGAGGATAGATGATTATGAAGAAATATCTGAAAGAAAAGAGAGATCGGATGTAGAAGGGGTAAAATAGTACGAAAGACACAATTGATAAGCAAAGATAAACATCAACAAGAGAACATGGTTTCAGAACATCATGAAAGAACATAGCTTAAAATACATATTTCAACAAAATACCAACAAAGGGAGTGGAGCAGAAGGGAGGGATAATGATAGCCTCCGTGTCTTTAATGAAATCCAGATTCTCTAGTCATGTTAATAGGAGAATTGCAATTTCATTACAAGACCGGAGGCTACATTATGCATGTTGGTAGCCATGAAGCACTACATCCGACATGTGTTCGATAGGTTTACAGTAGTGGTGAGCGAAGGTTGAAGCATTAGACCAGTCTGCTGCTTTAAGAATATCATCCAACTTGCCTCCGGACCAGAAGGATTTGCTTGCCATAGCACCTCTGAGAGAATGAGCTTGGAACTTAGAAAGATCAATTCCAGCTAGATTCATTACACATTTGACCCATCTAGAGATGGAGGAGGAGGCAACTGGTTTAAAGGGTTTAACAAAAGAGATAAGGAGTTGATTGGCATCTGGAGGACGAAGGGTCTTTCGTTCTCAAGTCATATTCTCTCATACAGTCTAAGACGCACAATTTCTTGCAAAGGTCAAAACGAGGATAGAAAATGGAATCTGACATGGTCTTAGTTCTTCTAAATATGTCAAATTTAACACCAAACATATCGTAAGATCTATGGGAAATATCCAGAGATTTAACATCTGAAACTCTACGACAAGAGATTAAACATAAGAGAGTAGCGAGTTTAAAAGAAAGGTATTTCCTGTTAAGGTATGCGTTATCTGGCCAGGAACAGAAAAGGTCTAGGATAGCTTTAACATCCCACATGGAATTGTATTTAGGTCTGGGAGGTCCTTTAAGTATTATGCTTTTCATTACCCTACAAATAATATTGTTCTTACCTACCGTTTTACCATTGACCAGAGAGTGTCCTGCGGAAATTGCGGATCTATAACAATTAATAGATCTATAGGATAAACCCCTGTCGAATTGTTCTACTAGGAAGTTAACTATATTGACGATAGGAGCCTCCAAGGGATCCAAGTCCCTCTCCACGCACCAACAAAACCATTTTTTCCAAATGTTATTGTATCTATAATGAGTTCCGGGTGCCCAAGATTCTCCGAGGAGGGACAGAGCTGATGACGAAAGGCCAGACAGTTCGTTGGATTGCCTGACACTTTCCAAGCAAGAAGGTTCAAATTCCCTGAAGAGATTAGGTGGTGATCTTCTCCGTCTGCGTTGGTGACCAGACCCCTCTCCGCTGGAATGAGGAAGGGGATGTCGCAAGAAAGTTCGAGTGTGGTGGGGAACCAGGGCTGAGAGGGCCAGAATGGGGTTATCAGGATCAAGCGACATTGGTCTATTCTGACCTTCTGTAGGACTCTTTGAATCATTGCAAAGGGAGGGTATGCGTAAGCTCGGAGGCTTGACCGGGATTGAAGAAAGGCATTCACCGCTAGGGCTCCCGGGTCTGGCATCCAACTGAAATATTTCGGGAGTTGGAAAGTTAATCTGCTTGCAAATAAATCCACATCTAGTGGACCCCAAAAGAGATAAAGGGTGTTGAAAACGTTCACATTGAGCTTCCAATCTGTACGATCTGAGAGGAATCTTGAGTTCCAATCTGCAGCAAGATTCGACTTCCCTGGAAGATATTCCGCCTTCAGTGAAATCTTGTGTTCTAGACAGAACATCCAAAGTTTCTTCGCTAAGGTGGATAAATCTGCAGATTTGGTTCCGCCAAGGCGGTTGATATAGGATACTGCAGAGACGTTGTCCATCTTGAGGAGGACAGATCTGCCTTGAAGAGAGTGTTTGAAGCTCATTAGGGCATATAATCCAGCTGACAGTTCCAAGAAATTTATGTGGTGGGAGGATTCCGAAGAGGACCATGCGCCACCGGTGTTCTGATCGAGGAAACGAGCGCCCCAACCATGGAGGCTCGCATCCGATTCCAAGACAAATTCTGGGACAGAACCGAAAATTGCTTTGCCATTCCACGCGTCCAGGTTCTCTAGCCACCAAGAGAGTTCTAATCTCCCTTCTTGGTCGAGAGTCACAGAATCCTCGTACCAGAGACCAGAATTCAGAGCTTTCCTCTTTATTCTCTGAAGGGCGCGGTAATTCAGAGGGCCTGGAAAGATAGCTTGGATGCTGGAAGAGAGGAGACCACGAAGACGGGCTAACTCTCGAAGAGTTAAAGAATCTTTTTTTAGGACATACCTGATTTCTTTGCGGATCTTGGCGATCTTCTTGGGAGGGAGAAGGAGGAGACAGTTCGAGGTATCTACGGTGAATCCAAGAAATTCGAGGGATTTTGAAGGTGTAAGGATGGATTTCTCTCTGTTTATAATGAAGCCGAGGCTTTCGATAAGGTGGATGGAGGTAACGAGATCTTTCTGAATTTGGGAGAAGACTTGAGACATAATAAGAATGTCGTCTAGGTAAATAATGAGCCGGATACCCCTCTCTCTTAGAATAGAGACAATAGTCCTCATTATTTTGGTAAAGCACCAGGGTGCGGAAGAGAGACCGAAAGGAAGAGCTTTGAACTGGTATAGACGCTCCTTCCAAGTAAACTGAAGGAAGGGCTGGTGTTCTACTGCCATCGGAATCGTAAAGTAGGCGTCCTTGAGGTCTAATTTGACCAACCAGTCTCCTTTCAAGAGAAGGTCCCTTAGAAGGTGAATACCCTCCATCTTGAAATGTCTGTAAACTAAATATTTGTTCACCTCTCGAAGATTTATAACTGGTCTCCAATCCTTGTCTTTTTTCTGAACTAAGAAAAGGGTACTGATAAAAGTTTTTAATGACCAAGGTACCTCTATGATAGCTCCCTTTTTTAGCATTGAAGAGATTTCCTCTTCGACGATCTTCTGGTGATCGACAGAAAGGATTAGAGGATTCGGGGAATGACGTTGAAAGGGAATTTCTAAGAAATCTATTTTGAAACCCTGGACGGTCTCTAGAACCCAAGGGTCTTGAGTTAGGGACTCCCAAATGTGATAAAAGAGTTTTAGCCTGCCCCCTACTTGGGAAGAAGGAAAAAGAGGAGGAAGACTTACTTGCAGTATTTGAGATGTTTTGATTTCCGCGGGATCTGTAGCCTCTATTACGAGGTCCTCCCCTGGCTCGGTGTAGAATTGTTGGTTTGAAGGGTAGAAGCCTCTACCAGAACCTCTGAATGAGGAAAAGGGCCGCTGTGAACTGCGGCCGAAAGAACGGCCCCTTCTTCCGGCCTGACCAAAAAGGCTTGTGTTGAATACACGTTTCATATTAGATTGAGCCCTGTCGAGGGCGGTAAAGGTGGCAACGTATTTGCCGATGGACTTGATCATGTCCTCCCCAAAGAGAAGACCTTTAGGGTTTTCTGAAGGTTCTTTTTCTGCCAGATCGCTGAGTTTAGGATTAATCTTGGACAGAATGGTTCTCCTCCTTTCGATGTTCAGGCTCGAGTTAGCGTTGCCAAGGAGGACGATAGCTCTCTGGATCCAACCCCGAATAAGATTGGTATCAAGAGGGGTATTAGAAATATGAGATTCCTCAGCAAGATCCAAGATCCGGGTAAGGGGCCCGAGCACGTCAAGGAGGTGGTCTTGGCAGCTCTTGAGAGCTCTCTCCAGACCCTTTCTAGGGTCTTTCCCTAATTTAAATAAAAAATTTGATTAGGTCGGGGTCGAGGTTGGGGGTTTGGGACACCTTATCATGGATGGTGGGTCTCGGGCACTCAGATTTGAGGGTATTCCTGGTTTCCCTTTCCAGAGAGTTCCTCAGCCATCTCCTAATGAACTTAGAGACATGTTCTTGGGGAAACCACTTAGAGCTGTTAGGGTGAGAAATGGTTAGGAGGGACAACATTTCCTCTCCTAAGGGATTTAAGATGATGTTATCAGAAGAGGAAGGTGATTCTCCTTCGCCAGGGTTGAGATCTAGGTCTTGGTTAGGGACGTCAAGGTCTAAGACGAATTCGTCGTAGGGGTTATTGAAGTCTTCTTCCTCTGAATCAGAGTTTGCAACATCCTTCCCGTCATAACGGGATGTACCGCGAGGGGTACCAGTCAATGTTGTACCGCTAAGGGCACCAATCAGATTTAAGCCGTGAGCGGCGATGTTCTCATTTGAGGCGCTTGGGCCTCCCAGCAGACAAGAGGAGTTAGGACCAGGAGGGTCAGCTGAGGTACTGCGACCTCTTATAGTAGAGTCATAAGGATGTCACAGTGTTTGAGTTTTTTATTCTTTTTCCCATGACTTGTAAGGTCGAGGGTAGGGTCATCATGACCAGAGGGTAGAGGCCTTTTAGAAGAGAGAACTTCTTTGAAGGTTGATAACATGCAGGAGCGCATTTCCTTTTGTAAGAAATGTTTGGATGAGTCATTGTCATGGAGGGGTGAGCTAGCAGTAGCATCATCCGAGTCAAGATCTGACATACTTGAATTATATGTTAAAATAGAGCAGTTTATTGTTAGGCACTCTCCCTTTTATTCCCCCTTTTTTTTTTTTTTTTTGAGTGGCAAAGGTAAGTATTAGTTCTCTCACCCTTTTTTTTTTTTTTTTTTTTTGTCTGGGAAAAACGATTTATGGCAAAAAATTAGATAATTTCCATAGATCTTTGCTAGATCCTTAGAAAGATGGGCTTGAAGGGTTATCGTTTGTTTGAAAAGGCAACAAATCCGTTGAGACACGATCCGTGGAAGCAACAGCTGATCGAAGCTCTCAGGCGAGATCAGCTGTTGCCAGGGAAGTGTCATGGTTAAAGGAAAGGACAAGGGGAAAGGGACCGCAAACGTGCACCGTTGCCAAGGTGCATTCCTCGAAAATATGACGCGCTCGCTCGATTGATGCGAGCGCGTCAGTAAGCCCAAAATACGAGGAGGAAATTAGACTAGATCAGCGCGAGCGCGAAGGGGGGCCCAAAGACACTGAGAGAACGTGTTTTGAATAAAATAGGTAAGCGCGTTAAAGAAAATAGTATGGTAAATGGTGTTAAGGCCCGTTAGAACCCAGAAAAGTATGGTAAATGGGAAATAATTAAACACGTGAATATTAAGGGGATCGACAACCTTAATAGGAAGTCGATCTGGGTAAATGGGGAAGGGGGGGGGTGAGCCCAGAATCGTTAGAGGAGCGAGGGAAACGCTGAAGGAAAGACGATAGTTATAAGTTAATGTATCTCTTTGAAAAGACACCAGTCAAAGCAGGTTTAAGCACAAGGAAACAGTAAATCAATGAAAATGTTAACAGTAAATCCCCCATTATAAATATTAAATAAATAACAAGCAATAGTACGCGAGAAGAGTAAATGCTACTTATCTGCCTGTGAGCCGCATTTAAAAGAGGCAGTCTGTTTGTGTCTCATGCCATTTGTATCCTGGGCACTACATTCTAGAACTGTTTCCTTTCTTTGTGATGTAGTGCGGCTGTCTGTGACGCATTAAAAGAATTAATGCATAATGTAGCCTCCGGTCTTGTAATGAAATCTTGCTATATTGTCACATTTGCTCTGCTTTCAGAGACAGAGGTCAAAAGTCAGTCTGTCTTCCTACTCGCCAGAAAGGGCGAGTAGAACCTCAAAATAGCTCTCCCTAATTAAGTCTGTCTCGCAAATGCGAGTGGGAGAGTGGATTTTTCGAGTCCTGATATTGTACCATCAATTTCTCCAGGTTGGCTATCTCAGCGGGCCATTCTCCAGTGAATAATTTTCCAGTGGGTTAACACCCATGGGTAAGTAAGCTCCTCTAGGGCGTCAGGATGTCCTGTCCCCTGTAGCCCTGGAACGTCAGTTTGTGGGACGTTAATCTGGTGCCACGTTTACTGATCTCCTGGCAGGACAATCAATACCTTTCCAGGAATGAGATCTCAGCGCAGCTGGCTATGTTGCTCTGTCTCATCTCTTGCAAGAGAGCTTCGAACGTAAGAGCTCTGGACCTCTCAGCTAGGATTTTTACACCGGAAGGGGTCACCTCCAATATCTCCAGGAGAACCAAGATGAGTACCAGGTCTGTATCTTATCCAGCTTTTCCTGATAACCCTAAACTCTGTGTGGTTGAATGCCTTAAGACATATGAAGACATGACATTGGAGGTTCGCCCTCCGGAAGAACGGCATCTCGTGATTGCCATCAAAAAGCCTTACAAGACCCTTGTCATCTCTGACCATTTCCAGATGGGTGAGATAGGTTATGGCAGCAGCTGGTACTGATATCAGCGACCTCAGAGCTCATTCCACCAGGGGAGCTTTGGCCTCCAAGGCTGTTCAGGTAGGGGCAGACTGGAGGATATCATGAATGCAGCGGATTGGTCCTCGGGTTCGACCTTTAAGAGATTTTATTTTAAAGCAATGCAGGAGGCAGCAACACAGGTGGTAAGTAAGCTTTAAACATGCACAATCCTCGCATCCGGTCCTGACATAGAATGAAAAATGTCCTAGTTAACATGAAGGAAAGTTTCAATTCCATTAAGGACACGGAGGCGAGGATTATTCCCCCCTGGCATGCGTCTCTATGGGATATAAATAAGGGGTTTTCTTAAATGTACGCTATGCTGCACTCTAAGAAACTGGAGACCTGTCAGTC
Source organism: Triturus cristatus (assembly GCF_964204655.1). NCBI lineage: Eukaryota > Metazoa > Chordata > Amphibia > Caudata > Salamandridae > Triturus > Triturus cristatus. The sequence goes on from NC_140585.1 coordinate 9,557,960, forward strand.
AGAGAAGTATTGTGGATGTTAATTAATTGCAAATGCACTAATTCGTCTCATGATTCTGAATGCAATGTTTTCCACTATATAGGACTGCTTTGGCTGTTGTACTTCAATAATAGAAGTTGATTAGTTACTATAATGACTATTGTGTAAATAGGATTTTGCAGGTGTGGCGGCATTATAACATGTTCCTTGTACCTAATTTGGAGTTATGTTCGAGAATTTCTAACGTTTCTCCTCATTTCCTCTCAGATTCAAAGACGAAATGAAGAATAACGTGCTTCAATTCCGTCAGTGAGGAAGAGGAAGGACTACGTTTTATTGTGGGATTTATAGACTGTTGGACTGTAAATGGATTGGACTATTGGTTACCATGGTTACTCCCTGGAGTTCATTGGAGATGTAGTTTGTGAAGGTGTTGTTTTATTTTACTGTTGAACCTGCTATGTTAATAAAGGTGAAGAAAGATATGCATAATCATTACCTCCGCGTCCTGAATAGAATTGAAACTTTCCTTCATGTTAACTGGGAAATCTTTCATTTACCTTCTCCTCCTGTAAGTGTAATAGTGTCCGTGTCAGCGGCGACAGCGACAGCACAAGCAGCGACACTTATCTTTATTTTCAGACCCTCACAGACCTCAGATACTCCTCCCCCCTTTCAGGCCCCAGGAGGGGAGCATACATGCCAACATTTCAGAACAGGAATTTACGTGCCAGATTTTAAAAAGAAATCAGGAGAATTTATTTCCCCCATTGACATCTATTGAAGCAGAGGCAATTTCAGGTGTGAAGCAGCTAAAATAAAAAGGCACTTTTGGCTAAAAAAATCTGGAGTCTTCTGCCCGAATCGGGTGTATTGTCATGTATGCTACAGGATTTGTAGAGCGCATGGCGACCCGGAGGCATCCCAGCAGTAGTATGCGAGCGAGAAGACTGGAAATGTCTGCACGGGGAGGAGACTGTCAGCATCTTCTGCTGTTTGTGGCCTCTTGGTGGCTCCCCTCTGATGGCCTTGTTCGATCCACAAAGTACAACAGCAGTTGACTGTTGTTGCTAAGGAACAGGGAGAGACGAGTTTAAAAGAGCGTTGATAGTGTGGTTCTTAAGGGACTCTCCTCTAATTAGAGCCTGAACCTTTACTTCCTGGTTCTTCTCCCTTTTTTAAATTTTTATTAATTTATATAACTATTCCGTGGTAACCTAAGGTGAAGGGCAACTGCGCGGCCAGCATCGGCCGCACCGAGGGGTGAGAACACGCTTGTGGCAAAAAATAATGTGGCTAAATGATTGTGACCGTATGGGCGTCGGCGAGAGAAGCGCCGGAGCTACGATATACGAGGAGGGCGAAGTGCCGAACCTGAAGCGACCGAGTGCACAGGAGAGCGAGGCGTAGATGATGGTGAGTCGGGGCAAAGACACGGCGTTGCGCTAGACACCGAGCGCGCCGAGGTGTTCCCAGGTATGAAGGGGGGGAAGCGACCCGTAAATCGTTTGGGTTGGGGGCGCAATCAGGACCGCAAACACTGATCAAAGTTTAGGAGGCATCCTTGTTGTGCGGGATGACACAAGGGAAAAAACAATAAGAAATGGACTAAAAGGTTAGAATTAACGTGCCAAACGGCAGTAGAAGTCATTGAATATCATTAGGCAAGGTGAAGAATATACAACATTAAAGTGTGAAAGACACAAGAGTCAAATTGTAAAACAAAGACAAGAGCAATGAAAAGTATAACTTATCTGTCTTGAAGCCGCATTTAAAAGAGGCTGATCTCTGTGCTGCCGTTGCCTGGATACACTTGTTTGTTCTAGAAGTTTTACTTATGATGTAACTTTAAAATGGCTGTACTTGAAGTTGCATTAAAAAGATAATGCATAATGGCAGCCTCCGGTCTTGTAATGAAATCTTCTGCTGTTTGTAGGCCTCTTGGTGGCTCCCCTCTGATGGCCTTGTTCCAGGGTCAGTGGGATGGGCGTCTGGTTGTTCTGGTGCCTCTGGCCTGTCCTATTCCTTTGGGTCCTCTGTTGGAGTTGATGGTGGGTCTGGAGTCTCTGGGTGCATTGGTGACTGTGGCCCTGTGGTTTCATTTTCTCCTGGTGCCCTCTCGGGCATTGCCCAGGTTGGCGTCTTGCAGATGAGAAACGGTGGCTGCCGGTGTCTTGGTCTCTCAGCTTCGGTTGCCGCTTCTGTGAGAGCGCCCTTTGGGGGTCTACCTGGTCTTCTTGTGCTCTGCATTAACTGTTCGTTGGGACTCGGTATGCTCTTGCGCGCATGGTTCCTTTTCCTTTTTCTCTGCCTCTGGCACTCCAGGCTGGTCTTTAGGAGCTTTGCGGTCCCCTTGCTGTGGTCGGTCTGGTCTCCCGGTTCTTAATGGGGTGGTCAATCCCTCAGAGGATGTGTTCCTCTTGGGGCTTTCCCTCAGGTTTTGCAGGCTCTCCGGTGTTCTCCCTTGTTTATTTCATTGTGGGGTTTGCACCTTCTGGCTCTGCTGGTTTTCTTCCTTTGTTTTCGGGTTGACAGTTGTGTTGGCTTGCAAGCTGGGGGGTCCTTGGCTCATTATCTTGTGGGTCTTTTTTTTTCCCCATGTTTGGAGCCAAGCTTGCCTCTAGGATTCGGTCCGCTGTGTTGGGCCTGGCCAGTCTTTCCTGTTTTTTTGTCCTTTCTTGGTGCTTCTTGTTATGATGTTCTGGGCTAATGAGTGTACAGTTGGCCTGTTTTTTCTTTGGCTTGGTATGTCTCATTGCGTAATGGAGATAAGCGAGAGGGATGGGGAGGTAATGTTTCTATTACTTACCGGTAATCACATTACTCCTAGTCCTACTCTCGCTTATCTCCATTACGGCCCGCCCTCCCTCCCGGTGGCCCGGCCAACTGTTTCTACGGCGGCTTGGTACGCACAGGTGTTGTGGAGGGGGTGTACCTTTTTTATTGTGGTAGGGGGTGTATCTACGAGGTACAGGGGCCTCGTTACATAATGGAGATAAGTGAGAGTAGGACTAGGAGCAATGTGATTACTGGTAAGTAACAGAAATAGTATAAGGTTGGTCTTTTGGGACGTTTTGAAGTAAAGGGAGGAGTTTGCCGAATTCATTAATTTTCTAATGCTTTTATTTGGACTTGAAAGAAACAGCTTCTGAATTTAATGTTATTGTTGTTTCTTCTTTTCTGGCCTGTTTTACGTTCTAGTGAGTAGGTGCTGATGGCTTCTTCCACTTACCTTCTGGGGATCAGAGGGTCTGCCTTTCTGTATTTAAACTAGATGAGAGCTGTAGCATCCTCCCCAGCCTGGGTACATATAAACCATCACGCTACACACGGAACTCAGTTATTCTGCACTGTGTAAACTCTTAACTGAACGTTCTACGTCAAGAATCTTTAGTAACCACACCCAATCACTTACGTTACTGTTGTACTGTTCCTGGAGTCTGTCAGAGACCATAGGAGTCCCATCATCGCTAGCTGAGAAGACACTATATCCCCCTTTTCTAAATAAAAAGTACAAACAATACTATATATATATATATATATATATATATATATATATATATATATATATATATATATATATATTCACTGAAAAAAACATAGGTTTCAGGGGTGTTATAGTTAGCTGGACTTTTCACTTGTACAAAACCATTGAAATTCCCCCGTTATAGTTAGTTCAGCTAACTATAACTCGCGCGTCACATATTACATCACTCATGACATGGTCAGTGACATCACTCATGACATCACTGATGACATCTCAAATGACATCACTGATGACATCATCCAGTGAATGTGTGTTTTTCTGAAAATTAAATATGTTTTATATATGTATATCTCAAGGTCGATGGAAGAATAAATGGGTATATAAGTGTCTAAATGGATGATTTGTTTTTGAAAAATCGATTGTGTAACTGACTGATTAAGTGTATCTTAGTGAATACATGGCTTAGTGAGTAATGTTTAAATATGTAAATATCTGTATCAGTCTCTCACTTTGTGTATAAGTGGCTGCATGGGTTGGTGAGTAGCTACATGGGTGTCTATATAGGTTATGAGTTGGTTTTTTGAGTATCAGTCTGAGTGTCTGCATGGTTCGGTGGGGGTATTACGTAGTGCATAGGTGCATGAATGAGTGGCTCACTCTTTGTATGTGTTGAAGACAGCATGTGTGCAGGACTGTATGGGTGGATGAGTGTGTGTGGGTGTGTTAGTGAGTGAATGACTGTCTCAATAGTGTCTTTATGAGTAACTACATATGTTTTAAACTAGTATATGTGACTATTGGTGTATATAAGTGAGTATATGTGAGAGTGAGAGATTGAAAGAGTTCCTGTATGAATAAGTATGTGTTTCTATAAGTGATTGTTTAAAAGACTAAGTATGTGTAAGTTTCCGTAGAAGTAAGTGTGGTGGTGTGTGTATAACTGTATATGCAAATAAATGTATGTTTGATTCTTTATTAGCATGAGTGACTATGTGTGTGAGTAACTCTATGGATGAGTGGCATTGTGTAACAGGATGTATAGGTGTATGAGTACATATGATGAGTGAATACATGTATGAGTGACTGTATAGGACTTAGAATTACTGAAGAGGTTGTTGTAACTGGTATTGGTATGTCCATTGTTTTGAAAAGTTTAGTCTCTATTTTTGAATGTGTGTATCAAAGGTTATATTAGCGTGAGAGGAGGTCTGCCACTCTATCACAAGGATGATGTCATCAGTGATGTCATTTGAGATGTCATCAGTGATGTCATGAGTGATGTCACTGACCATGCCATGAGTGATGTAATATGTGACGTCATCAGCAGTGCATTGCGGGCGCGCGAGTTATAGTTAGCTGAACTAACTATAACGGGGGAATTTCAATGGTTTTGTACAAGTGAAAAGTCAAGCTCACTATAACACCCCTGAAACCTCTGGTTTTTTCAGTGAATTTCTGAGGTTTTTTAAATGCTAATTCCTAACTATAACGTGCCTGAAACCTATGGTTTTTTCTGTGAATTTCAAAGGTTTTTTAAATGCTAATTTCTAACTATGCCTACAGAGATAGGACATGTGAAGAAAGAAGAAAAAATGCACAGAAAGAAAAAAAAGAAGTGCAGAAAGAAGCAACAGAAGTCCTCAAAGACGAAGAAAAGTGCAGGAAGAAGGATAACGTGCAGAAAGAACAAAAAGAAGAGCAGAAAGAAGCCTTGTTGCAAAATCATCCTGTACCCTCAACTTTTTCAGACGGATACTGGTGGTAACTGAGTCTGACTAACCAGTCCTAGAGCCAGTGCTATGTTAAAAGACACTTAGAATACAGTGAAAACACCTACATACACTAGGGAACATTATGCGTTGGGGTCCCCCTGTGATTAGCATGACCTCCTCTGTAAGCCCCTAGTATATAATAGGGCAGGGGGATTAAAACTACCTCTTAAAACAGGCCACAGGGCGTTTTTGCACACGTTAACTCAGGCCCCGTCCCCTCCCTTCACCACTGTGTAAACACGCCCTGTGTCCGTTTTTAGTTGGGAGATTAAGTTCATTTGAATCCTGAGGGTCCCTAGGGTCCAACTAGCCCACTAGGTACCTCCAGTAAGTGCCACAGAGCTGCGTTGCAGAGAGGTGTAAAAAGTGGCACGGCCTGGACCACCTCTCTGCAATGCAGCTCAGTGGCGCTTACTGGAAGCACTTGGTGGGCTAGTTAGCCCCCAGGGGCCCTCAGTATTGAAGGAAAATTATATCCCCAATTTAAAACGTGCCATAGTGCACACGTCACCTCAGGCCCCGTCCCCTCCCTTCACCACTGTGTAAACGCGCCCTGTGGCTGTTCTAAGTTGAGAGATTAAGTCCCCTTGAATCCTAAGGGTCCCTAGGGTCAAACTAGACCATTAGGTACCTCCAGTAAGCACCACAGAGCTGCGTTGCAGAGAGGTGTAAAAAGGGGCTTGGCCTCAGAACACCTGTCTGCAGCGCACCTCCCTGGTGCATACTGGAGATGCCTGTTGGGCTAGTTAGCCCTCAAGGACCCTCAGTATTGAAGAGGAATTAATTCCCCAACTTACAACTCGCCAGGGGGCGTGTTTGCAGAGTGCTGCAAGGAGGGGGCGTGGCCTCCGGCACGATGCCAGTCTTTTATTTATTTTAATCTTTTAAGAAGGGGGGATGTGTGGTTCCCCTTCTTATTCTAATTTATTGGCCCTGATGACCCCATCCCCCAGGGCCTGTCTCCTAATTATATTTCTTTGACCCCAATCCCTAGGGCCGGCCACTGTTTTTTATTATTTTTAAAAAATATATATTTACAGACAAACCTAGGACATGCTGGACAAACCGTACGTACCTATCACCATGACGATTTGCTTGATATTCATTAAAAAGCGACTATGCATACAATGAATCTAAGTGGAATGTATTTACACCACTAGTGAAGCTCTGACATGTCTGATGCCCTACCGTGCCTAATCCCGGTAGACACCCTTGTCGTTTATTTATACAAACATGGGTAGCTATTGACGGGCACATTTAATACACATGCACACCAAGCCATTCAAAGGGGATTCGACAAAAATTCGGCCAAAACTATGCAAGAAACCCCCCTCACGGTTAATAAAACACACATCCACTGCCGGATGTGTAATACTTTTTATTTTACTCTCTGGGAAGGGGACGAACATCACTTGAGAGTCACAGCGCACTCCTGGCAGAGCCCAATGCTGTGTTACACCCACCATTGCCTGCTGAGTGCCACACACCTCTGTGTTGTATTCCACTAGCTAGTGCATATGCTATGACACTCTCTAGCCCATGTGCACTGTAACACCACCCCGTGAATATGTCATGCCACACTTGTCTTCGCACGGGTTATATTGCCCCATCTAACGTGCCTTCCTCGATGCCTATGTTATAACGCACAGTGCTATGCCATACATATTACAATCTGGGATCCATATCTTTGTCACAGTGCATATGCAACGTTACACTTCCCAGCACATATTTTATATTACAACTTTAGAGACTAGTTAGGTTACACAAACCTGCCCTGTGCATATTACACTCCAAGGCGCATATCGCATAGCACGCGCTAGTGCCTGTCCTATCTCGCGCTCTCCAATGAATCTGTCATTGCGCACAATGTATTGCATATTATATTTCACGCCCGGTTCATCTTATATCACACTTTTTGGTGCATAGTTTAAAACATACACTATATCTAGTTTTCATTTTCAATCGTGCTCTCAGGACTATGTTCTATATAACACTGTGTACACCTACCCTTTTCACGGGCATTACATTTTGCGATAGGGGGTGGAGGGTCAGGGGGTGTTTCTGCCAAGTGAGCCCGGAGTCACAGTCACAAACGTCCTCTTCTTCCTGAATAAAAGTGAGATTATGCTGCATACTTGTTCATATTTTAAGTAGTTCGCACAGACACACGTTTTAAAAACAATAAAGTTCCTAATACCCGCCTTCTCTGAACAGTTAGCTTGCTGCCCCATCCCCCTCCTCCCTATCCTCTGTTGTGTGAATCCATGGACTAGCCTCCTCCCTCCTGCCATGCATGGTCTGATGTGCTGCCACTGCCCTCAATTTAGTATGATGTACCAGTCCACTCCTCCTGCCCTCCATTGCCCAATTCTATGCCCCATCATTGACCTCCTGCTTAAACTCTGTGCTTAGCTTGCTGCCCCTATTCTCCTTCCCCCTGCCCTCCGATGTCTTTGTGTATGCCCCTGCTCCATCCTTTTTGCCCACCATGTTCCATGGACCTGCCACTCCTATCTACTCTGAGTGTTCTGTTGAGCTGCCACTCCCCTCCCACCTGCCTAGCATTGTCAGATGACTGTAACCTGTCCCTGCCACCTCCACCGTGCCTGTCCACATGCCATGCCCCTATCCTCTTCCTCCTGTCCTACGTGGTCCATTGTACTGCCACACCCTTCTGCCCTCCCTGGTCTGTTGTGCTGCAACTGCTCCTCCTGCCTGCCCCGTGCGGTCTGTAGTGAGGCCCCTTCCCCTGAACTTTCTTGTCTGTGCACAGGTCCTGACCCTCCCTTCTAATCTCCAGCGTCCTTTGTGCATGCCCCTGCACCCTCCTTCTTGCCCATCATAGCCATTGTGCTACCACTAACCCTCCCACTTTCCATGCATGGTCTTCTGTGCTGCCATGGCCCCTCCCACCTTCCCTGTGTGGTCAGTTAGCTGCCCCTGAAGCCCTCCCACCTTCCCTCCATGGTCTGTGTGTATGCCATCAAAGTCTCACTGTTGCTCTTCATGGTGTGTCTTGCTTCTAGTGCCCATCCTGCCTGATCTCCATGGCTATCTTGCTGCTCCTGCCCTGCCCCCTTGCCCCCAGCCCTCTGTTTACATGTGCAGACCCCTACTCCCTCCCTCCTGGCTTGTCTGTTCCATTGTAATGCCCCTGATCCATCCCTCCTGCCCTTTATGGTCTGTTATGCTGCAGCTTTCTCTCCTGTCTGTCCATTATGGTCCTGCCTCTTGCCCCTCTGTTCTCTGTTGTCCATGTGCATGGTCCTGTCCCCTCCCTCTTGCTTTCTATGGATTGTTGTGCTGCACTCCCGTCCCGCATGCCCTGTGTGGTGTATTGTGCTGCTGCAAACCCCGATGCCTGCCCTGCAGGGTCAGTTTGGTGGACCTCTCCATGTCCCTCCTGTCCTCTGTTATCCAAGTCCATGTCCCTACCCCATTTCCTCAAAGAAAAAACAAAACCGGTTCAATGATTCTGAGGCTATGGCCTAATAAATAGGTCCTTGATAGAGCACAAAAACACAACTGGGACAAGGGTGGACACAACAAGAATAGAAAGTATTCACAAGATAGTAGGTATTAAAATAAACCTGGCATATTTATTTTGCTTTTTTTTGATAGAAAATTTCATTTTTCAATTTATATACATAAATCTCTTCATAGGACAAATGCATAGACATATAATATCAAAAATTACAATACAATAAATATACAAAAAATCAAACACAACTACAGAGGGAGTGCCCCGCTAGAGAACTAAGCCATGCATACATTCAATCAGTACCACATTCATAACAACTAAACAAATAATTAGTGAACATAAGTTATCCTTGGGAATTCGAATGGATGAATCAGTTGTATCGCATCCAGAGGAAGCCAGATGGTACTTCAAAAAGAAGGGAGGTCATCGAATCAAGCGCCAACGCGCGTTTCGGTATAGGGCCCACGGGGGAGCCCCACCTTCATCAGGGCGAAGACCAAGGATAATGGGGGGCACACACTCGATCTAAAAATTCAAATGAATATGTATCATAAAGTGACAAACACTGGTACATTCATCTCTTAACCACTTTGGTGTTCAAACAAGATTTCTGGATTCTTTAATGTCCAAATCACTAGTCCAGTTGCGTCACTAGTGTTCCTAAATAAATCGCTTTATATATATAAGCCCAATGGGTCCGACAGTAGCATAGAAAACAGATCACCACTAAATAAGAAAATGAAAATCCGTTCACCAAGGTGATAAAGATAAAGCTTCAGTTAGATCAAAGCAAGGAAAAGGTAATAATAAGAAAAAGAAAGAGAAAGCTTGATACAGAAAGACGGAAGCCATCCACGAAGGTGATAAAAATATAAACAAACATGAGTGCTGTTACCAGACAAGCCCAACATAACGGGAAATACATACTAAAATGGATGTTCAAGGAGGAACATGGATAATTCGCCTCCAGGCCACAGCAGTAAAATCAAAGTCCTATGGAACCGTAAGATGAGGCTCACTATAGGTAAATATTTCGTTTCCAAATGCTCAACATAGGCGATAAAGGTGCCTAATTCTTGTACACCAATGATCTATGAAAGGAATAAATGAACAAAAATGAACCTCCAGCTGATTCAATATCTATAATGACAAGCCATTCTGAAGGGAGGACTTGTATAAAAGGGAAAGAAGGGAAGGATGGGGCTGGATGAAGTAACCACAATACTTACGCTGCAAGAAAATTCAATCGGAGCGCAAGCTCAAGAATTGAAGAGCAAGTAGTGCAAAAAGGGAACGGCAGGTGACTAGCGGTCCGTAATCATCGTAAAGTGGATATATATCGATACAGATTCTGTGGAGAAAAATGAAACATGGAGGGGTCTAACATTGGTTCCCATGAAGTAATATCAGATTTTTGTAGTCGCGTAAACGGACATGGGGGGGGGGGGGGGAAATAAGACTGATGTGGAAGCGACTCCATTCCCTCACCGCCAGCATATACGAGACCTCACGGATAGCACAGGTATCGTGCTAAGAGGAACTGAAAAAGACTAAGGTAAAAGGATGGGAATTCCCATCAAGTGGATAACGTTACAGGAGGGGGAGGGGGGTGAAGGGAGGGGAAACACGAACGGATCAGAGGGGAGCCGGGAGCCTGAATAGGGCGGCAGTATACGATAAGTGCAAAAGCCTACAGGTTCGAGACTTACTTCTTCAAGGATCGCGGAATTCCCCAGGGGTTCCGAATAGCAGGATCGGCGTCTATGTCTCCCTGCCGGTGAGCAAGGGGCAAGGTCCGCCCTACTCAAATACTTCTGTTCCGGGGTCCACCCGCCAATGGGGACAGAGGAGGGCGGGAACAGATTAAATATCGTCAGAGGACTATAGGTGGAAGGTAGTCGGGACGGCTGTGAAAACGAGGGCGCCATGTTAGAGATGTAGAAAGGTCCCGCGGTGTCGTGAGTCTAGGGAAAATAGTCCGCCAAGGTAATGAAGATGGTCAAAACTCTGGTTGGTAACATACGAACACTTGGAAATTCATTATTGGGCCGCTAGGTACGTTAAGACCCCAAGATGCTTATGTGTGTAAGAGAATACCAAAAAACCATCAAGTGGACACCCGTATGAACAGGAAATATATTCGCCTAGTCTACTGTGGTGTGACTCAAATCCCACAAGGATCCAGAGGGAAGGGAGGGGGAATGATAATATGAAGATATAAATAGGAAATAAAGAATAAAAAGGAGGTCAAAAAAAAAAAAAAAAAAAAAAACAGAGGTAAAAACCAAGGCTGTATGGAAGGTGGAAAAAAGAGAAGGCTAATACAGAGTGGAAGGGTATGAAGCCAGGATGGGCATTCTGCTGAGTGGGGAACCGCGGCAAAACATCCAAGAGGAGAGTAGTACCCTTCCTAATGAACGTTATAATATGGCATTCTCCCATGAGATAATTTCGTTAAGGCCATGTCGCACCGAGTCCAGATAAAAAATCCAGAATGTTTCCCTTTTCTTCCGAATGGAAGTAGGGTTCTTTCCAGGGGGGGAGTATATTTTTTCCAAAATCGTCCATTTCAGATCCGAGTCTTTGTGATTCATATCTAACCAGTGAGTAACTAGAGGGGCAGATGTTTTTTTGGTGCGAATATTGGATCTGTGTTCACAGATTCGCAATCTAATTTCCCGACTCGTTTCACCGATATAGGGAAGATCACAGGGGCAGAGAATAATTTTATCTGGACTCGGTGCGACATGGCCTTAACGAAATTATCTCATGGGAGAATGCCATATTATAACGTTCATTAGGAAGGGTACTACTCTCCTCTTGGATGTTTTGCCGCGGTTCCCCACTCAGCAGAATGCCCATCCTGGCTTCATACCCTTCCACTCTGTATTAGCCTTCTCTTTTTTCCACCTTCCATACAGCCTTGGTTTTTACCTGTTTTTTTTTTTTTTTTTTTTTTTTTTGACCTCCTTTTTATTCTTTATTTCCTATTTATATCTTCATATTATCATTCCCCCTCCCTTCCCTCTGGATCCTTGTGGGATTTGAGTCACACCACAGTAGACTAGGCGAATATATTTCCTGTTCATACGGGTGTCCACTTGATGGTTTTTTGGTATTCTCTTACACACATAAGCATCTTGGGGTCTTAACGTACCTAGCGGCCCAATAATGAATTTCCAAGTGTTCGTATGTTACCAACCAGAGTTTTGACCATCTTCATTACCTTGGCGGACTATTTTCCCTAGACTCACGACACCGCGGGACCTTTCTACATCTCTAACATGGCGCCCTCGTTTTCACAGCCGTCCCGACTACCTTCCACCTATAGTCCTCTGACGATATTTAATCTGTTCCCGCCCTCCTCTGTCCCCATTGGCGGGTGGACCCCGGAACAGAAGTATTTGAGTAGGGCGGACCTTGCCCCTTGCTCACCGGCAGGGAGACATAGACGCCGATCCTGCTATTCGGAACCCCTGGGGAATTCCGCGATCCTTGAAGAAGTAAGTCTCGAACCTGTAGGCTTTTGCACTTATCGTATACTGCCGCCCTATTCAGGCTCCCGGCTCCCCTCTGATCCGTTCGTGTTTCCCCTCCCTTCACCCCCCTCCCCCTCCTGTAACGTTATCCACTTGATGGGAATTCCCATCCTTTTACCTTAGTCTTTTTCAGTTCCTCTTAGCACGATACCTGTGCTATCCGTGAGGTCTCGTATATGCTGGCGGTGAGGGAATGGAGTCGCTTCCACATCAGTCTTATTTTCCCCCCCCCCCCCCATGTCCGTTTACGCGACTACAAAAATCTGATATTACTTCATGGGAACCAGTGTTAGACCCCTCCATGTTTCATTTTTCTCCACAGAATCTGTATCGATATATATCCACTTTACGATGATTACGGACCGCTAGTCACCTGCCGTTCCCTTTTTGCACTACTTGCTCTTCAATTCTTGAGCTTGCGCTCCGATTGAATTTTCTTGCAGCGTAAGTATTGTGGTTACTTCATCCAGCCCCATCCTTCCCTTCTTTCCCTTTTATACAAGTCCTCCCTTCAGAATGGCTTGTCATTATAGATATTGAATCAGCTGGAGGTTCATTTTTGTTCATTTATTCCTTTCATAGATCATTGGTGTACAAGAATTAGGCACCTTTATCGCCTATGTTGAGCATTTGGAAACGAAATATTTACCTATAGTGAGCCTCATCTTACGGTTCCATAGGACTTTGATTTTACTGCTGTGGCCTGGAGGCGAATTATCCATGTTCCTCCTTGAACATCCATTTTAGTATGTATTTCCCGTTATGTTGGGCTTGTCTGGTAACAGCACTCATGTTTGTTTATATTTTTATCACCTTCGTGGATGGCTTCCGTCTTTCTGTATCAAGCTTTCTCTTTCTTTTTCTTATTATTACCTTTTCCTTGCTTTGATCTAACTGAAGCTTTATCTTTATCACCTTGGTGAACGGATTTTCATTTTCTTATTTAGTGGTGATCTGTTTTCTATGCTACTGTCGGACCCATTGGGCTTATATATATAAAGCGATTTATTTAGGAACACTAGTGACGCAACTGGACTAGTGATTTGGACATTAAAGAATCCAGAAATCTTGTTTGAACACCAAAGTGGTTAAGAGATGAATGTACCAGTGTTTGTCACTTTATGATACATATTCATTTGAATTTTTAGATCGAGTGTGTGCCCCCCATTATCCTTGGTCTTCGCCCTGATGAAGGTGGGGCTCCCCCGTGGGCCCTATACCGAAACGCGCGTTGGCGCTTGATTCGATGACCTCCCTTCTTTTTGAAGTACCATCTGGCTTCCTCTGGATGCGATACAACTGATTCATCCATTCGAATTCCCAAGGATAACTTATGTTCACTAATTATTTGTTTAGTTGTTATGAATGTGGTACTGATTGAATGTATGCATGGCTTAGTTCTCTAGCGGGGCACTCCCTCTGTAGTTGTGTTTGATTTTTTGTATATTTATTGTATTGTAATTTTTGATATTATATGTCTATGCATTTGTCCTATGAAGAGATTTATGTATATAAATTGAAAAATGAAATTTTCTATAAAAAAAAAGCAAAATAAATATGCCAGGTTTATTTTAATACCTACTATCTTGTGAATACTTTCTATTCTTGTTGTGTCCACCCTTGTCCCAGTTGTGTTTTTGTGCTCTATCAAGGACCTATTTATTAGGCCATAGCCTCAGAATCATTGAACCGGTTTTGTTTTTTCTTTGAAGTTTTGTACCTTTAACCCCTTTTTACCGGTTCTTCATTAAGTCACCGGGGGTCCCCCTTCGTTTATTGGCCTACCCCATTTCCTTCCATGATCCAATGTACCATACTTGCGAACATTTTGAACTTGGTAAGAGGGAGATTTTGAAAAGAAACTGGGGTATTGATTTTCCCCTTTGAGTTACATTGAAAAAGAGGAGATTGTAGACAGGAGACAGATAAAATAAAGCCCATTTGAGCTTAAAAACATTGGACGTTTCCTGGCTGAATCGGGTCTGTTGGCATGTATGGTTGTACTACCATTGCCTCTTCCTTCTGCCCACAATGGTCTATTACATTGCCACAGCCTCTCTTGCAAGTCCTGTATTGTTGGTTTGTTGCCCCTGCCCCCCTTTCCACTGCCCTCCATAGTCTGTTATGCTGCCACGGCCCTTCCTGCCTGCTCAGTGTGGTTAAATTGTTGCCTTTGCACCCTCCTACCTGCCTTCAATTTTCAGAGTCCGTGCCCCTGGCCTCTGCCTCTCAACAGTATCCTAATGAACAACTAGATTGCTAACATTCTATATTTATTACAAAAGTGTGGAACGCCTGACGTCATCTTGATGTAATCAAAACTGTAAAACCTAGAGCATTTCCTTTAGAAATTACATATATGAGAGGGTCTTATTGGCATCAAAATTATGGTTAGTGCTCTAAAAGACTAAAATAAGGACATATTGTCTGAGTTTTCAAATAGCGAGAAAGCACTTTTAAGTTATTTGTTACCTTTATGTTTTTTTAACCAGTTGACCACTTGATTAAATGTTGCACTTAGGGGAGAGGATGTGGTGTTAGTTCCAGAACTGCAGACTTTGCAACTGGGGAACCAGGTTGGAGTTTCTGCTTCAGCTCGACATTCTGTGATTCTGGTCAAATCACTTAGTCTCCCCATGTCTACAACCAAAATTAATTTGTTCTTGTGTGATGTAACCAATGCTCATGTAAAGCACTCCAATACCTGACAAGTCTGCACTATATAACACTGCAAAACCACAAAATAATAAGTGTTTTGCACACTTCTGTCATTGGGCTATATTTGGGCTACATCTGGGTGATTTTGGGCTACATTTGGGCTCTTTTGTCTCTGGTGGCCATCTTGGGAGATTTATTTGTTATGAAGTTTCCTAATTTCCTCATGTACTGCAGTCTCCTCAGTAGGAAATGCTTTCAGTTTTTTACTTTGATTCCATCATGAAGGTATTCAAATATGTCACACATTTGCCATAAATTCTGAATGTTAGCACTCTAGTTGCTCATTAGATCACTGTAGTAAAACTACTGTTCACCATGGAAGTGTGCTCCTGGTATTAAAAGTGCATGTTTCAGTCTGCATGTCAGAATTTTTTAATGAAATAGAAGAGGATTTGAGAAGTCACTCAAAATGTGCCCTAATTTTTCTTTCTGCAGCACTAAACATACTTTCTATGGCAAAATGAACCCCCTCATTTTGTTCCTTTTTAAATTAAATGTTTTAAGAGTTACCACTTTATTCCAACCAAGATGGCTTCAGGTGTGCCATACGTTTGTCATAAGTAGGACTGTTAGCGCTCTAGTTGTTCGTTAGAACACTCTGGGAAGCTGCAGTAGAACACAAAGGAATCAACTGACAGTCTCTGCCCTTGTTGGATGTACATGTTTTACTGAGAATGTCAGACTTCATTCTCACATGACTGAGAAAGATAATGTGAATTTACAGAAAATAAGCTCTCAGTTTAGCTTATAGATCACCTTCCAAACCTCTGTGGGAAAAGCATGAGAAAATATTTTTCTCTCAATCATGATATCCCAGCAGAAGGCTTTTTCACGTGGTGAAATCACCTTAGAACACACCACAATTCCTAAAATTAGTATGGTACCATCAACAAATGATTTATAATCTTCCTAAAGTCTTAAAACCTTCTATTAACAGCAATGCTTTTTAATGAGGTGCTATCATGTATATTGGTCCCAAGATGGCTGCCAACACTTCTTGGATGAAGTGCTGACAGCCAATCAGATCTCAGGATGAGATGTGTGGTTAGGCTCCGCCCACATATATATGATTTTACTTTTGATTTTCTCAGGAACTACTGAACAGATTGACACCAGACCTGCAAAAGGCACATCCCTGACCTGAGGACTACCTCTCTGCCAAATTTCAAGTAATTCTGTTCAGCCGTTCGGGCTGTACCTTGGACTAAAGGTCCCTATGGAAAATTGCATGGGGAAAACGCGTTTTGGGACCCCCTTTTTTTCTCAGCCCCCGATTGACGAATCCCCCCGAGACTTTCAGGGTAGGAGTGGAGAGGAGCGCCCCGCCTATTTTGAAAATTTCGCGAGGATTCGTCAACCGGCGCCAAAGTTATTCCAAATAGAATGTTGCGTATTTCCTATGGAAACACGGTCCTAACTATAACTATCTACTGGCGACCGCCAGTAGATAATATATACCTGTGTGGTGTCTTTTCATTTGGTAATTCAAGAGATTATAAGGTAAAACAAGCTTTACATTCCTCAGAGACTTAGCCTGAAGGCTGCTCTCCACAGCTACCACTAGGATAGCTATGGAAACACGGTCCTAACTATAACTATCTACTGGCGACCGCCAGTAGATAATATATATATATATATAATTTCTCTGTTTGGTGGCAATTAAACCTACCCGATCCGTCCAAAAGCATGTGTCGGACCCGTTTCTTGGCAAAGAGGCGGGTGTGGTGGTGGATATATATATATATATATATATTATCTACTGGCGGTCGCCAGTAGATAGTTATAGTTAGGACCGAGTTCCCATAGGAAATCTGAAAATTCTATTTTGAATAACTTTGGCGCCGGTTGACTTATCTTCGTAAAATTTTCAAAACCAATGGGGCGCTCCGCTCAGCTCCTACCCTGAAAGTCTCGGGGTGATTCGTCAAGCGGGGGCTGAGAAAAAAGGGGGGTCCTAAAACGCCTTTTCCCCATGCATTTTCCCATAGGACCTTTAGTCGAAGGTACAGCCCGAACGGCTGAACAGAATTACTTGAAATTTGGCAGAGAGGTAGTCCTCAGGTCAGGCATGTGCCTTTTGCATATATGGTGTCAATCTGTTCAGTAATTCCTGAGAAAATCTTGGGACCAATATACATGATAGCACCTCATTACAAAGCATTGCAGTTAATAGAAGGTTTTAAGACTTTAGTTACATTATAAATCATTTGTTGATGGTACCATACTCATTTGAGGAACTGTGGTGTGTTCTAAGGTGATTTTACCATGTGAAAAAGGCTTCTGCTGTGATATCATGAATCATGTTTGAGAGAAAACTATTTTCTCATGCTTTTCCCACAGAGGTTTGGAAGGTGATCTATAAGCTAAAATGAGAGCATATTTTCTGTAAATTCACATTATCTTTCTCAGTCATGTGAGAATGAAGTCTGACATTCTATTTCAGTCCACGGAGGCTCTGATTATGCTTCTCTATCTTTACTGAAATCAACAGCAGCCAATAAACAAACTTTAAACTGGCATGACCCCGGAAGGTAAACCCCTTCCTGTCTGTGCACCAATCACTGTACAGTCCCCACATAAGTACATATGACGCCGTCATAACGTTCTCTTTCTTTGCTGCTGCAGCAGCAGATAAGTGCCTTTCCATTTATTTTTTATCGTTGTGGTAAAGATTATTGGGGAGGTCGAATTAGCGTTTGTGTAATGGTGATTTTAAGTGACTCGTTCCTTCACTTGTTATGGTGATTTTCATAATGTTTTTGTGACTCGTTCCTTCCCTGGAGCGCGCGTAGTTGCGGTGCGTGTTACACTTCACTGGCGGTGCGCGTGTAGCGCTAGGGTGCGGTGGAGCAGGAGGAGGCAGACGCGAGACCATTGTGCGCAGAGAGCAGTCTCGTTGTTGCCCCAGACGCTGCGCGTGACCGCGAAGAGCCGTTTCTCTCGCATTACGAGTGAACGGCTCTTCGCGTGTAGTGCTCGGCAAGTCTGCACCCATCTCTGGCCTCATTTGAACGCTGACCGGAGCATTTTCCGGATTAGAGATTGCCTCTAGGAAAGTTTAAACAGGGGTTTCTCCTTCCACCTTGATAATAACGTTTCAGGACATTAGGGTTTGTTTCTGTCAGTGTTAAAGATTTTTGTAAACGTTCTGAGACACCCCTGGGTTGCTTCCCCCCTTGAGAAGCTCCTCCAACCCTCTCAGCTTAAAGCAATGGCGTACTACGCCGAAGAGGAAGGTCAGTGGGTTGAATGTAACCAATATGAGGAATATGAGGAGCCAGAAGATGAACAATTGGAGGAGAATCTTGTTGAAGCCCTGGATACCCAAGGCAAAAAAGTCCAAGCACACAGCATACAAAGCGGATGACAGTCAAGCGCCCAAGAACCTATTGTTTGACCCCCAGAGCTTGATCCATCCTAGGTCCACTGAGTGGGTACCTTGTCCAGAGGTGGCGCATTATGTGGCTCACAATTTGCGACAGGGATTTGAGAAGGAGGTGCGAGCCACCTTATGATCAGAATGCCCGAGACCCTCCTTGACTGGTAAGGTGGCGGACACACCAGAATTAGACCCGAATATGGCGACTTTTATGAGAAAATTTGCGAAGGACCCTAAAAAGGGTTTAGATAGGGCTTGGCGGGGGTGTCAGGACAAACTATTAGATGTCTCTGGACCCCTTACGAAAATTCTGGACGCGGCGGTCAACGCAAAGAATCAAAATGTTCCGTTGGACACGTCGGACGTTATGGAATGGGCTCAAAGGGCCTTGTGTTTTCTTGGCA
This sequence comes from Triturus cristatus, assembly GCF_964204655.1. Lineage (NCBI taxonomy): Eukaryota > Metazoa > Chordata > Amphibia > Caudata > Salamandridae > Triturus > Triturus cristatus. The sequence goes on from NC_140585.1 coordinate 9,576,719, forward strand.
ATGCCAATGTGGCTCTATCGACGGAGAGGAGGTGCTCCTTTTTGATGCGCATTGATTCCCAGTTGGCGGAGATGGCCACAACGGAACCGGGTTCCCTTGCCAACGGCATGCTGTTCGGGGACAAATTAGTAAAAGAAATGGGGAAATACGTGGCCACGTTTTCGGCCTTGGATAAGGCTCAGGCGAACATTAAAAAAGTATTCCACACAGGTGTTTTTGACAGGGCCTGCCGCTCACGAGGTCGAGGAGTCGGCCGAGGTTTTACTCAGACCTCACGCGGAGCAGAGCAACGAGGCAGAGGTGGCCAGAAGCCACAGTTCTATCCCTCCCGCAATCGGGGAGGTAGAGGTAGAGGAGAGAGAGGAGTCTACAGAGGGCAGCAGAATTCAGCAGGAGATGGCTCCTATTCAGGTAAAGATCTTAAGTACCACGGAATGTATGGTGGGAGGTCGTATTGCATTGTTTCTTCACAGGTGGCAAGAGCTCACGTCCGATCCCTGGATTTTACAAACAGTGCAGGGTTTTCGCATAGAGTTCTATGCCTCTCCGAAACAGACACACGTGCCCGGACCCCTAAATTTTACCCTACTAGAGCAGAGTTTCATCGACAAAGAAGTGGAGGCTTTGATCCACAAGGGAGCAATCGTGGGGTCGGCTCCACACAATCAGGGCTTTGTAAGCACGATTTTCTTGGTTCCCAAGAAGGATCAGGGGTTCCGTTTGGTGCTAAATCTCAGGGAGTTCAACGCATGGGTGGTGTATCGTCACTTCAAAATGGAGGGCATACACCTTCTGTGAGACATCCTTCTAGAAAACGATTGACTGGTTCGCTTGGTCCTGAAGGACGCCTACCTGGCGGTACCCATATTCCCACCACACAGGCATTTTCTTCAGTTTCGGTAGCACGACCAATGGTTCACATTTTCTGCCATGCCCTTTGGCCTTTCATCCGCCCCTTGGTGTTTCACCAAACTCATGAGACCGGTCGTGCAGTGGTTGAGAGAAAGGGGGGTGCGTCTGATCATTTATCTAGACGATATTTTGATCATGGCGCAGTCGAAAGATCTGTTGTTAGTACACCTTTCATGGACAATTCAACTTCTGCAGGAATTAGGATTTCTGCTGAATCTGGAGAAATCGGTATTGAGCCCATCACAAATAGTGGATTTTTTGGGTTTTCAAATCAATTCTCTCACGACACAATTACTTCTTCCTCTCAAGAAGAGAGTGGCGATCAGGAAAGAGTTGAGGAGAGCGCTTGCCTCTCTGACAATATCATTGAGGACGCTAGCTCGCCTGGTAGGCCTTCTGGCAGCCTCCATTCAGGCGATTTTTCCGGGGCCCTTACATTACAGGGCCCTACAGAGATTAAAAATCTTACATCTGCGCAAGGGCCTTTCGTACGCGCAACAGATTGTCCTTTCCACAGAGGCTCGTACGGAGATGAATTGGTGGTTAGAGCATATGGATGCCTGGAATGGCAGAGCAATTTTTTCATCCAGTCCGGATGTAGTGACAGAGTCGGATGCCAGTCGCTGGGGCTGGGGAGCCCGTTGTGGAACTCTGGAAACAGGGGGTCGGTGGTCCCGGGAGGAATTGAAAATGCACATCAATTGCTTGGAGCTTCTAGCGGGCTCATTTGCGATTCGCACTCTGGCCCCTCAGCGGGTTTCTTGTTGCATTCTCCTCCGCATGGACAATGTGTCCGCAGTTCGTTACATAAATCGCCTCGGAGGAACCAGATCTCGTCTCCTGGCGGAAATCGCCAAGGACTTCTGGCATTATTGCCTGGACCATCGCATAGCGGTGACAGCGGAATTATTCCCAGGTCATCCAACGTGATTGCGGATTGGAATTCACGACACTTACGGGACGGCAGCGATTGGAAGCTGCATCCCAGGATTTTCAGGACTTTGGACCTCAAACGGGGTCCTTGTGTGTTGGACCTGTTTGCGTCCAGACTCAACAGACAACTTCCACTGTTCTACAGTTGGCGGCCAGACCCGTTAGCGGTCGGCTCGGATGCCTTCCTTCAGTCATGGACGACGGGCATTCTTTATGCCTTTCCACCGTTTGCCATGATCCCAAGGGTGTTGGCACAGGTCCGCAGACAGAAGGCGGAAATTATTCTAATTTCACCATGTTGGAAAGCACAAGCGTGGTTTCCGATCGCCTTGACACTGGCGTGTGACCCACCGGTTCGACTTCGGTCGTTTCCAGACATCCTCACGGATCTGCAGGGGCTTCGGCACCCGTTGGTCTTACAAGACCAGTTGGCCCTCATGGCTTGAAGACTTTCAGGCGTCGTTGGCAGGTGCCGGGAGTTTAACAGGACACTCTCTTTTTCTTATCGCAAGCTTGGGCACCCTCCACACACAAGCGATATGAATCCGCTTGGAAACGATGGGTTAGTTGGTGTGGTGAACGACAGGGTGATCCCATGGGATCCGACATTCATATGATTGTAAATTTCTTGTCGGAGCTAGCCAAATCTGGGTTAGCGGTGAATAACTTCAGATCAGCGATTTCGGCGGGACATCCACACGTAGAGGGCAAACCGGTGGGGGAACATCTTCTGGTTTGCAAGGTGGTGCGAGGTATTTGTTTGGTGAATCCTCCTCAGCCTAGGTACAATGTACTTTGAGATGTTTCTGTGGTATTGCGCTTTTTGATAGGCTGGCCGAATAATGAAGCTTTGTCTAGAAAGCAGTTATCAGCAAAATTGACACTCTTGCTGTGTCTGATCTCGTGTAGACGAGTGTCGGATGTACGGGCCTTGGATTTGGCAGGTAGAGTATTTACTCCTTCGGGAGTTTGCTTTACGATTTCAAGGCGCACAAAAACGCATTCACATTGTATTTCTTATCCTGCTTTTCCTCATCACAGCAAATTATGTGTGGTCAAATGTTTAAAGGTTTATGAAGACTGTACTAGGGAATTTAGACCTGATGTGTTAGGCCAATTATTAATTTCACTTCAGAGACCTTTTCGCCCGGTCACTCCTGCAACCCTGGCCAGGTGGGTCACTTGGTTACTGGGTCTGGCGGGGGTGGATACTTCCATTTTTGGAGCTCATTCGGTTAGGGGAGCTATGGCCTCCAAGTCATTTGGGGCAGGTTCCCGGTTGCAAGATATCATGACCGTGGCGGACTGGTCTGCTGATTCCACATTTAAGACGTTTTATCATAAACCTATTGTGGATGTGGCGTCTGCGGTGGTGGAACAACTTTAAACTAGCATAATCAGAGCCTCCGTGGACTGACATAGAATGAAAAATTGTCTAGCAAGCGCGACAAAGAATTTTCAATTCTATTAAGGACACGGAGGTGAGGATTATCCCACCCAGGCTACAATGTCAGTGACAATATTGTATAATTTTATAAGGCATTTTACCCGCCCTGGACTTCTGTTATGTTTATTGTGGTTCCATTATTTTGGAATGGAAGTTACGATGTCAGTTTCCATTGCAGGTGACCAGAACAAGCAAACCTGAGTTCCTGGAGTTTCGGCATCTGCAGGACGTGGTTCTATGAACTTTGACGACAGTTTCGGTTGTGACAAGGATCTACGTCACGTGGAGTTACCAGTTTGGTTGGACTGTTGGAGATGATTGCAAAGAAAGAGGACGTTATGACGGCGTCATATGTACTTATGTGGCGGACTGTACAGTGATTGGTACACAGACAGGAAGGGGTTTACCTTCCTGGGTCATGCCAGTTTAAAGTTTGTTTATTGGCTGCTGTTGATTTCAGTAAAGATAGAGAAGCATAATCCTCGCCTCCGTGTCCTTAATAGAATTGAAAATTCTTTGTCGCGCTTGCTAGACAATTTTTCATTCTCAGTAAAACATGTACATCCAACAAGGGCAGAGACTGTCAGTTGATTCCTTTGTGTTCTACTGCAGCTTCCCAGAGTGTTCTAACGAACAACTAGAGCGCTAACAGTCCTACTTATGACAAACGTATGGCACACCTGAAGCCATCTTGGTTGGAATAAAGTGGTAACTCTTAAAACATTTAATTTAAAAAGGAACAAAATGAGGGGGTTCATTTTGCCATAGAAAGTATGTTTAGTGCTGCAGAAAGAAAAATTAGGGCACATTTTGAGTGACTTCTCAAATCCTCTTCTATTTCATTAAAAAATTCTGACATGCAGACTGAAACATGCACTTTCAATACCAGCAGCAGACTTCCCTGGTGAGCAGTAGCTTTACTACAGTGATCTAATAAGCAACTAGAGTGCTAACATTCTGAATTTATGGCAAATGTGTGACACATCTGAATGCCTTCTTGATGGAATCAAAGTAAAAAACTGAAAGTATTTCCTACTGAGGAGACTGCAGTAAATGAGGAAATTAGGAAACATCATAACAAATAAGTCTCCCAAAATGGCCACCAGAGACAAAAGAGCCCAAATGTAGCCCAAATATGACCCAGATGTAGCCCAAGTATAGCCCAATGACAGAATGTCCCAGAGTGTTCTAACGAACAACTAGAGCGCTAACAGTCTTACTTATGACAAACGTATGGCACACCTGAAGCCATCTTGATTGGAATAAAGTGGTAACACTTAAAAAATTTAATTTACAAAGGAACAAAATGAGGGGGTTCATTTTTCCATAGAAATTATGATTAGTTCTGCAGAAAGAAAAATTAGGGCACATTTTGACTTCTCAAATCCTCTTCTATTTCATAAAAAAATTCTGACATGCAGACTGAAACATGCACTTTGAATACCAGCAGCAGACTTCCCTGGTGAGCAGTAGTTTTACTACAGTGATCTAATGAGCAACTAGAGTGCTAACATTCAGAATTTATGGCAAATGTGTGACACATCTGAATGCCTTCTTGATGAAACCAAAATAAAAAACTGAAAGTATTTCCCACTGAGGAGACTGCAGTAAATGAGGAAATTAGGAAACTTCATAACAAATAAATCTCCCAAGATGGCCACCAGAGACAAAATAGCCCAAATGTAGCCCAAATATCACCCAGATGTAGCCCAAGTATAGCCCAATGACAGAAGTGTGCAAAACACTTATTTTTTGTGTATTTGCAGTTTTATATAGTGCAGACTTGTCAGGTATTGGAGTGCTTTACATGAGCATTGGTTACATCACACAAGATCAAATTCATTTTGGTTGTAGACATGGGGAGATTAAGTGATTTGACCAGAATCACAGAATGTTGAGCTGAAGCAGAAACTCCAACCTGGTTCCCCAGTTGCAAAGTCTGCAGCTCTGGAAGTAACACCGCATCCTCTCCCCTAGGTGCAACATTTAATCAAGTGGTCAACTGGATAAAATAACATAAAGATTACAAATAATTTAAAAGTTCTTTGTCGCTATTTGAAAACCCAGAAAATATGTCCTCATCTTATTTTTTTAGAGCACTAACCATAATTTTGATGCAAATAAGACCCTCTCATATATGTAATTGCTAAAGGAAATACTCTAGGTATTACAGTTTTGATTACATCAAGATGACGTCAGGCGTTCCACACTTTTGTAATAAATATAGAATGTTAGCAATCTAGTTGTTCATTGGGATACTGTTGAGAGGCAGAGGCCAGGGGCACGGACTCTGAAAATTGAAGGCAGGTAGGAGAGTGCAGATGCAACAATTTGACCACACTGGGCAGGCAGGAAGGGCAGTGGCAGCACAACAGACTATGGAGGGCAGTGGAAAGGGGGGCAGGGGCAACAAACCAACAATACAGGACTGGCAAGAGAGGCTGTGGCAATATAATAGACCATTGTGGGCAGAAGGAAGAGGCAGTGGTAGTACAACCATACATGCCAACAGACCAGTTTCAGCCAGGAAACGTCCAATGTTTTTAAGCTCAAATGGGCTTTATTTGATCTGTCTCCTATCTACAATCTCCTCTTTTTCAATGTAATTCAAAGGGGAAAATCAATACCCCAGTTTTTTCAAAATCTCCCTCTTACCAAGTTCAAAATGTTCGCAAGTACGGTACATTGGATCATGGTAGGCACAGGAGGAATTGGGGTAGGGACATGGACTCGGATAACAGAGGACAGAAGGGACATGGAGAGGTGCACCAAACTGACCCCACAGGGCAGGCATCAGGGTTTGCAGCAGCACAATACTCCACACAGCGCGTGCAGCACAACAATCCATAGAAAGCAATAGGGAGGGGACAGGACCATGCACATGGACAACAGAGAACAGAGGGGAAAGAGGCAATGGTAACTAGCTGACCATAATGGACAGACAGGAGAGAAAGCTGCAGCATAATAGACCATAAAGGGCAGGAGGGATGGATCAGGGGCATTACAATGGAACAGACAAGCCAGGAGTGAGGAAATAGGGGTCTGCACATGGAAACAGAGGGCTGGGGGCAAGGGGGCAGGGCAGGAGCAGCAAGATGACCATGGAGGTCAGGCAGGATGGGCACTAGAAACAAGACACACCATGGAGGGCAACAATGAGACTATGATGGCATACACCCAGACCATGGAGGGAAGGAGGGAGGGGGTCAGGGGCAGCTAGCTGACCACACAGGGAAGGTGGGAGGGGCCATGGCAGCACAGAAGACCATGCATGGCAAGCAGGAGGGTTAGTGGCAGCACAATGGCTATGATGGGCAAGAAGGAGGGTGCAGGGGCATGCACAAAGGACCATGGAGGATAGAAGGGAGGGTCAGGACCTGGGCACAGACAAGAGAGTTCAGGGGAAGGGGCCTCACAACAGACTGCGCGGGGCAGGCAGGAGGAGCAGTTGCAGTACAACAGACCAGGGAGGGCAGAAGGGTGTGGCAGTAAAATGGACCATGGAGGACAGGAGGAAGGGGATAGGGGCATGGCATGTTGACAGGCAGTGTGGAGGTGGCAGGGACAGGTTACAGTCATCTGACAATGCTAGGCAGGTGGGAGGGGAGTGGCAGCTCAACAGAACACTCAAAGTAGATAGGAGTGGCAGGTCCATGGAACATGGTGGGCAAAAAGGATGGAGCAGTGGCATGCACAAAGACATCGGAGAGCAGGGAAAAGGAGAATAGGGGCAGCAAGCTAAGCACAGAGGCTAAGCAGGAGGTCAATGATGGGCCATAGAATTGGGCAATGGAGGGCAGGAGGAGTGGACTGGTACATCATGCTAAATGGAGGGCAGTGGCAGCACATCAGACCATACATAGCAGGAGGGAGGAGGCTAGTCCATGGATTCAGACAACAGAGGATAGGGAGGAGGTGGATGGGGCAGCAAGCTAACTGTTCAGAGAAGGTGGGTATTAGGAACTTTATTGTTTTTAAAATGTGTGTCTGTGCGAACTACTTAAAATATGAACAAGTATGCAGCATAATCTCACTTTTATTCAGGAAGAAGAGGACGTTTGTGACTGTGACTCCAGGCTCACTTGGCAGAAACACCCCCTGACCCTCCACCCCCCATCGCAAAATGTAATGCCCGTGAAAAAGGTAGGTGGACGCAGTGTTATATAGAACATAGTCCTGAGAGCACGATTGAAAATGAAAACTAGATATAGTATATGGTATAAACTATGCACCAAAAAGTGTGATATAAGATGAACCGGGGCGTGAAATATAATATGCAATACATTGTGTGCAATGACAGATTCATTGGAGAGCGCGAAATAGCACAGGCACTAGTGCGTGCTATGCGATATGCGCCTTGGAGTGTTATATGCACAGGGCAGTGTTGTGTAACTAGTCTCTAAAGTTGTAATATAAAATATGTGCTGGGGAGTGAAACGTTGCATATGCACTGTGACAAAGATATGGATCCCAGATTGTAATATGTATGGCATAGCGCTGTGCGTTATAACTTAGGCATCGAGGAAGGCACGTTAGATGGGGCAATATAACCCGTGTGAAGGCAAGTGTGGCATGACATATTCACGGGGTGGTGTTACAGTGTACATGGGCTAGAGAGTGTCATAGCATACGCACTAGCTGGTGGAATACAACACAGAGGTGTGAGGCACTCGGCGGGCACTGGTGGGTGTAACACAGCATTGGGCTCAGCCAGGAGCGCGCTCTGACTCTCAAGTGAGGTTCGTCTCCTTTCCAGAGAGTAAAATAAAAAGTATTACACATCCGGCGGTGGATGTGTGTTTTATTAAGCGTGAGGGGGGTTTCTTGCATAGTTTGGTCGAATTTTTGTCGAATCCCCTTTGAATGGCTTGGTGTGCGTGTATATTAAATGTGCCCGTCAATAGCTACCCATGTTTGTATAAATAAACGACAAGGGTGTCTACTTGGAGAGTACCCACCGGCGGGGGCGCCGGGATTAGGCACGGTAGGGCGTCAGACACGTCGGAGCTTCACTAGCGGTGTAAATACATTCCATGTGGATTTATTCTATGCATAGTCGCCTTTTAATGAATGTCACGCAAATCGTCATGGTGATAGGTACATACGCTTTGTCCAGCATGTCCTAGGTTTTTCTATAAATATATATTTTTAAAAAAAATAAAAAACAAAGGCCGACCCCGGGGGATGGGGCCCCCGGGGCCATAAGTGGCCTGAGAAGGGGGGCAACGCAGCCCCCTCCTAAAAAATAAAAAAAAAACAAAGGCCATGCCCCGGGTGTTGGGGTCCCCGGGGCCGATTAAGGCCTTGGGAGGGCCAAATTTATTTTTTTCAACAAACCAAATTAGGGTGCAGGCCCTGGGGGATGGGGTCCCCAGGGCCAGTAAAGTAGAAAAAGAAGGGGGGCCACACAGCCCTCCTTCTTATAAAAATAAAATAAATAAAAGACCGGCATCGCGCTGGAGGCCACGCCCCCTCCTTGCAGCACTCTGCAAACGCGCCCCCTGGCCAGTTGTAAGTTGGGGAATTAATTCCCATTCAATACTGAGGGTCCCTGAGGGCCAACTAGCCCAACAGGTATCTCCAGTATGCGCCAGGGAGCTGCGTTGCAGGCAGGTGTTCTGAGGCCACGTCCCTTTTTACACCTCTATGCAACGCAGCTCTGTGGCGCTTACTGGAGGTACCTAGTGGGCTAGTTTGACCCCAGGGACCCTTAGGATTCAAGGGGACTTAATCTCTCAACGGCCACAGGGTGCGTTTAGACAGTGGTGAAGGGAGGTGACGGGGCCTGAGGTGACGTGTGCAAACACGCCCTGTGGCGCGTTTTAAAATGGGGAAATAATTCCCTTTCAATCCTGAGGGACCCTGGGGGCCAACTAGCCCACCAGGTGCTTCCAGTAAGCGCCACTGCTCTGCGTTGCAGAGAGGTGGTGCAGGCCGTGCCCCTTTTTACACCTCTCTGCAATGGCGCTTACTGGACGTACCTAGTGGGCTATTTTGCCCCTAGGGATCCTCAGGATTCAAGGGGACTTAATCTCCCAACTTAAAAAACGGCCACAGGGCGTGTTTACACAGTGGGGAAGGGAGGGGACGGGGCCTGAGGTGACGTGTGCAAACACGCCCTATGGCGCATTTTAAGTTGGGGAAATAATTCCTCTTCAATCCTGAGGGCCCCTGGGGGCTAACTAGCCCACCAGGTGCTTCCAGTAAGCGCCACTGAGCTGCGTTGCAGAGAGGTGGTCCAGGCCTTGCCACTTTTTACACCTCTCTGCAACGCAGCTCTGTGGCACTTACTGGAGGTGCCTAGTGGGTTAGTTGGACCCTAGGGACCCTCAGGATTCAAATGAACTTAATCTCCCAACTAAAAATGGCCACAGGGTGTGTTTACCCAGTGGTGAAGGGAGGGGACGGGCCTGAGTTAACGTGTGCAAACAAGCCCTGTGGCGCGTTTTAAGTTGGGGAAATAATTCCCCTTCAATCCTGAGGGACCCTGGGGGCCAACTAGCCCACCAGGTGCTTCCAGTAAGCGCCACTGCGCTGCGTTGCAGAGAGGTGGTCTAGGCCGTGCCCCTTTTTACATCTCTCTGCAACACAGCTCTGTGGCGCTTACTGGAGGTAGATAGTGGTCTAGTTGGACCCTAGGGACCCTCAGGATTCAAGGGGACTTAATCTCCCAACTACAAACGGCCACAGGGTGTGTTTACCCAGTGGTGAAGGGAGGGGACGGGGCCTGAGTTAATGTGTGCAAACAAGCCCTGTGGTGCGTTTTAAGAGGTAGTTTTAATCCCCTGCCCTATCATATACTAGGGGCTTACAAAGGAGGTCATGCTGATCACAGGGGGACCCCAACGCATAGTGTTCCCTAGTGTATGTAGGTGTTTTCACTGTATTCTGAGTGTCTTTTAACATAGCACTGGCTCTAGGACTGGTTAGTCAGACTCAGTTACCACCAGTATCCGTCTGAAAATGTTGAGGGTACAGGATGATTGTGCAACAAGGCTTCTTTCTGCTCTTCTGTTTGTTCTTTCTGCACGTTATCCTTCATCCTGCACTTTTCTTCGTCTTTGAGGACTTCTGTTTCTTCTTTCTGCACTTCTTTTTTTTCTTTCAGTGCGTTTTTTCTTCTTTCTTCACATGTCCTATCTCTGTAGGCATAGTTAGAAATTAGCATTTAAAAAACCTTTGAAATACACTGAAAAAACCATAGGTTTCAGGCACGTTATAGTTAGGAATTAGCACTTAAAAAACCTTAGAAATTCACTGAAAAAACCATAGGTTTCAGGGGCGTTATAGTTAGCTGGACTTTTCACTCATACAAAACCATTGAAATTCCCCCGTTATAGTTAGTTCAGCTAACTATAACTTGCGCGCCCGCAATCCACTGCTGATGACGTCACATATTACATCACTCATGACATGGTCAGTGACATCACTCATGACATCACTGATGACATCTCAAATGACATCACTGATGACATCATCCTCGTGATAGAGTGGCAGACCTCATCTCCCCCTAATATAACCTTTGATACACACATTCAAATATAGAAACTAACATTTTCAAAACAATGGACATACCAATATCAGTTACAACAACCTATTCAGTAATTCTAAGATCCACATACACATCCACTCATTCACCAACAGTCCTATACAGTCACTCATACATGTACTCACTCATCATATGTACTCATACACCTATACATCCTGTTACACAATGCCATTCATCCATAGAGTTACTCACACACATAGTCACTCATGCTAATAAAGAATCAAACATCCATTTACTTGCATATACAGTTATACACACACCACCACACTTACTTCTACAGAAACTTACACATCCTTAGTCTTTTAAACAATCACTTATAGAAACACATACTTATTCATACAGGAACTCTTTCAATCTCTCACTCTCACATACACTCATTTATATACACCAATAGTCACATATACTAGTTTAAAACATATGTAGTTACTCATAAAGACACTATTGAGACAGCCATTCACTCACTAACACACCCATGCACACACTCATCCACCCATACAGTCCTGCACACATGCTGTCTTCAACACATACAAACAGTGAGTCACTCTTTCATGCACCTATGCACTAAGTAATACCCCCCACAGAACCATACAGACACTCAGACACTCATACTGATACTCAAAAAACCAACTAATAACCTATATAGACACACATGTAGCTACTCACCAACCCATGCAGCCACTTATACACAAAGTGAGAGACTGATACAGATATTTACATATTTAAACATTACTCACTAAGCCATTTATTCACTATGATACACTTAATCAGTCAGTTATACAATCAATTTTTCAAAAACAAATCATCCATTTAGACACTTATATACCCATTTATTCTTCCATCGACCTTGAGATATACATATATAAAACATGTAATTTTCAGAAAAACACACATTCACTGGATGATGTCATCAGTGATGTCATTTGAGATGTCGTCAGTGATGTCATGAGTGATGTCACTGACCATGTCATGAGTGATGTAATATGTGACGTCATCAGCAGTGCATTGAGGGCGCGCGAGTTATAGTTAGCTGAACTAACTATAACGGGGGAATTTCAATGGTTTTGTACGAGTAAAAAGTCCAGCTAACTATAACGCCCCTGAAACCTATGGTTTTTTCATATATGTTTTTTATATATACATATATATATATATATATATATATATCACCAAATGCCCTGAAAGCTTCGGGAGGGCACACAGTGACCAGCCAACTATCCGGTTTTCTCTCCGTGACTCCCTTCAGCATCTCGTGTCAATTTCTCTGCCTATAGGAAATATAAATGCTTTTAAATGTGTAAGTGCACGGAAACCCATGTCATGAGTGATGTAATATGTGATGTCATCAGCAGTGCATTGCGGGGGCGCGAGTTATAGTTAGCTGAACTAACTATAACAGGGGAATTTCTAGGGTTTTGTATGAGGGAAATGTCCAGCTAACTATAACGCCCCTGAAACCTATGGTTTTTTCAGTGAATATATATATATATATATATATATATATATATATATATATATATATTCGCTCACTCCTCTTCTCCCATCTGGTATAAGGAAAGCACTCACAGGGGTTATTTTTCTTTTTCTTTATTCTATCCGCTTTAAAACATGACGCGTTTCGGCTGACGCCTTAATCAAATGTTTTCAAGTTTCGCGCCAAGAAACAGACGACATTTTAACAATACTTCAATGGTCATGTGATACATTTTCGTGTGAAAAACTCTGTGGCAAGACACTTTGCTGAGGGGCATGAAAGCAATAGGGAGCTGTTGCGTTTCTATGGGCTAGATCAGATCCCTATGAACATCAGGGGAGGGGACAGAATTAAACAGTTACGTAGACTGGAATCGAGATATATCATAGACCTAGGCACGAAAATACCCCAAGGGATGAACGTAGGGGAAGAACTGGTAGTGCATCTAGGTGATTAATTTCTCTTTTTCAGATTTAGAATATACTAATGTTCCTTAGTTACTGTAATGATGGTGAAGTCAGATTTATGTACTCTTCGAGATAATTTTATATATTGTATGGTCTAGAATGGTGGTGTGGAAATATTTTGGTGAAAGCCGATACACGGCGTAATAAGAATACCACCTAGGATCCTTAGCCGATGCACGGCGAGATTGCATTGACTATAACAACCTGCAGTTGGTATTATTACGGAATAATTTCTGTTTACAATAACTTTTATTTATAAATAACATTGTTCAGATTACGTAAAACGTATATACTGCATGCTGCAAATAATTCAGCGAGGTTAGTTGTTATACATTGTCCCAAAGGAGATTCATACACTCCAATATGGCGCTTGTATATAGGGGAATGGTGGTCCTTTCTTTGTTTTCCACACGAAAATGTATCACATGACCATTGACGTATTGTTAAAATGTCGTCTGTTTCTTGGCGCGAAACTTGAAAACATTTGATTAAGGCGTCATCGAAACGCGTCATGTTTTAAAGCGGATAGAATAAAGAAAAAGAAAAATAACCCCTGTGAGTGCTTTCCTTATACCAGATGGGAGAAGAGGAGTGAGCGAGTATTTTAACGCGGATGCACCTCCGCGCTACGAAGCACCCGTCCGTGAGTGCGCTGGTCTAAGGTGCAGTTGGAGCCATTATATATATATATATATATATATATATATATATATATATATATATATATATATATATATATATATATATATATATATATATATATATATATTTTACCTACTGACGGTCGCCAGTAGGTAGTTATAGTTAGGACCTATTATCCATAGGAAATCCGCAACATTCTATTTGGAATAACTTTGGCGCCGGTTGATGAATCTTCGCAAAATTTTCAAAACTGGTGGGGCGCTCCAGTCCGCTCCTATCTTGAAAGTCTCAGGGTGATTCGTCAAGCGGGGGCCGAGAAAACAGGGGGGTCCCAAAACATGTTTTCCCCTTGCAATTTTCCATAGGAACCTTTAGTCGCAGCTACAACCCGAACTGCTGAACGGAATTACACCAAATTTGGCAAAGAGGTAGCCCTTGGTTCACACTCATGCCTTTTGGTTAAATGGTGTAAATCCGTTCAGTAGTTCCTGAGAAAATCAAAAGTAAAATCACATATATATCTGGGCGGAGCCTGACCACACATTTCATTGTGAGATCTGATTGGCTGTCAGCACTTCATCCAAGAAGTGTTGGCAGCCATCTTGGGACCAATATACAGGATAGCACCTCATTAAAAAGCATTGCAGTTAATAGAAGGTTTTAAGACTTTAGTTACATTATAAATCATTTGTTGATGGTACCTGACTCATTTTAGGAATTGTGGTGTGTTCTAAGGTGATTTTACCATGTGAAAAGGCCTTCGTCTGGGATATCATGAATCATGTTTGAGAGAAAACTATTTTCTCATGCTTTTCCCACAGAGGTTTGGAAGGTGATCTATAAGCTAAACTGAGAGCATATTTTCTGTAAATTCACATTATCTTTCTCAGTCATGTGAGAATGAAGTCTGACATTCTTAATAAAACATGTACATCCAACAAGGGCAGAGACTGTCAGTTGAATCCTTTGTGTTCTACTGCAGCTTCCCAGAGTGTTCTAAAGAACAACTAGAGCGCTAATAGTCCTACTTATGACAAACGTATGGCACACCTGAAGCCATCTTGATTGGAATAAAGTGGTAACTCTTAAAACATTTAATTTAAAAAGGAACAAAATGAGGGGGTTCATTTTGCCATAGAAAGTATGATTAGTGCTGCAGAAAGAAAAATTAGGGCACATTTTGAATTCTCAAATCCTCTTCGATTTCATTAAAAGATTCTGACATGCAGACTGAAACATGCACTTTTAATACCAGCAGCAGACTTCCATGGTGAGCAGTAGCTTTACTACAGTGATCTAATGAGCAACTAGAGTGCTAACATTCAGAATTTATGGCAAATGTGTGACATATCTGAATACCTTCTTGATGGAATCAAAGTAAAAAACTGAAAGCATTTCCTACTGAGGAGACTGCAGTAAATGAGGAAATTAGGAAACTTCATAACAAATAAATCTCCCAAGATGGCCACCAGAGACAAAAGAGCCCAAATGTAGAACAAATATCACCCAGATGTACCCCACATGTAGCCCAATGACAGAAGTGTGCAAAATGGTCCCCAACGTTGTATATAGGCCCCGGGGGATGGGGTCCCCGGCAAGAATAGAAATTAGTGATAGGTGCTAATTTTTTTTTAACGGGCAAATTAGGAGTTGCTCACCCAGCGCGGCGCTCAGCGCCGCTCCCTGGTGTGCACGCGCTGGGTGCGCGAATCCTAACGCGTCAAACACGTATATTACGTCACGCGCAAACGCTAGCGTCGCATAAAGTAATACGTATGTGTCGCGTATGCGCCTGGAGTCACGTACCGGTCGCATAGCAATTGCGCAGGACAATACACACCCATCGCACATCCTACGCGGATCCTACACAACAATCCTAAAATGGCGGCTAGGTTCCACGCAGCGATCGAGAAAGGTACGCTTTGGGTGCGCGACTCCCCCCCCAATTTTTTTTTTAAAAACAATAAAGAAAATAATCTAAATATACTATAAAAAAATTAAAAAAATAAAAAATATTCGAGTTTCAATATTTGAATTTTTTTCCCATTTATATTAAAAATATATAATGTAATTTAAGAAATAAAATATGTAAAAGGAAATAGTTAAAAAAAATGTAGAAAATCAGTATAAAAAAATAAATATAACTATTATTACATTTAAAAATTGTCATTTAAGAAATCTATGAAATTCACTGAAAAAATCATAGGTTTCAGACATGTTATAGTTAGCAATTAGCATTTAAAAAACCTTTGAAATTCACTGAAAAAAACATAGGTTTCAGACATGTTATAGTTAGGAATTAGCATTTAAAAAACCTTTGAAATTCACTGAAAAAACCATAGGTTTCAGACATGTTTTATTTAGGAATTAGCATTTAAAAAACCTTAGAAATTCACTGAAGAAACCATAGGTTTCAGACATGATATAGTTAGGAATTAGCATTTAAAAAACCTTAAAAATTTGCTGAAAAAACCATAGGTTTCAGGGGTGTTATAGTTAGCTGGACATTTCAGTCATACAAAACCATTGAAATTCCTCCATTATAGTTAGTTCTACTAACTATAACTCGCGCGCCCACAATCTACTGCTGATGATGTCAAATATTAAATCATTCATGACATGGTAAGTGACATCACTGATGACATCAATGATGACATCTCAAATGACATCACTGATGACATCATCTAGTAGATGTAATATGTGACGTCATCAGCAGTGGATTGTGGGCGCGCGAGTTATAGTTAGTAGAACTAACTATAATGGAGGAATTTCAAGGGTTTTTACAAGTGAAATGTCCAGCTAACTATAACACCCCTAACACCTATGTTTTTTTTCAGTGAATATATATATATATATATATATATATATATATTCACTGAAAAAAACATAGGTTTCAGGGGCGTTATAGTTAGCTGGGTTTTTTCACTCGTACAAAACCATTGAAATTCCCCCGTTATAGTTAGTTGAGCTAACTATAACTCGCGCGCAAGCAATGCACTGCTGATGACGTCACATATTACATCACTCATGACATGGTCAGTGACATCACTCATGACATCACTGATGACATCTCAAATGACATCACTGATGACATCACTGATGACATCATCCAGTGAATGTGTGTTTTTCTGAAAATTACATATGTATATCTCTAGGTCGATGGAAGAATAAATGGGTATATAAGTGTCTAAATGGATAATTTGTTTTTGAAAAATTGATTGTATAACTGACTGATTAAATGTATCTTAGTGAATACATGGCTTAGTGAGTAATGTTTAAATATGTAAATATCTGTATCAGTCTCTCACTTTGTGTATAAGTGGCTGCATGGGTTGGTGAGTAGCTACATGTGTGTCTATATAGGTTATTAGTTGTTTTTTTGAGTATGAGTATGAGTGTCTTAGTGTCTGTATGGTTCGGTGGGGGGTATTACGTAGTGCATAGGTGCATGAATGGGTGACTCACTGTCTGTATGTGTTGAAGACAGCATGTGTGCAGGACTGTATGGGTGGATGAGTGTGTGCATGGGTGTGTTAGTGAGTGAATGACTGTCTTAATAGTGTCTTTATGAGTAACTACATATGTTTTAAACTAGTATATGTGACTATTGGTGTATATAAGTGAGAATAGGTGAGAGTGAGAGATTGGAAGAGTTCCTGTATGAATAAGTATGTGTTTCTATAAGTGATTGTTTAAAAGACTCAGTATGTGTAAGTTTCTGTAGAAGTACGTGCGGTGGTGTGTGAATAACTGTATATGCAAGTAAATGGATGTTTGAATCTTGATTAGCATGAGTGACTATATGTGTGAGTAACTCTATGGATGAGTGGCGTTGGGTAACAGGATGTATAGGTGTATGAGTACATATGATGAGTGAGTACATGTATGAGTGACTGTATAGGACTTTTGGTGAATGAGTGGATGTGTATGTGGATCTTAGAATTACTGAACAGGTTGTTGTAACTGGTATTGGTATGTCCATTGTTTTGAAAATTTTAGTTTCTATTTTTAAATGTGTGTATCAAAGGTTATATTGGGGGAGAGGAGGTCTGCCACTCTATCACAAGGATGATGTCATCAGTGATGTCATCAGTGATGTCATTTGAGATGTCATCAGTGATGTCATGAGTGATGTCATGAGTGATGTCACTGACCATGTCATGAGTGATGTAATATGTGACGTCATCAGCAGTGCATTGCGGGCGCGCGAGTTATAGTTAGCTGAACTAACTATAACGGGGGAATTTCAATGGTTTTGTACGAGTGAAAAGTCCAGCTAACTATAACGCCCCTGAAACCTATAGTTTTTTCAGTGAATTTTTAAGGTTTTTTAAATGCTAATTCCTAACTATAACGTGCCTGAAACCTATGTTTTTTGCAGTGAATTTCAAAGGTTTTTTTAAATGCTAATTTCTAACTATACCTACAGAGATAGGACATGTGAAGAAAGAAGAAAAAACGCACAGAACGAAAAAAAAGAAATGCAGAAAGAAGCAACAGAAGTCCTCAAAGACGAAGAAAAGTGCAGGAAGAAGGATAACGTGCAGAAAGAACAAACAGAAGAGCAGAAAGAAGCCTTGTTGCAAAATCATCCTGTACCCTCAACTTTTTCAGACGGATACTGGTGGTAACTGAGTCTGACTAACCAGTCCTAGAGCTAGTGCTATGTTAAAAGACACTCACAATACAGTGAAAACACCTACATACACTAGGGAACACTATGCGTTGGGGTCCCCCTGTGATTAGCATGACCTCCTTTGTAAGCACCTAGTATATAATAGGGCAGGGGATTAAAACTACCTCTTAAAACGCGTCACAGGGCATGTTTGCTCACGTCACCTCAGGCCCCGTCCCCTCCCTTCCCCACTGTGTAAACACGCCCTATGGCCGTTTTAAGTTGGGAGATTATGTCCCCTTGAATCCTGAGGGTCCCTAGGGTCCAACTAGACCACTAGGTACCACCAGTAAGCGCCACAGAGCTATGTTGCAGAGAGATGTAAAAAGGGGCATGGCCTAGACCACCTCTCTGCAATGCAGCGCAGTGGCGCTTACTGGAAGCACCTGGTGGGCTAGTTGGCCCCCAGGGTCCCTCAGGATTGAAGGGGAATTATTTCCCCAACTTAAAACGCGCCACAGGGCGTGTTTGCACACGTTAACTCAGGCCCCGTCCCCTCCCTTCACCACTGTGTAAACACGCCCTGTGGCCGTTTTTAGTTGGGAGATTAAGTCCCCTTGAATCCTGAGGGTCCCTAGGGGCAAAAAAGCTCACTAGGTACGTCCAGTAAGCGCCATTGCAGAGAGGTGTAAAAAGGGGCACGGCCTGCACCACCTCTCTGCAATGCAGCGCAGTGGCACTTACTGGAAGCACCTGGTGGGCTAGTTGGCCCTCAGGGTCCCTCAGGATTGAAAGGGAATTATTTCCCAACTTAAAACGCGCCACAGGGCGTGTTTGCACACGTCACCTCAGGCCCCGTCCCCTCCCTTCACCACTGTGTAAACGCACCCTGTGGCTGTTATAAGTTGAGAGATTAAGTCCCCTTGAATCCTAAAGGTCCCTAGGGTCAAACTAGCCCACTAGGTACCTCCAGAAAGCGCCACAGAGCTGCGTTGCAAAGAGGTGTAAAAAGGGGCGTGGCCTCAGAACACCTGTCTGCAACGCAGCTCCCTGGCGCATACTGGAGATACCTGTTGGGCTAGTTGGCCCTCAGGGACCCTCAGTATTGAAGGGGAATTAATTCCCCAACTTACAACTGGCCAGGGGGCGCATTTGCAGAGTGCTGCATGGAGGGGGCGTGGCCTCTGGCGCGATGCCGATCTTTTATTTATTTTATTTTTTTAAGCAAGAGGGTGTTGCCCCCCTTCTTTTTCTAATTTATTGGGCCTGGGGACCCCATCCCCCAGGGCCTGCACCCTAATTTTTTTTGTTGAAAAAAATTAATTTGGAAGGGGGCCGCGTGGCCCCCCTCCCAAGGCCTTAATCGGCCCCGGAGACCCCAACCCCCGGGTCATGGCCTTTTTTTTTTTATTCTTTAGGAGGGGGGCTGCGATGCCCCCCTCCTCAGGCCACTTATGGCCCCGGGGACCCCATCCCCCGGGGCCGGCCTTTGTTTTTTATTATTTAAAAAAAAAATATATTTATAGAAACACCTAGGACATGCTGGACAAACCGTATGGTACCATGACGATTTGCGTGATATTCATTAAAAGGCAACTATGCATACAATGAATCCACGTGGAATGTATTTACACCGCTAGTGAAGCTCTGACGTGTCTGACGCCCTACCGTGCCTAATCCCGGCGCCGCCGCCGGTGGGTACTCTCCAAGTAGACACCCTTGTCATTTATTTATACAAACATGGGTAGCTATTGACGGGCACATTTAATACACACGCACACCAAGCCATTCAAAGGGAATTCGATGAAAATTCGACCAAACTATGCAAGAAACCCCCCTCACGGTTAATAAATCACACATCCACCGCCGGATGTGTAATACTTTTTATTTTACTCTCTGGAAAGGAGACAAACCTCACTTGAGAGTCACAGAGTGCTCCTGGCTGAGCCCAATGCTGTGTTACACCCACCAGTGACCGCCAAGTGCCACACACCTCTGTGTTGTATTCCACCAGCTAGTGCGTATGCTATGACACTCTCTAGCCCATGTGCACTGTAACACCACACCGTGAATATGTCATGCCACACTTGCCTTCGCACGGGTTATATTGCCCCATCTAACGTGCCTTCCTCGATGTCTATAACACACAGAGCTATGCCATACATATTACAATCTGGGATCCAGATCTTTGTCACAATGCATATGCAACGTTACACTCCCCAGCACATATTTTATATTACAACTTTAGAGACTAGTTAGGTTACACAACACTGCCCTGTGCATATTACACTCCAAGGCGCATATCGCATAGCACGCGCTAGTGCCTGTGCAATCTCGCGCTCTCCAATGAATCTGTCATTGCGCACAATGTATTGCATATTATATTTCACGCCCGGTTCATCTTATATCACAATTTTTGGTGCATAGTTTATACCATATACTATATCTATCGTGCTCTCAGGACTATGTTCTATATAACACTGCGTCCACCTAACCTTTTCACGGGCATTACATTTTGCGATGGGGGGTGGAGGGTCAGGGGGTGTTTCTGCCAAGTGAGCCCGGAGTCACAGTCACAAACGTCCTCTTCTTCCTGAATAAAAGTGAGATTATGCTGCATACTTGTTCATATTTTAAGAAGTTCGCACAGACACACATTTTAAAAACAATAAAGTTCCTAATACCCACCTTCTCTGAACAGTTAGCTTGCTGCCCCATCCACCTCCTCCCTATCCTCTGTTGTCTGAATCCATGGACTAGCCTCCTCCCTCCTGCTATGCATGGTCTGATGTGCTGCCACTGCCCTCCCTTCGATTAGCATGATGTACCAGTCCACTCCTCCTGCCCTCCATTGCCCAATTCTATGGCCCATCATTGACCTCCTGCTTAACCTCTGTGCTTAGCTTGCTGCCCCTATTCTCCTTCCCCCTTCTCTCCGATGTCTTTGTGCATGCCCCTGCTCCATCCTTTTTGCCCACCATGTTCCATGGACCTGCCACTCCTATCTACTCTGAGTGTTCTGTTGAGCTGCCACTCCCCTCCCACCTGCCTAGCATTGTCAGATGACTGTAACCTGTCCCTGCCACCTCCACCCTGCTTGTCCACATGCCATGCCCCTATCCCCTTCCTCCTGTCCTCCATGGTCCATTTTACTGCCACACCCTTCTGCCCTACCTGGTCTGTTGTACTGCAACTGCTCCTCCTGCCTGCCCCGCGCGGTCTGTTGTGAGGCCCCTTTCTCTGAACTCTCTTGTCTGTGCCCAGGTCCTGACCCTCCCTTCTATCCTCCATGGTCCTTTGTGTATGCCCCTGCACCCTCCTTCTTGCCCATCATAGCCATTGTGCTGCCACTAACCCTCCCGCTTGCCATGCATGGTCTTCTGTGCTGCCATGGCCCCTCCCACCTTCCCTGTGTGGTCAGCTAGCTGACCCTGACCCCCTCCCACCTTCCCTCCATGGTCTGTGTGTATGCCATCATAGTCTCACTGTTGCTCTCCATGGTGTGTCTTGTTTCTAGTGCCCATCCTGCCTGACCTCCATGGTCATCTTGCTGCTCCTGCCCTGCCCCCTTACCCCCAGCCCTCTGTTTCCATGTGCAGACCCCTATTCCCTCCCTCCTGGCTTGTCTTTTCCATTGTAATGCCCCTGATCCGTCCCTCCTGCCCTTTATGGTCTGTTATGCTGAAGCTTTCTCTCCTGTCTGGCCATTATGGTCAGCTAGCTACCATTGCCTCTTTCCCCTCTGTTCTCTGTTGTCCATGTGCATGGTCCTGTCCCCTCCCTATTGCTTTCTATGGATTGTTGTGCTGCACTCCCGTCCCGCATGCCCTGTGTGGTGTATTGTGCTGCTGCAAACCCTGATGCCTGCCCTGTAGGGTCAGTTTGGTGCACCTCTCCATGTCCCTCCTGTCCTCTGTTATCCGAGTCCATGTCCCTACCCCAATTCCTCCTGCCTACCATGATCCAATGTACAATACTTGCGAACATTTTGAACTTGGTAAGAGGGAGATTTTGAAAAAAAACTGGGGTATTGATTTTCCCCTTTGAGTTACATTGAAAAAGAGGATATTGTAGACAGGAGACAGATCAAATAAAGCCCATTTGAGCTTAAAAACATTGGACTTTTCCTGGCTGAAACGGGTCTGTTGGCATGTGTGGTTGTACTATCACTACCTCTTCCTTCTGCCCACAATGGTCTATTATATTGCCACAGCCTCTCTTGCCAGTCCTGTATTGTTGTTTTGTTGCCCCTGCCCCCCTTTCCACTGCCCTCCATAGTCTGTTGTGCTGCCACTGCCCTTCCTGCCTGCCCAGTGTGGTCAAATTGTTGCATCTGCACTCTCCTACCTGCCTTCAATTTTCAGAGTCCGTGCCCCTGGCCTCTGCCTCTCAACAGTATCCCAATGAACAACTACATTGCTAACATTCTATACGCCATCTTGATGTAATCAAAACTGTAATACCTAGAGCATTTCCTATATGAGAGGGTCTTATTTGCATCAAAATTATGGTTAGTCGTTATGGTTAGTCGTCTAAAAAACTAAAATGAGGACATATTTTCTGAGTTTTCAAATAGCGGCAAAGAATTGTAATCTTTATGTTTTTTTATCCAGTTGACCACTAGATTAAATGTTGCACTTAGGGGAGAGGATGTGGTGTTTGTTGGAAATGGGTAGCGTGGTGCAGAGCGGGTGGGCCAAACTCTGGAGGAAATGTGTAAAGCATCCACGCAGTACACACAGGCGACACACCAGGCACACTACAAAAAGAGACGCTACACAGGTTTGTGTAAGAATAACTGTTGTATTATAGAAACACAACGTATTTTTAGTAATCTCTATACTGCGCCAACTGGCGCCCGGTCAAAATTTACAGGGGGGAATTATACACATGGCAGGGCCAATCGGGCCCCTGCCGGAACCATTGCGAAGCACAAGGGATAAAGGTAAGCCCATCAGCCTCAATCCTGCAATAAAAACATCATGGCATCACAGTATATAGTAGCACGTGAGAATAAAGGTTTCGACCCATGAGCATTAGGATACATCGGTTTCAGACCTGAAAGGAAAAACAAGCTTCCCGGCCAGGAGGCCTCACCTTAGGCATAAAGACGCCGTCCGGCCCTGGGAAAAAGATCAGCATCAATATTGAGTACAACCCTCGGCAGTCAGCCTGAGTTCTGTTAGCATAAATCCGGCATAACAGTAGGCATGAACATAAGATATCATCATATGCATCGCCCTGTGGCCATAAGGGCATTGGGCATAGAACGAAAACATGACCTTAGCATGAGACATTATCATGAGGCATCAAAGCAGGCCTCAAGCATGAGCACAGGAAGCCTTGGCATCAACGTGCAGCAGAGCAATAAGCACACTTCTGTCATTGGGCTACATGTGGGCTACATCTGGGTGATATTTGGGCTACATTTGGGCTCTTTTGTCTCTGGTGGCCATCTTGGGGGATTTATTTGTTATAAAGTTTCCTAATTCCCTCATTTACTGCAGTCTCCTCAGTAGGAAATGCTTTCAGTTTTTTACTTTGATTCCATCAAGAAGGTATTCAGATATGTCACACATTTGCCATCAATTCTGAATGTTAGCACTCTAGTTGCTCATTAGATCACTGTAGTAAAGCTACTGCTCACCAGGGAAGCTTGCTGCTGGTATTCAAAGTGCATGTTTCAGTCTGCATGTCAGAATTATTTTATGAAATAGAAGAGGATTTGAGAAGTCAAAATGTGCCCTAATTTTTCTTTCTGCAGCACTAATCATAATTCCTATGGCAAAATGACCCCCTCATTTTGTTCCTTTCTTAATTAAATGTTTTAAGTGTTACCACTTTATTCCAATCAAGATGGCTTCAGGTGTGCCATACTTTTGTCATAAGTAAGACTGTTAGCGCTCTAGTTGTTCGTTAGAACACTCTGGGACATTCTGTCATTGGGCTATACTTGGGCTACATCTGGGTGATATTTGGGCTACATTTGGGCTCTTTTGTCTCTGGTGGCCATCTTGGGAGATTTATTTGTTATGAAGTTTCCTAATTTCCTCATTTACTGCAGTCTCCTCAGTAGGAAATACTTTCAGTTTTTTACTTTGGTTCCATCAAGAAGGCATTCAGATGTGTCACACATTTGCCATAAATTCTGAATGTTAGCACTCTAGTTGCTCATTAGATCACTGTAGTAAAGCTACTGCTCACCAGGGAAGTCTGCTGCTGGTATTCAAAGTGCATGTTTCAGTCTGCATGTCAGAATTTTTTTATGAAATAGAAGAGGATTTGAGAAGTCACTCAAAATGTGCCCTAATTTTTCTTTCTGCAGCACTAATCATACTTTCTATGGCAAAATGAACCCCCTCATTTTGCTCCTTTTTAAATTAAATGTTTTCAGAGTTACCACTTTATTCCAATCAAGATGGCTTCAGGTGTGCAATACGTTTGTCATAAGTAGGACTGTTAGCGCTCTAGTTGTTCTTTAGAACACTCTGGGAAGCTGCAGTAGAACAAAAGGAATCATCTGACAGTCTCTGCCCTTGTTGGATGTACATGTTTTACTGAGAATGTCAGACTTCATTCTCACATGACTGAGAAAGATAATGTGAATTTACAGAAAATATGCTCTCAGTTTAGCTTATAGATCACCTTCCAAACCTCTGTGGGAAA
This sequence comes from Triturus cristatus, assembly GCF_964204655.1. NCBI lineage: Eukaryota > Metazoa > Chordata > Amphibia > Caudata > Salamandridae > Triturus > Triturus cristatus. Next base: position 9,601,421 of record NC_140585.1, read on the forward strand.
AGCATGAGAAAATAGTTTTCTCTCAAACATGATTCATGATAGCAGAAGGCTTTTTCACATGGGAAAATCACCTTAGAACACACCACAGTTCCTAAAATGAGTATGGTACCATCAACAAATGATTTATAATGTACCTAAAGTCTTAAAACCTTCTATTAACTGCAATGCTTTTTAATGAGGTGCTATCATGTATATTGCTCCCAAGATGGCTGCCAACACTTCTTAGATGAAGTGCTGACAGCCAATCAGATCTCACGATGAGATGTGTGGTTAGGCTCCGCCCAGATATATCTATCTTTTTAACTCTAATTTTCTCAGGAACTACTGAACGGATTTACACCATTTAAGCGAATGGCACGAGTCTGAACTGAGGACTACCTCTGTGCCAAATTTGGTGTAATTCCGTTCAGCAGTTCGGGCTGTAGCTGCGTCAACAGGTCCTATGGGAAAATGCATGGGGAAAACGTGTTTTGGGACCCCCCTTTTTTCTCGGCCCCTGCTTGACGAATCACCGTGAAACTTTCAGGATAGGAGCGGACCGGAGCTGGCCACAAGTTTGCAAAATTTCCCGAAGATTCGTCAATCGGCGCCAACGTTATTCCAAATAGAATATTGCGGATTTCCTATGGAAAATAGGTCCTAACTATAACTACCTACTGGCGACTGCCAGTAGGTAATATATATATATATATATATATATACATACATATATATATATATATATATATATCCATGAACCCTCTAGCAAAACTGTAGGAAGAGGCCACACGAGGAACACAGGAAAAAGTATTTATTGGACACGCAGGTAAGGCATAATGCATTTCGACATTTCAGTCTTCCTCAGATGCCCCACGCCTCCACTTTTAAGTCCATCGGCAGACCTACCACATTTGAAAGGAAGCGCCTCCCCTACCATGTGATCACTCACCTGCTGTAGTGTAATCAGTACTACAGCTCCCAGAATACATCATCTCTGGGTAGGTGCTGCGAGGGGAATAGATGGATGGAATCCTTGTGGCACTGGTGCACTGCAGACTGGGGCGCACTGTTGCTAGTGCATATCAAGTCCTCGAGCTTCCCTGGGTCCCCGCATACGTCATACCCACCACAGCACAAGTCCGCAGAGTCGTAGGCTGGTTTAATAACCAAGCATCTTCGTGAAGGCACGAGCTGCCAGCTGGCAGCTAACCCTTCTTGACCCGTACTTGGGAGGTGGGCTAGAGCAATCCGATACCTCGGGTGCAACAAGGAACTGCTCATGCAGACGCCAGTGATGCCACAGCCACTTGACAGACGGGGCCTCTTGAAGTGTCTCTGGCTGACGCTCTAAATATGCACAAACCCTCCAGCAAAACTGTAGGAAGAGGCCACACGAGGAACTCAGGAAAAAGCCTTTATTGGACACGCAGGTAAGGCATAATGCATTTCGACAATTCAGTCTTCCTGAGATGCCACTGCTGCACAAGAAAACAGTCCCATGCCTCCACTTTTAAGTCCATCTGCAGACCTCCCACATTTAAAAGGAAGCACCTCCCCTACCATTTGATCGCTCACCTGCTCTACTGTAATCAGTCCTACAGCTCCCAGAATACATCATCTCTGGGTAGGTGCTGCGAGGGGAATAGATGGATGGAATCCTTGTGGCACTGGTGCACTGCAGACTGGGGCGCACTGTTGCTAGTGCATATCAAGTCCTCGGGCTTCCCTGGGTCCCCGCATACGTCATAACCGCCAGAGCACAAGTCCGCAGAGTCGTAGGCCGGTTTAATAACCAAACCTCTTCGTGAAGTCATGAGCTGCCGGCTGGCAGCTAACCCTTCTTGACCCGTACTGAGGAGGTGGGCTAGAGTAATCCGATACCTCAGGTGCAACAACAAACTGCTCACGCAGACGCCAATAATGGCACAGCCACTTGACAGACGGGGCCTCTTGAAGCGTCTCTGGCTGACGCTCTGAATATCCACGAACCCTCTGGCAAAACTGTAGGAAGAGGCCACACGAGGAACTCAGGAATTAGCCTTTATTGGACACGCAGGTAAGGCATAATGCATTTCGACATTTCAGTCTTCCTCAGATGCCACTGCTGCACTAGAAACCAGCCCCATGCCTCCACTTTTAAGTCCATCTGCAGACCTCCCACATTTGAAAGGAAGCACCTCCTCTACCATGTGATCGCTCACCTGCTGTAGTGTAATCAGTCCTATAGCTCCCAGAATACATCATCTCTGGGTAGGTGCTGCAAGGGGAATAGATGGATGGAATCCTTGTGGCACTGGTGCACTGCAGACTGGGGCGCACTGTTGCTTGTGCATATCAAGTCCTCGGGCTTCCCTGGGTCCCCGCATACATCATAACCGCCAGAGCACAAGTCCGCAGAGTCGTAGGCCGATTTAATAACCAAACCTCTTCATGAAGTCACGAGCTGCCGGCTGGCAGCTAACCCTTCTTGACCCGTACTGGGGAGGTGGGCTGGAGCAATCCGATACCTCGGGTGCAACAAGAAACTGCTCACGCAGACGCCAATGATGCCACAGCCACTTGACAGACTGGGCCTCTTGAAGCGTCTCTGGCTGACGCTCTAAATATCCACGAACCCTCCAGCAAAACTCTAGGCAGAGGCCACACGAGGAACTCAAGAAAAAGCCTTTATTGGACACGCAGGTAAGGCATAATGCATTTCGACATTTCAGTCTTCCTCAGATGCCACTGCTGCACTAGAAAACAGTCCCTCGCCTCCACTTTTAAGTCCATCTGCAGACCTCCCACATTTAAAAGGAAGCACCTCCCCTACCATGTGATTGCTCACCTGGTGTAGTGTAATCAGTCCTACAGCTCCTAGAATACATCATCTCTGGGTGGGTGCTGCGAGAGGAATAGATGGATGGAATCCTTGTGGCACTGGTGCACTGCAGAGTGGGGCGCACTGTTGCTTGTGCATATCAAGTCCTCGGGCTTCCCTGGGTCCCCGCATACATCATAACCGCCAGAGCACAAGTCCGCAGAGTCCTAGGCCGATTTAATAACCAAACCTCTTCATGAAGTCACGAGCTGCCGGCTGGCAGCTAACCCTTCTTGACCTGTACTGGGGAGGTGGGCTGGAGCAATCCGATACCTCGGGTGCAACAAGAAACTGCTCATGCAGACGCCAGTGATGCCACAGCCACTTGACAGACGGGGCCTCTTGAAGTGTCTCTGGCTGACGCTCTAAATATCCACGAACCCTCCAGCAAAACTCTAGGCAGAGGCCACACGAGGAACTCAGGAAAAAGCCTTTATTGGACACGCAGGTAAGGCATAATGCATTTCGACATTTCAGTCTTCCTCAGATGCCACTGCTGCACTAGAAAACAGCCCCACGCCTCCACTTTTAAGTCCATCTGCAGACCTCCCACATTTAAAAGGAAGCACCTCCCCTACCATGTGATCGCTCACCTGCTGTAGTGTAATCAGTACTACAGCTCCCAGAATACATCATCTCTGGGTAGATGCTGCGAGGGGAATAGATGGATGGAATCCTTGTGGCACTGGTGCACTGCAGAGTGGGGCGCACTGTTGCTTGTGCATATCAAGTCCTCGGGCTTCCCTGGGTCCCCGCATACGTCATAAATGCCACAGCACAAGTCCGCAGAGTCGTAGGCTGGTTTAATAACCAAACCTCTTCATGAAGTCACGAGCTGCCAGTTGGCAGCTAACCCTTCTTGACCCGTACCGGTGAGGTGGGCTGGAGCAATATGATACCTCGGGTGCAACAAGAAACTGCTCACGCAGACGCGAGTGATGCCACAGCCACTTGACAGACGGGGCCTCTTGAAGCGTATCTGGCTGACACTCTAAATATACACGAACCCTCCAGCAAAATTGTAGGAAGAGGCCACACGAGGAACTCAGAAAAAAGCCTTTATTGGACACGCAGGTAAGGCATAATGCATTTCGACATTTGAGTCTTCCTCAGATGCCACTGCTGCACTAAAAAACAGCCCCACGCCTCCACTTTTAAGTCCATCTGCAGACCTCCCACATTTAAAAGGAAGCACCTCCCCTACCATGTGATTGCTCACCTGCTGTAGTGTAATCAGTACTACAGCTCCCAGAATACATCATCTCTGGGTAGGTGCTGCGAGGGGAATAGATGGATGGAATCCTTGTGGCACTGGTGCACTGCAGACTGGGGCGCACTGTTGCTAGTGCATATCAAGTCCTCGAGCTTCCCTGGGTCCCCGCATACGTCATACCCACCACAGCACAAGTCCGCAGAGTCGTAGGCTGGTTTAATAACCAAGCATCTTCGTGAAGGCACGAGCTGCCAGCTGGCAGCTAACCCTTCTTGACCCGTACTTGGGAGGTGGGCTAGAGCAATCCGATACCTCGGGTGCAACAAGGAACTGCTCATGCAGACGCCAGTGATGCCACAGCCACTTGACAGACGGGGCCTCTTGAAGTGTCTCTGGCTGACGCTCTAAATATGCACAAACCCTCCAGCAAAACTGTAGGAAGAGGCCACACGAGGAACTCAGGAAAAAGCCTTTATTGGACACGCAGGTAAGGCATAATGCATTTCGACAATTCAGTCTTCCTGAGATGCCACTGCTGCACAAGAAAACAGTCCCATGCCTCCACTTTTAAGTCCATCTGCAGACCTCCCACATTTGAAAGGAAGCACCTCCCCTACCATTTGATCGCTCACCTGCTCTACTGTAATCAGTCCTACAGCTCCCAGAATACATCATCTCTGGGTAGGTGCTGCGAGGGGAATAGATGGATGGAATCCTTGTGGCACTGGTGCACTGCAGACTGGGGCGCACTGTTGCTAGTGCATATCAAGTCCTCGGGCTTCCCTGGGTCCCCGCATACGTCATACCCGCCACAGCACAAGTCCGCAGAGTCGTAGGCCGGTTTAATAACCAAACCTCTTCGTGAAGTCATGAGCTGCCGGCTGGCAGCTAACCCTTCTTGACCCGTACTGAGGAGGTGGGCTAGAGTAATCCGATACCTCAGGTGCAACAACAAACTGCTCACGCAGACGCCAATGATGCCACAGCCACTTGACAGACGGGGCCTCTTGAAGCGTCTCTGGCTGACGCTCTAAATATATGCACGAACCCTCCAGCAATATATATATATATATTTGAAATGAAAGGAATTCTGGGGAATCCAGAAACGAACCAGCGGCACACAGGAGGAGAGCACAATAGACTTTATTGTGCTCAGAAACTTTTGTGTGCACAATAAAGTCTATTGTGCAGTCCTCCGGTGTGCAGCTGTTTCTTTTCTGGATTCCCCAGAATTCCTTGCATTTCAAATTTATGACAGCTGCTGCCGCCGTTGCAGGCACCGGCATCGTAACGAAGCGAATCGGCTGAGTGCAGTAACTGTCCGGAGTAACATATATCAAACAAATCACATGTAAGAGGACAGAATCTACTAAAGGGAACAATTGTGAAAAGGCACTGTGTAAATCCACTAAAGGAAAACAACTACGGACTTCATATCCCAGCATGCAACATAAGTTGAGCATTGGAGGGCTTAATTAGTCACATGCTGAGGAGAGTGCCTTTTTAAATTATACTGTGCCGTTACATGCAATGCCTGTGACCAAGTGGCTTGATGTTCCGAAAAGCGTAAGGTGGAAAATTAACTCTGAGTGAAGAAATGTTGCTTTGCCTTATAAAGGATGTGGTTTGGAGTGCGTCTTAAATTGAGGATTCATTGTTTCATATATATATATAAATATATATACACACAAATACATACATGTTTATATCATAACTCTTCAATAAGTCGTTGTGGGGCTCAAAGTAAATATCCATATTTTGTCATATGAGTCTGTGGAGACATTAGAGAAGTGTCCTTGGCTGGCACTGGTTACACAGGCACAGATATAGCCTGTGGACTCTCATAGGGGCATATCAGCAACAACCGGCGATAATTATCGCTAAGCGCACTTAGCGCTAGAATAATTATCGCCGGCTAGGGTGGATGTTTTTATCGCTGAGATAGCGTGCTATTAGCAACGCTTATCTCAAAAGCGATAAAAATCCTCACACTGACTGCCTAACGTGAGATTATCGCTGGAAACCCAGCGATAATCTCACGCAATGTGGCGTTAGCTTGATGATAGGGACTCACAAACTTAGCCATGATACCTTCCATAGGATATCATGGCTAAGTCAGTCCTGAAGCAGGCGTAAGGAAAGTAGCGATAACAGGGGTTATCGCTAATCTTCTTGCCGCTATGCTTCATAGCGTGGGGCTTAGCGACATTTCTCCTGTCATGTCAGGTCAGGAACGCCCACTTTGCATCTCATTAGAGATGCAAAGCTGGGCGTTAGGAATTCCTACGCTAACGCAAGTTTTCACGCGTTAGCATGAGCTTGCTAATTAGGCGATAAAATTATCGCCGCTTTTCGGCCGAAAACGGCCGCAAAAGTTGCGATAATTCTATCGCCTTGCCTTGCTGATATGCCCCATACTTCCTAGGTGGAGTAGTCTCACTTCTGACATTAGGAGATGGTGAACGCCGAAGCGATGGCTTGAAATGCGAGGAATTTTGCGTAATAGATTTTCTAAGATGGTGAGCGGTCACCATGTTTCTTTTGGTAGTCATAACTTGCATTGGGTCAGCCTCAAATGGAGTATCAGGCTTGTGTTTATGTCTTTGCCTTACAATTACTCGATCTCCTTTTTTTAAAGTAATGTCCCAAGCACTTGGGCGTCTGTCCATATAAGCTTTCATTTTATGTTTGTGGCAGAAATCAGCTTGGCGAATTTCAGTGTCATTAACTTTTCTTTCAATGATCCATTTGGGAAATTTGGCTTTCATGGCTCTCCCAAACGGTGAGCAATCAAAATATCGATATTTATATATCGACTAACAAAAATATCGAGTTTTAAATATCGATGGTATAAAATATGAATGTTTTGATTATCGATGTTAAAAATTTCGTTTTTTAAGTGTTATGAAAATTATCGAAGTATTTAATATCGATTGTCAAAATATCGTCATGTGAAAATATCGAGAGGGGAGAGGGGAGAGGAGAGAGTGGAGAGGAGTTGGCCTAACGGCTAGGGCGCTCGACCTCGGACCTGGGGAACTGGGTTCGAGTCTCGGTAACGACGTTGAACATCCTGTTATTCTGGGCAAATCACTTAATCTCCCTGTGCCTAACAAAACAAGCATTGGCATAGCCAATAGGTCTAGCTTTTGGGACCTTCTAAGTATTTAGTTATGCAGCACAATATCCTTGGTGCAATAACAACTGTTGCATGGCTAAATACGTATAAGGTCCCAAAGGCGTGACCTATTGGCTATGCCAATGCTTGTTTGTCGTTAATTGCGCCCTGCATGAGGTTATAAGTCTAGCACACACTGCTACCTAGAACAGCACTTGGACGTCCGGAGAAAGAGAGATTGGGAAGATAAACAGGGAGGCGGTATCCGCTGCCACTGCAGCCCGGGCCACACTCAGAGGAAGGAAGCTGAAAGCGGTTGTAATTTCATCCTGAATCCTGAAAAACGTAACTTTTCTATCTTATATTAACCTAAAATACCTCTTAGTAGCAACGTTTCTTTAAGTTTTCTTTCACAGCTGTTTATTACTGATATGGCTTAGCACTTTGATGCACACTTGGGCCACGCCAATTCACATCCCAAAATGAACAAATAGAGACATGAAGGCTGAGAGGGGGCTACAGAAAGCAAGAGATTGATACAAGATATATCTAGGAAAATAGAGAAAGTTCGAGAGAAGAGTGTGAGAAAATGGAAAATAGAACGAGTGAAAAAAACCTGAGAGATGCAAAGGGTGAATTGCAGGAGAGGGGAGAGAAAAAGAGCGCATCGAAAGAAGACAGATGAAGGGACAGAGATGGAGCGATAGATAAGAACACAGAATGGGTGCATAAATGAGTAGAGGGAAAGTAAGGAAAAGAAGATAGAAAGAAAAGAGAAGAAAAGCGATGGAGTGTGACAAACCGGGAGCACGAAAGGGAAAAGGAGAGTGAGTGAAATCGGAATATAGCCTTAGAAGAAGGAAATGGTTACCTTTATGTAGAACCATAGAAAGGAAGGCAGATTAAGGGGGGCGTCAAGGTGGGGAAGAGGGGACGAGAAGAAAAGAAAAGAGAGCGGGGAGTCGCGGGTGAAGGAAATAGATTAAAGGATATCCCGAACTGAATGAGATGCCAAATATATCGGAAACGTTCGGCTTACTTCGGAGAAGTTCGCACATTGGCTTCGTATGGTTCCTCTGGGTTGCAGTCTCTTTCCGACATATTGTCCGCAGGACGTAGGGAACCGACCGGGGAAAGGAAAGGACCCCGGCAGAGATGGGTGAGTGTTGATAGGGTACCTGGGGCGCTTGTATGCATAGAGGAGTCGGGAGAGAAGCGGGAGGTAATACATTAGATAATAAAGATAATACATTCTGCGCTCATCTTACAGAGAAAAAAGCGTGTAGAAATAGAGCCGGAGCGTAGAGTAACTCCTGCCACCACCTGAAAGTCAACAGATGTTTGGAGGCCCCATTGTTAATTGGGCGCCGCGAGTAAACAACATTAGAGACAGGCTGCCCGAGCGTAAAGAGTGACTCCAGGCACCTGTAGGCCACCAAAATAAAATGTGCGATGTGAAAGAATTCAGCAGCGGGAAAATCGCGCTGGGAGAAACGCTTGTAGACCAGACCCCGGAAAACCTATGCAGCAGCAGAGATGAGTCCACAACCATATGTGAGGGATCACATGCAAAGACAGCAAAGGGATTGAATCACAAGCATTGGCATAGCCAATAGGGCTCGCCTTTGGGACCTTATAAGTGTTTAGCCACGCAACAGTTGATGTTGTTGCACCAAGGATATTGTGCTGGATAACTAAACACTTATAAGGTCCCAAAAGCGGGACCTATTGGCTATGCCAATTGCAGATTACTGAAAGATATTTTTATGTATAATATGGGTGACTGAGTGATGGGACCTGTATATTGCATTATATGTTGTTGTTAGTCTGAGAAGCCTACATAAATTGTATCTGTTTTTTAACAGTTGCAAAATGGACGGGACACTGGGGAAAACAGAGATGCTCCCAGGATCACACAGGGTGGCTTAGTATGAAGTGTCTGGCAAATAGCTTCTACATTTTCAGACCTGAACCAGTTGAGCCATTATTAACATCCGTATTCAAAATCGCCAACAAGCTGTGCACAAATCGACCAGGCATATACCGGGAACGGAAGTCCAACTACAAAGCAGTCTCGGATCCAATGAAATGCGTCTTGTTTGAATGAACACCAAGTGGCGATTCGGATCCTGGAAAAATTTCCCCCGGCCGAATTGAATCTGGAATTTTTACCGTACGAATCGTACAAGTAGCGTACAAACTGCCAAGTACGATTCGCATGGGAAAAACTCCATACGAATCACATCCGGAACATTTCCCCACACGTCCTCGGGTCGGAAATTGAGTCCGACACATCCCCGGACGATTTACCGTACGAATCGGAAAAATGAAGTCCGACCGCGCTAGTACGATCACTCCCGTCCCCTCGATTTCACAACTGTATGCAAAAAACACTGTACGGACCGAACTCCCACAGCAAGCATGGAGACACGTGTCCGAATACGCGCTGAACATCCCACCACAGACCCCGCATGTATGCGCAAAATGACCCCCGGCCGCGGATGTACACGCCGAACCCCCACCCCACCCGTGTATGTACGGACCGTACCCCCACCCCACCAGTGTATGTACGGACCGTACCCCCACCCCACCAGTGTATGTACGGACCGTACCCCCACCCCACCCGTGTATGTACGGACCGTACCCCCACCCCACCAGTGTATGTACGGACCGTACCCCCACCCGTGTATGAATGGAGCATACCAACACCCCACCCGTGTATGTACGGACCGTACCCCCATCCCAGCAGTGTATGTACGGACCGAACCCCCACCCCACCCGTGTATCTACGGACCGTACCCCCACCCGTGTATGAATGGAGCGTACCAACACCCCAACTGTGTATGTACGGATAGTACCCCCACCCGTGTATGAATGGAGCATACCAACACCCCACCCGTGTATGTACGGACCGTACCCCCACCCGTGAATGAATGGAGCGTACCAACACCCCACCAGTGTATGTACGGACCGTACCCCCACCCCACCAGTGTATGTACGGACCGTACCCCCACCCCACCAGTGTATGTACGGACTGTACCCCCACCCCACCCGTGTATGTACAGACCGAACCCCCACCCCACCAGTGTATGTACGGACCGTACCCCCACTCGTGTATGAATGGAGCCTACCAACACCCCACCCGTGTATGAATGGAGCATACCAACACCCCACCCGTGTATGAATGGAGCGTACCAACACCCCACCCGTGTATGTACGGACCGTACCCCCACCCCACCCGTGTATGTACGGACCGTACCCCCACCCCACCACTGTATATACGGACCGTACCCCCACCCGTGTATGAATGGAGCGTACCAACACCCCACCAGTGTATGTACGGACCGTACCCCCACCCTACCAGTGTATGTACGGACCGTACCCCCACCCCACCAGTGTATGTACGGACCATACCCCCACCCCACCCGTGTATGTACGGACCGTACCCCCACCCCACCAGTGTATGTACGGACCATACCCCCACCCCACCCGTGTATGTACGGACCGAACCCCCACCCCACCAGTGTATGTACGGACCGTACCCCCACCCGTGTATGAATGGAGCGTACCAACACCCCACCCGTGTATGAATGGAGCGTACCAACACCCCACCCGTGTATGTACGGACCGAACCCCCACCCCACCCGTGTATCTACGGACCGTACCCCCACCCGTGTAGGAATGGAGCGTACCAACACCCCACCCATGTATGTACGGACCGTACCCCCACCCGTGTATGAATGGAGCGTACCAACACCCCGCCCGTGTATGTACGGACCGTACCCCCACCCCACCCGTGTATGTACGGACCGTACCCCCACCCGTGTATGAATGGAGCCTACCAACACCCCACCCATGTATGTATGGACCGTACACCCACCCCACCAGTGTATGTACGGACCGTACCCCCACCCCACCCGTGTATGTACAGACCGTACCCCCACCCCACCAGTGTATGTACAGACCGTACCCCCACCCGTGAAAGAATGGAGCGTACCAACACCCCACCCGTGTATGTACGGACCGTACCCCCACCCCACCAGTGTATGTACGGACCATACCCCAGGCCCACACACCAGCACCCTCACCCAACATCGGGCATGTACGAGTCATACTAAGCCATAGCAAAGGACAGCACTGTACAACAACATGGCCCATGTACGCACCGTACAGACGCTAAAAACACTCCTATTGAACCATGACTTACCAAAAAAACACAAGGACAGTCAATCCGAGGCCCACAACACCACAAAACATATCCAACAAGGCCAAATACATCCTATACACTGACCTGCAACTGACGAACAGATAAACAGAGGCCCAAACCACTACCACTCCTTATAACACACCCACCCAAAGTTCAAACACAGCCACACCCACAAATGGACCAATAAAAAGGCCCAACACACACAAACCATGATCCTTTGCAACAGATCCACTGCTGCCAGACCCTAGAGACAACGCACTGCACCATACTTCAACCATCAATACACCTTACACTTGCACTCCTTCACACAACCACCATCACAAACACACCCTCATCACATTCACACACACAAACCTGCACTCCCACAACCATCCACACCCACACCCATCCACACCCCCACCCCCACAACCATCCACACCCACACCCCCACAACCATCCACACCCACACCCCACACCATGCCCACCAACAAGAATCCAAAGTTCACAAAGGACGAGCTAGAGTCCCTTGTCGACGAAATCATCAGAGTCGAGCCACAGCTCTTTGGAACATTGGTCAGACGGACCAGCATATCAGAAAAATCTGCCATGTGGCAGAGGATTGTCGATTCTGTGAATGCTGTTGGGGCCACCAGAAGGACCAGGCATGAGTGCCAAGCCAGGTGGTACGATCTGCGGAGGACGGTCCGCCGCAAAATGACGGACGAGCACAACCAGGCCAACATCACTGGAGGAGGGCCATCCCGCAGACCGGTACACTACCATCCCTGGGAGGAGAAGGTGATGACCACGCTGGAGCCGTTGGCATGTGACGGACTAGAAGGAGTCCGAAAGCCTGATGAGTACACAAACAACTCACCTCACATGGGGGGAACGCCATATACAACCCAAATACCAATCATGCACGCAACCCCCACAAAGCCAGCACCGGACACAACCACACTCCAAAAACACACACATGCCACTAGCGCCTCCATGCCCCATGCCCCAAGCAAGGCCAGGCCAAGTCACAGGCCACACAAAACACAAACACAAGACAGGATGTCCCCGATGCCGGGAGGGTGGGCCTCAAAACTAACATAGAGCAACTCTGAAGCACACAACAATGCCCTCAGCCCATATGGCTTAGGGCACAGCCATACCAACAGTGTGTCCCCACACAATACTGTTTTGCCTGCTAATGGTGGCCGCGTTGCAGGACGACATGGGTATGAAGGCACAATTTGCACATAACAGCAGCCAATGAAGACGCAGCACACTGAAAGAGTGTCAGCACACACCGCCACAGCAGCAGCGCAGACTCACACACTCCGCCCAATGGGTGCCCGCAGAGAAGAAACAAACCCACATGAACAAGCCAATGGCCTTTGCAAGACCTGCAAACTATGTGTGCCCAGGAAGCTGGGCTGAGGTGACAGAGGGTGACACACAGAGGGAGGGAGAGGGGCAGAGAGAGGAACAGAGACAGAGGTGGACACAGGGAGACAGACAGAGAGAGGGAGGAGGCTGACAGAGGGAGGGAGTAAAGGGAGACGGACAAAGGGAGGAGGCTGATAGAGGGAGGGAGAAAGGGAGACGGACAGAGGGAGGAGGCTGACAGAGGGAGGGAGAAAGGGAGAGGGACAGAGGGAGGAGGCTGACAGAGGGAGGGAGAAAGGGAGACAGAGGGAGGGAGAAAGGGAGACAGAGGGAGACCAAATCACCCTTGGGTGGTGTGGCCATGTCCGCTCGTCAGCAGGTGGACTGTGTGCATGTAGACAAGGTTTGGCAGTGCCTTAACCCCCCCTTCAACCTTTGATAAACACTAGGCCATGTGTCAATCTGTGCACGAGTACATCCGTGCTGCAGGCACAAACAGAACCTTACACCCAGTATACCTACCCACTGTGTTCATCAGAACCCTGTCACAAATTGTTAAGTTACCTACCTGCATTATAATAGCATGGAAAAAACACCATTTGGCCACGTACAGTGGATGACCCAGACCAACCTGGCCCCTCTGGTGTCCAACCACCTGCAGCACCTGAGTCAGGTACAACTGTGCCAACCACCACCCCCATTCCTGCCACATCCCAGGAGACACCCAGGAGCCCTGCCCGCACACAACAACGCAGCCAGTCTGTCCAGGAGGGACAAGGTTCTTCGGGCACCCAGGAGGAGGCAGGCGACACCGCAATTGCCATCCCTCAGGGGTCCCGGAGACTCGATGTGCCCACAACGGCAGGCCAGGCGCAAGTGGGCAGGGGTGGTGGGAGTGGAGGACGGCGGAGGCCCGAACCTGCCCAGTTGGCTCAGGACGCGGCTATGGCACACGTTAGAACCATCCTGGACGCATACCGGCGTGACTCCAGAGGCATCGCCCAGGTAGTGGAGACCCTCAATGAGATGAAGGCTCAGCAGGTTGAGCATCATGCCAGGATGGAGGCAAGACATGCAGAGCACTTGGCGGTGCACAGGGACATGAGCCAATCCCTCCGTCAGATCGCCCAAAGCCTGGAAAACCCTCCCTGTGCCACCAGGCGTAGAGCAGCACCAGCCCCAGGGAGGGAGGAGGAGGAGGAATCATCTGACGGAGCGTCCCTTGCACCGTCAAGCCAGGTGTCTGAGGGTCCCCGCAGGAAGGTGGGTCTTCCACGCAAAAGACCGTGAGAGTCAGCGGAACATCACCATCTCCCAGGTCACCTGGCCTGGCACCTGGCCCTATGGCCCAACAGCAGCACAGCAGCAAAGGACATTCTCTTCCACATGGCCTTGCTGGTCACTGTCTGACCAATGTTGACAAAGACTGTGGCACAGACTCTGATGACTGTCAATGGCAAGGACACCAACTCCCCCTGTGAACTTTGGATTCTACACTCCCGCCAAGCACCTCTTGTCACCCCCCCAAACACGTACCCCAGCACTAATAAAATTCATCACAATCACAAAATGATGCCGTCATTTTGCATTATTCCACTACATGTGTGTGTTGGAAAGTCAAACCATGCCTGATTTCTGAATTAACTCCGAACCACCATACCCTGGGGTCTGAGTCTGGCACAGGACACACATGGATCACAACGTACCATCCAAGACGGACATGGAGCACCATACTCACCCGTGATGGGCCCAACCAGCTGAGAGGGTGCCCGCACAACTGTGCCCACAGACCTATTTAGAAGAGCAACAGTCATGCGCAGAGGTCAGGGATCATGTGGAGTGTCCTGGGGTGGGAGTCACAGGTATGTGTAGACACGTGGCAGAACCATGTCCTGCAAGCTTGAGTCAGGTGGATGTGGCGAATGGTGGGCCAGCCAAGGTTGGATGCATGGAGATGGCACAATTGAGTGTTGGATCATAGTGCCACAAGGTTGTGTTGTGGGTGTGGGCTGCATCCTGAGGGTGTGCGTGGATTGAGAAGGTCATCCTGCAGCTGGCAGTGATCCACTCCCCCCATCTCTGTTGGACGTTGATGTGGCCTGGTCGCCGGATGTAGTAGCAGAGCTGTGCAGATGCACCCTGGATGTGGACAAGTATCATGGGATTTCTAACGCACATGTCCGTAGAGTGCAGGGTAGGAGTAGACACGGATGTCATAGTTGACCTGGGGGATGGTCTCCCTCTTGCCTTGAGGTAGATGGAACTGGGGATCTTGTGCATAATGCAGAGTGTGCTGCCGCATGAGGCACAGATGCTGCTGATCAGCATAGCACATGTCAGCAAGCAATCCATGATGGACACCAGCTCGTTTGCGTGGACACTGGGTGCCCTTGCAGCAGGGCCTGCAGCAGTATGCGCCATGTCAAGGAAACAATGGATCACTGACATAATATCGACTACAAAAATATAGTCTTACAAAAATATCGATGCCAAAATATAGAATACCAAAATATCGACTCCCTATCTCCAAACAGGAAACTGCAAAAATATAGAATCCAAAATATCGTTGTAAATAATATAGTTAGTCAAAATATCGAATTTTTTAAATGTTTTAAAAGTAATGTAAAATAATGAAATAATACATCTAATTAACTGACACATACTTAAAAATAATTAAATAACATTAAAATTAATAAATAATTAATGTAAGTAAAAAAACTAAATTCTACATATATATTAACGTAATATTTATTAAAAATATTCAATATTTTCTGCGTAGGATAGCGGGCGGGTAAAATTTACTATTACCACTCCAGTAAGTGCAATAGTAGGGAAAGCGTTGGATAGCGGGAGGGTAAAAATTACTATTCCCACTCCAGAGACTACAACAGTAGGGAAAGCGTTGGATAGCGGGAGAGTAAAATTTACTATTCCCACTCCAGTGAGTGCAACAGTAGGGAAAGCGTTGGATAGCGTAGGGGTAAAAATTACTATTCCCACTCCAGAGAGTGCAACAGTAGGGAAAGCATTGGATAGCGTAGGGATAAAAATTACTATTCCCACTCCAGAGAGTGCAACAGTAGGGAAAGCGTTGGATAGCGGGAGGGTAAAATTTACTATTCCCACTCCAGCGAGTGCAATAGTAGGGAATGCGTTGGATAGCGTAGGGGTAAAAATTACTATTCCCACTCCAGTGAGTGCAACAGTAGGGAAAGCATTGGATAGCGTAGGGGTAAAAATTACTATTCCCACTCCAGAGAGTGCAACAGTATGGAAAGCGTTGGATAGCGTAGGGATAAAAATTACTATTCCCACTCCAGAGAGTGCAACAGTAGGGAAAGCGTTGGATAGCGGGAGGGTAAAAATTACTATTCCCACTCCAGAGAGTGCAACAGTAGGGAAAGCATTAAATTGCGTAGGGATAAAAATTACTATTCCCACTCCAGAGAGTGCAACAGTAGGGAAAGCGTTGGATAGCGGGAGGGTAAAATTTACTATTCCCACTCCAGTGAGTGCAACAGTAGGGAAAGCGTTGGATAGCGTAGGGGTAAAAATTACTATTCCCACTCCAGTGAGTGCAACAGTAGGGAAAGCATTGGATAGCGTAGGGGTAAAAATTACTATTCCCACTCCAGAGAGTGCAACAGTAGGGAAAGCGTTGGATAGCGTAGGGATAAAAATTACTATTCCCACTCCAGAGAGTGCAACAGTAGGGAAAGCGTTGGATAGCGGGAGGGTACAATTTACTATTCCCACTCCAGCGAGTGCAACAGTAGGGAAAGCGTTGGATAGCGTAGGGGTAAAAATTACTATTCCCACTCCAGAGAGTGCAACAGTAGGGAAAGCATTGGATAGCGTAGGGATAAAAATTACTATTCCCACTCCAGAGAGTGCAACAGTAGGGAAAGCGTTGGATAGCGGGAGGGTAACATTTACTATTCCCACTCCAGTGAGTGCAACAGTAGGGAAAGCGTTGGATAGCATAGGGGTAAAAATTACTATTCCCACTCCAGTGAGTGCAACAGTAGGGAAAGCATTGGATAGCGTAGGGGTAAAAATTACTATTCCCACTCCAGAGAGTGCAACAGTAGGGAAAGCGTTGGATAGCGTAGGGATAAAAATTACTATTCCCACTCCAGAGAGTGCAACAGTAGGGAAAGCGTTGGGTAGCGGGAGGGTAAAAATTACTATTCCCACTCCAGAGAGTGCAACAGTAGGGAAAGCATTAAATTGCGTAGGGATAAAAATTACTATTCCCACTCCAGAGAGTGCAACAGTAGGGAAAGCGTTGGATAGCGGGAGGGTAAAATTTACTATTCCCACTCCAGTGAGTGCAACAGTAGGGAAAGCGTTGGATAGCGTAGGGGTAAAAATTACTATTCCCACTCCAGTGAGTGCAACAGTAGGGAAAGCATTGGATAGCGTAGGGGTAAAAATTACTATTCCCACTCCAGAGAGTGCAACAGTAGGGAAAGCGTTGGATAGCGTAGGGATAAAAATTACTATTCCCACTCCAGAGAGTGCAACAGTAGGGAAAGCGTTGGATAGCGGGAGGGTACAATTTACTATTCCCACTCCAGCGAGTGCAACAGTAGGGAAAGCGTTGGATAGCGTAGGGGTAAAAATTACTATTCCCACTCCAGAGAGTGCAACAGTAGGGAAAGCATTGGATAGCGTAGGGATAAAAATTACTATTCCCACTCCAGAGAGTGCAACAGTAGGGAAAGCGTTGGATAGCGGGAGGGTAACATTTACTATTCCCACTCCAGTGAGTGCAACAGTAGGGAAAGCGTTGGATAGCATAGGGGTAAAAATTACTATTCCCACTCCAGTGAGTGCAACAGTAGGGAAAGCATTGGATAGCGTAGGGGTAAAAATTACTATTCCCACTCCAGAGAGTGCAACAGTAGGGAAAGCGTTGGATAGCGTAGGGATAAAAATTACTATTCCCACTCCAGAGAGTGCAACAGTAGGGAAAGCGTTGGGTAGCGGGAGGGTAAAATTTACTATTCCCACTCCAGCGAGTGCAACAGTAGGGAAAGCGTTGGATAGCGTAGGGGTAAAAATTACTATTCCCACTCCAGAGAGTGCAACAGTAGGGAAAGCATTGGATAGCGTAGGGATGCAAATTACTATTCCCACTCCAGAGAGTGCAACAGTAGGGGAAGCGTTGCAAAGCAGTAGGGTAAAAATTACTATAACCACTCAAGTAAGTGCAAAAGTAGGGAAAATAATAAATTAATATTTTGTTAACAATTAATTAATTATTAATACCAAAACAAGTATTACAATTAATTACCAATCACACAAGATTTAATAATTGATTATTTATAAATACCAATATATTTTTGTTTAATTAATTACCTATTAATAATTAATTAACAACCAATTGTTTTTCAATAACAAACATTAATAAATGCTAATAATACCAATTAATCATCAATTAATAATATATTGATTAACGATATACACAAATTATTTAAATAATTAATTTTTTACAATTATATTACTTCCCACCATATTCCCCTATAAACACACTACCCACTACAAATATTAAATAAATACAATTAATATAATTATCAATTAAACAATTAATACAAATTAACTACCAATTAATACAAATTATTTACCAATTAATAATTAATCAACCACCAATTAATTTTCAATACCAATTAATAATTAACTAATAACAATTAAATTACTTCCCACCCTATTCCCCTATAAACCCACAACCCGCTACAGAAGTTAAACGCTAAATTAAATTAAAGATATATTAATTAACAATATACACACATAAATTAAATAATTAATTATTTACAATTATATTACTTCCCACCATATTCCCCTATAAACACACTACCCACTACAAATATTAAATAAATACAATTAACATAATTATCAATTAAACAATTAATACAAATTAATTACCAATTAATACTAATTATTTACCAATTAATAATTAATCAACAACCAATTAATTTTCAATACCAATTAATAATTAACTAATAACAATAAAATTACTTCCCACCCTATTCCCCTATAAACCCACAACCCGCTACAGAAGTAAAACGCAAAATTAAATTAAAAATTATTAATAATTCCAATAAATTATTATTTAATGTATTATAATTAAATTACTTCCCACCCTACTCCCCTATAAACCCACAACCCGCTACGGAATTAAATTACACAAAAATAAAATAACATATAATTCATTACTTTAAAAATATTCTAACATACATTACAATATTAATACATACTTTTAACACATATACTAACACTTAAAACACTATAAAAAATTCGATATTTTTAACAACTATATTATGACTGTCGATATTATTTACATCTATATTATTGCAATCGATATTTCTTACCTGTTTTTCGATATTCTTCACCACTATATTTTGGTAATTCGATATTCTGTCCATTCTATATTTAAAACTCGATATTCTGTCCACTCGATATTTTTTTTCCGATATTATGTCTATTTACCGAAACAATGCCACAAGTAGCACACAAAGACAAGGATCTCAGGAAGGAACCATGCAAAAGGTGCATGTCAAGGAAGGAATGTCTGGTTCAACATGGCACACACACACACAATGGATTCACATGCGGCACAGTGGCCGTCGTGGAGACTGACAGGCCACAAAACCTACACAGCCATGGACAGCATGCACAATACAGAATCTAATCCCTGACAAACAGCTTGCATCTTGCTACTCTACACATAGACTCATATGCACCATCTCTGAGAACAATGCCAGACATGCCGCATGCACAGTGGCAACAGACCACCATTGACAGAGATGATGCACCTTGGAGGCAGAGGGACACCTTTATTAGTCATGTGTGTTGGAATGCTAATGCAACTCTGTCTACACATACACAGGTCATGTGGATGAAGATGTGGGACCAACACTGGCACCCCCCTTAGCACATGTCTCCTCCTCCTAAATGACAGGAGGAACTACACTATACTTGATAGGGATCCCACAGAAAATCTGAGGACTCAAATTGCCTCTCTGTTGGAGGAAGCCCTGTCGAATGATTAGATCAGCCAGAATGAGGCTTCTTTTCTGTGTAATGATCAGCCAACGGTACCTTATTTTTACACCTTGCCTAAGGTACATAAACCTACACGACCACCACCGGGTCGGCCGATTGTGTCTGGCGTGAATTCAATTCTGGAACCCCTGTCCAAGTTTTGTGATTTCTACTTACGTCCAATTGTACAAAAGATGCCGGCTTATCTAAAAGACACCAGAGAAGTACTGAACCTCATTAAAGATCTGGAGTTTGATGTAGACAAAGACCTTCTGATTGGGTTGGATATAGAATCTCTATATACCAACATCCCCCAACAAGAGACTCTGAGGGTGATTGAAAACATACTGTTCTCTGAGAATTGGATTTTCCAGACACCAAGGGCTTTTATTCTCTGCCTGTTGGAAATGGCGCTCACTAAGAACTTCTTTAAGTTTGAAGAGAAGTTCTACTTACAGACCCACGGAACATCCATGGGGAGTTCGTGTGCCCCCAGTTTGGCATGTCTGTATGTCTCAAAGTTTGAGGAAGAGGTAATCTTTCAATCGTCTAACCCCTTTTTGAACAACATAAGGGACTGGCATCGGTATATAGACGATGTGCTTATTATTTGGCGGGGGGATAGGGCCTCGGCTGAGACCTTCCTAACCTGGCTTAACTTGAGAAATCCTTTCCTGTTCTTCACTGGATCAATCACGAACAATACCCTCCCATTCCTCGACCTGAATATCAAAGCCGAGGGAGGAGGTCTGACTAGCAGTGTGTTCCACAAAGAAACGGATAGGAACAATTTACTATCTTTTCTGAGCTTCCACCCACGGACTCTGAGGGAGAATCTTCCCTATGGACAGTTTCTGCGTCTCCGCAGGAACTGCTCACATGTGGAAGACTACAGAAAGGAAGCTATGATCCTAAGTGAGAAATTAAGGAGTAGAGACTATCCTGAGGGTGTAATTAAAAGTGCCCAGAAAAGAGCAAGGAATTGCAATAGGGATGTCCTCCTTGAAACCAATCAGAGAGAGACAACGGACAGGAGTATCTGTGTGACCACATATAATACAGCCTCGAACAACCTTAGGAAAATCATTCAGAAGAAGTGGCAGATTCTTAATTCAAATGGGCTGAATCAACCTGTCCCCTTATTTGCATTTAAGAAGAGTGCAAGTATTAAGAACATCATTGTGAACACTCGCCCGAGACTAACTAGAGATGTGGGTCACTTGGGTTCTGGCCCACATTTTTTACCCCCAGTGGTTGGACATTATGCCTGTGGATCCTGTCAATTAATGGGAAAAACATTGACATTGGTCTGAGGAGCCCGTGGGAACTTAGACGACACACCACATGTAATACCGAAAACGTTATTTACATTCTGAGGTGCCCGTGTAATTTATTATATGTGGGCATGACTACACGAAAAGTAAAAGTCCGGATTTTAGAACACATGAGCACAATACGCAAATCCAACACGAAACTTACTGCTCACTTTTTGGAGAAAGAACATAATGAGAAAGACTTGAGGTGGCTAGTGGGGGATAAACCCTTTATTCCACAGAATGTGAATGACACCTCGAGTTTCTTGCTTTTGAGAGAACAGAGGTGGGTAGAGCGTGTGAAAAGCCATACCATGGGATTAAATGATGGAATCCCATGGTTCCAGTTATATGGGATCACACAATAGGAAATGGCACATGACTTATATGTATCTGAAGAGAGGATAAGATAAAGATTCGATCTATTAAAGCGCATGACTCTCTTGTACATGTAAGATAGACTAGACATTAATTCAACACTCGGTAGAATGATAAAATACGAGTGTATTTAGACCGCCCTTTTATCCGCAACAGAGAAGAATACCTCTGGTTTACTAGAATGAAACCATCGTTAACCGTTAGGAACGCTAAGATGGCCGCCACGAATACAATTTGGCCTGATAGCATCCAGAAGGCCTCTTTCTATTTCGATTGAAACAGTGGGAATGCTGGGTAATACACAGAATGGGTGTGGAGGACCCCGCGTACACGAGAACATCTCCTCTTTAAGAAGGGACTCGAGGGGAGTGATCCGTATCGGCGGAGGACAGACGAGGGGAGAGAGGATACAGTGCCTCTTTGGAGTAGGAAGCACATGAGATATACGCGAGAGTGTGAATAAATTCACTCGTAGCGTGAATGCTTTGTAGCCACGTAGTTGTTTGCAACGATGCCTTGAGTGCAGAGACTGTGTGAATGTGAGCAAACTTGTGGCTTTGCAACCACCGCCCATCCGCTTGGAGCATTTTGTTATTGCGCTGATTGCCACAGTAGGGTGGTGGGCAAGAAACCGAATCAATGAATGTGAATTGGCTAGAGGACAAATTCTAGCGCGAGTGTTTAGGTATCATACAAATGAGTCTTTTTATATCATTGACCCTTCCGCATACAGAGTGTGACGACAAGAGCACCCTCCCCCGCTGTCCCGGGTTTAGAGCATTTTCTCGTAAACTCTTGTGAGTATTATTTTGTTTAGCGTAAAGATGGGCACATGTAGAGGTGATAGAGACTATTAACACGTGGTGTGACACATAAATCACACTGAAAAAGACACGTTTTTAGCGATAGGTTGGTTCTTTTATTCGGATCACTGTCTGTATATACACACAGAGGAAACTCAGAAACTTGTTCACTTGTTGTAAGGGTGTCGGATGCTAGTGGTTCCCCCAAATGTTGGGGCACGGGGTATGCTGGAAGATAGGCTGCATTGGAGAATATGGTTCACGTTAGAAGGATGCGTGGGATACTCAATGATGATTTTGCATAATTGGAAGAAGAGGTTGAGTGGGAATGATCATCCACTGCTTTCCTCTTCTTTTGTTATAGATATGTCCTTTCTCCTGGAAATTCCAAAAGAGTGAAGCGGGGATACTGCCCCGAGTGGATAAGGTAATAAGTACCCGACAAGGGGTGTAGACCATATTCAAGGGACCAACACCCTGATGAATGCCAGAGTGACCAGGCTGGGCACGTAGATAGCTGGCAGAAACATGTTGGTTTTAGCAGGGGGATTGTAGGGTCGTTACCTGCCCTGGATACCCCATTTCCTTTATTTTTACCCTGCCAGAGGTTGACAAGAATAAAAGTGTGAGGGTCAACCCCTAGACAGTTTTAGATTTCTTTCTGCTCTTCCTTTGGTCCCTTTACTTTGAGAGACTATCTGTCTCCTTTTCTCTCAGAAGCACACGCGTATGCGTACCCATAGTGATACGCCCCGTACACGCGCGTGTACGGGCCGTTTCACTATGGCTTTGCTCGCGTATGCGTACCCGTAGTGATACGCCCCATACACGCGCGTGTACGGGCCGTTTCACTATGGCTTTGCTCGCGTATGCGTACCCATAGTGATACGCCCCGTACATGCGCGTGTACAGGCCGTTTCTATGCATTTGGGGTGCCCTAGGGCACTGGAACTCACTGTACCTGTGTGTGAATGTCCAAATTACATAGGGGACACATGAGGGACAAGTATAAAGCCCTACATGCATGCTGGTTGTCATGGAGACTGAGTTTAAAGTTTGAATTTTTTTCATCAGGTGCCCAACTAAAGTCGGTTTGAAAGAATCTACATTGTTGCAAAGTGGTTGTTGAGTTGACATCATGCTCAATAAAAAAAAGAGCAAAGCCACTGACTGTGGTAGGTGAAAGGGATTGGAGGAAACATAGGATGCAAATGTGAGTGACCAATCACTCTGTACTCCTGTGAATGAAACAGGGCAGCAAGGTAGATATAAGGCAGCCAGGTCCCATGAGAGAGCACTTGCCTGCACATCCTTTGATTCAACCACAGTGCTGCTGCTCGTGAATCCTCTGGTACCATGTCCAGGTCTGTGGAGAGGGCCCAGCCTTTCACCCAGGAGGAGAACCAAGCCCTGCTGGATGTGATCCTCCCACAGTACCCCATGCTGTATGGTCGACCAGGGGTTCAGGTGAGTGCTGAGTCCACTGGCAAAGACTGTGCCCCTTTTTTGTGACTGTGACTTCTGCCATTGTTAGACGGCGACCTCAGAGGAGCCCGGAAAGGGGGTCCTGACTACCCTGAGACCCACCCTCAAAGTATCGTAGCCGGGCACTGGCGGGAGACTCCTCAGGAGGAGAAGTCTCGTATCGAGGATCGTACTTCTGGCACCACACGACACAGAAACACCACACCGTGCGTTCTTAGGAACCAATCTTTATCAAACAGGTTAGCACTGCAAATATGTACAAGGAGAGCACGGGCTCAATGAGTCTCGGAAAGGATAGGGGGTAGCGGGACAGTCTCTGGCAAAAGGTTCAAGGCAAGGACGTACCCGGCGCACAGCTCACAATCCTCGAGCTGGGGGGTAGGCTGGTTGTCGTGGGGTCCGGCGGGACCGGTGGAGTCTGTGGAAGCCGCGAGTCACTCAGCGGCTCAGGTACAGTTCGGAGGTCTTACGATCTTCAGGGAGCCGCGAGTCACTCAGCAGGGCTCAGGTACAAGTTCGGAGGTCTTACGATCTTCAGGGAGCCGCGAGTCACTCAGCAGGGCTCAGGTACAGTTCGGAGGTCTTACGATCTTCAGGGAGCCGCGAGTCACTCAGCAGGGCTCAGGTACAGTTCGGAGGTCTTACGATCTTCAGGGAGCCGCGAGTCACTCAGCAGGGCTCAGGTGGTCTAAGTTCCAGGAGCCGCGACCGCGTCAGCAGGCTCTCGTTGTTCCAGCGTCGAATCTGCCGGACAGCCCCAGAGCACCCCTTGTTATAGGTCGACCCCTCTTTGATGTCCGGAGTCTGTGCAGGCAGGGGTCTTGTCACCTGGGGGTCGCTTGTCGGGGTTTCCTGCCATTGTCTTGTGATCTTTTCAGGGCCGGGTCGGGGAGGAGGCCCAGACACCCAGCAGGCGTGGAGCCAGCCCTCAGGGAGGCCGGAGGGCCGATCGAAACCCATCGTTCCAGGGGAGTTCAGAGGTGCGATAGAAACTGCTCCTCCCTCTCTCATCCCCTGGAAGCGTGATGTCCTCCAGCCGGAGTGGCGCCTCTAGGCCCGGGTCGCGCTGGGGCCGGGCGGCCATCTTGGTGCATGAAGTGGGCACGCGGACCCGGGGTGGCCGAAGGGAGAGAGGCCATGGACGAGGATGTTCGGGTCGGGTGCGTGTGTTCTGGTGGAAAGGATCGGTTAGGCCGGGGGGATTGGGGCTGCCGGCACCAGGTTAGGTGGTGTGGGGACCAGTAGAGCCATGTTACGAGGCAGGGTCCAACACGCGTCCCCCCCAGCTGAAAGCCGGAGAGAACTGCCCATCATCTTGGGGGGTTCTCTTTGCTGAGGCGGAAGAACCGGGAGAGGCCATCGGCGTTGGCGTGGTCAGTCCCAGGGCGGTGTTCCACGGTGAAATCCATCCCCTGGAGGGAGATTGACCACCGCAGTAGCTTGGGGTTTTCTCCCCGCATCTGCATGAGCCATCGCAAGGGCCGATGGTCGGTTTGGACTTTGAAATGGGTGCCGAACAGGTAAGGGCGTAGTCTCTTGAGTGCCCAGACCACGGCAAAGGCTTCGCGCTCAATGGTGCTCCATCGCTGTTCTCTGGGCAACAGCCGCCGGCTTAGGAAGGCGACGGGCTGGTCTAGGCCTTGGTCATTCATCTGGGACAGGACGGCCCCAATGCCATGCTCGGAGGCATCGGTTTGGACTACAAACTCCTTGGAGTAGTCGGGAGCCTGGAGGACGGGGGCCGTGCACATGGCCTTCTTTAGGGCATCGAACGCCTCCTGGCAGGCGGTCGTCCACTGAACCTTCTTTGGCTGTTTTTTGGATGTGAGTTCTGTGAGGGCCCGACAAGGCTGCCATACCCCTTGATGAATCTTCGGTAGTAGCCAGTGAGGCCCAGGAAGGCTCGGACCTCCGTTTGGGTGGTGGGGGGTTCCCAGGCCACGATGGCGTCGATCTTTGGCTGTAGAGGGGCGACCTGGCCACTCCCGACCTGGTGCCCCAGGTAGACTACTGATCCTTGCCCAATTTGGCACTTGCTGGCTTTTACTGTGAGGCCTGCCTGGCGCAGGGCGGTTAGCACCCTCCGGAGGTGCTCACTCCATTCGGAACTGAAAACGGCGATGTCGTCTAGATAGGCCGCGCTGAACTGTTCCAGCCCGGCCAGGACTCTATTCACCAGGCGCTGGAAGGTGGCCGGGGCATTTTTCATTCCGAAGGGCATTACGCGGAAGCGGTAATGCCCATACGGGTGGAAAAGGCGGACCGCTCCTTGGCCCCCTCGGTGAGCGCAATGTGCCAGTATCCGCAGGTGAGGTCGAAGGTGCTGAGGAACCGGGCTGCCCCGAGTCGGTCAATGAGCTCGTCGGCTCGTGGAATGGGGTGGGCATCGGCTCGGGTGACGTCATTGAGCCCCCGGTAGTCCACACAGAACCGGAGCTCGGGGGCGACACCGGGGGCCGCTGCCTTCGGGACCAGGACCACTGGGCTGGCCCAGGGACTGTCAGATGGCTCGATCACCCCCATGGTCAACATCTTTGAGACTTCAGCTTGAATGCAGAACCGGACCCGGTCTGGGACCCGGTATGCTCGGTGTCTCACCGGCGGGCTGTCCCCGGTGTCCACGTCATGGACACACCAGTCGGTGACTCGGGGGATCAGGGAGAAGAGGTCGGCAAATTGTCCTAGTAGCTGGCGGCAGTCCTCTTGTTGCTGGGCAGTGAGAGCTGGGGAGAGGTTCACTCCCTCCACGGAGCCATCCTGCTCCTTGACACACAGGAGGTCCGGGAGGGGATCGGACTCATCTTCGGCCCCGTCATCGGTGGCTAGCAGGAGGCTCAGTTCTGTCCGCACGAAGTGAGGCTTGAGGCGGTTCACGTGAAGGACCCGGAGGGGATCCCGAGGCGACTGGACGTCCACCAAGTATGTGACTTGACTCTTCCGCTCAATCACTTTGTAGGGCCCGGTCCACCTGTCCTGGAGGGCGCTTGGCTTCACGGGGGCCATGACCCATACTTGTTGGCCCGGCTGGAACTCGACCAGAGTGGCATTCTGGTCGTACCAGCGCTTCATCTCTTCTTGGCTTGTCTCTAGGTTGGCCTCGGCCAGTGCTCGGAACTTCCTGGTCTGGTTCCGGAGGGTCAGAACATAGTGGAACACATCTCGTGGGGTGGTCTGGGGTGCCGCCTCCCACCCTTCCTTAACCAAGCTGAGGGGACCTCGGACGGGGTGTCCATAGAGCAACTCAAACGGGCTGAACCCTAGGGACTTCTGGGGGACCTCTCGGTAAGCGAACAAGAGGCAGGGGAGCAGGACGTCCCACTTACGCCGGAGGGGCTCTTCTAGGCCGGTGATCATCCCTTTCAGAGTCCTGTTAAACCTCTCTACTAGGCCGTTCCCTTGGGGATGGTACGGGGTGGTGAATTTGTAGGACACTCCACATTGTTGCCACAGGGACGTCATGTACTTCGAGATAAAATTAGTGCCGCGATCGCTCACGACCTCGCGGGGAAAACCTACCCGGGAAAAGATCCCCATCAGGGCCCGGCCCACTACGGGGGCCGTGACGGTGCATAAGGGGATCGCCTCAGGGTATCGGGTGGCGTGATCCACCAGGACCAGGATGAAACGGTGACCTTGGGAGGTGGGGGGGTCCAGGGGCCCCACGGTGTCGATCCCGACTCGTTCAAAGGGGGTACTGACGACCGGGAAGGGTTGGAGGGGAGCCTTGCGCTTCCCCCCACTCTTCCCGCTAGCTTGGCACGTGGGACAGGACTTGCAGTGGGCTTCTACAGCTGCTCTCATTCTAGGCCAGTAAAAATGGGTCACGAGACGGCTGTAGGTCTTGTCTTGACCCAGGTGGCCGGCAAGGGGGATGTCGTGGGCTAAGCCCAGGAGGAAGTCTCGGAAGCGGAGGGGTACCACCAGCACCCGTCTGGATCCCAGCTCCACCGACTTCTGCTCACTGTACAAAATGCTATTCTCCCAATAAATTCGGTGCGTTCCAGTTTGGTCGCCTGCGGCTTGGCCCTCGGCCTGGCGCCGTAGTCCGACCAGGGAAGGACAAGTGGCTTGCTCCCGGCAAAACTCCTCCCGGGTGGGCCCGCCCTCGTGGCGCCATTGGGCCAACTCGGGTAGATCGCCTAACTCAGGGACTGTGGCGGTGTCGGACAGTGAGGGCTCGTCGCTGGCGACGGGCCCTTCCGATGGGGGGACGGGAGGACCCTCGGGGGTTACTGCTCTGACTTCTTCGGTCAGGGCGTCTTCGACTTCTCCCAGGGGGGGAAGTCGAGCTGACATGGATCGGGTGGTGGCGCACACCCACTCGGGGAGCCCCATCATCTCTAGGTGGGCCTTGCGCTCGACGTGCTTCCAGGGAGAACTCTCTAGGTCGTTCCCTAAGAGGCAGTCGACCGGCTGGGAGGTTCTTATGGCAACCCTCAGTTTACCTATCACTCCACCCCACTCAAACGGCACCAGAGCTACCTGACACATACTCTCTCTATTATCTGCGGAAATTACTGGGCAAAAGACGTTGGGGAGGATCTGCTCCTCGGGGACTAGGTGCCTGAGGACACCGGTGATGCTGGCCCCGGTGTCCCGCAGGGCCTCTATTTGGTGGCCATTGATCTTGACGAGCTGCCCGTATTTCTTCGTGTTGGAGGGCAGGAGGCTACCAGGGACCATCTCCCTATCTCCCAGGGATACTAGGGCCATGGCTACAGGTTCCCACTCCCCGGTTTCCTCAACCTCCTCCCCCAGAGCTATGTTGGCTATCTGTCTTGCAGGGGTGGTTTGGGTGGCCATGGGGCATTCTGGGTCATTGGCGTAGTGCCCGGGCTTTTGGCAACGGAAACAAGTGACGGTTGCCCTGTGTCCCCGTCTCCCGGGGGGTCCGGTTACTGGTGGGGGGGGGCGCTGGGAAAGGTGGAGGTTGGGTCTTTGGGGGACTAGGCTGGGACTCTCTCTGGCCTCCCTGGTTCCCCCCTCCTCTCTGGCGGGGTGGTCCCTGACTGGCTCGGGGGTATTCTCCTACCATGCCCCGGGTGACCCGGGTGTTGGTCCAGCGGTCTGCTTCCACCGCCAGCTTCCTGGGATCGGTGAGTTTGCTGTCAAGCAGATGCTGGCGTAGTTCCACAAAGCAGTTGGCAGCCAGGTGTTCCCACAACAGGAGGTCGGTGAGTTCCTCAAGGGTGGTGACCTTGCTGCCCTTGACCCACCCATCGAAGGCCCGACTAAAAAAGTTTACATATTCCACCCAGGTGGTGCCCGGGATTTTCCTGCAGTCCCGGAATCGCTGACGGTACATCTCGGGGGTGAGACCGTACCTTGTGAGTAGAGCCTCTTTCATGTGGCTGTAGGAGGTCTGCAGAGAGAGGGGTAGGTCGAGCAGGGTGTCTCTTCCTTCACTCAGAAACCGTCCCCACAACCCTGCCCCCCAGTCCTTCTGCGGGACCCGATGGGAGGTCATGGCGACCTCGTAGGCCCTGAACCATTGTTGAATGTCATTGTTTTTATAATATTCCTTGACCACGTCCTTGGGGATGTGGACCTTCTGCTCCGCTGGGGAGGTCGCCTCTCGGTTTCCCGGGGGCCTCCCTTCCTCACTTCTGGCCTTGAGCTCGATTTCTTTCAAGCTGCGTTCGTGCTCTAGTTGGAGCTTCCTTCCTTCGTGTTCCCGTTGGAGCTTCTTCTCTTCTAGCTCGCCTTGCACGCCCATTTGCTCTACTGCTAGCTTTTTCTCCGCTAACTTTAATTCGCCTTCGATTTTGAGTTTAGCTAACTCGAGTTCGTGATTGCGGCTTCTCTCTCTGTCCGCGAGTTCTTCCGGGGATAGGCCCCCGTCTGGTACGATGCCTCGCACCTGATTGCTGCTGCTTTCGCCTTGGGGGGGTTCGGCCTCGTCGGGGCGCTCCCCCGTGTCTTCCGGGCGGGAGGCCCCTGTATCCACCCAGGCTTTCAGTGCTTTCTGCAAATCTTCCTTGGTGTTGAGACCGGTGGTAGCGATTCTAAGTTCTTTGCAGAATTGCTTTAGTTCTTTGTGTGTGTATTCTTCTAGTTGTTCCACCTGGAACACCCTGTTGGCGTTGGTTTCTGCGGGGATCATGGCGTTTCCTTCTGCCATCTTTGTCGGTAGTGCGTCCGTCGTTCACGGTACGATCTCTCGGTGATGGGCCCGAATCCCGTCGCTTGCCACCAATGTTAGACGGCGACCTCAGAGGAGCCCGGAAAGGGGGTCCTGACTACCCTGAGACCCACCCTCAAAGTATCGTAGCCGGGCACTGGCGGGAGACTCTTCAGGAGGAGAAGTCTCGTATCGAGGATCGTACTTCTGGCACCACACGACACAGAAACACCACACCGTGCGTTCTTAGGAACCAATCTTTATCAAACAGGTTAGCACTGCAAATATGTACAAGGAGAGCACGGGCTCAATGAGTCTCGGAAAGGATAGGGGGTAGCGGGACAGTCTCTGGCAAAAGGTTCAAGGCAAGGACGTACCCGGCGCACAGCTCACAATCCTCGAGCTGGGGGGTAGGCTGGTTGTCGTGGGGTCCGGCGGGACCGGTGGAGTCTGTGGAAGCCGCGAGTCACTCAGCGGCTCAGGTACAGTTCGGAGGTCTTACGATCTTCAGGGAGCCGCGAGTCACTCAGCAGGGCTCAGGTACAAGTTCGGAGGTCTTACGATCTTCAGGGAGTCGCGAGTCACTCAGCAGGGCTCAGGTACAGTTCGGAGGTCTTACGATCTTCAGGGAGCCGCGAGTCACTCAGCAGGGCTCAGGTACAGTTCGGAGGTCTTACGATCTTCAGGGAGCCGCGAGTCACTCAGCAGGGCTCAGGTGGTCTAAGTTCCAGGAGCCGCGACCGCGTCAGCAGGCTCTCGTTGTTCCAGCGTCGAATCTGCCGGACAGCCCCAGAGCAACCCTTGTTATAGGTCGACCCCTCTTTGATGTCCGGAGTCTGTGCAGGCAGGGGTCTTGTCACCTGGGGGTCGCTTGTCGGGGTTTCCTGCCATTGTCTTGTGATCTTTTCAGGGCCGGGTCGGGGAGGAGGCCCAGACACCCAGCAGGCGTGGAGCCAGCCCTCAGGGAGGCCGGTGGGCCGATCGAAACCCATCGTTCCAGGGGAGTTCAGAGGTGCGATAGAAACTGCTCCTCCCTCTCTCATCCCCTGGAAGCGTGATGTCCTCCAGCCGGAGTGGCGCCTCTAGGCCCGGGTCGCGCTGGGGCCGGGCGGCCATCTTGGTGCATGAAGTGGGCACGCGGACCCGGGGTGGCCGAAGGGAGAGAGGCCATGGACGAGGATGTTCGGGTCGGGTGCGTGTGTTCTGGTGGAAAGGATCGGTTAGGCCGGGGGGATTGGGGCTGCCGGCACCAGGTTAGGTGGTGTGGGGACCAGTAGAGCCATGTTACGAGGCCGGGTCCAACAGCCATTGTGTCCAGGTGTAACACACATGCAATGTACTGTAGGGTGGGTCCCGGGTGGGGGAATGCCTAATATCTCCCAGCCAGAGCATGCTGTGGTGCATGTCTGCTCTCCTCACTTGCATTGTGTGTACTGTGACAATCACTGCATGTGGCATTACACATTCTGCCTGTCTAATCCTCCTGGGAATGTTGTTACTACAGTCCTTATGTGAATCTGTGGTCCCCCCAGTGTGACAGGTGGCAGTACCCACAGATGTGTGTTTGTTTAGTGTACATGTGCTGAGAGTGTCCAAATGATGTGTTTGTCCCCTGGACATTGGTGTGTGTGTGTAAGTCCCCTGTCATGTGGGTGAGTGCATATGTGGAGTGTAGCACCCCAGCTGCATGAGGGATGGATATACCCTGCCCATCTGATGTGAGCAGGGAGCAGTGCTGTTTGTCTGCGGTGATGGGCCAGCCCCACACCTGTGACACCCCCAGTCTAGTGGCACATGTTGATAGTGAGGTGTGTAGCTGCAGTTGTCAATGGCAGGTGATTGTCCTGTGTCTGTGTGTGTCTGTGTACTCTGCTGAGGGCGCCTCAGTGGCCTGTGGCATGTGACTGCTTTGAGGTGCTGCACATAATCCTGGTGTTGCTTGTGATGCACAGTGTGAGCCTGGATGACTGATTGTGTCGTACCCCTCATGCCACCTGTGTACTCGACAATGCCACCTAGTGCTTCTTGCCTTCCACAGAGGAAAGTGTCCCTATGACACAGGTGTAATGAGTTTGATGCATTCTATGCCCTGTTAAAACCAGCCAAATTGTTCTAATGTGTGTCTCTGTGACATGTCGCAGGTGTATTGATGTTGTCTCACTTTTTCATCCTCACAGGTAGGCGCCTGTGCCAAGGAGCAGATCTGGAAGGACGCCGTCAGTGCCGTGAGACAGACGGATGGTCGGAAGCGGCACCTAGCCCAGGTGAGGAAACGCTGGCAGGATATCCGGTGCTGGACGCGGAGGATCGCACGGGTCCTGCTTGGGGACTCACCTGTGAGCCAAAAGAACCATGGGCGCCGCCGTCTGACCCACATCCACAAGCGTGTGCTGGCGGTCGTCTTCCCTGACATGGACAGGCACTTACGGGAAAAGCAGCAGCAGGAAGGGGGTAGGTACATGTGTGTTTGTTGTGTGTCACCAGCATTTGTAAGTGCACAGTTGCATGGATACACTGCCAGGGTTTACATGTGCAGTGCAGTTCCTGGTCCCCAAAGATTAGCGGTGCTGTCCTTCCTCCCTTCCCCTCCCTGCCATGTGTACCCTGGTCTGTGTGTAGTCACACTTGCACAAGGTTATCTAGGCTGCCAGTTTATCGATGTGCCCAATGCTTGCAGCTTCATGTGTGGGGGTGGTGTGTAACAGGTTTTGGGACCTTGCCTGTGCCCTGTCCAGTTCAGTACTTGTGGGGTCCATGTCAGCTGTCACTGATGCTGAGTCCAGACATAGGAGTGTGTCTCTAAAGTGTATTGCTTTACAGCATGCATGTCCTATTTTGTGGCCTGTGACATGATGTGCATGAGTGTGAGATATGCAGAGTGCAGGGATGGTGGCTTGTGTTGCAGTCATTACCATTCAGGACCATGGAGTAGTGTGGCTACTACTGTCCCCTGGGGCATCTTTTCCTAGGTATCATGTGTGTAATCCAAAAATGTCGACAATCTCTGTGTCTACAGCATAGGTTGTGCTCTGTGCCATTGTACCCTGGCACCATTTGTGTCTACGTAAACTCTGCCACATGTGTCCACTGTACAGGCTGACCAAATGTCCCTTGTTCATACTCACGGGGGCCAGTGCCTGTGTGTCTTGGTAAAATGATCTGATGATGGCCATTTGTAGGTGATGTATTTGTACCGGCGCACCAGGGTTTTTTTGTGTCCAATCAGGATTTCTTGCAGGCCATGTGTTTTTATTCTAGACTAAGAGATGTAAGTGCTTCCTGTGTTTCAATAAATTGTCTCATGTAGGGGGTGGTTGGTGCGGGCAAGGCCTACATGTCTAGACCTGAAGCCTCCTTGCTAGGTCTGGCCAGTGTGTGATGTTTGTCTGGACATACACTCAAGGTGCAGTGACCCATTAATGTTGGGCATGTTTTTAAGTATTGCCTTTGCAGCATGTGCCTACAGTTAATAGACATGGTTCCTGCTCATCCCTTTTTACGCCAACGCTGTGTGCTGCAGATGCTGTGCTGGATTGCCCCCAGTGCCTGGCACCTCTGTCCTAATCCATATCATGTTATTTGCTTTTGTGTCATGCTCTCCATAGTTGGTCAGTGGCATGGTGGGTCAACCGACTGTGTGTTGCATGGCCTACATATGTACCTTGTATTGTACATGTTACTCATGTTGCTTTTCAGGCTATGCACTGTGACCTATGTGGATTTGACTCGTGTGACATATGTATCCAGGTGTCTGATTATTTCCTGTCTCTTCACCTTGCCCACAGCATCGTCGGGGGACTCCGAGGGAGACACTGGCACGGACCGGGAGGAGGGAGCGAGCACCAGTGCCAGCAGTGCAGAGTTGTCTGGCACATCGAGTGACACAGAGGCCGACGGGAGTGCAGCGGAGGACCTGTCCAGTCAAACCACCACCGACTATGACGCAGACGGGTCCGAGGCTGAGCACTCCGAGGGGGCGGAGGCTGGTCCCACAGCTGACACCAGCACTCCATCACTACCCGCCCCCTCCATTCCGCTCACCGGCCTCCCACTTGCTCGTGTCCCTTCCCGCCGTGCTCGGTCACCACGTGTCTCCTTCTTGCCAGGCACCGCACCCCCTGCCCCTGTCTCCACTGCTGCCACCAATGCCGAGTCTGTGGACATCCTGCGCCAGTTGCGGGTTGGTCAGACTGCGACGCTTAATGTCCTCCATGGCCACAGCCAAGTGCTCAACCAGATGGAGGCATACTTGGAGGGCATTTCAGCCGCGCACTCTGACCAACGCAACTTGCTGAGGTCCATAGACTCGACACTGACTGCAGCAGTGGGTCTCCTGCAGCGCTACGTCCCCCCCTACCCCTGCCCCATCCACACTTCCCACTCCCATGCCTGTCCCACGTACACCCAGACGTCAGCATGCACGCACTACACCAGACACAGGCACCACACCAGCAGGCCAGGGCAAGCGCACACCTCCTGGCACGCACACACAGGGTGAGGTAGGCACACCCACTGGGTCGGGGGGCAAACGTAAGTCACGCAGCCAGAGTGGGAGTCCACATTCCGCAAAATCCACTCCCTCCAAATCCACTCCCCTCAGCTCTCCTGGCCACGAATCCAGCAAAGATTCCTTCATGGCCGCTCTGTCCCTGAGCCCAACAGTGACACCACCCAGCAAGCGGGCAAAGGAATCCCCGGTCAGGGTAGTTGAGTGCCCCCCCCGTCCACACCCTCCCCCAGTGGCGCTGCAACCCATTCCTCCGCCCCCCCCCCTCCTTGGGGCCTGTGGTTTCTTCGGGTGCAGGGGATACGCTGGGGGACCTTGCTGACGTGTGCAGCGCCATCCTCACCACCTCCTTTGGCGCTGCCCCAACCCCTGTGGTGGAGTCCTCCGTCCCTGCACCCACAATGCCTGCCCTTGCCCCTCCTGTCCCTGCGGTGCCTGGTCCTTTCCCCCCCACATGATGCCCCCCCCCTGTGGAAGACAGGGTGGTCTGAACTGTGCAGGCAAGCTAGGGGACACGCGTCCCACTGTGTCCCTCATCCAGCTGTGACTAATGGACTGCCCTATGGGCTTTGTAAATATTGAACTTTATCCACACAAACATTTTTTGCTAATGCTGAATAAAGCCTTTTTTTTTCTTAGAACACTACTGCTTTTGTGGTATTGCTGTTGGTGGGGCTGCTCCATGATTTTGGGTGGTGATCATGTGTTGGGTGTGTGGGAAATGTAGTAGTGTGCTGGTCATAGGGGGGACCCTGGTATCTGTGTGCCATCACAAGGTGTTAGCTAAGTTTCTTTGTTCATGTAGGCAGTTACTGCATGGTGAAATTGTCCCAAGGTGTGTTCCTTCCTCTGTGTACCCTGACATCTTCCCTGCAGGGTGTTTACAATATGTTGCGCTGAGCTGTGTCTACATTAGCTGGGTGTGTGACGGACCCCTTCAACTTTGGCCATGCATGCAGAGCGATGTCTCCACCTGCATCATTCGTGGCATCCTGGGTGATCACTGTACTTGTGTATGTAGTCTGTTGACATGACTTCATGTGGACATGTTCCCTTATAGGCAGTATGCATATGTGTACTCCCAGCCTCGCACACATGTGTTACATGTACTGCAGGGTCTTTGTGCACCTGACTGACAATTGTGGCAATTGGATCTGTGGGTACTCCACCCTTTTTCTTTCCATGGGCACTGCTGGGGGGACTCTGCACACACCCCTCCTGTGTCTGGGCACTGCTGGGGGGACTCTGCACCCACCCCTCCTGCATCTGGGCACTGCTGGAAGGACTCTGCACACACCCCTCCTGTGTCTGGGCACTGCTGGGAGGACTCTGCACCCACCCCTCCTGCGTCTGGGCACTGCTGGGAATGATAGGCACACACCCCTCCTGTGTCTGGGCACTGCTGGGAGGAGTCTGCACACACCCCTCTTGTGTCTGGGCACTGCTGGGAGTGATAGGCACACACCCCTCCTGTGTCTGGGCACTGCTGGGAGGACTCTGCACACACCCCTCCTGTGTCTGGGCACTGCTGGGGGGACTCTGCACCCACCCCTCCTGCATCTGGGCACTGCTGGGAGGACTCTGCACACACCCCTCCTGTGTCTGGGCACTGCTGGGAGGACTCTGCACACACCCCTCCTGTGTCTGGCTGTTAGAAGGGCGACCTCCGGGGAGTCAGATCGTGTCGGACTGACCACCCCGAGAGGCACCGTTCCGTAAGGAAGTAGCCGAGCGCCGCTGAGAAGCCTCCTGGGCGAGGTCCTTCTCCTAGGATCGTACAGCCAAGTAATCCCCCCCACTACAAAGGGACACAACAAGGGTATCAAATCTCACAAGTCTTTATCGGTTGTAAAAGGCAGGTTTCTGTGGCAATATTTACAGGTGGATCGAGGGATCCCAAAGAGTCTCGGGGTCGTTCAGGGACGGGGTAGCAGGACAGTCTCAGTATCAGCCTGGTACGGGAACACCCTGCGCTCAGCTCTCAATCCTCGAGCTGGGGGGTTCCGGGAGCCGGGACGTCGTCCGCAGGGCTCGGAGGGTTGCCTCGATGAGGTCGAGCTGCGACGAGGTCAGCAGGGCTCCGATGGTTACTTCTGCGAGGTCGAGCCGCGACGTGGTCAGCAGGGCTCCGATGGTTACTTCTTCGAGGTCGAGCCGCGACGGAGTCAGCAGGGCTCCGATGGTTACTTCTTCGAGGTCGAGCCGTGACGAGGTCAGCAGGGCTCGAGTTCCAAGTTCCAGGCAATGAGTCTCTCTCCGTAGGGTCATCCGCGATCCGATCAGCAGGGCTCTCGACTCCAGGATACAACTACTGTCCGGGTTGTGGGTTGCCCCAGATATATGGCTGGAGCCCTTTGATGTCCGGACCCTCACGCCGGGGGGACTGGAGGGGCCGGGATGAGAGAGTCCAGACACCCAGCGGGGGGGGGTGGAGCCATCGCCCTTGGAGGCCGGAGGGCGATTGGACCCAGGCGTCGGGGGCCGGCGGGAGGCCCTATCGAAACTCCCCTCCTCCGGGATCTGTGGAGTGGCCACTCGACCCCCTTGGGTCGGGTCTTGGCGCCGCGAGGTCAGGGCTTCGCGAAGGCAGATGCGGGTAGCGGGGTACAATCTCGGGGGCTTCGAAGGGTTGGGGTTGCCCCCGTCTGGTCTGGTAGGAGGGTTCGGGACCACGCCACGAGGCTGGGTCCAACAGGCGTCCCCCCCAGCAGAAGGCAGGGAGAGGCACCCATCTTCTTGGGTGTTCTCCTCGCCGTGGCGGAAGAAGCGTGATAGGCCGTCGGCGTTGGCGTGGTCGTTGCCGGGCCGATGGTCTACAGTGAAGTCCATCCCCTGCAGAGAGATGGACCATCGCAACAACTTCGGGTTCTCGCATCTCATCTGCATTAACCACAGCAAGGGCCAGTGGTCGGTTTGGACCCGGAAGTGGGTGCCGAAGAGGTTGGGCCGGAGCTTCTTGAGGGTCCACACCACGGCGAAGGCCTCCCGTTCAATGGTGCTCCATCTTTGCTCCCGGGGCAGCAGGCGCCGGCTGATGAAGGCCACCGGCTGGTCAATCCCCTCAGAGTTCACTTGGGACAAGACAGCCCCGACTCCGTATTCCGAGGCATCAGTCTGTACCACGAACTCTTTGCTGTAGTCGGGAGCTTGTAGCACGGGGGCGGTACACATTGCTGTCTTGAGGGTCTCGAAGGCCGCCTGACAGAGGGGCGTCCAGTGCACCTTCTTTGGTTGTTTCTTTGAGGTGAGCTCCGTGAGGGGGCCCACAATGCTTCCGTAGTTCTTAATGAACCGCCGGTAATAGCCCGTGAGTCCCAGGAAGGCCCTCACAGCTGTTTGGGTGGCTGGGGGCTCCCAGGCCACGATGGCGTCGATCTTTGGCTGGAGGGGAGCCACATGGCCGCTCCCCACTTGATGTCCCAGATAGGTTACGGATCCTTGGCCTATCTGACATTTGCTGGCTTTTATTGTGAGCCCGGCCCTTTGGAGGGCGGTCAGAACCGCCCAGAGGTGCCTCAGGTGTTCGGCCCAGTGGCTGCTGAACACCGCAATATCGTCCAGGTAGGTGGCGCTGAACGCTTCTAGGCCGGCCAGTACCTTGTTCACTAGTCTTTGGAAGGTCTCCGGGGCATTCTTCATGCCGAAGGGCATCACTCGGAAGTGGTAGTGGGCATCGGGGGTGGAGAAAGCAGAACGCTCTTGGGCGCTCGGGGTGAGCCTGATCTGCCAGTATCCGGCGGTGAGGTCAAAGGTGCTAAGGTAGCGGGCTGCTCCTAGGCGGTCGATCAGTTCATCTGCCCGAGGAATGGGATGGGCATCGGTTTTGGTGACGGCATTTAATCCCTGTTGGAAAGCCGTTCGCCGGAGGGGGGTTCGATACACGTCTTGCCCACCCCTTTGACCCACCTCTCCCAAGTAGGCCGAACCAGGCGCGCACACCCTGAGATACACTACGAACAGAGTGACTCCACACGTATTCTTTGTAGGATGATAGGTTCTTTTATCGATAATTTCAAGGGATCTTTATGATCCAAGATGCAAGTAGCACAGCAGTGATACAACGTACCACAAATCAGTCGTTGGGAATGGGGGTAGCGGGACAGTCTTTCAAGATAGTGTCTCTGCGAAATACCCTGCGGAAAGCTCACGATCCTCGAGCTGGAGGGTGTCGTGTCTCTGGGCGACCTCTTACCGAGTCGTCCTCAAGGGGAGCGCCACGAGTCTCTCAGAAGGCACAGGTGGTCGGAGTTCGGGAGCCGCGATTCCGTCAGCAGGGCTCAGATGGTTCAATAGCTGGGGGCCGCGAGTCACTCAGCAGGCCTAGGTTGTTCAGTGTTCGGGAGCCGCGACCTCGTCCGCAGGGCTCAGATGGTTCAATAGCAGGAGGCCGCGAGTCACTCAGCAGGCCCAGGTGACTTCAGCATTCAGGAGCCGCGACAGCGTCTGCAGGCTCGGATGGTTCCAGGTCTTCTCTGCCCTCGTTTCTCCGGCACCCCTTGTTATACTCCGCTGGTTCTTTGAAGTCCGGAGTGCTCGCAGAGGGGGGACTGGGGTGACGGAGGGGGTCCGGTGGGATTTCCTGCCGCTCACTTCTTTGGTCTTTTCAGGTGGGTCTGGGAGGGACCCCAGACACTCTGCAGGGGAGGCGCCTGCTCCCCAGGGGCCTGGTGGCCGATTGAGTCCTCCCGGGGAAGGCGACCCGAGGTGTGACTGGGCTGGCGCCTCTAGGTCTGGCTCGAGGGTTCCCGCTCCCTCGGTTGGACATGCGTGGTAGGGTGTTGAGTCTGTCAGGCCTCTGGCCGGCCCGCGGATCGGGGGTGGCTGGGGCGGCCGGAGTCGGAGATGTCGTGTCTTGAGGATGGTTGCAGGTGGCTGGATGATGGAGAGGGCAACGCCGTGAGGCCGGTCTCACACGCGTCCCCCCCAGCTGAAAGGCGTGGAGAACTACCCATCCACTGGGGGGTTCTCCTCGCCGAAGCGGAAGAACCGGGACAGGCCGTCGGCGTTGGCATGATCCGTCCCGGGGCTATGTTCGACAGTGAAATCCATCCCTTGGAGAGAGATGGACCATCGTAGTAGCTTGGGGTTCTCCCCCCTCATCTGCATTAGCCACCGCAAGGGCCGGTGGTCCGTCTGTACTCGAAAATGGGTTCCGAACAAGTAGGGCCGTAGTTTCTTGAGGGCCCAGACTACGGCAAAGGTCTCTCGTTCTATCGTACTCCAACGCTGCTCTCGCGGCAGCAGCCTTCGGCTGATGAAGGCGATGGGCTGATCGATGCCCATGTCGTCGAACTGCGAGAGCACAGCTCCGATGCCGTGTTCGGATGCGTCGGTCTGGACCACAAACTCTTGGGAGTAGTCGGGGGCCTTGAGTACGGGGGCGGTGCACATGGCGGTTTTCAAGGCGTCGAACGCCTGCTGGCACGGGGTGGTCCACTGCACCTTCTTCGGGAGCTTTTTGGAGGTCAACTCTGTGAGGGGCCCCGCGATACTACCATAATTTTTGATGAACCTCCGGTAGTACCCCGTAAGGCCCAGGAAGGCCCGAACCTCTGTCTGCGTGGTGGGGGGCTCCCAGGACTTGATGGCGTCGATCTTCGGTTGGAGAGGGGCGACCTGGCCGCTGCCCACCTGATGCCCCAGGTAGACCACGGAGCCTTGCCCGAGCTGGCATTTGCTGGCTTTCACTGTTAGGCCTGCTTGGCGCAGGGCCATTAGTACTTGTCGGAGGTGCTGGAGATGCTCGTGCCATTGAGAGCTGAATACGGCGATGTCGTCAAGGTACGCTGCGCTGAACTCCTCGAGTCCGGCCAGGACCTTGTTCACCAACCGCTGGAACGTGGCTGGGGCGTTCTTCATCCCGAACGGCATGACCCTGAAGCGGTAGTTTGGCATCGGGCGTGGAGAAGGCAGAGCGCTCTTTCGCTCCCTCCGTGAGAGCAATCTGCCAGTATCCGCAGGTCAGGTCGAAAGTACTGAGGAACCGGGCGGCCCCCAGGCGGTCGATGAGCTCGTCGGCTCGGGGGATAGGGTGAGCGTCCGCGCGGGTGACCGCATTGAGCCCCCGATAGTCCACACAGAATCGTAGTTCGGGGGCGACCCCTGGGGAAGCCGCCTTCGGGACCAGAACCACCGGGCTGGCCCAGGGGCTGTCGGAGGGTTCGATGACCCCCAGGGTGAGCATCTTTTGTACCTCGGTCTTGATGCAGGTGCGGACCCGGTCAGGCACCCGGTAGGCTCGGTGTCTCACAGGCGGGCTGTCGCCGGTGTCCACGTCGTGGACACACCAGTCGGTAACCCTTGGAATGAGGGAGAAGAGGTCTGCGAATTGTCTGAGCAGCTGGCGGCAGTCGTCGGCCTGCTGGGGAGTGAGGGTGGTCGACAGTTTCACTCCCTCCACGGAACCATCCAGTTCCTTAGCGCACAGGAGATCGGGCAGGGGTTCGGTGTCTTCTTCCGCCCCATCATCGGTGGCCAGCAGCAAACTTAATTCTGTCCTCACAAAGTGGGGCTTGAGACGGTTCACGTGGAGGACCCGGAGGGGTTTCCGTGGGGACTGTACGTCGACCAGATATGTGACCTGGCTCTTCCGCTCGACCACCTTGAAGGGACCAGTCCATTTGTCTTGTAGGGCGCAGGGTTTCACCGGAGCCATGACCCAAACCTGCTGGCCTGGCTGGAACTCGACCAGGGTTGTGTTCTGGTCATACCAGCGCTTCATTTCTTCTTGGCTGGCCTCGAGGTTAGCCTCTGCTAGTTCTCTGAACTTTCTCGTCTGGTTGCGGAGCGCCAGGATGTAGCAGAACACATCAGGGGGTGTCCCCCGGGGGTTTGTCTCCCAGCCCTCTTTGACCAGGCTCAGGGGCCCTCGGACGGGATGTCCGTACAGCAGTTCGAAGGGGCTGAACCCCAGAGACTTTTGGGGGACTTCTCGGTATGCGAACAGGAGGCAAGGGAGGAGGACGTCCCATTTCCGGTGCAGGGGCTCTTCGAGGCCCAGGATCATTCCCTTCAGGGTTCGGTTGAAGCGTTCCACTAGGCCGTTGCCCTGGGGGTGGTAGGGGGTCGTAAACTTATACGTGACTCCGCACTGCTGCCACAGGGACTTCATGTAGCGGGATATAAAGTTAGTGCCGCGATCACTCACAACCTCGCGGGGAAATCCGACACGGGAGAAGATCCCCATGAGAGCCCGGCCCACCACGGGAGCCGTCACGGTGCAGAGGGGGATGGCCTCGGGGTAGCGGGTGGCATGGTCCACCAGGACAAGGATGAATCTGTGGCCCTGGGCGGTCTTCGGATCCAGGGGTCCCACGATGTCGATGCCGACCCGCTCGAACGGGGTACTCACAACGGGGAACGGTTGTAAGGGAGCTTTGCGTTTTCCGCCACTCTTCCCACTGCCCTGGCACGTGAGGCAGGATTTGCAGTGTACTTCTACATTCGCTCGCATCTTGGGCCAATAGAAGTGGGTAACCAATTGCTGATATGTCTTGTCTTGGCCTAAGTGTCCTGCCAAGGGTACGTCGTGGACCAGGCCCAGGAGGAGGCTCCGGAACCGCAGGGGTACCACCAGTACCCGTGCTGCGCCTAGCTCGGCGGACTTTTGCTCGCTGTATAGGAGGCCATTGTCCCAATAGATCCAATGGGTTCCGGTTCGGCCACCGGCGGCCTGGGCTTCGGCTTGTTGTCTAAGTCCCTCGAGGGAGGGGCAGGTGGCCTGTTCCTGGCAGAACTCTTCGCGGGAGGGCCCCCCTTCACAGCGCCACTGGGCCATCTCGGGCAGTTCTTCGAGCTCCGTCAGGGCCTCTGGGGCGGAAGGTTCCGGTCCTTCCCCCGGGTTAGTGTCTTCTTCTCCCTCGGAAGGAGGGTTGTCTGCTTCGGGTAGGGGGTCCCGGCTCTCGGGGATAGTGTTCGGTAAGAGGGCTTCACTGCCCTTGGAGAGAGGCAATCGTGCGGTCATGGAGCGCGTGGTGGCGCAGACCCATTCTGGTAGGCCCATCATCTCCAGGTGGGCTCTTCGTTCTACTTGCCCCCACGGGGAACTCTCCAGGTCGTTGCCCAGGAGGCAGTCTACGGGCTGCGAGGTCCGGACCGCTACCTTCAATTCTCCGGAGACCCCTCCCCACTCGAAGGGCACCAGCGCCATCTGGCAGAGGCTCTCCGAATTGTCGGAGGATACGACCGGGCAGAGGGCCCCGGTTAGGATCTGGTCTACTGAAATTAGGCTGCGGTGGACCGCGGTTACACTCGCCCCGGTGTCGCGAAGGCCCTCGACTCGGTGGCCGTTGATGGTCACCTGCTGTCGGTATTTTTCTGTGTT
Organism: Triturus cristatus; assembly: GCF_964204655.1. Taxonomy (NCBI): domain Eukaryota; kingdom Metazoa; phylum Chordata; class Amphibia; order Caudata; family Salamandridae; genus Triturus; species Triturus cristatus. The sequence goes on from NC_140585.1 coordinate 9,644,131, forward strand.
GGCGGGCAAGGGTGTCCCGGGGACCATTTCTCGATCACCAAGGGAGACCAGGGCCATGGCCGCCGGTTCCCATTCCTCGGGGTCTTCCATCTCTTCCCCCAGAGCCACGGAGGCCATCTGCCGGGCCGTGGGGCTGGTCGTTGTGGTTCGCTGATACTGGGGACACTGTGGGTCATTGGCGTAGTGTCCGGGTTGTTGGCAGCGGAAGCAGGTGATCCTTGCTCGTGGACCTGGTCGTCCTGGGGCTCCGGTGCTTGCTGGGGACTGTCCCGAACCCGCCACTGGTGGGCTGCTGGGGGGGCTGGTTGAGGACCCCCCGGGGAAGTCTCTTGGTCGGCCGTGGTTCCCTCCGCCCCTCTGGCGGGGGGGGCCTTGACTGTGGCGGCCGTAGTCCCCCACGGGGACCCGGGTGGCCCGGGTGTTCACCCAACGATCAGCCTCCGCGGCCAGCTTCCGAGGGTCGGTGAGTTTACTGTCCAGGAGATGCTGGCGCAGTTCTATAAAGCAATTGGCTGCTAATTGTTCCCAGGCAATCAGATCGAACAGTTCTTCGAAGGTGGAGACCTTGCTGCCCTTGATCCACCCATCCAAGGCTCGGCTGTAAAAGTTCACGTATTCTACCCACGTGGTGCCCGGTATCTTCTTGCAATCTCGGAACCGTTGTCGGTACATTTCGGGGGTGAGTCCGTACCGGCCCACGAGGGCTTCCTTCATGTGGCTGTAGGAGTTCATGACCGTGGAGGGCAGATCTAGCAGAGTGTCTCTTCCTTCGCTTAAGAACCGGCCCCATAGGCCAGCCCCCCAATCCTTCTGCGGGACTCGGTGAGAGGTCATGACGACTTCGTAGGCCTTAAACCACTGCTGGATATCATCGTTCTTGTAATATTCCTTTACCACATCCTTGGGGATGTGAACTTTGGTTTCCCCGGGGGGAGCGGACGGTGGATTCCCGGGTGGCTGTGACTTTTCGTTTCTAGCCCGCCACTCAATCTCTTTCAGGCCGCGTTCATGTTCTAGCTGGAGTTTCTTTTCGTTGTGCTCCCTTTGGAGTCTCTTCTCTTCGAGTTCCCCTTGTAGCCGTAACTGCTCGACGGCCAACTTCTTCTCTGCCAGTTTTATTTCTCCCTCGATTTTTAGTTTTGCCAGTTCAAGTTCGTGGTTGCGGCTTCTCTCTCGGTCCGCTAGTTCCTCGGGGGACAGGTTCCCCTCTGGCCCGTTGTTTCTCGCCGGGATGCTTGGTGGTTCATGGGTAGAGTCTCCTTCCGTTTGGGTCGGGGGCGCCCCCGTCTCGACCCAGGCTTTCAGTACTTTCTGGAAGTCTTCCTTTGTGCTTAGTCCGGTGGTAGCGATGCCAAGGTCTTTGCAAAACTGTTTCAATTCTCTATGCGTGTAATAGTCCAATTGATCCTCTCGGAACGGTGAGCTTATTTCGGTACCTGCGGCACCCAGGGAGGTTTCTCCTTCCATCTCTGTTTGGTAGTGCGTCAGTCGTTTACTGCACGCTCTCTTTCGGTGTCGGCTCGGTTCCCGTCGTCTGCCACCAAATGTTGGAAAGGCGTTCGCCGGAGGGGGGTTCGATACACGTCTTGCCCACCCCTTTGACCCACCTCTCCCAAGTAGGCCGAACCAGGCGCGCACACCCTGAGATACACTACGAACAGAGTGACTCCACACGTATTCTTTGTAGGACGATAGGTTCTTTTATCGATAATTTCAAGGGATCTTTATGATCCAAGATGCAAGTAGTACAGCAGTGATACAACGTACCACAAATCAGTCGTTGGGAATGGGGGTAGCGGGACAGTCTTTCAAGATAGTGTCTCTGCGAAATACCCTGCGGAAAGCTCACGATCCTCGAGCTGGAGGGTGTCGTGTCTCTGGGCGACCTCTTACCGAGTCGTCCTCAAGGGGAGCGCCGCGAGTCTCTCAGAAGGCACAGGTGGTCGGAGTTCGGGAGCCGCGATTCCGTCAGCAGGGCTCAGATGGTTCAATAGCTGGGGGCCGCGAGTCACTCAGCAGGCCTAGGTTGTTCAGTGTTCGGGAGCCGCGACCTCGTCCGCAGGGCTCAGATGGTTCAATAGCAGGAGGCCGCGAGTCACTCAGCAGGCCCAGGTGACTTCAGCATTCAGGAGCCGCGACAGCGTCTGCAGGCTCGGATGGTTCCAGGTCTTCTCTGCCCTCGTTTCTCCGGCACCCCTTGTTATACTCCGCTGGTTCTTTGAAGTCCGGAGTGCTCGCAGAGGGGGGACTGGGGTGACGGAGGGGGTCCGGTGGGATTTCCTGCCGCTCACTTCTTTGGTCTTTTCAGGTGGGTCTGGGAGGGACCCCAGACGCTCTGCAGGGGAGGCGCCTGCTCCCCAGGGGCCTGGTGGCCGATTGAGTCCTCCCGGGGAAGGCGACCCGAGGTGTGACTGGGCTGGCGTCTCTAGGTCTGGCTCGAGGGTTCCCGCTCCCTCGGTTGGACATGCGTGGTAGGGTGTTGAGTCTGTCAGGCCTCTGGCCGGCCCGCGGATCGGGGGTGGCTGGGGCAGCCGGAGTCGGAGATGTCGTGTCTTGAGGATGGTTGCAGGTGGCTGGATGATGGAGAGGGCAACGCCGTGAGGCCGGTCTCACAATCCCCGATAGTCCACGCAAAACCGGAGCTCCGGGGTGGTGCCCGGGGCGGCAGCTTTCGGCACCAGGACCACAGGGCTGGCCCAGGGACTGTCGGAGGGCTCGATGACCCCCAGGGCCAACATCTTGGAGACCTCGGCGTGGATGCAGGCCCGCACCCGGTCGGGGACTCGGTAGGCTCGGTGTCGCACGGGGGGACTGTCCCCGGTGTCGACGTCGTGGACGCACCATCGGGTGACTCCGGGAGTGAGGGAGAAGAGAGCAGCGAAGTGATGCAGCAGTCCTTGACACTCCTGGCGCTGCTCTGCAGTCAGGGTGGCGGAGAGGATGACTCCCTCTACGGAGCCGTCCTTTTCGGAGGTTCTCAGGAGGTCGGGTAGGGGCTCGGAGTCGTCCTCGGCCCCATCGTCCGTAGCCATCAGCAGGCTAAGTTCCGTTCGGGCAAAGTGGGGTTTGAGCCTGTTGGCGTGGAGAACCCGGAGGGGGTTCCTCGGGGACTCCATGTCGACCAGGTAGGTGACGGGGCTCTTTTTCTCTACCACCTTGAAGGGCCCGGTCCATTTGTCCTGGAGAGCACAAGGGTCAACGGGTGACATGACCCAGACCTGCTGGCCTGGCTCGAACTCGATGGAGGAGGCGTTCTGGTCATACCAGCGTTTCATTTCCTCCTGGCTGGCCTCGAGGTTGGCTTCGGCCAGTTCCCTGAATTTCCGGGTTTGATTTCGCAGGGTCAGGAGGTACCGGTAGACGTCGGGCGGAGCATCCTGGACGGTAGTCTCCCAGCCTTCTTTGACCAGGCTGAGGGGGCCCCGGACAGGGTGTCCGTACAAGAGTTCGAAGGGGCTGAACCCCAGAGACTTCTGCGGGACCTCCCGATAGGCAAACAGGAGGCAGGGCAGCAGGACGTCCCATTTGCGTCTGAGGGGCTCCTCCAGGCCCTTGATCATTCCTTTCAATGTCCGGTTAAATCGTTCAACTAGTCCGTTCCCCTGGGGGTGGTACGGTATGGTGAACTTGTAGGTGACCCCGCATTGTTGCCACTGGGACCGCATATACTTTGAGATGAAGTTCGTGCCTCGGTCGCTCACGACCTCCCGGGGGAAACCCACTCTGGAGAAGATTCCCATTAAGGCCCGGCCCACTACGGGGGCCGTCACTGTTCGGAGAGGGATGGCCTCAGGGTATCGGGTGGCATGATCTACGAGGATGAAGCGATGTCCTTGGGAGGTTCGGGGGTCCAGGGGCCCCACGATGTCGATCCCCACCCGCTCGAACGGTGTGTTTACTATTGGAAAGGGCTGGAGCGGGGCTTTGATTTTTCTCCCACTCTTCCCGCTGGCTTGGCAGGTTGGGCAGGTGCGGCAATGGTTGTCCACGTCCTTCCGCATTCGGGGCCAGTAGAAGTGGGTCACCAGGCGGCTGTAGGTTTTGTCTTGCCCTAGGTGCCCGGCGAGGGGCACATCATGCGCCAGATTGAGGAGGAAGTCTCGGAATCGGAGGGGGACCACCAGCACTCGGCTGGCCCCCAGTTCTGCGGTCTTCTGCTCGCTGTAGAGGAGGTCATTGTCCCAATAGACCCAGTGGGTCCCCGTTTGTTCTCCGGTGGCCTGGGCGGCTGCTTGCTGCCGGGTCCCTTCAAGGGAGGGGCAGGTTTTCTGTTCTTGGCGGAACTGCTCCCTGGTGGGGCCACCTTCTTGGCGCCATTGGGCGAGTTCTTCTTCGACAGAGGGGGGTGGCGGTTCGGGCCACTCCGGCTCTTCGGGGGGAGCAGGTGTGCTCGGCTGGATGGCCCGGGCGGTCGTGGACCGGGTGGTTGCGCAAACCCACTCGGGCAGTCCCAGCATTCCCAGATGCTCTCGGCGCTCGATGTGGGCCCAGGGGGAACTTTCCAGGTCGTTCCCCAGGAGGCAGTCTACGGGGGCGTCATCGCGGACGGTCACCTTCAGCATGCCAGACACTCCCCCCCACTCGAAGGGAATCCGGGCCATCTGGCACAAGCTCTCGGTGTTGTCTGCCGACCGGACGGGGCACAGTACATTAGGCATGATCTGTTCGGGGGTCACCATGTGGCAGCGGACGGCTGTCACGCTGGCTCCGGTGTGGCGGAGGGCTTCGGCCCGGAGTCCATTAATGGTGACCCACTGTTGATACTTCTGGGTGTTGCTCGGGATGGGAGCCCGGGGCACCATTTTCCGGCTGCCCAGGCATACCAAGGTCATGGCGGCAGGTTCCCATTCGGATGGCTCTGCGTCGTCATTCTCTTCATCTTCTCCCCCTTCTCCCAGGGCCGCGGCCGCCAACTGGCAGGGGGGTGGCCCGGTGGTCCCGGCTCGTCGGTTCACGGGGCAGGTCGGGTCACTGGCATAGTGCCCTGGCTGTTGGCAGTTGTAGCACGTTACCGTCGGTCGAGGCCCTGGTCGGGCTAGGGGGGCCCCTCTTCGGGCGAGGGACGGGGACGTGCGGTTCGGGGGCGGTCCCCGGGGAGGACTCCGGGGCGGCCCTGCTGGAAAGTCTCTGTTCCGGTTCGATCCCCCTCCTCCGCCGCGCTGGCGGGGGGGCCCCGGGTTGTTCCGTTGGTACTCCCCCATCGAGTTCCGAGGGACCCGGGTGTTCAACCATCGATCGGCCTCGGCGGCGAGCTTCCGCGGCTTGGTCAGCTTGCTGTCAAGGAGGTGCTGTCTCAGCTCGATAAAGCAGTTGTTGGAGAGGTGCTCCCATACAATGAGGTCGAACAGCTGTTCGTAGGAGGTGACTTTGCTGCCCTTGATCCACCCTTCCAGGGCTCTGCTGAAAAAGTCTACGTATTCCACCCAGGTGGTACCGGGGAGCTTCCTGCAGTCCCGGAAGCGCTGGCGGTACATCTCTGAGGTGAGACCATAGCGGGTGAGCAGGGCCTCCTTCATATGGTCATAAGAGGTCATCACTGCATCTGGTAGCTGTAGCAGGGTGTCTCTGCCTTCGCTGAGGAACCGTCCCCATAGGCCGGCACCCCAATCTTTCCGGGGTACCCGATGGGCGGTCATGGCTACCTCGTAGGCCTTGAACCATTGTTGGATGTCGTCGTTCTTGTAGTACTCTTTGACGACATCCTTGGGGATATGTACTTTCGCCTCGGCCGTCGGAGGGTTATCCCTGTTTCCGGGGGCGCCGGTCTCTCTATTTTTGGACTTAATTTCAAGTTCTTTGAGGCCCCGCTCATGCTCGAGGGTTAGCCTCCTCTCTTCCAGTTCTCGGTGCCGCTTTTTCTCCTCTATTTCTTCTTGCAACCGCAGTTGCTCTAGGGCCAATTTCTTTTCTGCTAGTAGGAGTTCGCCGTCCAGGCGGAGTCGGGCGAGCTCTAACTCGTGGGTCCGGACCCTTTCCCGTTCTCGCATCTCTCCCGGGGAGAGGCCGGTCTCCATGCTGGTTCTTCTCCCATCTGCTGGGGCTGTGGCTGGTTGCTGGTGCACGCTTGGCACCGGGTTTTCTTCGGTTTGGGGGGAAGCCGCTTAGGGCTCTACCCTGGCCCTTAGGGCTTTTTGCAGGTCTTCTTTTGTGTTTAATCCGGTGGTCGCGATGCCTTTGTCTTTACAAAACTGTTTTAGTTCCTTGTGGGTATATTCCTCCAACCGTTCTTGTTGGAACTCCGCGGTTGGGGTTGTCTCTTGGTTGCTCATAGTTACTCTGTGTCTGGGTAGGTAGTGGGTGAATTACTCGCTGTATGATTTGCGTCGGGCTCGTATCCCACCGCTGGCCACCAATGTTAGAAGGGCGACCTCCGGGGAGTCAGATTGTGTCGGACTGACCACCCCGAGAGGCACCGTTCCGTAAGGAAGTAGCCGAGCGCCGCTGAGAAGCCTCCTGGGCGAGGTCCTTCTCCTAGGATCGTACAGCCAAGTAATCCCCCCACCACAAAGGGACACAACAAGGGTATCAAATCTCACAAGTCTTTATCGGTTGTAAAAGGCAGGTTTCTGTGGCAATATTTACAGGTGGATCGAGGGATCCCAAAGAGTCTCGGGGTCGTTCAGGGACGGGGTAGCGGGACAGTCTCAGTACCAGCCTGGTACGGGACCACCCTGGGCTCAGCTCTCAATCCTCGAGCTGGGGGGTTCCGGGAGCCGGGACGTCGTCCGCAGGGCTCGGAGGGTTGCCTCGATGAGGTCGAGCCGCGACGAGGTCAGCAGGGCTCCGATGGTTACTTTTGCGAGGTCGAGCCGCGACGTGGTCAGCAGGGCTCCGATGGTTACTTCTTCGAGGTCGAGCCGCGACGGAGTCAGCAGGGCACCGATGGTTACTTCTTCGAGGTCGAGCCGCGACGAGGTCAGCAGGGCTCGAGTTCCAAGTTCCAGGCAATGAGTCTCTCTCCGTAGGGTCAGCCGCGATCCGATCAGCAGGGCTCTCGACTCCAGGATACAACTACTGTCCGGGTTGTGGGTTGCCCCAGATATATGGCTGGAGCCCTTTGATGTCCGGACCCTCGCGCCGGGGGGGCCGGAGGGGCCGGGATGAGAGAGTCCAGACACCCAGCGGGGGGGTGGGGCCATCGCCCAGGGAGGCCGGAGGGCGATCGGACCCAGGCGTCGGGGGCCGGCGGGGGGCCCCATCGAAACTCCCCTCCTCCGGGATCTGTGGAGTGGCCACTCGACCCCCTTGGGTCGGGTCTTGGCGCCGCGAGGTCGGGGCTTCGCGGGGACTGAGGCCCGGGCGGGCTGCGTCGCGAAGGCTGATGCGGGTAGCGGGGTACAATCTCGGGGGGCTTCGAAGGGTTGGGGTTGCCACCGTTTGGTCTGGTAGGAGGGTTCGGGACCACGCCACGAGGCCGGGTCCAACACTGGCCATGTACGCTCCATACATACACCGGTGGGGGTACGGTCCGTACATACACTGTTGGGGTGGGGGTACGCTCCATACATACACTGTTGGGGTGGGGGTACGCTCCATACATACACTGTTGGGGTGGGGGTACGGTCCATACATACACTGTTGGGGTGGGGGGTACGCTCCATACGTACGCGGGTGTGGGTACGGTCCGTACATACACGGGTGGGGGTACGCTCCGAACATACGCGGGTGTGGGTACGGTCCCTACATACACGGGTGGGGGTACGCTCCGAACATACGCGGGTCTGGGTATGCTCCTTGCATACACGGGTGGGGGTACGGTCCGTACATACACTGTTGGGGTGGGGGTACGCTCCATACATACACTGTTGGGGTGGGGGTACGCTCCATACATACACTGTTGGGGTGGGGGTACGGTCCATACATACGCTGTTGGGGTGGGGGTACGCTCCATACGTACGTGGGTGTGGGTACGGTCCATACATACACGGGTGGGGGTACGCTCCGAACATACGCGGGTCTGGGTACGCTCCATGCATACACGGGTGGGGGTACGGTCCGTACATACACTGTTGGGATGGGGGTACGCTCCATACATACACTGTTGGGGTGGGGGTACGCTGCATACATACACTGTTGGGGTGGGGGTACGGTCCATACATACGCTGTTGGGGTGGGGGTACGCTCCATACGTACGCTGGTGTGGGTACGGTCCGTACATACACGGGTGGGGGTACGCTCCGAACATACGCGGGTCTGGGTATGCTCCATGCATACACGGGTGGGGGTACGGTCCGTACATACACTGTTGGGGTGGGGGTATGCTCCATACATACACTGTTGGGGTGGGGGTACGCTCCATACATACACTATTAGGGTGGGGGTACGCTCCATACATACGCTGTTGGGGTGGGGGTACGCTCCATACGTACGCGGGTGTGGGTACGGTCCGTACATACACGGGTGGGGGTACGCTCCGAACATATGCGGGTCTGTGTACGCTCCATGCATACACGGGTGGGGGTACGGTCCGTACACGCACTGTTGGGGTGTTGGTACGTGCCGTACATACACGGGTGGGGGTGCGGCCCGTACCCAGGCCTATGGAACATGGGTACGGGCCGTACCGCCATTATTGGGGTGACGTAGGGGTGGGCGTGGTACGACTCGTACCCACGCTCTTAAGGCGTGGGTACGGTACGTACCGGACTTGTTGTGTTGCCGGTTCGCGTGTACATCCACTTCCGTTGCTGGACATGCCCCCACCCTCTCGAAGTGACCAGGCCCTGAAGGTCAGGTATGTCCAGGGCATCTATGATTTGTGACTTGGGTGGGGGTTTTGTGTCCTGCCCCTGCCCCTGTCCCCCCCCCCTTTGCCCCTGGGTGTTGTTCTGACCTTCTGCGGCGTCTGCGTCGGTTCCTGTAGAGCAGGTGGACTGCTATGAGGGCTGGGATGACACGTAGGTTCGGGTCCATGGCTGTCTGTCGCGTACAGGTGCTCCTTGCGCGCGTCGTCCTGATTTCCCGGCAGTTTTTGGCAGGCGGAGAATTTTATCCGTGCGGGGTGACGTCGGTGCGGTTCGTACTTCCTGGTTCGTGAAACGCTGCCTGAATGCGTCCCGACGTCACGTCGGCGCTTTCCCCGGATCACATTTGTATGTATATTTTTGTCGGTCGGTGTTTTGTACGACTCGTACGGAAATGGTGTTTCCGTGCGAATCGTACTTCCATGTTTGTAAAGTTTTTTTTCCCGGGTACGAGTAGGGCGGAGAAAACGCTCCGACCGACGGTTCGTACCCCGTTTTTCCAGGATCAGAATCGGCACCCAAATTGAAGTTAGAACAAATCTGCAGACAGTGAAACTGAATTGCATGTATTTAAATGGCTGGAGGGCGGGAGATGAAACCACTGGTATGTCTGTCGGGAGTGTGAAAGTGCCCCCTTTGAAAATACAATCAACACGTGTGTTTTAATGCAGCTGCTGATTACACTTCCTGGAAAACTGGCATTTTGTAGATGCAATGGGAGAGGAGGAGTGGAGTTGCAGGCAGAAGTGGAGCCCTGTGTGACACAAAGCCTTCTGGCTACCCTGAGCACACTTAATTGCAAAGCGCTCACTCCTCTTTGTGCATGAGTAGTGGGCGCTACAGGCTGGAGTCGGAATTCTTGTGAGGGGTATCACTAATCAAAGGCTGTGTCTGGTAAGCAGCCTGGCCGGCTTTCCCCATCAACAAATAATTGAAAATGTAAGGACAACACAGTTCAAAAGGAAGTGAGCTTCGAAGACAGTCATACCTGTAAAAAAAAGAAAAAAAAAAGAAACTCCACTGTCGGTATGCTCCTGCTATAAGCGATGTGACCTTCCACGGCGCCTAAGCTGCATCATTTGTATTTAAAAGAAAATATATGTAAACATGGCAGTGTGGGTGATGGATTTCTCAAATATTTTCTGTGTATAGTAGATTCAGAAGTGCGGTATAACGCACTACATATAAATTAATGAATGCAGCAAGGGAGGTCAGCCGTCAATGTAAATTTTAAGTTATGCTGTCAAAGTTACTTTTATGCAGTTAATTAACACAGTGTCACAATCGCAGAATATGTAAGCTATAATAACAATTTATTGAAAGTTTGAAATTACTTTATTGCTGATTTAGGGACATCTAATGCAATATCTGACGCTTTAGCGATAGCAAACAGATTTAAAACAACCCATTTCTAAAACAAAACAAAAATAAAACAGAAGCGCTGTAAAACAGTCCGTCTGCTAGCAGAGGCGCCTATGCAGATTTGGTTTGTAATAAGAAATAGAATCTGTCTTTCCCTGCTGCAAAGGCAAACTAATTATCAACAAAACATTCTTCAAAACAGACTCCACGGCTTCCCCCGTCTCTGCGATGAGGCGGGGAGAGAAGGGAGGGGGAAGTGCAATCCGAGGAGCCTCAAGGAAGCTGACTAGAAGGTAGGGGGGGTGCGAAAAGAGCGGGGAGAGAAGGGAGGGTGTAATACAAACAAAGGAGCCAAAGCTACAGAGAAGGGAGAAGGGAGGGGGGAGCCGAGGAGCCATTAGATGCCAGCTGTGCAGGAGCCTCAAGGAAGCTGAATAGAAGGGGAGGGGGGAGTGCGAAAAGAGTGGGGAGAGAAGGGAGGGTGTAATACAAACAAAGGATCCAAAGCTATAGAGAAGGGAGAAGGGAGGGGGAGTGGGAGCCGAGGAGCCATTAGATGCCAGCTGTGCACGTGCATGTGATTGTGCACTCAAGCTTTAGGCCAGCCAAAAGACTGTGGGTAGCACTTTGAAATTCCCACTTACAAAATGTCTCGCAGCAGAGCAACGCAAGCGCTAGCTCAGGCGAGACCTAAAAATGAATGTGTGTCCTCATGTTACGTGACTGGTGCTATGTAAAGCGCTCTGATACCTGATTGGATTCGGGTCAAGTTCGCGCTATATATAACTCTGCTAAAAAAAAAATATCAATATGGTTATGTTTTTTATGTGTTTGTAAAAGTATAATATTTAAATAATGTTAAAAAATAATAATGTGTAGAATATTTTTTAGGAGCGGGATTGTGGGTTTATAGGGGATAAGGGTGGGAAGTCTTTTAAAAATATGGCAAAATATATATTATTAATTTTAAAATTAGAAATGTATTTATTACATTTAAATTTTGAAATAAATATTTTTTTAGGAGTGGGAAGTTGGATTTAAAGGGGATACGGGTGGGGAGTGTATTAAAAATATGTTTTAATATACATTGATAAATACAAATTTAGAAATTTAGGGGTCTATTATGATGTAGGGAGGATCGCCACCACCCGCATGGCGGTGGCGAACCGCCCTACATCATACCCCGCCCGCCACCCATTTCCCCAGCCATATTAGTATGACGGGGGGGGGGGACCGCGGCGGATGGAAAGACCGTCCGCCGGTTTTCCCCCGGTTGACCAGTCGACCAGGCAGAAAAGGGGCTGGATATGATGGCGGTGTCTGCTAGACACCGCCATCCATATTAGCATGGGCAGCGGTGCAGCACATTCCATGGCGGAGACCCCGCCATGGAAAGCCAGGCCGAGTTTGCTGTCAGGGGCCCGTTGCGGGCCCCCAGGGTATTTGGTGGGTGGGGGGTGCACATGCGGGGGTACCATATACATTGTCATGGACAAGGAGGCAGGCACCGCGCGGTGCCTGTTACCTTGTGCATGAGAATGCACAACGTGCATTCCCAGCATTGTGGCGGGCGGTGCTGTGAGCACCGCCCGCCACAATGCTGGGAATTGAGGATGCCACTGCCACGGTGGCATCCTAATTGCCGGTGCGGGACAGCCGCACCACTGGGGGCCGGTCCCAGCACAGCTAGGGTGGCGGGCGGACTAAAGTCCGCCCGCCATCCTAATCGGCCCCTTAATTTTTAAATATAAATTTTGAATCTAGATTTATTTTTTTAGGAGCGGGATGTTGGGTTTATAGGGGATAATGGTGGGGAATGTTTTAAAAATATGTCTTAATATACATTAATAAATTAAAAATAAGAAACTTAATTTGTAAATTTAAATTTCAAATTTACAAGTATTTTTTTAGGAGCGGGATGTTAGGTTTATAGATGTTCAGGGTGGGGAGTGTTTAAAAAAACATAAGTTGATATATATTAGTAATTTAAAATTTAGAAATGTCTTTGTAAAATAAAAATTTAGAATTTAGAAATATTTTTTAGGAGTGGGACTTTGAGTTTATAAGGGATTAGGGTGGGGAGTTTAAAAAAAAATATGTGCAAATATATATTAATATTTTAAAATTTAGAAATTTATTTTTTAAATTTACATTTATAATTTAGAAATATTATATAATTAAGTTTAGTGTTTAGCACCTACTTAATTAATTATGACTGGAGTGGAAATAATAAATTAATTAAGTTTAGTGTCCAGCATCTACCCCAATTTAATTCTGACTGGAGTGGGAATAGTAAATTAACTAAGTTTTGAGTCCAGCACCTATTTCAATTTAATACTGACTGGAGTGGGAATAGTAAATTAATTAAGTTTAGTGTCCAGCATATTCCCCAATTTTATCCTGACTGGAGTGGGAATAGTAAATTAATTAAGTTTAGTGTCTAGCACCTATTTCAATTTAGGGGTCGATTCCGATCCGGGTCGGACAGTTCTCCGAGAGCTGTCCGTAGCCTTACCTTGCGACCGACTCGTACCCGGAGCCGGTCCGTCCGGGCGATGAAGTATGATGCGCATAACTGACACAAATCCGACCAACACGTAGGCTGTGATTCGAGCTTCATTTTCCATCTGAGCCGTACCTCCGAACGCCGAACCGAGTTGCCCGGAAGCAGTACGCACAGCAGTTTCCGGCCAGACAAGTACAATGCGCAAATCATACGTGCCGGATGGGTTGCTACGTACAGCACGTCACAGCATCTGGAAAAGAAGCATATCAGGTACGATTCGCGCCAGAACACAATCCACGGCTACGAGACGGACCAGCTAGCAACGGGTACGAGACAGAGCAACAAGCAGCGTGTACGAGACGAACACATCATGAATCCCATCGTGCAGGTCATACCAGTACTATACATCTATGACCGGATCAGGAACAGACGCGGACGGCGCAAACGGTAAGTCAGACACCCACCACACAAACTAACGATACGTACCCACAAAATGTCACACACACCCAGGGGACCCATATCCTGGCCACTAGCAACAGGCCACCATAGGGGTTGCATGGCCATCACCACTACCACCACCACTCATAGGGGGTATGTTGTCCATCACTACTGCCACCCCCACTCATAGGGCTTATGTTGCCCATCACTCCTGCCACCCCCACCCATAGGGACTATGTTGCCCAGCACTCCTGCCACCCCCACCCATAGGGACTATGTTGCCCATCACTCCTGCCACCCCCACCCATAGGGGACCGGTTGCCCATCACTTCTGCCACCCCCACCCATGGGGCTTATGTTGCCCATCACTCCTGCCACCCCCACCCATAGGGACTATGTTGCCCAGCACTCCTGCCACCCCCACTCATAGGGGACCTGTTGCCCATCACTCCTGCCACCCCCACTCATAGGGCTTATGTTGCCGATCACTACTGCCACCCCCAGCCATAGGGGACCTGTTGCTCATCACTACTGCCACCCCCACCCATAGGGCTTATGTTGCCCATCACTACTGCCACCCCCACCCATAGGGACTATGTTGCCCATCACTCCTGCCACCCCACTCATAGGGAACCTGTTGCCCATCACTCCTGCCACCCCCACCCATAGGGCTTATGTTCCCCATCACCACTGCCACCCCCACTCATAGGGGACCTGTTGCCCATCACTCCTGCCACCTTCACTCATAGGGCTTATGGTGCCCATCACTACTGCCACCCCCACCCATAGGGACTATGTTGCCCATTACTCCTGCCACCCCCACCCATCGGGCTTATGTTGCCCATCACTCCTGCCACCCCCACCCATAGGGACTATGTTGCCCAGCACTCCTGCCACCCCCACCCGTAGGATGGGTGATGCGCCACACTTCCATCATACACCAACATTAGGTATGTCAGCAAAATACATCCCCCCTAACATCATGACAACAGTGTGTAGTCTGTGACAAATGCCCATAACAGTGATCATGACTTCGAACATACAATGTAACTACCCTCACATGTGTGACCAAAAACTGAGTGTGGCCTACACAAGGCAAGCATCACTAGCACTGTGGCAATGTAAAAATAACACCCCCTCACTGTGTAGAACAAAAATTAAGTGTGCGGTTCCAAACTGCAGCAAATGTTGAGCATTGTGGTGATGGGGTTTAAACCCCCCCTCATCACAGTGACCAAAAGGTAAGTGTCATCATGGTCAAAGCTGCAAATGCCAAACAGCATGTATGATCCCTGGTCCCAACACATGAAACACTTTCGTGGCAAAATAGTGGTTGTGTCCCATACTCACAGAGACGTGGTGAGGCTAACAGTGCTGTGAAAATCTAACACACTCTCGGCCATTTGCAGACAAGCACCACCCATGGGGGCTGACATTGCATACAGTGTACAATGACACAAAAGCTGAAGTGACCATCACAAAGCATACACACATCTCAAAAATAGACACACTAATCAAAACAACCTGTGTAGACTGTAGGTGTCAGGTCACAAACTCCCATTCCATGGCAGCAATGGGACCTAACAACCAGGATGAATGTGCAGAATGATGTGATATGACTCACTGGGACAAAATCAACAATTGATGGACAGAATGCAGAACAATGTCATACATTCACCCCAGTACAGAGATCTGGGCCTAAATCCATCGTTATTTTGCTCACCATGCTGTTCCAGTTTGAACCCAGCCATATGCAAATCAGTCTTGACCCTGTGCCTCATGGGAACAGTCCAGCCCGAACTGCCAAACCAGGTCCTCCCTGGACTGGAAACAAGCATCCTAGGACCGGTTTCGGGGTTTCACCCCTCTACAGCCAGGATAGCTTGATTCCAGTGGCATGGAGAGCAAGGGACCCACGTCTGGGCATACCCTTCTCACTCGGGGTGACAAATGCAAAATCAACAATTGATGGACAGAATGCAGAACAATGTCATACATTCACCCCAGTACAGAGATCTGGGCCTAGATCCATAGTTTTTTTGCTCACCATGCCATTCCAGTTTGAACCCAGCCATATGCAAATCAGTCTTGGCCCTGTGCCTCATGGGAACAGTCCAGCCCGAATTGCCAAGCCAGGTCCTCCCTGGACTGTAACCAAGCATCCTAGGACCGGTTTCGGGGTTTCACCCCTCTTCAGCCAGGATAGCTTGATTCCAGTGGCATGGAGAGCACGGGACTCACGTCTGAGCATACCCGTCCCACTCGGGTGACAAATGCAAAAACAACAGTTGATGGACAGAATGCAGAACAATCTCATACATTCACCCCAGTACAGAGATCTGGGCCGAAATCCATCGTTTTTTTGCTCACCATGCCATTCCAGTTTGAACCAAGCCATATGCAAATCAGTCTTGACCCTGTGCCTCATGGGAACAGTCCAGCCCGAACTGCCAAGCCAGGTCCTACCTGGACTGGAACCAAGCATCCTAGGACCGGATTCGGGGTTTCACCCCTCTTCAACCAGGATAGCTTGATTCCAGTGGCATGCAGAGCACGGGACTCACGTCTGAGCATACCCGTCCCACTCGGGGTAACAAATGCAAAAACAGCACTTGATGGACAGAATGCAAAACAATGTCATACATTCACCCCAGTACAGATATCTGGGCCGAAATCCATCGTTTTTTTGCTCACCATGCCATTCCAGTTTGAACCAAGCCATATGCAAATCAGTCTAGACCCTGTGCCTCATGGGAACAGTCCAGCCCGAACTGCCAAGCCAGTTCCTCCCTGGAGTGGAACCAAGCATCCTAGGACCGGTTTCGGAGTTTCACCCCTCTTCAGCCAGGATAGCTTGATTCCAGTGCCATGGAGAGCACGGGACTCACGTCTGAGCATACCCGTCCCACTCGGGGAGACAAATGCAAAAACAACGGTTGATGGACAGAATGCAGAACAATGTCATACATTCATCCCAGTACAGAGATCTGGGCCTAAATCCATCGTTTTTTTGCTCACCATGCCATTCCAGTTTGAACCCAGCTATTTGCAAATCAGTCTTGACCCTGTGCCTCATGGGAACAGTTCAGCCCGAACTGCCAAGCCAGGTCCTCCCTGGACTGGAACCAAGCATCCTAGGACCGGTTTCGGGGTTTCACCCCTCTTCAGCCAGGATAGCTTGATTCCAGTGGCATGGAGAGCACGGGACTCACGTCTGAGCATACCCGTCCCACTCGGTGTGACAAATGCAAAAACAACAGTTGATGGACAGAATGCAGAACAATGTCATACATTCACCCCAGTACAGAGATCTGGGCCTAAATCCATTGTTTTTTTGCTCACCATGCCATTCCAGTTTGAACCCAGCCATATGCAAATCAGCCTTGACCCTGTGCCTCATGGGAACAGTCCAGCCCGAACTGCCAAGCCAGGTCCGCCCTGGACTGGAACCAGGCATCCTAGGACTGGTTTCGGGGTTTCACCCCTCTTCAGCCAGGATAGCTTGATTCCAGTGGCATGGTGAGCACGGGACTCACGTCTGAGCATACCCGTCCCTCTCAGGGAGACAAATGCAAAAACAACAGTTGATGGACAGAATGCAGAACAATGTCATACATTCACCCCAGTACAGAGATCTGGGCCTAAATCCATAGTTTTTTTGCTCACCATGCCATTCCAGTTTGAACCCAGCTATATGCAAATCAGTCTTGACCCTGTGCCTCATGGGAACAGTCCAGCCCAAACTGCCAAGCCAGGTCCTCCCTGGACTGGAACCAAGCATTCTAGGACCGGTTTCGGGGTTTCACCCCTCTGCAGCCAGGAAAGCTTGATTCCAGATTCCAGTGGCATGGAGAGCACGGGACTCACGTCTGAGCATACCCGTCTCACTCGGGGTGACAAATGCAAAAACAACAGTTGATGGACAAAATGCAGAACAATGTCATACATTCACCCCAGTACAGAGATCTGGACCTAAATCCATCGTTTTTTTGCTCACTATACCATTCCAGTTTGAACCCAGCCATATGCAAATCAGGCTTGACCCTGTGCCTCATGGGAACAGTCCAGCCCGAACTGCCAAGCCAGGTCCTCCCTGGACTGGAACCAAGCATCCTAGGCCCGGTTTTGGGGTTTCACCCCTCTTCAGCCAGGATAGCTTGATTCCAGTGGCATGGAGAGCACGGGACTCACGTCTGAGCATACCTGTCCCACTCGGGGTGACAAATGCAAAAGCAACAGTTGATGGACAGAATGCAGAACAATGTCATACATTCACCCCAGTACAGAGATCTGGGCCTAAATCCATCGTTTTTTTGCTCACCATGCCATTCCAGTTTGAACCCAGCCGTATGCAAATCAGTCTTGACCCTGTGCCTCATGGGAACAGTCCAGCCCGAACTGCCAAGCCAGGTCCTCCCTGGACTGGAACCAAGCATCCTAGGAGTGGTTTCGGGGTTTCACCCCTCTCGAGCCAGGATGGCTTGATTCCAGTGGCATGGAGAGCACGGGACTCACGTCTGAGCATACCCGTCCCACTCGGGGAGACAAATGCAAAAACAACGGTTGATGGACAGAATGCAGAACAATGTCATACATTCATCCCAGTACAGAGATCTGGGCCTAAATCCATTGTTTTTTTGCTCACCATGCCATTCCAGTTTGAACCCAGCCATATGCAAATCAGTCTTGACCCTGTGCCTCATGGGAACAGTTCAGCCCGAACTGCCAAGCCAGGTCCTCCCTGGACTGGAACCAAGCATTCTAGGACCGGTTTCGGGGTTTCACCCCTATGCAGCCAGGAAAGCTTGATTCCAGATTCCAGTGGCATGGAGAGCACGGGACTCACGTCTGAGCATACCCGTCTCACTCGGGGTGACAAATAAAAAAACAACAGTTGATGGACAAAATGCAGAACAATGTCATACATTCACCCCAGAACAGAGATCTGGACCTAAATCCATCGTTTTTTTGCTCACTATGCCATTCCAGTTTGAACCCAGCCATATGCAAATCAGGCTTGACCCTGTGCCTCATGGGAACAGTCCAGCCCGAACTGCCAAGCCAGGTCCTCCCTGGAGTGGAACCAAGCATCCTAGGCCCGGTTTCGGGGTTTCACCCCTCTTCAGCCAGGATAGCTTGATTCCAGTGGCATGGAGAGCACAGGACTCACGTCTGAGCATACCCGTCCCACTCGGGGAGACAAATGCAAAAACAACGGTTGATGGACAGAATTCAGAACAATGTCATACATTCATCCCAGTACAGAGATCTGGGCCTAAATCCATCGTTTTTTTGCTCACCATGCCATTCCAGTTTGAACCCAGCTATTTGCAAATCAGTCTTGACCCTGTGCCTCATGGGAACAGTTCAGCCCGAACTGCCAAGCCAGGTCCTCCCTGGACTGGAACCAAGCATCCTAGGACCGGTTTCGGGGTTTCACCCCTCTTCAGCCAGGATAGCTTGGTTCCAGTGGCATGGAGAGCACGGGACTCACGTCTGAGCATACCCGTCCCACTCGGGGTGACAAATGCAAAAACAACAGTTGATGGACAGAATGCAGAACAATGTCATACAATCACCCCAGTACAGAGATCTGGGCCTAAATCCATTGTTTTTTTGCTCACCATGCCATTCCAGTTTGAACCCAGCCATATGCAAATCAGTCTTGACCCTGTGCCTCATGGGAACAGTCCAGCCCGAACTGCCAAGCCAGGTCCGCCCTGGACTGGAACCAGGCATCCTAGGACTGGTTTCGGGGTTTCACCCCTCTTCAGCCAGGATAGCTTGATTCCAGTGGCATGGTGAGCACGGGACTCACGTCTGAGCATACCCGTCCCTCTACGGGAGACAAATGCAAAATCAACAGTTGATGGACAGAATGCAGAACAATGTCATACATTCACCCCAGTACAGAGATCTGGGCCTAAATCCATTGTTTTTTTGCTCACCATGCCATTCCAGTTTGAACCCAGCTATATGCAAATCAGTCTTGACCCTGTGCCTCATGGGAACAGACCAGCCCAAACTGCCAAGCCAGGTCCTCCCTGGACTGGAACCGAGCATTCTAGGACCGGTTTCGGGGTTTCACCCCTCTGCAGCCAGGATAGCTTGATTCCAGTGGCATGGAGAGCACAGGACTCACGTCTGAGCATACCCGTCCCACTCGGGGAGACAAATGCAAAAACAACGGTTGATGGACAGAATGCAGAACAATGTCATACATTCATCCCAGTACAGAGATCTGGGCCTAAATCCATCGTTTTTTTGCTCACCATGCCATTCCAGTTTGAACCCAGCTATTTGCAAATCAGTCTTGACCCTGTGCCTCATGGGAACAGTTCAGCCCGAACTGCCAAGCCAGGTCCTCCCTGGACTGGAACCAAGCATCCTAGGACCGGTTTCGGGGTTTCACCCCTCTTCAGCCAGGATAGCTTGGTTCCAGTGGCATGGAGAGCACGGGACTCACGTCTGAGCATACCCGTCCCACTCGGGGTGACAAATGCAAAAACAACAGTTGATGGACAGAATGCAGAACAATGTCATACAATCACCCCAGTACAGAGATCTGGGCCTAAATCCATTGTTTTTTTGCTCACCATGCCATTCCAGTTTGAACCCAGCCATATGCAAATCAGTCTTGACCCTGTGCCTCATGGGAACAGTCCAGCCCGAACTGCCAAGCCAGGTCCGCCCTGGACTGGAACCAGGCATCCTAGGACTGGTTTCGGGGTTTCACCCCTCTTCAGCCAGGATAGCTTGATTCCAGTGGCATGGTGAGCACGGGACTCACGTCTGAGCATACCCGTCCCTCTACGGGAGACAAATGCAAAATCAACAGTTGATGGACAGAATGCAGAACAATGTCATACATTCACCCCAGTACAGAGATCTGGGCCTAAATCCATTGTTTTTTTGCTCACCATGCCATTCCAGTTTGAACCCAGCTATATGCAAATCAGTCTTGACCCTGTGCCTCATGGGAACAGACCAGCCCAAACTGCCAAGCCAGGTCCTCCCTGGACTGGAACCGAGCATTCTAGGACCGGTTTCGGGGTTTCACCCCTCTGCAGCCAGGAAAGCTTGATTCCAGATTCCAGTGGCATGGAGAGCACGGGACTCACGTCTGAGCATACCCGTCTCACTCGGGGTGACAAATGCAAAAACAACAGTTGATGGACAAAATGCAGAACAATGTCATACATTCACCCCAGTACAGAGATCTGGACCTAAATCCATCGTTTTTTTGCTCACTATACCATTCCAGTTTGAACCCAGCCATATGCAAATCAGGCTTGACCCTGTGCCTCATGGGAACAGTCCAGCCTGAACTGCCAAGCCAGGTCCTCCCTGGACTGGAACCAAGCATCCTAGGCCCGGTTTTGGGGTTTCACCCCTCTTCAGCCAGGATAGCTTGATTCCAGTGGCATGGAGAGCACGGGACTCACGTCTGAGCATACCCGTCCCACTCGGGGTGACAAATGCAAAAACAACAGTTGATGGACAGAATGCAGAACAATGTCATACATTCACCCCAGTATAGAGATCTGGGCCTAAATCCATTGTTTTTTTGCTCACCATGCCATTCCAGTTTGAACCCAGCCATATGCAAATCAGTCTTGACCCTGTGACTCATGGGAACAGTCCAGCCCGAACTGCCAAGCCAGGTCCGCCCTGGACTGGAACCAGGCATCCTAGGACTGGTTTCGGGGTTTCACCCCTCTTCAGCCAGGATAGCTTGATTCCAGTGGCATGGTGAGCACGGGACTCACGTCTGAGCATACCCGTCCCTCTCAGGGAGACAAATGCAAAAACAACAGTTGATGGACAGAATGCAGAACAATGTCATACATTCACCCCAGTACAGAGATCTGGGCCTAAATCCATCGTTTTTTTGCTCACCATGCCATTCCAGTTTGAACCCAGCTATATGCAAATCAGTCTTGACCCTGTGCCTCATGGGAACAGTCCAGCCCAAACTGCCAAGCCAGGTCCTCCCTGGACTGGAACCAAGCATTCTAGGACCGGTTTCGGGGTTTCACCCCTCTGCAGCCAGGAAAGCTTGATTCCAGATTCCAGTGGCATGGAGAGCACGGGACTCACGTCTGAGCAAACCCGTCTCACTCGGGGTGACAAATGCAAAAACAACAGTTGATGGACAAAATGCAGAACAATGTCATACATTCACCCCAGTACAGAGATCTGGACCTAAATCCATCGTTTTTTTGCTCACTATGCCATTCCAGTTTGAACCCAGCCATATGCAAATCAGGCTTGACCCTGTGCCTCATGGGAACAGTCCAGCCCGAACTGCCAAGCCAGGTCCTCCCTGGACTGGAACCAAGCATCCTAGGACCGGTTTCGTGGTTTCACCCCTCTTCAGCCAGGATAGCTTGATTCCAGTGGTATGGAGAGTACGGGACTCACGTCTGAGCATACCCGTCCCACTCAGGGAGACAAATGCAAAAAAAACAGTTGATGGACAGAATGCAGAACAATGTCATACATTCACCCTAGTACAGAGATCTGGGCCTAAATCCATCGTTTTTTTGCTCACCATGCCATTCCAGTTTGAACCCAGCTATATGCAAATCAGCCTTGACCCTGTGCCTCATGGAACAGTCCAGCCCAAACTGCCAAGCCAGGTCCTCCCTGGACTGGAACCAAGCATTCTAGGCCCGGTTTTGGGGTTTCACCCCTCTTCAGCCAGGATAGCTTGATTCCAGTGGCATGGAGAGCACGGGACTCACGTCTGAGCATACCCGTCCCACTCGGGGAGACAAATGCAAAAACAACGGTTGATGGACAGAATGCAGAACAATGTCATACATTCATCCCAGTACAGAGATCTGGGCCTAAATCCATTGTTTTTTTGCTCACCATGCCATTCCAGTTTGAACCCAGCCATATGCAAATCAGTCTTGACCCTGTGCCTCATGGGAACAGTTCAGCCCGAACTGCCAAGCCAGGTCCTCCCTGGACTGGAACCAAGCATTCTAGGACCGGTTTCGGGGTTTCACCCCTATGCAGCCAGGAAAGCTTGATTCCAGATTCCAGTGGCATCGAGAGCACGGGACTCACGTCTGAGCATACCCGTCTCACTCGGGGTGACAAATAAAAAAACAACAGTTGATGGACAAAATGCAGAACAATGTCATACATTCACCCCAGAACAGAGATCTGGACCTAAATCCATCGTTTTTTTGCTCACTATGCCATTCCAGTTTGAACCCAGCCATATGCAAATCAGGCTTGACCCTGTGCCTCATGGGAACAGTACAGCCCGAACTGCCAAGCCAGGTCCTCCCTGGAGTGGAACCAAGCATCCTAGGCCCGGTTTCGGGGTTTCACCCCTCTTCAGCCAGGATAGCTTGATTCCAGTGGCATGGAGAGCACAGGACTCACGTCTGAGCATACCCGTCCCACTCGGGGAGACAAATGCAAAAACAACGGTTGATGGACAGAATGCAGAACAATGTCATACATTCATCCCAGTACAGAGATCTGGGCCTAAATCCATCGTTTTTTTGCTCACCATGCCATTCCAGTTTGAACCCAGCTATTTGCAAATCAGTCTTGACCCTGTGCCTCATGTGAACAGTTCAGCCCGAACTGCCAAGCCAGGTCCTCCCTGGACTGGAACCAAGCATCCTAGGACCGGTTTCGGGGTTTCACCCCTCTTCAGCCAGGATAGCTTGGTTCCAGTGTCATGGAGAGCACGGGACTCACGTCTGAGCATACCCGTCCCACTCGGGGTGACAAATGCAAAAACAACAGTTGATGGACAGAATGCAGAACAATGTCATACAATCACCCCAGTACAGAGATCTGGGCCTAAATCCATTGTTTTTTTGCTCACCATGCCATTCCAGTTTGAACCCAGCCATATGCAAATCAGTCTTGACCGTGTGCCTCATGGGAACAGTCCAGCCCGAACTGCCAAGCCAGGTCCGCCCTGGACTGGAACCAGGCATCCTAGGACTGGTTTCGGGGTTTCACCCCTCTTCAGCCAGGATAGCTTGATTCCAGTGGCATGGTGAGCATGGGACTCACGTCTGAGCATACCCGTCCCTCTACGGGAGACAAATGCAAAATCAACAGTTGATGGACAGAATGCAGAACAATGTCATACATTCACCCCAGTACAGAGATCTGGGCCTAAATCCATTGTTTTTTTGCTCACCATGCCATTCCAGTTTGAACCCAGCTATATGCAAATCAGTCTTGACCCTGTGCCTCATGGGAACAGACCAGCCCAAACTGCCAAGCCAGGTCCTCCCTGGACTGGAACCGAGCATTCTAGGACTGGTTTCGGGGTTTCACCCCTCTGCAGCCAGGAAAGCTTGATTCCAGATTCCAGTGGCATGGAGAGCACGGGACTCACGTCTGAGCATACCCGTCTCACTCGGGGTGACAAATGCAAAAACAACAGTTGATGGACAAAATGCAGAACAATGTCATACATTCACCCCAGTACAGAGATCTGGACCTAAATCCATCGTTTTTTTGCTCACTATACCATTCCAGTTTGAACCCAGCCATATGCAAATCAGGCTTGACCCTGTGCCTCATGGGAACAGTCCAGCCTGAACTGCCAAGCCAGGTCCTCCCTGGACTGGAACCAAGCATCCTAGGCCCGGTTTTGGGGTTTCACCCCTCTTCAGCCAGGATAGCTTGATTCCAGTGGCATGGAGAGCACGGGACTCACGTCTGAGCATACCCGTCCCACTCGGGGTGACAAATGCAAAAACAACAGTTGATGGACAGAATGCAGAACAATGTCATACATTCACCCCAGTACAGAGATCTGGGCCTAAATCCATTGTTTTTTTGCTCACCATGCCATTCCAGTTTGAACCCAGCCATATGCAAATCAGTCTTGACCCTGTGCCTCATGGGAACAGTCCAGCCCGAACTGCCAAGCCAGGTCCGCCCTGGACTGGAACCAGGCATCCTAGGACTGGTTTCGGGGTTTCACCCCTCTTCAGCCAGGATAGCTTGATTCCAGTGGCATGGTGAGCACGGGACTCACGTCTGAGCATACCCGTCCCTCTCAGGGAGACAAATGCAAAAACAACAGTTGATGGACAGAATGCAGAACAATGTCATACATTCACCCCAGTACAGAGATCTGGGCCTAAATCCATCGTTTTTTTGCTCACCATGCCATTCCAGTTTGAACCCAGCTATATGCAAATCAGTCTTGACCCTGTGCCTCATGGGAACAGTCCAGCCCAAACTGCCAAGCCAGGTCCTCCCTGGACTGGAACCAAGCATTCTAGGACCGGTTTCGGGGTTTCACCCCTCTGCAGCCAGGAAAGCTTGATTCCAGATTCCAGTGGCATGGAGAGCACGGGACTCACGTCTGAGCAAACCCGTCTCACTCGGGGTGACAAATGCAAAAACAACAGTTGATGGACAAAATGCAGAACAATGTCATACATTCACCCCAGTACAGAGATCTGGACCTAAATCCATCGTTTTTTTGCTCACTATGCCATTCCAGTTTGAACCCAGCCATATGCAAATCAGGCTTGACCCTGTGCCTCATGGGAACAGTCCAGCCCGAACTGCCAAGCCAGGTCCTCCCTGGACTGGAACCAAGCATCCTAGGACCGGTTTCGTGGTTTCACCCCTCTTCAGCCAGGATAGCTTGATTCCAGTGGTATGGAGAGTACGGGACTCACGTCTGAGCATACCCGTCCTACTAGGGGGTACAAATGCAAAAACATAGAGGCACAGGGTCAAGACTGATTTGCATATGGCCATGTCTGAACTGGGGTGGCGTGGTGAGCAAAATAACGATGGATTAAACCCAGATCTGTGACTGGGGGTGAATGTTTTGACAATGTGCACCATTCCGTCCATCATCTTGTTTGTTTTGCTGTTCGCCCTATGTGGGAAGGGTATGCCCAGACGTGGGTCTCGTGCTCACTATGCCACTGGAGTCAAGCTATCCTGGCTGAAGAGAAGTGAAACCCCGAAACCGGTCCTAGGATGCTTGATTCCGGTCCAGGGAAGACATGGCTTGGCAGTTCGGGCTGGACTGTTCTCATGAGGCACAGGGTCAAGACTGATTTGCATATGGCCATGTCTGAACTGGGGTGGCGTGGTGAGCAAAATAATGATGGATTAAACCCAGATCTGTGACTGGGGGTGAATGTTATGCCAATGTGCAACATTCTGTCCATCAGCTTGTTTGTTGTGCATGAAACACAGCTGCCTGAAGTTCACAGTTGCATACACCATTGTGCACTGTCAAGTGAACACACACCTACATGTCACACAGGTCTTGTCTCTTATAGTCACATCTCAGATGTCCTGCTGACCCTCAAACTCATGAACACCCCAGTTGTCCAGAAAAGGAAGCCACACCACAATGACACAGAGGCAGACACCTGAAGGCACATGTCACTAAGCACAACCTGTACGTTGATACACAGGAGTGGGATTACAGAGTGTTTCTAAATGCCCTTGAGTAGGCATGACTGCCCAGGTCTACGTGAAACAGTGTATAGCTCTGGACAGTAGTCAGGTGGCTAAGCAAGTGTGACACACTTGATATACATACTCCTGAGGGTTCAGTGACTAAATATCGAGGGACAAAATATCGACTATACAAAAAATCGACACTAAAATATCGAGGGACAGAATATCGACTCCCTATCTACAAACAGGTAAGTACTAAAATATCGATTCCAAAATATAGACTGTCAAAATATAGTTAGCCAAAATATAATTTTTTTTAAATGTATTAAAAATAATATAAAATTAATTAAATATTAAAAACAATTAAATAAAACATACATAATATAATATAAAATAGCTTAAAATGTAAACATAATATAAGTAATTTAAAAAAGTTGAGATTTTGTTGGATACTGAGAGCGTAAAAATTACTATTCCCACTCCAGTGAGTGCAACAGTAGGGAAAGCGTTGGATAGCGTAGGGGTAAAAATTACTATTCCCACTCCAGTGAGTGCAACAGTAGGGAAAACGTTGGATAGCGTAGGGGTAAAAATTACTATTCCCACTCCAGAGAGTGCAACAGTAGGAAAGCGTTGGATAGCGTAGAGGTAAAAATTACTATTCCCACTCCAGAGAGTGCAAAAGTAGGGAAAGTAATGATTTAAATTAAATATAAGATGACATTAATTATCAATACTGATAAAAAGTTAATTAAAAATAATTACCAATTAATAACAATTAATTACCATTTAAAAATATTAATTATCAATTGATAAACATTTAATACCAATTAATAATAATTAATTACCAATTACAAATTAATTATCAATTATCAATACACATAAATAAAAAATTAATTATTTACTTTATTACTATTAATTTACTTCCCACCCAATTCCCCTACAAACCCACAACCCGCTCCTATTAATAACAAATACAATTAACATAATTATCAATTAATCAATTAATATAAATTAATTACCAATTAATAAAAATAAATTACCAATTAATAATTAATTATCAATTAATTAATTATCAAAACATATAAATATAATTAACATTTAATTAACCATAATTAAATTACTTCCCACCCTATTCCCCTATAAACCCACAACCCGCTACGGAATTAAATTACGCAATAATTAAATTACATTACATTCATTTGTTTAAATAAAATAAACATACATTACAACAATAATACATCATTTTAACACATATACTACCATACATAACACAAAAAAAACTTCGATATTATGGTAATCTATATTTTAAAATTCGATATTATGGTATTCGATATTTTTAAGGTCTATATTTTGGTAATCTATATTTTTAAGGTCTATATTTTGGTAATCGATATTTTGTACCCCAATTTCGATATTCTGACCTATCTATATTTTGTAGAGTCGATATTCTGTCCACTCTATATTTTAACTTCGATATTCTGATCAGTCGATATTTTGGAAACGATATTTTGGGTGTTTACCACTCCTGAGGCCCACAATTTGGACTCCCCTGCTGCATGGGTGTGTTTGAAATACCCCAGGCACATGTGGCGAGTCAGATTACCAATTGGAACACATATCAAGGGCACACACAGATCACATGTCAGATCTCAGGCATTGTGTAAACAATTGACCCACCCATGAAACACACTACAGAGTCACGATAACAGATGCTGTCCGGAACCTGAAGCATAGCTGACTGCAGGGACACAGTGCCCTAGTGACACAAGTCACAGACTGTAGGGTCCACACCTGTGGATCAGATGAGGATCAGATGAGGAGGGTGCATCACACAATTGAGGGACATGAGTCCTGGACTACAAGACCTATGTAATGTGGAAGTGTGACCAGGCCAAAAGACTGCAATTAGCATGTCAGACATAGTACACAGATTAGGCATGGACTTACCCCCTCCTTGCTGCTGTCTGGCCTTCAGCTGCCCATCCAGGTCCAGGAAGACCACCGCCAGAATCCTGAGCATGTGGGAGGTCAGGGTCCGGTGTCCGCCCCTCCTGCGAGGAGGCGACAGCTTCAGCTGGACCCTTGCGATCCTCCGGGTCCAGCCCTGAAGGTCCTGCCACCTCTTCTAGCAGTTGCGGATCCAGCGCTTGTAGACCCCCACCGAACGAACTGCCCGGGCGATGGTCAGCCATATCTCCTGCTTCTGGTGGGCATCAACCTGTGAAGATGACAAAGTTAAAAGTCCTTTAACACACATGCCCCATATTTGCGCTGCACACAGTTGGATATACATGTCGTCATCACAAAGGAAAATGAGTTACACAGGTAGTGCACCCATGGAAAAGGACAAATGACCTGCATGTCTGACATGTTAACATTGCCTGGGAAGTTTAGGCTTGCACAAATGCACTTTAGCTGCAGAACATCTGTTCACTTCGTGTACCTACACACGTTGGGGTTGAAAGTACTCAGTGAGTACACTTGCCACTGGTATACACACTGCTAGTACTGCTAGTCAGACAACATGCACAATTAGGAAGGCAGTGGACAGCACACTCACCTGCTCCCCTGGTTTCCCAACCATACTACGTGCCATTGCAGGAGCCAGAGGATGCAGAAACAGCAGCAGTGGTAGCAGAGATGTGGTCCAGTAGCATGCAGTGCAGGCAAGTGAGCTCCCTGGGGGCCAGCCAGCCTTATATCTGTGCTGCAGAGGCAGACTCTGTGCCATGTGTCCCCAGTGATAGGTCCAACACGGTTGCATTCTATGAATCTGGCCAATCCATGGAATTGTACGACTCATACACGTCTTCCGCATCGTTCAAATCTTCACCTTCATAAAACCCTAGTAATTGCAACATTGTTGCAGGCATCCAACTGACTTTCCAGCGCACAACTCGTACAAGTTTTGAATCCGCATCCGTCTCCATGACAGTCCAGAGCCAATGGGTGCGCACGGCTCGGTCAACTGACTGTACATCGAGTAGATGGAAAATACATACGCACCCGTCTCCATATGATTCAATGGCCAAGGCGTGTGCAGGGCTCAGTCCATGCCTGCACGACGCGTATGCATGATAGTCACCTGCATTGGTTCTCATTGCAGGCAATAGCTAAGCGTACGCACGGCTCGGTCCTGAACTGCGCGATGCGTACGCATAATAGTCACCCGCGTCGGTTCGCATTGCAGTCAATGGCGAAGCGTACGCACGGCTCGGTCCTGAACTGTGCAATGCGTACGCATGATAGTCACCCGCGTCGGTTCTCATTGCAGTCAATGGCTAAGCGTACGCACGGCTCGGTCCTGAACTGTGCAATGCGTCCCTGTAGAAGTCACCCGCGTCGGTTGACATTGGTGTGAAGTTTTGACAGCTTCCACACACAATTACTTGCCAGGGACTCAGGTGCACACCAACCACACTACAGCATGTGCCACACTGTGTCCCATGGCATGTAAGGCTGCATTACCTGTGTGTTTTGGGGGGACAACATTTGGTTTGTTGTGTGGCACATTTTGTAGGAGAGTAGGATCTGCTTCATATGGGTACCCCCACTTTTTGCTGGTGTTTCACTGTTTTTCGACTTTAGTCTGGCTGTGGCCCTGCTAATCAGGACCACAGCCTAGCTGATTCCTCTCTAAAATTGTTTCCATGTACATTAGGTACATATCTAATTGGATTCTGGAGTGCCTTATAAGCCCCTAGTATATGGTATACTATGTACCTAGAGCATAGGTACCTCAGAGGCCTAACAGGGGCTGCAGAATGTATTATGCCACCCCTGGGAAGCACTTCAAAATGACACCACAGGTCTGCTACTGCAACCTGGGTAAGGGTGTGCTTTCACCCCTTACTGTGGTATAGGCTACCTATATCACTACCTTATACAGACACATATAAACCTATAAGCCACTCCTATGGCAGGCCTTGACAATCCTGAAGGCAGAGTGCTTGGTTTTATGTGAGAGGGTGCCCAAGCATGAGCTGAGCCCCTCTGCAGCATTCTGAAATACTTCCTTATGCCTGTTCTGTGATACAGCCATACCATATACTCATAAGTGCATTATAACCTCGCGGTAAATGCCAACTTTGGAATGGCTGCATCAAAACATGTTGTGTTTGGTGTCAAACGCTTTGGAATACTACCCCCCGCCAGTTCTGGCGGCGGGGGCTGCATTCCACCCTTCTAGAGGGAGCGACATGTTCACACTGGCTTAACCCGGTTAAATCCTTTCAAAGCCCTGGCATCACAAAATGGATGCCACTGCCACAGACACGGGTCTGGCCTCCTGCTGCTGACCGAAACTCCCGCAGGGGAGGCCTGGACAATAGGTTTTCTGTCATGGGGAGGTGTGACCACCTCCCCAGACAGGCAGATGTGTATTGGGGCAGGGTGGGTGCATTCACAGAATGCTTTTGAGACACTGCCTGGGGCACACAAGGTGTCCCTGTGCATAACCCGGTTCAAACTGGTTGCAAGGGCACTCAGCCCCTGCTCTGGTGCGAAACTGGACAAAGGGGAAGGGGAGTAACCACCCCCACCCCAGGCCCACCCATAGGTGGGGCCTTAGAGTTAGTCCATCCCCTACACTTAGTATAAGTATATGAATTCAGTCCCTAGGACTTTAGATTACCCTGGAAGAACCTCCGAACCATATATCCTGGACCTTCGACTTTCTATCTCGACTAGAAGACGGAAGAAATCTCCCTTGGGGTCAAGGAGTGACTCCCCTGCTTGGAAGGCACCAAAGAAGCAACTGACCAGTCTGCATTGCTGAAGCTCCTGCCAGACACCGAAGTCTTTGCATCACCAGAGGTGGATTTCCAGATTTCCCCGAGGCTACCCTGAGTCCACAGCAAAGCTGAGGCCCGTGGCTATCGTGGGTAACGTGAAACCGTGACCCCTGGACACCGTGAACTTTCGCAGCAACAACACCTTCCTGGTCATCCTCGAAGTTGTGCTTCGGGCTCCGAGTAGCCCCAGCCTTGAGCACCTCCAGCACCAAAGATTGTTGGCCTCCACTCCACGAGTGACCCGTGGGCCAGCTCCAAGTGTGACTGCTTGAGGCTCCTTCGCGATCACTAGCCCGTTGGCTAGCAGGTCCCCACGAAGGCAACTCCACTTCTAACTGTGCTTTTCTGGTTGCTCTAGACTTGTGCTTACTTACCCTTGCTGGGTGAGTCCATCAAACCTTGCTGGTCTGCACCGCAGTCCTTTCTCTGATTTCCTGAGACTTGCTGTTGCCAAGGCTTGTTGGGTCCTTCTTGGTCGCCGACACCGCAGCACTTGACAGACTTTGTGGGACAGCTCGAATCTGGCTTCTGGACTTCGTCAACAGCTCCTGGACCTCGTGGCTGAAGAGTCAAGACAGTCAACAACTCACCTGAAGCACCTGACATCTGTGGGCATTGGTCCATCCTGCCCTAGGTCACTGGCAAGTGACCCAGACTCTGTCCCCACTGCTTTCAGGTTTCAGGCTTGGATCTCTCCGGACACTTCTCCTCTTCTCGGCAGCAGCAGTTCTTTGCAGGCTTCCATTGGAATCGACAACGCGACCCGACACCAAAAGGCACCTATGCACCCGGCTTCCCTGGGTGAGGTAACTCCAGTACTACGGTACTCTCGAGTGTGCTAGCCCTAGAACTGTCTAAGTCCAAAAGGGTTTGGTCCTAGGTCGATTTGAAGTGTCCCTAATCTTTAAAATTCCAACCTCAACATTCCCCATAGAAAGTCATAGGAACCCGCGGTTGTGTTTCCACACTGCACACGGCTCCTGTGGGTCCCCGACGACCCTACCTTGGGTGGTTCCTTGGGGTCCCAGCGATTCTAGAGGTGATAGGCACCTTTCCTATCTCAGTTGTGGTTCTTATACCACTATTTTAGTATATGGTTTGGTACGCCCCTAGGGCCCAAACGTGTATTTGTGCTTTTACTGATGCTTAAACATTTGTAACTGAAGTACTTCGAACTCCAGTCTCATAAAGAGACTAGAGGGGTGTGATTTATCTTAAATACATATATTTTGAATATGTACCTGGTGTGGTTGTCTTTTCATTTGATCATTCAAGAGATTAGACTGGTAAAACAAGCTGCTTTACATTCCTTCAAGACTTAGCCTGAAGGCTGCTCTCCATAGCTTCCACTAGGATAGCTTTCACATAAGGTTGTCTTTAACCTATCACCATAAGGGGTTGTTTGGACTGATACAAGGTGCCCACTAGAACTAGTGGACAGCATATATCAGGCCACCTTCTCACATTGGTGTGCAGCGTTTGCGATTCCAGCTTGCTATTGTTTTACCAGATAATCTCAATTGAATTGATCAACTGAAAATCACTAAAGGTACCTGAGGTACATATAATATCAAGTTTAGCTAAAGTAAGTTCTACTGAACTTAGAGTTGTGTGTCAAGGGATAGCACACCCTTTCTACAACTCAAGAGAGTTTAGTAGGCCACACTAGTGTAGGTAGTGCAATACACCACACCACATTAGTAATGTCTAACCAGCCAGGAACCACTGATCCCCTACCAGTGACTTCCTTCCCTACAAGTATGAGGATCTCTCCTTTGCTAGACTTAGGGCCTTATGCACCATTAGGAAGCTGAAGACAGGCAAAAGTCCATCCACACAGCATCTTATAGAGATACTTAAACTGGATGACATTACAAGTCCTAGTGGGCCTGTAGATGGAAACAGTGTGGGTGGGGCAGCACTTGAGACTGGGTCCAGGGGTGGAAACTCCCCTGACCCTAACTCTGATGCTGACCAGACTGGTGACAATAACCAGACTCTGGTGGACACAGACCATCAGGATGAGGATGAGGATGATGACAATAATGCTCCTTCCTTCATTCCTCCTGGTAGGCCTGAACACAGGGCTAGAAGGGATAGATCTCTGTCAAGGGGATCTATTCAGTCTAACTCCTCTATTGGAACATCTATTTCTTCTCATAGAGGGAGGGAAACCACCCAGGAGAGGAAAGAGAGACTGCTGAAGTATGAGCAAGACAAGTTCAACCTCAGAAAGCAGCAGATGGCCTTAGATATGGAAGCCCTGGAGTTCTACAGAGCTAGTAAAAAGGAGGGACTAGAGTCCTTTGGTGGCAGCAATTTCCCTAGAGATAGGGAGAGGTCTTACGACCATAGAAACCTAAGTAAGATTGTCCCTCCCTACCAGAGTGGGGATGACATCCACAAATGGCTAACTGCCTTGGAGAGGGCTTGTAAAGTACAGAAGGTCCCTCAAGTTCAGTGGGCAGCAATCTTATGGCTCTCCTTTGCAGACAAAGGTAGAGACAAGCTCCGCACTGTAAAAGAAGAGGATGTTGGTGATTACAAAGCCTTGAAAAGTGCTCTGGTAGATGGGTTTGGCCTAACCACTGAACAATACAGGTTAAATTTCAGAGATATCCAAAAGGCACAGAATCAGGACTGGGTTGACTTTTTTGACTGCGCTGCTAAGGCTCTGGAAGGTTGGTTATTGAGCAGTAAAGTGTGTGACCTCATAGGATTGTACAATCTGAAAATGAGGGAGCAGATTCTTAATAACTGTCAAAATCAGCTGTTGCACCAGCACCTGGTAGACTCTGATCTGACCTCTCCCCAAGAATTGGGAAAGAAGGCCGACAAATGGGTCAGAACCAGGGTGAGGCAGAAAGTACAGAACCAAGGTGGTGACCCTAAGAAGCAAGATTCTAAAAACTCTGATAAGGGTGGGGACAAGGGTACAGATCAGAAGTCTTCACAAGGGCCCCAAAAATCTCCTTCAGGGGGTGATTCCCAGTCAGGAAAGGGAAAAGGTCAAAAGAAGCCCTGGTGCAAAATCTGTAAGTAGAAAACTCACTGGACTAGTGACTGCACCAAGGCTAAAGAAAATACTCCAGCCACCACCAATGCCCATAAGGCACCTGTTCCCCCTAGTACAGTTACAATTGGTGGTGGGAATACACAGAATAAGGGTGTAGTAGGGTTGACTCTGGTTTCTGAGATGGACTCTGGCCTAGTCAGAGTACCAACTCAGTCTGTGCTTGTCAGTGATGGGGGCATGGATATGCCCCCCTTTGTGAGCTCCAGTAACCTGGGCAAATGCAGACAGCAGCCTTTAATTAATGGAGTAGAAGCTTGGGCATTCAGGGACACAGGTGCAAGTGTCACCATGGTGACAAAAGATCTTGTGGATCCTGGGCAGATTATACTTAGTGAAATGTACCAAGTGACCAATGCTAGCAATGTCAGAACAGACCATTCTCTGGCAGTTGGTAACTTCTCCTGGGGAGGGGTAACTGGCCTTAAGAAGGTTGTGGTAAGTGCAGACCTACCAGTACAATGCTTGCTTGGAAATGATCTGGAAACTTCAGCTTGGGCTGAAGTGGAACTCAGGACTCATGCAGAAATGTTAGGGATCCCTGCACATGTCTTTGCTGTGACTAAGTCACAGGCTAAAATGTCAAAAGCTGGACAGGCCCTGGATTCTGGAATAATGGACCAGGTGCCTCAGAAGAGGAGGAGCAGTAGGGTTAAGGCAGAGCCTTCCCAACTGTCTCAGGATACTGATCAGTCTCCTCAGGGAGATGATCTTGAGCCTGCAGAAGGAACTGTCCCAGAGGAGCTTGAACCTGACCAGGTTGAGTTCTTGGGGACAGGGGGCCCTTCCAGGTCTAATCTGAGCCAGGTACAGAAAACCTGCCCCTCTCTTGAAACCCTCAGACAGCAAGCTGCTGATGAGGCTGCTGGGAATGCTAGTGGCACCCATAAAGTTTATTGGGATGATGGACTCCTTTTCTCAGACAGTAGAGACCCCAAGCCTGGTGCATCCAGGAGGTTGGTTATACCTCTGAAGTTTAGGGGTTTCCTATTGACACTAGCCCATGATATTCCCCTAGCAGGACACTTAGTCCAGAACAAGACTTGGGACAGAATTGTTCCTCACTTTCACTGGCCACACATGTCTGAAGACATAAAGGAGTTTTGTCGCTCCTGTGTAACCTGCCAAGCCAGTGACAAAGCAGGTGGCACTACAAAGGCCCCCCTGATACCACTACCTGTGGTGGGGTTTCCCTTTGAGAGGGTTGGGATTGACATAGTTGGTCCCATGGATCCTCAAACAGCATCTGAGCACATATTTATACTGGTGGTAGTGGATCATGCCACCAGGTATCCAGAAACTGTACCCCTAAGGACCACTACAGCACCTGTAGTGGCAAGAGCTCTCTTGAGTGTGTTCTCAAGAGTAGGTTTTCCAAAGGAGGTTGTATCTGACA
This sequence comes from Triturus cristatus, assembly GCF_964204655.1. Lineage (NCBI taxonomy): Eukaryota > Metazoa > Chordata > Amphibia > Caudata > Salamandridae > Triturus > Triturus cristatus. The sequence continues at coordinate 9,678,872 of NC_140585.1, forward strand.
GAGGTGCAAACTTTACGTCAAGTTACTTAACTGCTACGTGGAAGGAGTGTGGAGTGAATTACAAATTTACCACACCCTATCACCCACAATGCAATGGTTAAGTTGAAAGGTTCAACAAAACCTTAAAGGGCATGATCAAAGGACTCCCAGAGAAGCTTAGGCAAAAATGGGACCTTCTCTTGCCCTGCCTTTTATTTGCATACAGTGGGGTGCCTCAGAAGGGGGTTGGCTACAGCCCTTTTGAACTTCTGTTTGGTCACCCTGTCAGGGGTCCATTGTGTTTGGTGAAGGAAGGATGGGAGTTACCTCTCAAGCCCCAAAGCAAGACATAATGGACTATGTACTTGGTCTCCGCTCCCGGATGGCTGAGTATATGAAAAAGGCAAACAAAAACCTTGAGACTAGCCAGGAACTGCAAAAAGCCTGGCATGACCAAAAGGCTGTACTGACTGTTTACCAACAAGGACAGAAAGTGTGGGTGTTGGAGCCTGTGGCCCCAGCAGCTCTCCAGGATAAGTGGAGTGGACCCCACACTATAGTTGAACAGAAAGGGGAGGTTACCTACGTGGTAGACCTTGCAACCCCTAGGAGACCCCATAGAGTTCTCCATGTCAACAGGATGAAGCCATATGTGGAAAGGGCTGACATGGGCTTGCTCATGGCAACTGATGAGGGACAGGAGGAAGAGAGTGACCCACTCCCTGACCTCCTCTCACAGAACCCTGATGATGGGTCAGTAGATGGTGTAGCTTTGGCAGGCAACCTCACTGCCCAGCAGCAAACTGATTGCAGACATGTTCTCAATCAGTACAGACATATGTTTTCACTGACTCCAAGTCAGACTACCTGGTGCACTCATGAAGTGGATACTGGGGACAGTCTGCCTATTAAAAATAAGATTTATAGGCAACCTGACTGTAGGAACCTGGGGTCACCAGGCCCTATAGGCGGTAGCGTGGCGCGAGCCGGTCGGGCAACCAGAGGGCTATGTGTTAAGCAACCATACACCACACGCTTCTCATGGACTAGAGTCACACACAATAAGGGACGCCACACCGTTTAAATTATGCAAATACTTCAAGTTTATCCAAGTATAGCTGGTCAGATGCAGTTCAGGAAATAACAAGGTAATACATGAATCATAATACCATTGTGACATTACATTCGACACTCTGGGTGATATCTATGCAGTGCCTAACCTTGCTCTAGCGCCGTGCGCGCTTACATAAAGTCTTTCCCTGAACCGGCCGTCTAACTAAGCGTAATACTTGAAAGGGGACACATTGGGTTCACTTAACATGGCGCCTGTAGAACTGAGCGCTCCTCGTGATCAAGGGCCCCTAGTACTGTGAAGCAAGGCATATAAACATAGCGCTACGCGCAATCAGTTGCATGTGGGTACGTTTGCGTAGAACATTTAATACATCGCGTGACTCGTAATCAGTCGCATGTTATTACCTTTGAGCAGAGCATATAACACAGTGCGCTACTCGCATTCCTGGGCAGGTAACTACTTTCGAGCAGAGCATATAACACAGTGCGCTACTCGCATTCCTTGGCATGTAATTACTTATGAGCAGAACATGTAACACAGTGCGCTACTCGCATTCCTTAGCATGTAATTACTTTCGAGCAGAGCATATAACACAATGCGCTACTCGCATTCCTTGGCATGTAATTACTTTCGAGCAGAGCATATAACACAGTGCGCTACTCGCATTCCTTGGCATGTAATTACTTTCGAGCAGAGCATATCACACAATGCGCTACTCGCATTCCTTGGCATATAGTTACTTTCGAGCAGTGCATATACCACATGGGGTTACTCGCCGTCCCGGTCCCTCCGGCTGAGGAAGTAGAGTCGGTGGCGTGAAGCGCCACACGAGAGTAATGTCTGTCAGTACTTTGAACGGCTTCCCGCGGGGAAGATTACTGGACTTGAGGAGCGAGTCCCTATGCTCCGGTGCAGTTCACAGAGCACCGCGCTCAGTAACACAGGAGGGGGGACACGGACCGGATCCCTCGGCGGAGTCTCTCCGTCGCGCAGGCAGGGGAGGGGATTCCCACGGAGGGGACAAGCCGGGCCAAGTGCGGTGTGGTTTCCAGACCAGCAGGGGGCGCACCAGGGGGGATCTCGGCCTCCGGGCTTACCTCCGTCTCGGCGTCAGCAGGCGTCCGTCCTCACGACGTTGGGGGAACTCGGCCCCGACCTTGCGCTTCTCCTCACACGGCTGCGACGGCAGCGACGGGGCCCCGGACTTCGCCTGGGCCTCGCGACACAGCAGGGCACTCTCCCAGGCCTCCAGGCCGCGGCGGTGAGCGCACTGGCTTCGTCGTCGCAGGGGGGGGCTCAAATTAAGGATGGGGATATGGTGCTCAGCGGAGCTCGCTGCCGGGGGTCCCAGACCAGGGCAGGGAGCGCGGGGGTCACAGCGCTAGTACCTGGTCGATCCCCGGTGGCTTGGCAATCGGCTTAGTATTTTGTTCACTAGGGTAGCTTGGACACGCAGTCTCAGCTCTGGCATTCAAGGCTTACAGCTCGCTCTTGTCATGCAGTCTCAGTTCTTAAAGTTAGGTTTCAGTTCTCAGTTGACAGATGAAGTCTTTTGGCGCAGATGTATCTGGCGCCCTTAAGGGGTTCTGTTACAGGGGTAGGGATGGAGAGGGCGACTAGGTCCTTCCTAGTCAGGCTGGCAGAGAGTCTCTGGGTCCTCCTACTACTGGGCAAGAGCAGTGGGATTCACAGGGCACCTCACTCACTTAAGAGGCAGTACCTAAATCCTGTCACTCTCAGAGGCATAAGTCCCTGGCTAGGCCCTACCGCCTACACTCCTGGTGGATTCTTCCAGCTCTGCTTCACCCCAATGGCCAACTCACCACAAAAGCTTCCCTCCCACTCTTAAGTAGCCCTAGGTCAGGTGACCTCTATCCAAGGCGGCAAAAGTAAAACCCCACCTCCCTTCTAGAAGGTTCCAGCTTCTTCCAGGAGCTTCCCCACTCTAACTATGGGACAAAAAGGCGGGCTGGTATCGCAACATTGTTGTGGGTCCCAGCCAGCTCCTGGCAGCTAGGGTGCTACTATGAAAAACGACCACCCTGCAGTAGCAGGGGTCTGTGGCAGCCATCTTGGGAGAAGTAAGCACCTGCACCTTAACACTACAAAAACGAAAAAAATCAGGGAAAAAGGGCCAAGTCCAACATAACCCCCTTCCAGCCGAAAGCCAGGGTAGACCGATCAATGCCTTGATGGTCTTCCCTGCTTGGGGCGAGAAAAGGTGGACGCAGGCCCGCAACGGTAGGAGCACCCGCAGGTTCTCCTCCGCTCTGGAACCCGATGGTTCCCTAACAAACCTCCCTGGACCAACGAAACCACCCCACTGGGGCTCCCTAGCTAGTTGTGGCCAGGACCGGCCCCTGGGCCGTCCAGATGTCTCTGGCCCGGGTGATCTCGCGGAGTGGGGGGCAGTAGCCCCAGGCCTGTAGTGCCTGTTGACCACTCCGGTCCTCCTCCTTGCAGTCCTAAACTGCCTCTGGTCCTTCCTCCTGGGGTTCACACCCTTAGGCTGACCAGCCTTCAGGGGCGAGGCTCTCCTCCCCCTAACTCTCCTTCTGGGGTTCCTCACCCTACCCTGTGAGGCACCCTCAGACCACCACTTCCTCCTCAGTCTAGGGCCTTGACCCTTCAACTGATTCCTTAACCTAGGGTCTAAACCCTTAGGCTGAGTCGGTGCCCGAGGCGAGACCTTCCTCCCTCTGCACCCCCTCCCAGAGTTCCACACCCTCCCACCGGGAAAGGTACCCCTGGAAGTCAATTTCGGGGGGACCCTGTTAGCAGAGGCCCCACCCGCCAGGTCAGGCAACCCCTGAGCCTGGCATCCCAGCACAGGATCTAAACCCTGAAACTGGGCCAACCCCAGAACCTCAGGCGCGCTGGTTACAGTCGCCCTGGGTCCTCCTGACACTAGGGGCTCCCCTGCACTGGATGGCACATCGGGACAGCCTAGGCTCCCAACCTGGGGCTCCCTTGCGGAATTCTCCAGGCCCTGAGACTTCGGTTGGGGCACCTCGGGACACCTCCCCGTCTCACGCCTTCCTACAGATAGGTCGTGAGGCCCTACAACCCTCTCTCCCTGGGACCTAGCTGGGCTATCTGCCACTTCTCCCACCTTGCTGGATTGGGAGATCCCTGCACCACCCCCTTCAGGTTCACACCCCAATGCCTCCTCAGACACCCTGGTGATGTCATCCTGGGGTAAATAAACTTCTAGCTCCTGTGGAGCTTCCGGTATGCTGCCACCAGTGTCCTCACTGGACACACTCATCTGGAGGGCACGCAGCTCCAACTCCTTCATCCGAAGCTCGTGCGCCATCCTCCTCTCCTCCATTGCCCATTTCTTATTCTCTCTTTCTTGTTCCAATCTGGCCCTTTCCCTTTCTTTTTCCTGCTCTAATTTGGCCAGCTCCCATTTTAATTGCCTCTCTTCCCTCCTGTCCTCGTACTCTTGTGGAGACGCGCTCCTCCTGGACCCTGTCCTACTACTGGCCCCAGAACGTCTTCCTGGGGGCACATTCTCAGACATGTCTACATTCAAGATGTCTAGGACTTCCTGGGCGCTCTCCCCCTGAGGTGCCTCTGGCGCTTCCTGTCCCTCATCCCCTCTCCCGTCTGGGTGGGCCTCTACCCATGCCCTAATGGCGGTACGGAGTTCCGGCCCTTTGGCCCTCCGCATCCCAGGCACCCCCAACTCCTGCGCGAACTCCCTTAGTTGCTTCGCTGTGTACCCCTCGAGGTCAGCTAACCGGGATTCCATTCTGGCAGGTGGGGACCTAGACACTAAGGAGAAAATTCCTAGGGTGTAGGCAACAGTCAATAGCTAACCAGGCTTCTTGCACTCTCTACCTGGACAGTGGAACTAATGATCCAGCAACAATGGTTTCTGAGCTGTGGAACAAAAAAAAATGTAGGATAGGTATTTAATTGTGGCGCCCTTCGCCTCACGGAAGGGTGCTGTATGGTCACAAGTCCCAAGGATCCCACCGCTGCCACCAATGTAGGAACCTGGGGTCACCAGGCCCTATAGGCGGTAGCATGGCGTGAGCCGGTCGGGCAACCAGAGGGCTATGTGTTAAGCAACCATACACCACACGCTTCTCATGGACTAGAGTCACACACAATAAGGGACGCCACACCGTTTAAATTATGCAAATACTTCAAGTTTATCCAAGTATAGCTGGTCAGATGCAGTTCAGGAAATAACAAGGTAATACATGAATCATAATACCATTGTGACATTACATTCGACACTCTGGGTGATATCTATGCAGTGCCTAACCTTGCTCTAGCGCCGTGCGCGCTTACGTAAAGTCTTTCCCTGAACCGGCCGTCTAACTAAGCGTAATACTTGAAAGGGGACACATTGGGTTCACTTAACATGGCGCCTGTAGAACTGAGCGCTCCTCGTGATCAAGGGCCCCTAGTACTGTGAAGCAAGGCATATAAACATAGCGCTACGCGCAATCAGTTGCATGTGGATACGTTTGCGTAGAACATTTAATACATCGCGTGACTCGTAATCAGTCGCATGTCATTACCTTTGAGCAGAGCATATAACACAGTGCGCTACTCGCATTCCTGGGCAGGTAACTACTTTCGAGCAGAGCATATAACACAGTGCGCTACTCGCATTCCTTGGCATGTAATTACTTACGAGCAGAACATGTAACACAGTGCGCTACTCGCATTCCTTAGCATGTAATTACTTTCGAGCAGAGCATATAACACAATGCGCTACTCGCATTCCTTGGCATGTAATTACTTTCGAGCAGAGCATATAACACAGTGCGCTACTCGCATTCCTTGGCATGTAATTACTTTCGAGCAGAGCATATCACACAATGCGCTACTCGCATTCCTTGGCATATAGTTACTTTCGAGCAGTGCATATACCACATGGGGTTACTCGCCGTCCCGGTCCCTCCGGCTGAGGAAGCAGAGTCGGTGGCGTGAAGCGCCACACGAGAGTAATGTCTGTCAGTACTTTGAACGGCTTCCCGCGGGGAAGATTACTGGACTTGAGGAGCGAGTCCCTATGCTCCGGTGCAGTTCACAGAGCACCGCGCCCAGTAACACAGGAGGGGGGACACGGACAGGATCCCTCGGCGGGGTCTCTCCGTCGCGCAGGCAGGGGAGGGGATTCCCACGGAGGGGACAAGCCGGGCCAAGTGCGGTGTGGTTTCCAGACCAGCAGGGGGCGCACCAGGGGGGATCTCGGCCTCCGGGCTTACCTCCGTCTCGGCGTCAGCAGGCGTCCGTCCTCACGACGTTGGGGGAACTCGGCCCCGACCTTGCGCTTCTCCTCACACGGCTGCGACGGCAGCGACGGGGCCCCGGACTTCGCCTGGGCCTCGCGACACAGCAGGGCACTCTCCCAGGCCTCCAGGCCGCGGCGGTGAGCGCACTGGCTTCGTCGTCGCAGGGGGGGCTCAAATTAAGGATGGGGATATGGTGCTCAGCGGAGCTCGCTGCCGGGGGTCCCAGACCAAGGCAGGGAGCGCGGGGGTCACAGCGCTAGTACCTGGTCGATCCCCGGTGGCTTGGCAATCGGCTTAGTATTTTGTTCACTAGGGTAGCTTGGACACGCAGTCTCAGCTCTGGCATTCAAGGCTTACAGCTCGCTCTTGTCATGCAGTCTCAGTTCTTAAAGTTAGGTTTCAGTTCTCAGTTGACAGATGAAGTCTTTTGGCGCAGATGTATCTGGCGCCCTTAAGGGGTTCTGTTACAGGGGTAGGGATGGAGAGGGCGACTAGGTCCTTCCTAGTCAGGCTGGCAGAGAGTCTCTGGGTCCTCCTACTACTGGGCAAGATCAGTGGGATTCACAGGGCACCTCACTCACTTAAGAGGCAGTACCTAAATCCTGTCACTCTCAGAGGCATAAGTCCCTGGCTAGGCCCTACCGCCTACACTCCTGGTGGATTCTTCCAGCTCTGCTTCACCCCAATGGCCAACTCACCACAAAAGCTTCCCTCCCACTCTTAAGTAGCCCTAGGTCAGGTGACTGTGAGAAGTTGGCCTGATGTATGATGTCACTAGTTATAGTGTACACCTTATATCAGTCCAAATACCCTTATGGTGATTGGTTGTAAAGTCAACCTTATAGACCAGCTATCCTAGTGGTAGCATGGACAAGAGCAGTCTTAGGCTAAACTCTGAATGGCATGTGAAGCCAGCTGTGATACCATATATAATCCCTTGAATACCAAATGAAAGGACACCACAACAGATATATATATAAAATAAAGTGTATTTATTCTAAGCAAACCCTCAGCACTCTTTATGAGTTTAGAGGTAAGTACAACACAGTCTTATTAATGCATACAGTAAGTCACACAGGTAAGTAATACAGTTAGGCCCTAGGGGCCACGCAAACCATATACTAAGTAAGTGGTATAAGAACCACTGTCACGGAAATAGAATAGGCCTAGGCCTAGGGAATCGCTGGGGCTACACTACACTAGCGTTAGTTAGGAAGTGGGAGGCCCACGGGATTCGTGTGCAGAGTGGAAACACTCACGCGTAATGCGTAAAAGTCAATAGCAATGTTACAGTTTAGAAATAGATAGATTTAGGACACTTCCGGAGTAGCTAGGAAGTTGAGACTTGAAAACTAGACACTAGGATAGTCACTATCCTGATGAGCACCGGAGTACCCAAGTTACCTAGCCCACAGGCTGCGGGTGCATAGGGGTGAAGATGCGTCGTTTTCGTCGTCGACTCCTATGGATGCCTGAAGAAAGATGCTGACAGGCAGTCAGGAGAGAGTGTCCGGTGGATCCCAAGCCTGGGATCAAGAAGAGAAGAAACCTGCAAGCAGAGGGGACAGAGTCAAGGTCACTAGCCAGTGACCACGTGGAACCAGGAAGGAACCAGGCGATGTCGTGAAGAGTTGCAGGTGAAGGTGAAGCTTGTCGCTGCAGCCAGGAGGACCAGGAAGCGTCGAGGACGACCAGGACCAGGAGGCAAGCTGTCCCACGAAGGCTCTTGCTGTCGGCGGCGTCGAAGTTGGACTAGGACTCACCAAGCCTTGGCAAGCGGAACCCACGAAGAACAAGGGACTTGCTTCTGGTGCAGACCAGGAAGGTCTGGGGTGCTTCTCCTTTGCAGAGAAGCGGGAGCCAGTCTGGAGGAGCCAAACCAGCGCAGAAGATTTCAGGGAGCGTCGTCACAGAGGCCACTAGCCAGCGGGCAAGCAACCGGACAGACGCGGCAAGCAGGAAAATGCTGAAGGGCCCCACGCAGGACTCGTGGAGTGTGGGGGGCTGGTCTTCGGTGCAGATGGTGCTTGGGGTTGGGGCTTCTCAATCCCCGGTGCACAACTTCGAGGGTACCTCAGAAGCTGCGCTGTAAGTTACTAGCCACTTTTCCCAGGTAGCCGGTCCCACGTCGCTCGTCGCCTCCACGGATCTCAGCTCTGCTGCAGATGTGGATGAGGGTCGGAGAAGTCTGGAAATCAAGGCTCTGGTCGGGCTCTGCAGTCGGTTCCTCGTCGAACGTTTCACAAAGCAAAGGGTAGTCACTTGATGGTGCCTGTTTGCACAGGGTAGCCACTCCTTGGCTACAAGGGAGATTCTTCAGTCTTCTTCTTTCGTCGAATGTCGAAGGTCCAGAGTTTCTGTTCAGTTTTGCAGGTTCAGGATAATCTAAAGTCTTGAGGCCCAACTCCCACTCTTATACTAATCTGGGGGGCTGGGATACCTGCTAGGTCACGCCTTATGGGTGGGACCTGGGAGGGGGTGGTTACACCCACTTCCCTTTGTCCAGTTTCGCGCCAGAGCTGGGGCTGGAGTGCCCCAGCGCCGGTTTGAACTGGACTATGCAAGGAACACCTTGTGTGCCCCAGGCATGTCTCATTCCTTTCAGCCCACCCTGCCCCAATACACTAAAGGCTGTCTGGGGAGGTGCTAGCACCTCCCCAAGCAGGAAACCTATTGTCCAGGCCTCCCTGGCTGGGATCACTCCCAGCTGCAGGAGGTCAGACTTGTGTCGTGGCAGCAGCATCCATTTTGTGATGCTGAGGCTTTGGTCAGAGGCTAACAGTTGAAGTATGATTTTAACATGTCTTTCCCTCTAGAAGGGGGGAATAATATTCTCATGTCCAGAAATGGCATGGGGGTATTATTCCCGAGTGTTAGACACCTTACACGACATGTTTTGATAAAGCCAAACCATAGTTACCATAACCGTCTAAGATTATAAGGTACTTTAAGAGTATATGGTAGGCTATATCATAGAACAGCTATAAGGACATGGTTCCGAAAGCTGCAGACAGGCTCAGCTCATGCTAGAGCACCATCTCACATGTTACCAAGCACTCTGCCTCCAGGATTGTCAAGGCCTGCCATAGGAGTGACTGATAGGTACACATGTGTCTATATGTAAGTTAGGCATAGGAATACTACACCTAAGCAAGGGGTGATTACACGACCTTGCCCCAGCTGAGTGATCAGCCAGTTGTGTCAAAATGGAAGGCCAGGCCAGGGGTGGCACAATACATGCTGCAGCCCCTGGTAGGCCTAGGGTACACCTATGCCCTGGGTACCTAGGGTACACTGTACAGGGGCCAATAAGGTGATCCTATCCAAATGGGTTATGCACCTAAAGTACATAGTATTAATTTAGAGAGAGAACAGCAGGGCTGTGGGTCTGATTAGCAGGCCCACAGCCACATCTAAGTCGAAAACCAGTAAAGCAAAAGCAAAAAGTGGGGGTGAACATAGAAAGCAGACCCTACTCTCCTACAGTGACCTCTAGCCAAGGCGGCAAAAGTAAAACCCCACCTCCCTTCTAGAAGGTTCCAGCTTCTTCCAGGAGCTTCCCCACTCTAACTATGGGACAAAAAGGCGGGCTGGTATCGCAACATTGTTGTGGGTCCCAGCCAGCTCCTGGCAGCTAGGGTGCTACTATGAAAAACGACCACCCTGCAGTAGCAGGGGTCTGTGGCAGCCATCTTGGGAGAAGTAAGCACCTGCACCTTAACACTACAAAAATGAAAAAAATCAGGGAAAAAGGGCCAAGTCCAACACTGACCATGTCAGGGACTGTATCAGGACAGAAGTCCAGAAAATGTTGGATCTGAGTGTGATTGAGCCCTCAGATATCCCTTGGGCTAGTCCAGTGGTCCTTCTACCAAAACCTCACACCAGTGATGGAAAAAGAGAGATGAGGTTTTGTGTGGACTACAGAGGCCTCAATGCAGTCACTAGGACTGATGCCCATCCAATACCAAGGGCAGATGAGCGTATAGATACTTTGGCCTCAGCCAAGTACCTTAGCACATTTGACTTGACAGCTTGCTACTGGCAGAACAGACGAGCTGATGATGCAAAGCCAAAGACAGCATTTTCTACCCCTAGTGGGCATTATCAATTTGTGGTAATGCCCTTTGGTTTGAAGAATGCACCTGCCACTTTCCAAAGGTTGGTGAATACAGTTCTCACGGGCCTGGAAGGCTTTAATTCAGCATATCTAGATGATATTGCTGTCTTTAGCTCTACCTGGGAGGATCACCTGGTCCACCTAAGAAATGTTTTGGAGGCCCTGCAAAAAGCAGGCCTAACTGTCAAGGCTACTAAGTGCCAGATAGGGTAGAGTCAGGTTGTGTACCTGGGCCACCTTGTAGGTGGAGGCCAGGTTCAACCATTGCAGAGCAAAATCCAGACCATAATGGAATGGATTGCTCCAACTACCCAGACTCAGGTGAGAGCCTTCTTAGGCCTGACTGGGTACTATAGGAGATTTGTCAAAGGGTATGGATCAATAGTGCACCCTTGAATGACTTAACTTCTAAGAACATGCCCCAAAAGGTTCAGTGGACAGCTAGCTGTCAAAAGGCATTTGATGACCTGAAGCAGGCCATGTGTACTGCTCCCATTCTGCAGAGTCCTGACTACTTCAAAAAGTTCATTTCTCAAACTGATGCATCTGAATTGTGGGTAGGGGCTGTACTGTCACAATTGAATGAAGAAGGTCAGGATCAGCCAGTAGCTTTCATAAGCAGAAGGCTGACCCTAGAGAGAAACGTTGGTCAGCCATTGAGAGGGAGGCCTTTGCTGTGGTTTGGGCTCTGAAGAAGTTGAGGCCATACTTGTTTGGTACTCACTTCCTTGTTCAGACAGACCATAAGCCCCTCTTATGGCTAAAACAGATGAAGGGTGAAAATCCCAAACTGCTTAGGTGGTCCATTTCTCTGCAGGGGATGGACTTTACAGTGGAACATAGACCTGGGAGTAACCATGCCAATGCAGATGAACTCTCTAGGTATTTCCACTTAGAACATGAAGACTCAACTGGTCATGGTTAGTTTAATGTCCCTGCGTTTGGCAAGATGGCGGCTGAGGGTTTGGCCATGTGAGCTGGCGTTTCTCCTCTGGCTCAATCACCCCTCTAAATGTGTTTTGAATGAGTAAGACACCACTTACCTCTCCAGCAATCGGGGAAAGCAGTGGCATGTTAAGGGTGATCCTTCGCTCGATCCCGGAATCCGAACCACGCAGCATCTACTGGTGTCGGCATTCTGCTGCTCTGTATTTGGCGGCAGCGTATCGGTGCTCCGTTCCCGGTGTGTGCATTCTCAGGAGGCATTGGCGTGGAAGTACGGCCCCGAAAGTGATGTCGAAGACAGCCACGGCGGCTGCTGCAAGGGCACGGTCTGTGGCGGTGGCTGCTGTCGCAGCGTCTGTCAATAATCCTGAGGTTCAGGTCGGCGCGGAAGGCCCGCCACACGCAGTACGGGGCAGCGAAAATGCTGCTACAGAAGGAGGTGTTACTCGTAATGGCCCTAATTCCAAAGGAGCTGGCAAGGGCAAACATACAAAAATCTGACAGCAAAAATCAAGACTTCTCCCAAACGTGGAGCAGCTGGGACAGTCGAGGCAGCTGGGGCAGCTGAACAAGCATCGACTTGTTCTGCTGTTGCAGTACTACAAGCAGTGGGGCTTTCACCTTCAGTTGTATCTGGCTCCCTATCGGCTGATAATACACTTTTAGGTCAGGAAGACTCTGTGGAGCAACCTGTGGCTGAGCAACAGGGGCTTAACGTGAATGTTGCATATACAGATATATCAGGAAATGGGCATCCGCTACCTGGTTCGAGCATCCCAATGAACGGAATTATGGGTGATGTAGTTCAGGGTAATGAGAATTTTGCAAGTCCTGGCCTTTCTCTCCCTACAGTCAATATTTCGGTCTCAAAGGCAATTAACCCCTTCAGTGCCCATGACGAGATGGTCTCGTCATGGGCCGCGGTTGCGCTGTGCCCATGACGAGACCATCTCGTCATGAACTCCGCCCGCTAATACAAAGCGCGGCACAGGGCGGGGAAAGGGCGGGGCATGCAAGGGGTTAAGCCTCCAACTCGCGATGTTGTTGACGACAATGAATGCTCCAAGGAACCTGATGGGGATACATTTTTTTCTTTGTCGGAACATATCGGCTCTTCTCTGGATGAAGAGGATGAGCATGATCCTGAATGGACTGATGATGGCAGTGATGTTGGAGATTGGCGGCTGAATGAGCTTCTCAGCGAGGAGCTAACTTCCCGTCGCCCCTGTACAGTACGCAAAATAAATGGGCCAAACTTTCGGGATCCTGTGAGAGAGGGTCTTGAAGCTTCGGGACTTTTACTTTGCAACAACTCTTTTTCTGCTCAGCATGGTCCAGCAGGCGGAATAGTGGCCGGCTCTTCAATGTCATTTAATCAGTCTGATCTGCCACTGGGAGAAATTACACCTGCGCTTATTTATCAGACGATGATGGTGCATCGGGAGGAGGCAAGGCAGGAAAATGTCTGCACTCAGGGGGCCTGCCGTAGAGTTCAGAACTCTATTCGCAGAGTTGCCAAAACTTGTACCGATATTGCTACTAGAGCACAAGCTTTTTTGCTCTTCCCGTCCAAATTGAAAATTATTCATCAGGGACAGACAAGATTTTTCTTGTCTGAAATTCAGGCTAAGGAATATCTGGGCACCATATAGCTAAGGTTCACCTGTGCTTTTTTCAGAGGTGTCTTAATTTAATAGTTCTATGAGGGCTTGGGGGCTGGAGCGGTGGTAGGCAAATGTGACTGGTCTGGGTATATACTTTTGGTTTTCTTTAAAAAGGGGGAAAGAAATAATAATATCTTTCTTTTCTCATGGCTTATGAATATATGTGAGGGTAAATGTCTCCAGTCCCGACCTCTTATGATTGAGGGGTGAGGGAAGCCAGGGGAGAATGTCCAACCAGCTCTCCCCATCACAAGGATCTAGGTCCTGTTGCCACATAAGGGTGTTGTAAGGGTTGGGTGGGATAAGGGGGAGGGGTGTCTTGGGGGTGGGATGGGAGTGGGTGGGGGTGGTTCAAGAGGGTTTATGGGAATATTGGTACTGGAAAGATGTTGCAGTGATGGCTTCAGTTCTTGATTTATGTTGTTGCATATTGGTTTTCTTGTTTGCAAGTTTGGAAGACGGGCAGCCTAGGCGGGAATGTTTTTCTAGATCCCATGTGGCAGGATAGACTCATTTTTAGCTTTTGGAATATATGTGGTCTTAACGATCCCAAAAAGCGAGCATTATTCTCCAAAATTGTACATACTATGCATGTTGAAGTATTATGCATTCAGGAGACACACATACCATGGTGGAGGCGTGATTGCTTGAAGTTGCCAGGCTATGATTTAATAGTGTGCTCCAAACAGACCTCTGTGATCAGAGGAGTGGCCATTCTTTTGAAGCGAGGAGCAGGGGTCTGCAAAAAGGTTCGAGAGGATAGAATGGGCAGATGGATTATAGCTGAGATCTTAGTTGGCCAAAGGTTGCTAACTATCTGCACAATCTATGGTTCCAATATTGACGACCCTGAAGTACTTAAATATCTAAATGTAGAATTAGCTACCTGGCCCTATCCACTTTTCATCTATGGGGATTTGAATATTAATTTACCCAGTAATTTTAATTTGGCAGCTGATCGTAATTATAGCGGTAGGAAACCTAAAGTGTTTAAGGCACTTCAGGCCTTAGTACAAGAGCATGGTGATGAGTTCAGGCCCCAGCTAGGCCCGCAGAATACAAGGGTTCGCTCTCCTGTAACAAAAGCTAAAAGGAAGTTGGCACGGAAACTGCAAATACAAAGACAGAGTTTATTAACCCTTAAGGGTGGTCCTACAACCTACACAACACTCTTCAGTATTGCATAGAGTAGCACAAAGAACTTGCGTACACGGTCCCCTTTTATACACAACAGAGGGGCTCATAAGTGGGTGGATACAACATAGAGCAAAATTCATTACCATTTATGGACATTTCCGATACAGGATCAATATGTGGGCGGAGTTAACAATTTCCTGAGCCCGCGAAAACATGGTCAAACAAGGACTAACTGATAACAGATGTGGTCAAGTCTGGGCATGCGCCAGACGGACAAAGGAGCTATTTATAGACTGTTACTAGGCAGATTACAAGAGCAACTAGCGAAAAGGTAGGACTCTTCTCGTGCAAAGCACGTGGAGACAAGACAATACAAAATGGAGTCCGGACATTAGTCAACATAAGACAAGAAACATGTTTTAACTAGAGAGAATTCATGTCTTTAGTGAATGCTTAATCATATCGCTGTTTTAGTTTTCAACAGACGACCCTTTCAGCATTTACTGAAGACATTCGGCTTGTGAAGATAATCATCATATATGTCAATTTTCATCATCTCTTCCACCACTTTGTTTACATTTTTCTGATAGATGACATTGGCAATAGCTTTCTTATCAGGAATACAAAATGACACACATAAAGAACAGAGTAAAGGACCACACTGAACACAGATGCAACAGGAAAACAGAACTGCTACAATAATACAGAGACCAGTTAAAACTTTCCATCCCCATGTAGTAATCAATGCCCAAAACCATCCAGAAAAGGTCCAAGTGCCATTTTCTGTATGGATCTCAGCTGCGATTTTATGCAATTTATTAATAGCGTTATAGACTGATGGCGTGTGGTCAGGAATGAATACACAACAACTACTTCCGATAATCCTACATGCTCCACCTCTGTCTGCTAACATAACATCTAATACCATACGATTCTGTAACGCAACAATTCTAGTGATTTGTAATTCTTCCGTAAGATTCCCAAGAGCAGCAGCAGCTTGATTCGTTACAGTCTCTACAACTCTTGTTAATCGTCGAACCTTCCTACTATTTAGAGCAGCTCCAACAAAGAAAAACAATCCTAAGTTAAAATCAACATACTGCTGTAAGCTAGTGTTGGTTTGGTCAACATCATCAATAGATAGAGTACGTTTATACCTATTTACAGTTACATTGTTCAATAATTTCAAATCTTTATGATAGGATGCAGGCGCTAAGAATACAGGGGGTAATAAGAACGCTACATAACATACTCCGGACCAGCCGGCTGGTAAGCGATAATAACCCTTATTCCCACATACGAAATACGTATTATGGGAAGCTAAGAAAGTGCTATTATTTAATCCATCTATATTCAAAACAATAATACAGTCACTAACACCAACAGGAATATGACCCACACTCTGAACACACAGGTCCGCTTGAGCTTGTGCCACTTGAATCACAAATTGTTCATTCCCAGCAGTGTCTCTGGTGTTCGTGAAGATGTAGGGGATCGATTCATTATCTGGTCGATATTCTTCCCACTCCCATATTGTCCCATTCGCTTGTGGATAGCCTTCTTTCTCTTGATGACATTCCCTATTAAGTCTAAAAAGTAATCGTCCCACTGTAGGTTTCCGTGTGGCAAAAAGCAAAGTGTACCATGCTCTATAAGAGCCATTATGAGAGAAAGGAAGAGGTATGAACGGCGTTCCTCCTTTCTTCTGATGAGCTGGCATCATACCACATATCCAACAGTTCGTAGCATTTGTAGCAACATGGGTATGATGCAACATCTGGATAAAAGTGTTATTCAAATAAGACTGACGATGCTTCAATTCTTGATACGGAAGGGTATAAAAGTAGTGCTCCTCAGGCACTGGAGTAGTCAAAACAAGCAACTCACGGGCAGGAGTCACATCCTCAACAAACCATGTGGTTATACCAACAATAGCTACAATGATAATAAAGCTTGTCGCACAAAAAATCTTCTTCTTCTCCATTTTATAGTAAAAGTCAATATCTTCCTGAAACTAAAAGGTTGTCAGAACTCTTCCCCTTAGGCAGCCGTTGATTTCTTCACCAGCGGGCCAAGACGGGTGTCACTACACTAATGCAGGGCTGATCCCCCCCCTTGCCTCATTGGCTCTCCGTTTCACTAACCTAAGGGCCGTCCTGACAACGTGTCCTGATACAGAAAGAAATCACCTCCTTGGTCTGAGATGATATATTCTTCCTCCAGGAATCGCTGGGTCCGGGAAGAGCTCCTCAGTGTCGTTCGGTTCCACAGCACGGCCTTTCTCTGCAGTCAGAATTTCTCGATGGTCGGTCAATACAGCAGGCTCCACTAATCCAGGCGGCACTTTACGACAGTGCAAGGAGTGGATCCAGTTCTTCCGATTGGAGACTCGCACAGCTGTCCTCGTTGCAAGCAAGACCTGCTCAGGACCAACCCATCTCGGCTCCAGACTGTTCGTCCTTTCAAACACCTTGATCATAACATGATCACCAGGCCGGAGGTTATGTCCTTCACCTGTGGACCGATCAGGGAGCGCTTCTCGAACCTGTTGATGAATAGAAACCAAATTATCCGTTAGCTGTGCTAGATAATCATTCCTCATTACACAAGGTACATCATACACTGACTTCGGTTTCGGTGGACCCCAAATATTCATTGGGCGTCCACTCCAAACACGATCTCATAGGGTGTGAGACCGGTCCGAGAATGCGGTATCGATCTAATTGTCAATAATGCCAGCGGTAAAGCGTCTGGCCAAGTCAAAGAAGTCGAAGCTTGGATCTTAGCGATCTTAAGCTTCAAAGTACCGTTATATTTCTCAACCAATCCCGCAGACTGAGGGTGAAACACTGCATGAAATTTCTGGGTAATTCCCAGTCCTTTCAGGACATACTTGATAACGTCTGCTATAAAATGAGGTCCGTTATCACTCCACAACAATCTACAAACACCATATCGAGGGAAGAACTCTGAGGTTCCGTGGGAATCGTAATGACACTTTTTGGGTGTGTTCGAATATGGACGAGTCTGGTATCTACGAACCGCAAATGACGAGTTTAGTGGGTGTACGCGTTTTCGCTACGCTACTATGTACGGTTCGTCTCATTCCTGGGTATGTCCATCTGAGCCCTCGGGTTCCATTTTAGATGCGGCATCCATTTTGTTTCTTGCCCTCAAGTAGCCGGCGAACGGGCCTTGTTCGCTTCGTGACCCTGGGATTCCCAAGCTTTCGTGGAGGACACGTGTTCCTTTGAAGGTGTCTTTATGATGAGGGGGATGGCACGGCAGAGGCAGATGGCTCCGCTCGAGGCTCATCTTGCCGTGCTAGTCTATTGTTTCAGTCATGCATGCATTAGGCACAAGTCCCTTGATCCTGCAATCAAGTTTCCGATATTGCTCTTTACACTCTTTTCCAATCTGTTGTGCATCCTTGTTTTTCCTTTGCATCTGTTTCTGTCCCTTCTCCTAATTCGTTTACAGTCGGAATGGAATGTGCTTAATGCGGGGATAATGTGCTTTTACAGTTGGGAACCGGCAATGCTGCTGTAATTATGTTCCGGGCTTCTGAAACATGATTGCGACCCTTTTGAAGTTTACTATGGGAACTGAGTTGTAACCTTTTGTTCGCCATGTTGTGCAATGACAGAAATGTGTATAAAAGGAGCGATCCACTTTTACAATTCGAAGCAGTATCTCAGAACCTACACGTTGTGTACTTCTTGCAATTTCTGTATCCCTGCAGTAAATAAACGCTGATCTTTGACGCCGCAGGAAGTGTCCCGTGTCTCTGTGTTTTGTACGCCGGAACAGGTAACCCACGAAGGTTTCAGGTGTTGTCCCCTGGCACCGCTGGGCCTTAGAATAGCCCAGTCCTTCAGTTGGTGCCCAATGTGGGGCGACATCAGTGGTACCGGTCCAAAGCCCGACGATCGTGAGGAACTTCGTGTGAAATCTCCGAGGGAAGGTGCACCCCGCTTCATCGATCCAGTTGTCGAAATAAGTGGCCCGAAGACTTTTCCCGCGAAGATTCCCGCCTCCTGACGGCTGCGACGGACTGATGCCCTGACTGTTGACCTGTTTTGGCGCCTGGCGTAGTCCTTTGTACGGCGAGACGATAGACGGGCCTTCCTGGTGACGCCATTGCTCTTTCAGTTAAGTATTTGTGGGTCGCTCCCAGAGTTCATGGTTTTGTAGTTCCTTTTTGGGACGGTTACTTTGTTGTTTGCATGGTTCCATTGCATTTGTGGTTCTTAGTTGTTGGTTCTTAGTTGTTGGGTTTTATTTGACGATTGCAATTGCCAAAAACCGAGGGTCTTGCATTTTTTTGCGAGGAACTCGTAATTCGATAGCCCTTGAAGTTTGTAAACTCGGTTAGTGTGCACGATGCCTGGCCGTAGTACTTTGTTTGGTTTCCTTAAATGTTGCAGCACGGATTCCCGACTGGAGGATTCATGTCCGATACCTCCAGTTGGAACTCCAATTTATGAGCTCTATAGTCGCCACGGAGTAGGTCCTATTGTATATAATGAATATTGGATTCGTTACACTAAAAATGATGGTGTTCTTAGTTGGCCATCACATGGTAGTTTCGAAACTGCAATATTAGATAATCTTGAAGCTAAATTGTTTAAAAAGAAGGTTAGGCCGGCCATGTTTGATTCCTTTCGGTTATGGCACAAAGAGGCCAAGCAGAAAGAAATCAAACAGATTAAGAAAAATAAGAGAGAAGGTGTTATTACGGTCATGCGAAATGCAGAACAGTATCAGCGAGACAAAGACGAGAAGGAGCAGGAAGTTTGTGCTAGACTTCATCATATGGCGGTGGATAAATGTTATCCGGTTTTACCGTCTAGTCCTGATAAGACGGGAGAAGAAGTGGTAGAAGATCCCATATTGTCTTATCTATTGAAATCACCACCTCCCTATGCTCCAGATACTGTGGGTCCTGTGATTCCTCCTGTTCCTCAACCTGCTGTTCTGGCGGCTGCTGGTCAGCCTGTCGTTCCTCCTGTTCTTCCGAATCCCCTTGTGCCGCAAATTGTTCATCCTCCTTTACCCGCTCTTTTTCCCACTGCTCCTTTGCCAGTATCTCATCAGCCCAATCTTACTACTACTCCTGTTATCCCGACTACCGCTACTGTTTCTACGTTAACTCCCAATGTCGTTGCTCCTGTGCTTCCTTCTTCTTCCCCTTCTGTTCGTAGTCATATATTTAATGCTGTCGCTACTCTCTATTCTCCGCTTTTTGGACCGATACTCGGGTCAGATCTTTCTGATGTTGCTCAGAGGCGCAGTCAAATTCCTGATGGTAGGGAACGTGAGTCGTTAGTGAAAATGGCGCGTAAATGGATTAGGCATCCTGCGAAGTACGCTTCGCGTATAGTTTTTGAGACATTTTCTCAGTTTAATGAGCCCACACAAAGATTCGTGTTCGAGGAAATGTGTAAATCCTTGAGAGAAGAGTGGGATAATGAGGAGGTAGATAATGTACCGCCCGAGATCACTGAGGTTCAGAATCAATTTTCGACTGGTATGATTGTGGGTGGTAATGTCCGACGTGCTTTAGAGCGTCTGTTATCTTTTCGATCTACAGTACAACCTCGAGCATTGTTTAAGGACGACACTGAGTAGCGGATGGCACAACCTGATCAGTATCCTATGCGGGAAGTTCCCCCAGTATGGATGCCAGGTGATCCTGCTGCTAATCCTGCTATTCTACCACACTTTCAGAGAGTTTGGATACACCTCCCGTGGAAGCGATCGGAAGTTTTGCAGGTAAAGCAAACCTTGCCTGACCCCCGCAAAAATCCTGCAGGTTATTATAAGGAGTTGTCCCAATTAGTGGATGCTACTGTCATGAACCTTGCCGATATTGATATGTTGTTTGGTAATGTAGTACCTCAACCGATTTGGGCGAAAATCCGTCAAGAGAATCACGCAGCTGAGTTAGGCGGTGATTGGGCTGCTCTTGCGGCGGCTGACGGACGGCAAGTTGGTGGGGCTAAACCTGAACAGCTCATTGAGAATCTGCCCCAGAGGATAATTACACTTATGAAGACACTTATGCCAGCCATACGCGTTAATTGGGAAAAATTGTCTGCATGCAAACAAAAGAAGGGCGAGAGTGTCTCCGATTTCTTTACGAGATTTGAGGAGGCATTTATCGATCATAGTGGTCAGGATATGAGCTCTGAGGGAGGTCAGCGGTTGTTCGTTGATAAATTTGTATCGAATTTGTTGCCTGAACTAAGCAACAAGTTGAAGAATTCTGAAAGTTCGTGGGCCGTTTCTACCACTGCTCAGATATTAGCCACGGCCCAATACTACGAAAATAGAGAGAAAGAAGAAAGCGAACGCGCAGATAAGAAAACGAAGGATCTTAAAACTAAGGTCTTATTGCAGCAAGCGTATCCTCCGCGCTCGAATCAAAATGACTCGCAACAGCCAAATCGATTACAATCGCAGTTTTCTAGATCGCAGTCGCGTACTGACTCCTCTACACCTCGCTTTGTGTTGGGGTATAATCAATGCGCATGTTGTAGGGGTGAGGGCCATTTGAAGTTTAATTGTCCAGTTTTGCGTGACCGGAACAATGGTGTTTCGGCTCGAGGAGGTCGTAGTGGTCCTCAAGAAGCGTCACGTGGTAGAGGTCGCGGTGTTACTCAGAATCAGAATGAGCGTTTTGCCACTTCATCAGACTCGCAAAATTGCTTTGATCGGCGCGATCCATCGTCTGGTAGATCTGCACAGTATCATGTGGACGACTATTATGTCGAGCATGATGTTGATGCGGACGGTAATTACTAGGACAGCCATAGACAAAGAAAGGGAGTAGTATCAGTTCCGGTTGATCAGAGAGGGCCTTATGTCGCAGTTGCCACATTGGGCGTAGTTGAGCCTTTTCTGTTGGACACTGGTGCAGCGAAAAGTTCCATCATGCATTCGAAACTCCCTGGCGCGCCTTTGTCTGGCTTAACGAATGTTTCCTTTGGATTCTCTGGCGCCCCCGTTAGCAATCTAGTTTCTAGCCCTTTGCCCCTTACAATTGGGTCTTGTGAGTTAGAAGCTCCCTTGATTTTGACTACTGGTTGTGGTGAGAATCTTTTGGGCTTGGATTTGTTGAAGCGGTTATATGCGACTTTGTACTGCTCTCCTGCGGGAGTGGAGCTTACGTTGGGTCAGAGAGTGATCTCTCCTATGTATTTGTCGACTGATAAGCTCCCACCGAAATTGAGTTCTCTTCCTGAGTCTTTGTGGGCGACAGGTCCCAATGATGTGGGCCTGCTGGATATACCACCTTATGTTGTTCAATTGAAATCCAACGTGCGACTGCCACGCATTCCCCAGTATCGTATCTCTCTTGATGGAGAACGAGCACTTTTAGCGATCATTTACGATTTGATCGATAAAGATGTCATCGAGGAAACACGGGGTAACGTGTGTAATAGTCCTGTGTTACCTATTTTGAAACGAACTGATCCATCCAAGCCTCCTGTGTATCGTTTTGTTATTGATTTAAGGGAGGTGAATAAAATTGTTGTTCCACAGTTTCCCGTGGTGCCTGACATTACGGCTTTGCTGACTCTGATTCCAGCTTCTGCATCATGGTTCTCGGTAATCGATCTGAAGAATGCGTTCTTTAGCATTCCGATTGCTGAGGAAAGCAGAGATTTATTCGGTTTCTCATTAGGTGGTCGTAGCTTCAGGTTCAAACGCGCACCTCAGGGCTACTGTGAGAGTCCATCGATCTACAGCCAAGCTCTTAAGAGTCAACTTGATGCGTTTGTGTTGCCGGCTGGTGCGGCTTTGATTCAGTACGTTGATGATCTGTTGGTAGCTGCTGACACTGAACAGATTTGCAGAACTGCTACAGTATCACTGTTACAGCATCTATGTGACTTACATCACAAAGTGTCACCTTCTAAACTACAATATTGTTGTCAAGAAGTAACCTATCTAGGTCACTTATTGTCAAAGGCGGGAAGAAGGTTGACCCCTGAAAGAATTGCAGCAATTGCTCGAATGACTGTGCCAACAACTCAGAGAGATGTGCGTGCCTTTCTAGGTATCACGTCATACTGCAGACAGTGGATTCCGAACTTTTCACTGTTAGCGAAACCATTGATAGCTCTCACGTGCAAGGATGTTTCGACTCCTTTGCCATGGACGGAAGAATGTCAGAAAAGTTTTTCTGAACTACGTGATGCGCTGTGTTCGGCTCCTGTGTTAGGTACTCCTGATTACAGTAAGCCATTTACACTATACGTTCACGAGAGAGAAGGTTGTGCGTTGAGTGTTTGGACGCAACAATTTGGTGGTAAGCAGCGTCCATGTGTGTATTTTTCCTCGACTTTAGACCCGGTAGCTAGAGCGTTGCCAAGTTGCTTGAGGGCGACAGCGGCAGCTGCGGTGTCTATTCGACAATCCGCAGGTATGGTCATGGATAATATGCTCATAGTGATGGTTCCCCATGCAGTTGACACTCTCCTGAATCGGACAAAAACTCAACATCTGACGAGTGCAAGGTTGTCCGGGTATGAGTTGACACTTTTGGCAAGTCATATACAGATTAAGCGTTGTAATGTACTGAATCCGGCGACATTGTTGCCGACTAATATGGAATCAGATGATGTACCACCACATGATTGTTATTTACGAACTGAGGAAGAAACGAAGGGTCGTGTGGACCTGAAAAACACTCCGTTGACAGATCCCGATGGCACTTTGTATGTTGATGGTTCATGTTTTAAGTTGCCGAATGGTGATGTGACGACTGCGTATGCTGTAGTGACGTTGAGCACGGTTGTGGAAACCGCGAGATTGAGTCAGAATTCAGCGCAAGCGGCAGAATTCATTGCGCTGACAAGAGCGTGTGTTTTGTCTAAGGGAAGCGAGTGAATGTGTTTACCGATAGTCAGTATGCATTCGGTGTTGCACATAGTTTTGGTCGATTGTGGAGAGAAAGAGGATTTATGACATCGCATGGTACGAAGATCCAACACGGGCAGCTCGTGAATGATCTTTTGGATGCACTTACATTGTCTAAACAGGTAGCGATCGTTAAATGTAGTGCGCATCGAAAGGTTACGGATGACGTTGGTTGTGGTAATGCATTTGCGGATGAGATTGCTAAGGAAACGGCTAAGAATCTTGCAACCCGAATGTATGTTACGAGTTCAGTGAGGTGGCCGACGGAGACTGGTATGTGTGAAGACACTGTTGAGAGTGTGAAAGCAATTCAGAATGAGGCCACTGAAACTGAAAGGACCAAGTGGAAAGAAAGCACGGGAAATTGGACATGCATGGATGTTGGGTTGACTTGTCGGAACGTCAGAGGTGGATGTTACCGGATGCGTATGTATTAGCCGTCGTGACTATGGCTCATGGTTTGTCACACATTAGTGCGAAAGGTATATGCAAGTTATTGTCCCCTGTATGGAAGAACGATGGTATTGCTAAATGTGCTGAGAGGGTGGTTAAGAATTGTATGGTGTGTTTGATGCATAATCCTGGCAAGGGCACTCCCACTCCACCCGGTCATTTTGCTCCTCCTGCCTGTCCCTTTGAGGTTATCCAACTGGACTTCATTCATATGGAGAGATGCAATAATCTGAAGTACGTTTTAGTTGTGGTTTGTGCGTTCTCCAGATGGATCGAGGCCTATCCTCTTAAGGATAATACTGCCCTGTCCACAGCGAAGGTCCTACTGAAGGAATACTTTCCTCGGTATGGAATGCCACGGATTGTGTGGTCAGATAATGGAAGCGAGTTTGTGGGAAGCGTGATGCAGAGTCTGTGTAAGGGCCTTGGAATTCGACAAAAATTCCATAGCGCCAATCATCCCCAGGCAGCGGGTTTGGTTGAAGGGTACAATGGTACTCTGAAGCTGAAACTTGCGAAGATACAAGCTACGACTGGTTTATCATGGCCTGATGCCTTGCCTCTGGCTCTCTTATCAACCAGAGCGACTGTGCACTCTCGAGTAGGGCTCAGCCCATATGAGATTGTGTTCGGCCGCCCTGCGAACATTTGGGGAGTCCCGAGACCTAAGGCCTTTGATAGTCTTGAGTATCCAATGCTAATTGATTATCTTCATGATCTGACTGCTAAACTGAGGTTAATTCATCAACAGGTCTTTGAAGCTTTACCGGCACAGACAGAGGGTCCTGGACATCGGCTCCAACCGGGTGACTGGGTTGTTACCCGCAATATTGGCAGAAAACGTAACTTGTAACCGAGATTTGTGGGACCCTTCCAAGTGCTGCTGGCTACAAGGACTGCAGTTCGGTTGTAAGGCAGAAAGAACTGGGTGCACGCCACCCATACCAAAAAGGTTCCGGTCCCTTCACCCGCAGACAGTTGGGTGAGAACTGGTATTGCGGCAACGGAAACCGAGACCCCTTTATGCTTTGTGCCGTTTAGTGATGCTCAACTTGTAGGAGACAATTCATTGCAGCCAGATACACCTGTTGGGTCGTCAGTTGTGGAGAACTCAAGGTCTGAGTTGTCATCTAATCGACTGAACACTGTTTCACCAGTTGAACAATTATTTGAAGAGCAGACTCGACCTGGAAGAAATCGATATTTTCTTCGTCCACGTAACAAAGACTAATACATTTTTTTTCTTATATTCTCCTTTACTGTTGCCACGAACATTAAGAACAATTACATCCTTTTCTGATTTTTTGAGTTTCTTTTTATGTGTGCTTTTCACAGCTAAAGAGATTTTTATTAAGCTGAGTGTTTAGGAAAACCTATCATCCGGGTTAACCGTAGGGCCGTGCGGGTACTCCCTTCTGTTTAGCAGGTTCCTGACACTAGGTCGGTTACTTTTTGTCGACTCCTGGGAACTCCTGGGAATTGATAATCGCTACTCAGAACGAAGTACGTCAAGTACGTCATGGACGGTTTTTAGAGGATGGCATTCTCTAAGCTGTTGGAAGTAGAAAGGATGTCAGCGCAAAGATCAAAATTGCATAAGATTGTACGAACGAAATGTTTTTTGTTTCAGGTATTCCTGCTGTTTCTGACTGTATCTATGCTATTGGTGGGTGGAGTGTATTTTGGAATACAGTCGATATTGCCTTCCATTTCACCTACTTTTTCTCCTAAACTAAGTACTATCACCACTGTTTCTCCACATTCCTTTCATCCTCTGCCCCAACATGAACAGGTTAGACGTGCGGAATTCATGAATAACTCCTTTGTTCAACTCCTACATAAGCATCAGTTGGTGATGAATACTACCAATTGTTGGGTGTGTGGGTTAATGTCACATACCATGGATAGGGGTATTCCGTATCTGGTTCTTCCTTATAGCTCCCAAGGGTCAGCTCGAGCATTCCAAACTATGTTCCGTAGTGCACTAGATTCCTACCCCAGTCGAGAGCCACGCTCTGCAAACTTCGGTCCTGGTCCGTACCACAAGCCTTTGGCGATAGCGATTGCTGATCTAGATAGAGATATTTTTGATGCATCGCTTATTCCAGATGAAGAGGTGCAAGCCTATAAAGATCTGAGTGAGGCTGAATATAGTATGTCAGTGGGTGATAGACAGCTTAAGAGCTCGTCTCCAATATGGATGATCGAAATCCGAGAGCACAACTTGGGAAGAGTGCTTGTACTGATACGTATGTTCTACCGATGCTCTCTTCCCCTGTTTTTCTGACTGCCAAGGGTACCTATTTTGTATGTTATGAACGTGCATATACATGGTTGCCCCGTGACTTCTCGGGTACCTGTTATATTGCGAATCTTTTGCCACCGACTTTTACAGTTGCCTCAGACTATCACAAAACTAGAATTGTGAGAGGCGTTATTAGCGAAGAGGACACTGCCGGTCAAGAAGCAGGAGACTGTTTGTTTACTCCTGAGGCGGAAGCCGGGAGATTGCTTTGTTTTTAAAAATTGGAGTCACTTGTTACTGTGTGGTTTAACTCACTCGCCTATCTCCCTGAGCACCCCCACGCAGCGGACCCTAGCGCTGACGTAGGGAAAATTGCCTAATTGCTGCCACCTGGTCGAGCACTCAGGCCACGCCCACCTCGCTGACCACGCCCCCCGCATCCAGTACAAAAGGCGCGCTGACTAAGAACGCGCCCAGAAGACTGTTTGTTTACTCCTGAGGCGGAAGCCGGGAGATTGCTTTGTTTTTAAAATTGGAGTCACTTGTTACTGTGTGTTTTAACTCACTCGCCTATCTCCCTGAGCACCCCCACGCAGCGGACCCTAGCGCTGACGTAGGGAAAATTGCCTAATTGCTGCCACCTGGTCGAGCACTCAGGCCACGCCCACCTCACTGACCACGCCCCCCGCATCCAGTACAAAAGGCGCGCTGACTAAGAACGCGCCCAGAAGACTGTTTGTTTACTCCTGAGGCGGAAGCCGGGAGATTGCTTTGTTTTTAAAAATTGGAGTCACTTGTTACTGTGTGTTTTAACTCACTCGCCTATCTCCCTGAGAACCCCCACGCAGCGGACCCTAGCGCTGACGTAGGGAAAATTGCTTAATTGCTGCCACCTGGTCGAGCACTCAGGCCACGCCCACCTCGCTGACCACGCCCCCCGCATCCAGTACATAAGGCGCGCTGACTAAGAACGCGCCCAGAAGACTGTTTGTTTACTCCTGAGGCGGAAGCCGGGAGATTGCTTTGTTTTTAAAAATTGGAGTCACTTGTTACTGTGTGTTTTAACTCACTCGCCTATCTCCCTGAGCACCCCCACGCAGCGGACCCTAGCGCTGACGTAGGGAAAATTGCCTAATTGCTGCCACCTGTTCGAGCACTCAGGCCACGCCCACTTCGCTGACCACACCCCCCCCACTCTACTAAAATGTGTCTATTCAGGAAGCGCAGCGGACGAGCGCAGCTGGAGCGCCGTCTGCACGCCGAAGGCGTGCCTAAGGCAAGCCCGTCTGCGCCCGTCCGCGCCAGACCGCGCCCAGAGCCCGGACCCCTGGTTCGCCCTCCCCAGGCCACCACTTACTCCAGGGACACCTTGCTGGAACTCCGAATCCCCCTAACCCCCCCCTGCAGCAACTCGATCTCGCTCGCTGAAGGGAACTCTTGCTGCCGTTCATGCTCGTACAGTTTCCACCTAGAGCCAACGTTGAAACCCATCACCCTCAATATGGCCCTGCTTAACTGCAGATCCCTCCCAAAGCATCAAACGGAAATTAATCTGCTCCTGAAAGGCTCCGACATCGAAATCCTATTCCTAACGGAAACATGGCTCACAGCAGGATCAGAGCCAGATATCGTTCAGTCACTCCCACCGGAATACCTGATTAAATTCCACAACAGACCCGTAGGCATTGGCGGAGGAATCGCTGTTGTTTACAGAGACTACCTCGCATGTCAATTCAGAGATAGTCCCATACTGGACTGCGAAAACATCCTCTTCTCAGTGAGTCGCCCACCATCGCTCACACTCTCGGGACTATTAGTTTATCGTCCCCCTGGACCAATTCGTCACTTTTGCGAGTCACTCATTCACTCTGTCTCCTCCCTGGCCTGTACTACGCCGAATTTTACGATACTGGGAGATTTAAATCTCCATCTCGACGACCCCTCCAACAAACCGGCGATGGACCTCAAAGCCTCGAATTACTCAATAACCTCCCTACTCACATCAAAGGTCACCTGTTGGATCCCGTGTTCTCCAACCTCCCCCCGTCTCACAGCTAGGCCCCCTATCCCTATTCCATGGTCAGACCACTTCTTGGTCCCATTCGAGCTACTGCTATCCACCGAACCTCTGGGTAAACCCCCTCCCCAACCCCCGGATCGCCCGTGGAAAAAACTGGACAACAGCGGCTGGGCTCAGGCTCTATCCTCCACCTCCCCCCTCCTGGACGAAGACCCGTCCATAGCAGAAACTCAGCTACAGGATTGGATCCATCAATCCTTAGATACCATTCTGCCACCCAAACCAATGCCTAGCAGGAACAAATCGACCAACTCTCCCTGGTACACCCAGGAACTCCGTTCCCTAAAAAAGAGCTGCAAAAAACTAGAACGCGCCTGGAGGAAAAACTGGTCCACAGCCTCCAAAAACGAATACAGAAGCGCTATCAAGCTCTATAAAGCCGCAATTAAATCTACCCAGGCCACCTTCTTTGAAGGAAAGATTGCGGCAGCAGCTAACTCAGCGAAGGAAACATACCGCATAGTTCGGCTCCTCACCAAAATCCAGGACCCTCCCCCCCCCCTGACCCTGAAGGCGTGAGATGCAATCAAATGGCCAACTTCTTCTCCGTAAAAATTGATAAAATACTCACCTCACTCCCCGCACCCTCCGCTTCTCTCCATCCTATTGCATCCCCCCTTCAGCCGGAGGCTCCTTGCCTGCGAGCCTTTGATCAGATCTCCACGGAAACTTTTTTAGAAACCCTGAAAGCTGTAAAAAGTGGCTCACCAGCGGACCCTGCTCCCATCAGTAAGATGAAACTGGTCGCCCCCACCATTGCCCAACCCTTCACCTATCTAATAAACGCCTCCTTCAGGAGTGGCACCGTGCCAGCCAACTGGAAAAAGGCTACGGTCAAAGCCCTCCTAAAGAAACCCCACCTGGACCCTCTAGACCCCTCCAACTTCAGGCCGATTTCACTTCTTCCAGGGATTAGTAAAGTGGCTGAACGAATAGCTAACAAACAGCTATCCTCCTTTTTGGAGTCCAATCACTTACTACGCGACTCCCAGACCGGCTTCAGACCGGGCCAAGGCACCGACACCGCCTTGCTCGCAGTTGTCGAAGAGGCGAGAGCCATCATAGACGCAGGAGGATCAGTGGCAGTGATCCTCCTCGATCTAAGTGCCGCCTTCGACACGGTGGACCACTCCATCTTGGTCCACCGGCTGAGCCAACTGGGAATCACCGACTCAGCCCTCGCATGGATTAAATCCTTCCTCGAGGGAAGATCATTTCAGGTATCAGACGGCTTTTCCACGTCTAAACCCCTGCCTATGCAGTGTGGGGTCCCTCAGGGCTCCTCCCTTAGCCCCACACTTTTTAATGTCTATATGGCCCCCCTCGAAGACATCATCACTCCCTTCGGTGTCAAGTCAGTGATGTACGCTGACGACACCCAGCTGGTGGTGTCCATTAACCACTCTGACTCTAGCCTAGGAAACCTCGCCAGTTGCCTAGAAGGGATCTCACAATGGATGTCGGACTCTAGACTCAAGCTCAACGGCGACAAATCCGAAATCCTCCTACTGGGCAATCAACACAAATTACCCGTAAACCTTTCCTGGCCAGCCTGCATGGGCACCTACCCTACTCCCAAAACAGAAGTCAAAAGTCTAGGTATCTGGCTTGACCAGGACCTTAATTTCAAAACCCAGGCCAGGAAAACATCAGGGACCTGCTTCGGCCTAATCCGTATGGCCCGTAAGATCCTCCACCTGATCCCTTTCCATTCCAGGAAGTTACTGATGCAGGGACTGGTCAACTCAAGACTTGATTATGGTAACATCCTATACTTGGGAGCCCCTGCATCAGTCATTCAAAAACTCCAGGTGGCCCAAAACACCGCAGCTAGAGTCCTCATGGGAACCAAAGCACGGAACTCGGCGAAACCTGCCCTCAAGAGCCTACATTGGCTCCCAGTAAAAGAGCGCATTACGTTCAAAACGCTCTGCATAGCGCACAAAATCCTGCAAGATAAAGGCCCCCCAATACTCAGATCCCTGATGAAACTTCACAAAGCTAGCCGTCAGCTAAGATCTGATTCACTTGCACTGGCATCCATCCCGAGAATAAAAAAGGCAAGATCGGGCGGCCGCAGGTTCGCCTATAACGCGCCTAAGCTATGGAACTCCCTCCCACTACCCATGAGGAGTGAGCAGAATTTACTATCATTCCGAAAAAAATTAAAAACCTAGCTCTTTCCCTAAACATTTTCCTGCACCGACCCCACTTGGAATAAACTAGGTCCTCTTAGCGCTGGGATGCCCAAGGGTAGCCATGCGCTCTATAAATCCACATCCAATCCAATCCAATCCAAGGGTTTCTTGCCGTTTTGGGGACCTATGGTTAATAGTAGGAACCTAAGACAGTTGACCTGTGTGGTAGAGTCGACTGCTAACATAACTGCGAGTGCTCTTGGTAATTTAACAGCAGAACTTCAGGCGGATAGACTTATGACGTTGCAGAACCGTATGGTTCTAGACGTTGTTCTTGCAGATAGAGGTGGTGTGTGCAAAGTGATCCATTCGAGCTGTTGCATTTTCATCCCTGACAACGCTCCAACTGTTTACCAAGCCATCTCGAAGTTGCATAAGATCTCCGAGTCCATACACGTGGACGAAGGTGGTTGGACACTTCTAGGATGGTTTTGGGGCTTGATATCAACTTGGGGTTGGAAGATTCTGATGATCGTAGGGGTTGTTGTAACGTTTCTGTTCACGTGTTGTCTTTGTGTGCAGTGTGGTCCTGCCTTATGTGGCCTTTGTGCTACAACGTGTATAAGACGGCCATCTGTTACCAAGGAGACATTGATGGATAGAATGATGTTCCAGCAACAGCTGAACGATTTGATGAATATCGAAATCGATTCTGATCTCGACTAGTGCTTGCCTACATGAGGGCAAAAGGAGCGTCTGAGGTTCCGTGGGAATCGTAATGACACTTTTTGGGTGTGTTCGAATATGGACGAGTCTGGTATCTACGAACCGCAAATGACGAGTTTAGTGGGTGTACGCGTTTTCGCTACGCTACTATGTACGGTTCGTCTCATTCCTGGGTATGTCCATCTGAGCCCTCGGGTTCCATTTTAGATGCGGCATCCATTTTGTTTCTTGCCCTCAAGTAGCCGGCGAACGGGCCTTGTTCGCTTCGTGACCCTGGGATTCCCAAGCTTTCGTGGAGGACACGTGTTCCTTTGAAGGTGTCTTTATGATGAGGGGGATGGCACGGCAGAGGCAGATGGCTCCGCTCGAGGCTCATCTTGCCGTGCTAGTCTATTGTTTCAGTCATGCATGCATTAGGCACAAGTCCCTTGATCCTGCAATCAAGTTTCCGATATTGCTCTTTACACTCTTTTCCAATCTGTTGTGCATCCTTGTATTTCCTTTGCATCTGTTTCTGTCCCTTCTCCTAATTCGTTTACAGTCGGAATGGAATGTGCTTAATGTGGGGATAATGTGCTTTTACAGTTGGGAACCGGCAATGCTGCTGTAATTATGTTCCGGGCTTCTGAAACATGATTGCGACCCTTTTGAAGTTTACTATGGGAACTGAGTTGTAACCTTTTGTTCGCCATGTTGTGCAATGACAGAAATGTGTATAAAAGGTGCGATCCACTTTTAGAATTCGAAGCAGTCTCTCAGAACCTACACGTTGTGTACTTCTTGCGATTTCTGTATCCCTGCAGTAAATAAACGCTGATCTTTGACGCCGCAGGAAGTGTCCCGTGTCTCTGTGTTTTGTACGCCGGAACAGGTAACCCACGAAGGTTTCAGGTGTTGTCCCCTGGCACCGCTGGGCCTTAGAATAGCCCAGTCCTTCAACTCCTTCAATAGCATCTTGGCTGTAGTCATTGCAGTATTGTCTTTCGTAGGGTATGCCTCAACCCATTTGCTGAAGGCGCAAACCACTACTAGAACATACTTCAGATTGTTACAGCGCTCAAGCTGAATGTAATCCATCTGCAAAACCTCAAAGGGTGCAGCGGGTGCTGCAAATCCTCCTGCTGGAGTTTGTGTACCCTTTCCTGGGTTGTACCTCAGGCAAATCATGCAGGTCTGCACTACCCTCTTTGCCGTACTAGCGATCTCCGGATGCTCCCAAACTCGTGTGAGTAGTTTGACAATTGCGGAAGCTCCGACATGCGCTAGTCCATGTGCCATCTGAACCATAGGTTGTACGAAAGCTGTGGGTAACTTCCATTTATCCATCTGCTTACTTCTCCAACACCCTTCATCATCTAATTCTCCATCATTGGACCATTGCTCCCGTTCCTTATCGGAAGCGTCCTCTGTATCTCCAGCACTTCTCTCCTAGCATCGTGCCATCTTTCTGCCTGTGACTTCACAACATACATTGCAGTAGAGCCAGGCTGCATCGCCGTCTCTCGTGCCACCCGGTCTGCCAAAGCATCCCTTCTCCAACTTTATCAACCACCTTTTTATGGGCACTACATTTAACTATAGCAATCTTCTTTGGATATGTTAATGCAGTCAAAAGGTTGTGAACTAACTCTCCATACATTATCTGTGCTCCATGTGACGTTAGGAACCCTCTCTCCTTCCAGAGTAGGCCAAAATCGTGCGCTACTCCGAAGGCATAGCGGCTATCTGTATAAACATTCACACACAATCCTGCACTGACCTCACATGCTCGTGTTAATGCTATCAGTTGCGCTGCTTGAGCTGATTTCTGCGGTATGTGTGCTGTCTCCACTATTGTTTGTAATGTGGTAATTGCATACGCTGCTGAAGTCGTACCATCTGGTAGCTTCAGGCATGATCCGTCCACCCACAGTTCTCCATCTACATCTGTAAAGGGCGTATCCTGGAGATCAATACGACCCTTTGTCTGTTCCTCAGTCACAAGAATACAGTCGTGTGCTTTTCGTGCTTCAGACTGAGTTTCCGGAAACGGCAACAATGTGGCTGGATTTAACGTTGCACACCTCTTTAACGTAATATGAGGAGCCAAAAGCGTCAACTCATATCCCGTTAAACGAGCACTGGTCAAATGCTGCGTCTTCGTCTGATTAAGCAGAGCATCAACAGCATGGGGAACTAATACCAACAGCTTATGAGATAACACAATTCCCTCGCTTTGGCGTATTGACACAGCTGTCGCCGCAACCGAGCGAAAACAACCAGGCAATGCTCGGGCAACAGGGTCAAGTACAGCCGAAAAATATGCACAAGGGCGCTGCTTGTCGCCGTGCATCTGCACTAAAACTGATAATGCACATCCATCTTTCTCATGTACATATAATGTAAAGGGCTTCGTATAATCAGGGGTACCTAACACTGGTGCTAAACAAAGGGCTTGTCGCAATTGCTGAAAAGCAATTTCACACTCATTTGACCAGGGAATAGGAATTGGGGTATCTTTCATCAACAGTGCTAACAATGGCTTAGCTATTTGTGAAAACCCCAATATCCATTGCCTACAGAAAGAAGCAAGGCCCAAAAATGCATGCACATCCTTCTGTGTGGAAGGTACTGGTGTGTCCAAAATTGCTTGAATACGATCTGGTGTGAGTGCACGCCCCTCCTTAGACAAAAGGTGACCCAAATAAGTCACCTTTGGATTGCAATTTCTTCCTCGACACTTTGTGATTGTGAGATGCCAAAAAGGAAAGCAAAGATAACGTGCACCTCTCACACAGCTCAGAAGTGTCGGCCGCCAACAAGATGTCATCGACATATTGTATAAGGGCGACACCATCAGGCAGAACAAAGGAATCCAATTGTCTTTTCAATGCTTGACTGTAAATACTAGGACTCTCTGTAAAACCCTGAGGGACTCTACAAAATCTATAAGACCTATTATTCAAAGTAAAGCCGAAAAGGTATCGGCTATCGGGATGAATAGGAATCGAAAAGAAAGCATTTTTCAAATCGATAACTGAAAATGTGGTCGCCGTTGGCGGGACCAGAGTAAGTAACGTCGTGATATCAGAAACCACTGGATACTGGGGTATCACTATCTTATTCACCTCTCGTAAGTCAATAATAAAACGATAAACCCTAGTATCGGTATCTTTCTTCAAAATGGGTAAAATAGGACTGTTGCAGACATTGTAGGGAACTTCCTCCACTACTCCCACCTTAATCAAATCCTGCACAATCTGTATGAGTGCCTCCTCCCCCTCCTGGGAAATACGATACTGAGGGAGGCGTGGTAACACCGCAACCTCCTGGACACTAATGTGGACAGGCGGAATCACCATCTGTCCCACATCAGTATCCGAAGTGGCCCACAAAGTACGAGGGAGAGAAGCTAACACAGTATCCTCTGCAACCACACACATCTGTTCTGTCAGAGGGTGATTATTGTTTAATATCACACGTACTCCAGTAGGGGAGCAGCGGATCGTTGCTCTGAAGTGCTTGAGCATATCAAGACCCATAATGTTGTCAGGCGTGTTCGGGGCAAGCAAAAACGGACAGGGTGCAGAAAATTGGTCAACATGAAATGCAAGGGGTCGGGATAGAGGGCTTCGAGAGAGTGTACCATCAAACCCTACCGATGTAACCATTAAGCCAGATGGGGAGAGCCCTCGGAACCAGTTGTTTGGACAGCGCACTGCGAGTAGCTCCTGTATCAACTAGGAACTGATCAGTAGAACCCAGAACATTTGCTGAAACATAAGGACCCCTCTGATCAACCGGCACTTCAACTGATTCCAACCCCCATCCAACGCAATCCTACGCATGCTGTGAATCATGGTACCCAGAACGGTCATTCCCAGACATTTGATACTGATTTTGCCGATCAAACACATTAGGTCTGTCTCGTTGCTGCACGTTAGGCTCAAATCGAGCACGATCATTAGAGTTCCCTCTAAAATTCGAAAAGCCCCCTCTACCTCTCGGCGGTCCCTGACCACGTCCCTGACGAGATGCATATAATACCGGACAATCCTTGGCCCAATGACCCAACTGTTTACAATACACACATTGATTTCTATTAACGTCTGACCGACCCGAAGGGGGACCATAGAATCCTCCTCTACCTCTCTCAACACCCCGACGAGGTGGACCATACACTTGTGCTAACATCACCTTAGTTTTCAAATCTTTCGATTTCTTCTCCTCATTCCCCTTCGCTTCTTGTTCCTGATGCTCATAATACTGAGCCATGGTCAGGAGAGATGCCGGAGACGAGGTGGACCAAGAACTTTCACTCGCTTTTAAACGAGCTGCTATTCCCGGTAATAAATTCGCCACATATTTATCAACAAAAAGATGTCGACCCGTATCATCCGTAAGTGACTGACAACTGAAATCATGAAATGTTTCCTCAAAGCGCGTAAAGAAGTCTGAAACTGATTCATCAACCTTCTGTTTACACGAGGCTAACATATTCCAGTCAATCTTTTGAGGGGGAATAATCGTTTTCAACTTGGTCAAGATAGCCGCAGGAAGATCTAAAATAAGCTGGGCGGTTTTTGCGCGGGTTTCCTCTCCCTATCCTCATCCTCAATCTCAGACCACCTAGCCTTAAAAGCGGTTGGATCATCCACCTTCCGCACAGATTGCCACATATCCGGTGGTAAAATGAGCCCAAAGAACAAATCTATATCTGCTAAAGTCATAGTACAAGAATTCAAAGCCCCCTCGACCTCTTCATAAAAGGCCGCTGGATTCTTGCGGGGGTCAGGCAATGCATTCTTTAATTCCATTACATCAGTCCCATGCCAGGGAGTATAAACCCAATTATACACAAAATATCCTCTAGCATCGGGGGAAGATATGTCTGAACTTAGTCCAGTTCCTTTAGGAGGAACATACAAAGGTGCCGCCTCTCGCATCGGTTTAGCATGCACTAGGTCGCTCTTATCTGAATGGGAGGTAGACGATTGTGTCCCGCCGACATGTGAATCCGATTGCTCCTTCTCCCCTGTCTTTTGGCGTGCTTTCTCTTTAAGTTCAGACGCCGCATCCCGCAATGCAAACAGCCGTCGGACCGCATGGGTACCTTAGAGGGAGAAAAGACACCGTTACGTAATGCTTTAGAATCTGATACTACATCATCAGGCTCTAAAACATCTGAATATTTCCGAAAGGCAGTAATCACTTCCTCAGAAAAAGTTTCGACAAAATACAACTTCTCTTTATCCTGCCAGCTTTCCAAAAATTCCAATAATTCAGTAAGAGATGGCTTGCCTTTAAGCGCACGAAAAGAAATTTTCCGAAGCTCACCCATACGAGCAGTTGATAATATGGACCGCGTGGCTACCTTATCCGAAACCGATCCAGAGTCCTGTGACCTCGGGGCAGACGCGCCAACATAAGGGGGCAGAGAGCGATCTAATAAATAAAAATCATCTTCGAGATTAGTAAGGACAGGATAAAGTGGCTGGCGGACAGCATATTGACCCGACACTTGCAATCTACGCTCTTTCTCTTGTCTCTCCGCCAGTTCTCTTTCCTCCCGACGCTTCGCTTCCTGTGCTCTCACATGATCATTTTTCCGTTGCTCTTTATCAATCAGCGCTTTCTCACGTTTCTCTCGCTCACGCACTTCCTTCACCCATAACCGTACACATTCAAACATGTCTTGCCGAGCACGCCGTTTATACATACACTGTTCCACATACTCAATCTTATGCATATCAAACGATCCATACAAAGGCCATCGTAACTCAGGATCCTTTTTGGTGTATTTCCTCCACACTGTGCTGTACATTATAGAGGAAAGACCATGCTTCACATACATATCCCTATTAGGAGTCTCCTCTGGGGGGGCTGGAACGGATTCCTCAAGATTTAACCGGTTTCCAAAGCAGCAGCACCACTTACGGAGTGCGCTAAAAGCAGGCATGCTCAAAAATAATGCAAAATATGCAGTATTATCAAAAAAATGGCACTTAAACTTTGCGCCGTTCAGATTTAAACAACTCCGGAGAAATATCTCCACATTACCTGCCTATATGTGTTGCAACGCATATATTCTCACAGTAATCAATACAAAATATGACCAGTCATCACAAATCAAACTCAAATAGCCAACCCAGGCTTCAAAAACTCGGAGAAAGTACCGTACAACGGTTCTTACCAATCAAGAGTGTCCAGATTCCAACTGCCAAGTTCCAAAATTCGCCCAAACGGCTGTCACACGGCAAACCGACAGAAGAGGTCTCAGTCGAGGACCGGCGCCACCCAGATGGTCAGCTCGGAAGGGAAGGAAGAAACCTCGGGATGCCAGGACTAAAAGACGCCGCTGGCAGTGATCACATCCCCGGCCAAATTCCTCACCTTTGTCACGACCAATCCTTCGAGCATCCGAGTCGCCGATGAGCCCCACGTGACGGGCGCCAATTGATGAGTACAGGCCCCAGCTAGGCCCGCAGAATACAAGGGTTCGCTCTCCTGTAACAAAAGCTAGAAGGAAGTTGGCACGGAAACTGCAAATACAAAGACAGAGTTTATTAACCCTTAAGGGTGGTCCTACAACCTACACAACACTCTTCAGTATTGCATAGAGTAGCACAAAGAACTTGCGTACACGGTCCCCTTTTATACACAACAGATGGGCTCATAAGTGGGTGGATACAACATAGAGCAAAATTCATTACCATTAATGGACATTTTCGATACAGGATCAATATGTGGGCGGAGTTAACAATTTCCTGAGCCCGCGAAAACATGGTCAAACAAGGACTAACTGATAACAGATGTGGTCAAGTCTGGGCATGCGCCAGACGGACAAAGGAGCTATTTATAGACTGTTACTAGGCAGATTACAAGAGCAACTGGCGAAAAGGTAGGACTTTTCTCGTGCAAAGCACGTGGAGACAAGACAATACAAAATGGAGTCCGGACATTAGTCAACATAAGACAAGAAACATGTTTTAACTAGAGAGAATTCATGTCTTTAGTGAATGCTTAATCATATCGCTGTTTTAATTTTCAACAATGGGGTGACGGATCTGTGGCATCGACATAATAAAATGGATGATGGGTACACGTACTATTCAGCTCCCCACAATAAATTGGTCAGGCTTGACTATTTTCTTGTCTCAGATCAGCTTGCTGAAGTTTCTTCTATTTCTGTCTCTCCCAGGATCCTATCAGACCATGATTCATTAATCGTTGAGTGTCCTTGGCCCCGTATTAGGAAGTCTCCCAGGCAGTGGTCTTTTGAAAGAAAGCTTTTGTTTGACGAGATTTACCAGGCACATTTAAGAAAATGGTTAACCAAATTTCTTGACATTAATAGGGGTACAGCCCCTGATCAGTTGGTCTGGGACGCTCTAAAGGCCGCAGTGCGTGGAGAGACTGAAAGTTTTTCTTCATTTCGGTGGATGCAAGGGCAAGAGCAGTTGAAGGGTCGTCTTGAGGAGCTTAGACTGGCAGAATTAGAATTAGCCTCCAAAATTAAGAATGGCCACGATGTAGAGGACTGTCAGCAGGCTGTCGCTATAATAAAATCTAAACTCCTGGAGTCTTTTGGTTTGGACCTTGCCGCTAAGTAACTTCAATATCGCACAACGATGTTTGAATACGGGGAAAATTCTGGTAGGGTACTGGCAAAGAGGCTCCATCAGAAAAGTGTACAGAGTCGTGTCATGAGAATACAGGACGAAAACGGTACGGTTCAGGATACCCAGGAAGTAGTGAATGGTGTGTTTCAAAAGTATTATGCCGAGCTATATTCTGAGGATATTGAGAGTGCTCAGTTAGAGTCAGAGATTGAGGCCTTCCTATCGGGCCAAGACACTATGAAGATATCACCAGAACAGAATGAAATATTATCGGCTCCTATTTCATGGGAGGAGGTGGTGTCAGCGGTTAAAGCCTTGGCCAATGGCAAGGCCACAGGCCCAGACGCGGTGCCTTTTGAGTTCTATAAGATATTCTTAGCAGAGATTCGGCAGGATCTCCTTACTGTTCTTAGGGCCGCACAGAAAGGCACGGTTCCTGACTCATGGCGGCAGACTACAATTGTTTTGTTAAAAAAAAAAGGAAAGCCTGAGTTGAGTCCGCCATCCTTTTGGCCAATCTCTCTCATGAACAGTGATTCTAAAATATTCTCTAAAATGTTAGCCTCCAGATTAGCTGAGGTAATAGTTCCATTGGTATCTCTGCGCCAACACAGATTTATTCCGGGCCGTGTCACAGTAGACCATGTCCGGCGTGTTATTGCCCTACTGGATTGGGCTCAGGTCATGGCCTCTCCCCTCGGGGTGATCCTGTTGGACGCTGAGAAGGCGTTCGACAGGGTCTCCTGGGTGGTTTTGTGGGCCGTGCTTAGGTGGAAGGGTTTTAGCACTGAATATATCCAAGCTATTCGGGTATTGTATGCCTCTCCGGAGGCAGCACTTCGTATTTCGGGTCAAGAGACCGGCTATTTTAATATTAGTAGGGGCACTAGGCAAGGGTGCCCGTGCTCACCCTTGCTGTTTGCCTTATATATTGGCCCGTTTTTGAGCAAAATTGAAGGGGATCGGAGCATAGTACCCATAAGAGTTGGGGGACACAGAGTATCGGGCCCTGACCTATGCAGACGATATCGTTGTGTTAACATCGGATGTTTCTTCTGCACTTCGGGTACTTAAGGTGTCTGCTGAGCAGTTTGGCTTAGTGTCTGGTTATAAGTTAAATGTGGCCAAGACCCAGGCTGTTCAAACACCAGATATGCCACACTCTGGGACCCCAGTGGTTAGTGAAGCAACGTACCTTGGGGTAAGGATCATAGCGGCAGTGGAAACTATTCCGGATTTAAATATTCTTCCGGTAATAGATGCAGTAAATACTAAATTAGAACGATTGGATCATTTACATTTGTCTCTCTATGGTCGTTGCAGTGTTCTTAAAATGCTTATACTGCCGAAGTTGCTATATCTTTTTAGGACAATACCTTTAGTACTTTCGCAAAGTAGTTTGGCAAAGGCAGACAGGATCTGCTATAGTTTTTTGTGGGGGTATCGGCGTTCTCGTAGGGCTGCCAAGTGGATGTGCCTTCCTCGGAATCGAGGCGGGTGGGCGGTATCCAATCTGGTGTTATACTACTGGTCGGTAATGGTACAGTCTTTGGGAGTGCCGCTTCTAGGCGATAGTATCGAAGTTCCGCTATGCAATCGCCCTACTATCTTTGAGATCGGGTTAGGCACTGCGGCCAAGGGTATCCTGGTCGAAATCTTAGAGCCGAGTTACTTCAAAAGAACTAGATTCAAGGTAATCAATGCTATGTTCCTAATGTGGCAGAAAATTCGGCGGAAATTGTCCATCCATCAGCTCAATGTGTATACTCCATTCAAAGCATCCCGACTTCTTTTTCCCCCTATTTTCCAAGATCAGACAATGTATAGATGGCAAGCACATGGACTGCGGGTTATAGGAGACTTGGTGGGGGATGGTCAATTATTATCTTTTCTATCTTTGAAGGATAAATTTTAGCTGCATACTCACGATTTTTTAAAATATCTTCAGGTCAGAAGTTTCTTGTACAAACATCTTGACAGAATTCCCTTATTATTTGATAAATTAGCTATATTTGAACTTATTCAAAAGAAAGCCAGAATAGAAATGGTGTATCGGTATCTATTGTCCAGTCTCCCGGATGATTTGTGTGCACAAGGATTAAGGCGGGCAGACAAATTGGGGAAGACTGGTGTGGATCTAAATTCGGCCCTGGAGCTTGCTAGCGAGGTTTTGGTTTCTGGAAGCCTCCGGACCCAAAGCTATATGTCGATGTTCGACTTGTATTATACGCCTGCAAGAATTGCAAAATGGGGTAGCAGAAAGGGGACCACTGTTCAAGGTGTGGGTTGTATGCAGCAAATACAATTCATATGTTTTATTCTTGTCCGAATTTGTCTGACTTTCTATCAGACATAGAGCGTTTTATCATTTCTACGCTTAAGATTCAGTGTACCTTGACTCCTGAGATGGTGATAATGGGCTATGACGGCGTATCGATAACGGGTAATTCATGGTACACTTCTGCGCTTTCGTTTATCGCTATGTCTATGATTCGGTTGTGTATAACCTCACAATGGCTCTTCCCCGAGGCTCCGACATTCATGAATTGGAGCGCTAGACTGCTTGCTATTCATAAGATGGAATTCTCAGTATATTCATTAAAGGGTAGGCGGAGGCGGAAGCTTGCCTCTAAGATATGGGCTCCGGTGGAGGAATGGATTAAATAGTGGGTATGATTAAAATGTTTTTCACCGCCCCACTGAGATTGGTGGCAGTATTATGAAATGTTAGGACCAGGCTCTATAGTGTGGTCCTCCTCTTACTCTTTTTCTTATTTTTTTTCTGCCCCATCATAGTTCAGCTTATTCTGTTGGGTACTTTTTATGCTGTAATATCTTGTCTCGATGCTTTCTTTTCTTTATATCCTGACATTATTTCTTATCTCTTTTTTTTTTCTTCTTTTTTTCATCTATTGCCATTGAATATGAGATGTAATTTCTAATGTTTGTGCACTTTTGTACTGAAAGCCATGACTGTATTGTTCTACATAAACTTGAAAATAAAAAAAAAAAAAATAAAAACATAGAACATGAAGACTCAACTGATCAAGTTTAGTTTAATGTCCCTGCATTTGGGGGGGGGGGGGGGTGTAGGAGAGTAGGATCTGCTTCACATGGGTACCCCCACTTTTTCCTGGTGCTTCACTGTTTCTCGACTTTAGTCTGGCTGTGGCCCTGCTAATCAGGACCCCAGCCTAGCTGCTTCCTCTCTAAAATGGTTTCCATGTACATTAGGTACATATCTAATCGGATTCTGGAGTGCCTTATAAGCCCCTAGTATATGGTATACTATGTACCTAGGGCATAGGTACCTCAGAGGCCTACCAGGGGCTGAAGCATGCATTATGCCACCCCTGGGAAGCACTCCAAAATGGCACCACAGGTCTGCTACTGCAGCCTGGATAAGGGTGTGCTTGCACCCCTTGCATTGATATAGGCTACCTATATCCACATATATACAGACACATATAAACCTATAAGCCACTCCTATGGCAGGCCTTGACAATCCTGAAGGCAGAGTGCTTCGTTTTATGTGAGAGGGTGGCCAAGCATGAGATGAGCTCCTCTGCAGCATTCGGAAATACTTCCTTATGGCTGTTCTGTGATACGGCCATACCATATACTCTTAAGTGCATTATAACCTTGCGGTAAATGCTAACTTTGGGATGGCTGCATCAAAACATGTTGTGTTAGGGGTCAAACGCTTTGGTGTCAACTAGAGACTCCTGCCACTCACCTGAAGTCCAGGAATGTTTGCAGGGGTGATGTTAGTTCTCCAATCCTCCTGGAACAACTCTCAGCGCTACTGAATGGATACAGGAGCTCTGGCAGATGTCCCAGGAGGGAAGGGGAATTGGGATGACAAGAGAGAGAAAGAAGAGACAGCAATCGTCTGGACCTGCCAGGATCTGGATTCTCACCGGGGGTGTTGCGTGCCTTAATAGTCACCTGTAGACAAGTATGATTGTTAGTTCTTTGTATGTGTTATCCTTTTAACATCTTAATATTTCTTCATTAATACTTTTGTAATTTACCTCAATATTGTGACTTGTTCACCTTTTGGACCTTTAGCAGAAACTGAACTTGGAATTAAGGTTTGTGTTCTCTCTCTCTATATATGTACCTAAATAACACTAGAAACAGAACATGCATACATTAAAGAGATGTCTTTTGACTAAAATGAATAAATATTTCCTTTACAAGAGCTTTTGTACCTTTTGCTTAATTATCATTGAGCCATAATGGGGTTCTCTTCATTCCTGTTCGTCAATCAGGAAGAGGTCTCTAAAGTCCTGGGTTTCAGTCTTGTGAAAAGAA
Source organism: Triturus cristatus (assembly GCF_964204655.1). Lineage (NCBI taxonomy): Eukaryota > Metazoa > Chordata > Amphibia > Caudata > Salamandridae > Triturus > Triturus cristatus. The sequence continues at coordinate 9,721,538 of NC_140585.1, forward strand.
CATGCATGCAACTAACATCCAATATAAATGTAAATGTCAGACCTTATATTAAACACCAGCAATATTACTGTCATTTGCTGTGCATTTTGCAAGTGTACTTCAACATTAAACACCACTTCATCTCTTTAACAGGGACCAAAAAGCAAGAGTCTTGTCCCAGTACTTGCGCTAAAAGTTTGACATTGTTCAGCTGAAACACGGTAATTCTTTCCTTCAGCTTGCTTGAAAAGTCACCTTTCAAATAACAAGCTAATTGGCACTTAGCTTTGAAAGGAAAGTTGTCCGGGAAGCCTCTGCTGGAAACACATTAATCACTGTCACTGCTTCGGCCTGGAGAAACATCCGATGCTTTTCCTTGGAAACGAGGACACACCCTCTCCTGATGATTAACAAAAAGCCAAGCGCTTGTTAAGCATTGACTGCTGACATTTATACCCCACAACTGGGCGTTGGCTCACGTAACGTCAGTGCTTCTTCTAGAAGGTGTCCTTAGTCATGCTACAAATAAACAAGCATTGGCAATGTCTCCTGAGAACCAACAAGCATTGGCCATGGAATCATTAAACAAACATGCATAAATCAAGCACACAGTGAGACAGAATTTGTGACAAGGAATCAAATATGTACTAAGACATGATTAGTATTAAAACCCAAAGGATGACGACAAATTATGCATGCCTGATGTTGTGAATTCCTAACATTTGGAATACTACCCCTCCGCCAGTTCTGGCGGCGGGGGGTAGCATTCCACCCTTCTAGAGGGAGAGACATGTTCACACTGACTAAAC